>NC_069380.1:72117000-73338500 GCF_027475565.1 Acinonyx jubatus | reverse complement strand
CAGAACTCAGAGGACTTGGAAGGGTAAATACATACTCTATCACATAGATTATATTATTTCTCCCACCTAGATTCCCAGAAGATGCCAATTCAGGATATTCTCTCTTCAGGGGCTCTGAGATACCAGCAACTTATTTTGCTTATGAAGGGATCTACTTGGTCTAGGATTCAGACAAAGATGCAATAGAGGAACGGTTCTTAGGGGAAATCAAGACTTATCAGTGATCTCATGCTGGGAATGTTCCAGAATTTAATTCAGTTGTTAGCTAAATCCACTCAGTACAAACCAGGAAAAGCAGAACTGTGGCTTCAAGGTAAATAGGATGTTAAAGAGTAAAAATATATTTTTTAAATATGAAATTTATTGGCAAATTGGTTTCCATACAACACCCAGTGCTCATTCCAACAGGTGCCCTCCTCAATACCCATCACCCACCCTCCCACCCCCCATCAACCCTCAGTTTGTTCTCAGTTTTTAAGAGTCTCTTATGGTTTGGCTCCCTCCCTCTCTAACCTCTTTTGTTTTTCCTTCCCCTCCCCCCATGGTCTTCTATTAAGTTTCTCAGGATCCACATAAGAGTGAAAACATATGGTATCTGTCTTTCTCTGAATGACTTGTTTCACTTAGCATAACGCTCTCCAGTTCCATCAAAACCACACTCAGATACCACCTCATGCCAGTCAGAGTGGCTAAAAGGAACAAATCAGGAGACTATAGATGCTGGAGAGGATGTGGAGAAACGGGAACCCTCATGCACTGTTGGTGGGAATGCAAACTGGTGCAGCCGCTCTGGAAAACAGTGTGGAGGTTCCTCAAAAAATTAAAACTAGATCTACCCTATGACCCAGCAATAGCACTGCTAGGAATTCACCCAAGGGATACAGGAGGGCTGATGCATAGGGGCACTTGTACCCCAATGTTTACAGCAACACTTTCAACAATAGCCAAATGATGGAAAGAGCCAAAATGTCCATCAACTGACGCATGAATAAAGAAATTGTGGTTGATATATACAATGGAATACTACGTGGCAATGAGAAAGAATGAAATAAAATTATCTTTTAATGCAAGCTGCTTTTTTGTTTTTTTAGCACATGAAATACATGTTTAAAATATTTTATGTATGTATGTACATATGTATTTATGCCAGCACAGTTCCTGCTGGGTATTATGGATTGATGTCCATTCTTCCTTCAGTAAAGGGACTTGGGCTTCCTTCCAAGGGTGCTGGAGGCTGGAGATTGAAGGAGGTGGGATGTGTTTGGTAAAATGGGGAGGAGTGACACATAATATGTGCCTGCCCGGGAACTAGAAAGATTCTCTGGCTAAAGCAATTTAAAGGGTAAATTAGAAAACATATGAGCATTGTCTTCTGTTACACTCAGTGACTATTAGATTTATGTAAACAAGCAAATCAGGCAGCTTACTCCTTTACAGCCCTAGGGGAAAACCATAGTGCTCAAATGTATCTTGTGGAAGTTTTCATTTCTTTTAAACTTTACATTTCCTCCAAACTAACGTAAACTAAATGAGCACAAGACTTTTTTTTTTTTTTTTCTGTCTTGTTCGCATTGCTTCTACAATCAATACGGAGTACAATAAATATTTGTTGAGAAGCAAAGAAAGGAAGGAGGGAGCCACGGATGTGGGGGGGTGAGGGAGGGGCAGGCTGGCGCAAAGAAAGCAAGGAGATAGGAAAGAAATTTTGGCAAAAAGATCGCTAAGAAAAGTAATTATTTCACTGATATGTTTCTATGTCTTTGCATTTTTATTGAAGTAATGAATAATCAAACATTTAATATTTATGCCAAATCGATTGAATAAAAAATAATAAAGACAACAACAAAGAGAAGATAATAATAACCTGATTAAATATAATTTAGGGCATGAGATAAGAAATCAGTTTTATATCCTACCTAGACCGGTTTGCTCATTTTGCAAATACAGTATCTACATCTGCTACATAACCGAGAAACCAACACATGCTAAGGGCTCCAGATATAGATGAAATATCGTTTCTGCCTTGTGGATTATAAACCGATATTGATTGCTAGATAAGATAAACACAAGACAATGGAGATACTTCCAGGGGGAAGGGGGTTGGGGGAGGCGGTGAGTGTCCACTTGATAAATAACGGCAAACCAAAGGCTATTTTTACAAGAAAATAATGGTCTCAGACTTGCCCGCCTCTTCCTATCCACACAACGGTTGTCATTAATCTAACTCATTGTTAGGGCTACAACCTCGTCTTAGCCAGATAACTTCTACAAACTCTTATAAATGTGAGCCCTCCTCCGTGCTACATTTTAGGTTGTGGGAGGGTGAGTGGTCTCCAAAATCTACACGTTGTTACTTTACTCCTTTGGTCTTCTGATCATGTTATAGTCCATATTTGTGCCACAATTTCCAATGTCCTAATCATTTTTTAGTATACATTTGCTTTGTCTTAGATTAGAATGTTCGGCAAAAATATCTTGTTTTACCCTTCTATTTTTGTATGAGCCTGTTTCATTCTGATAAGCTCACTTTCCCTTGAAACTCGGGCAAGTGAAATTCCACTGGTGTTTTCTGGCTTTGTCCAAAATCATGAGAGCTTTGGTGTTTCTCTTGTTTAACTTTATCTCTACTGTTGCCCAGAATATGTGTTTTGCTGAATCAATCTTTCCAGAGTAAGTATCTGCTTCTGAAAATATTATTATGTTGCCTCATTCCGTCTGGTGGCAAACTCTGATGACAGTTTTTGGAAATAAAGACATAATTTCCATAAATTATTCTGAAACAAATATTATGGAATATATGGTTTGTTGTTCTAGATTACCAGAATATCAGGATAAGATAATGTTATATATCGTAAGTAATTTCAATGCAGATTTTGTAAATTTTTGGTGGAATGTTTTCGGTGGTTTTTAAAATAGAATTTTTCTATGGCTAGTCAAAACAATGCAGAATTTTTCAACAATTCTTTAGGAAACTCTGTTATTTAAATTGCTTTCATTTGGTGTATTCACTGCCGGGTGTGTGTCTAATTTTTTTACTTCAGTCAATTTAAACATCAAAGAGAAAAGTTGAATATTAAAATATCCCATTAAATATTTCCTTAGCTGGTAAAAGAACTCTGTGCCGTGAAGCTGGATGAGGCTGAACAGCAAAACATCTTTTTGAATGGTTGAATAAACGCCAACGTGTAAGTAGGTTTTGCTTAGATATAAAATCACAAAAGGGAATAATGTTTTAACTTTGATGTGATCACTCCCAAGCTTTTGTTTTCTGTCACGATCTCTAAGAAACAAAGAGGATAGTAAACCAAGAAATTTCACTGGGTGGTGAAAAAAACACTTGCACTGAGAAGACAGGAAAAGACACAGAATCAACAGGAATCTTGTTTTGAATTCCCATGGACATTCACTGCTGCAGAAGGTCTGTTTCGCTCCTTGGAAAGGCACTGAACATATCGGGAGTCTGTAACCGCAGACTGAAATCAATGGAACAGACAATTAAGACAGTTTTCCATTTGGCTTGAATGAGTAATCACCTCATTTCCGTCATACTGTTTCTTTACATCTACAATCATTTCATACCTTGATTCCAAAAGAAAAAAAAATCCTCAACCCAGAGCAGTAATTAAATGCTTGTGTTGATTTGGAGGTGACTTTCAGAGGTGGGTGTCATCATTTCTTTAACAGAGAAGCAAGTAAGCAATGTTAATAAGTCTGTTTTCTTCTGAAACTTGTTTCTTCATTCATTGGTGCCTCTATTTTGTTTGCAAATGAAAAGGAGGTTCTCTTTGGGGAGCTAAAGATAGTTCTATATCTATTTGCCTGCTAGATAGAAGAGTCATGAAATCAAGGAACGCTCATTGAAATGGGGAAAATGCCCCAGCGGCCTCCCCAAAATTCTCTATCAGCTTGTGTTTTCTTGCCTAAAACAACTGGGGAATCTAATTTCTGAATTCCCACATTAACTTCTAGTCACTATTCTTAGGTCACTTGCATACATAAGAACTCACATAAACTGTAGTATGTTTATGCTGTGATGAATGAATCATGTAGTTATCAACATAAATTTATTTAATACATCTTTCATTTAAAAATTTATTTAAATATTTTGTTGATTAATTAATTCATTGTTAATCTTAAGCCACAAAATATGTCTAGGTTAATTTACCAGTGTATTAGTTTCCCCGAGTTATAAACAGTCAGCGTTAGGCATCTGGAAATACAAGCCAGGACGACTGATTCCATCTCTAGAATTTAATATATTTTAACCATGTTTTTAGAGAACCAGATGGGTCTACCAGGTAGTGTTCATAGCATTTAATTTACCACTGGTAAAATAGAAGAATTTGAGACTTATTAGATATATATACTAGAGCTTATCAAATACAAAAAAATACAAAAGCTTACTAAAGGACAAAATGTGTTATATTTCAAAAAAATGATTTTTTAATTATTTTTAATTAATTTTTTAATTAATTGTGAGTCTTTGAAGTATGGAAAATTCAATGTTGGTATACTCCACACAGAGGCTGAGAAAATAAATAACATGATTAATTATTTTAACACAAAATATGGTTCCTGATAATTGGATAATAATGCTCATGAAATGTACATGATATCTCCGAAGGGGGAGTGGTTTTGCCCAGGATCTCTGTATATGAAAGGCATATCAGTGATAAAACTTAAGACCTTATAATAGTAGTCACAATGCAGATGAATTAATGCTAGAGAAAATTGTCCCAGATTTCATGGAGAAAAGTCTAAATCTTTAATTACCCATTGAATAGTTGTAGACTATGATACGTGGGCCATGAGACTCGCAAGGTAGATACAAAAGCATTATATAACCTTTCTGTTCCATTTCTCATGATGAGCCTATCTTTGGGTACAGCAAAAGTAGTGAAAGTCAGTCTTACCTAGTTCTTATATTGGCTGCATGTATGGAAGGGGAGACATGAACTCAGCTGATTAAATGTTCAAAGGGACATAGGAAGATCAGAGAGGAAGGTGGAACAAGAGAGCCCTTTCTACCCTTTTCAATCAAAAATGATTTAAAATAGATACAAAATGTTGTTTTGCAATCCTGAGCGATTTCCAGTTTTTATTTGCCATTTGACACTTTAAGATCTGTTACATATTAGTTTATGGTTATTGAATCTCGTTTTCAATAGCAAGTATATAACCACTATGTCTAACAACGGTGAGCTTTCCATATTCTTGGTGGAGAGTCTAATTTAGCTTGTGTTTATTCTTACAGGATTGGTGACTTATCACTGATTTCCTTTGTGTGATTAGTTTTATCGATTCTAAAATCTTTTAGGAGGGCCTATTTCTCATTGATATTCTTAATTTTCATGGTAACTTGCAAAGTTTGGTGACTTTTCCTTCCTTCCTTAAATAATTAATTAATTCAATGGCACTCAATGGGCCAGTTGAGATTATATATTGAAATGTCTCTTCAGCCCCAGGAAATACTTTACTATTACTTTTTTGATAACATTCTTCCCTTCATTTATTTGGTCCTTTGCCTAGATCTGATACTAACACATCAAATGTTTGATGTCTCATATTTATCCTCTTTATCTTGTTCTCTCAATGTTTTCATATTTTTCCTCTAGGTTTTATGGAAACGCACTTAATATATCCTTCAAACTTTGTGTTTATTCTTTAAGGCTTAAGAAGTCTTTATTTTTTTCTGATTTTCCATTTTGATTGTACATATTATTCCAACATTACCAATAGAGGCAGTATGGTCTAGAAACACAAGGGAAACAATTTAGAGCTTTCTGTTCTTGTTGAAGATTTCATCTAGGGGAACCTGGGTGGCTCATTCGGTTGAGCATCTGACTTCGGCTCAGGTCATGATCTCTCAGTTTGTGAGTTCGAGCCCCAGGTCAGGCTTACTGCTGTCAGACTGTATGGGCAGAGCCCGCTTCGGATACGCTGTCCCTCTCTCTGTGCCCCTTCCACAGCTTGTGCTCTCCCCAAAATAAATAAATATTAAAAAATATATTTCAACTACCTTCTGAGTAACCTCAGCATATTTCTGAGATGAGTTTTTGCACTTGTTTGCTTGTATTTTTTTTTTTCACTTTTTAAAAATTTTAGGTCAGTTTTACGTTTACAGAAGAATTGCAAAAATAGTACAAAGGGTTCTCACATACCCCACATGAAGTTTTCACTCTTATGAACATCTTTCAATGAAATGGTACATTTGCAACAATTAACAAACAAATATTTACATATTATTATTAAATAAAGTCTATACATATTCAGTTTCCTTAATTTTTACTAGATACTTTTTCTGTTATAGGATCCCGCCCAGGATACCACATCACATTTCAATTCCTTTTGTCTGATTTCCATTGTTTTTCAGTAATTTCTTTTTTTATTTTATCTTTACTTTTTGTTTCAAGTTTTTATTTAAATTCTAGTTAGTTAACATGTAGTGTAATATTGGTTTCAGGAGTAGAATTTAGTGATTCATCACTTACATGCAATACCCGGTGCTCATCCCAAGTGCCCTCACCCATCTAACCTAACTCTCCACCCACCTCCCCTCCAGCAGCCCTCAGTTTGTTCTCTATAGTTAAGAGTCTCTTATGGTTTGCCTCTCTCTCTTACCCCCCTTCCCCTACGTTCATCTGTTTTGTTTCTTAAATTCCACATATGAGTGAAACCCTATGGTATTTGTCTTTCTATGACTGACATATTTGGCTTAGCATACTATACTCTAGCTCCATCCATGTCATTGCAAATGGCAAGATTTCATTCCTTTTGATGGATGAGTAATATTCCATTGTGTGTGTCTGTGTGTGTATGTGTGTGTGAGTTTGTGTGTGAGTTTGTATAGATAAATACATAGATAGATACCACAACTCCTTTATTCATTCATCAGTTGATGGACATTTGGGCTCTTTCCATAGTTTGGCTATTGTTGGTAATGCTGCTATAAACATCGGGGTGCATGTGCCCCTTCAAATCATGAAAATGTCTTTAGAAAAATGTCTATTCATGTCTTCTGCCCATTTTGTAAGTGGATTATTTGGTTTTGGGGTGCTCATTTTGATAAATTCTTTATAGATTTTGGATGCTATCCCTTTATCAGATATGCCATTTGCAAATATCTTCTCTGAATTCATAGATTGCCTTTTAGTTTTGTTGATTGTTTCCTTTACTGCAGATGCTTTTCATTTCGATGAAGTCCCAATAGTTCACGTTTGCTTTTGTTTCCCTTGCCTCTGGAGATGTATCTAGTAAGAAGTTTCTCTAGGGGCACCTGGGTGGCTCAGTTGATTAAGCATCCGGCTTCAGCTCATGTCGTGATCTCGTGGTCTGTGGGTTCAAGCCCCACATCAGGCTCTGTGCTGACAGCTCAGAGCCTGGGAGCCTGCTTTGGATTCTGTGTCTCCCTCTCTCTCTGTCCCTCCTCTACTCATGCTCTGTGTCTCAAAAGTGAATAAATGTTAAAAATATAAGTTTCTCTATACAAGGTCAAAGAGGTTGCTACCTGTGTTCTCCTCTAGGACTTTGATGGTTTCCTGTCTCACAGTTAGATACTTCTTCCATTTTGAATTTATTTTGTGAGCAGTGTAAGAAAGTGGTCCAGCTTCATTTTTTTGCGTGTTGCTGTCCAGTTTTCCCAATACCATTTGTTGAAGACACTGTCTTTTTTTCGATTGGATATTATTTCCTGCTTTGTTGAAGAATATTGACCATATAATTGCGGGTCCCTTTCTGGGTTTTCTATTGTGTGGCATTGATGTATGTGTCTGTGTTTGTGCCAATAGCATACTGTCTTGATGACCACAGCTTTGTAATATTGTTTGATATCTGGAATTGTGATGTTTCAAGCTTTGCCCTTCTTCCTCATGATTGCTTTGGTTATTAGGGGTCTTTTGTGGTTCTATAGAAATTGTAGGATCGTTTGCTCTAGCTGTTTTTCAGTAATTTCTATTAAACTTTAGCTATCTTGACCTATCTTATTCTCATCAATTATCCATTCATATTTTAGAATGTAAATTGAATAGTGTATGACAAGTAATTCTCTTTTTGTTTTTTCTGTAGGTTAACATCTAAGTGTATCTTCCCCCTCCTTCACATAAAACATTGGCTAATAGCTATTCTGATTATGAGAAGAATTTGGTGTCTGGAAGGCATCAATGGAGTTTTATTAAATAGAGGTAGAACAATCACAGATCTGGACTTTCAGATGGATTTTTAAATGTCAGAGTGGTTGGATTTTCCTTCCGTGTAAGGTCATCACTACCTTAACTCTCCATTGGCATTTCTTTCAATAACTTTTGAGAAGAAGGCATTGAGTCTTTTGTCTTTTAGACTGGGGATAAGTGAAACACTATCTGACCTTAGTCTATATGAAACATGGATGCATTATCAAAACATTGCTACTGTGTTTCCATAGACAGATGTTTAACTAACTGCTCTCTCTCTGGGTACATCTGCATTCAGTCATCACAACCAACTTTGAAAGTAGGCGCTTCTTGGGGCGCTTGGGTGGCTCAGTCGGTTGGGTGCCCGACTTCGGCTTAGGTCATGATCTCATGGTTCGTGGGTTCAAGCCCCCCATTGGGCTCTGTACTGACAACTCAGAGCCTGGACCCTCCTTCGGATTCTGTGTCTCCCTCTCTCTCTGCCCCTCCCATGCTCACACTGTCTCTCTCTGTCTCTCAAAAATAAATAAATGTAAAAAAGAAAAGAAAAGAAAGTAGATGCTTCTTAACAATTCCTGTTCTACACACTTTAGAGGACTTCACCTCATATTCATTCTGCTTCTTTCTTTGAGGAATTTGTTGAAATATTTTTTTTTCTTCGTTGGACCCATTTCAGACTCTGACATTTAACAATATTCTTTTTAAAAATGCTTTTCCTTCAAAGTTAATGGAACTTGGGAATGAGGAGGACAAAGTCATTTTCTTAATCTTCAAACTTTAACATGAATGTTCTTGTAATTCTTTTTAATCTTCTATGAGTAACAAGAGGAATGATCTATGCTGCACACATTTCTTTGATTGAGTTTGATCCATTTTATTAATCTTTATCTGATTTCTGATTCTTTTCTCTGTGTGTGTCTTAATGTGTCCTGCTGTATTGGCAATTATGAGATTTTCTTTTTGATTTCTACTGTTGTTTTTTAATCTAATTTATACTTGTGTTATTAGCAAATAGACTTTCATGACCTACAACGATTTACCAAAACATTTATCTAAATTTGTGATTTTGTATATAAGCAATAAAGATTATTTGTTTACCAAAACAAAATTACCCACTTTTCCTCATTCAGTGCTGATATTTTATGCTCTCTCATATTTACATATTGTTTCTGGTTCTTTTAGAGTGAAATAGCTTCTTAAAACTAAGAATTCATCATTTATAAAATGGGGAAGTAGGATCACCAAGTAAGATTGTGTTTAGAAGGATTGAAGTACATAGCAAAGTATTAGTGCTTTATCAAAATTGCCTATACTATATCGTAAAGTTTATTCTCTTGTGTATTCTTTTCCATCCTTTAATTTAAACTTTCTGAAGTATTTGGTGAATTTGACTTTCTCTCTGACGAGGTATTTCAAAGAATTTGTTGTGGATGGTTGCAAAGATTTTACCCAAGAGTATTGATCATAGCATTATTTCTAAAATTTTCCTAATGTTTATTTATTTGTGAGAGAGACAGACAGAGTGTGAGCAGTGGAGGGGCAGAGCGAAAGGGAGACACAGAATCTGAAGCAGGCTCCAGGCTCTGAGCCATCAGCACAGAGTCCGACGTGGGGCTCAAAGTCACGAACCATAAGATCGTGACCTGAGCCGAAGTCAGAAGCTTAATCCACTGAGCCACCCAGGCACCCCCATAGCATTATTTCTAGTATGAACTATTGGGAACAATATAATTACCAACAATATGCCATCAGTCAAAGACTTCCATATATAGAATATATTAAGTAATTAAAAAATATTAGAATATTTACTTATAATACACATTTTATTTTTTTAAATTGGTTCAAAGTTACTTTCTTTTTTTAAAATATGAAATGTATTGTCAAACTGGTTTCCATACAACCCCCAGTGCTCATCCCAACAGGTGCATCGAAAAAACAAATAATCCAGTGAAGAAATGGGCAGAAGACATGAATAGACACTTCTCTAAAGAAGACACCCAGATGGCCAACAGGCACATGAAAAGATGCTCAATGTCACTCCTCATCAGGGAAATGCAAATCAAAACCACACTGAGATATCACCACATGCCAGTCAGAGTGGCTAAATGAACAAATCAGGAGACTATAGATGCTGGAGAGGATGTGGAGAAACGGGAACCCTCTTACACTGTTGGTGGGAATGCAAACTGGGTGGGTGCAGCCACTCTGGAAAACAGTGTGGAGGTTCCTCAAAAAATGAAAAATAGATCTACCCCATGACCCAGCAATAGCTCTGCTAAGAATTTACCCAAAGGATACAGGAATGCTGATGCATAGGGGCACTTGTACCCCAATGTTTACAGCAGCACTTTCAACAATAGCCAAATTATGGAAAGAACCTAAATGTTCATCAACTGATGAATGGGTAAAGAAGATGTGGTTTATATATACAATGGAATACTACTTGGCAATGAGAAAGAATGAAATCTGGCCTTTTGTGACAAAGTGGATGGAACTGGAGAGTATTATGCTAAGTGAAATAAGTCATACAGAGAAAGACAGATACCATATGTTTTCACAATACACCTTTTAAAGAAAAATCATGTTAAAAATGTGTAAGAAACAACTTATTCCATTCTTAAAATTATTGTGCATTTATCTTTGACCAGAATAAAAGACTGAACTCAGTGTAACAAATTGCAACAAGTGTCTTTACTTTATTCAATGATTAAATGTGATTTTTACTTTCCATTTATGTGTTACTCAGTGTGTAGCAGGATTCTTGCCCAGAGAGTCCTGACACCGAGGTTTTTCTTTCTAGGAAGCAATTTTTTTGTGTGTGCCGTCACAGCTCAGTTGGGATCGTACCTGAAGAACTGAGTCCCAAAAGCCACGTGTCGTAGTTTCTTATACATTTTCTACTTCTTTGTCTCCCAAAGATGGTAACACGCAAACATGCAGTCTGATTAAGTGGTCTCATGTTACAAGTTCCCGAGGGATGCCACATTTGTGTATAGCCACGTTACCTTGAGGTTTTTTGTTTGTTTTGTTTTGTTTTGTTTTTGCTTTCCTTGGGAACAGGACCCTACCTCAAGTTTAAGGGTATAGATGTTACCAGATATATATAAACACTATGAAAATGGAAAACTATGTTAACTAACTGGACCAGAGTTTAAGGAGTGAGGGTAATATGGAAATGTTAACAGGTATATGTGTCTAATCAGAAAAGTACCGTCTGAGAAGCAGTTGAGATGTGACTGGTGAGAAAGAGTACAGCCGCACAGTTACTACATAGTACCTTAGAGAGAGAGAGAGAGAGAGAAAAGAGGGGGAGATATAAATTAGATATAATGTCTGAAAAGCAATGTGCTTATCACTGGTCATCTAAGATACAACCAGGAGCAAGTGAAGGGATTTGGGTGGACAAGAAGAGAAGGTTAGTGGTAAGCTGAAGAAGAGAAGGAAAGGAGAAAATTATGGTTATAATGACACAGAGATGTCCTAGACGTAGTCATAAAAACAGTCCTCAAGCAGGTGGCTTCTAAAAGTACAAGAAGATGAAGTATTCCCTTCATATGGTGAGCCCTTTACATATCACGATTAATTTTTCTGTGGAATAGAAAAACGCTTTTGCAAATGGATATACCCTAGACATGTATTTTTTCTTCTTTTTTTTTTTAAGTGTATTTATTTACTTTGAGAGCAAGAGAGCACTCACATGCACGGCTTGCAAGCGCTAGTCGGGGAGAGAGAGAGAGAGGAGAGAGAGAATTCCAAGCAGCTCCGTGTTGTCAGCACAGAGCCTGAAGGTTCGATCCCGGGAACCCTGAGATCATGACCAGAGCTAAAATCAAGAGGCGGTCACATTCGCTTAACCAGTCGCTGAACCTGAGCCACCCAGGCGCTCCCATGAATTGTTTTTTTTTTTTTTTTTTTTTTTCCCCTCTGGAGTATTTATAGATTGAATGCTGTAGCTCAAGATATGTGTGCTAAGCATTACTGTTCAATTGTTCGAGGTCTGAGAAGGTAGTAAGCTGGGGAAGGGATTTGCTACTGGTGGAAAGATCAGACTAAATGCCAATTTTGAGTTCTCGGTTAGCTCCTTATCAACCTTCTTCAGGATTTCATAACCTGGTCATTTGTTGGTTCCCATTCTACAAACAAGACTGTGGATTCATTAGTTACATTCCTAAACTGTAGCATAGCACTCAGCATAAATTTTAATGAGTAGATGTATGGATGAAGTACTCATAAGCAAGATCCTAATGTGTAGCAAGATTGATGAGAGATATCTGTACAGAGAAGAACTTATAAGTAAAATGTATTCCCATCACATCATTAACTTTAGGAGAAGGAAAATACCATTGAAAAAAGAATGGTCTCTGAATGGACACCAAAATTTAGTTGAGTGAAAGATGTAGAAAAAAAATTCATTTTTAAATCATTTGTTTAAATAATCTTTCAAATGCATTTTTATTTGATGATAGTGGGAAATTAAGTTCCTATGTATATTGATAGGTAATAATGATGTACTCTGAGATAATGTATCATAAATGGCTTACTATGTTATCATTTGAAAATTTACCCATCAACCTGAAAGATAAATCATATGTATTATCTTGCCTTAAAATGAATATACTCAAAAGCTAAATATCCATACTCACAGTATGCTTAGAATATTCAGTACTATTTCAATGATTTTTAAATATTGATAATACACATCACTTATATTAATTAGATTTATGTGATTTTTTTTCAAGAAATCCATTCATTTCACAGTTCTAGAACAAAATTATGGGACTTTTAGTAGCCCTGATTGATTT
The DNA here is from genome assembly GCF_027475565.1 of Acinonyx jubatus. NCBI lineage: Eukaryota > Metazoa > Chordata > Mammalia > Carnivora > Felidae > Acinonyx > Acinonyx jubatus. The sequence continues at coordinate 73,325,530 of NC_069380.1, read as the reverse complement.
GAGAAATAGCAGAGATAAATAAACTGAAATGTAAATGAAAGTGGTAAAATATTAAAATAGACCACAGATATATGCAAAATATGTTTTTCCTAGAATACAAATGAAAAATTAGCAAGACTTTCTATAAAATGATTTTTCTTCTTGACACATTTGTTAATTCATAAATAAATGTAAACATTAATGGAAAATGTTTTAAGAAGCTATTTCAAATTCTACTGTGTTTCATTTATATAAATTACTAAGTAATTCGCCTCCTTTCACTAAAGTATGATGCCACCATAAGCTTTGGATAATATTGATTTCCTCCAAACCATACCTAAGGACATAATTTATGAGGGTAGAAACGAGATTGTTTCATTAAAACCGTAAAAAATAAATGAGTTCTCACTTTTAAAAAATTAATAAGAAACTCAAAGAAATAGAATTTTCTCTAAGTACTCTGTTAATGAGTCTTGGCATTGAAAAATATTAGCCTTCCCACAATTGATCTACCTTCCATGTAATTTTAAATATATTTATAAAATTTCTAAAAATCGAATCATGTAATTAACCAGCTTACGCACTCTTCTCACATCTATGATAACTCCTCATCACTTCAAGAGAAAACCTATACACCCCACTGTAACCCTCCATCCCCTTCCCAATCTGTTGCTTTTCTAAGCTCCCAGACTCATCTCATGACATTGTGCCCATTGACTCTGACTTATGGCCATAGCTGGTCTCTGAACATATGCTACTCTCACACGTCTATTTCTGACTCTGCCTTTCTGTTTGCTGGGAATGTAACTTACAGACAACGTAAGTAACATATGTTCTTGAGGCCCTCTCTGTTTCACTCAACTACATAGTGATCTTGTCTCCTCCATAGCACTAACTATAGGCTTCTCTCGCCTCAGCCAACACAGTCATACGTATCAAAGTACATATATATGTATATATCTACATATGTTTGTATTTCTCCAAGTTTGCATCTCTCAAAAGCTAGAAATGCCTTCTGCATGGCAATATGTCTTCAGCAAATGATCGTAAGAGAATCGAATCATAAAAAAGAAAACACTGGACTTACTCAGGAAACCGAAGGTCTAATGCCGGATTTTTTTCCCTAATAATTGCATTTTCATTTTGACATAACAAAGGCAGCGATGAGGATAAGACAGGTCTGAGCTTAAAAGCACGGGTTGAAGTTGAAATCGACTCCATCATTTTGCGTGTGCTATGTTGGCTGTGTTATTCAATCTTGCCTATATCTAATATCCTGTTTGAAAAGCAGGGAGAGGTAGGGCTATTCTACAGTTAATTGTGTATATCAGCAGTGAATTTCTGTGCAGAAAGTACTTAGAATAATATTTGAAACACAATGCCAGTTCTCACGTTTCATCCTTATGCAAGAAAAACAAACAAACAAACAAAAAAACAAAATATGGGCACCTGGGTGGTTCAATCCGTTGGGTGTCCCACTTTGGCTCAGGTCATGACCTGCACTGAAAATGTGGAGGCTGCTTGGGATTCTGTGTGTCTCTCTCTGCCCTGTCCCCCCCCAACCCCCACTCTCTCTTTCAAAATAAATTTAATACATTTAAATAAAAAACACCTTTAAAAAAAGTTGCTTCACTTCTTTATGACCCAGTTCATTCATTTTAAAGTAGGATTTTGAAATGATTTCTAAATTTTTATTTGTCAGCAATGTTCTAATCCAATAATGATTTCACAGCATTCAGTAACATTAGTCAGTATATGGGAAACTCCTCTCCTAGATGTGGAGCTGTGCTATGTAATATACAGACACATAAATTAATACACAAATTAATATTTCATAGGTGCCATAGCTTTGCAACTGTTGATTCACTTACAACACGTAACTTTTCCTTTCCTCTGCCTTTTTTTTTTTTTTTGTAGGTAAATTTGGAGTAAAAGTTTTTTCCCTGCCTAACTTACAAAGTTGCTCTGGGATCAAACGAGAACACACATGTGAACATTCCTAAAATAGAGGAAGGTGTTAAATAAGCATGAAGTGTTTTTATATCTTACATTTATGATTTTCCCTTTGCTTTCATTATCCGGATACTTACAGATGCCCTCATAAGTGCCTATATATGTTTATAGTGTATCCCTTAGTAGTTGAGGCACCTGATGTTGAGAGCACAAGTGGCTTTCCAAAGGTCTCCAATCAATAGGAGTGGAATTCTGATTCAACTCCTGATTCACTCCTGATTCAGTTCTCTTCCCCCTACACTAAAATATTTTTGAAACTTATTCTTCCAATGAATACTACTACAAGGATGTATAAAGCAAAGTAACAGCTCGGTACAATGTTCTGATCTATGAATAAATTAGCTACAACTAAAATGCCAAGAGGACTTTATCAATTCTGAAATCAGCAGATGAATTATTAGTAATAAAATGGTATACAGATAAATTTACACATCCAACTTGTTATGTATAAGTACTTTCTCATTGCTAGTTACATTTATTTTACACAGATGCCTACTGAGCCAACATAGCTTAACAGCCACAAGAAAAAAAAAAATCATCCCTAAGAGATTTCCTCCATTAGACTGTGTAGGTAGGTATACATTCAGCAGTCACATTATGGGCATATCACATATCATCATAATCATAATCATACATAATTTGTTGTCAAACCAGCAAAAGTTGGGAAGGGAATGAGGATTCCACGTACGATTACCTCAAGATCTACGGTCACACCGTGTTTAACCACTTCCTTTATTTTTCTTTATTATAACTTTTAATAAAAGAATGTAAGAATAAAGTAGGAAAAGTGTTGAAGTATTGAGATTAAGTGAAAAAATGAAATATTAGAATATGAATGTAGGTCTTGGACCTAATGATGCTATGAAAGAATCTTTGACACAAATGGTTAGAATAAAGGAAAAATACTTTTAAGTGCTTTTCACTCATGAATTCAGCCATTCACATTTTCACTTAATTAAAAATGGTATTTTAACATCAAGAAGCTTCCTTCAAAGGGTACAAAATTTCACTGAGAAGATGAATAAGTCCTGGGGATCTAATGCCCAGCATTGTGAATATAGTTAACAATGCCGTATTATCTATTTGAAAGTTGCTAAGAAAGTAGATCTTAAATGTGTTCACCTCAAAAAAGAAAGAGACTGATGGAGGCATTAGCGAATCCATATCACAATATAGGAGTTTCTCAAATCAACACGTTGTAGGCCTTACTCTTATACAGTGCTACGTGTCAATTATATCTCAATAAAAGTGAAAGAAAAAAAAAGAACCCTGTGTTAACTTCATCAGCAAATGTTCCTTTAATTTACATTTCTTTAGAGCAAAAACGCCTCCCATGAATCATTGGGCATTATCTTTTCATTTCTCTTTGCCCATTATTTCTTAAATGCATCCTAGTTGGTCTTTTCTCCCCCCCCTCATTACCCCGTTGAAACTGCTCTTGTCAAAGTCAGCAGCGACTTGCCAAATCCAAGACTCAATTCTCAGTGTTCATCTCACACCACACGGCAGCATCTGGTAAAGTTGCCTCAGCCTTTTTGAAATTGGATTCTCTTTGCTTCAAGGTCACTGTATTCTCTTGGTTTTCCTCCTATAACACTGCCCATCCTCCCCAAATTGGTTGGCTGAATCTCATTTCCAATTCCCGACACTGACCTCAAGTACACTGATGTCTCAGTTTTCAAGGCTCCCAGCCCTCCAATTTATTTAATAAAACCTTACTGAGACATCATTATCATCCAGTGTCCATAGTGCGCACAAGGTTCACCCTTGGTGTTGTACATTCTGTGGGTTTGGGCAAATGTGCAAGGACATGACCCATCATTATCACACAGAGCATTTTTTTCACTGCCCTAAAAATCCCCTCTGCCCTGCCTATTCATCTCTCCTCTCAACTCCCGGCAACCACTGATCTTTTTACTGTCTCCATAGGTTTACCTGGAACAATAGCAATTTTACAGTGTGAGAATCTGGTAGACGTTACGTTAATCAAATGTTCAACATAGATACCACAAATAATAAACCATGTTCACACCATTCACTAAAGAGAACATACCAACCTTGATGTTATTCTTCCCCCAAAGTGTAGAACCAGAATTTAATTGTAACAAAAAAATCAGCCATATCTGAATTACGAATTCCTGACAATACCTAAGTGTCTATTCCTTAAGAGCATTAAACTCATGAGAGATAAGGAAACGTCTAAAAAACCATCACAAATCCGAAGAAACAAGGAGACATCTATTATATAGATGATATATATATACACATATATACATATATATATCTCAATGGAAAACTCACCAAATTATTTCAAGCTTCACCCAAGTTTGAGAACCAATAATCCAATCCAAACTCTTATTTTATGAATAGAGTCATCAAACAGGTGACTTACCCAGTTTATACAGCTCACACATGTCTGAACTGAGATTTGAACCCTAGTCTCTTGATTCTTGCAAGTAATTTTTTTTGTACGTTGCCAACTCCCGTAGAATTCATTTGAACTAAAGTAGATTCTTAGTACATATGGTTGAATGGTAGTTTTGTTCAGAACGCCTTCTACTCTCTGCCTTCCAAACAAATCGGAAGATGGGCTTAAATACCTTTTTAGATTTTTAAGAACATATACTTTACATTTTGTGGTCATCATTTCTCTATTGTTATAACAGAAGAAAATATTTGATTTGATTTTTTTTTGGTATGTAACTTTAAAATCACTTCTTCATTATTTACTATTCACTCAGGAGTGAACTGAATAATTAGTACCTCTTAATTACACTAAAGGTAATTCAATCACAAAATATTGAGCACTTGAAAATGTAACACTTTAGAAAACATTAATAAACCCCTCACTTAGTTTTAAATATATTTTGAACGTAAGTGGCTGGATCAGTTATTTAGTGTGTAATGCTTCAATCCTCTCTTTGATTATTATCAACCTCAGTCAACATTCTTGAATGCTGTAACTGGGGCTCCCAAGAATTGTACACTTTGATTAAACCTTGAAATTAAGGAGTTAACCATCTTAAACTTTCAAAGATTTCAAAGGCATTTCAAAGATAAACATTCCACTTAGTAGAAAAATAGTTTTCCATTCTATTCATTCATTCATTCATTCATTCATTCATTCATTCATTCAATACATATATTAATGAGTACCTACCATGTGCCAGATCTAGTTTTCTGAGATTATCTGCTATTATACTACAAACACTTTAGACAAAACACACGCTGACTTGGAATATGTCAGAAATATTTGCCTATGATACTATAAAAGAGGCTTTAGGGTGCCTGGGTGGCTCAGTAGGTTAAGCATCTGACGTCAGCTCAGGTCACAATCTTGCGGTTCACGGATCTGAGGCCCCCATTGGGCTCTGTGTTGACAGCTCAGAGCCTGGAGCCTGCTTTGGATTCTGTGTCTCCTTCTCTTTCCGCCCCTCTCCTGCTCACTCTCTCTCTCTCTCTCTCAAAAATAAATCAACATTGAGAAAAAAATTTTAAGAGGCTTCAATATTATTTGTTTTGTTTTTTTAATTGAAGTATTACCTTCTTTTTTCCACAAGGAAGATCATTATGTGCACTTTTAACCCTATTTGTTGTAAAAATTTGAATACATGAACAATAATACATGAACAACTGAAGCCAAAAATGTCATCATTATTGATTTTGATCTTAAAATATGCAAAGGACTTCAGATATTCCATCGATTTATTGTCTGGCTGTGTTTTACCTTAAAAAACGACAGTTGATCTTTAGGTCTTCAGTTTGTTTAGGATCCAAATGTGAAAACAGGTGTTGCAGAAAGAGAAAGAGACGTGCATGCAAAGAAGAGAGTGTTGATGAAGGTCAACCTCTTCCGGGATAATTCCAGAATACTACTTTGTCATTTTGAAAGTCAGCAGGGGAAGTCCAGAGCTGGAAATTGTTTTATCAGGTACACAGCAAGCATCTGTTTAATTGAGAGACACTTCCTGTCACCTCAGAAACTAAATGTTTACTATTTCCATTATTTTTGTTTTTATGATTGTGTGTGCCTGTTGACATATTTTTGGTAGATGCTGGAGTTTTAGTGTCAGAATCAGTCCAAGAGTTTAAAATATTTGCCAAGTCAACATTGTCTAAAATATTACTTTCTAGGAAGATGGGAGGGAAAGGGGTATTTCCTTTCTGGGACTGAGGAACCACCAAAAGTGGAAAATAAATGTCACTGAGAGTCGTTTGTGTTAGACATACTTCTTTACATCTGAACCCTTTTCTCTAGGCTCAGTGCTAAACCTAGAACCAGATATTTTCAGAAACTTCTGTAAAAAGTAGTTCCCAGGCTCTCCACCAGCCCAGATAACATTAATATGATCCTGAGTTGTTTCCTTAACCATATAACAGGATTCTCTGAATTCCTGGATGAAGTTAAAGGAAACAATCAAGTGGAAAATGAGTGGCATAATCAGTGAGAAATTGACAGAGTCTCATAAAATATTGTAAAACTTACTTTGGATAATAGTAACTCAACGATTCAAAATTTAGGGTGCCCAAGAGCTCAAGGAACAAAAATGATTATAATAAGTATCAAATGTATAAGGGAAAATGTCATCTATACCATTGACTAGTATACAAGGTACTCTTAGCTGTCATTGTAATCTTGAAGTTAAAGGAGATGATTTATTCAACATGAACTCACTCTCTTGTGTCACCGTTGCTTCCTATAGAAGTTGCAGAAGTAGAATTCGTTTCCATGGACGAGAACCTCAGGCTAGAGTTCCCGTGCTACGGAGGCCCAAGAATCTCACCCATCGCAGTGCACCTGAAAGGAATGAGCCATTAGGATATCCAATTCATGTAAAGTTTGAAGCGGCTGCACAGAACAACATTCACAAAAACGGGAATATGAGTTTATGATAGGTAATGTAAGCTCTTTATCTCAGAAGCTATTACAGGAATAAACTTGGAAATCAATTCTATTGGTAAGTCTATTCTGTGTAATATCTGTTGATAACAAAAATGTGCCATACAATCAAAGGCACCTGATCTTTTTTAATGTTTAGCGTGTGCCTGTATTTCTCATATACACTCTTTCCAAGCGATAATGAAGATAATTTTTCTCATGAATACCTTTACCGGTATTATGCAACATAATTTCAACATCAAGAAACTAGCTCTTAATTATTTGAAATCTGAAACAAACAAACAAACAAATGCTCTTGTGAGTATAGCTTTGTATGTTTTTAAATTAAATAGTCTGGTGGAATTTTAAACATCTTAGGACAATAACATGTTCAATAACAATAACAACCTAGTGTTGTTAACATAGGATAGTCCATGGACTTAAAATGTAATAGAAAAAAGACTATCAAAACTAAGTGCTCAGAAGAAAACTATTTAAGAAAAATTTATGAGCATTTTTGGACGTATACAAAGAAAAGAAAGGGGAAAAAGGGATTAACATTTGGGCTCATTAAATGTTAAACTGTAAAAATGTAATTGGCCAAAGCATATGTGAGTGTGTGTGTATGTGTGTGTGTGTATGCACACATATATGAAGACTTACATTACATCTTATGTATTATATATAATCTATAAATAGGGTAAATAATATATTTATAATTTTCATGTTAGAAGAAGAGGCATTATTCTCTGACAAGATATGAAAAGGAGCATCTTTGGTGTCTTTGAAAAACCATATGGAGATTTAATTTATTTTAATTCAGGAAATTTTTTAACCCATGGCCTTTTTATTTATTTATTTTTTTACTTCCACCAGAAAAGAGCATTTTCATTATCAAATGACCAGGAGCTAATGAATGAGCTCCAGATATCTTTCCATCAGAGAGAGGAGGTTGGTAGGGAGCTTCTGCATGAAAACTTGAGAACGTAAGCAAATTTTGTTGTTTGAAAGGTGTCTCAATGTGTATGTTTCATTATTATAGTGAATTAGGTAGCACATATTTTGGTTCTTTTACTAACAATAAAAAATACTGGAAGAAAATGTCATCTATATGGAAATCCACTTAAAAATGTATAAATATTAATTCTAAGTTTTCATTACATTGTGATTGCTAAACTTACTTAATACAATTTCATCCAAATATACAAAAGGACATTAGCACTGCTTTATATTTAACATGAAAAGATAGGAGTGACTGCTTCTAAGTTTCCTCGGAGCTATTACATCCTATAGCCGCTGATTTAAGTAATGAACTAAAAAGGTCATACATTGAAGGTATTGTGTTTTAAAGCAAACTGCTTCTTTTTATTTTCAAAATAGAATAATTCTTTTTCCTCTCTGAGTTTACTCAACCGTATCACTGCATTTACTTTTTTAAATAAAAAAAAATAGTAAAAATATAAAAAAACAGTTGGGAAGTTAAAGCTAGAGTATTTTCTAGATGATATTTTAGTCCAACAAATACTAAATTTCCGTTGAACATTAGCAGGTAAATAAGGTTTGTAACAGAGGCCACTTTACTAAACATGAACCCAAACAGCTAAGATACACCCATGATATCTTCAAGTTGACGATTTCCCTTAAATAGCAAACAAGTTAGTGTTGGATGAAGACATGGGGAAAAGGTGAGATATTTGAGCTTCCAGAACTGAAAAACTGGTGATCTACCTATAAGGAAATAGTTACATTAAAGCTTTTCATTATTTCTGGATCTTGATAACTTTTCTATTAGTCATCCAGTAAAGTCAGGACTTGTCTGATTTTTCATGTGTAATCGCTTTATTATATGCAAATAATAATGTCCAAGTCCGATTCTATTAATATAAGCATCATGCTAATAACAAAATTAAAGGAGATTCTCATTAAAATCCACTTGAATCAAATATGTCATGTTTGAGTAAATAAAGAGAATCACTAAGGTTTAGTTGCCAGCGAATAAAGCTTTCGAAGGTTTGTTTCATCATTTTTGTTTTTCTGCAAAATTGAGAGCTGGAGTCTGGATAAAAGTACAACTGATCTTCTATTTTTCTCTTTCCGGCCCTAAAGAGAGAAGAAGTGTTTTATTCTCTATTACTTCTTATAAGAGATTTGGGGGAACAGACAGAAGCATAAAGAGATGTGAAGGACTCTTAGAGAGAGGTTTCCTCTGCTTTCTGTTATGTTTTCCTGGCGTCCATCCAGGCAACTTCCCACCCTGGGAGCATCAAAGACATAAATCAGCAAGAAAGCACTGACCACAATGACTGGCATAGAAACACAGCTCTGTATTTTTTCACTCATTCTTTCATCGATTCATTCAAAATTCCTATAATACTCAGGAGGACAGCATCTTTTCCTTAAGTTTTAATAAAACCATGCCATAAAATTTGAACAATATAGAGTTGTAAAAAATTCCCCTTGAGATCCACTTTGAAGAGTAATGGTTGCTAGATACTGTGGTATATGAAATCATTGTTGATCATTACAAATCAGATGCTACAATAAGGAATAATCTGAGTTTGTGATCCTGTGTGAATACAATCTTATCTCACTGGAGTTGATAGAGGATAAAATAAAACAACTTGAATAGAGAACATTCTGTAAAATATAAAATCCAACGCAAATGTTTGTTTCACTAGTTTCTTCCTTAATCATTCACTGAGAGAGTCATACAACATCAACTAGTCAGAAACGGCAATCAGATGATGGACATCCCTAGAAAATCCATAATAATGGCAGACTGAACAAGCTATCAGTCTTTCCCAAGATACTGCGTTTAATCTGAAGCGGGTAGGAGGCTTTCGAGAACTTTATTAGCTGTTAGAAACAGTGAAGCATTGAGAGCTATGATTTTATGGCTTCAAATCAGGGAGTGCAACTGTCATTTCCAGTGAGAGACTTTCTGGAGCGTTGAGAATCTAGGTGCAGCCTGAGCATTTGGGCAAAGAGGGGCTCTTGCTGATTTGGAGGCTGCTAATCAGGGGGACAGGGACATCAAAACAAGAGGGGAGGTATTCCCCATCTACATCCAAAAGGCGAAAAAGGTATAATTACATTCTTGGACTCTGTATCAACAGAGCTAGCCCGTGAGTATTCATTTTCAACTTTCTCTTTAAAGTTTTTCTTTTTAAGTGTATCTGTTTGAGAGACAGAGAGCAAGTGCGAGAGAGAGCGAGGGGAAGAGGGTTTGTTTTGCTGAGGCCTTTCTCCGTGCCTTTTAGATGTCCACCTTCTTGCCGTGTCCTCACATGGTTTTTCCTCTGTGTATGTGCATCCCTGATGTCTCTCTGTCCAAATTTCTTCTTTTAGAAGCACACCAGTCAGATTGGATTAGAGCCCAGCCTAACAGCCTCATTGTAACTTAATTACCTCTTTAAAGCCCCCATCTTCAAAAACAGTCACATTCTGAAGTAGTTGGGGTTAGGGCTAAGTTGGGGGAGATATCATTCCATCCATGACAGTTTGTAAGAAAAATAAAATGGCAAAGCCCATGAAAGAAATAAGTCAAAAAGCATTTGGTGTGTCTCAGGATAAGAATTTTTTTTTTTTTGCTCATGCCTAACTTGAAAATCAACTCATCAAAGAAATAACTTGCCTTGGAAAATGAAGTTTGGAAATTATGAAAAACATCACCTTGAAAAAAAATTGCAGTGTCCTTATTGACTCAACCAAATGGAAACCTCTCACAGTCTGGCAAAACAAGCTTTCCTTGAATCAGCAATAAAAAGGCAGCACGACATTATGTATTTAAAACTTTGAAAAAAAATTGTCATCGTCATCCTGTTCTGCCATTTTATATCAATCCAATGAAAACCCTCAGAACCATCTGAAGATGCATATAATCATTCTGGAATCCTATCTGGAAAGGGACTCTCCAGGTTGTGAAACACAATCACTTACTTTCCTGGAATCTGGCAGCCTCCCTGATAAATTATGCAGCTCCATACAGTCTAAAATGGCCCCTCACTGTCCTCATCTTTCCCAAATGAGGCCATTTTGGGGAAGCAATAAATAGTGGACAGCATGAGCAATTTAATTTGGTCTTGACATCTATATGTCAATATATACACACATAGACAAATACAAATGTGTGTGTGTGTGTCTATGTATAGTTTTATTTGTTTTCTTTCCTATTATTTCACCAAATATCATAAGCCAAGAAATCATTCATCTATTTCTAAACAATCGTATTTTTTTTACAAAAGCAAATGAGCTGAATTCCTTGCCAAGGATGCAAAAACTGTAATTTGAGGAAATGCTAGCATGTAGAATGGGTTTTAGATAAATAGGTCCTTTAAGACAAGTACATAAATGATTATTAACCTCCAAATGCTACTACGCCTTTAGGTTGAGACGTCTGTTTTCCAAAATCAAAAGAAGAGAGGTTGGTTTGGTGAGACTTATCCAGAAGGCCCTCACACCACGTTTATAAAGAATATACTTGTGAGCAGGGCGCCTGGGTGGCTCAGTTGGTTAAGTGTCAGACTCTTGATTTTGACTCAAATCATGATCTCTCGGTCATGAGATTGAGCCCCGAGTCAGGCTCTGTGCTGACAGCATGGAACCTGCTTGGGATTCTCTCTCTCTCTGGTCTTCCCCCACTCGTGTTGTTTCTCTCTCTCTCAAAATCAATAAAAATAATATTTAAAACTCTTTAAAAAAAAAGAATATACTTGGAAGATTGTGTGCATTGTTCAGAGTCGTGGCCCACACAGAGTGACCCACCTAGTCTTGAGTCTGATTACCAAGATTCAGCTTCGACTGGAAATGACTGGAATCTCTGAGACGCTAACATTATCTGAGAATTATATGATCAGGAACACAGTCTGAAAATTCTCAGCAGTAGTTCTGTTAAAAAAAATTTTTTTAATGTTTTTATTTATTTTTGAGAGAGACAGAGATAGAGCATGAGTGGGGAAGGGGCCGAGAGAGAGGGAGACACAGAATCGGAAGCAGGCTCCAGGTACCGAGCTGTCACCACAGTGCCAGATGCTGGGCTTGAACTGCGAACTGTGAGATCACGACCTCAGCCAAAGTTGGACGCTTAGCTGGCTGAGTCACCCAAGCACCCTGGTAATTCTGTTTTAGTCTTTAAGTGATTCTATCCAAATCCTCATCTTAATCAACAATATCGTCATGTTTGCTATTCCTTCCATGCTTTCACTGAGATATAAATCAGATAAGTAATCTCGAGTGACACTTGTAGAAGGTTCTCTTTTATTACCCCTTTATTTTCATTTATCATATTATCTACTTTTTTTCATCTTTTCTTTTAAAAATTGAGAACAAAAGGGTAAGTTCAGGAAGAGTGATGGATGCAATCTGTTTCCTACATAAAGAGAATTAAAACCCTTTCCCCCCAAATTTAAAATCTTGGTTAATGCTTAGAACTCTAGTATTATATAAAAGAAGAGTTATCTTTCTCACTCAAAATGAAGACCTTGAAACAAACCCAAGCCAGTGACAAATGGACTACATTGTTTTAAAACACAAAATCGGGTAAGTCAGGGGACCACAAGACTTACTGAGAGGTATGATGATATCTGTCTCAGAATGTTCCAAGAAAAAGGCTAGGAAAAAGCAGCATTAATAGTCTTTTGAGCAATTAAATACAGTTGGGGAAGGGTGAGGATTATTGTCTTGTGCATTACCCATAGTAATACTTTCCTGGCCGTATTCTTTTTTTTTTTCATTTATTTTTATTAAATTAAATACGGAAAATAGTACATATTACATCTGTGTATCTTGATGAATGCTCACAAAGTGAGTTCACCTGTATAACCATCTCCAGAAGATCAAGAACAAGAATAGGTCCGATATTCAGATGCTTCTTTGGTGCTCTCTTTCAATCACTGACATAAATACTGACATTTACCAGTGGACAGTAGTTTTGCTTGGTTTACATCAATGTATGTAGGTAAATCAAGTCATACAATATTTGTTCCTTTCTCTGTGGCTTCATCCACGATGGTTCAGAAAGCTGCGGATTGCACGGCCATGGCGCCATGGTATAAATACACCATTACACTGGTGATGGGCTTGCAGCTTGTCAGTGTCGCAAGAATCGCCATCGTGAACGTTCTAGTACCCGTCTTTGGTACACGTACGTATGCGTTTCTGTGGGTCTGTATCCAGGAGCGGAATTGCTAGAACATGACAGCAGCTTTAGCAGACATCGCCAGAGTTTTCCAAAGTGGTTCACAGGGGTTTTTACCAATTAATATTTCTGAGAGCAATGCCAGAGACTTTCAGTTTGTCCACAGTCTTGCTAACATTTTGTATGATTCTTTTATATTTTCTTGGTTCTGTTTATTGTTGCTTCTTTTTTAAAAGCCATTTGATAGTACATGGCATAATTGTATTCTGGTTATAGTTTGCATTTCACTGATGAATAATAGCTTATTTTGACTAATACCTCCCTGTTTCCCCCTCCCCCCCGGCTCCTGAAAACTGCCAGTCTATCCTCTGCTTCTATGAGTTTGGGCTATTTAAGTTCCTCAGACAAGTAGCATGATGTAGTATTTGTCTTTCTGTGTCTGCCTTATTTCACTTAGCATACTGTTCTCTAGGTCCATCAATGTTGTTGTAAATGGCAGGCTTCCCTTCTTTTTTTAAAGACTAAGAATTATTCCATTTTATGTTTCACCACAAGCTGATGGGTATGTTTGTGAAATAGATTGTGGTGATGGTTTCATGGATGTACACTTAGCTCCAAACTCATCAACTTGTATGCATTAAATATGTACAGCTTTTTGTATGTCAATCACACTTTAGTAAAGTGGTTTTAAAAACCAAGAATCCATTTTCATATTTATTAATCATATGGCTATCTTGTACAACATGTCTGCTTACGTCTTTGATAATTTTCCATATGGTTGTCTGCCCTTATTGATTTGTAGAATTTTACTATATATTCTAGGCATGTAGATTTGTTGAATAAATGCATTGGAAATGTTTTTTTTTTTTTTCACTGTGGGTCGCTTTTTCAATCTCCTGTTGGTGATTTCCAATGAATAGAAAATTTGAATTTTAATATAATTCAGTTCGTCATATTTTCCTTTACAGTAAGTGATTTTGAGTTTTATTAAAGAAATCTTTGCCAACTTTGAGATTGGAGGATGTTTCACATTTTTGTCTTTTTGGCTTTACCTTTTACATTAATATCTGCATGCCATCTGGAAGTGATCTTTGGTATGATTGAGGTATATCTGACCGACTCAGTACCATTTATATAAAAGACACTGTATTGAAGTGTTATTATACCCACTGTGTTGAAGTGTTAAACTTATATAGAATCCAGGCAAATGTTTATAAATATTATATATGAATAAATTGAGTCTGGTCTCTCTATTTTACATAGATAACTTTTATACTTGTGTATACATTGTGTTATACAATGTGTGTAAACATTGCTTTAATAATTATAAATTTATAGTAATTTTTTAATATCTGGAAATGTACATATTACAGCTTTGTGTTCCCTTCAGGATTTCTGTGGCGATTTTGACCTTTTGCATTTGTGTATGAATTTTAGATTCAAACTATTGTACTGCCTTATTTCCAAATAGATTTAAATTTGATTTAGGGGCACCTGGGTGGCTTAGTTGGTTAAGCGTCCAACTTTGGCTCGGGTCATGATCTCATGATTCGTGAGTTCAAGCCCTGTGTTGGGCTCTGTGCTGACAGCTCAGAGCCTGGAGCCTCCTTCAGATTCTGTGTCTCCCTCTCTCTCTGCCCCTCCCCCACTCATGCTCTGTCTTTCTCTCTCAAAAATAAACATTAAAAAAATTAAAATCAATAAATCAATAAATTTGATTTATTTTCATGGCACTTGTTGTATTCACTAAATTATGCATGCTAATTTAGTGATTTTAGTCTTATGAACTCCAAAAATTAGATTGATCTTTTTTTGGTACTGTTATAATATAAATGATATACACAAATATTACATATAGTGTGTTTATATATATGCATATTTTACATAGTACATATACACACACTTTATTTCTTTAAATAGTTAATTCTTATTGCAAGATATCATGTTTTTGAAAGGCTCAAACAAAGACTTTATACCTTGGATTTTTTGGCTTCCATAAAAAAAGGAATAAAAGGGAATTTCCTCAACCTGATAAAAGGCATCAATGATCAACTCCCTAATGGTGAAAATCTTAAAGCTTTTCCGCTAAGATCAAGAACAAGACAAGAATATCCACTCTGAACACTTTTATTCAACATTGTACTGGAGGTTCTAACCAAGGAAGTCGAGCAAGAAAGAAAAATAGAAATCATCCAGATTGGGGGGAAAGGTAAGTAAAACTACCTGTATTTACATAGGACATAATCCTGCATAAAGATAATCATAAGGAATCCACTAAAAAAACAAAACAAAACAAAACAAAACAAAAACAAAGAAACTATTAGATCTTAATAGTAAGTTCAGGGAGGTTGCAGGATTCAAGATTAACATTTTATTTTTATTTATTTTTTAATTTGTTTTTAATCTTTATATATCTTTGAGAGAGAAACAGCGTACAGGCAGAGGAGGAACAGAGACACAGGGAGACATAGAATCTGAAGCAGGCTCTAGGCTCTGAGCTGTCAGCACAGAGCCTGATGCAGGGCTCGAACTCACGAACCAGTAGATCCTGACCTGAGCTGAAGTCAGACCTAGAACCAACTGAGGCACCCAGGAGCCCCAAGATTAACATTTCAAAAAAGCAATTGTATTTCTATACACTGCATGTAAAGTATTTGAAAATAAAATTAAGAATTCATTTACTACAACATCAAAAAGAATAAAATACCTAGGGTCAAATTGAATAAAGAAGTATAAGGCTTCTACTCTGAAATCCACAAAATATTCTTGAAAAATATTAAATATCTTTATATGTGGAAAGATATTTCTTGTTTATGGATAGGAAAACTTAATATTGTCAAGATGACAACCCTCCCCCAAATTCATCTTTGGATTAAACACAACTCCTTTCAAAATTCCAGCTTGTTCTTTTGCAGAAATTGACTAGTTAATCTTAAAATACAAAGAACTACAAGTGACCCAAATGGTTAAATGATTTTGAAAAGGAACGAATTTGTAGAACTTTTATTTTCTGATTTTGAACTTAATACATAACTACAGTAATCAAAACTATGTGTTACTGATATAATGTTAAGCATATAGATCAATGCGATGGAATTGAAAGTACTGTAATAAAGCACTGTGTGTATGGCCAATTGATTTTTACAAGGACATAAGAAAATTCAATTGAAAGAATACACTTTATAAAAAATGATACCCACATGCAAAAACAAATAAATAAATAAATAATGAAATTTGACCCCTGTGTTACATAGTAAACACATTTAACTCAAAATTGATTAAAAATCTAGATGTATAAACTGAAGCTCAAGAACTCTTAGAAGCAAATGTTGGAATAAATATTCATGACCTTGGTTAGGCAATATTTTGTCAGGTATTATGCCAAAAGCACAAGCATCCGAAGATGATATTGATAAATAAGGTTTCATCAAAATTAAAAACTTTTATATTATAAATGTAAACATCAAAAGCATGAAGCGATCCATTTAGCATAGAAAAATATTTTCAAATCATATATCTGATAAGGGATATAAGTCCCCTGTCAGATATAAAAAGTTATAAAAACTTTTAGAACATCATCATCATCGTCGTCAACACAACAATAAATAACCCAATTTAAATAGGGGTAAAATATTTGAATAGACATTTCTCCAAAGATGATATCCAAATGGCTGTTAGGTTCATGAAAATACGCTCAACATCATTAGGTAATACAAAAATGTAAATCAAAACCGCAATGAGATTTCACTCTCTACCCAACAAGATGGCTAAAATTAAAAAGACGGACAAGAACGGGTGTTGACTAAGACGTGGAGAAATTTAAAAGCTTATACAATACTGTTGAGAATGTAAAATGTTGAAGCTACTTTGCAAAGCAACTAGAAGTTTCTCAGAACAACAGACATTGTTAACAATGGTAGCGGGCAGTTACCCTCGATATCTATCAGTGACAGTAAATGCCCACACAAAAGTGTATATTAAGAATGCTCACAGTGGCATTATTCACAATAATCCCAAAGTGGAAACAACTCAGGTATCTATTAACTTGCAAGAGGATAAACAAAATGTGACATATCCATACCGTAGAATATAATTCAACAACAAAAAGCAACGAAGCACAGATGCTTGCGACAGCAAGCATGAACCTTGAGAACACCTTGCAGAGGTAAAGAAGGCGATCTCAAAGACCGTGTACCATATGACCCATTTTTAGAAAATGTCAGAACGTGCAAAGCTATGGAGACAGTAGATTATCGGTTACAGATATGGGGAGCAGGGCAAGGGGAGTGAAGTGACCGCTAATGTTTGTAAAGCCTCTTCCACAGTGGAGAAAATGTACCAAAATGAGACTGCGATAGTTGTACAACTCTGTGAATGTACTAAACACAGCAATTTACACTTTACATGGGTGAATTTTATGATATGTGAATTATATCATAATAAAGCTGTTAAAACACATGAAGTAAAAACTGAGAACACTGAATGCAGAAGTAGAAAAATTGCCAATTATTCTTAAAGGTTTTAACATTCCCTCACAATAATTGGTAGGAGAAGCAGACAACAAATCGTTAACCACAGAAAAGTCTGAAAATACTCTCAACTAACATAACTTAATTGGCACGTATAGAGAAAGTCAAGGCAGCAAGTCCGATTGCATATTTTCCAGCTAATAAAGTATATATAAGAAGATAAGATGTATAGTAAGATAGAAAACTAGTTTCAATATATTTAAAAAGTACCTACGTCATATTCAGTATGCTTTATTTTTGGACTTTATCAAAATTAAGAATTTCTGCTCTTTGAAAGACAGTTGAAGAGGCTGAGTAAACTATCTATTTACTAGGGTAAGATATTTGCAACTTACACACCCAGAGTATATAAAGAACTCACGAGCCCAATGATACAATGAGATATCCAATTAAGCGCCTGAGTGGCTCATTCAGTTAGGTGTCCAACACATGGTTTCAGCTCAGTCATGATCTCACCATTTCGTGAGTTCCAGTCCCACATCGGACTCTGTGCTGGTGGCATGGAGCCTGCTTGGGATTCTCTCTCTCTCTCCCTCTCTCTGCCCCTAACCTATTCACACTATTTCTGTCTCTCAAAAATATATAAACTTAAAAGATAAAATAGAAACATAAACAAAGGACCCAACAGATATTTAACCAAAGAATAATAAGCATATGAGAAGATGCCCAATATGATTATTCTGTAATGATCTGCAAATATATCAATACCACAGTGAGATACCTATTGGAGCACTGATTGGAATATCTTTATATTAAAAAGACTGGCTGCATTAAGTTTTTGTCATGCTCTTGAGTAACTGAAACTTTCACATAACAACTGATGAGAACACAAAATGGTAGAACCACTACGGAATATAGTTTCACGGTTTTTAGGTTTCTTTTTTTTTTTTAAACAAATTAAACATCGTTCTGCCACATGATGCAATCATTTCACATCTAGGGATTTACCTAAGATAAATAAAAACTTATGTTGAGGTAAAGACTTGTTCATTGATGTTCCTAGCAGCTATAATTAGTATTATATATCTGCGATCAGGTGAATTGGAAAATGTGATAGGATTGAATACCACTCAGTAATAAAAGATGAACTGTTGATACACATAACATGGACAAATCTCTAAATGATTATGCTGAAGGAAAGAAGCCAAAAGTAAGAATGTATACTGTATGATCCCATTTATATAAAACTCTAAAAAATACAAACAAAGCCACACGGAAGAATGAAAATAAATGACTAAGGAAGGCTGGGTGGCCAGGCATTTGCAGAATTACAAAAGGGTATGAGAAAGCCATTGGACATGATGGATACGGTCGTTCAAAAAAATGGATGCATGCATTTGCAGATTTCTGTAGTTCCCCATTAATGTGCTTTAATACATTCATAATAAATTAGCAATCTACTTTCAGGGGGCACATACTAATCATTCCATTTTATATTCAGGCATATGGCATGGCTAATGTTGATGTCACCCTGTCAGTGCAAATTGATTATGATTTGGGTGTGATGGTCTTTTTGGTTCTTTCCATTTGAAACAAAAAGAAAAATAGTATCGTACAAATGCCTTAGAGAATAAATAATTGAGGGTTTTTTGTGTGTCTAATGTTACCAGGCAAATGAAGATCATTGTTTTAGATTGTTTTTCATAATTTTTTAAGAGTTGATTTTACCTCCCAGTGACAAAGCCAAATCATAATTTTGTTATTTTTAATACATCAGTGACATAGTACTTATATATCTGGATATATTTGTGTGTTAATTTATGATGAAATGATAAACTCAGATGGAAAGATCAATTCAAATTTTCTTTGTGTAATTCCCATTTTTCAGGCATTTAATTGAGGTTCACACTGATTAGCAAAATCACCCAAGTTTATATAGCTCACAAGGAATTATTCATAAAATGCATGCTAACAATAACCTTACTCGTCAGTTGGTATTAAATGTATTTTGGCTGAAAGTGTAATTCCCTTAAGTAAAAGATATCTTGGCTCAGAAAACGTTCTCGCCATGCTGAACCAAAAGAGATAAGTTGTTACTTTGCAAACAGTAAGAGAATGAGAACTTAGTAACAAAACTCTTGCTAGCATTAATTTGATATCACAGAAGAACAAAATGTATAGGAGAAATTGAACCACTTCTTTTCTGAAATCTTATGTATAAAATATTATATTTGACATTGCCAGGCATTAAAATTGATATTTTCTCTGACTTCAAAGGCAAAATTACTCACTCTGTTATTTTCTGATATACAGAAATATATAATCTTTCTATAATCTTTTCCTTCATGCATCTCTCCACATCCCCCCACATCCACCAACAACCTTTTCCAAATGTAGGAATTAGGGACAAGGTACTGGGAACCCAGGTCAGCTAGTTTAGTAATTTGGATCTCCTAATGAAATATTGGAAATCTGGATTTGGAAATCTGGAAATATTGGAACGCAAGTGAGCAAACAAACAAAACTAAATACAGAAACAAAATCTTACTTATTTTTCAAACTGAAAACTCTCAAGATGGTTGGACTGGAGACTTAAACTTGAAATCAGCATTAGCTACAACCTTTCCAGACTCTTCTGTCTTTATGGAGCTTGGTTCTTCTTTTAGATGTTTCCTCTGGTATTTGGTTGCATTTTTCATAATAATACTTAGGTAGCAATTTTTTGATTCAATAGTTACAGACAAGAGCTTTTCACTACCTGTTCTAGTGGCTGAGATCTCAGTGTCTTCCATATCCCCCACACTATGCCTAGATTAACCTGTTTTAAAGAAACCAAAACTTTGTATGAAAAGTAAATACTTCTGTCTTATGGCGACTTGAATATTTTCACTGCTGATTCAAATGTATGATGATGATGATGTTCCTTTTTGTAAGCTTTTCCACATTTAATAATCCATTCATGTGTTTCCATTTGATTGGTATTCTGTGTGTCCGATTTTTTTAAAAAATGTAACGCTTATATATTTTTTAGAGAAACGGAGACAGAGCGCGACGTGGGGAGAGAGAGGGAGACACAGAATCCCAAGCGGGCCTCCAGGCTCTGAGCTGTCAGCACAGAGCCCACGGCCGGGCTCGAACTCATGAACTGTGAGATCACGACCTGAGCCAAAGTTGGAGATTTAACTGACTGATCCACCCAGGTGCCCCTCTTATGTGCCTGATTTTAGTTCTTTCCCTCCAAATTCTAGAACACAACAATGGATCTGTCAAACTCTGGCCTATTTTCCCCAAGCAATTAAACATTCTAGAGAATACATGACAACACTATATTTACAATTTTGCTTTGTTTTTTAACTTGTCATCTGAGATATCGTTCCAAAGCATCTGAGATCTCGTTCTTTCATGTTCTTGTTAATTGATTCACATTAAAATACCTTTCTTTCTGCAGGAGGCAGAGTTGCAATGAACATCCTTGTACAGTATTAATCACTCATACTATGTTTTCTGTAGGACTGACTTTGCAAGTGAGATAAATGAGTCAGAGAATGTTCACAATTAATAATTAATTGAATCGATCAAAGTTGAGAACCAACCATGTGCTAGTTAGTCACTCTTCTGGATGGTTCGAGGATCCACTAGAAGCCGTGGTGGAGACGTTTGCTTTATGATGATACTATATTTGCAGGTAGGTGCTTTTATGGCTCTCCTCAAAGTTGATAAAATGAACACTCTCACCCACAGTTGATGATACTTTTAAATCTTTTAGACCATCGTCATTACTAGTGACGATCTTTTAAAATTTCTCATTTTGGGGTGCCTGGGTGGCTCAGTCAGTTGAGCGTCCAACTTCGGCTCAGGTCATGAGCTGATCTATGAGTTCAAGCCCCGGGTCAGGCTCTGTGCTGACAGCTCAGAGCCTGGAGCCTGCTTCAGATTCTGTGTCTCCCTCTCTCTCTGCCCCTCCCCCTCTTGTACTCTGTCTCTCTCTCAAAAATAAAAAAAAAGTAAACATTATTTTTTTTTTAATTTCTCATTTAATCTTGCAAATCTGTTGGGTAAAGAGAGAAGCACTGTTATCATTTTATTTCAATTTCTCTTGATCATAAATGGGGTTCAATATCATTTTATGTATTTATTAGCCATTTATATTTCTTTCTAAACTTCCTGTTCATATATCATGCTCACTTTTAATTTGGCCTCATTGATTTGAAGCAGATCTATTATGTTTTTTGTTTCAATTAAATATTTCTGAAATGTTAATGATAACACCACTCATGTAATTTTTTTTAAATAGTTTATCTGAGACTAGTTTTTTGCCTTTTCACCTTATGCTACTTTTTTCTGTTAAGATAGTTTGTTTCAGCAAACTGAGAATTTTTATTCTTAAATTCTTAAAAGTCTGAGAATTTTATCTTAAAAAAAAATCACATTTGATTTTGTTGATGATCCAAACTTGAGAATCTCTGATTTATGTAATTCTATCTGCCTTTTTATTTGTTATAAACACAAATATACATCTGATTATATCCCCTCCCCCAGTGGAACTAAACCTCTTGTAATTATCTCTTAGTGTGTGATAACGAACAATGTATGAAAATTTTTTCTCAACTGAAAATTTTCAGGAAATTCTACATGAAACAGTTCACATTGCTAGGCCCAGTCAGAAAACTTATCTAAAGAACTCATGAATACGTTTCCAAATTATTTGGAGTGTTAACTTCAGGATTTACTTTTCCTCTCAACTTTGAATACCCCATAGGTTGGCATAGCATACTGGTTCTTATTTTTCTCAAACAACGTAAGTGTTTTTAAAGGGCGTTCAGTGAGGGTTTGATCATTACTGTGGCTCTTTGCTGGCATTATAATGCTGAGAGGCTAACATGTGAGTTGAAATGGAAGAGGAAGAAAAGATCTTTTTATCAACGTGACAGATACACACGCCTTGAGCACTAACAAGGCATAGCTAATTACTGATACAGTCGCCGAAAAGGTATTCTGACAGTCATGATATATGAGCAAATTTGTCTTGCAAGTGACAAGTCAAACAGAGGTTCCTGGGAGTCGTGGGCACTGCCAGCTCAGTGGGTGGGTTACAGAAAGTGTCTGCTCATTCGTTTTCCTTTGCTGGGGTGGGGTGGGGGGCGGGAATAGTCTCCCATCATCTCAGCCCGCTGAGTCTTTCATGTATACTCATACTATTTCGTTAAAAGTCTCAATATTTCTTTCCACAGATGTTCCCAAAGGGATTTGAAAAATCCAACGGTTAGTTGGTTTTCCTCTAAAGTCCCTGTTTAAATTCTTGGCACCTGCAAGATTTATCTAGCAACATGTCATTTGTCTAAATGATATACATTTAAACCATGCATTAGTCATGCGCTTCCCCTATAGATGAAAGTATGTAATCTAACATATGTAAGGAATAATAAGTCTCACAGAATTTGAGCATTGTGAAGTTTCCTCATTAGTTCTCAAATCCAGGAAATTGTAAATCATATGAAGAATATTGGAAATTATTTGCTATAAGCAAAGGGCTATATATGTATGTTGATGTGTGTGGGTTTCAATGAGAAATGACTGCCTAGAAAGTGAAGCTTATATTCAGACGTGCTATTTTTTGACTACTACTAGTTATGGATCTTCTAGGCTAAAAAAAAATAATAAAAATAAATCAAATCTCAATTACGCATCAAAAGTTTTCTGAATTTCCCCATTTCCACAGTGCTGATGTAAGATTCACGAAATATTAATCACTTAATAAGAATTCAGTATTCTTATAATGAATTACCATGAAAGAATAATATGTCGTTAATAGGTCAATATTCCAATGCTAATATAAATCGAAGGCCATGTATAAATTATAATACGAAGCAGACAGCGATTTTAAGATGTGTCCGGTTTATTTCCCTCCACATTGCATTCCTTGGCAAAGGAGCACTCCACCTCTTTTGTGAAAGTTTATTTAGCTTTTAATGTTTATTTATTTATTTATTTATTTACTTATTTAAGAGAGAGAGAGAGTGAGCTGTGGAGGGGCAGAGAGAGAGGGAGACACAGAATCAAAGCAGGCTCCAGGCTCTGAGCCATCAGCACAGTCCCCAATGCGGGGCTGGAACTCACAAACTGTGAGATCATGACCTGAGCCGAAGTCGGACGCTCAACCGACTGTGCCACCCAGGCGCCCCTATTTAGCTTTTATGTAAACAGGGGAAAATGATTCAATGGAGAACTATACTTCCTACACCGACCATGTGCTATGGCTTGCCTACAATACAATGATACACAATGTCTCCTGTGGTGTAAAGAAATAAACAAGACTATCAACAGATATGTGTTATATAGTCAAGAAAATATTCCACCTTCGTGGCAGAATGGAGAACATTTTCAAGCCTAAAGGAGGGGGTCATAGGGATGTTGGTGGTGGCGGCAAAGAGGTGTGAATATGCCAGTGTGGGTGCTGGTGCTCGTGCCAGAGAGCAGGGTTAGCTGACTGAGTGTGGACAAGTGGGAGCACATTCAGACAGGGAAACTAAATATGACTGTTTAAATTCTTTGAAAGAACATCAGAAACGATGCTCTATCTCTCGTCCCCACCTACTCTTTCACTCCTCCATATCTTTGGTTTAGGGAAGGTGAGCTGTCTTAGAAGAACATGTTTCCTCCTGGTAATGTATAAATACAACTACCCTGGGCATTAACATATACTGTTCCTGTTGGTCGTTTACTCCCATCTTCCTTACTAAGTGAGCTACTTATTTATGCAGAAAAAAAATGACCTGTTAGTCATTTTGTCCTTAGAACTTAAATAGGTTCTACTCCATAGTAATCACACAACAAATACTTCTTCAAGATTATATATATTTTGGGACACCTGGGTGGCTCAGTCGGTTGAGCGACTGACTTCGGCTCAGGTCATGATCTCATGGTTTGTGAGTTCGAGCCCTGCATCAGGCTCTGTGCTGGCCGCTCAGAGCCTGGAGCCTGCTTCAGATTCTGTGTCTCCCTCTCTTTCTGCCCCTCCCCCACTCATGCTCTGTCTCTCTCTGTCTCAGAAATAAAACATTAACAAAAATTTAAAAAAAGATTATATATACTTTTATCTATTTTATGCCTGAACCCCTGTGATGCTTAATTTTATTTGTCAGTTTGATTGGGCTAAATAATATGCAAGTAGTTGGTAAAACAGTATTTCTGTGTCTAGGTGGAAGATATGAGCATTTGGATCAGCAGGCTGGGTAAAGATCGCCTACACCTCTGGGTGGGCATCATCCAATACATCGAGGACCTGAAAAGAGCAAAATGGCAGAGGATGAGCGAACTGAGCAGGGATACCCATTTTCTCCTACCCTCAGATGTAGGCCCTCACGGTTGCGTCTCATACCGCCAATCCTCCAATTCTCAGGTCGTAAGACTGAGCCTGAATCATACCACCAGCTTACCTGGTGTTTTGCTTACAGAGGGCACATGGTGGTATTGCTTGGCCCCCCATCATCATGAGCCAATTCCTGTAACAATTCCCCTCCTATATGCCCTACTGATTTTTTTTTTCCTCTGAAGAACCCTGATACAACCCCCAAATAATATCTGTTGCAGCTTACAAAGAAGCACATAGATCATAAAGATGAAAACTTAAAAATGGTGTAACAGGAAAAATGGAAAGTGGAATGTGAAAAAATAGGAACGTAAACAAGCCGGATGAACAAATAGTGCTTCAGAGGCCACAAATACATGTATTTCCTTCACGTACATTCTACTTCAATATTTGTAAATGCTTAAGGTTGCCTGTCTGTAAATCAATCAAACACTAGTTGTATAATTATTGAAATGTTTGTGGATTCTTCAGGTGTTATAAGTATGTGTCATGATGATATTTCAGGCAGATTTTATTTTTAGTCGTTAACACAAGGCAGGGACATGGAAGGCCCAGGTGGAGGCGCCAAACACCGCCATACCGTTTTCACTGGGCAAGGTTGCCGTCACTCTATTTTCACTGGGAAAGGTTGTGGCCACTCAACAACAGCAACATCTTGCCCTCTGGTCTCTGTGGGAGAAGTAAGGTGAAGGGCAAAGTGAGCATGGTTGACGGCATGCTGGAGGTGACTGGGAGAGACAGAGGAAAGAAAGAAGGGAGGAAGGATAGGACATGAAAAAACAGAATAAAGTAAAGGAAAAATGGGAGTAAAATAAAATGTATTTGTCTTTTGGTTTCCTCAGACAGTTGTCTGGAAATATGATTCATGAAACTTTTTTCTAATTCTTTCTTTGCTTTGTGGCCACAGCTTCTTAGTTCCACAGAGAATCTTGTGTACGATGGTGAAACAAGAGTTTTGTTGGTTCGTTTTTTTTGGTTCGGTTTTGTGTTTTACTTTTTCTGAGTAACTGTCTTCTTTGAATATTTTCACCTAGAAACCAATTCCCTGCAACAGCTCTTCAAGGAGATCAGGCCGTCCCAGTGGAAATAAACAACAACAACAACAACAACAAAACTACTTAGAAGACAGATGGCAGATTTGCCGCAGACATTTACAATGTTCCTTCCTGAAAACAAGTTAAAATTTAAAAAAAATGAAACCTGTAATCTCATAACAGCAAAAGAATGGAGAAGACTTCAGCAACAGAGAGATTTCTAAAGTTTCAGTAAGAAGTCAAGCTGAAAAGCTGACGGGTAACCATTGATTAATGAGGTTAAGCTGAGCTTGACGTGATGTAAGGGTTCTCAGCACAGGTGACAGACCCCCACAGAGCTGTGGGCCAACATATAAGATATAAGTGAAGGACTGTGCGCAGAACATTTACCACGTCAAATCTGATTGTATTTTACTAAGCAGAAGTAATAACCCAGATGATCACACCCAAGGCAAAAAGGGAGGCTTGCTTCCAAACAAACCGAAGAAAATGAAGAGAAAACTCGAGTGCCTAGTTGGACGCCCACAGCGAAGCATTTCCATGCTTGCGTACGAGTGGTCTTCAGTGAATGTCTGGCTCTATTCTAAAGCAAGTGTGAATAGATGATGAGCCTTGTCCACATTTACAGAGCACGTAGTTTACAATAATCAGTGGCCACATTTAAAAATATCTATGGGAAAGCAAATTTGGTTATACATTTAAGGAAAGCCTGAAATAAGAAAGAATAAGTCTTAAAAAAATATCCAGGAACATAATTTAGGAAAAGATACAGAAATTAAAACAAAATTGTCCAAAGTAGAGTTTTATGAAAACCATGTAGATCACATATTCATAAATTAACACCAGAATGGTATAAAAAAAGAAAAACACAAGAACTCTTGAGAACTAGAGATAAACTTATAAATTCATAATTTCAAAGCAAACTCTGGAATATAAAGTTGAGAGAGATTGTTTGATTTTTTTTCAATGATAGATTTACATAAAATATGGGTAAAAAGATAAATGATATAGGTTATAAAACCAAGAAATCGATGGTCCAATTAAAATATGAGTTCTGGAAGAATAAATAGCAAAAATAGAGACAAAAATATCAGAGATATGAGAAGAAAATTTCTCTGACTTAAATGGTATAGATATTTTCAAATTATATAAAGTTTACTAAATAAAATTATAAAGAAAGCCAGATTTAGATACATCATTTGAAAATATCAGCATATCCAGGAGTAAAAAAGAATTTTTTCTTCTAATCCAGGGCGCTGTGGGTTGAACTGCACTCCCCCAAAAGATTGTTTTTCAAATCTTAACTCCCACACTTAAGAAAATGACCTTATTTGGAAATAGGGTCTTAATTAGGTTAAGATGAGGTCTTACTAAATTAGGGTGGGCCCTAACCCAATGACTAGTTTCTTTTTTTTAAGTTTATTTATTTATTTTGAGAGTGGGGGGGGCGGGCAGAGAGAGAGGGAAAGAGAATCCCAAGCAGGATCCTCAGTATCAACACAGAGCCCAACACAGGGCATGAACCAAGGAACCATGAGATCATGACCTGAGCCGAAACCAAGAGTCGGATGCTTAACTGACTGAGCCACCCAGGTGCCCCTAGTTTCTTCGTAAGAAGAGGGAGATTTGAACACAGAGACACAGACACATAAGGAGACTATCCTCTGACATCAGAGTGATGCAGCTAGGAGCCAAATGACATTAAGGTTGCAGGCAGCACCATAGGATGGAAGAACTGGTGAAGGATGGTTCCCTTGAAACTGAAGAGGAAGCACAGCCCTACTAACACCTTGATTTCAGACTTTCTTGTCTCCAGAACACATTTCTCTTGTTTTAAGTCACTCTGTGGTATGTTGTTACAACAGCCCTAGGAAACTCATACACAAGGTTGTCAAGAGGTGGGAAATGAGGCAATCTCAAAAAGACAGACAATAAAACTGGAATTGGTCTTTTATTCAGCAATATTGGATGGTGTGATACAAAGAGAAAATGTCTTCAAATTCTGACCATTTTTCTACCAAGAATTCTGCAGCGAGACAAATTAAGTCAGGCAGAATAAGAGTATTTTTAGAAAATCAGAGATTAGTAAATGTAACCCTCTATACTATTTCTTACTTGAGATAGACTTCAGAGAAGTGAAGAATTAAATCATGAAAGGGGAAATATGATGTCTAGAAAATAACATACCATATCAAGGAAGCAAATGTTGAGAAATCTCACAAGGACAATTGTATACAGATTTAGAAAGCAGCTAGTCTAGATTTAAAAGGAAAGAGACCATCTGAATGAAAGTCTCTTGGGAAAAAAATAGATGTTTTCGTAGGTTTGAAATGTTTTTAAAAAGTTGAAATTGAGGGGCACCTGGGTGTCTCAGTCGATTAAGAGTCCAACATCGGCTCAGGTCATGATCTCATGGTTCATGAGTTCAAGCTCCACCGCAGGCTCTATGTTGACATCTCAGAGCCTGGAGACTGCTTCGGATTCTGTGTCTCCCTCTCACTCTGTCCCTCCCCTGCTTGCGCTCTGTCTCTCTCTCTTTCTTAAAAATAAATAAACATTAAAAAAATTTTATTAAAAACATAAAAAGTTGAAATTGAATGGTTTGATAGTTAAAAGAACAAAGCAAAGAGCAAATAAAAACTCTCAGAAAAAAATGCACAGCAAGAAATCAAGTGTAATCCTACTATACTTTTTGACTATGCCTTGAACAGAATTCATGTGGTATTATGTAAATATATATATTCATCTTTGTAAACAAAGGTGTGTTTTTACTGCCTTAATTACAACATGAGGAGAGAGACATTACAATGTAATTAGTTAAGTATATCATTTGTCTATCGAGTTGAAAGTTCATAAAATGTTACAGTAAGTCAACCTTGTTCTAAACACCAGACTAACAAAGAGAATGATGCCCCTGTGTGTGTGTGTGCCTGTGTGTGTGCATGCGTGTATGTGTGTGTGTACCTGTGTGCCTTCATTGGGTTGGAGATTCCCCAAATTAGTTATCACAGAAACAAGGTGCTGAAAGATTTGAAATAATCGGACCTGCGTTGACAGTATTTGACTGCTTTTGACACACAACAATGGCAATTTCCTATGGTTTAACCTTGTAGCTTTCTACATGGCTTAAATTAATCAGATATACATCCACTCACCTAATGAAAAAGAGTCAGAATATTTCCTTCAAGTTTCTGCAAAATGGTTAACGTTGGGAGAATTTTTTAAAAATATATTCACTTCAGTTCATAGGATCCATGGGTCCGGGTTGTATTGACTTTCCTGTGTCGTCAACCGACTGTGTGTCCTTAGCTCACAGAAACTCTTTTATAGGTTATTAAAGATTATCCTTATATCACTAGGCCAAGTCTGGATGCTTGGTGACTCAAAGAATAATTAAGGTATCACAAAAAGGAAGGCCTGTTAAGATAAGGAGGAAAAGGCAGAAAACCTGCTCCTTTGGGGTCTGTTGAGTTGAAATGTGACTGGGTAAGTTGAGGAGTTGATAGAAATAGAAACTTACAGATAATCATGAGACAAACCAAGAAAGCTTTTCTTATTTTATCTGCCTCTAGCTAAAGTCCCCTATGGAGCATTGTCCAACATGCTGTCTGATAACACAGCAAGGGAGAGACTTTGCCAGGTAAGTGATGGTGAGAACACCCTGCCACTTGGTCTTGACATTCAAGAAATCAAGAACTTTCTGTGTGCCCTGACAAGGGCACAGTAGATGCTGAAAGATTCACTTAGCTGGCAGAGACCTAGGACGGGATTGCACATGGCCAACCATCAACGGCAGTGGTTACTATGTAATATTAAGAGCATAAAGTATTGATCGTTGCTGATGACATTAAAGAAACCAAGCACAACATCCAATGCTAAAGACCAATCACATAGGATAGCGCTAAGACAACCTACCCTTACCTTTTTACTGAGACATGTAATCAGTCTTTACCTTGAGCATAAAAAAAATGTAAAACTTTAGTTGGACTTAGAATGAACTGGAAATTTGACCAAAGGAAACATTTTAAACAAGATAAAATCAAGGTAAAAGTAAAGGATAAATCTAAATTTTTCATCTACTAAGTGGACTGGGGACTTATAAGGAAGATTAAATGACTTCTAGATTTTTTTTTAAGTTGACTTTGTATATTAGATTTGTGTGATTAAATTTTTGACCCTGACCACATTACAATTTGTATAAATCTGAGTTGAAAGTTTTCAACAAATGACTTTTTCTCCAAGTTTACAATACTTAAAAGATCACAAGGATAAGATAAAGGAGGGAAAGTCTCAATTTCTCTTTTCTCTCTCCTTTGTTATTAATCCGTAGTTTATGAGTCAAGTAAGAGAAATAACTCAAGTTTAAGACATAATCATAAAGAAAGGAAAAAAGCAGTCCTTTGTATGTGGTCAAAAGTTTAACTGGTCAAAAGTAGATAAATTGACTTTTGAGATTCAGAGTAAATTTAGCTTCTTATCTAAGGGCACCATCTTGAATCTTTGGAGAGACTGAAACTCAGTTTCCATGCGGTGCATACATATTTAAATGACTACCACTAACCAAACCTAGGAGAAACATCCATGTGGGTTATCCCAGCCACATCTTAAATCTAACGCTTATTTCACTTTATTATAATCCTTCTAGACAATTGTAATGTTTTCTCCTGAACAAAATAAGACCAGTCCTCATTTAAAACGTATAAAGGATGAAGCTTACTAAAATTGTTTATAATGTTCCAGTGAGTCTCAGAATCTGCTATGTGATGCAGTAAATTACCCTACAAACAAAACCTTAAGTCACATTTAAAAATGCCAGCACAGCATAAGTAAATGCAATGATTATCTGATGCATTATGGTAACATAACTAAAATAAACTCTCAGGCCAAAATAATTTACCTAAATACTAACAACCTGCCTATGTATAATAATCACTGCCTTTAATTCATGTGTTAGGAAATGAGTTTTCAGAAACTCAGAATTAGGTGGAAAAGAGGGCCAAAATTTAGATAAGTACTTATCACTGCAGTAATTTTTCCTCCATTCGAAACACAAATACTAACCTGACATGCTTATAACTCAGCTGTTAAAATGCTCTGTACTGACAATCGAGGCCATTCTCTTCCGAGGCAGTAAAGGTGCTAATCTGTCATAAAATTCATTCCTATATTTTAGCATCCATTAGATGATAGAGATGGAGTTTAACCTAGGATTATTGTTTGGGTTAATATTTCTAAAAACAAGAAAATGTACAAATGTCTCTGTTGGCTGTTAGAACCATTTTGATAGGATTATCGGACAAAAACAGTACTATATAGGAACGTTCCATGTCTGGTGTTTTTTAACATGTAATTACAGTAGGAAGGGTTATACAACGCAGGAAACAGATCTCATCTTGTTCTGGGGAAAGAATCCACGCAAAGAATTCCTATAGCAATGCTTCATATAATAATAAAAAAGAATAAAGTAAGTGAAAAATAGTGTTTGCAAAAGTCCACCAAGAATAGTCTTTCCATTTACTAGAACTTTAAATGATCTAACTGACATCATTCAGGTCTAAACTTTCCTACGCTCTATCTCCAATTCAAATTCCAATTCTCCAATTGTAAGAGTCACTCAAACAAAAATTTAAAATTCATTACTGACACTGTATTGAAAAATCAGCTGATCAAAAGCTGTCCACAGGTAGTTTTGTCCCCAAAGCAAAAGGTTTATACAAACCAGTAGGAGCTAGGAAAGGCCGTGTTTTGATTTATATCGATGCTTCCGAAAGTGGCAAAACAAAACACCAACAACCAAAAAAGGTAACCAATGATGTGCGTAATTCTTTTCCTGTATGGATTACCTTCATTTCTGCATTCACTATAAACTTTTTAAAAATCTTTAAAATGTTCATATCCAACTCCACAGTCCTACAAATCCTATTCGAGAACTAAAATAAAAAGAGTATTAATTATGATATTTAGTTGTTCGACATAGTGTCATGATAGTAGTGACCAACGTATTTCATTTATCCAGAATTGAACTTACAGAGCAAACTTGTCACATTCCACCTTAAACCTATTATCACAAAGAACCTATCTTTATACCAAGCTCTGGTTACATATTCAGTAATAGCCAAAGGTCAGTAATGCTTTGTATAAATTAAAACTATCTACATCATGTTTTTGTTTCCTGAGTAGTAGGTTTTTCACTCTTTGCCAAATAACCAAATAGCAAAGCGGTTATTTGATGGCCAGAAGGTCATTCATTCAAAGGCCAGGAAATGGAGAAGGGGAGTTCATGTTCTAACCAAAGGCACCTTCTCCTGGATTAGGTCTCATTGTCAGGGCTTTATGGGGTTAGGGTAATTATAGGGCCAGTAAGCAAGTTGACGAGTGGTTTTTCTGGGGAGAGGAGGCTGCTGGGAATCTGAGCGCCACATTTTTTCTTCCCTTACGTGGGCACAGATGGCTCTCTCGAGGTGCTGGTTGGTGTGGTTTTTGTTCTTACAATTAGATGATCGGTATCAGGAGGTCATCTGGACAGTCAGCACTATGAACTGGATCAAACTGGTCAAAACTGGGTTGCAGGGGCTTGTTTGGAGCTTGTGTCATCTGGCATCTGGCCTGGCAGATGAACTTATAAGCAGGGCTAGAAAACTGGGTTATTGTGGCTTGTGAGCGAGTCCCTGGAGATATTTTGATACTTATTTCCTTTACTTTGATATCCAATTTAAAGAACACACAAACAAAATATTACACATGCTGACTGACTCGAAACTCATCTATAGGTTTCTGAAATGAATATTAGACTCACAAAATGTCTACCCTTTAAGGCTTCCTAATGAAAAACTTTTTTTTTTAAAGTTGCAATTTTGAGCCACTTGAAGTTTTTACTCCTCTGATGAAGTAGTTTTTTTGCTTTTCTCACTCAAATTTCATCCCACAAGGACAAGTAAATTATTTTGTTGTCCTGACTGAAATGTTTTTCTCTTCCAGGTAATAATTTTGGCAATCTGAATTTGTTCAATGTTCCCACAAGAATGGGGATTTTTGACTTTTTTTTTAAAGTTTATTTATTTATTTTGAAGGGAGGGGAGTGGAGAGGAGGGGCAGAGAGAGAGGGAGAGAGACAATTCCAAACAGGCTTCAGGGCTGTGAGCATGGTCTAATGCGGGGTTCACACCCATGAACCATGAGATCCTGACCTGAGCTGAAACCAAGAGTCAGGAGCTTAACTGACTGAGCCACCCAGGCACCCGGATTTGGTTTTTCATACTTACAGATTTAGTACAAGCATCATATACACTGGGATCAGATCAAGCCTTGCTGCCTTTTCTCCCTGTTTTTTTTTTTTAAATGATCAATTATGTAGTTTACAGAATAAATTGCATTTCCCAGCAGCAGTAAAAGAGGTCAAACTCTGGAAGCTATGTAAATCCAGTGAGATTAACTGGGCCATAGAAAGTAAATGCTCAATTGTCCATTGCTTCATCTGCTTTGTAACCGGATGATTCTCTTTCCTACTTTGCCTATTTTATTGTCAGTTTCTTCAGAAATGAAAGTTGTAAGTTATTTTGAGAGTAAAAACAAACATGAAAACCCAATCGCTACCTGTAGAATTTGTAGACAGGACTAAGTGGCAATACCATTGCATATAAGGCAATGAAAATGCCTGCATTGACATTCATAGGCATTTAGGAAAGAATAAAGCTGACAGGATCCATATATTTTCTCATAATTAATGTTGTGCTCCAATTTCTATACAGAGCTCACATAGTCCCTGAGTAAATGTAGAGGTAAACAATTATTTGAATACTAAATGGTTATTTTTTTAATTTTTTCAAATGTTTGTATTTTATTTTTGAGACAGACAGAGACAGAGAATGATCAGGAGAGGGGCAGAGAGAGAGGGAGACACAGAATCCAAAGCAGGCTCCAGGCTCCGAGCTGTTAGCACAGAGCCCGACGCGGGGCTCGAGCTCACAGACTGCGAGATCATGACCTGAGCTGAAGTCGGACGCTCAACTGACTGAGCCACCCAGGCTCCCCCTAAATGGTTATTAAAGATACAACAATATTTGATCAGTCTCATGTCGTTAATGTCTTTGAATTATAGAATTTTACAGTGGAATTTTATAGAAGAAGCATCTACTATATTAGATGAGAGGAAGTGACTGATTTTGGGTTGAGCAGTGGAGTTTGACATGTAAATAATCTGTAACTTGAATCAGATATTTTGTGTATAAATGCCCTCATTTCTTAAAGAAATAGCACTTAAATTGTATTTGTTCTTGGGTCTGGAGCTACTCTTCTCTCATTCTAATTTTGGCTTTCAAATGTGAATGTAGCCACTTAATTCAAGCAAATAAGTGATAAATGAAAGAGACTTCTATCTTCTAAGCTAAAACAGAGAAAAGCAGGCTACACATTCCTTGAGCCCTGTTGTCCTGATATGGTGACTTTGGAAGTCACGTGATACGGTAGAGAGAATTGGAAGGCCAATGCTAAGTGACGTCATAGAGTCGAGCTTCCCTGGGGAATTACCCAGCTTCCCTCAGACTTCACATGAACCAGTAATAACTATGTTAAACTTCTGTGGTTCATTGATTAAATTCATGGTGCAGCATAATTTAAGCCATGGAGACGAATGCACTCTACAAATTCTTCCTTTTCATTGCTTCAAGCTGCTATCATACTCTCCTTCTTTTTCATCATCAGACTCTTCCTATGGTAGATTACTGTTTTCAATGTCACCCAATCCCCAACCCGTTTAATGTCTCAATGTTTTATTATTGGTATATTTATTTTACTGACATTGCTTTTATTCAAACATTATGCCATAATTACCAAATCGATTTCATCCTCCATACCTTGCAAGATCAGTTGACCTTTTCAAGCACCTTCTTCCTTAAAGACATTTCCGGCTTCAGTAACAAGGCAAACTTAAAGTCACTCTTTCTCTGTCCTTTCAATGCAGAAATGCAGGTCTTTCAATACAGACCTGATGTTAACTTTCTTTTCTCTCTTTCTTTACAAAAATAATCTATGTCCTTTGTTTTGCATATAGCCTCATTCTCTTGAGTTTGATATCTACCTATAAAATAAATAGTGAAAAACTCCACTAGAATGGTTGGCCATTACCTCAAACTCCTATGTCTGACACTAAGCCTATAGGTTCTCATTTCCCATCTGTTTTGAAAGAATTAATGTCCATCCATTCATCTAGACTTTAAAACTTGAATTACTTACTTCAACTTCTTCTCTTTTGAGCTCTATGCACCATCGATGGCCGATATCCCATGAATTTCACTTCCATATTGTCTCTTACCATGTCAGTCTCTGCTTTCTCCAACCACACCCAGACAAGGCACTGGTGATAGCCACACTCAGACCTTGAGACAATTTGGATTACAATAGGCAGTAAGATTAAATATGAGAGCTAGTGCATTTGCAAACTAGTTGTAGTCTCATAGGCTAAGAGCATAAGGTGTCTCAAAACTAACCTACTCATCAGAAACCCATGGCCTTCACTAACTCTTATGGGTATGCACACACTTTTTTTTTTATAGAGAGTATACTTCAATTCACTGAATATAAATCTAATTTTATACAGGACCATTTAATCAAAGCTCCAAACCTCTTTCCATCTTTCCGTCTCTTTCAATGTGCTCTCCACACTGGAGAAAGAGATAGTTTTAGTCTATTCTATATATTACTTGCTATTGGCATTCTAATCCAAATAGCCCATGCTGTTTAACACGCTGAATTCAAAAGTCACCACCACGATTTTTCTTTTTATGTTCTTCTCAGAGCTTAAACATCTCTTACATAGACTATAAGAACAGTTTCTTAATTTCATAACTTACCCAATCCAAATTTGACATTGTTAGCTACAATAGTTTGTGGAGGTTGTGACCATGCCCCTCCTCTGATCCACACCACTACTTAGACCTTTAATGTAGTATCTAAATCTTTACTATAATACCTTAAGGCTTTATAATCTGGTTCCAACCTAAATTCTAAATTACACATATTGTGTATGCATCCTTGGCCTCAGTTTGCATGTATAAGTAGAGTGACTATACTATCCAGTTTATTATAAAAACTAAGAAACTGTTGAGAAAAACTGGAGGTAGAACGCAGGGATGACAAGCTTAAATCAAACTGAGCCCAGACACGCTGGAATGTATAGTCAACGTGACGCGAAATCTTTATCTTGCTTTGTAGTTTTCTACTTGTGGACAATGTATCCATCCTTCCCTGGGAACAGATCCTCACTGAAACACTATTTATATTTTAAATCCTAGCATAAATGTAACTTCCCTTGTATTTTTTCATCCTCCAAGCATTAAGTGCATTAGGGGGGGTCTCTTTAGGTTGCAAATGACAGGAGAACTCAGAAAAGCCCAATCAGATCACTTTACTCAGGAGTCCTGTGTCGAATGGAGACTTGGGCAGGAGTGCGTTGGGTTGAGGGCTCCATATCCCTGAGCTAGGCTTCTCTTCCTCCAGTGGTGACCTCCTCTTTTATGTAGCAAGTAGAGGAGAGTCATGTCTTCAAGAGGTTACAGTTTATGTTGTGGCAACCAGAAATCCAGGAGAAAAGATCCTTCTCCCAATATTTATACACAAAGCCATAAACAAGGAATTTTACTGATTTGCCTCTAGCTTTCTGTATCCTTCTGGGCTAATTAAGGCGGTTTGAGAGGCCCGAGTCATATTTGCAGCCTTGTTTCTAGAAGGACCACAACTGGTCTCCGCCAGAACCACCGTAAGGGAGGCTCTCACCAGAAAGTGAGAACGGAATTTTGGACAAACAAAATGAAAAGAGCTGCTGGCGCTTTGTGTTTGGCTCTTTGTGTTTGAATCTTCACTCTCTGAGTTGCCAGCTACCTCTCTAAGCTTTAGCTGTAAATATGCCACTTGCACATATGAGATGACTTCTTTCACAACACAGTTTAAGCACGTTTGTTGTGACTGATGTCAGTATTGCTACTTCTCTTCTCTTGATGCGTCATCGATCGGACTGGGCTTTTTCTTACTTCTTTTGTTACACTATGAGCTTCTTGCAGTCAGGGTCCATATCTTTTTTCATCTTCTTATCCCCACAACACCTAACACGAGCCCTGCACAAGGCAGCCACTGGCTACAGGGCTCCTGATTTGTACTTTGGTTTCTCGTAAACTGTGCAGCGCCCATGTCCATCTCTCTCCTTGAAAAATGGCCAGCTGCCCAGAAGCAATGACTTTTACCGCATCCCTTTTATCTCGCAAGAGAGTTGGGGCAACGCTTTACATACTTGAGATACATGATAAACTTTTGAATAAGCTCAGGGGGAAATATGGTGTATGTGGCATTGCGGGTGATGCAGTGATCACGACTTCCTCTCTTCTCTAGAACCCGTGTCAGCATACGCATTGTCTCAGTTTGCACTGGGTGCATCACCACTGACATCCTCTGGCCTGTGCCTATTAGTTCTGTGCCCTCTCTAGCTCCATGAACACGCCTTTAAGAATCACTGAGAGCTTCATGGTGAGATCATCGCAAATCTAAGATCATTCAAATTAAAACAAAATTTAGCCAATATGTGATTATACTTTTACTGAAGGGAGAAAAATAAAAAGTCCTCATTTTCAAATTCTTACCGCTACCTGTTTTCATCCCCACCATCACAAAGCTGCCAACACTCTTCCCATTCTGATCTGTTTAAAGGGGAACAAAAGGGGTGAAGAGTTCATGCCGTCATTTTTCTGTTCCACAAATAAAATAACTTTGCTTTTTTTTCAGCACATGCAGAAGTATGAAAAGCCTCTCAGGCTCCTGACAGAACTGTCATTGTTTACCATCACCACTGTCATAGCTGTGGGCCTTGTCATTCTCTACAGCGGGGCATAGCCTGGCACCGTGCCTGACGTGGATTTGCAGAAGGGAAGCCTCCTGTCTTCCTTCCCAGGGTAATTCCTGGGGAACGTGTGCTCGCTAGTATTAAGAGCAGCTTAATGGCTGCAAGGTTCCAGCAGACCACCCAGAAAGGAGGTGGATGTTCATTTCTCGATCCTTCCCACTGACACCTTCCTTAGCCCTCAGGTGGCTCATCTTTCTAACTAGTCGTGTTGCAGGTTTGACGTTCCTGTGCAAACAAAAAGATGTAAATCTCATTTTACCTGCTTCCCAGAAATCACCTGCATGTTAAGTCACTTGATAACTTTGCCAGTGGGCTGACGTCTTCGTAGAAAGCATTCATAATTATTCCGTTTATGACCCAACAATGAAAACCTTTAGTTTATTCTCCTCCTTCCTTCCCTGCGTTGAAATGACATCCATAGTGTGGAAGTAAAAGATCTCCTCTCTGTTTATTTTTTTAAGGTAAAACCAATGTTTTTTTTTTCTTTTGTGGCATGGCAGCCTTTTATAAATAATGTATTTTACTTATATGAAAATGAAAGAGGTCACTATTAACAAAGAAATTAGTTGTTAAGAGGCAAAAGTGAAGTGTGCACCCCACTATTTGTTTAATTAAGAGCTATTTAACTCAGAGTATGTTCACAGAAAGATCTATTTTGCTAGAATAATTGCAGAGCACAGCTCCTAGAGGTGAATGTTTATTTTATTTTTCTTTAGGAAAAAAATTAGTCTTGATGTTTTGGATGCTTTCCAATGTTATTTTTAATAAATATGTTGGCACTCTTCACTCTCTCATGCACCTGCATGTATGCATTTTGCTTATAGAGTAGTTTGATTATGGAGTTTCAGTTTGACATTTCAAAAATTTTCTTCTATACTTCAACATCATGGCGCTAGTATTGATGTTAAAAAAACCCCAAAAAACAAATAAATATTTAAAAAAAAGGTTAAGAATATTTTTAAAGATCACTGGTAATCAACTATTAAGCATTTTAATGATTTGACAGTCATCTTTTAAAAAGTCAGTGTGACAAATATCACCATTGCCCAAGATCCTTTAACAAATATGTTTCTCCCAGGACACATGCTATAACTTAATTTAGGAAATATAAATGTAATTGTGATGTCAAATACTTCATGATATATGAAGATTAGACATATCATTGCTGTTTTAAAATGACGAGAAAGGCAGTTTGTTCTAGGTTAACTAAATGCTTTTTAAAGATCTGATCATAATTTCTGCTATCTACACCATTAAATAGCATATGGACAGTCTAATATTTTGGAGACTCATGTGCTGACAATGACAGAAGTAGGAACAAAATTCTACTGGGTCTTTGGATCCCTAATCTCACTTTGTGCCAGGGCCCTGGGGAAAAGATTAAAAAAAATTAATATAGAATTTTCTACATTTGAGGCTAAATATAGCGTGTAGAGAAAAATTACTAACATTTATTTGTTAAATATTAGAATGGGATATCCAGTGTGCCTCAAATTTCTATCTTTAGCTCTAAAATTATTCATCTGGTTACTTATAAGAGCTCACTGGTCACAGGAATTTGCAATACCCTCTCATCACTTTTAAAAACCTGACATTATGTTAAGGTGTAAGTGTATATTAGATAAAACTAACCTAGTATTATCTTGAGATCAAAAAAATTAATACTGTTTTAGAATCTATCAACATAAGACAAACTGTTGGATGCAAATATCATTAAATGTCTACCTGTGAACAAGAAGTTATTGAATTAGATCACTTTAAGCCATTACTCTCGGTTCTAGGGATCTGTGACTTGCAGGTTAAAACTTAAAATAAGGGAACCTTGGGGTACCTGGATGGCTCGGTCGGTTGAGCGGCTGACTCTTGATTTCGGCTCAAGTCATGATCTTACAGTTTTGTGAGTTTGAGCCCCACATCAGGCTCTGTGCTGGCAACATGGAGCCTGCTTGGGATTCTCTCTCTGTCCCTCCCTGTCTGCCCTTTCCCTGCTCGTGCTTTCTCCGTGTCTCTCAAAATATATAAATAAACTTTAAAAAAAACAAGGGAACCTTACAGAAAATCCTATAATTAATGAATAAAAAGTCTGTCTATTCCACAAAGAAGCAAATTTATTACTTGCATTCAATGCCTGGATTTTATACTCCCCACTCCAAAAAAAGTGTTATATTGGTGAGTTGATTGATGATAGATGGTGAGGATACTTAAAAATCCTACATATAGAATTAATATTTTTTGCTTGTTTGTTTAAATTTATACTTCTTTTGAGATCCTATGTATCTGCTTGATTTTTTTATTACTTATTTTCATCAATAAAATATTGTCATTGGGGTTATAAATACATGATAGCCTTGTTTTTTTTTTTTTAAGTTTTGTTTTGTTTTGTTTTTGAGAGAAAGAGAGAAAGTGAGCAGGGGAGGGGCAGAGAGACAGGGAGATAGAGAATCCCAAGCAGTCTCCCCACTGCCAGCATAAAGCCCGACGGGGACCTCGAACTCCCAAACCGTAAGATGATAACCTGAGCCAAAATCAAGAGTCAAATGCTGAAGCAACTGAGCCACCCAGGCGCCCCCAGCCTTACTTTTTAATTACAGAAAATCCAGGAGTTAGACAGACGGAGATGAAACATTACCTTCATTACCAAAGAAGTCTATGTTGGAGAAGGTGACTTTGCTAATACCCACTTGAGAATTAGGTGTTCCCCTCCAAAGCAACCCAAGAGAAAAGCAGAGTAAGAAATGCCCTCCGTAGGTGGGCACATGATCACGGGTGAAGAGAGCCAGTCAGCCACGTGGCCCTGCCTCCTCTCTAACATGTCAGTGTCATACATCACATCCCCCCCATGAAAAGAAAGAAATGAAGGAGACACAGCTCTAAGCTCTTGTCTTATGATAAGAAAGACAAGAACCATCCCCCTCTCCACCGTCCTCAACAACAACAAATAATATTCCCAAGCTGAAATGGGAATAACTCAAGTTTTTGCCACCACTGTACCTTTCCCTTAAATCTGGTCCAAGTTATTATGCCACATTTTTGTTGTGGAAAGCAAAACAAAACAAAACAAAACAAAACTCTGCAAATATTCTGGGAAATTATTTCAAATCCATAATAGACAAACCCAGAAAGGACTGATGCTTGCCTATGCAATGTTCTAAAGTAATTTAATCCCTTGAGTATCAGAGAGCTACTTTGAGTCTGATAGTCTCACTAAATTCTAGAAAAATTCGAATGGCAAAATGTGAGAGTTAAATAGAATTTGTTTCTCTGTTTTTTGTGTGT
This sequence comes from Acinonyx jubatus, assembly GCF_027475565.1. Taxonomy (NCBI): domain Eukaryota; kingdom Metazoa; phylum Chordata; class Mammalia; order Carnivora; family Felidae; genus Acinonyx; species Acinonyx jubatus. Next base: position 73,284,488 of record NC_069380.1, on the reverse strand, counting down.
GTGTGTGGTTTTTTTTTTTGTTTGTTTGTTTGTTTTTTTTGCTTTGGACTTCATTTACGTTTAAGAATATGCACTAATAGGTATTTAGGTTAATGTTTTCTGCAAAAACTATAATGAATCTACCATTGCCATTTGTATTGAGTATCTACGTTCCCCTCTGAAAATACATGGCTTCCTTTTTATTTTCCTGTCCAATATTTCAAATCACATGAATTACAATTCATCTGTAGATATTAAATCACATGAAAATCCCCATGTTAACATCAAAATTCAGTGTGCATGTCTATATCATATCCACATGATACCGTGGAAGATTTCTGTCAAGAGTGAGACTGAAAACTGTTTGAAATACTTCCTGTTGGGGAAAGATCGCCCTTGGAACCAGACAATAGTCTCTGCTTACTGACACGGATCAATTGGCCCCAGCTGTAAGGAGAAGACAGGATGCAGATGATGAAGAATGCTGAATGTGTCACTTTCCAAATTCAAGATGATACCAAACTGGGAGGAATAAGCAATATAACAGTCGATGACAAGATTGAGATTCAGGTTATCTAAAAAGACTGGAATGCTGGATGAATACCAAGACTATGAAATTTGATAATATGAAGCTCAAGTCATGCCTTGGGTTTAAAAGAAAAAAAAAAGAAAAAAAGGGAATGCAAAGTAGTGGATACTGCAGACAGTAGTTCATGGTTACAAGATCTGACTTGGCCACAACTCAATGTTCACCACCAGTGCCAAGAGGCTGCTAAAAACAAAAGCATATGTTGCATTAGTAGAAAATGAGTATACAGAACCGTGAAAAGCAAGGATCTCTTTATGGAATGCTAAGCATGTATATCTGAAATTCTCGGTTTGATATTTGAACAAGAGTTTGATGAATAAAGATAACATTTTACAGGAAAACAATGAAACACGTTAAATCATGAACTTGGAAGGAAAATCTTTTTGAAGAAGAAAACAGTGAGTTTTTAAGGGCTACGCTGTGCAAAAGAACACCTTTGTTCTTTTTTTTTTAATTTTTAATGTTTTATTTTATTTTTGGGAGACAGACAAAGTGTGAGTGGGGGAGGGGCAGAGACAGAGAGAGGGAGACACAGAATCTGAAGTGGGCTCTGAGCTGTCAGCACGGAGCCTGACGCGAGGCATGAACTCAAGAACTGTGAGATCATGACCTGAGCCAAAATAGGATGTTTAGCCAACGGAGCCACTCAGGTGCCCCAGGAACACCTTTGTTCCAATGGTCAAAAGACTAGGGCTAAAACTTCATAATCAAAAGGAGAGTAGATTTCAGTACTTACTCCAGAGTAAATGTTCACTTAACAATTGCTGGATCAATTAATGACCAAATAATTTTGTCACACTTCAGTTTATGAAACAATAAAACAGGCTCCCTAATAGAACAGTGAGTTTTCATTCACAGAGGGTTATTAATGTTACAAATTTGTTGATTTGCTCAATAGTTTATTCCAATATCCTTCCTTATTTCTTCTGAGATTCTCTTCACTTCTATCATTATTTCTGTTTTCACTGAAAATTAACTTTATAGAAATTCATGCTGTTTGCCATTTCTTGAAGATCCTTAGGAGGTATGCATACAACAGAAAAAAATGTAACTTCCAATAAAAGGTTCTTAGTGACTAGGAATTGTACAAAAGCTAAGACCAATTAATTAGAAATTGAGCAATCTTTATTATACAATATTACCAGTCAAGAAAAAAATGTCCGTCTATCATTTTCCCACTGTATTTATGCCTTAGCAGGAGGATGGGCCATTTCGTATGGAAGTTTCCTGATTTTGTGTGTGTGTAACCGTCAGCATAGGTGACATCATTGAAGTTTTTGACCATTATGGTTATCGATCATCTCATGAGCACCATTCACCAAAGGTAAATTTGCTGTGTCTTTAAAATGTGCCTTCTCTTTTCCTGGTCTAGCAGTCTGTTAGTACACAGGTTATGGGGCCAAACAGCATTTCTCTCTACACTGAGAGAATGAATTCTCTCCCATCTTTGGTAAAAAATACTGATATCAGCAAGGGAGTAAGAGGTTAAAGTTAGAAAGACAAGGAAATATAAATCTAGGGTAACACCCTTAAAGGTTTTTCACTGTTAGTCAACTGTGCATAATGGATGAGACTATCTCTGCAGTGGTCTTAATTGGCCATTAGGTTGACTTAAACCATTGATTTGAGTGCACTAAGTTTGATGTTTTTTGGACATCCTGAAACTGCCTAAGGTGAAAAGGGCTTAGGCATACATAATTTATGAATTGATTACCATACAAGCCAGATAAACTTATATGGCCTTCAGGCTATTTGGGTGCTACCATATTAAGTTCACCTCATTTAAATGCATCAACTTTCTTTTCCTAGGTGCACGGTTGGCCATTCTGCATGAAATATTTTATTTTATTTTATTTTATTTTATTTCTTTTTTCTTTTTTTTCTTTTTTCTTTTTTTTCAATATATGAAATTTATTGTCAAATTGGTTTCCATACGACACCCAGTGCTCATCCCAAAATGAAATATTTTAAATTAAATATTTTATTTTAAATTAAATATTTTAAATTAAATAACAAAAACAAAATCAAGGAAATAAAATGGACAATCATAAAGGAACAAACAATAATATGCTGAACTTCCATGTCAAAATCATTTTGATTTTTTTATATTGAAAAGGTAAATAGCCTCTCTAAGTGATCAAAATATATTGCCATCCAAGCTAAAATAACAATAATTGCAAGCATAATAACTGATTTAATTTGATGAACTTTTGCCTATCTATAAAAATAAGAAATAATTTAAAGAGAGAATGTATTTATACTGAGAAATAGATACAAAGTTAATACCAAAACATTTCGCTTTGGGGAAGACTCAATGATTTCACTGAAAGCTAATTTTAATTGGGGAAGAGAAGAGAGGCACTTTTTATTCTCTTCCCAAATCCTTCAAGTGCCAGAGCTTAGACAAATGTTTCATTAGACTCTTCTCAACGTCAAAACGTAAGGTACCTTGGAAATATGAAACCGTAGCCATATTGTCTGGCCCTGCACCACTGACCTATGGGACTGACATTAAACACACACTTGCTAAAGCTCAGGAAAGCAGTCTTACTAGTTCAACTCTGTTCACATGTTGCTGCCTAGAACGTCTGTCGGAAGAGCCTAAAACTGCCTGAAAATTCTGTTAACGAGAGACACACCAAGAGTCTGTAAAATCAGGATTTGTAATTTCTGTTATGGCACATGAATTTGGAAACGCTACCATGAAAAGGGGATAAAATAGTTCAGCTTCCCTAAAGACTTCTTAAGACTTTCATTTTGATTTGGGGGTCTCAGCACTCTGTTCATGAAATTCACATAGCTTTGTCTGGAGCAAAGGGCATTAATATTGATAAAGCAAAAATGTGGATATGTGGTCTACATAGAGATTTTTAAAAGGAGAGAGGTATGTATTTATACAAGGATTTCAAGAAAAATGCAATGACCTGTACCACTCATTAGTTACATTAAGGGAACCTCTTTGCGGATGACATTTAAAGGTAATAAATAGTTACCTACATTCTTCGTTTCTAAGAGAACCTGAGTTTTATTCGAAATGACTTTCTGTCTGGTAAACATGACACATCTCTTCCCAGATTTGCTGAAGGCAAAGGATAATTATGTGACCCAGTTCTGGCCAAAGGGATGTTAAGTGCAATTTAGCGAGGTGGAGTCACTGTAAAGTCATTGTATTTTGAGAAAACAAACAACTCAGCATACACCTGTAGTTTTTGTCCTTTCCCCTTTTTCCTGCCTGTTATACTGAGAGAAACCTGGAGATGGCGGGGGGCGGGGGGGGGGGTCATATGGCAACCACAAAGACAAAGTGGCCATAAATCACCATAAGAATGTCCGAGGAGGAAATAAGAAGGATCCTGGACCAGGGGTCACTCTGTGTAAATAGTCTTCGTGCTTTTGGACACTTGGTGAGGTGGTGGGAACCCTTGTCTGATGAAGCCACAATCCCTGAAGGTTTCAACTTTTCGAAATAATGACAATAGTCCACTTTAATGAAATTCTCAACACATATGGTTACCTAGTAATTTGAGCCTTGGGAATGATAATTTGTTTATTCTCTGGAAGGAATGGAGAAGAGGCACTCTGGAGGTAACAACACTGCATCAGAAATGATAATAATGATTATTGGAGATATATGTGAAATATGGAGAATATTACAGTTACTGCCCAGGAGTGTTAAAAAAAAAATCTGAAAACACTGAAGAACTAATCACTTCTTATGACAAAGCCAAGGGATGAAAGAGTGAAAACAGGAGAAAGAAAAGTAAAGGGAGAAAAACTGAACAACTGAACTCCTCCAAATCAGAGGGTATCATTCTCTCATGTTATAGACTATTTTGTTTATTATACCAATGAATCAAAGTATTTTTCTTTAGAAATTAATAAAGCATGTAGTATTCCAAAGAACATTTCAAGTAATATAGCATAAAAATAATAGTGAGCATGTGTGTATTAACAATCAGAAAAGGACCAGCTTTATTTAACGTTCATTTATTTCTTAAGAAATGTGTTTATTGGCTTCATTCATGAAGTCTCCATTCACAAATAGTGAACATTAACTATTTACTGTTCTAGGCCTTAGGCACAGAATTAGAAACCATATAGGTGACATTTATGCTGTTATGGAACTTGTATTCCATAGGGAAAACTAGCCAATGAATAAATAGATATTTGATTTAAATACTTGATCTGAATATCTGAATCAAAATCAATGTTATGGAGACCAGGATAAGTTGTGTTAGATAAATACTTCAGGAAGTCTTTCTCTAAGGATGTGGCATTTTTATAGCTTATGTGTTTGAATAGGTGTATCTATATTAAATACACACAGGCACACACACGCACACACACACAGATTTTATATATATATATATATATATATATATATATATATGAATGAATTCATATATATATATATATGAATGAATTCATATATATATATATGAATAAATGAGTGTCATCAGAAACTTGTGCTAAACAACAAATTCCCATCTCAGACCCTTATCATTGGAGCATGAATTTGTAATCTCAACAGCAAGGTTCCTCTACCACAACTATTGTGAGACTCCCAACAATTAAAAAACTGAACCGAAACAGTTTCTGTCCTAGAGTAGACAGATGGGTTATAGAGGCAAGCAGAGGTGGAAAAAGAACCCCAAAAAACAGATATCTAAACCGGATGGCAAAATTCCTCAGAAAGAAGGCTGTCTTTTATTAAGCAGGCCACTTTGGTGACTCTGATTGGCTTTAATTAAAAGGCTACGTGACAGAAGAATTCCTTTGTCATGCAGAATGAAATATAAATCAAAAACACGGGGAGCATCACTGGGGGTGGGGGGACCCAGAGATGCAGATGGGAGGGCAGAAGGACACAGACTCAGTAGCGTGTGGGGTCCTGGCCACCCAACACCCCCCTCCGCCACCCCATAACTGAGGAGCAGACCTCCCCAGTAAGGACAGGATGCGGCAGGTGTCAGTTCAAAGCTTTCACTGATGTGTTGTCCACAGCCGCTCTCCCAGTTTTTTGGGGCACAGTCATCCTCTGACCTAGGTGACCTTCAGAATCAGTTGTTGAAAGATCCCGGGCCCCACCCTCAGAGCTTCCTATTCAGATTGCCCCAAGGTGAGGCACAAGAATTTACCTTTGCAACCTGCTCCCTGGTGACTGACATTGCTAATCCCGGGAGTACCCAATATCTTACCAGTGTTTAAGGCCTCTATGATTTTCCCATTAATTTAAAGCATTTCCTCTTTGTTTTTCATTTCTCCACTGCGACATACAGTCAGACCATGCCATTCTGTATTCTGTTACGCAGCTCAGCCAATCAATATATTCCTCTGGAACTGTTCTTTAGCCATTTATCCACGTATACATATACATACATACATACATACATATTTAATATAAATTCATTTTCTCTCTAGCACAGGGTCATTTAACTTAAGGGTTTAACTGAATATAAATATACAGTAAAACCTTGGATTGCAGGTAATTTGATATGCCAGTGTTCCATAGGATGGAACACATTATCACATGTGTCACAAAGGAGCCAATGGTTCTTGAAATTCACTTTGATATACAAGTGCTTTGGATTACAAGCATGTTTCCAAAAGAATTATGCTTGCAAACCGAGGTCTCACACATGAATATGAATATACACAAATCATAGGTACAGAGTAGTGGGCACTTTTATTTCTTCTTTTGTTTCTCTTATTGCGTTTAATTTGCAGGAATAGATGCAGTGCATAATTAGTAGGGAAGAAATGGTTTCACCTAAAAGCAAATTACAGATGGATGCTGTGATGAAATATATTGGAAATGGAAATTGGGCACCCTGACTTCCAAAAACCTTTCTAAACCGCCCTACACTTTACTGACCTTTATGTGAAATCGTCTCCTCTGAAATCCTGTTTTAACCTTGCTATTTCCATCTTACTACCAGAATTTTTAATCCAACAGAGACCGATTTTTTGTTTGTGTGTTTTGTGTTTGTTTTTAACCAAGACAAGTGTAAAACAATGACGAGGAGTGAAAGCCTTCCCAAGCATCAGGATTTTCTGGGTGCTGAGAAAGTGCTGTCCAGGGTCCCTCCTTGGCTCACCAGCATCACAAGGGAGTAGCCTGCCATCACAAAGCTTCTCATTTGTTCTAGTTGGTAAGTCCTGTCATCTACTTTGTAATAGCAGTAACAAGCGTAAGTGTTGTTTACAGAATGCTTGCTTGGCCCTGTGCATTTGAATCTGAACCACACAATCATGTAAGGAATATCCTTACTTAGCAGATGAGGAAACTGCTGGAAAAAGTCACACTCGGGTTTAGTCAGCCCTTCCAATACAGTATGATTAGCATTCTGAGTTCTGTGTGATGGAGAGCTAAAAAACATTTGCTGAAAGGAAGTTTACAAATGTACAAAATTATGATTTCATGGAAAACCTACAGGGGCAGTGGATGGTGGAGATCAACAAACCTGAAATCTGATACAGATGTTGGCCACAAGGTCTAGAAACTGAAAGTGATACAGATGTTGGCCACAAGGTCTAGTGTGACATACAGACTCTACCCTTGGGTGACATTTGGTGACTGAGACTTTAGGAAAACATGGCACTTACATCTAGAGGAGGGGGTAGACAACGCAGTCCTCACTTCCTTTGTCTTCTTAATATTGGCGTAACGTCCACCTTTTTGAAGTATTTGTTTTATCATTGTAACCTTACAAATATTTAATTTTAATATTAAATATCTTTCTGTGCAATTTATTTCAGAGATACATATTTTTATTTGTTAATTTTTTTTAAATTAATGTTTATTTATTTTTGAGACAGAGGGAGAGAGAGAGAAACAGAGCACAAACAGGGGAGGGGCAGAGAGAGAGGGAGACACAGAATCCGAAGCAGGCTGCAAGCTCCAGGCTCTGAGCTGTCAGCACAGAGCCTGACACGGGACTCGACTCACAGACAGTGAGATCATGACCTGAGCCAAATTCAGCCGCTCAACCGACTGAGCCACCCAGGAGCCCCAGAGATACATATTTTTTAAAAAGCTAACATTGGCAGATTGCTCGTTCAGTTTGTGCCCTCCTTTGTTCTAAAGTTTTAGAATTCTTTCTAGATGTACATAAATTTTGAATTTGCTTGAACCCATCAATAGAAGCTTAAAGATTGATGTTTACACACATTAATTGTGATGACAATATTCTATATAGTTTTGAGATTCCATAGATACTATTGTGCAAATGAGAAGCCCAATACTCCAGTCTGATGAGCAGAATTCCAGAGCTCACCTGATGATTTCCAAGTGACCATTTGGTAGAAGGGCCATCTCTATAGTACCACTCTCGCACTTTCTTCCTTTAAAGATATGCCAGGTAATAACTTCCACATAGCCTTCACTTCTATGTCACTTGTTTAATCTATATTCTAAGGAGAAGAGAAGAGAAGAGAAGAGAAGAGAAGAGAAGAGAAGAGAAGAGAAGAGGGGAGGGGAGGGGAAGGGAGGAGAAGGGAGGGGAGGGAAGGGAATGGAAAGGAAGGGAAGAGGGGAGAAGATAAGGAGAAAAAGAAAGAAAGAGGAAGGAAGGAAGGAAGGAAGGAAGGAAGGAAGGAAGGAAGGAAGGAAGGAGAGAAAAGAAAAAAGAAAAGAAGAAGAAAGAAAAAATGGAAACAAATCATACAGTTAAATTATGGTAACAAAAGCAGTATCTCAGAGGTGTTCACAGTTTGTAAAATTTTTAAATACCATCAAAACAAACATAATAATTATCATAGACTTTACAGAAGCTCAGGATTGGTGGGGTCAAAGATCATATTTTGCCTTCTAATTTTTAGTGTAAATCTCCTCAACACTATTCTTAAACATTTCTAGGTTTGAGAATTCACTGTCCATCTTTTTAGAAATTTAATTATTGATACCACTGAAAACAATGTCAAAGCCCGATGTTTGCATGAATACAACAGGTGCAGTAGTCTCTTCTACTGTGGAAGACGTTCTTTGTCAGTGCTCACCACCCACTCCTTCCTTCATCTCGCCTAAGGGTGCCTGATTTCAAAATATCTGCTCTTTGGGTCCAGATTTCACCCCTGGCCCCGGAAATGCAAATCACCCAAGATCTAAGGGTAATTATAGCACTTTTAAGAGTGAATGCTTCAAGGCATATATCTTCATTCAGACCAATGAGAGCAAGCAGAATTTTTCTATGGACTTCTGGGAAAGTTTGAGCTTGCTGGTCTATTAACACTTCCATAAGCAGCCCGTGCCTCACTTCTACTGGGCAGTTCCTTTTATAGACAGGTGGCTTCATGCTGCCCTGGATATCAAGCTACCGGATGGAAAAAATCAGGCATCTGAAAGAAGGTGGAGCTTAGGACACCACAGGAATCCCTGCTAGTCACTGCAAGCAAGCCATGGAAATGGGAATTTTGGTTTCTTTCATACAGTGTCATTTGGGTGAGTCACATACAATCTAGTGAGTTCCTGAGAAAAATTTAAAAGTAAGTGAAATAGAAAATATATTGCATGGTATAAGGATGATCTTATCTACATAAAGCCAAAAGTCCAATTCCCTGTGACACATGAAGTGACAGAATTCTCCTGACACTTTTTTCATGTTCTGTAAGTTTGTTCTTCTTCATAATTAGGCACACGATTTATTGGCTTATGGTCATTGAGCATCCAATTGAGATTAAAGATTCCCTGCATTAGCATGACTAATAATTTCCAACTCTGACTCATTTATATTAGTTTATGAGACAAAACTGAATCAACATTTCAGTATTTTTTTCCTTCATTAAGAAAAAAAGAGCAAATACATTGGAAGTACTTTGAAAATGAGCAAACATAAAAGCTGAAAGAGAATGCCGCAAAAATTGAACTTTGGGCTGTATTACTCAGTAGGTGTGCAGAGTTACATGAGTTCGCAGATATCAGTAGATAAATCTACTACACTATGAATGCGCCGAGGAGTAAAGAGGGTACTTGTTTTCCCTACTAGTGTCTCCCAGATATCTCTGTTTTTGCCGAGAATCTAGAAGGCACTCAAGATATACAGGTTTAATGAATAAATGAAATTCCAAAGTCCTGATTAAAAAAAAAATAATAAGGTCTGTCATCAAGGACAACCTTTTTTATTTTATTTTGAAAGAGAGAGTGGGGGAGGGGCAGAGAGAGAATCTTAAGCAGGCTCCGCCCTCAGCGCAGAACCCAATACGGAGCTCAATCCTAGGACCCTGAGATCAAGACCTGAGTGGAAATCAAGAGTTGGGCACTGGGGGCACCTGGGTGGCTCCGCCGGTTAAGTGTCTAACTCTTGGTTTTGGCTCAGGTCATGATGTCCGGTTGGTGGGTTTGAGCCCCACATTGGGCCCTCTGCTCTTGGGGTGAAGCCTGCTTCAGATCCTCTGTCTCCCTGTCTCTCTGCCCCTCTCCTGCTCTCTCTCTCTCTCTCAAAAATAAATACAATATTAAAAAAAAAAGAAAAAAACGTTGACACTCAAGGGACTGAGCCACACAGGCATCCCTATCTTTTATTTTAAAAGAGAGCAACCAGAACATTTGAACATTCAATAGATCTCTATTTGCTCTATTTGGGTTTTGTGACTTCGTCGTGAGAAATATCAGAGAAATTCATTAAATGAAATTTCCATCATTGTACTTCAGTGCTCCAATATTTATTCAAACCTTTCAACTTCATGAACCTTTCATAAACACACTGTGTGAAAAGAGTTTGTTATTGATACTGATCAATATATCTAATATTATATAATATCAATATAAGCCCCCGCTTGTCTCCCCCCCCCCCCCCCCCGCTGCCTGTACATCTCCTCCAACATGCTGCCCCTTCTCTGCTCAGTGATGTCTCTGATAGGTACTCGAGTTGCCCAGCTGCTCTCTCGTGGTTAAAACTCCTTGGCTCCTTCTCGTGCATTCGAGTGTCCATACTGCACATTTCCATCTTGCTCCCTGAGTAGTTTCTATTCCACTGAGATACCAGGGCACAGGAGACTGGAAGTGAAGGACTCGATCTGATAGGACCTCCCGTGGTACCTCTGCAGATCCATGCCTACTGGGAAGGGTGGGTGTACAATGAGAACTCCTAACTCACAGGGTTTAGGGGCGGGGACTCAGATGTCTCCCACTGGGAACTTTTGGATTGGTGTCGGTGTCTTAGGCTTAGGCTGTGTGATTTCTCTAGATCCTTCATCCCAAGTAAAAGCACCCAGTGACCCAAATGACAAACCTCACAACAAATTCACCCTAAAATCCCCCTTTCACTTTACCCCATATGTAACTGTGCACAAAGCGCTGTGGTCTTCAGCCCTTGTAGTTTTTATTGCACTAATATGTAATATCTCTCATTTTCCTCAGATTACTTTTTTTCCTTAAAGTATACTTACGTCTAATATTGGCATTGCTGTGCCAAATTTATTTATTTTCCTAGAATAATATTTTGGTTCTTTTTATTTGAACATTTTTCTGTTTTTCTATTTATTGTATTCCTTTTTAAACAATCCAGATTTTACTATAATTCAATCTGAATACATGGGTCTTCTGAAGTGTGATTTATCCATTGGATGATTGATGCATTTGAGTTATAGTTAATTATATTATTTTGCATTTTCTACTTAACATCCTTACTTTATGTGGTTTTTTTTTTTTTTTTTGGTCACCATCTGTTTTCTATTGAGTCAACCAATTTTCACTTATTTCCTTTTAATGCCACCACTATCCAAAGGTTATACATTCTATAATTGTTCTTTTAATGGTCACTCTAAAGTGTCTATGTGCATCTGGACTTAATAAAATCTTATTCAAATAAAATATGTATCCACACAAGCAGTTCAATCTCTTGTAACTATCCTTTTATTGTACATAATTTTCCTTCCTGATGCCATCTGATACGTCATTAAATATTTCCGTTCATCATTTAATTCATTCTACTAGACTTAAGTTTCAGAAACGTTGTCATCATCACTGCACATCCCTAGTACTTTGACATTGCTCGGGTCTTTGTAGGCACCCAATAGGTAGAGTTTAAAGATTACTTAGGAAATACCATGACTTCATTAAGTAGTGTCATCATATAGAATTGAACAGTACCAACAGGTAAATCTTTTCTCTTCTTTCCAATGTCAGGTAAACAAAATCGGAACATCGGTTTATATGGTTTCATGTCAGTTAATATGGTCATAGAGGAGAAATAGATGAGAAAAATCTGTAACAATTATAATTTAATTGTTTCTTTCTTACAGTGGCCAGGTGTTCTATATATAACAATTAGCTGAAACACAAACTCTGCCATGTTCTTTGGAACAAAATTAATCTCAGGGAGTTTTAAATGTTCTGTCAACTATTGGCTTTACGTCTGACCTATCCTATAGAGTCTAGGATCTTTTGGACTCAGAGGTAAGTAAGACACCACTTTTCACTTTGAGGAGTACACATGTGAGGTGGAAAGATAGACACGTAAGCACTGATTACAGTAGCTCTCAATGCTTTGACCTTTAGCGCTATGAGATCTGCAGACAATTGGGACCTTATAAAAGGTTCTGAGAGGCTTTACAAAATTGTTCTTGGTAGAACTCTGGGTTTTTCATGTGGCCTTAAACCTACTGAATGGAGTGAATGTTGTGTCCTCTAGAATTCATATGTTGAAACCTACCCCCCACCCCTCACCAGTGTGGTGATATTTGGAGATGAGTTCTTTGGGAGGTGATTAGATCATGAGGGCAGAATCCTTATGAACAGGATCCGTGTCCTTATAAATGTGGTTCCAGAGAGCTGCCTCACCCCTACAAGCGTGTGAGGTTACAACGAGAAGATGGCCTTCTACGAATGAGGAAGAAGGTCCTCAACACATACCAAATCTGTCAGTGCCTGGGATTTCCCAGCCCCCAAAACGTTGCGGCACATTTCTGTTTTTTGTAAGTTACCCTGCCTATGGCAATTTTGTTGGAGCAGCCCGAACACATTAAAACAGATAGAACACTCATTCATCTTACTTCAGGGTCTCAGAACTTTCTACTCCTTGGTTGAAAAAACTCCTCCGTACATGATTGCAACCTTATTTCCTTGTTTACCTGGGCTTCTTTCTCCTTACTTGGTCATAGGGACCATCCCTGATCACTTTGTATAGCAGTGGATCCTCATCACTCCTGCCTGCCTTGTTTCATTCTCTAGTAGCCATATTGTTACCTGAAATTTCACCTCTTACTCATGTCCTTGCCAATTTCCCCATGTGGAATAGTCTCATGAAATAGTCTTTTTGTCTCTCGGTCAACCTTGTGACTCTAATGGCCAGATCAGTGCCTTCCATATAGTAGGCATTCACAATATGTATTAAATGAATGAAAAAGACACCTCAAATTTATAACAATTTTATGATAATCACAAAGCTTCTAGCATGTACACACAAGCTGAATAAGATAGGCAGCTGTTAGAAAAATAAGCTCACCAACGCAAATATTTATTGTTTACTGCATTTTGTTAAACACTCTGGTGTTAAGCAAAATAGAAAGTGGTAGAGTGCTGTAGGCCAAATCACATAGTATATTTGGCCTGAGGGATTATGGTCAGAGAACGCTCTTGTCTGTTCATTTCAAGACACTATCCCCAGACTTTGTTCTCTGCTCTTGGGACCCTTTAAAAGTTCAGCAATGTTTGAAAGTTTCAATATGTTTTGAAGGTGGTTTTGAGGTTTCCTTTCTCTTTATATTCAACACACTTTTATATTCTATTTGGAACCATAATTTAAATTATTTGAATACCATCAGTGTATTGAATAGAAAAAGGTTTAGCCAATTTTTAGAGATTGCCATTAAATTGTGCAGATATAAGGAAAATTAGGGACCACACTTTTCATCCCCATATCGATGGGCTCATTAAAGCACCCCCTAATATGTAGCATTTCTGAACATAAAATTAGTGAATTTTATAATAGGTAAGATCCTCAAGAACCTCTAAATTTTATTGTTGATTATTAGGAAAAATATTATCTATTTTAAATATGAATTTGAACATTTGATTGTATTTGGGCCCCAAGGGTTATAAAAACAAAACAAATCAATAAGAAAAAGTATTAGATAATATTAGCATATTAAAGCATTACTATTTAATCCACAAGAGAAGAAATCCAACATCTTAACAAACTGTTTAATCTTGCTAGTAATCAAAGTCATGCAGATTATCATAATAACTGACACTAATTGAGAGGATATTGGGTGTCAGACATGGTTCTAAGAACTTGGCATGAATCAACTAATTCAGTCATCACGGTAATCCTTGTGAAATAGCGTCATCATCATCATTATAATTTCCACTTTATCCACGGATCACACGAAGCTTGTACATAAAACCAAGATACGCTGGTCTCAGAGAACATATCCTTACCCCTATACAATTTTGCCCCACTCAGCTCTGTCTCCTTCTATTCTCTTGCATAAAGGCTCCAACCATTTTTCGCCACACAACTGAGCCAATGAACTTTTGCATTTATCTCACGGCAATGGAAACTAATGGTTACACAAAATCTTGTGCTTACCAGCTTTGCGTATAATAGTTAAACACTGAGACCAACCAAAACTTCTCTCAACAGGTGAGTGGCTAAAGAAGCTGGCATGACACATGTGTACCATGGAAAGTGGCAATCAGAATGAGTAAACTATTGATGCACATAACAAGGGCTTTGGCTCTTTCAAGCACATTATGCTGAGTGTGAAAAGGTGATCTCAAAAAATATGAATCATCTCATATGACTGCACTTCTATAATATTCTCTAAATGACAAAATTATAGAGATGGTGATCAGATTACTAGCTGCCAGAGGTTGAAGCATGGTGATGGAGGGAGTTTTATGGGAAGGGACAGTTTTATGCCTTGACTGTAGTGATGTTACATGAATATACATGTGATAAAATGTCACGGAACTAAACACACACACACACACACACACACACACACACACACCACCCAAGCGAGTACATACATAACAGACAAAATCTGAATAAGCTGGGTATACTGTACCAGGGTCAATTTGTAAGTTTCGGTATTATCCAATGGTTAGGCAGCATATTACTACTGAAGGAAACAGAGGGGAGGATATGTGGGACCACCATCTAGATCACTTTGCAACTTCCTAAAAGTCCATGTGTTTAAAATTAAAAACTTAAGAAGGAACCCTGAGCCTCGGTTGGCTCTGCCCTCAAATTCCAACTCCTATTTTGTCACTTAACATCTCCAGGCCTTTGTTACTTTCTTTCAATAAATTGGGCAAACGGACTTTTTTCTTTGCAAGAACATTGCTTATTTGACAAAATGTATGAGATACTACACTTCCAAGCACTTTATTTCTTTGAAGATGGGGACCCATCTATGACGGGTGATATCAGCCTCATGCTATCCACTGCTGTTTTTCTGCTGCACAGAAACAAGTGATATTCTTATGGAAATTATAAGCCATATACTTTTACAAGGTGATGAGTTCAATGAATTTACAAAAATCTAGGTGACAAAGTTTATGAGCAAAACTATCTAAAGTCTGCTTTATTCTTTTGGCAAATATGTCTTCCTTTACAACTATGGCGTCTTTAATGATCAACACCCAAATGGTGCTTTTATGAGCAAAAGGTATACAATGTTTGAAATAGAATGTGTTCACACTCCTTTACAAAAAAGCCCAGTTAATTCATTTTGTGTTCCATAATCATGCAGTAGTATGACTTTTTATAGTGAAATTACTGCCACGTTTAATACGTTGTCTGTGAAAACATATTTGCCACTAACAAGAGAAAGACTTTAGGATAATAAGTTTCACCCATGAGGTTTCAAAGAGATCTTTCTGAATAATGAACTTCTTTTTCTTTTTTTTTAATGCATATTTATTTTTGAGAGACAGACAGAGACAGAGCATGAGCGGCAGATGGGCAGAGAGAGAGAGGGAGACACAGAATCCGAAGCAGGCTCCAGGCTCTGAGCGGTCAGCACAGAGCCTGATGCGAGGCTCGAACTCACAGACTATGAGATCATGACCTGAGCAAAGGTTGGACGCTTAACTGACTGAGCCACCCAGGCACCCCTTGAATAATGAATTTCTATTTATGGAGTAAATGTTTGTTGAATCCCAGTGGTTTCCAACTGAAAAAAATAAAAAAGACAAAAACAAATACAATGAATTATAGGCTCAGAGTTTTCCTTCTTTTTTTTAATGTTTATTTATTTTGAGAGAGACAGAGAAAGCATGAGTAGGAGAGGGGCACAGATAGAAATAGAGAGACAGAGAGAGAATCCCAAGCAGGCTCTGCACTGTCAGCACAGAACTGGACACGGGGCTCAGTCCCATGACCATGAAATCATGACCTGAGCTGAAGTCAGTCCCCAGGCTTTTCCTTCTTAAGAGCATTTAGGAGGAAGCAGGAGAAGAGTCAAGATTTATATTGGTAACTAAAGTGTGTTAGTATAATATGAATTTAAGTTTGTCTGATTAAAAATAACATTTGGGGCACCTAGGTGGCTCAGTCCATTAAGTGACTGACTCTTGATTTTGGCTCGGGTCATGATCTCAGTTTCCTAGTTTCGAGACCCACGTGGGGCTCCATGCTGAGCACCGTTCATGCACTCTCTCTCTCTCTTTCTCTGTCTCAAAATAAATAAATAAACTTAAAAATTTTTCAAAACAAAGCATTTAACCAGACAGTAAGCAGAACATCTTGTTCACCAGGATTTACTTAGCTGTGAACCAAGAATGGCTTGAAAAATATTAGAACTATACACAAAAAGATTTTCCTTCTGACTTTTCGATGGGGGATGAGTTGATTCTGTTTACTCTGACTCTGGAATATATACTATTGCAACTATAAATGAAACAAAACTTCCATTCCTGCTAGAACAGAGCAAGTCTGTGGAAGTTCATGGTAAGCTGGGCAATTTTGAGATGATACCTTTATAAAGCTTTATATTTTCTCCTTGTCATTATGTTTCCACGTCCTTTCATTTTACTGAAAGACATAGGGCTTGTCGAACCAAAAACTTATCTGAAAATATCCCTGTCAGATGATTTGCTTGTGAATAAAATTGTCCATTAAGGTAATAATTGAGAAAAGAAAAAGCCTTCTGAAGCGCTTTTAAGGAAAATTCTTTTGTGAACCTCTGACAGTTGAGATAATTGCTCCTGGAGGCAAGTAAGAGGAGGAAAGACCTGTGTGTGGCGGAACCCAGTGACAGAGACACCGTGACGCTGTGCATCATTGGCAAGCATGAGCCCTGCTGATCTGGACAGTGCTCGTCAGAAATGTTCTTTGGAAGACGCAGTGGCCTCTGTCTTTTCTTCAGACTTCCTTCTCGAAGAGTGCTTCCCCGCACACTTCACATCCGAATCGCCTCGGAAGATGTTAAAAGGTCCAAATGCCCAGTTCCCATCCATAGGGATGTAGTTTTTATTGATTGGGATTCAAGCCTGGGCAATAGTATCGACTTGTTTTTATTTTTATTTTATTTTTTTGTTTTATTATATATCTTGTGTGTGTGTGTGTGTGTGCTTATAGTTGACACACAATGTTACAGTAGTTTCAGGTGTAAAACAGTGATTCCGGGTGCCTGGGTGGCTCAGTCGGCTAAGCATCCAACTTCGGCTCAGGTCATGATCTCACCGTTTGTGGGTTCAAGCCCCGCGACGGGCTCTGTGCTGACAGCTCGGAGCCTGGAGCCTGCTTTTGGATTCTGCGTCTCCCCATCTCTCTGCCCTTCCCCCACTCCTCCTCTGTCTCTCTCTGTCTCTTAAAAATAAACGCTTAAAAAAATTAAAACATAGTGATTCAACAACTCTGTTCTTTATGCTGTGTTCACATGAGTAGCTACCATATATAACACTATAATACTATTAATTTAAAAACAGACAACTCTATAAATAGTAAAAAAAAACCAAAAACCCGAAAAGAAACAAAAAAACCCAGGTGATCTGAAAGGGTGGCTCTGTGGTTTCTCCTCACTTAGCTGCAAACACGAAAACTTCCAATGCACAACGTGTGCCTTTTCCTTTCCCCTAATGTTCACGAGAAACATAGTGTAAGTAAACAAGAGAACACTGGCAAGGGAAACAAAAGTGGCTCATTCTCAACATGATCGGTCCATTCTGTGAATGGAAAAGTAAAGGAACAAGAAGAACTAAAACAATTTGGATACTGGGGCACCTGAGCGGCTCAGTCAGTTAAGCATCTGACTCTTGATTTCGGCTCAGGTCATGATCTCACGGTTCATGGGTTCGAGACCCACTTTGGGCTCTGCACTGGCAGCATGGAGCCTGCTTGGCATTCCCTGTCTCCCAGTCTCTTCGCCCTCCCCCATTAATGTTTGCTCTCTCTCTTTGGAAAAACAAATAAATAATTAATTAAACTTAAAAAAAAATTGGGTACCAAAAACTTGAAGAAATTATGCTAGGCAATTTTAAAACTTACTAAAAAGTTACAGTAATCAAAGCACTGTGCTGTTTCAGTGAAGTCAGACAACTACATCAAGGGAACAAGATATCCAAACAAATGTGAAGAATTGATTTTTCGGCAGAGGGGCAAAAATGATTCAATGGGAGAAGGATAGCCTTTTCAGCAAATAGTGTTGGGAGAGCCACACATTTAAAAAAAAAAAAATGAATCTGTACTTGAACTTCACATCATACACAAAGTAAGCTCCAAGTGGAATGTGAATCTAAATGTGAAACATCAAACTTATAGAAGATAACATACAATAAAATACTTGTCAACTGTGGTTAGGGCAAGGGGTTCTTGGATACAACACAATAAGCAAAATGATAAATTTGATAGAATAAAAGGAGAGCTTTTGTTTTCGAGAAAGACATTGTTAAGAAATGAAAAACTAAGCTGCACACAGAGAGATAATATTTGCATACCACATATCTGAGCAGGAATTCCGTCCAGAATTTATGAAGAACTCTCAATACTCAGCATTAACAACGTGAACAATCCAATTAAAAACAAGCAAAAGACTTGAACAGAAGCTTCACCAAAATAATGTGCACATAAGCTGAAGATCATTATTCATGAAGGGAATGCAGAGTATAATGATCAGTTACTACTACACCTTATTAAGATTTTCGAAGCGGAAAACCTGCACCTTTTAGTAGAATAAATGCAATTTTGACTGGAAGTCTGGCAGCCAGGCTTCTCTGAATCTGTGCTGTTGGTGCGTGTTATGGGCACTGCAAATTCGGAGAAAGCAATAAAGCGTTAAAATTTTATTGCAAATATTTTTGCTTTACCTGATTGTACATTTAACTTTTTTTTTGCATTTGATGTATTCGGACTTATCTGCATTTTCTTTCTGAATCTGCAGAAAATACATTCAAGTGGTTTAGGAAAACAGTAGAAACCACAGTAGGTTTAACTAGTCATAAGATAAGTAACAGAATGAGAATAGGTGCACACTTTCAGAAATACGAAATCTCTTTTGACAACCAGTAGGAAAAATGAGAACATTTTACTGATTAGTAAGATGATTCTGATCTACCACTCATCATGATGCTCCTTAGAAATATTACTGACAGAACTTTAGAGGCACGAGAGATGATAGGTCACCTTGCAAGTGGCTTCTGAATCAAAACACAAATGGCAAAGACAAATAAAGGATGTAACAAAAGAATAATTTAAAAATTTTAAATAAACATGAATACAGTAAATTGATTTTACTATGAAATCAGATCGCCACCTACTAGCTATTAAAATATACCCTTAATTGCTTCACAGGGTTAAATTTTATATAAAATATTCGAGTTTGTGTGAATATGCGATTTTTATAGCAGCAATTTTATTTTTATAAGAAAAGGTCAATAATTTTTTCCTGTAATTCAGAAAATTACAACATGAGTATTCTTAACACTGTCTTGAACTAACATAAATGACAAGAGCCATTAAATGTGCTAAATATGAGACATTTTTAGTTTTTAGACAGCATGAAGCACACGCTGTTAATTCCCCTTAATATATAAAAGTAAAATTTAAAACTATGTTAAAAGATTTGAACATAGAAGATGAAGCTTTCCTTTATTGTAAAGATATGTGAGATTTAACTGTACGAAGGCAAATATTCTTTAAACTTGTTCCACTATATTTATTTTTCTACTCTATTTAAAATAACACGTCTAACAAATTAAAAATAATAATAATGTGCTTTAAAATTATCCCAACTATTTTACAAGGTTTGTGATGTTTCTGCTCAGACAATATGCAAGAAATATATTTTCTACAACTAATGGAAGCTGAGACTTTTTACAAAATTTTTTTAATGTTTATTTGTTTTGAGAGAGAGAGAGGGTGTGCACGTAAGCGCGTGATGAAGCAGGGGGTGGGATAGAGAGAGAGAGGCAGAGAGAGAATCCCAAGCAAGTTCCACACTCAGGGGAGAACCCCACAGCGGCTCCATGATCTGATCTCAGGACTGTGAGATCAAGACCTGAGACAAAATCAAGAGTCAGATGCTTAACCGACTGAGCCCCCAAGGTGCCCCGAAAGCTAATCCTTTTAAGAGGCAACAGCATCCAGAAAGCATAACTGTGGCTGGTTTCCTTGGTTAACACTCCCTTTTGCAACACCCTCCGATGTAGTAGCACTTAGGCAATGAAAACAATTTGGCTTGACTAGTTAATTTCTGGAAGGCAACCTCAGTGTCATTTCAAGGAAGCAAAGGCAAGAGTGGATTTAGTTTTGGGGAAAAAAGATGCAAAGATGGCAAATCTTTTTTTTTTTTTAATAATACCATGTTTTCCCATAAAAATTAAAGTTTTTGTCCTCTAAGTATTAGGCACAAAATGATTAACTGAACAATGTGCTAGTTTCCATTTCATAATATAGTTGTTGCTGGAAAATGGCTCCCCCGCTAAGAATGTCATTGACTATTCCTTATTTGACTTGAGTCTGTATGACTACTTCTCACCAATGGAAATAGAACTGATGTGTATCAACTCCAGACCCCAGCATATCTTTCTTCCTCCCTCCCTCCCTCCCTCCTTCCCTCCCTCCTTCTTTCTTTCTTTCTTTCTTTCTTTCTTTCTTTCTTTCTTTCTTTCTTTTCTTTCTTTCTTACATGTTTATTTATTTCTTTTGAGAAAGAGAGAGATTGTGCACACGAGTGAAAGCAGGGTAGAGGGGCAGAAAGAGAGGGGGAGAAACAGAATCCCAAGCCGACTCCAAACTGTCAGCACAGAGCCCCATGTGGGGCTTGATCTCATGAATCCTGAGATCATGCCCTGAGACAAAATCAAGAGTAGGAAGCTTCACCCACTGAGCCACCCAGATGCCTCAGGCCACAGTATTAAAAAAAAAAATTAAGGTTTATTTATTTCTGAGACGGAGAGAGACAGAGCATGAATGGGAGAGGGGCAGAGAGAGAAGGAGACACAGAATTGGAAGCAGGCTCCAGGCTCTGAGCTGTCAGCACGGAGTCCCACACGGGGCTTGAACTCACAAACCATGAGATCATGACCTGAGCTGAAGTTGGACACTCAACCGACTAAGCCACCCAGGCTCCCCAAAGGCCACAGTATTTTAGAAGCCAGTGGGCTCTCCATAATCTTCTGTCTGCCGCCTGGATGCCAATGTCCACAGTGACTTTGGAATCCACCTGTTGGCAATGGCAGGCACTCTAACAGCCTGAGTCTCCTGACACAGACCAACAAAATCGAAGATGGTGTCAAGACTCACACACCAAGGACACTAGAGGTTACAGGACAGAGCACAGGCCACGACATTGCCACACAGAGACAGAACTCTGGAGATATGCAGAGAGCCCTGTTGTGCCATCAAACTGAGAACGTGACGAAAGTAGGGATAGGACCTCCCGAAAATTCTTAAGAAAAAAAGTGTCTATTATTCACAAGGACACAGAATAGCATCCATTTTCTCCAGGCAGGAAAACTTCATGACCCCTTGGGCATTGGATGAAGGACCCAGGGTCTTGCCTCAACACTGGCAGCTACATACACTTAGCAAGAGCAAGCTTTCCTCCTACTATTATATGTCAAAAGTGAGAAACACACAGATACATCTGTTTATAAAAACAGGACCCCAGAACAGAGTCTAAGAATAGAAGAATACTAAGTTAGAAGAATACAAAGGTAGGTAGCCTTCAACGAGATTAAATGCACCATATCTGACACTCAGTCCAAAATTGCCATCAAGAAAGGGGGCAAGAAAATCTACCCCATAATAAGAAAAAAATGTCAATCATTCTATACCAATCCCAAGCTTCCAGAGATGTAGGGATTAGCAGGCAAGTGCATTGAGATAGCTATTGTAACTGTATTGTACATGTTCAAAAAAGTAAGTAAAGTCATAGAAGATATCAACAAGACAGAAAACTTAGAAGCAAAATGTTAATGTCTGAGATTATATATATAATATACTTTACTATATACTATAATACATACTTTATTGTCTGATATATATATGTATATATATAAAGATATTCTAATACCTATTAAATATATATAAATATATATAATGTATATATTCAAGTATGTCAGGTTAGAGATTAGGGATAAAAATTTAAGGGAATTTGAAGATATTGCAGCAAAACGAAATAAAATGAGACAGAAAGAAAAGAATTGGATAAACTATATGGGGAACCCAAGCAGTGGAATGACTTCAAGTGTCCTAAAACACTTGTAAATTGAGTCTTTAAAGAAGAAAATGGGAAGGGAGGATGGAAAACTGTTTGAACTAATAATGACTGAAAGTTTTTCACAGGAAAAGGCTCTGAAGCCACAAATCTGGGAGACTCTGCGAACAGCCAATCAAGAAAAATGTAGAAAACGATATCCAGGCACCCCATAATCAAGTTACTAAAAACCAAATATATAAAGACAAAACGTGAAAGGCAACTGGTAGGTGGAGGTGCATATGACATGCGAAGGAAAATTCAGATGATAATCGATTCCTCCTTGGAAAAAAAACACAAGAAGACAGTAGGGCACCATTTTTAAAGTACAGAAAGAAAGAGCTATTACTGAGCGCTCTATACCCAGAAAAAATACCATCTTACAAAAAACGTGGTGAAATAAAGACCTTTCATTTCAAGACCTACAAAACTTGAAACGATCCATCATCAGCTGACCTATCCTACCAGAAATATTGAAAGTAACTAGAGCAAACCCATCCATTATATTTTATGGCCTTGATTGTGCGTGATGGTTTCACTCACCTATGCAGATGCCCCAAATCATCAGATTGTATGCATTAAATATGTGCGGTAATTTTGTAGATCAGTTATACCTCAGTACATCTGTTAAAACATCTACTGGTTTGATTATCTCATTTGCAAAGGACAGAATTGCCATATTTGCCAATTTCTCTTAACTAAATGATGACTTAAATAAATGTTAATTAACTTCACCTTAATGAAACCTCTATCACAGGATGCTTCTGTGACCAGCTGTTAAAAAATATTCTCAAGTGCTTTGAAATGTGGATAAGATTTCACTAAGAAGATGTCATGAATAAGTTGTAGAAGATGTAGACACAATTTGGATTCTAAATGACAAATGACCGATATTATTGTCATCTACAATAATTATTCTATCCATTAATTAGATAATAATAAAATCTATAATCTCCCTAATTTCTCCTTGACATAGGATTTTACCACCCTGTTTGATTCTGATTTGGCATATTACACAATTCTATTCATTTATTTTCATTTTCACTTTTTTGCAAATTCAGGTAGCATTATTTATGTCTCTTGCTAAAGCTTTACATTTGTCAAACGTGCTTTCAAAGTCACTTTCCCTCATTTGTTGCAAGTAAAGTGTCAAGTCTTCCATTAATCATGCAGCTTTATATATATATATTCATGTTTTGGGAATTTTTTTTTGGACAAGCTTTATTAACATTTCCCACATGCTCCAAAATATCATTCAATGTGGACACTTTGTATGAAAATGTAGAGACTACCGGGCACCTGGGTGGCTCAGTTGGTTAAGCATCTGACTCTTGATTTTAGCTCAGGTCATGATCTCACGGTTCATGGGTTTGAACCCCGCACCAGGCTCTGTGCTGACAGCACGGAGCCTGCTTGGGATCCTGTCTCCCTGTCTCTCTGCCCCTCCCCTGCTCGCTCTCTATCTCTCTCTCTCTCAAAAGTAAATAAATAAACATTAAAAGAAATGTGGAGATTGTTTGTTATTAGCAGTAAGTTATTATTTGCACAAAATATAGTATTTAAAATCACTCACAAAATACTCTGTCCCATTTGTTTCTCCAATTTTATTGCCGTCTGCAAAGTACTATCTATTGGACTATCAGTTAAAAAATACTTTCATTTGACAAAGCAATAAATAAATACATAAATACATAAATAAATACATAAATAAACACATAAAATACAGATATCTTAATTTTTGTAGTCTCAAATCTTAATTTTTCCAATATTTAACACTTTCTTTCTTTAGTTGTTAATACTTTATGTTTCTTTTCTGCAAAAAAGCATGCACTGAAAACAAACAGAGGAATCCCTCTATTGCACATCTGAAACTAATACAACACTGCATGGTAACTAACTGGAATTAAAATAAAAACTTAAAATTGCAAAAAAAAAAAAAAAAGAAAAGAAAAGAAAACAAATGAAGAGAATTCTCTGGAATAAATAAGCCAGTTCCAATGAATCAACTCATTATTAGAATTTATATTTTAAGAGTCCTTTAAAAAGCTTCATCTATTATATATATTATCTAAAATTGTATCTTGTCTTTGGGCATGTCCATGGTCTATTAAAATCTTTTATATGTGAAATAGGTAATAAGTGGCCAAATTCGAGGATTAATGAAATGTATTTCAAAGGTATGTTCTTATTTTCTCGCTCACCTACATACTCACTAGTTTCTATAGTTCCTCACATTTTATTTTCTGGAATTCTTTTTTTACACTTCAAAGAAAATTCTTTGACTGCAAAGAAAATCTTTACTAATTGACTCATTAATTAATGAATCATAATTCCTTAATTATGAATGTAATAATCCTATATTAATAATACCAGTGTTAGAAACTCATGCATTTCAGATCATTTTTATCATAGTAGAAGGCATACTGTGTTTTTCTGGCTAAATTATTAATTATCTTTTATAATTCTGATCCCCTTCTGTACCAGTTTTCCTTCTTTTCCTGAATGCTGACTACTTGGCTTTTTATGTTTTTATTTTTATTGATTTATTTTGTTGTCATGTTTGTTTATTTTTGAGAGAATGAGCGAGACAGAGACAGAAAGCAAGCAAGGGAGGGGCAGAGAGAGAGAGAATGAGAATCTGAAACAGACTCCAGGCTCTGAGCTGTCAGCACAGAGCCCAATGCAGGGTTCGAACTAATGGACCCAGAGATCATGACCTGAGCCAAAACTGGATGCTAAAACGTGAGCCAGCCAGGTGCCCCTACTTGGCTTTTTAAATGCTATACTTATGGACTATTTTAGTACAGATTTAAAACGTATCTATTCTATTTTTTTAATGTTTATTTATATTTGAGAGAGAGAGAGAGAGAGCATGAGCAATGGGGGGCAGAGAGAGACAGAGACAGAATCCAAAGCAGGCTCCAGGCTCTACTGTCAGCAAAGAGCCCCATGCGGGGCTAGAACCCATGAGCCCTGAAATCATGACCTGAGCAAAAGTCTGACACTTAACAAACTGAGCCACCCAGGAACCTTAAAACATATCTATTTCAATTAATGCACATTAAATTACAGTAAGCATACTATATAATCAATATATTAACATATTAAGTTATTTCATACAAGTTATAATACATAACACATAGGTACATAGGAAACTTTTATGCAATCACTAAAAACAGTAGTTAAAAATAGTTGAAAATTATACATAGAGTTTCCAGGCATAATTAATGAAAAAAGCATTAGTGAAAAATATTTGTTTAAATATAAAGAAGTGAATGGATGGGAGATATTTATTACCCTTTTAGGTCAGTGAGTGTACATACTCCTGATAATTTTAATTTCATGACTAACATGTTTTTTTCAGGAAATGTTTGTTATTAAATCAAGTTTTATTTATGAAAAGCCAGATATATTAATAAATCAGTTTTAAATTACTTAGCAACATTCTCCTATATTTTAACTCACATAAATATGCATTTGTAATAAAATAAAAACTCTCTCTCTTACCAATAAGTACTGTGGATAACCTCTATAAACAACATACACAATGGGAGCACCTGGATGGCTCAGCTGGTTAAGCGTCAGACTTCAGCTAAGGTCATGATCTTGGAATTCATGGGTTTGAGCCCTGAGTCAGGCACTGTGCTGACAGCTCAGAGCCTCGAGCCTGCTTCAGACTCTGTGTCTCTCTCTTTCCCTATGCTCTTCCCTGCTTGTGCTCTCTCTCTCTCTCTCTCTCTCAAAAATAAAATTTTTTAATGGGGTGCCTGGGTGGCTCAGTCAGTTAAGTGCTGGACTTAGGCTCAGGTCATGATCTCACAGTTTGTAAGTGTGAGCCCTGCATCAGGCTCTGTGCTGACAGCTCAAAGCCTGGAGCCTGCTTAGGATTCAGTGTTTCCAACTCTCTCTGCCTGTTCCCCACTCATGCTCAGTCTCTGTCTCTGTCTCTCTCAAAAATAAATTAACATTAAAATTTTTTAATATAAAATAAAATAATTTTTAATTAAAAAAATTAAACAGTATACAACCTATCACTTTCTCTCACCACCAAGCAAGGATTCTTTGAAGGAAACACAAATGTGAGATTGGGTTGCTCTGTGTGCCTCCACACTGCATGTGTGAGTCTTGGGTCATGAATGTGCAGAGTCATATTTTGATTTTATTTAAACTGTTGATATTGTGTTTATCAAGGATATTTTCCATTAATTTAACATTAAATATTTTGTTGCATTAAATATTATCTGTCTTCCTAAGTTTCTTTGGCGTCCCCGCTAAATCTTGTTCCTTGTGCAAATGACTCTTGGGTGAATCACCCTCATCCTGGACCTAGGAAATCACCACTTGGGTAAATATTTAAGATTTTTTTATTATTTAAATATCTTAACAAGATAATTGACGATTTTAATAAAAATAATTGCAATGTAATGTAGAGTTTATGATGTACAAAATTAAAGGTATGACTTTAATAGCACAAAGTTGAGGAAAAGAGATATATTCGATAACAAGGTTGTTTTAAGATATAAAGTGGTTATAAAATCACTGGAAAGTAAGCTGTGACAAGTTAAAAGTGTGTACTATAAACCCTAAATAGCAGCCACTGAAACAACAAAACAGAGTTATAGCTAAAACCTAAAGAAAGGAATAAAATAAAATCATAAGAAATATTTAATTAATCAAAAAGAAGGCAGTAGAATAAAAGAAGAAAAAAAAGAGCAGATAAGTGGAAAATAAGTAAAAATGGTAGTCCTAAACCTAAGCTTATTGATAATCACATTACATGTAAATGGCCTAAATACTATTAATAAAACAAAGAGATTGTTGGATTGAAAACAAATCATGACCCAATTATATGCTGCCTGTGAATAAATCATTTTTCATATGACGGCAAATACAGCAATAAAGTAGGCAGAAATTTAAAAAATACATGCAACGCAAACACTAACCAAAAGATAACTGAAGTGGATATATTAACATTACGCAAAGTAGATTTGAGAGCAAAGAATATCATCATGGTAAAGTGAGTCATTTCATAATGTAAAGGTAACAATCTAAAGACACTTCTAAAACTTTATACTTCAAAATACTCATGCACAGATCTCAAAATGCATGAAGTATAAATTGATGGAACTTCAAGAAAGAAAGAACAAATCCATAATTACAGTTGAATATTTCAATGTCTCTTTTACATATTTCATAGAACAACTAAAATCAGTCAGGATGTAGATTTTAATGAGATTATCAAGCAATTTGACCAAAGTGACATTTTAGAACAATCCATCAAACAGAAGTATATAATACACATATTTTCTTATTGCACATGAAACGTTGACCAAGATAGGCCAAATGATAAAAGAATCCAAATGATACAGAGCATGTTTCTAACCACAATGGAATTATATTACAAATAAATTACAGACAGAATTCTAGAAAATCCCCCCAATACTTGGTAATTAAAAGGCACACTTCTAAATAACCCATGAGATAATAAGGAAAATACTAAGGAGCAATTAAAAATGATTTGGAGCTGAATGAAAATAACATAACATATAAAAGTTTGGCCACTCTCATAGGCTGCAAATCTCACATTTGATAAATGACTTGTTCCCAGATTATATAAAGAATTTTCAAAACTCAGTAATATGAAACAGGAAAGAAAAAGTGAGCAAAAGTTTAAATAGACATTTCACAAAATTATAAAGATGGAAAATAAGCACATGGAAAGATGCTTATTAGATAGTAGGGAAATATGCTTATTAGATAGTAGGGAAATATAAATTATATCCAGGGATAGTAAGGAAATATAAATTATATCCAGAACAAGATACAAATAGGTATCTACTATAATGGTTAAATTTTAAAAATTGACCATGCCAAGTATTACTGAGCTGTGGAGGTGATGTGAATATAAAATGGTACAATCACTTTGGAAAACACTTTAAGAAGTCAAACAGACACCTATCATTACATTCACTTCATCCCTATTTAATTCAGAAAAGAAAATAAGTGTATGCCCCTACAAAGACATCAAAGTTTTATTTGTGACATTCAAAATCTATAAATCACCCAAATGTCCATCAGCAGGGTGAAGAGATAAACATATTGTTGTAGATCTGTATGATAGAATGCTACCCAGAAATAAAAAATAAATAAATAAGAAACTATTGGAGCACACTGAAACATGCATGAATTTCAGAATAATGATGCCAGTGTTGGACAAGTAAGATAACTGAGGTTTGCTGTCATTTATGTGAAATTCTGGGTAATAAAAACTTGTGTACAGTGACTGAATGCAAATCAGTGGTTGTCTGGAAAAGGGGGGATAAGACCCTCCTTTGTAGAGGAAAGGAATGCTCGTTTACAAACTACATGACAAATTGTGTGAGGAATCCATATGCTCATAGCTTTTACCATTGTGATGTTTCTACAAGGGATTATTTCTACCAAAACATCACGTGTTATACCTTAAATATTTGCAGTTCCTTGGATATCAGTTAAACCTAAATACAGCTACTTAACAGAAAAAAGGAAGAAGTTTGAAATTAGTGCTTGAAATGGGTGTTCTAATTGAGTCTTCTACTCCCCTGATAAGTTTGTGACTTGGGTCAAGTGATTTGCCATCTATGCACTTGTTTTCTCGCTTGTGGAATGAACAAAACAACACTTATCTCATATTTGGGGGTTACGTAACAGAAGCGTCCAATATAGAGTAAATTCAGGATGTGCCAGATTTCACCATCTTAGTTATTTCAAATCATCTGCATCTCAGGTTCCTGGTTAGAAGAATTATTATGCATTGTTAAGAGTGATTTACTTTCTAGAGTTGGTTTCTATTTTAATGTTTCCAAATGTAATGCACACCGCATCTTTCACAATAGGTCTAAAGCCACATCTTGTAATTTTTTTAAAAATCCATATATACCAGTGGGAAAGTAATGAATTTTACACAAAAAACCTTCTCTATTAAGCCACATATCCGATAGCAGCCATAGCTACGCTGATTTTCTGTCCGTGTACATAAACACACGTTGGGCACTGTACCTACTAGAAATTCATTAATACAGATTTGGCTGTATGCATGCATGAATGACAGAACCATTTTTGTGCTTTATATTGTGAATTGATCACTAAGTCTCAAAACGTCTTCAGTAAATATCACTTGGCAGAATGCAGTTAATCTAAACATCTTTGAAACTTTTATTGAATGTGCATGTTGTGAATGTGAAATTTCTGGAAACTGAATCTCTAGCCTCTCAGAGCAATGGCGGGACAGATGGCCAGTTGTTACATAAGGCAGTGGTTGACGAATTTGCCTCTCAGCAACCCTCTTAAAGCTAAGAGTAAGCATCTGGTGGGTATGCACAAGGTATTAAGTGGACTACAGAGTCTGGGAGGGAAGCCACTTGGCTCTTCTGAGCTATCAAGGCTTTCTTGGAGACAGCACCATATGGATCTATATTGGGAGAAGGGTAGCTCAAATGGAAACTGAAGAAAGAAATGAGCTAAAGTAAATGAGAAGCAGAAGTTAAGTAGATTTGTGAAGAACTAAAATCAGAGACCTAAACTTGAGTTCATAGTTGTTTTTTTTTTTCATTTATTATACAATGTGTATTTCATGACATTTCTCTGCCAATGCGGTGCCATTTAAGGGCTGACACAGTGTGATTCATGTATTCCTACACACAGAGCTATTTTATGATTGTTTTGGATGTCAGGGTCCACTTGTACATTTAGTTCTCTACATATATGTGTCATTCTGAGATAACCATTTCATTTATAGTCCTTTTTGACAGAAAACAAGAATTACCATTTTTGTTAAGAACAACGTTTAGCAATTAAAATAACATGCTTCAAGGCGACTGGGTGGCTCAGTCGGTTAAGCGGCCAACTCTGGGTTTCAGATCGGGTCATGATCTTGCAGTTGTGAGTTCGAGCCCTGCCTTGGGCTCCACACTGGCAGTGTGGAGCCTGCTTGGCATTTTCTCTCTCTCCCACTCTCTGCCCCTGCCCAGCTCCCTTTCTCTCTTTCAAAGTAAATAAATAAACTTAAAAAAAAAATACAAATAAAATAACATGCTTCGAATCGGTAAATCTTCAACAAATACATATGCCATTTGCTTTGATTCAAATGACTGACTGGAGTTTACCTACTGAGAAGAACACATTTTTTAATGTTTATTTTTGAGACAGAGACAGTGTGAGTGGGGGAGGGGCTGAGAGAAAGGGGGACAGAGGACCCAAAGGGAGCTCTGTGCTGACAGCGGAGATCCCCATGCGGGGCTTGAACTAACAAACCATGAGATCATGTCCTGACCTGAAGTCGAACGCTTAATTGACTTAGCCACCCTGGTGCCCCAAGCACATTCTTTTAAATTTCTTCTTGTTAGTAATTTTTTACTGAGCAGTTACTATATATGGGGCTTGGTGCTAGGTAATAAAAATGCAATATTGAACAAGAGTGTCTTACCTCTAAGATCTGGGAGTTATTTACGATACACGGACATGTAAGATGTATCTAACATGGTGGTCCATTGTACAAAGACAACACATACATGATGCTGGGGAAACAAACATGGATATCTATCTAACCAAGCCTGGGGTGACTGGCCGTGGAGGTCAGACAGGGTTTCCTGGAAGGGTGTGCATCTCAGCTGATAGGAGTTAGCCTGGTCAAGTGTAGTGAAGAATGAAGAAATTCATAGAAGAAAAACAGGGCATCACTTGCAGAGATGCAGGCATGTGATAGAGCTAAACATTTTCGGAAATACGGTGGGCCACCATATAGGGTTATTGGTGAAGTAACAGGCCTGAGTTTGGTGAACTAGGGGAAGGCTAGCTGCTAATGAAAGTATTTCATGCTCTGCTGTGGGAATCTGACAGAAGGACCTTAATTGCTTCTGAGCGGGGGAAAGATAGAAACAATGACAATTCCGGCAGCACCGTGGAGAAAGGATGTCGAAAGAGGAGGGTGTGACTGTTAAGAGAAATATTAATTCAGCTGGCCTTCTAGTTTGGTGTCCTCTCTACAAGTCAATGCTCCCTTGCACCGATTTTTGGAGGTAGATGAAGTACAGGAACACAGAAATAGAAGGGGGCTCCGGCAAGGCCAGGGTCTCACGGGTCCAAAAGTCAGGAAGTGGGCTATCAAACATGTCTTCCTCTGTAAAAGCTCATGCACAGCTCAGCGGGCAAAAGCGAGATCCGACCTGATTTCCAGACTCTTGTCATTAGTCTCTGTAAACCCATATGTCTCTTCTCCAAAGTGAATCTGATATGAAGATGTTAATCACAGAACACTGCTGCTGACCAGACATGATGCGTATCTAAGCAAAATAATTTCAAGCTCACTTTTAGATTTATGTGCAAACGTCCTATGGTGCTGGGCCATTTCTCTCCATCTTCCTTACCGGGGAGGTGTGTTGGCCACAGTCATGGACAGTGAGAGTAACTCAGCTGTCTTAGATGTCTGTGTGCATTCCGTCTTGCCCTGGACACTCAGCCTGCAGGGGTTCCGCTGCCCTCTGGTGGGATCCTCAGACAACAGAGACCAGCCTTCCTGCTGCAACCCTCCTTCCTCAACCTTCCAGGGGCAGGCACCTGGGGGGGCGCTCAGTTGGTTCAGTGGCCAACTCATGGTTTTCAGCTCAAGTCATGATCTTGTGGTTGGTGGGTTCCAGCCCCACCTCAGGCTCTGTGCTAATGGTGCAGAGCCTGCTTGGGATTCTCTCTCTCCCTCTCTCTGCCCCTATCCCACTTGTTCTCTCTCTCTCTCTCTCCCAAAAATAAATAAACACTAAAAAAAATGTTACTCTTCTAAATCTCTTTCCCAGGGAAGTAAGACACTTTTCCTTGTTCTGGCTGTCCTTACCTGCTTGCAGCTAGTTTTGTTTAGAAAGCAGTACTATAAAGAGGGTGAGGGCCATTGGAAGGAAAAGAATGACTTCTGTTGTCAGCCGGGACGCTTCCATAGCCCCCAGACCTCACGCGGGAGCACTGCGGTGCAGCAGAAACATTGCAAGCCAAAAAATGTCATTTTAAATGCTCCAGTAGCTATAGTAAGTAAAACGAAATAAGCAAAATCAATGCTAATGATACATTTTATTTAACCCAATATAGCTAAAGTAGCATCCGTGCAATATGCAGTCAATACAAAATTATTTAACATTTTACCTGCGAGTTCTTGCACTTTGAAATCCAAGGCGCTTCTTCCAATTTGGAATCACATTCAAGGGTCTGACAGCCACGATCGAGAGGAAGAAGCGACCTGAGAGGACGTTTTCTTGACCCTTCACCCACCGCCTGACCTGTCCAGCATCAGGACCCCCACCCCCACCCCGGGTCCGCCGAGCAGCCCCTGAGTCACCGGCACCCGCAGCATCCAACACCGTCCCTCTCCTGGATGCACTGACCATGCGCAGTAGGTGAGGCAGGTACTTGGAAGGTTTTCTGAAATCATACCACTTTTGAATACATTTACTGTACGTTCCCGTCAATCTTGTCTGAGAGGGACAAAGGTGACCCGTGAGCAGACCCATCGTTTTCTTGGAGTTTGCAAGTGATTACAGCCTCACAATGTGGAAACGATACACTGAAGCTATTTGAATATCTTCAAAGTCCATATTTTCCCAACTCACCTTTCTTTCACCTCTGGGGTGAGCTTTGCTTTGCTGGCTGTTGTGCTCTAATCCGTGTTATTGGTATTCACAGCAGGGCTGCAGCGTGGGGCTTGCCAATGGAAATGAAACTCGGGTATCCACTTGCTACCTGCTTGCTCCAGGCACTTTGACATTTTCTCTGCGCTCACCACGGGGCAAATGAAAGCGGCGTTGTCAGCCCAGAAGAGTTTATTAGCCAGCGTTCAAATCTCCAGTAAACAGCACACAGCCGCTCTCCCTCAATCATGACATCCAGAGCCACATTTCTGAAATGATGCGCACGGGCTCCGGGGGGGGGGGGGGGGGGGGGAGAAACGGAAGCATCGGGTCCCCCTTTGCCAGTTTGCTCAGTGTAACTCAGTTTACCTGCTGGTTAGGAGACAGGCAATGCATGTGCAGGGCTAGAAGGAACCCCCGAGCCTAGACTTGTGAGCATTTTAGATGGGAGAGATTTGGGCCTCGTATAGTTCACCCTCATGGATGGGATTAAGAGCACATTATCACTTCCATTCAATATTCCTGGGTTCTTTACAGCTCAACCTGTCTCTCTAACTATAGAGGCTTAAAGGTTAATTTTAAAGAAGCATGAGAACCCATGAAGGAAAGAATACACTGTTTACTGAAGAAACATCTTCTTAGAATATCCATATTTGGTTTGGGGAAATGTGTGATTAAACTCTATTGGACAACAGAAACTGTCTAGAAATAGACATCAGGCAAAGACCTTTGGTATAGATAGCAGACTTTTATTCCAAATAAGACATCCACTGCTACTAAAACCTTTATTGCAAAAAAAAAGAAATATTATGAAGGAAAATTGGACAAGGAACCTAATGGTCTACATGATTACGGGACTTCCCTCTATCACCTCCACGGTTATAACACATTATTTCCAAAAATTTACCATTTTAATAAAAAAATACAGTGTTTTTTTAAATTTACATACATATACACACGTTTTGATACATTGAATTGAGGCTTGTTTGATGTGAGATATGAATACTACCAGTAGTTCATAAAATACCTGCTCTTTTAATTGTTTTTTTTTTTTTACTTTTTAATGTTTATTTTGAGATAGAGACAGTGTGTGAGAAGGGCAGAGAGAGAGAGAGAGAGAGAGAGAGGGAGACACAGAACAGACTCCAGGCTCTGAACTGTTAGTATGGTGCCCAATGTGGGGCTCGAACTCATGAAACATGAGATCACGACCTGAGCTGAAATCAAGAGTGGGACGCTCAACCGACTGAGCCACCCAGCTGCCTCTTAAAATACCTGCTTTTTTTAAAAATGGAGATTAGAAGTGGGTTTCCATAAATCTTTTGCATGAGAACTCCTATAGCTTTACATATATTGTTCATGGTGGCAATAGGTAATATTTTCTTTCCTTCCTTTACCCCATGGAAAATATAATTGTCATGTGACATCTTTAACACCAGCGGCCCCTCGTTCATGGTCAAGTGGTTTCAGAGGAGGAGGATCCGGACGTCTTGGATGTAAGGGAATTGAGCCCAGGGCTGCCGTGCCTCATGCTCCAGCCTGACCCACGTTGGAAACCAGTGTAACACGGAGAATCACCGTCCTAGGAAAATCCAGCAGCAAGGTGGTGCACACAGCAATTCAGAACGAGAGGTTAAAACACGGGAATGGGAGTCAGAAACCACTGCACACTCTGAGAAGTCAGGGAGTGATCTTCCTGAAATGTTCTACATGGAGTCCTTTGATGACGCCTATTAGGGTCTCCTTTCTCCAACTTTCACTAGCGTTTGCCTTGGGCGACTCACTTAACCCGTGAGAGCTTCAAAATTTCCTCAGCTTTAGAATCACCATAGTGGCATCTACACACTCATTATTTTCCTTGGTCCCATCATTGGTTGATATTTTACATACCCTATCTCTTACTCGTTTAACCACTTAAAGTTTGGGCTATCATCCCTATTTTACAGAAGCAATACATCAAATTGATAAAGCTTAAATGATCCATCCAAGTCTACAGCTCTCTTCAGTAGAAAACCAGAACCCAGATATATGTACTTGTAAATGTCTATCTCATATTTAGCTTATTACATCCAAAAGAGTATCATTTCACACATTACCCAAGTTTCATTTCAAGTACTAACTAGCCACATATGGCTGGTAACCACCTCACTGGATGAATTATTTTCTTACCACTGTCCAAAAAAGACTTCATCTTTACTTCCCAAAGTAGCCATGACTTTGATTATTCACCCTCCATCTTGACTGAGCAAATCCAAATTTTGAAGGACTTCAGCCCCAGGCAAACCCCCACAGATTACCCGGATCCTCTAGCATGGATTGATTTCTTTCTGCTGCCTCCTCATATTTTGTACTTCTTTACCACATTTAACCTAGACTTTTTGGGTTGGTTTTTTTTTTTTTTTTTTTTTTTTGTTTTTTTGTTTTTGCTTTATAATTATTTTGTATTCATCTGTGTCAGCTAGTAGACCCTGAGCTATTGCAAGCTGCCAACTGGGCCTCCTTGATCTATGTATACCCATTCAGTTCTTAGTTCAATGCCTTGTATATAGTGGGTAATTGGCTACTGTCAAAGGATCAAATCAAATGGCTAGATGAGAAGAAAACAGTAACACATATTTGAAAAATGGTCCAATTTTAGTATTTGTTTGATGTCACAACGCCTAGGTTTAGATATTTTAAGACTGACATCTATGGTGATGCCAAACATTTTCTGATCTATTTACCTTCTAAGACACAATAAAAAAGGAGGCTGAAGATAAAAATGTCTGAGGATGCCACCACTAGCATCCAAATTTGCATTGGAAACTCCATTATTTACATTCTTCATAAGTGCATGTATATTTATTTCGGTAACCTACTCATAACTTTATCATATGAAATGACATTCTGCGATGGTTGCATTATGCTAGGTAATAGAAATCGCATCTACGGAAGGTAATTTCAATGGATCAAACAATCTGATATTAAGAAATGAATGTAGAAGTAAGAAGCGACAAACCAGTAAATAGCTCATACTTCTCCCTCACGCACAGCAATGTCATAATTTTTATGGCCATTGAGTGTAGAAATTATGAATATTCACATACAATCTCTGTTAGGGAACCGAATGAAAAACTAAAAAGATCTTTCAAATCAGTAAGAAACAGTGAATGAAGTTAATACAATGGCATTTTGATGTCAACTATATTTTAAATGGTCCCTTTAGGTAAAACTCACAGCTCTCTTCCTTACAGGCATGCACTGAAAATGTAATTTTGCTCCTTTTTGTTCATTTAATCAAGATCTTTATTTTACATTAAAGTGGTTTTTCTTTAATTTAAGAAAAAGAAATATAAGCGGTTCATTTTATTTTATTTTAATTATTTTAAAGTAGACCTCACACTCAGCGTGGAGCCCAACACAGGGCTTGAACTCATGACCCTGAGATCAAGACCTAAGCTGAGGTCAAGAGTCAGATGTTTGGGGCGCCTGGGTGGCGCAGTCGATTGGGCGTCCGACTTCAGCCAGGTCACGATCTTGCGGTCCGGGAGTTCGAGCCTCGCGTCAGGCTCTGGGCTGATGGCTCAGAGCCTGGAGCCTGTTTCCGATTCTGTGTCTCCCTCTCTCTCTGCCCCTCCCCCTTTCATGCTCTGTCTCTCTCTGTCCCAAAAATAAATAAACGTTGAAAAAAAAATTAAAAAAAAAAAGACTCAGATGTTTAACTGACTGAGCTACCCAGGTGCCCCAATATAAGCTGTTCCGAAGCTTATCTTTAATTAGGTAGTTGACATCAATGCAACACAAAAACAGATTACTTAAGAGAAATGGCTTTAGTTTTGCCATGATTTAGAATATCATCAATAAATACCTTAGAGTGGGTAAAATGTAGAATGATATCAATAAAACAAGAAGTATCTGTTATTTTTCCAGTTACAGAAAGCCATTGTTAATATTTCCAGTTCCTAGTGTTTGTGTGAAATGTGTATGATTTCTCTGCAGCGATGACAGAATAGGATCCCAATTGTGATCAGAGTACTTTTTGACCTTTAACGCTTTAAATTCAAGGAGAGTACTCCTGAATTTTCAACTGTTTCCCCACATTTTCAAATAAAGTTAACAGTATTTTTCATAGAAGATTTGAGGGAGTGTATTTTTTTACAAGGTCCACATACAATGTCTCGAACGATGTTTCTAAATATCTAGACTGTTTTAGTTTTTGGGTGTTGAGATTACTTTTACCCTCATGTCTCTTAATTATAGTCTTTGCTATCTTTTTTGTGTGTGTATATTTATGGACTCAAATATTTTGCCAACTTTTCCTTAAAAATGCTATAACTTTCCTTTAATTTTCCTTTTAATTCATTCATTTATTTACTGAGGTAATTTTTTTAAGCAAATATATAAACCTAGAGCGTCGAAAGTCAAATTATTTTACATGATTATGGAAAAGAGAGTTTCTGCCCTCTCCTCCCAGCTTGTATCAATACACAGAAGCAATCACTATGAAGAATTTTCTAATTTTCTAATTGTGTCAGGCACCTAACTCCCTATCTCTTAGTATTATTCGTGTGCCATGAGTTCTTGAATTTTCGGGTTTCAGTACGATCCATTGATTGCAAATTATGGAAAAATGAGAATTTGGGTCTATTACATAGTCTCATCCACAAAGTGAATAACACGCATTCTCTTCCCCATCATTCAAACTAGCTCTCATAATTTGGGTCCCAAAATATTCAGTTGGCTGTTTAGATAATCATGGCCAGGTAGGCACCATCTCAGGTGAGACTGGATTATTCTGAGTGACATATCCCTTGCATCACTTGGTTTTCCCTGGAGTTAAAAACAATCTATTTTTTTAATTGGTTTAACTTTTATGCACTTTTCATTAATGCGTTTCCGAGTACTCCACCAGAGATATGAACCTCCTCTGAAGGATTCAGACCCATGGATATTTTCTTCTGTGTCCTATATAAAATCCTCTGCCAAATGGTTCTCCTGTCTTTCCGGGCCTTTTTGGGTTTTTTTGGTGGAAAAAGACCATTTTGAGAAAAAAGGTAAAAATTAAGAAGTGTGTATATGGAATTTTCTTTATTTCAGGCTCATTCTTAAATAACTGAGCACAGAATCAGCGGTGGGAAAACTTTTTTTTTTTTAAGTAAGAACTATTTTTTTGAAGGTATTACTTCCCTCCTATCTTAATTTTCTAGTTTTGCTTTGAGATATTGATATTTAGTTATGTTAATACATCCTATACAAGTCTGTTGGGATAGTCTTTGTTCCCAGTGCACTGAAATCCGCAACGATGTGCCTTGTTACAGATCTATTTTCATTAATTGACTGGGAACTAGGTGACCCTGGCAGTCAGATATCTCATGTTCTTCAATTTGGAGAAATTTCCTAGACTTATTGCTTCAATAATTTCTTCACCTCAATTTTCTCTATTCTTTTTGTGGAACTCCAATTTGGATTTTTGAGTCTAGTGGATTGATTCTTTAAAAATCTAATCATTTCTTTCTTATTTCATTCCTTTGGCCTTTTTATTACCCTTTCTGTATTGTTTCCTCAACCTTATCTTCCAGTCGTTTTCCTTTTTTTTTTTTTTTTTTTTTTTTTTGATTTACTCTTATTTTTTTCAGTGGCTGGTCTTTATTTTCAAAATGCCTTTGTGCATTGTTATTTAAAATATTGCTGATTTACTTACCTGAGAATATTTTTTTCTTTTCTTTTACTTCTCCCTCTAAGTTATATGAGTGTGTGCGTGTGTGTGTGTGTGTGTGTGTGTGTGTGTAGAAAAGTGTGAGGTTAGTTTTGCAAAGCAAATCGTAACAGCTGCAGTAGAAGAACTAGAAGTTTTTTTTTTCTTTTAATTTTTTGACGTTTATTTATTTTTGAGAGAGATAGAGACAGAGTGCGAGTGGGGAAGGGGCAGAGAGAGAGATACAGACACAGAATCCAAAGCAGGCTCCAGGCTCTGAGCTGTCAGCACAGAGCCCGATGTGGGGCTTGAACTCACAAACCACGAGATCATGACCTGAGCCGAAGTCAGACACTTAACCGATGGAGCCACCCAGGTGCCCCATGAACTAGAAGTTTTTTGGAGTAATTTTACTTTGCTGAGCAGGAAATTGAGGATGGGGTTAGAGTGAACAATCTCCTTACCTCATTTTATTGTGTACTACTGTCCTTTGTGGGTAGGTTAATACTTTTTGAAATCCAGCTTTATGAACATTATGGTTAGTGGAAATTAATCTAGCAATCTGAAAGTGGTTTTTCTTTATTTACCATTTGAAGAGTGCTAGGGATTGATGCTGATGTTGCTATAGATTTTTCAAGTCACAATAGGGACTCCTGGGTGGCTCATTGGGTTAAGTGTCTGACTTCAGCTCAGGTCATGATCTCACGGTTTGTGGGTTCAAGCCCCGTATCAGGCTCTGTGCTGACAGCTCAGCGCCTGGAGCCTGCAGCTTGCTTCGGATTCTGCGTCTCTCTTGCTCTCTCTGCCCCTCTCCTGCTCACACTCTCTCTCTCTCAAAAAAAAAAAAAAATAAACATTAAAAAATTTAAAGTCACAGTAGATTTGTTATTTTATTTTATTTTATTTTATTTTATTTTATTTTATTTTATTTTATTTCATTTTATTTTATTCTCCCGACAAGGACAGTAGAGACACAGCATGCTCTGTTTTGGTTCACACAATTCCTGCTCTGAAAATGTTTACTGAAGATTAAAACACGGTTATTTCTTTGAATGTTTCAACAATATTATCATAATAGCATTCACTCTTTCCTTACAATATTTAGATTTTTTTTATATAGGCTGTGTTAGTCATTCACATTTAGTATATATTAGTGTGTGTATTTTTAGACTCACATTTATTTTTTCAGTATGATTCTGAAAAATACAAATTTCCATTTCTACGTTAGTGAAGAGATAAAAATCCCTTGTGAGAAGCCAACTGGGGCTAGCAACCGTCTTTAAATACTAGCAAACATTTACTGCTTTAGAGCATGTGACGATTGTTCCACATGGAGATGTTCTTATTTGGATAGATTCTCTATTTGTACTTACAGACTTAATGAAAATATGTTAGTATTTTTCACTGGATCTGGAAATCTGCTAGTGTATATTTCTGGTTGTAAACAGGTAAAGGATCAACATTTCTTATAAAGGAACAGCCACCAAAAAAGATGTACAGATATTTCGATGTCCCACCCTACTTGCAAATGGGTCTGGAAAGAGATTTTAATACCACCAGGCTCAACAGCGACCCCAGAGAAGAGAGTCCCAGTGGCGCCTCATTATCCTTAGGATAAGATTTTCTGAAGGGCTCAGTCTACACTCAGTTTTGGCAAATGACCCAGGTGATCTTGAAACTGCACGTCTGTGAGTATAACTAATCTGCTTCTGTCTTTTAGGTCTAGTGTGTTAACCGCATTATTCAAATGTCCCGTAATCTCACCAAGAGTTAACCTGATTAGTTCATCAATTACTGAGGTAGCTGTGTTAAAACACCTCACTACGAATATGGATTTTTGTCTATTTTCTTCTTGCACTTACTTTATTTTGTGCTTTATTTATTACTCTTACATACATATTATGCCCATGCTAATTGTATTATTACATATTCCTGTGGAGCTGAACTTTCACCCTTATGACATATCCCCTTTATCTCTAATCACGCTTCTTTGTCTGAAGTTACATTTGCTTTAATGTTATTAGAGATACACCACTTTATTTTTATGTTTGTGTTCTACATTTTCTTTGATCCTTATGATTCCAAGGATTCGGCACTCTCATACTGAACATCCATCTTTTGTAAGCTAAATGGTTGTTTTTGTTTAGTCTTGTTTTTCTCCGATCTCACGGTCTTTGCTGTAAATTAGGGCATTTCGCCTTTTTACATGTGATCCAAATATGTATAGGTTTCTATTAAGTCTACCATCAAATTACTTACTGTCATCTTACCATTTTATTGGAGTTGCCGGTCTT
The DNA here is from genome assembly GCF_027475565.1 of Acinonyx jubatus. Lineage (NCBI taxonomy): Eukaryota > Metazoa > Chordata > Mammalia > Carnivora > Felidae > Acinonyx > Acinonyx jubatus. Next base: position 73,243,658 of record NC_069380.1, on the reverse strand, counting down.
GTGTCTTTTTTTCTCTTTTGCCGTTTTCAGTTTTTCTTGACTAGTGAATATTTTATCACACGTTCCATATGCACCATTTCCAGTCCTCTCGACTTCCGCTTTCACTCTCTCCACTGCAGAGACAGCCAACTCTGTCTCATGCAGGCACAACTTGACAGCAGTCTGCTTCAAAAGTGCGCTTCATTCTTCTCTTCCTGCCTGGGGGCTCGGTGATCATGCATGCATAAGCAACCTGGACAAGGGGGTTGGTTCAACCCCTGAGGGCCACACTTGACCATTGACAGACAGTGTTTCCCCCAAGTCTCTTTCCTGGACGAAAGTCTTGGCTGTTCCATCAAGCAAGCCCCACAGATTAGCCAAAGTGCTTGCTGTGGATGAAAACCAAAATTTATATTCAGTGGTAGAGTCATACAGATTCTAAAAGAAATTAGTAGAAGACAGGAAGCGTTACTAGGAGTCTTATGTCCCAAATAAGAGAAATAAAGATTTTACTATATTTTCCATTAGTAAATGTCTTGACCTTTTCATTTTATCCTTTGCTTCACATTTAAAATTTTTTTTTCTTAATGTTCTTATTTATTTTTGAGAGACACAGAGAGACAGAGCCTGAGTGGAGGAGGGGCAGAGAGAGAGGGAGACACAGAATCCGAAGCAGGCTCCAGGCTCTGAGCTGTCAGCCCAAAGCCCAACACGGGGCTTGAACTCATGAACTGCAAGATCATGACCTGAGCTGAAGTCAGACACTTAACCAACCGAGACACCCAGGCACCCCAACACATTTGAAGATCTTGAATGACTTTGACTGGATATAGGTACCTAATACTCTATGATTTTATTGTTGCCAGTGCGGAACCAGGTGAAGAAACTTGGGACATCCACCTGAAACAAACAATAAGACCATAAAAAGCAAAAGCAAAAACAAAAACAAAACGAAAAAAAAAAACCCAAAAACATAGGTTAAAGGCAATAGTGCTTCAAATATTTTCAGATAACTCTTAAAACAAAGTACATAAAGTAAAAAGGAATGAATTAATATGTCATAAAGAGAACAAGCAAAGTCTTTAAGAAAAGGGATCAGAAATGAATCCTTCCTAAGCTGTTCACTCAAAGCTGTTGGCTTTGACCAATATTTTCTGTTTATTACTGTATTCTAACAAAATATAAAAATATTGTTTAAATAGTTAATTCTTCAAAATGGATGTTGGGATTATCCTGGATAGTTTCGTTTCTCATTCTTACTTCTATTCCCAGATCGTACTATCATATTTGAAAAGGTAAAAATGTGTTCTTGAATGTGAACTTTTCTGTGCATCTAATTGAAAGTTTATTGGCATATAATAAGCTCATTGGAATCTCTAGATTTCAAAATTCATCAATATTTAATGGTGCTAATAAATCATTAAATAATATTGGTTATGTGAGACCCAAGCAAAAGAAAAAAAAAAAAGTAATAGAGGGCACATAGAAGCATGTGTAAATACGGCATAGACTAACCAAGAAATATAGCAAAAATAACACAGGGAGTGTCCAAGATAAAACACATCTTGCTGAGAACTCGATGCAATCTTTCTTTATCATAAAAGCTCTCGCACTAAAGGCTGGCATCTCAAGCTGCCTTGATAAAACCTAACAAAATCAAAACTCCATGTGGAAAGGCTCCTGGCATCTTTCTTTGAGTACTGAGAACTTTCCCTTTGCACAGCATCTGTCTCTGCCATTTTGGGAGGAAACAATATGTTGAGAAATAGCACAATATCCTTCAAAATGATTTTGTACAGAAATCAAACTCTCAACTGAGCTGAAATAAATTGATAAAAAAATGTGACGAAGAAATGGAAGTACTTGACATTCACTTTTATTATATTTTCTTAAAAATAGCGTTCATGTTTACTGACTATAAAGTATAAAAAATATTGTCTTTTCTTAGCTTGAAGAAAATAAACATATTTTAAAGAAGCCTCCTAAAATTAGAATGAAGGGTCACTCTTTAAGTCTCAAAATAAATGAAATCTGTGGTCCCCGATTCTACGTTGGTCAGACTGAGAGAAACATCTGGGATTATTTTTAAAGTCTAATGAAAGTCAACACAAAGTTAAAGAAGTGTCCGCAAACACCTGTCCATCACAAAAGAAGAGTTTTCCTTTCCAAACCGTACTTAATTGTGATTGAAGAAGAATTAGTATCATCATTAAACTGCTTTTATGTTAGTCATTTTCCTGTCTGTCCATCAAATGAAGAAAAACTCCTGTGTCTACAACTGACACTAACAAATAGGTAAGGCCTCTGACCTTGCCAAACACCGACATCTCTGTCTCCCATTTGTCATTTGATCTGAAGTTGTCAGAAAACAGATGTCTCCTTTAGCCTAAGGCATACTCAGAGTTACTAGGGCAGCTGTTGCTATGACATTCGATGAAGGTACGGAAAATGATGATAATGTGATTTGTGGGTCCATCCGCAGTAAGTGTTTGAGAGGAGACGATGGGAATGATGCCTTCCCCGCTAATTTGTTAATGCTCATGTGTAAAAAGAGTGCTTTTAGTTAAATGTAATTTCCTGTGCCAAATTTAGTTTTTTGGCTTTAAAGTGCCTCCGAAGATAATTTACGAGGAGGTGATCTGTGTCTGCGAAATGCCTCTATTTAACGTCTGAACTCTGAAATATGACATAACTTCCAATAGTCTTGCTTCTTTACAGGCAAATGTGTGCTAACTGTCACATTGTCACCTTCTCATACTGAGTGTGTACACAGACAGGGGATAGTTTAGTATATTTACATGAGCAGAGGGATTCTAATATGCCTTAGTGATCACAGAACACTCAACAAAGGGGCACCCGGGTGGCTCAGTCTACTGAGCACCCAACTCTTAATTTTGGCTCAGGTCATGATCTCAAGGCTTGTGGGATCGAGCCACCCATCAGGCTCCATGCTGACAGTATGGAGTCTGCTTAGGATTCTCTCTCTCCTTCTCTCTCTTCCCCTCCCCCATTCATTCTTTCTCTCTTCTCTCTCTCTCTCTCTCTACATAAATAAACATTTAAAAAAAAGAGCAGTCAGTAAAAATTTGGAGTTTGATGCTGTGAGATCTAGCTCCACATAGCCTGTGAATCTCCATTTTACATGCATGGTCACCAAATTTACCCAATGGGTGTTTCCAATGTGTACGTAATTGTGCTTCAAGAGAGGCACCAAGTGTCCTATCCCTTTGGCTTTAGGATTTTTAAAACATAATTTACATTAAAAAATTTACATCTGTATTGGGAAATGCAGATTGTGAATACAATAGCATTTTTTTAGAATAACAGTAAAATTTGTTTTTGCTTCTATGAATATTTAGTATAGTCACATAATTAATTGATAACTAGCTAAAAATTTTAATCCTTGATTATATTTAACATAGTCCTGTAAAATCTATAGGAATAGAGAAAATGTAGAATTCAAAATGAAGCCAACATGATCCCTATAACTTAATTGAAGGCAAGTCCCACAGTCCTTTTAAGTCTTAGGTTCTTGACAGTTAAAATGCGACCAAGGATAACTGTCTTGAAAGATTATTGCCATCGTTGAAGTTAATATTCATGAATCATCCAATACCATACCGTCTCTATAGTGCATCCAATAGTCTTACAATGTGATAAATGAGCACTATTATTATTTTCTTACTGAGGCTGTATAATCCAAAAGGGAAAAGTATGTGTTTCTGTATGTGCATAGGGTACGTGTGTGTGTATGTTTGTGTGCATATAATCAAATAAATGATGACTATATGGAAAGATTTGCAGTATTTAATAAACCTACCTGTGTTCTCAGGGAAATAGATGTTTTTTCTAGGTTAAAGTAAGCAAACTCTAGGCTCTCTCCTTAAAGTAAAATAGCAGCAGCAAATTATATAACCTATTATGAATATTCTCCTCTTATTTGCACCTGGCTTGAGATAGGGGAAGAGAATCCTTGTGTCTTTGTAAGAGACAGATAAGAGAGCCGAGCTGTATCGTCCTGCATTGCGTAGCACTCTCATGGAACATTTCAAAACTGGTCACATAAGCATTATTGCATTTTATGGTAAACAGTAGGCCCTTACTATTTCTAGGACAGATCTAAAGTAGAATTTTCTAGGGCACATTTTTAAAGGAGCTAATTGAATGGCAACTCAACTGAGAATCATGACTCGGACAGTGTATTTGGACAGCACTATGTTCTACAAAGCAATTTCATTACTTTAAGTAAATAAGGTTTACTTTACCTTTGTAAAATTGTTATGATATAATCATTGGGAATATGTTTTCATCTCTTCTATAAACTAATTTTCCTCCGAATATGAGTTCATTTTAAATAACTCCATGTAATAGTCATTGGTTTTAAATAATTTCTTCTTTTAAATATTTTTTCAAATTAAATAAATTATTTCAATGATTGTGTTATATAATTTCATAACTGTCTGATCTTATATGATCCTCTGACTGATAAGTTCTTGTTAAAGTTTACTCGAAAGCGGGTGCCTGGGTGGCTCAATTGGGCAATCATGATTTTGGCTCAGGATTCTTGATTTTGGCTTTGATCTCATAGTCCTGAGATAGAGCCCCATGTCAGGCTCTGCACTGGGCATGAAGTCTTCTTGGGATTCTCTCTCTTGATATATATATATATATAATTATATATATATATTATATATAAATATATATATATAATTAAAAAGTTAAAAAGAGATATTTAAAGACAAAGTTTACTCTAAAGAATGTAGAGCACTGGGGCGCCTGGGTGGCTCAGTTGATTAAGTGCTGACTTCGACCCAGGTCATGATCTCACAGTTGGTGGGTTTGAGCCCCATGTCGGGCTCTATGCTGACAGCTCAGAGCCTGGAGCCTGCTTCGGATTCTGTGTCTCCCTCTCTCTCTCTGCCCCTCCCCTGCTCATGCTCTGTCTCTCTTTCAAAAATAAAATAAACATTAAAGAAATTACAAAAAAGAAGTAGAGCACTTACAAATTGTCTAAATTTATCCAATTAAAATTAAAATACAAATACTAGTTTGGGACATCTGGGTGGCTCAGTCAGTTGAACGTCCGTCTTCGGCTCAGGTCATGATTTCCCGGTCCATGAGTTCGAGCCCCACATCGGGCTCTGGGCTGACAGCTCAGAGCCTGGAGCCTGCTTCAGATGTTGTGTCTCCCTCTCTCTCTGCCCCTCCCCGCTCATGCTCTGTCTCTCTCACTCTCAAAAATGAATAAATGTTAAAATTTTTTTTAAATAAAAAAATATTAATACTAGTTTTAAAGACTATTTCTTTTGTGAGTCAGGGTAAGGTGAGTAACCATGTAATTCTTATTCGACACTGAAAACTATTGAGAAACATTACTATTAACCTTGTGAGTAGAAACAAGTAAATTGGAAGGAACATTTTTTAAAAAAATTTTTTTAAGGTTTTATTTATTTTTGAGACAGAGAGAGACAGAGCATGAACGGGGGAAGGGGAAAGAGAGAGGGAGGCACAGAATCGGAAGCAGGCTCCAGGCTCTGAGCCATCAGCCCAGAGCCCGACGCGGGGCTCGCACTCACGGACCGCGAGATCGTGACCTGAGCTGAAGTCGGATGCTTAACCGACTGAGCCACCCAGGCGCCCCAGAAGGAACATTTTTAGATGGAAGTACTTGACATGCTTTAAAACTCACTCGTTTAAATTTGTCAGAATGTGTTCATTTTTGTTTGCAAAAAGGGGAGCTTTATGTATAGACGTGTCAGTGACTGTAAAATTTAATCATCAGAAATTAGAATAAAAGAGTCCATACAAATGACACGAATGGCATTTTTAAGTCTGAATGAGACTTTACACGGAGTGTGGAAATATTCAAATGTATCCACAGATGCTGCTGAGTCTTTAGCCAAGAACATTGTAAGAATGCAATCTCATAAAGTTGAATATGCATTGCATGAGAAATGCTTTTTGAACCTCGGGAAGCAGTCACGAAGGAGTGGAAAGAAGGTTGACACAGAACACATTTGGCTGAAACAGTATTGTTATTCTAGAGATGAGGGTGCTTGAAACATTGTGCTGGTTTCTACTAAGAAGAACCCAGTGACCACGAGCTTGGCATTTATTCCAGGTCTGTCATGATAGTACACCTCTGGTTCCCAACAACATTTGTAGTCGTTAGTGGTATAGACATTACACGACCCTTGATATAATGAGCATAGAGAACATGATGATCAACAACAGAGTGAGAAATTTAATGGGGAAACCCAGGAAAATGATTATGGAATCGATGAAATAAATGCTTTAGATAATCTCTTATTGTTGATAAGAACTATGAAGCCCACAAAAAAATGACACAACAAAAATCTTAACAGATGGCAAATCATCTTAATCAAGCAAATTAAGGGATCATGCATTAAAAAAATAAAATAGTAGGTTATTTGACATGCACTGTAATTACACTGGATATATTGCTTTCAATAAACATTAAAGGACAAATTAACATTAGTCGTGCCAGCTACATTTCTAAATCTGCTTTTCAAGCTTATAATTAAAATCCTAAATTATTACTGCTGCAAATTAACAGTTTTAATGCAATGCAGGCATTGTAATCACCAGTATTTAGTTGTTTTTTAAATGGATTCTCTAATGCAAATTTTAACAATATTCACATCAGTAAACAGTAAATACTAATAGCCTTTTCAGTGTTGCAAGAGAAAATTGTATGAGGCCGCAGACTTCTCTTCTGTAAGTCTTTGCTCAACTAAACAGAAAAACTGGGCTCACCAAAGGAATAGCGCATCTCTTGCCAGAATAATCGTGTCTGTCTCATTGAGAGGAGTGTCACGAGCAGGATATAGTCGTTTAAAATCTTCCAACTGACGAAGAGCAAAGGAGACTCCATAACTCATTTGGAAGGCCAGGGCTATGGCACCCTTCGATGGAAGAAAGTCCTTTAGGCGGAAGGTGAGTCTTGTTGACTTCCAGGGATTCACGCTCTACAGAGGTCCCCATGCTCTCCTTGAACATGCGATCTCAGTTCATTTTCATGGATATTTTATTATTTTAGCTTATAGGGAAATAAATGTTAAGACATTTATGACACATTTGGAGTTTTGTGATATTCTGCTCGAAGTTCTCAGTGTTTTACTTGTATTCATGCAAATTGATGTTTTGCAACATTTGTCTTCACACCTCTGCTTCACAATGCATGTCTCCTCCAATGTCAATGGTGTTGGATTGAATGGTTCAAGAAACATGCAGTTGAAAAGTGTGACCACAAATAGCAAGGTACGATTAAGTCAGGCTGATCTTATGGAGTTTGGTGCAGTGAAATGTCCTCTTTAATTATTATATAATTGATGAAGGCTTGATTGGGAAATAGGGAAATTAAAGATTATGTATAAAGCTGGTGGTTTTTTAAAATATTTATTTATTTTTGAGACCGTGCCAGCGGGGGAGGGGAAAGGGACGGGGACAGAAGATCCTAAGTGGGCCCTGCACTGACAGCAATGAGCCTGATGCGGGGCTTGAACTCAAGAACTGCAATCTCATGACCTGAGCCGAAGTCTGATGCTCACCTGACTGAACCACCCAAGTGCCCTGAGATAGTGTTTTCTTTTTTACAAAGGAGACATGAATAAGAAATATTTGTAAACCTTGGACTTAAATGGACCAAGATGAGAGCTTTACAAATAAAAATTATGATGAACCTAGACACACACACAGTTACCAGTATAATTATCAATTATTCTTTGCATAGATTATTTTACTCAAAGAAGATACACACCAGTGTACTTTGAGTATTCAATATATTTTTAATTAAAATAATCTCAGTGTAAATTAGCAGTAGCTTCTTTCCAGGATTTTTCTCTTAATTTTACGGTTGAAACTACAGGAAAAAAAATATCATTGTCAACGTGTGGGGCCACTTGCAATTCTGAAGGCAAAATTTGTAGTTCAGAGATAACTCTCACATTAAATTCAGAAATAATGTTAGTAAATGGGGGGGCCTCTTTGTAAGTCTTCTTACTTATCTACTCTCTGCATTAATAACACCCCCAGTTTTTGTTAAACCCAAAGACATCTTTAATTTGTTAGTAATCCCTCCAGTCTTTTGAAAACAAAGGGGATGATGATGATGATGATGGTGGTGATAAAGACAATGATCCTTGTCTCACTTATTATGAATGGTTTCCGTGAGTATAAAATGAGAAAAAGGAAGGTGTCTTTTAAACTCTAAACCCTCTACAATGTAATGCATTAGTTATTATAAGTTGAAGCTCTTCTCTTTTCATTTCTTCTTAATGGAGGGTCACTGAGTTGGGAAATTCATCCGCTCCCAGGTGTATCCCGTTGGGAAGAGAACTTGGAAATTACCTTTTTTTCAACCTCAGCTGTAGCATGTACCTATATCTCTGCTAAAAATACTCTATAATTCTAGTGCCAAAGTGATTATTGCTTAATTTCTTTTTTCTTATGTAAAACATTCACAAGCTTGGAAAAATACCAGTGGTGTATATTCTTTCCTGAAATCACTCAAACTCTTACCATGTAAAACCTTTAATTTAAATAGCTGTCAGGCAGGGGCACCTGACTGGCTCAGTCAGTTAAGCATCTGACCCTTGGTTTTGGCTCAGTCGTGATCTCACAGTTCTTGGGTTCAAGCCCCGCATTGGGCCCATGTTCACAGTGCAGAGCCTTCTTGGGATTCTCCCTCTGTCCCTCTCTCCACCCCTCCCCTACTCTTGCTCTCTTGCTCTCTCTGTCTCAAAATAAATAAATAAACATTAATAAAATAAAATATCTTAAATAGCCTATGTGGCACATCTTAACCCCAAACAGAAATATTGCCCTTGTCCTTTTCTTCCCGGTGTTTTAGACTTCCAAGGCTATTTAGACTGCATAACAGAATTGTACACGAGCTATTTTATACCCAGGAAAGTTAACTTATGGCCTCCCGTTTCCTCTGCCCACTCATTAGTAGACTGCATTTCATCTAGCGGATTCATCCTCTGAAATACGGCTTCCCTGCTGGCATCACTTCTGTGGATTCTCTAAGTACTGTTGACCTGCCTGCACGATTTCTGGATCTTTGAGGTTTCCTGGAGGCCTCTCTAAGGCACCTTGAATCATACACAAAAAGAAATGTGGATCATTCACCTACCTACTTCAAGAAAAGTCTGTGCTCCCACATCTTACAAATTCAGTTCTACATGATAGCTCACCGGTTTTGATTTCCATGAACTTTGGCTATCTAACACCTTGGTCATGACTTAATGACTATTAAGTACTAATGATTATTAGCAGTTATTCCTAACTCAAAAGAAGCTTACTATGTCCAAACAGAGTGTCACACAATATATTTTTCTTTTTTGCTTGTTCTTTCAGTTTAACTTAGTTTGGCTCCCCAAGGCACCCTCTCACCCCCAACGCACATAAAGAAAACTCTGTTCTTACTTTTGTCCTTCGGTTGACAATATATACTATTTAATCATCTCAAAGTGTATGTATGTGATCATTGCCCCCATTAGTCTTACATTCTTGCAGAGAAATTCTAGTTTATTATTATGCCCAAGGGGCCATTCTGGATCCTCAAGGATTGACAGATCAGCATGGCCATTGCTTACTCCCACCCATTAGGGAGTTCATAGATGAACACAGCATACACAAATGATACAAAAGTATGATGAAATATGGTTTAAATATGCAAACTCACTTATAGTTACGGGATTAAAAATATATATTCTACCATTAAAAGGTTTGTGCTCAGGGGTGCCTGGATGACTCAGTCAGTAAAGCCTCTGACACTTGATTTTGGCTCAGGTCATGATTTCACGGTTCATGAGATCAAGCTCCAAGTGGAGCTTTCTTGGGATTCTCTTTCTCCCTCTCTCTCTGCCTTCCCCCCACTCTCTCTCTCTCAAACATTTAAAGAAAAAGGTTTGTGTTCAAATTCGGAGTCTGTCATTGATGGTGTGACTGTATCTTCTGCCTCTCTAAATTCCACTAACAACCTATATTTCCAACTATGGTTTCCACCATTGGGCTCTTCACTAGACCTTTTCCATTTCACAACCCTTGAGCATCCAGGACTTGGCAAAGTGTTTATATCATTTCTCTACCTATAGCTTTTAAATTACTTTTGAGTATTTTGTTTTCAGAGCAGAAGCTTTTTTTTTTATTGCTAACTTTAAAAAAGCCCTAAGTAACTGTCAGAAGTGTCAATCAGGAAGGTGATCACTCAAATGAGTGTAGGCACAATGCTGACATTGTTGAAAACTTGTTGGAAGTTGCAACAGCAAGGAACCAGGGATGACATGATGACGACAAAGAAATTTTGTTGACTAATAGATTTTGTTGACCAAGAAAAGTTGCCATAGAAACCAAGGTGAAAATCAGAAGTTTCATCCAGGCATACTATTACTTATGTGGAATGGATTATAATAATTCAAATGTTCGCTCACAGCATAAAAGATCTGCCTCACGTACTGTTATAAATATATTCTTCAAAATCTCATTTTTAAGAGCAGGTCTTCATAATTAACTCTTCGGTCCTGTTAGCAACTTGATTAGAGAGGTTTATCTGAGAATGAATGGGGTGTGAGGTTCCAAGGGTATTTGGGAGAAGTGATAAACTCTGATGGCCATGACTCAAAGAAACAAAGAAACAATAAGAAAAGTAAATGGCAATTCCTCAGGAAATTACAACTAGAACTTCCATATGATTCGGCAATTCTACTTATGGGTATTTACCCTAAGAACACAAAAACAATAACGTGAAAAGATACCCCCATGTTCACTGCAGCATTAGTTACAAGAGCCAAGATACAGAAACAATCTAAATGTTCACCAAGGAGGAATGAATTTTAAAAAATGTGGGGTAGGGGCACCTGGGTGCACACTGGGTTAAGTGTCTGACTCTTGCTTTTGGCTCAGGTCATGATCTCACAGTTTGTGGGTTTGAGCCCCATGTTGGGTTCGGCGCTGATACAGCAGAGCCTGCTTGGGATTCTCTCTCTCCCTCTTTCTCTGCCCATCTCCTGCTCATATTCTCTCTCTCTCTCTCAAAAATAAATACACTGAAAAAAAAGATGCTGTATTTATATACACATATATACAATAGAATTCCATTCAGCCATAGAAAAGGATGAATTGCTATTTGTGACAAATTGGATGGAACTTAAGGGTATTAGGTTAAGTGAAATAAGTCAGAGAAAGAGATGTGCTGCATAATCTCACTTACATTTACCATCTAAAAATAAACAAACAAACACACAAAAACCTGTTCATAGGTACAGAAACCAGAATGATAGTTGGGGGAGGTTAGAAGTGGGAGGTGAACCAAATGGGTGAAGGGGGTCAAAAGGTACAGGCTTCTAGTTAGAAAATAAATAAACTTGGGGCCCCTGGGGGGCTCAGTTGGTGGAGCGTCTGACTTCGGCTCAGGTCATGATCTCTTACTTCATGGGTTCGCGCCCTGCATCAGGCTCTGTGCTGACAGCTTGGAGCCTGGAGCCCGCTTCAGGTTCTGTGTCTCCTTCTCTCTGCTCCTCCCCTGCTCACACTCTGTCTCTCTCTCTTTCTCAAAAACAAATAATCATTGAAAAAAAAAGTTTTCATCATAAGAAAAGAAATTCTGTGACTATGTGCGGTGAAAGATGTTAACTACACTTATCGTGATGGTCACTTTGCAATATATACAAATATTCAATCATTATACTCTACACCTGAAACTGATATAATGTTGTATATCACATAAACCTTATTCAGAAATTAAAATTAAGAAGATTTTGTAAATAAAAAGCAATTTTAAATGTGGGTTTAAATATCATATTTACATATTTAGCTGTTACTCTCTTATCTTTTGTGCTGAAAGATTAACATTGCCTAAAAGTACAGATATCAGACATTTATTATAAAGAAAGTATATAAATGCAAAATGCTCAGGTTCCCTTTATAGGTCAACTTGACTGATCTATGGGATGTCCATATAGCCAGTTAAAATATTATTTTCTGGATGTGTCTATCAGGGTATTTCTAGAAGAGATTAGCATGTGAACGGGTAGACTGAATAAAGACCACCCACTCCAATGTGGATGGGTACCACCCAATCCATTCAGGGCCGGAATTGAACAAAAAGGTCGAAGAAGAGGTGAATTTGCTCTTTGGTCGAGCTGGGACACCCATCTCCCCCTGCCCTCAGATATCAGCCCTCCAGACTTTCAGGTCTCAGTCGGACTATATCCAGTTTTCTTTGTTTCCAGTTTGCAGATGTCAGAATGTGAGATGCCTCAGCCTTCATAACTGAGTGAGCCAGCTTCTATAATAAAACATAAACATAAATATAAATATCCCCTACTGCTTCTGTTTCTCCCTTGTGAACCCTAATACACAAGGCTGCCTGGTGATCAGGAAAAAGAGTGGGACTATGAATTTTTTTTTTGAAGAAATATACAAACCCTAAGAGTATCGGGTGCCTGGATTTCAAGGATGAGCTGTATTATTTTAAAAATTTCATGTGCTCCATGCTTTGGTCATTAGGAATCTTTACGTAAAAACCATAACTGGAAATAAAATTTTACGTCTTCTTTAAATCATGCGTTCATTTTTCATTTACATTAAACTGACAAAAATCACATTCCATTTCATACTCATCTAGACTTCAAAGAAAGAATATCCTTAAAACATGAAGTGATAAAGCATAAAATCACACCATTATGTTTCCGAAATGCACAGTCACATTAGATATATATTACTCCCAAGTTCAGCATTGACACTGATAACCACATTTTCTTCACCAATTGTGAACAGCCGTTTCAGAAATTTGATACTATCGAGAAATACTTAAACTCCCCGATGCTTTATTCATTGAAACATTATTTCCACTATTTCTATCAAGATCATCTAAGTAACACATTATACCCATTTTCCCTCTGAGGAAATTTTATTGTCCTTGTTTGCAGTGATAAAAGATACATGTTATAAGATACAGATTCATAGTCTTAGCTTGAGTTCTTCCTATTATGAAATTTTAGAATGTGCCTTATCAACTTTTGTTGAACATCTTTGATAATATAATGTAAGAGAAAGCTGACATATTTCTCTTGGGTGGGAGACTTCAAAACCAGTCAACATGGTATGTGAACTTTGATAATTTTATCTTTAGGTCAAATATCTTAAGATCTTTTAAAAGAAGCATCCATTATCTCAAGTTTTGATTTTGGTAGAATGCCCAAGATTTTCTTTTTTATTTCTTTTGGACTTGTGGCAAAAGTATGTAACAAAAAATAGCAGAATAGATAAAAAGCAAACATCCTATAAGAATCAAATGATACAGAGAACATGGTGGGGAAATTGTAAATATATTTATGCAGATAAATTTATCTGTGCGTGTGACAACAACAACTGAGACTAAAGTTTTCAGACTTTTTATGACATTGTGCCTGGGTACTATTCCCTAAAAATCACTTTACATTTTTATATTTGTACTTGGAGTTTTGAATACATTTATTAAAAATAATTTTAAAAATGTTTAAGTTTTAGCTAAAACCTAAATAGAGCCAAAATATATTTATAACTTACTTAATTTAAACCCTTCTCCCTCTTTCAAAACCAAATATTCAGCTGGGTATCCATTACACTTGAGGGACACAGAACATCATATTACTCAGAACATTTCTGTATTAAACAGTAAGTTTTCGGATGAGGGTAGTAGAAATCCCAGCTATTCATGATTTCAGTAAACAGGAAATTATTACCTTACATTTAACTGTGTCATTATCAGTTTATTGGCTTTCAGAATTGGGTTTACAGTAGTAGATGGGATTCCTTTAAGATTTTCTCCTTTATACCTGCTTCCGATTCTGTCTCCCTCTCTGCCCCTTCCCCACTCACGCTCTGTCTCTGTTTCTCTCTCTCAAAAAATAAATAAACATTAAAAATTAAATAATGAAAGAGGCTCCTGGGCTGTTCAGTCAGTTAAACTACCAACTTCGGTTCCGGTCATGATCTCACAGTTTGTGGGTTCGAGCCCCGCATCTGGCTCTGTGCTGACAGCGGAGAGCCTGGAGCCTGCTTCGAATTCTGTGTCTTCCTCTCTCTCTCTGTCCCTCCCCCAATCATGCTCTGTCTCTCTCTTTGTCAAAACATAAATCAACATTTTAAAAACGAAAAGGGAAGATCTTCTCCCTTACAGCGTGCATGATAATAAGCTTTCTCAGTAGAGGGCGCTGGAGGGACACTGCATAAGGGCATAGGGGACAACTGCATAAGAACTTCGCCAGTTCTGAGGTCTGCCCCACCTGGGGTTGTATGGGTAGGAGGTCATAGAGGAAACCCTGCCCCAGCTGTAACCCAAAATGCCTGGGCTCCAACCCGCCTGCAGCCTCAAGACTTTTGTTTGTTGGGAGTTTTTAGATTACTGATTCAATTGCATTCCTAGTACTCAGTCTGTGCAGATTTTTTTTTTTATATGAGATTTATTGTCAAATTGGTTTGCGTAAGATTTTTTTTTTTCTAATTTCTTCCTGATTCAGTCATGGAAGAATGCATGTTTCTAAGCATTTATCCATTCCTTCTAGATGGTCCGCTTCACTGACGTACAATTGTATGTAATACATCTTTTTTTATCCATTCATCCATCCATGGACCCTTAGGTTGTTTCCACGTCTTGGCCGTTATAAATAATGCTGCAGTGAACATAGGGGTGCATGTTGGTGCATGAATAGCCAGAAGCAAAATTGCTAGGCTGTATGGTAATTCTAGTTTTACTTTGGGAAGAAGTTCCATACTGGCTTTCATAGTGGCCACTCCAGTTTGCATTTCTATCAAACGGTGCCTGCGGGTTCCCTTTTCTCCACATCCTCTCCAACACTTGTTATTTCTTGTCTTTTTTGATACTAGCCATTCTGACATGTGTGAGGTCATGGATGGATTATGCTAAATGAAATAAGTCAGACAGAGGAAGACGAATAACATATAATTTCACTTACGTGTGTAATCTAAAAACAATACAAATGAACAAGCAAGAGAGAACAGAAACCGACACATAAATACAGAGAACAAGCTGGCGGCTGCCAGAGGGGTAGGGGGGTAGGGGTTGAGCAAAATAGGTGAAGGAGATTAAGGGGTTCAAGCTCCCAGTTATAAACGAAAGAAGTCACAGGGGTGTAACGTACAGCACAGGGAATACAGTCAACAATACGATAATAACTCTGCATGGTGACAGATGATAAGTAGACTTCTCAGGGTGATCATTTTGTCTACAAATTATGCTCATATATGTTGAATCGCTACATGGTACACCTGAAACTAATATAACATTATATGTCAATGGTATTCCAATAAATAAATAATAAAAACACCTTGCAGCCCCAGACCAGCATGCTGCTTACCTTCCCAGGGCTCACCTGACATGAATACCAGGTCTCCCAGACTTTCTACACTGGGTGCTCCAGGCTCCTGCCTATGTTGACGCCCTATTCTTTCCGCGTGCCTGCCTTCCTTCCAAGTGTTTCTTCCACAGTCCGTCCAAAGCTGTACCGTCCTGAAGTGAACACTACCCACTGCAGGTGCCCCGCCCCGTCTCCACTGGATCCCAACCCTGGAGTCCGACTGTGGCTCATCTGTGCCATAAAGGTTCCTTCTTGCTTGCTCAGCACCTACATTGCTGTTCTGGGAAAGCCAGCAAGATTCCCTGCCCTTTCCTGGCCTGGATCTCCAACTCCCCCAAAGAAGTCAGAGCCCTAGCTTTCCTGGAGAGGGTCCTGACCAAGGCTGTCCATCCTTAGCTACATACCATGAGTCCTAGCTTACCTTAAAGCTCATCAGTACTTTTTAATTGTATTATAACTGTGATTTGTGTTCAACCTCACCTGTTTAAATTACTCTGTGGGTCCCGACATATATATATATATATATATATATATATATATACACACACACACACACACATGTGTATATATATATATGTATATATATATGTAATATAGAAATATATATTACAATATTTAGATTATTTTTCAGGAAAGATGCTTAGATGGTTATAAGCTGGATTGCTAGGCACATTAGCATGCGCCCTAAAACATGAATGCATACTATCAATTTATATTACAAAACTGTATGTAGCAATCTGCATTTCCATTGTCATTAAGTGAGAATACTGTTTTGTCCATAATTATGCCAGTATTATTATATGTTGTGTCAATCATTTCAATAAGATAGAAATAGTGTCTTACTGTTTTAATTTGTATTCCTATGAGTAGTCATGAAGTGGAATATATTTTCACATGTTTATAAACATTCTAAACATTCTCTATATTTTCTTCTATGGCTTGCTTATTTATCCTTTATCCTTTATCATATATATATATATATATATATATATATATCCCCCCCAAGGAGCTCTTTGCAAATAATGACTATTGATTGTTTTAAGTGCTACAACTAATTTCTCTCAGGCTGTTTCGATATTTCGTAAAAATACATTTGAAGACAGTGATATTTTTCATTGATTATTTATTATTAAATCTCTCTGAGTCTCCGAGTATTTGTTCCACTACCTCTGAGGTTATCGTCCGTCACAGGTCTTATCAAAATGATTACCTTATTTCAAGCTTCAAATGAAACCCTTTCATCTCTCAGCAACCCTATTTGTAGCTGTCTTCGATTTTTCAATCCCCAACCCCAGTGTGACAGTATTTGAAGACAGGATGTGTAAGAATATTGTAGAATATTATAGAATGTTTTATAGAGTTTGAAAGATGATCAAGAATAACTTTACCAAGGTCCATGAGGACCCACTGGCAAGACAGGGTTTCAGTATTTATTTTACTAGCACTTTTTTTTTAACTTTATTCATTTTTTGAGAGAGAGAGAGAGAGAATGGGGTAGGGGCAGAGAGAGAGGGAGAGAGAGAGAGAGAGAGAGAATACCAAACCGACTCCACACCACCAGCGCAGAGCCCGACACAGGGCTCAAACTCACAAAGCGTGAGATCATGATCTGGGCCGAAATCAAGAATCAGACGCTTAACCCACTGAGCCACCCAGGTGCCCTTGAACTAGCACTTTTGATACCAAGTTGCTTGTGTTCCATAATGGCCTTGCCTATAAGAAATTCCTTCATATTTTATAAAAACACATGAGCTTTCTTTTATAAATAAAAGTGAGTAGGTAAAAAATGGAATGTTTGTTCACGAAAAGGAATATGCTGCCATATATCTGGTTGAGCCTCTCTCTGTCTCTAACATATTTATATATTGTACTAATCTATATCCTTAACTGCTTCCTTAATGCATTTTTTTCTGCATTTGTATTCATTTCCCTGAAAAGTTGGTTATGTGACTTACCTGAAAAGCTCTGCTGTGTGAATTAGGCCACGTTTCTCTACACGTATCATTTACATGTCGAACTTCCCATCCTTGTCTGAAACCTTCATTATCCAAATTAAGGCTCTGACCTCTTTCCATTTTGCTAATTGAGGTGTAACAATATCAGAATTAATATTCTCTGATTCACGAGGATGAGGGAAAAAAAGTCTCCTGTGTAACCGGACCAAAATGTAATAATTACTCGCCTGCATTACATGGTTTATTTTGTGGCTGCGTTGCAAGTTTTATGTTTAGAGGATTTGTTAAATCAGAGAGAATCAGTTTTAGGAGGTAACAAGTTTCAACAAAAAATGTGAATAGGTTGAATTTCCTCGAGATGCCAGGGAACTCCATAATGGAAGGTGTTTTCTAATTCCACGGGAAAGAGGTAAAGGAAAGAGAAGCAGCTGAGAAAACTTTATTTACAATATGTAAGGTCTGCAAGGCATAGATAGGTGTATATATATATATATATATATATATAGCTCAACCTCTCTCTCTCTCTCTATATATATATATGTATACTATATGTATACTATATATATGTATACTATGTATAGTATACATATATACTATACATATATATACACATATAGTATACATATACTATATATGTATATATACTATATATATGTATATATATCAACCTCTTTACAATATGTGAAACTTTATTTGCAATATGTAAATATATATAATTTATGTATACATACATATATATATGCATATGTACATATATATTATATGTAAATATATATTTATATGTAAATATGTAAATATATATCAACCTCTTTATTTACAATATGTAAAACTTTATTTACAATATGTAAATATGTAAATATATAGCAACCTCTTTATTTACAATATGTAAATATATATATTTATGTATACATACATATATATGTATATGTACATATATAATGTGTAAATATATATTTATATGTAAATATGTAAATATATACCAACCTCTTTATTTACAATATGTAAAACTTTATTTAAAATATGTAAATATGTAAATATATATCAGCCTTTTTATTTACAATATGTAAAACTTTATTTACAATATGTAAGGTCTGCAAGGCATAGATAGGTATATATATATATCAACCTCTCTCTCTCTCTCTCTATATATATATATATCAACCTTTATAAATATATCTATATCTATAATGTATATCTGTAGATCTTTACAAATATAGAGATATCTATACAAATATCTCTATATATCTATATACCATATGTTAGATAGCTATATAAATACCTAGGATTATATAATAGACAGATATAGATATAAAGTTAAATTATAAATAAGTTCAAGCTTTTGTGTTACTATTTATTTACTAATTTTATTTATATTATATTATTTTATATCACATGTATGTATCATAGAGTCTGGGAGCACGCTGACAAAATGAAGGAAAAAAATCTGGATGCCTGTTAAATATTTTTATATATTATAATGTATTCTCTTAATCAGAAACATGATTTGTACTTTGTATTAAGCAACATGACATCCATTATTTCTGACTAATTATGCAGATAGGATTATATAAGAGAACTGATGCTGGGTTTGCCATGATGAGAAATTTATCTACAAGGAAAAGATGAATTATACATTCAGATGAAGATTCTGTCCCTGTATTAGGATTTCAGAAGGGAAAGAATGTGAGCATGTCTCCTCTCACTGGTTTTCTGGAATAACCATTTTAAGTGGGAACCAACATTGTATTCCTCAATTAGACTAAAATGCAAATACCATTATTAGTAATTTTCACCACGGTTCTTTATGAGGTGATGTTTCAGTGGCAGAATAAGACAATAAAATATCATGAGAGGCCTATTTGCAGATTTACTCAGTACATTGAGTTCAGCTTGTTGTCATTATTATGTCTTTAAAGAGCACCACATCTGTAATAGAGGCTGGGCTCCCCCATTCTGTATCGCGTAAAGTAAAAAGACTAGGGAAACATCTGAATAATTTAAAATAGATAAGGGCTAAGTATCCTCACCTACCCTAAGTGTCTGTAGAATTGACTTCAACAGTCTTGTCAAGTTCCATGTTAATTTTCTACAGTCATCCAATTATGGCTCTGAAAAATCAACCAGGCGTTGTGATATATTATTTTTTTCTGCTTAGAGCTTTCCAAGTGATTTCTTGTACATCATCCTGCACTGAGAGGTGGGGACGTTGTGACCGATGTGGATAAAATAGTTAATGGCGTTGACGCAGCTAGCATCATGTTCCCCTCATAATATTCTCGCTGTATTTTCACCAGATCATGGACTGTTTTCCGTCAGTCTGAACTCTGGGGATAAAGGATCACATAAAGTAGATGGAGGTTAGCGGTTCTCAATCCTAGTTCCATTTTTAAATCTGAGATAATATTTTAAAAATACAAACCAAGCCCCATCTCTAGGGACCTGCCGCAATCGACTGGGGATTGACTAAATCGGAGCTGCACAAAAGTTGTTTTCGAAAGTTCCCCCAGGGAATTTTTTATGAGTAGCCAGAGTTAGCGAGAAATAATCTGAACGATTTTCTTCTTTTCTTTTTGTTTTCTGAGACTATCGGCTCAAAACACCTTTATTAAAAATAAACCCCGGGCACCTAGAGGGCTCAGGTAAGCATCCGACTCTGGAATCCGGTTCAGGTCATGATTCTGTGGTTTGTGAGTTCAAGGCCCGCGTGCTCGTCTGGTGTGCTGACAGCTCGGGGCCTGCTTGGAATCCTTTCTTTCTCCCTCTGTCTCTGCCCCTCCCCTGCTTGTGCTTTCTCTCTCTTTCAAAAATAAATAAATAAACTTTCAGCCCCTGAAAGGCATCGTGGAGGGTGGTTTTCCTCCACGATGCATTCCTAAATTCCCCA
This sequence comes from Acinonyx jubatus, assembly GCF_027475565.1. Lineage (NCBI taxonomy): Eukaryota > Metazoa > Chordata > Mammalia > Carnivora > Felidae > Acinonyx > Acinonyx jubatus. The sequence continues at coordinate 73,223,454 of NC_069380.1, read as the reverse complement.
CGCCAAATTAGGATCTTCCTCCCTCCCCTAAACTCAATAGGACCCTCTTCATCTACCTCCACGGACTCGCTTATGCAAATTAACCTGATATTATTACAGCTATGTCATGAAGATTGCAACTCTTAGCAAATTACATTCTTAGAAGGCGGGTCTCGCTTTTTATTTGTTTTATCTTACCAATAATGCTTCCCAGGACCTTTCCCAAAGGAAGAAATTTCATGGATATTTTTATGAAATTTAATTGGATTAAAATGATAATCTTGGCACAATACAATAGCAATACAAAACATAATTTCATTCGTTCATTCGCGAGCTATTAAAAGTACTACATATTCTTTTTAATAAAGTTTATGAAAAGGCCATTTTAGCACTTTCTTTAATTAAAAAAAAAAGCTTGTTAGCTTCAGGAAAATTATTCTTTAATTCATCTATTTATAGCTTTTTATATGGAAAAATAGACCTGAAATCTAAATGTCTATTTCTGGTGGGCGCCTGGGTGGCTCAGTCGGTTAAGCGACCGACTTCAGCTCAGGTCATGATCTCCCAGTTCTGCAGTTCGAGCCCCGCTTTGGGCTCCGTGGTGACAGTCCAGAGCCTGGCGCCTGCTCTGGACTCTGTCTCCCTCTCTGCCCTTCCCCCGCTCCTGCTCACTCTGTCTCTCTGTTGCTCTCACACAAAAATAAATAAACAGTAAAAAAAATAAATAATAAATAAATGTCTATGTTATGTACCGTATGTTCATAACCTTGTAGTTTCTCTGCTTTTTTTTCTCTTTGATTCGTAGGCACTCTTCATAAAATGCAGAGAAGAGCCTTTCTCTGTCATATGGGTTACAAAGAGTTTTCGGCGTTTACCCATTTGTTTTGTTTTTACTCTTGGTGTACTATTTTTGCCACACTCTGTTTTGATGTAGTGAAATTGATCGAGGAGTTAAATGTATTCACCTCTCTCTTTGGATGGTCTCACATCTGGGTCCTGTTTAGAAAAGGCTTTCTTCCTAAATGGTTTTTGAAATCACCCCTGCTTCTAGTTTCTGTCCGTCCTGTGCCGGCCTGGGCACCCTACACTGAGAACTGAGGCGCGATGGGCCTGATGGGCGTGATGCGTGGGCTTCCAACCGAAACAGTGCATTTGACTGCTTTCAGCGTGTGTCGCGTACCTCGGTGCCCAGCTGAGAGTGGTAAATAGACGGATTTGCTTACACCTTGTCTTTACGTAATATAGGATTCCGTAGTATTCATGGTATGGCTCTGTGGCTGCACCACAATTTAATGTATTTTTTCATCCGTTCCCTCCCTCTCTGCTGATGGTCACTTAATTTGTATGAATGGACTGTGTGTCTGTATATACGTATGTATTTTTAAACTCTAGTTAACACGGAGTGTAACACTAGTTTCAGGCGTGACACATTACCCTGGGCTCATCACAAGTGCAGTCCTCAATCTCCGTCATCTATTACACTCCTCCCTCCCACCTCCATGTCGTCTCTAGTAACCATCAGTGTGTTCCCTAAGGTTAAGTGTCTGTTTCTTGGGTTGCCTTTCTCGCTCTCTCTTTTTATTTCCTCCTGTGCTGTTTGTTTTGTGTCTTAAATTCCACAGATGAGTGTTTGTCTTTATTTCCTTCCTCTTCCTTCCCCCTCTCCTCTTCTTCTTCTTTTAATTGTAATGAATGCATTGTCATAATCAACCTTTTCTTCACGTAAGATAGAATTCTAGGCACACGTTATTATTGGGTAGTAGATTATCAGATTAGAGAGACTTTAAATCTAATATGGTACCTACCTACCTTTCAAAAAACCGACGATGTTTCATTTTTGATAGTTACTGCACTAAATTGGCCATTGGCCATTTGCGTACTTTCTGTGAACTGCATGTTTATATTTTTGACAGATTTTGCGTTTGTTTATATTCTTCTACTTACTTGAACTCTGTGACGTATATCATCCAATTTCAATGTTCTACATGGGTCACAGATATTAGGTGGAAACCTCTTCCGTGTTTTTTTTTCTTTTTGCCATTAAAACGTTTTAACTTCTTATGGATAACCTTTGACAGCATCTGTTTTAATATCTTCTCCATTTTTTCACTTGTTCAGAAGAGCTTTCCAATCTGTGTGTTACAAAAATATTCTTTATTTTTCCCAATAATTATGGTACACTTCTTAATCTTATCCGATCTAAAGCTTATTTTTAATACATTTGTATAAGCTATTTGCCTCAAAATATTTACTGAATAGTCTACTTTCTAATGTGCTACATTCATATATTTACTGGAATAAATTATAACTATAATATTTTGTGAAGAATTTTCAGTATCATCCAATTGTAAATGTTATGAGTCATAGTAGCTATATAGTTTAATAACTGTTGGTTTGTTGCTGCTTCTGCTAGTTAGCTCTATCATCGGAATCATACTATATCCATACTATGTTCTTCTCCTTTTGTGAGGAGGAATTAGGGAGGAGTGAAAAATCAAATCCTGGTAGATTCCTTTATGTCTCTGGTAAATAACTGTGTGGGCTTTCTCCTCTTCCTTTCAGACAACTTCCCCAGAACTGCAAGATATCACAAAGACTTTAAAGAATTTTTTCCATTCACGAAACATTTTAGATTCATTATCTGTGAGATGACATTTTTAGATTTGGTGTCCAAAGTATGGGGCTGCAGATTGCAGATGAGAGCTGAGGTTGCCCTTGGGGACCAGGAGACCCACTAAGCAGGCACTGTTGTCATCAAGGCTAAAGAGGGTGAAAGCCTGTCGCAGAACAGGGGCGGTGGGAAGGAGGGAATGACTCAGGTGCCCAAACCCTTCCTCTGTGCTAGGACTATGGGATTGGCCCCTTGGATGAGACACCGGTTAGCTAGAGCAGGAGTGGCCCAGGCTCCACTGGATGCAGTGGACAGCCCTTTTCCTTGCGACCGGATCTGACTTCAGGTTATTTAACTTCTATAAAAAAAACAGTTTATTCTCCTTTCCCCTCAGATCCATGGTTCTTTCCAGCATACCATCAGGACAACAACACTCTAAAATTTCTGGGTCATAATGGTATTCAGACTACTTGTAGCAACATCTCTCCCTGCATTAGGAGTATTTGTCCATTGCTATGGGTGTCGGTCTTAATATATGTTTAATTTTGTGTATAATCTCTTCTGTAGACGTAAGGGCAAACACTGGAATGGATGATGTTAGTTAAGAGAACTCTAAAATCTTTAATCATCGTGAGGGATGGGAAAATAGCAGCCTGAGCCATTATGCTAATTGGGTTTGTTAAAACACAGCAAAATCACTGTAAATAAATGCTCGCAATTGTTCTTTTATGTAACATAAGTAATATAACAGCCAACACTCTTACAATGACTTACTAAAGCAGTAGTTAGGAAGCTCCATGCGTGACTGAAAATTGAATTTCTTGAACTCAAACTGCCAAAATGTATTTAGAAAATATGAAAAGGGCTTAAATGTATGCTATTTTTACAAAAAAAAAAAAAGGAATCAGGTACAATTGTCTCAAAATTCGAATCTGACTGCTATACCAGCTTTTAAGTAAGATCTGCTTAATAGTAAGAAAATACTTTGGAATATCTCTGTACCATTATATTTCAGTCTTCCTGTTGCTAGAAATATCTGAGCTGATGATGCATAAATTTCTTTAAGTTGAGAATTTGAACATTTTTATTAGATATGGCATAATTCAAAACAAATGGTAGACTTAGATTATTCCCAAAGATACTTTATTAATTCATAGTTAATCAAGTAGCTTGGGTTTTGCTTTGTTTTGCTTTGCTTTATTTTGTTTTGTTTTGTTGCTAAGTGTGCGCTCAGTTTCCCTTTTGTCTTTATTAGGATGATGACTTCTCTGCTTCAGTCTCTGCTAAAGATACAAAACTGTTTTGCAGTGTTCTTTTCCAGTTTCCCACAAAGCAGAATTTCCCCAGCCCTTTTTAAAATCAGAAGCTACCATCAGACCAGACAGAAGCATGTAGGTCCAGACACTGAATTCTGTAAAAATGCTAAGACACTGAAATCTTCGCCTCCTCTGATCCTGGTCCATGATTGTGGGTGGTTTTGTGGACAGGTACCTGAATCATTGAAAATTGCTTTTATGACATATGTGTGGCAGAGACTAATGAAGGTAGGACATTTTTTTAACCTGAAGATAGGAAGAGAGATTTTCTAAATATCTAAATAAAAACCTGTACATTTGTACATTTTTCTTAAGAAAAATCAGTAGTATAAGTTGATTCATTGTATCCATCTATTTATTTTGGGGGTTGCACAAACCATCAGGGCTTTTATACTTGTGTGGCTATGGCACTTTTTCATTAATAATCACATGAAAACAGAAGTAAATGAGTAAAAGTCAAATGGATTTGAATATCCTCTTAAAATTTTCAGAAACAAACACTCATGCAGAAGATTAATCCTCATCTTCTAGGGGTTTTTTTGTTGGTTTTTATTTTTAGTTGTTGAGAATTTATATTTACTTAAAACTCAGAAATCCTTTGTGTCCCATTCAATTTCTTGAAAGGCATGCCTACTCAAGTACGTTACAAGTTATATCAATGGAATCATGCTTTCATAAAGTTTCAACTGCATAAACATCTCAAAAAATTTTGCCGCAAAAAATAGGCATATTTTTATGTGTGTTTAGCACTGAATCAAGAAAATTAAAGCATTTTAAGCATCAGTTTCTTCCACTTTAAAGTCAGCGCAGAGCTATCCATGTTTTAGGCTCATTGCATAAATTACATGGGATAAACTCTATAAAATATATGACATTTCTGAAATGCTTAGTAAATAAAATCTATGACTAAGCATAATTATTTTTTTAATGACATGACAGATAGTGATGGCTTCTTACTCTTGTGTTTTTTTACAGGTGACATGGGATGTCCATATATTTCTGGGTAGATAATAAATTTAATTAATTGTTATAAAATTTTGGAGCAAACCATCAGCATCAAAGCTGTTACCTCTGTTAAGTTATACGCTCTTATCAATATTTGACTCTCTTTTCTGCACCGAGACTTTTCAGGAGAAAATAATTTCATCTCTGAGACTTAAGATATAACACGTCTGAGAAAATATTTGAAGAGGTAGCTCTGTGTCCACACGTTTGACTGACACCCAAAAGTCTTACCATTAAACTCGGTGCGGCCAACGTCACGACTCTCCACTTTTGATGAAGTGCCTTGAGGTCGGAGGCAATAATGGGAGAAACACTTTTAGAATCACAGCTATTAAAAATAAATGCTGCTGCCGCAAAGATATTAGTCATTTTGAATATGCCGGAATCACAAGGAGTGGCTTTCTGATTATACAAAAATCTATTGCAAGTGACAAGTGTGTATCTTGAAATCATATAAAATCTGCTATTGGGTCATCTGGGTTTTGCAAATTAAAGGAATACCTACTTTTCTCTCTTACAAAAAAAGGCGTATTTGTTCCCACTCTTTAAAATTCCTAGAATAGCTTTCCTCCCCCTATCAGGTGCCCTTTAAGTATATAGCATTTTTGTATCAAATAAAAAGGCAACGGTCATGGACTGAGAGAGAAATGGCTTAGATCCCCAAATTAATAAAACCTTACAGAGTACTTTTAGCTGTAGTTTTACTGCAGACTAGCAAACATTTTAACAAGTGGAGATAAAACTCAGGTCCATGCCTACCACATGTTAGCAGCACCTCATCGAAATGTGGAGAAAGGGGGTTATGGAGAGTTCAAATGCGGGCCAGCCCCCGCCCCCGCCAGATTAAAAGCAAGGCTAAAAGAGAAGGTCTTTCATATTTTGAAAACGAAAATAAATTCCGTGCATGTGAAATACGAACTAAAAATATTACGTGTGTAACAATTATTTGATAGATTGAGTATAACATTTCAGGGAATATGAAAGCTGTAATAAATTCCGTCAAATTGGTTCAAATATAATTATGTCAATTATACTTCACAGAAGCCTGTGCTCCAGCTTCATGGTCAGTGGTTTTATTGTTTGTAATATGCCAGTCTATGCTTTTCTCTATTCTACACATGGAAATTCTCTGCAGAATCCTGTAATGTATAAAGCAAATTCGTGCTCAAGATATGTTCCTTAAACTACGATCTAATGGGCCTAAATCACCTTAAAACAGGGCTGATTAATAAGTAATATGTGCTGATTTTGCATTATGTATTTTGCGGTCTTAGAAAATATTTAGTATTCAGCATGAAATTATGTTTCTTGTTTTATTCCATGATTTGAGCCACCAGGCACAGGCGCCGTTAGGTAACCAAAATATAAGTAACTGATGCAGACGCTTGAAGGAAAAGTAGTTGTTTGTGAAACAAACAAAAGCATCAGTTTTACCTTTGGTCTTTAAAAATGCATATTAATAAGTGTGGTAAATGAAAGGGTTTACTGCTCCTACTCCTATTTCGGCTGACGTGACGCCCTTATGTTTGAGATCTCAAGCAACAAATCTACTAAAATCCATATTGCGAGAAAAATGACTAAAGGCATAATGTACTCAAGTTATGAAATGAGAATATGAAGATATATTTGTAAGCCACCAGGAACATCATTCTCCAAAGTAGAAATGCCTTGTTTCTGTTCTTGGTCTGTTATATTAAGTGGATTTGATAGGGAAAGAGCTATGAAAGGTTGGAAGAGAATTAATTAGTCATAATAATATTTCAGGACCAGTATTTTAAACTTGGCATAGTCAATGACACTCGATTTACACACGTATATTACATGCCCAACGTGACACTGAGCAAATAGAAAATATATATACATATATATACTCTCACGTCCATGATTTTCAATTGCATAACCTTGAACGATTTACCTTGAAATATTTTAAGATTCACTGAGTGTGAACAGTCTTAAATGTAATAGTACATACGCATGCACTAATCCAAATAGCCATACATTGCGTGCATTGTACAAAGATTAGTTTATTTTCACTTTCCACAAGGGAAAAAGAAACGATAGCTTTTGTTTTTGTTTTTGTCTTTCCTATGGCTTCCTAACCAGCAGGGAAAATGCGAGCTCCGTGTAAAAAAAAAAATCTCAATATTTCACCTGGCCCACATTGTTCTTCAACAGAAATGGCCCATCGCGTGCTAAGCACACGAAGGTTCATTTTGCACGACCTGCCATTTTCGGGGAATGAGATTATGGTCTTCTATGTCCTTTGCTGTCTTAGGCTGTTGCTAGACCTACTGTCGGAGGATTTATTTCAGTGGAGGGGTGTGCACATCAGGACAAAGTTTGAGCAGTGATAGGAGAACCTCTCACCCAGCGCGCTGCCTAGCTTGGACTTCTTCCCCGCGGCCCGCGTGTCCTGACCCGTAGCCGCACAGCAGAGACGGCGGCAGATGCTGCTGGAGAGAGTTGTTTGATGAACTTGGAGAGCTTCCTCAATCGGCTTCACTGTTGTGTTCTCTGCTATCGTTTCTCTTTGGTCATCTCGAAGGCAAACAAAAGAACAAAAAACTCGGCGCGGGCTTAGGCTCATCCCTCCGCCCACCCCGCTCTTACCCTACTTGGGGGTTTATACCACTTCTCCGTTAGGTGACATTGGCATTGGAAACAGAAGAAGGCAAAAGCACATTCAGTTCCTTTTAAAAACATACGCTGCGGTGCCAACGTGCGTTGTCTTTGCGTGTTTTTAGAAACAGAGGTAAAGTTATTCGGGAAAATGGAAGCAAAGAAGATGATTTTCGCCACTAGCACGAGACCCTATTTGCAGTTGCCTAACTGCATTTCTTGGAATTAATTAAGTGTATCTCTGAAGCCAGCCACCTACAAAAATCTGGGTAAAACTAAACATGTTTCTAGCAAGGCTTCCATATCAGATCGTGATTTAAAACTCTACACACAGACCTGTAACATCCCATCATTTATAAGACCCCAGACTCGGGAAACGGAAGGCTCCGGGAGGCACGTTGGAAGTTTGGAGAGACCCTCACCTTGTGCACCTTGACCTCCTGAACCAAAGCTGACGGCCAGTCAATTGTAAGCCTTCAGTTGTGCTCCGGTCCAAAAGCTGACATGTGAGCATTAGTTGTGGTGACAGGCTGCTCTAACTTGGCTGTCATCTGGCCCATTTTCTACACAAACCATCAACATAATTCACTCTAAAGGGCTCTCTGAGAGGGCCTAATGCTTTTTCTTTCTTCCCTTGTACAGTGCAGAATTTAGGACAGCTTATTTTAATTTGATGAGCTGCACTATGATCTAATAAGGGACAGCTGTGGCAGCTAAGTCCCCAGGCTATTTATTGTCAATTAGAATGAATCCTAAATAAACTCCCTTCATTCTAAACTTGACCCATTCTTGAACAGTAGACAAAAATGGCACTTAGCAAAGGAGACGTGGGGAAGCGGAAGAAAGGGCCGGTGGAATGTCAAACCTATGAAAGAGACGACTCTTCAAATACAATTAGAAGGATGCGCAGTGATAATGACATTTTGATGTCAAATAATTGCTATTGAGATTTTGGTATTGGGGAAGATATCCATTGGGGGGAACGCAAGAGAATATCAAGCTGTCAAATAAAATGTATTGTGTTGTTAGAGTCAAGCTAAAAATAAATCTATTTTATAGGAAGGAGAAAAGTCTGGATTCAAATATAGACGATAAAGTGGCGTAGAGCAGGGGATCACACATCTCTTCTGTCCGTTGTCCATAATAGATAAACATTTTCCAGACAGACCTAAGACCCCAGGACACAAATCCATATATAGATCGGTTAAAATAAATTCTCCTGCAATAATACTGATTTTCCCCGGTGTGATGAACTCTTCGTTTGCAGTCTCTTCCATCCCCCTCATAAAAAGAAAATGCTGATCACAACTCACCCAAGTGATTTTCCCACCCCTTCAACAGTCAGAACCCACAGTCTGAAACACAGTACTCCAGAACCAAGGAAGACTATGCAAAAAGGAAATTTCCAAAGCGTATTTAAGCGTTTTGAAATACTGATATCATCAGAGGGGACTTAACAGCCCATTGAAGAAGTAAAAGTATATTCTGGCAACATTGTGTGCTGCTTCCTTGAGTGTGAACGGCATGGTGGAAAGCAGAGAGAGGAAGCAAACATCATAGCGTGGGACCGTGGTCCATAAGCGTAGCTGTGTATTATTTTCTAAGCACTTCTCACTGAAGCATATAAAATATAAAATGATAATTTCTTAGTGTCCTGGGCACCCTTCATATGAATAAATGCTAGAAGAGATAAGGGATGCCATATAAAATCAAGAGACTAAGTGCCGGAGTCCAGCCCCAGCAGGTCCGGGGGTTCCCGAAGGATGAACGGCGTCGGCGAAAATAACAAATGGATACAGACAACAGCGGCGTGTTAGACCGGCCGCTTTCTTGTGGCAAACGTGGCATTATATTTGTCAGCAACTTCCTTGTAGCGAGCGTCATCTATGTTTCTTAGCGTTACCTAATTTTAAAAATGTTCCTTTGTGTAATCACCCATTAAAGAATATCATGATTATTTCTTTGTAACGTTCCCTCCTGCTCTCTGCTTATTGATTCATTTCTTCATGTTACTTTCCTTATGTATCCACATTTATTTATAGTCTATAAAGCGTTTGCTTTGCTATTTTCATGAAAGATCGTCTAGCTCTCAACACCTCAAGTGGAATGTTTACAGGGACATGACTTCTTAATTGTTCCTTTGAACCGTTTGCGGTACAAGGAACAAAAGTATTCGCTTTGGTCTGGGGCGCCGGGAGGGAGCCAAGAGGGCCCTGGGAACCCATGCCTTATGCGCTCCCAGAGAGACAATGTATACCTAGGAACTAATGAACCATTCTGTACCTTAACCCACCAGGTTTAGTTATGCTCTGGAATGCTTCTGGGGGCCAAGTGGGCCTAGGGGTTGGAGTAGCTTGTATCCATGGATACATTCGTTTGTTGCTGGAGTGGGGATTTCGAACCCATTTGTCCCCCTCCTTAGCTGGGAAATATATGGGGCTATCCTTCCTTTAGGTAGAGGACGGGCAGGCAGGGGTGGCACTGGCTGGATATAAGGTTTCTTTTTTGTCCTGGGGGTCATCCCCAGAAAATATCCCCGAGTTTGCCCCCATGGGTTTATTTTGAATCATCAATGCCAATTGGTCCATGGGGATGGCCATGATGAGTAAGAGGAGGGATACCAGTAGCTTCCCATTTGGAGGGTCGCTGTGCATTGCCCTTCCACCAACCACCCGGGCTGTGCCATCAGGAAGCTGGATGGATGGGTTCCCAGCAACTAAGGAGCTTACGATGTGAGTAGATGTAAGCCAAATGATTCTCCCATTTTGGTGAAATATAAGACACTTATTTTACTTTTTAACGTTCATTTATTTATTTTGAAAGAGAGCAAGCAGGGGAGGGGCAGAGAGAGAGAGAGAGAGAGAGAGAGACAGAGACAGAGACAGAGATGGAGAAAGAGAATCCCAAGCAGGTTCTGTGATGTCAGTGCAGAACCTGACTCCGGGTTCACACTCACGAACCATGAGATCATGACCCGAGCCAAAATCAAGAGTCAGATGCTTAACTGCCTGAGCCACCCTGGCACCCCTAAAACATAAAACTTTTAAAGGGACTTTTAAAGTTTGCTGGCATTACATGGAGATTGCACAACAGTTTTGAAAGTTATTGTAAGGGCAGAATTGACAAGTAGAATTGTTTAAAGGGATCAGCTCTCCCTGGTGGAGGACCAAATCTGTCATAGGGCTGTCATTTTGTAATACTTGCTGTGGATACCTTTGTCTTTCAGGCAGACCCAGGACTGAGCTGAAGTCAGCTGTCTCTCCCAAGGGGCTTCTGCCTACTGGTAAAAGATACCATTGAAGTCCACCTTTCTGCATGTCCTGCAAAGAAATTCATTGTCCTCAGCCCAGTGGGGTCAAGAGCCTAGAATTTATTTGTAGTTTCCTCAGCCCGAAGGATCTCCAGAGCCTTTATTAATCGGCTAGGTCTTAAACTCTGAACACTGTCTTTATTCACCTGCATGTAAGCTCTATATCAGTCCTTTTGGCTTCTTTTATATTAGAAAATAATAAGTGTCAAGAAATAAGAAATGGGTCATATCTAAGCCGTGAAGTCTAAATATGATTTGGAAAATAATTAATCCTCATTTTCCATAGATTTTTCCAAATTACAGATGCCAACAAGAAGATACTTTCAGTGTCTCAATCATCTGCCAAAATGGAAGTGCCTTTGGGGAAGACAACAGATTTTATAATGCTTCTCCTTGCAGTGAAAATGGAACTCAGAGTTCATAGGCAAAACCAAAGGTGCGACATCCCAACTTATATAGTAATATGCCTTTTACATGTGTTGGGGAGGAGACGTTTCACTCTACTTTTCAATGTTCATTTGGTTGGTGTAAGAATGAAATTGACATGAGGCAGATAAACAGAGAAAACCGAATTCACTCAGGTATGGATGAGAGCTCTGTAAAGTGGTAGCCCCAGGCAGTCAAGCAATCGAGGTTTAAATGCCACCCAGAGCTAAGGAGAAGGGGGTAGGGGCCTGGGACTTCAGAGGGAAGGGGGAAAATTGATAGGAAGATGAAAAAGGGTGAATGTTTGGTCAACAAATGTTTTCTGGGCCAGGCAGAAAGAACAGAGCACAGAGAGGAATTTTAACAAATAGACCCTGCTAGGTTCTGTCTTTCCTATTTACCACACCCCGTTCATATCATACTGCACTTATCTGTTGTAATACCTCCCTTTCTGGGGGCAGATCCTCTAGCCATGCTTGTTCTGTTTGGTGATTTATACTTTTCTCCTCACAGCTCACTGCCTATCTTGGGACCTCCATCTTGACGATAAGGACTGGAGACCTTCCCAGTTCCCCAAATGTGAACCAAAGTAAACTGTGGAGATTAAGAAGCACCTCACGTAGCTATTATTTATTTTTCTACCTTGGCATCAGAAATGGAAATAAAAACATCACTGTAATGTTTGAATTTATGAAAGAGGGCAATGGGCCAATCTAGATATTGCATTATTAGTGATGAATAATAAGTGAAAGAAAACCTAAAACTTTGCTGTTCGTTCTTATTTAGGACTATTCAGAAAAAGAGACTACACCACACAGGTGCGGACACACAGACACACAGACACATGTTTAAGGAGCCACGACCTGTTTTCAAGCTGTGACTTACGCTCAGTCGTGCTGTCTTGTTTTGTTTTGTTTTCCTGTTTAAAAAAATATATATGAATGGTGAAAATAACCATTACTTTTGGTGTCAGGAAAAGGCCCTTAATATTAAAACCCTAGACTCACCCCAACTCAATACTACATAAAGAATTATGGCAATGGTTAAGAACTACACTGTAGCTTCTTAATGGAATCTTATGTGGCCATTAAATACAATGAAGGAATAAAAATATCCAATCACTATGATGTACACCTGAAATTAATAGGATATTGCACGTCAGTTATGCTTTAAAGACACTTATGATACAGAGTTAAGTGGAAGCTAAAACTGAAAATGTTATGGTGTCAGCATTGTAAAACAATGCATGTAAGAATAAAAACACATCAACCCATTTAAAGTGAACCCTCTGTGTGGTAACATAATGGACAATTCAACTTGCTCAAAATATTAAAAGTATTTTATTTCCAAGTGTACTGCAATAGATGATAGATAGATGATAGATAGATAGATATAGATAGAGCTATTCACGTGTTAAGACGATTTCCTGATCAAAATGATACATATTTAAATTTTAAAGTCCCCAATACCTTTGTATGCAAGGCATGTAAACAATTCTATTTTCCCACAAAATATAAGGCTGACAAAAATGAATCTAAAATATTACTCAATTCAAATATTCAATTCAAATTCAATTCAAAATAATATTCGATTCAAATATTGTCAATATAATTAGACAAGTGTTAGTTAAAACTGCATTGTGATACTACCTGAGGGGCAGAATTTTGAGGCTGATGATTCCAAGTGTGGATGGAGGTGATGGGGAGATACAGAAACTCATATATTTCTAGTTCAACTATAAATTGCTCAAGCCGTTAGAAAGAGAAATTTCACAATATTTGGGCCAGTTGAAGATTCAACGACTCCACTGTTAGGAATATATTCTAGAACAGCAATCTCACGTATGCAGAATAAGAAGTATATAAGTGTTTTCCTTGCAGTATGCCACAATGATAAAAACAACTTGGAAATACCACATTGTATCTCATTAGGGGAGTGAATGAATAATGTATCGTAAATTCAAACAAAGAAAAGCAATTAAAATGAGTGAATTTGATCTTCATATCTAAATGAATAAATCTTGAAAACAATAGTGATTGCAAAAGCAACTTGCAAAGATATTGATATCATGATAGCATTTACATAAAACTTTAAAAAATACTACATATTTTTATAGATACTCACAACCAATACAGTCAGAGGTAAAATAAACTTAAGGATAGATGCTTTACCCGGGAAAAGAAAGAGAGAAGTGGAAGAGAATAAACCTGCGGGAACATCAACTGCATTAAAAAGGCTGAGATAATTCCCTCCCTAATTCAGTCTTTATTTCACCTGAGCTAAAACTATGTGGGCATCTGCTGTACTATTCTCTCTGCTTCTCTATATGTTCGAGATAGTTTGCCGTAAAAAGAAACTCATTCTATAAAGCTTTGGAAGTTTATAGCTACAATTAATGCAATGTTAACTTTAAAATATCAGTTTACCTTTCTTTACTGTTGATGGTGAGAGTTTTATCCCACATCTCGCAAGAGCATTATGGAGGGTAAGTCGCATATGAGAAGCATCTGTTTACAGTAAGTGCGGGGAAAATGAGAAGTCATTGCCATGCATACTGTAAATGCAACCGCATTTCTCCTGTTTCCTTTCGCCTCCTGTATGAGAAGCGACGTAACGGGAGCAGGTGCACCCGGTTACAGGTCTCGCAGCCCTGCCACACTAGCCTGCGGCTCCCCTTGGTCCTCCGTGCTGTGCCTTTTAGAAAGGGCTTCCTTGATGGAGACCCTCCTCAGGGGCCCTGTGACCTTTCAACTGGACGGAAGGTCGATCGGTCAACTCCCCAGAACAACCCCCCCTCGGGTGGTGATGATAAAAGAAACAAAAAAATCATTTGCCAGTGACACACTAGTTTCCTACATTACTTCAGGTCTTCAAACAAAGTAACACTTGGGGCGCCTGGGTGGCTCAGTCCATTAGGCGTCCAATTTCAGCTCAGGTCATGATCTCAAGGTTGCGAGTTCAAGCCCCACATCGGGCTCTGTGCTGGCAGCTCAGAGTCTGCAGCCGGCTTTGGATTCTGCATCTCCCTCCCTCTTTGCCTCTCCCCTGCTCGTACTCTGTCTCTCTCCAAAGCGAGTAAACATTAAAAAAATAATAAAAAATAAAACAAATAACACTCTAAACCATCCAGCAAATGCATGGTTCTGAGTGCTGGAATAATTAAAATTCCATTTTGACCTAAAACTTTTATTTTATTTTATTTTATTTTATTTATTTTTTATTTTTAATATTTATTCATGTTTGAGAGAGAGAGTGAGAGAGACAGAGTAAAACAAATAACACTCTAAACCATCCAGCAAATGCATGGTTCTGAGTGCTGGAAATATAATATATATATTTAATAAATATATATAATAAATATAATAAATATAATATATATATATTTACATTATCCAGGTATAGGCATCTCCCACTTTTCAAAAATTTGCATTGTGCCACATCACTTTTATGAAAGACCTATATTTGTACCTGTTTTCGCTAACTGAAAAAAAAAATCCAAAGGGAAATTTCACTTTTACCATACAAGGGGAAAAGTAAAAATAGCGTTCAACGTTTCGCAGCGGGACCTCACAGAGGCAGCACACATTCCAAGCAATGAGAGCTGCACAGCCAAGTTCCTTCCCTGGGAACCACGCTCAGTGTCTCCACCTGCAGCACCAGAGCTCTGAAACCCACCTGTGAGCATCTGGGCTCTATCTCGATTTATTCTGTGCATCCATTACTGTGATGTGACCTAAGGTCTTAAAAAAGCCTAAGAGAGGTTATTGTTTCCCTCTGGGAATGTTCAAAGTTGTTTTGGTAAATTAATGGTGACGGATTCTTCACTTTATGCCATTTTGGCTTATAAAAGTCTCATAGGAACACTCTCTTGTCCGATAGTGGGAGAAACCTACGTATGCGATGTCAGCCATGTTTAGGTTCTAACCAGGCCCAACAGATAATATAAATCATATCCGTTCTAAAACCTAAAATGTAAGCCCCATGTATTAGTTTTGGTAGCAGCTGATTTACAAACAGTCATACTTAAGAATGTGTTGTTAATCTGAACTCTTATTGTTTCTATACCAATCTACACTACTAGATTTGCTTTCTCAGTCAGATCACCACGATGTTTTCTGTTTGTTGTTTCCAAGGCCACCATTATTTCTCCTGATGTATGTGAACAGACTATAAACACTCTAGGGAAAGAGGGTTACAAAAGGAGAATTCTGAAAAGAGACTTCTCTCTAAAAGATTAACTTTGAAACCAAGGATCTCAGCTCCCATTGGTATCTTTTTTGCAATGGCATATTCTAAAGAGTTTATATTTTGACATACTGAATGCATTATATACCAAAATAATTTGCTAGAAGTTGCTCATTTAGCGTGGCTTTCTAAGCTCATATTCAAATAGTGGCAGATACTGTAAGTTCCGTTACACGGTATCTGTTCTCAAGTGCATTCTTCTAGAACTTTCATTACATAGAAACTAGAAACTAGACACCATTTCTAACCACCTTCTACGCATGGCTGGCCACACGATTAAATTCTGTCCCAGAATTTGTAAATGGAAATTTTCTAGAAGAACGTCCCTCTGCAGATCAATAGTCCAGGAGAAGGAAGGACATTAGGCCCTCCCATGCCCCCTCTGTTACATACTCAGGGATGACCCCTGAAGATTTCGGCAGGAAACCTGAGGATAACAGCAGAAACATGGCAAGAGTCTGGCTCCACGTTGACACTCTTAACTAGCTGCACCTTCCTTAGTCTACCCACTTCATGGCCTCTGAGTAGAAGAGAAAAATTGTCCCCTGCATTTAACCCTACTTCTGGTCAGGGTTTCTATTGCTGGTAGCAGAAGGCAATCCTAACTGATATGCAAAAATCATCCCATCCAAATTGTCAATGAGAATTAGTATTCCCTATGTATATTTTTTGGACATTTTTTTATATAATAGAGATAAGCTATAATTATTCAGGTTACATTTGTTCCTGTCTTTACTTAATGCATCTGAGGCACGTACTTTTTCAGGAGACAAAACACTAGTGTGAGCAAATAAATATCCCGTGATTCAAACAGATGGTCTGGTCAGGAGCATGGGACATGTAATAAAATCATCTTGACACAATCCTTCATGATGGCCATTCATTCCAAGTTTTTTGACCATATCATTAACACAGATATCAAGTTGATAATAGAAAGATACACAGTGCTCTTATAGAAGTTGTTCTTCAAAGAGTTTGGCCCTATGTCTACTCCTTTGTTGCAGCCATACCCAATCTTAGACAAATTTGGCCACAATTTTGTTTTCCCCCATTCAATGCCCCACAAGATCTCAGTATAGTGAAAAGCAACCTATACTAGATTAAGAAAACCAGAGTTAGGGGAGCTTATGGTTCATTTCTTATAGACATGCATTTTCTCTTGTTTTTCCTGTGCTATAGATATCTCTCACTTCATGGAATGATTGCTGTTCCACTTTAAAAGCATATTGATAAAGTTTCACTCAACAGTCACCTCAGCTGTGTTGAGGATGGCAAGCTGTGTTCTGCAGTGTAATTGTGACATTGTTGTATTTCAAACCCACTAACCACCTCGGGTACACACACTGCTTTTACTGTGCTTTGATTTGTGATGTTAACGGATGCCCCAGGTTACACCGCAGCACTGAGTCAGAATGTGACTATGTTCTCTGAGCCCTCCTCTGTTCCAGGGTGGCTCACAAAGAAAGGAAGATAGACCAGTCTCTGCAAACACAGCGTCATTTCTTATCAACTCACTAAGAAGTGTCACCTGTCTTGTTATTTTCAGTGGAAAGCCAGATGTAAGTGAAAAAAAAAAAAAAGTAATTACCAACTACCATCAAATTCCTTTTCTATTTTTTTTTTTTTTTTTTTTGGACTGGGAAACTAGGATAGTACCAGGAGGTAAATACTAAAAACCTATCACTTCTGTTTCATTTAGAAAAATTCATATTGCTAGGAGAATGAATTGTAGAAACATCACTATGACATAGATCCCTGAGATCTCTATGGCTCAAAACTGCCCAAGCTGAACCATCTACATTACAAATTCATGAACTTGCAAAATAACATACTTAATTTTCCAACAAGAAAAACAAAGTTTATTCATTTGTTGAATACATTTTTCTTCCCTCTTAATGGAAATCCCCATAGCTTTCTATCAAGATTAACTCTAATAACCTACAATTAAACTTTGATCTTTAGTTAAGTAAAATTTGATGTGATGCATCATATACAAATCTATTTATCTAAAATCAATATTTGAAAGCATTTTACTTTATTACAAACTATGGAAAGCTTTATATATGATGCTTAAGTGCTTGTGAAGACTGATCTTAATAACACCAAGAGGAGATATTTTGCAAGTGAACAAAATAATACGTTTAATAAAGAATAATTCATGACAGATTTAATATAGAGTATAACCTATTTATATTTCAAAATATTATATTTATATCTTCTTGGAATTTATACCATAACTCACAGACTCAAAGAAAACTTTTTCTTGACAGTTAATATTGCTGTCATATTGTGTCATAATTTAAAATGTGTGATATATCTTTATTTACCCATCTCATCTGCCATGAAATTAAAGTCCTGGATTTCTCCATTCTGATTTGACTCTCAATGCTGAGAACCCCAATCAGCAATCTAAGTGCTATTCACAAATACGTAATCTGGACCTCAGCCACCTTGTGTTGGACCACTTCGCAGGCCACCTGCTCTTTCCTTAAATTTTGTACAAAATGTTCGCGCTGGAGACCCTGTAGACTCCCACTGAGCCTCACAAGCTAATTTAGATTTCTTGAAGTTGGATTTCTGCATGAAGATTATTGTAAGTTTTCCAGGTGGGACTGCGGGCTGGATGTCATTATTTAGAATGCTATTATTTTTTTCTTCTTATTGATTGTAACACTGCAATAACTGAAACCCCTTGAGTTCATGCTAAATATAACCTTATCTAAATTGAATCAAAACTCAGGTTTTCTGTTACAAAATGACACGGATACACTCAAGTGAAAAATCAGCACACCGTTAAAAATGACAGAGATGAGACAGGTTGTTTTCTGATGGAATGAGAAAAGGAGGATAAGAGACAAGAAAAATGGATATCCTCAAGAGAAAATAGGATGAGTTTGATACGTCACGCTGCTTCTTGCCAGGTCAAATTTATAGTCTGATCAACAGTATTTCTCAAATTAGCAAAGATTAACGAGATGGACAGGATACACTGCAGGGAAACCAACAACCCAGACATGGGTATGGGTCCTCATTGTAGACTTCCAGACTTTGACGTTGATACCAGCTGTGTGACTTTGGGGGGATGGTTTAGTCTCTCCTTGTCTATTTTTAGTGATGCCCATCACTACACTGATGAAGGTGCTTCTATTTCTTACTGGGAAATTATAAATGAACTGTAATTCACCGAGAATCCACAAAATACCTGTACAATTGTCATGGGTAATAACATTGGAGGGTCACATTTTTTTATTCCAGAAAATAGTCTTAGAAGACCTGGTGCTCTGATTGGCCGTGAATAAAAGCAAACTCAAATTACCGAGAAAAGGACAACTGAACGGCAAGATCTGATCCTCAGACACCGCTGTGTTTATCAATGTGCGAGATTTTCCAGGAATAGAACCAGCACGGCCTTGCTTTGTGTTTGGGACACTATAAGGTAGAGAGCCTTCTATCTGTGAAGGGCTGGCCGTTTCCTGCAGCCAAAGAAACCAGCGCTCCTCACTGCGTAGAGTTTCCTGCTCCCTCACCTTGCTGGGTGCTGAGCCGTGACTCAGTTTCTCAGAAGCAGGGGGCTCAGGTAAGAGATGGAGGGGAAGGCATCCCAAGTCTTTACCTCCTTCCACTTTCCTCCTTTCCTCTTCTCCCTCCATTTCTCAGGGAAACTATTTCTTCCCTCTTTTAATAACTTGAGCATACCACAACCTTCTCCATCTTTTCCATTAAGCCCTAAGGGGACGTTACCAAATAAATCTCGATTCTTTTTAACTCGCAGCAAATAAAAGTATGAGTGGGAAAGAAATAAAGAGCCAGGAAAAGCAAGCTCTTTGTCCCACACCACAAACATCAAGGGGTACATTTTATGATGTGCTTCAATAAAGAAACACTTTGGGGGCACCTGGGTGGCTCAGTCAGTAAAGCATTTGACCCCTGATTTCAGCTCAATTTCATGATCCCAGGGTCGTGGGACTGGGCTCTGCGCTGTGTGGAGCCTGCTTAGGATTCTCTCTCTTCTTCTCTCTCTCTCTCTCTCTCTCTCTCTCTCCTTCTGTCCCTCTCCCTGATCTCGCTCACTCTCTCTAAAATAAAAAAAAATTTTTTTAAATAATAAAATTAAAAAAAATAAACACTTAGAAATGTCTGCCAAATATACACTGATAATTATATTTTCTTTTGAAAAACAATCATGTTTAAATAAAAATGGTGTCCTTTATCATTCATTTTACTTATAATTCGATATTTCTTTTTTGAAAAATTATGTAAAGAATGGGTCATATCAAAGTCTCGGATATTCCACTGAAATGATGGCAATCACATTTGTATCCACCAACTTTTACTTTATATGGCTTCTGTTTTTCAAAACAAATTGAAAGCGCTAAAAGAGGAGAGGCGGACAAAGAGCTCATATTTTCTAGCTCTCAGAGTAAAAGTGAAGACCTACAGGACTCTTCATAGTCTTTTCTGGTGGCTCTCCCCTCCCCCCTTTTTAAAATTTATTTCCATTTTGAGATTGAGAGAGAGAGAACAAGCTGGGAAGGGGCGGAGAGAGAGGGAGAGAAATCCCCAGCAGGCTCCATGGTGTCAGTGCAGAACCCGACACGGAATTTGAACTCATGAACCATGAGATCATGACCTGAGCCGAAACCAAGAGTTGGATGGTTAGCTGACTGAGGCACCCAAGCGCCCCACTCTCCCTTTCCCCCGTAACTCAGTAACTTCATCTGCTAGTTCTGCCTCGGTGTCCCCAACTCCAGAACACTGACCACACACCTTTTACTTCCCCATACCAGCCATAGCCCCAGCTTAACGCAAGGCCCCTTTGTTGTGCTCACCCTGTCACCTGACCAACTTCTTCACCCTCTTCAAGTCCTAGCCAAGTGCTTCCTTTTCTAATGAAGTCTACCGTGACCACCCTGTTGTAAATTTGGATATCCTTCCACACTCTTTATGACGTCTAACCTCCTATGGCTTTCGTTGTTCCCCGTAGAACTGGCATGTGTTTGTACATCAGACCTGCTGTATCTCTTAGAGCAAGATGCCTTGGACTCACAACTGTCCTTTCTTGAAAAAAAAAAAAAGTTATGGCTGTTCTTCTCACAACCATAACAACAATAGACTTAATGGTTGAAGTATGAAGTGCTTTTTGGCAGAAGTCAAAAATGAAAACTGCTTAATGACGCCAGTGTTGGACCGGGAACCGTGTGGGTAAATCACCAGATTTGCATTGAATGAAATCACCCCAAAGCGTGGAATCCTAGGCAATAATCGTATCTTTCTCTGTCACTTAGCCTTTCGCCTGCAGTGCATTTAGGGATAATTATAGTACAATTATTCACCTGCATCAAATTTGAAGCAGCTGCCTAATGTTTACCACAAGACTTTACAAAGGATATTTAACTCATGATTGATGGGATAGTAATTAGCAAACTCCTCAATCTTGTTCAAAATAACTTTTTTAATGTTTATTTACTTTTGAGAGAGATAGAGAGAGACAGAGTGTGAGCAGGGAGGGACAGAGAGAGAGGGAGACACAGAATCCGAAGCAGGCTCCAGGCTCTGAGCTGTCAGCACAGAGCCCGATGCGGGGCGCAAACCCATGAACCATGAGATCATGACCTGGGCCAAAGTTGGATGCTTAACCTACTGGACCATCCAGGCACCCCTGTCTTGTTCAAAATAAATAAATACCCAAATAAACAAACATCAAGAAAATACAGCTAGTTGAGGCTAACTACAGGCAAATGGTAAAGTCTTGGAAAAAACAATGCACTTTGAGTAACAAAGGTAATTCTAAAAACTGTGGCTTCCAATAGCCTTAAGACCCATCATAATTTCTATTGCCATTTTGCATCTCAATGTCCATGAAATGATTAAACTGAAAAGATTAAAAAATGGACCCATTATTTATCTGATAAAATATTATAGAACTCCCTAATCAAATTTGGGTAGCACTACATACAAAGGTCTCCTAAAATGTATATTTAATATATATGTGCCAACTCGAAGACGTCATCTCTCACAGAGCAGAAATAGATTGGGATGGAAAAACTTTCATACCATTGTTACCTAGTAATCTGTCTTAGTAAATTATTGTCCCCATTTATTCTCTAGTAAGATGATGTCTTACTAGACATGTTTGTTTTATGTACACCCTGTCATTCTTACTTATATGCATTTGTTGTGCCTGGAAATGAACTTTGGCTTATATTTAATCGTGAAAGACAAGCATCAAACATGTGATAAATGTCTAATTACTGAAACCTTTCTTAGGTATCTATTATATACAATGTAATGTTGAATAATAATACCGTTGAGTATTGGTGCACGTGTCTGAATTTTTAACAAAGAAAACACGTACAAAAGTTGCTGTTTTGAAAGCTCCAATGATGATTTTATATCCCTGGTTACTGCTGAGCCAACCTCTTTTATCAG
Organism: Acinonyx jubatus; assembly: GCF_027475565.1. NCBI lineage: Eukaryota > Metazoa > Chordata > Mammalia > Carnivora > Felidae > Acinonyx > Acinonyx jubatus. The sequence continues at coordinate 73,201,514 of NC_069380.1, read as the reverse complement.
AGTCTCATAAATCTCACTGAATAATATTTAGTTACATCAATATATTGTTGATTTTTATTTAGTCTTTTGGGTTGAGAATAAAGAATAACAAAATGATATTGATTTGATTCAAGCTAGGTAAATCTTCCATGACCTTGTTGCTTAACCGAGTGTAATGTTCATGACCTTCTAGATTAATCTATTGTAGAACAAATCCACATTTGTTCTTAAGTGTTGAAGTATGAATGGATAATAAAATTAACTTTACTTTCTGGAGGATAGATGATATACCCTGTTTGTAGCTCCTACTTATGAACTTTCATTTATTTACTGCATGTCTACCCCTGTACAAATGTATTCAAAATAAATTTTAAGTAATTTCAGTTTCTAGGGAGTAAATTGATATAGACCTAAAATAGGCAATCATTAGTCGACACAGAACAGAACTAAGGCAGTAAGTAGTAAATATAGAGGTAAGGAAGCAAATATAAAATATATTGAAAAATTCACCAAAAAATACAGTAACCGATGTTTGAAGTCAGAAAAAATCAGAAGAGAGGCTAGGTGAGATAACAGAAAATTACATATTGGGTGAATGGGCTGGTGATGGTTAAATAAATAAATAAATAAATGTACCTTTCGCTCTTTTCTTCTGGTATCTTCTTTCTTTCCTTCCTTTCTACTCAACTTCTATTTTGCTCCAGGGAAGAGACCTTACAGCCAACGGCCCAGAATTACAGAAACTTAAGGTTTATTATTTCAAGAGAAAAGAAAAATACAATTTTACCAGTATTAACAATGCCAACTAATGGGATTTGATGGCTGACGTTTGCCAGAAGTATTCATAGTGTAGCTCTATCGCTGTGGTCAAGGCAGTGAGTTAACTTTGAGATGGTGCTATATCATTGCCTTCGATTCTAAAAATTTGTGTTTCCCAAATAATATTGTTTAATAATTTCAGACTATGCATGAGATTTCTCAAATGTTTTGAAAGTCAAATGTCAAATTGTTCAGAAATAAACCCATCCATCTTTAGTCAGTTGATTTTTTTTATGTTTATTTATTTTTGAGAGAGAGAGAGAGAGAGACTGAGAGACAGAGCATGAGTGGGCGAGGGACAGAGAGAGAGGGAGACACAGAGTCCAAAGCAAACTCCAGGCTCCGAGCTGTCAGTGCAGAGCCTGACACGGGGCTTGAACCCATGAGCTGTGAGATCATGACCTGAGCCACCCAGGCGCCCCTAGTCAGTTGATTTTGACAAGGATGCCAAATCCATTCAATGGGGAAGAAATAATCTCTTCAACAATTGGTCCTGGAGCAACTGGATATCCACACACAGATGAGTGGAGTTGTACCCCTTATGAACACCTAATTCAGAAATTAAGTGAAAATGGATCAAAGATCTAAATGTATAAACACATACAAAATCTTAAAAGAAACTAAAGCAGTCAATCTCTGTGACTTTGAATTTGGAAGCCAATTCTTAGAAATGACACCAGAAGTGCAGAAAATAAAATCCAAAAATAGACAAATCGGACTTCATAAAAATTAAAACTATTGTGCAACAAGGGACACCATCAAGAAAGTGAAAAGACAAGCTACAGAATGGAACAAAATATTTTCAAATCATATATCTGATAAGAGTCGAGTATCCAGTAAATATAAAAGATCTCTTACAACTCAATAAGAAGAATATAAATGATCCAATTCAAAAATAGGCAAAAAGGGGCACCTGGGTGGTTCAGTCAGTTGATTTTGGCTCAGGTCATGATCTCACAGTTCGTGAGTTTGAGCCCCACATTAGGCTGTGTGCTGACAGCACTGAACGTGCTTGGGATTCTCTCTCTCTCTTTCTCTCTGCCCCGCTCGTCCTCAAAATAAATAAATAAACTTAAAAAAAATAAGCAAAGGAATTGAATAGAAATTCCTCCCATTTGTATATAAAGAAGATATGTAAATGGTCAATAAATATATGAAAAGATGCTTAATGAAATTAATCATTAGGGGAATGCAAATCAAAGTTACTCTGCAATAGTAGTCGAATGTACTAAGTTGACCGCAACTTAAGAGAAAATCCTACAGCAGAAAAGAACAAGTATTGGTGAAGATGTGAAGAAACACGACCACTCATTCCTTGTTGGTGGGAATGTAAAGTGTGTAGAAAGCAGCCTGGTTGTTTCCTTGATGAGTTAAACATAGAATTGCCACATGACCCAGCGATTCCACCCCTAAGCACATACACCCAAAACAGGTGATGGAAACAAACTGAATGGAATTGAAGCCAGATATTCAAACAAATTCTATACAATAGCCACACTATTTCCAATAGCTGAAAGGTAAAAAAAAAAAGACCCCAATATCTGTAAGTAGATGAATGGATAAACAGAGTGTGATATGGCCACACGGTGGAACATCATTCATCCAAAGTGAGAATGAATTGTGACACCTGTCACAACGTTGATAATCCAGCAAGACATTCTTCCAGTGAAAGAGACCAGACACAAAAGGCCACGTACTGTAAGATCCTATTTATATAAAGTATCCAAAGGAGGCAAATCCATAGGGACAGAGAGCTGCCTAGTTGTTGCCAGGGGCTGAGAGAGGAGAGACATAGATGTAGTGACTGCTTAACGAGTAGGGAGTTTCCTTTTAGGGTGATGAAAAGGCCTTGGAATTAGGTAAATAGAGACCATGATTATATAACATTCTGAATGTGTTGAATACCACTGAATTTATACTTTAAAGTGGTTAATTTTATGTTATATGGGTTTTACCTTAAAATTTGATAATAAATGCCCGACCAGTGCAAGTACGGTTTGTGTTAGTTTTCTGTGCTGGTTCTAAACCTTTATAGACGACGTAGTCAAAGGACACGTAAGTAAAAGGTAATGTTTCTTAATGTGAAAAAAACATGTCTTGTTAAAAAAAAGTGTCTTTTTTTTCGGGGCGCCTGGGTGGCTCAGTCGGTTGAGCGTCCGACTTCAGCTCAGGTCACGATCTCACGGTCCGTGAGTTCGAGCCCCGCGTCAGGCTCTGGGCTGATGGCTCAGAGCCTGGAGCCTGCTTCCGATTCTGTGTCTCCTTCTCTCCCTGCCCCTCCCCCATTCATGCTCTGTCTCTCTCTGTCTCAAAAATAAATAAACATTAAAAAAAATTTTTTTAAAAAGTGTCTTTTTGAAAATTATAATGCATGTCTTTATTCAGGTACATAAGTTATAAATTAAATTTTTGCTATTTTACAGTAAGTTGTAATAAAATACAAGATAAAAGCAAGTTTTTTTTTAAATTTTTAAAAAAATATTTATTTATTTTTGAGAGAGAGAGAGACAGTGTGTAAGTAGGAGAGGGACAGAGAGAGTGGGAAACCCAGAATCCGAAGCAGGCTCCAGGCTCTGAGCTGTCAGCACAGAGCCCAACGTGGGGCTCAAACTCGTGAACTGCGAGATCACGACCTGAGCCAAAATTGGACACTCAACTGACTGAGCCACCCAGGAGCCTCTAAAAGACAAGTTTTAAGAAGTTATTTGATCAACTACATTTCATTAATGCTGGTATAATATTTTATGTTATTCTTTATTTTGACTTTTCAATGGTTCAGAACAATCTCAATTCATTTTGATTATTTGTGAAGGATGGTTGAGGTGGAGTGAAATATTTTCTTATGAGTTGTATGTTTAAGTGCAACTGTAAATTTAAAAATTAGAATGCTCCAAAATATAATGCTACCATTTGTAGTTGGTTTGTAACTATTTTTTTGTGATTCATTTTGAAAATTTATTAGGATTGGTTCAGTAATGACTTTGTATTAGAGCCCTGGTTTCAACACACTAAAAGTGTGCATTAAAGCACTGAAATCCACAGACAAGGACTGCCTGACAGCTTTCTTCTGCCTCCGTGCCCTCCACTTAGGTCCTAATTGTCCCCAACTATGGGCTCAGGTCTAGCTAAATGTTGACCTTGGTCTGGTTCACAAATCAAAGTCATTCTAGAGAATGATTCCAGCATTTGCTTGAATTCTTTCAACCTGTCATTTCAACATTTTCTATGAATCCATTAGACACTTTTTTATTTTTTAACTGGGCAATTTAAGACAATCATGGGCAAGGCATGGGAAATGTTCACAAAGATTCACGGTTTGATGGGAACCAAAGGCAGGTTAAGTAACATTAATAAAATGTAATACACTTTTAAATACCTGAGGAAGAAAAGAAAACATAGCACTCCCATCCAAAGAGAGAGAGATGGTAAATGTATAGCTAAGGAAAAATTCGGAGAGGAAATATTCCATGAAATGCTTCTCAAGAGATGTGTACGGGCAGCAGGTACAAGACTTCAGACACCAATCTGGCGTACCTGCTTAGGACTCTAAGACACCCCTCCCTTCCGTTCATCACTGATCTCTTGGGCTCTAGTGCCCTGGGCATCTGGTCCTAATGTAGACTTCCTGAATCTTCACTGGCTTTCTGTCGGACATCTTCCACTTAACCAGACTGCCAGAATCTATCAGTGCTACATAGCCCAGAAAGATTCCAGGAGAGACCTCTCTCAGCGTCTTGTCCTACAGACAAGTGGGAAATCATGTAAGAGAAGGAGTATTTTTGCTTCTTCAAATGAGCACAGTTGAAACATTCCGTAGTTTATGGCTTTGTTCCTGACTACACCATCAAACAGGTATGAAAGTCCTAATTCCAAGACAAAGGTTTTTCCATAACCTCCACTGCAACGTTCTCAAAACAAGATTTTTCTCAGTGCTCATCACGCTAAGTGCACTCTTAATCCCTTTTATCTGTCTCCCCCCACCTCCCTTCTGGCAACCACCAGTTTGTTCTCTGTAGTTAAGAGTCTTTTTTGTCTTTCGCCCCTTTGTTTGTTCATTTATTTTATTTCTTAAATTCTACATATGAACGAAATCATGTGGTACTTCTCTGTTTCCTTCTGACTTAGTTCACTTAACATTATACTCTCTAGGTCAATCCATGTTGCAAATAGGAAGATTAAATTCCTATTTACAGCTGAGTAATATTCCATGGTGTATATATATCTATATCTACATATCTATCTATCTATCTATCTATCTATCTATGTATCTATGTCTTCCTTATCCTTTCAATTCATCTGGGCACTTGGATTGTTTCCATGCCTTGCCTATTATAAATAATGCTGCAATAAACATAGGAGTGCATATATCTTTTTGAATTAGTGTTTTTATTTTTCTTAGAGTAAATACGCAGTAGTGGAATTGCAGGATCATATGGTAATGCTATTATTAACATTTGAGGAATGTCTATACTGTTTTCCATGATGGTTGCACTAATTTGCATTCCCACCAACAGCGCAGGGGGCGGGGGGTGGGGGTGGTGTTCCTTTTTTTCCATATCCTCACTAACATTTGTTATTTATGCTGTTTTTGAGGTTAGTCATTCTGACAGGTGTATAGTGATATCTCATTTCAATGTTAATTTGCATTTTGCTGGTTAAAATGCATTTGCTGCATTTTGCTGGATATTGAGTATCCTTTCATGTGTTTGTTGGCCATCTGAATGCCTTCTGAGTAGGGGTTATTCTTTGTGGTTGTGTATATCCCCTAAGACCTATAACTGTTCCTTGGATCCATTTATTTTTTGTTCATTGAGCAAATGTGCAAATATATATATGTTTTGCACAATATATGTGTGTGAAATAAAAATATATGTATTTAATTTCATATAATATACAATTTTGCAAAATATATGTGTAATTTATATACAAAATATATGCGTGTATGTGTTTATAGGCTATTTTCTTTAATACATTTTTTAATTCTTTTTTTTTTTTTGAGAGAGACAGAGTGTGAAAGCAGGAGGGGCAGAGAGAGAAGGAGACACAGAATCCAAAGCAGGCTCCAGGCTCTGAGCTGTCAGCACAGAGCCCAAGAGAGCCTGACGTAGGACTCGAACTCACAGCTGAAGTTGGACGTTTAACCAACTGAGTCATCCAGGTGTCCCTATATTCCTAACAGTGAATTGAATTGAATTAGATTGTAAACTCTAGTACAGCAGGACATAGCTTTTGCTGGTTTGTTTAGCAAATTAATGGAGAATACCAAAATATAGAGCATTTTCCCCTTGAAATACAAAAATTATATACTATTGGAATTGTGGGCTCAAACGGGAGAATCAAGGGCTTTATAATAATCTTGGCATTCCACATAACCATAGAAATCACAAAACTCTGTACTTTTACATAGTCCAACGTTTCTTGTTCAAATGTCATTTTAATTCTCAAATCAATCCCACGTGCTAATACATGGGCATAAGGAGGTCATATGGCTCAGTCCTTGAGGAGTTATGGTCATGTCCCCATTGCTCGAAATTCTAGACTGAAAACTGAAGTGTCCCAGAAGGCTTTAAGAAAAAAAAGGATCTGATGCAGCTGTGTTTTTGATTAAAAAAAAAAAAGATCCTGTCATCAGTAGTTTATGTTTAAGATATTTTAGAGAGCTTGCACATCCTCAGGCTTCAAGTCCCTGACGAAAACAAAAGCCAAAGGCTGAAACAGCAGCTGCCTCCAGGTGGGAGGGCTTAGGGCTCTTGCCATCCTAATTTGGGCTGAAGATATGTTGCATGAAACACTTTTTTCCATGACTGACTGCACAGGAGAAAGTGTTTATGGATGGACACTTTGCAAGAAGGTTTTGGCTCTCCAGAATAAAGTATAGGGGGATACATCTCAAAGGTAACCCCACCAGGAAAAGTAAATTGTGAAATAACTGTCAACTTCGTAATATTGTTGGCAAAAGCATAAAGCTACAGAACAGCAAAGGTGAAGAGTGAAAATTAGTTGAGCCATTAGGGAAAATCCTCTGTTCGGCAAACGTGAGATGGAAGTCCTGTTCTCTAAATGCAGAGATGCTACTCCATTTCTATCCACCTCTGGTGAAATAGAGCAATTGAATGGTGTTTCCCATAATGCTAATGGGCTAGTGCTGATTAATGATCACTTTCTCATCTGGTGCCTGAGACCTCTAGCGCCTAGTTCTGAGACACCTGACTGTGAATTTTGGATTCCAAAATGGAGTTTTGCACTGGGAGACCCTCTAATATGGAGCATAGAGGTCATTGGCTCAAAGAAGAGTTTACTGGGAAGGGAAAGTTCTCCAGTGTTTATCTCACTATAAAGAGGACCCCATGCTTAGGATTCTGATTGTTTTCCATGGTGAATTTCCACCCACTTCTTCCTTCCGAATACTCAGAAATTTATGAGTGCGTAACTGCGTACCCACCCACCCCAGGCCATAGGAAATAACAAACGATAATATCCAAGGAACAGAAATGATAATGACAGTAGAAAAGCACTCAGGCTTTGTCCTTTGAATCTCTGAACAGATGACAAGTGTATTGATATCACTCATTTCTTCATAATACATTGGGATTTGGTCACATATATGCTCTGGTATCTTCTTTCTGCCCCCCAGTGGCCTTGCTCTGCTCTTATCTCTACCATTAAACAAGATGGACACTGGCAGTGCTTTGGAAATTACTGATGCTACTCCTTTTGATGTCACCTGTCTCAATCCCGCTTGTTCCATCATGTTCTTAACACACAACCACTGTGGTGGTTAGAGAAGTGTCTGTTCTAATAAAAGTCTCGGGGCACCTGGGCGGCTCAGTTGGTTAAGCATCCGACCCTTAGCTGTGGCTCAGGCCACAATCTCCCGGGTTCATGAGTAGGAGCCCCACATTGGGCTCTGCTCTGGCAACGTAGAGCCTGCTTGGGATTCTCTGTCTCCTCTTTCTCTGACCCCCTCGCACTCATGTTGTCTCTGTCTCTCTCAAAATTAATAAACTTTCAAAAATAAAGGTTGAAAAAACATAAATAAATGTCTTAATTTTGTTAAACAAAAGGATACATGTGATCTGCCTGTTTTTGTGTGTACAGTTTGCTTTCCTTTTCAGTGGCACCTCCAAAACGGTGTCCCCTTTTATTATGCCCACCTGTACTTGCTCTCTAACTTCTGGTCCTGGGTAGATTATGATGCTCTGGGTACCTGCAATGCACCCAGTAATATTTGCACTATTGGGAGACCCAACCATCAACAAGCCTATGTTATGATGTATTTTAGAGCCTGCTGGCTGTTCCCCAAAACTCATCCTGGCCTTCCTCTTAAATACCCGTGTGCCCAGAGAAGCTGTGTTTTCAGCCTCCTTGCTTTTAGAAGTCTCTATGTTCTTACCAGTGGAAAGTGAATAGTGAGAACTGGATTAATCTTGGAAGCTACATGTTGAGGAGGGCAGAGATGCTGCTAGCCTGGCTTCCTGGGATACTTCCAAGAGTAGAGCTCCACCCATCCTAGGTTTTGTTTTTAGTGTTTGTTTATTTTTGAGAGAGACAGAGACAGAATGTGATTGGGTTAGGGGCAGAGAGAGAGAGGGAGACACAGAATCCGAAGCAGGCTCCAGGCTCTGAGCTGTCAGCACAGAGCCCGACGTGGGGCTCGAACTCACGAGCTGTGAGTTCCATGACCTGAGCTGAAGTCGATGCTCAACTGCCTGAGCCACCCAGGCGCCCCTCCACCCATACTGGATTTTTACCCTACAAAGAAATTACCTTTAATTTTATTTGAACTACTGCATTTTGAGCTCAGCCTTATCCTAATTAACATACTATCATCTACGCCATTTTTATACTGAAGTATAATTAACATACAGTGTTACATTCGCTTCAGGTGTACAAGATAATAATTCAAGAATTCTGTCCCTTACACAGTGCTCATCATGATAAGGGTATTCTTATTCCCCCACCCACCTCTGCTCCGGCAACCACTAGTTTGTTCTCTGTATTCAAGAGTCTGTTATTTTATTTGTCTTTTTTCTTTGTTCATTTTTTTTTTCTTAAATTCCACATATAGCTGAAATCAGATGGTATTCGCCGTTCTCTGTCTGGCTTATTTTAGTTATTATTATATCTCTAGATCCATCCATGTGGTTGCAAATGGCAAGATTTCATTCTCTTTTGTGGCTGAGTAATATTCCTGTGTGTGTGTGTGTGTGTGTGTGTGTGCACCACATTTACTTTATTTATTCATTGATGAATGGACACCTGGGTTGTTTCCATTTCTTGGCTATTGTAACTAATGCTCCAATGAACAGAGTGGTACATATATCTTTTTTGAATTTGTGTTTTCAGTGTCCTTTAGATAGATACCTAGTAGTAGAATCACTGGGTCATATGGTAATTGTATTTTTAATTTTTTGAGGAGACTCCATACTGTTTTCTACAGTGGCTGTACCAATTTGCACTCCTAGGGTATGAGAGTTCTTTTTTTTCCACATCCTTGCCAACCCTTAACTACCCTCAATACAATTGAATTAACTAGACATGGGCACGGGATATTTGATATTAGCAGCCTCAGGAAAATTCTTGAGCAGGTATTATTATTTCTCTAACCAGGCACAGTAGGAGGTGTGAAACACAGATTATTGTATTATTTAGAAAATTTTAGGTACAGGTGTCATTGAACAAAGAAGCTTTATATTTAAGAATGGAACCCAGGACATGAAATACATTATCTGCCAACTTTAGAGCCTACTGATACCATTTTAATTTGGAGTAGAGAAAGAGAAAGAGAGAATAAGAGTTTCATGTAAGAACCAATAACAGTTTTTGAACAGTAGAGTGTAAGAAGAAGAGGAAAGTAGGAGAGTTAAACTAATACTACCATTCAACATTTTAAAACAGTGAAGTGTTCTATTTCACTGAATGTGTTTGTTTAAAAAATAATAATAGTAATATATTTAATGTTAAAATTTATATGCACTTACTGTAAACAATTTTTAGATATCAAATAATAAAATACAGAGTCTTGTCTAAATCAAGATCTCCCATCAGAAGAGACAAAGTTGCAGCCTAACAGTTCAAGAAGCAGGGTTAGACAACAAGGCAGGGTCTTTGCCATTAAAAGCAATTTTCTCTCTCTCCTTTTTTCCCTGGAAGAGAACTTTAAAAATTGACAGTCCTAACTGATTGCAGCTTCTTGCTTTGCCTCATTCCATCTTTTGTGAATAACCACTTGTGCTATCAGGTTCCTGTTGCATCTACAATGATTTTGATCTGCTATCCTCAGCGTACCCCCAGTTGAATTATAAAATTAAAGACCTCCCATATAAACTGTCCTTTGCAACCCTCTATTAATTAAAAAAAAAAAAAAAAAAATGAGGCGCGCCTGGGTGGCTCAGTAGGTTAAGCGTCTGACTCTTTATTTTGGCTCAAGTCATAATCTCCCGGTTCATGAAATTGAGCCCCGTATCAGTCTCTGTGCTGACAGTGTGGTAGGGTCCCCCCCCCCATGGAAAAAAATGCAAAAAAAAAAAAAAAAAAACCAAAACAAAACAAAACAAGGCAACATGGCTATATGCGTAGGTGACATCCCTCATGACCTTGTAACATGAGACGACTTAATCAGACAGCATGTTTGCGTGTTACCACATATGGGAGACAAAGAAATAGAAAACCTATAAAAAACTACACCAGGTGGTGTTTGGGGCTCAGTTCTTCGGGTAGGAGCCCAACTGAGTCGTGCTGGCATGAATAAAGTTGCTTCCTGGAAAGAAAAGCTTCAGGGTCAAGACTCTGTGCAAGAATCCTGCTACAACAGCACAGAGCCTGCTTGAGATTCTCTCTCTCCCTCTCTCTCTACCCTTCCTCTGCTCGCACATTCTCTTTCTCTCAAAATAAATAAATAAACTTAAAAAATTTTTAAATGAAAAAAATGAAAAATTACTATGTGTAACCTGAATATGGCTGGACTGTGGCTCTCAGGAAATTCCACAAGGGATGACTGTTCATGTCAGTCAGGAAAGGCTCTAAGTATCACCTAGTATTTGACCTGTAGCCAAGAGGGCAAAAAACAAAACAAAACAACAACAACAAAAAAACATCTGCTTACTCTTGGAAAGTGATTATGTTAATATCACACCTAAGTTATATAAGGGCTGGGGCAAAGAATCTGAACATTCCTAAAACTCAGAGGGGCAAAACTTGTTCTCAAGAGCACGAGGAGCCTTTGAAGCTGTCCCTACTTGCATTGTTGGTAATAATATTGCCACTAGGTCTTTACAGAGCTTTTATTGTGCAAGTAGTAATAAGGGCCTGTACCTGAACTCTGACTTACAAAAAGGTAATTACCAAGTAATGTAAGGTAGTTTTTTGAAGGTCATCAATTCTAATACTAATGTTCCAACTACTATTACTACAGATGATGATAATAATAAAAACGGTAATAAAAGGTTGTACATACAGAGTCCCCACTATGGGCCATCCAATGTTCTATGCACCTCATGATTAGCTCATTTGGTCCCCATCACCGAAATGACACTATGCTATGGATATTACTACTATCCCATCTAACAGATGAGGAAACCAAGACAAAAGAGGATAAGTGGCTTTGGTGAGGTACTATGATGTCCCACTTAATTTTAATGCCCTGCAAGAATCTAGATTGGGATGGATGGCCAACACCGCAAATCCACTGGGAAAAAGCACTGACGTAGAGCACAGCAGCCAGGGGACTGGTGATGAGGGAGCATAAGGCAAGCTGACAGGTCACAAACACCCCCCTCCACCCCTCATAGGATGTGCGGTATTCCTCAGGCTGCCCAAGAACAAAGGAAAGGAGGAAAACAAATGGTTAACTGATAGAGATCACAGTCCTGCAGGACCTAAGTCTCCATCACCCCTCCAGAGTGATGTAGGAAACAAAGGCAGGAGAAAAAGGCAGATAGAACTAAATTTTTTATAACCTGCAGCCCATTGACAAATACTTGAGACTTTTCCAGGAAGTCCCTACTGTCTTAATGCTAATGCTTTGCTAGAGGGACAAACATCATTAGCTTGACAATAGCTAGGCCTCCAGTATCCTGGGAGTCTTCTTTAGCATATGAAAATCTCACTGGAAACTTCCTCATGGACTTTATGTCACCCCCAACCCCCGTATAAAACCAGTCTCTCCCCATGGTCCTGGGGCAGCTCTTCCTGCCCAAGGCTCCTGTCCCTGGGCTTCAATAATTCACCTTTTTGTACCAAAGACATCTTCAAAACTTCCTTCTTGGTCATCTGCTCCAGACCCCATGAACCTCACTGTCACCCCAAAACCTCATCACTGGGGAAGGGGGATGGAGAAGGGATCGGTAGGCATATTTCCTTCCAATCAGCATTGAAGTCATACATTTGGAAGAGAGCCAAGAATACATTTGAGGTTTTCCACAGCAGGAGCTGGCAGCCTAGAAATAGGAAGAAGGAACAATTCGTGTTGAATCTATTCAATAAATACTTCTCAAACCCAGCTTTCTATTGTTAGAAGTTCAAGTTTGCTGCTCAGAAAATGGGTTACTGTCAGAATTCGCCAAGGCTACTCACAAAGGATGCTTTATTTAAACATTGAACCCATAATTAAATTATTTTACTGGGTGGCGCCGAAAATGTTTACGTTTTCTCCAATTTCTGCATGTTTATGGTCTCAGAATGCAAGTCAGAGCACCAGCACTGTGATCCAGGACGTGCAGACTTCAGGGGGACATGCCTGGGAAGTATATAACTCATAACTCAATGTGTCTTCAAGCCAACGCGTGTGGACGCCACCCTTTAAAGAGATTATATTCGACAATGATATGCTATGCAGATATGCAGAGCATATGCTTTTTCTCTGATAATGTAGAAAATTGAATCTGTTTTCCACCTCATTTTGCACTTATAGATATTGTCTTAGTGGGCAAGTAATTAGACAGACACCAATGAAAGCATGTTCTGTTGTGGTATATTTGTTCTTTGCCTGAACAATACTTAATGAGCAATGTGGTTCACTAACTGAATTCGAGATATGAAAATGAATTATGCAAATCAGAAGAGCTGATAGCTGTTATTAAAATAATTTACTTATCTTTTACCACAGATCAATTACCATGGCAAAGGTTATTTTTATATAATTAATAATAATAACTACTAATATATTTATTGAACAGCCATAGGCCAAGTGTAATAAACTGTATAAAAGCATGGAATTGTGTCAAGTATCTGGCAGTGTAGGCAAAAGACCACATTTTACCTAAGCACTGTGCCAAGAACATGTTTAGGAGAAAGATTATGAGTTCAGCTTTGGCCTTTGGATATGCCTGTAGACATCAAATGAATATTTAAATATACATACTTGAAAATCTTTAGAGAGATTTGTATTAGAGACACAATTTGTGAGTCAGCAGTAATTGAAGCCATGAAGATGAGCGTAGTCTCTCTAAGAAAATAATATTAATTGAGAAGTAAAAGAATGTCTACCATCAAGCACTGAAGAGCTCCCAATTCAACAGAGTCCGGCAGGATATTCAAAGAAAAATGTTAAGGAGTGGCCAGAGAGGAAGGTAGAAACCCAGCACGCCCGTAAGCAGGGGATGAAATCAAGTACACCCAACAGGGCTGGTTGTATAGAAGGAGGTGGGAAGTGCAGGTGCATTTTGCCCCAATGCAATCCTCCTCTAACGATTTTTAACTTGTCTGACTCTGCTGGGGGCCTAAAAATACGCATAAACAGAAACAGGCACATACATGCAGATGAACACATAGAGATATTCTTATATTCTTATATTCAGGCACACCTGTGCCTTCACCACCTCTACCCGGGGACCCTGAAAGAAGTGAAGGAGGCCAATTAAATTCCGTTGGAAGGCCGTGGAAGATAACGGCCATACAGAACCAATGTATTTTATTTAGGTTGTAAGGAAGTATGGTCATTAGATAAAATGGCAAGAAAGATTTCTCTGGTATGTGGCAAGGTAATCCATGTGTAATGCCAATACTAACTGACCAAATAGTAATTACCGTTAACATTTACGGAGTATTTGTATATGAGTGGAACTTTATTAATTAATAGGCAGTCTTACAGTAAATTTCCAGTTGAAATGCTTTAACAATCTCGTGAGGTGGGGAACAACATATGGAACTTGAGTGATTTTCTCAAGATTACTCCGCTAATAAGTGGTTAGAGATAAAGTGTCGATCTAGATGTGTGAGTCTTCAAATATCACAGTTTTAAACATAGGATCACCAGTAGAAGCCTGGATAGGAATCAAAAGAGAACATGATGATGTCTCTCCTTTATAGAAATGGATCCACAAAATAACTTCGACAATGAGTATACTTGACTCTAGTCAGGCGAGGTAAGTGTTCTCTTTAAGTCTCAAAAGAGACGACAATTAAAGGCTTCACTGAAAGCAGCAAATCTCTCTTCTGAATTTCGTGTTCTCAGCGGCATCTGTCGATTTTCAGTGGAAAAAAAAATTGGAAAGCAGTATCATTTATTTTTGGTGATTTCTCTTTCTTTTATCATTTGTTTGTTATCTGAGCTTATATTTGTGAATATACATCCTGCTCTATGTGCATCCCATAACATGAACTTGAATTTCCTCTCCATAGTTTTTGTTGTTATTGTAAATACGTTTGCTTCCTGTGGTATCAGTCTCCATGCGCCAGATACACCCCTACTCATGTAAAAATGTTTCTATTGTGGGTGCCAATAATAGTAATACATAAAAATCTAAAATATGGTATCTAATTTATTAAATCCACTGTGAATAGAAAGGATTCTTACACCGAACGTTATTGAGGAAAGAAGGAGAGGACTGGAGAGCACATTTCAGACGCTCTGGAGGAAACATTTTGTTCCATTTTAATATATCAAGATTAGGAAATAATCAACAGCTGCAATGCCATTTCTACAGGTGAAAAATTCTGTCTGCTAGAAGAAAAGGATGAAGTTATAGAACTTAGTAGTAAACCGGCATTAATGGGAATTTTTACTGTAAAAAGGAAAGAGGTCATTCACTTACAATTTGAGTCTATGCTTTCTTGGTGATACTTACACAAATTCAGTTCCCTAATCCAGGGAAGAAGAATTTATTTCCCTTCCATTATTATATGAGTGATAAGATAGGTCACAAAATACACAGAACTGGACATAACATTAGAGTCTTGTACTATGTAAATATTTTTAATAATAGTCTCTTGTATGCTGTGTATTACCAAACTTCCAAAAAAATTCATTTTCTTAGAAATGAAGTCTGATGGGAAATAGCATGAAACCAGTCTTCAAAAACATTGGAAGGAGTTCTCCAGAGTAAAATTAAATTACATGAGCTAAAATAACTCTATTTATTTGGAAGTGAAGGCTTCCGAAAGGATTTATTTCTGTATCAAAATAAGAGCAATCGTTGGTCCTTAGTAGATTCTTAAGAGCACGTTTTTAAAATCTGAATTTGTTGGGGCGCCTGGGTGGCGCAGTCAGTTAAGCGTCCGACTTCAGCCAGATCACGATCTCGCGGTCCTGAGTTCGAGCCCCGCGTCAGGCTCTGGGCTGATGGCCTGGAGCCTGTTTCCGATTCTGTGTCTCCCTCTCTCTCTGCCCCTCCCCCGTTCATGCTCTGTCTCTCTCTGTTCCAAAAATAAATAAACATTGAAAAAAAATAAAATCTGAATTTGTAGCACTTTTTTTAATCAGATGAAGAGAAGAAGTAGTGGAGGGAGGGATGAGGGGGAAAAAGAAGAGTAAAAAATAATGGTTTTAGCAATAGTTTTGTTCAGTTCGTGCACAGTTGGATACGATTTTCATATAACAATATGTTTTTATGTTACCTTCTATAGTAGTTTTCAAGTCTGTCCTTCATAGTTTTATATGATTATATATGATATATATATATATATATAATATATATTTATATGATTATATACATCTTTGATTAATCTAAATATATACCCATCCGGTAGGATAAACATAATTAATGTCTAAAATGTTTTCATCAAGGTCATTTTAGATGTTAATGAAAACGTCCTGTAACATTGCACAAGACAGGAATCAGGGAAAAAGAAAGACCAAAGGCCTGAAATTCAGGCACCAGCTCAATGGAATCCTATTTCTGATCAGCCATAACCTTTAGAGAAACAGGAACAAAAACAGTCACTATATTGGAGAAGTTTGTCTCTACAAATGGCACAAGATACTGACAACGCCCTGTGCTCTGATTGTGGATTCTCCAAATACCTTTCAAATGTGTAGTTTTTAATCCTAAGAAGTCTTAGCCACTTGGGATGTCTGTCTGCACTATGTAAACAAAGAGCACCAATCCATATATTAAAAGTTAAGATCTCTGTATAATAAATACTTTAGGATTGATTTTGTCAATTAGTATATTTGAATTGGATGCAATTGAACTGTTTTTCTAAAAATTATCCCTGCTAGGATTAGCTGGCTGAAGAGCATTCCTAGAACTTCAAAGCGTGGGCCTTAACCCTGAACCTATGGTGAATGACCCAGATGGGTGTCTCTCATTGTGCTAGGACATTCTACTCATCGTGAAGGAAGCAGGCACTGACTTAGAGGATGGGTTCTTCAGGAACTCTATTCTGATGCAATTCTCAAAAGATAAGTTATTGTAAAACTATGAGAAGCACTTGGCGGGGGGGGGGGGGGGGAACTCTATTCTGATGCAATTCTCAAAAGATAAGTTATTGTAAAACTATGAGAAGCACTTGGTGGGGGGGGGGGGGGGGGAGCGGGGACCTAAGTGGCTCAGTCCATTGAGTGTGCAACTCTTGATTTCGGCTCAGGTCATGATCTCATGGTTCTGGGATTTGAGCCCCACATCAGGCTCTGTGCTGACAGTGCAGATCGTGCTTGGGATTCTCTCTCTCTCGCTCTCTGCCCCTCCCCCACTCATGCGTGCATGCATTTTCTCTAAATAAACAAATAAATAAATAAAACTTTAAAAAATATATGAGAAACACTTAATAGAACATAGAATTATGATTTAGGCAGAACCGAAAAATATTTACTTTATGCAGTGCATTCTAACACCTTTTCTCTCTCTCTCTCTCTCTGTATGTACATATACATATACCTGTGTGTGTGTGTGTGTGTATATATATATATATATATACATATATATATTTTTTTTAAATATAATTTATTGTCAAGTTAGCTAACAGTGTATACTGTGTGCTCTTGGTTTCAGGGTAGATTCCCATGATTCATCACTTAACATACAACATCCAGTGCTCTTCCCAAGAAATGCCCTCCTCAATGCCCCTCACCCATTTTCCCCTCTCCCCACCATCATCAACCTGCAATTTGTTCTCTGTTTTTAAGAGTCTTTTATGGATTTGCCTTCTCTGTTTGAAACTGTTGTTTCCCCTTCCCTTCCCCCATGGTCTTCTGTTAAGTTTCTCAAGTTCCACATATGAGTGAAAACATATGTTATCTTTCTCTGACTGACTTATTTCACTGAGCATAATACCCTCCAGTTCCATCCACATTGTTGCAAATGGCAGGATTTCATTCTTTCTCATTTCCAAGTAGTATTCCATTGTATATATAAACTACGTCTTTATCCATTCATCAGTTGATGGCCATTTGGGCTTTTTCCATGATTTGGCTATTGTTGAAAGTGCTGCTAAAAACACGGGTACAAGTGCCCCTATGAATCAGCACTCCTGGATCCTTTGGATACATTCCTAGTAATAGCACCTTTTCTATAGTAAATGTAGAAAGTGTCCACACTGCTGTCACTTCTAGTACTTAGAGAAGATTACTATAGCAAAATGGCTCCTATGGTCAGAGAAACTTTTGCTCAGAAATTCCTACTCTTCCTTCCTTATTTAGTTTAATCACTTCAATCCCTAGAATAATTTTGTACTCATATTCACTATAGAAGAGTTCTATGATACAGAAGATAAAATTGAAAGAAAATAGCTTACATTTCCCTCAGATCACACACTAATAGTAGAAAACTCTCTTAGCTAACTTAGAGAATTAGTAGTTACCAAAAAAGAGTGTCAATAGCTTACATAATTTAATATTTATTGATGCTCTAAAATGCAGTATTTAATTTGGTTGTGTCAACTAACATATTCAAACTTTACTATATTTTAGCTGCAATTGAGTGATACTAAGTTGGTATTCTGAGTGTCTTTTTGGATATGTTCCAATTGAAAAAATATTGACTTAGAGGGTAATTTAACCATGTCATTACCATAAGATAGCCATCTATGCCTCTTAATATATAAACAGAAGCAAATAGATGTTATTTGCATTGGTTTTATTGAAATATTTTAATACATGCTATAATGCAGTGCTGGAATCGAAGAAGTTCATAATGAACAGCACTGAGATCCTCTAATGCATGTATTATTATGTAATATTAATAATTCAGAAATTATGATAAAAGATAATTAATATTTCATTATGTACTTACCCTAACATTGATTTAATTCATTCCAAATCATGCCTGCTAAAATATCTACTCTGTCAAGAGAACTATGAGGTAGAAAACACACACACACACACACACACACACAGAAATATCTGAGTTTTCTTTAAGGATCACACAATCTACTTAGAAATATAAGACCCACAGATTTAAGCAGGCAGAGAACAACTCCGTGGAGTGTCTAAAAACTGATGGTTAACCAATCAGGCTTCAGCGTGAATTTTTTTTTAGTGTTTTCCCTTATTCCATGACACCTCAAATGGTGAGGCTATCTAAATTTTTTCTTCATGATTACCTATACCTTCCTCACTCCATGAGACCGATTGCTTAGGTATCTGGAGAAAGTGTAAGATGTGCTAAAACTGCGACTCCATGCATGTAGTGTGCATGGGTCAGGACATTATTTTTTCTAACATGGGCCAGTTAGTAACTATTTTAGGCTTTGTAAGGTATGAAATCTCTCCTACTCAACTCTGCCAATGTAGACAACAGCAGCTACAGACAACACATAAAAAGTGAGAGTGGCTTTGTTTCAGTACAACTCGATGGGCAAAACCAGAACTGGCCCGCCAGCTGTGGTTAGTAAACCCTTGGTCTAGTGGATCACCCTAGTCCTGACCTATTTTCACATCCCAGGTGGCGAGTTGGCGGGGAAGTCTCTGCTCTAACTGTAGTCATTTCCATGTAGATAGTTATTTTACATCTAAAATTACAAGAAGCCAGAGTCTTTGACTTGGATACAGTTTTCTGGAGGCTTCATTTCTTTTATACGTTTCCTCCATGGCTGGGCAACTGATCTATGTCACTTAGTAGAGTGACCGGAAGCACAGACTCCCTTCCTTCATCACCAAATCTTGCTTCCAGATTTACCAACTGTTGGCCACTCATCTGTGGACATCTTTGTTGAGCATGTGAACCTCTGCGCACTTCCTGAATATCAGACACTTCAGACATTTTCCCACAGTATTTTGTTTTTCCTACCAGCTTCTCACTTGCCTCCCCAGTTGTATCCCTGGCTTGCCATTTCTACTATAATTCACCTCTGCTCAAACACCAGAGAGAACTGCCCCAAAACAATACACATCAAGGAATGAAGGCCTTTATCTTCCCAGAGGCTGTGCTCAATGCTCTACACATATAACAGATTTAACACGGAGATGGGAAGGTTGCCTATTAAAAGATACATCTGTGTGAATTAGATATATTTGCTTCCTTCATGCTCCCTCACAGTTATCCAGGATAGCGTTTCACCCTTTTCCAGACCTCATGGAAAACAAAACTAAGATCCGAGGAAGCTACAGGTCTCAGTAAAACATAAATGTAATGTATTTAGTGAGTTTCCCATGAGTAGAGACTCCAGAGGAGGGGCGGGGGGTGTGAGCAGAGAGTGAGGGCTGATGAAGAAGCCTCACAGGGACAGGGATCCCTCCCGGCAGGAACAAGGACCAAGGACGGGTCAGAAAGGACTCAGCAAAGGGCTTTCTTGGAATGTATGCTCTGCCCCACACAAATACACCCAATAGCCACACATCCCACACAACAGAAAACCTGACCATGGAGAGACGAAACACTAGGCTCAAGTCAGACAGACACTGACAGAACTAGAATAAGTCACAAAGACAGCTACATTCCTTCGTTTTTCGTTTTAGTTTTAAGTTTATTTATTTATTTTGAGAGAGAGAGAGAGAGAGAGAGGGAGAGAGGGAGAGCAGGGGAGGGGCAGAGTAAGAGGGAGAGAGAATCCCCAGCAGGCTTCATGCTGGCAGTGCAAAGCCCCACCTGGGACTCAAACCCACAAACCATGAGATTATAACCTGATCATGACCTGAGATCACAGGTGAAATCAAGAGTGAAATGCTTAACTCCCTGAACCACCCAAGTGCCCCACTCCTTTCTTTGTGAATGGATGGATGCTGATTTTTTTCCAAATGCCTTTTCTATGTTTGATGAACATAAATATTTTTTTGTCTTCTTTACTGGCTTATGTGGTAAACTCCCTTGATGAATTTTTTAATGTTAAACTAAGCTTCTTTAGCCTAACCCCGCCTTGGTTATGCTCGATTACTTTTTACTATGTTTCTAAATTCTGTTTGTTAATATTCTGTCTTTTTTTTTTTTTTTTAGTTTAAATTCATCAGGGATATTGTTCAACGATTTTCTTTTCTTGCAATATCCTTGTCTGATATTGGGATTGGGGTCATTGTGGCCTCATAAAACAAGTTGGGGGATGCTCCTCTATTTTCTATTTGTAAAGATGCTTGTATGAGTTTTTTATTTCTTTCTTAAACGTTTGCTAGAATTCACTTGGATAAGCACATCAGAAGTTTTTTTTGGTAGGAAAATATTTGATGATGAATACAATTTCTTTAACAGATTTAAGGGTTTTAAGATTTTCATTTTTTCTATGTCAGCTTTAATAGTTTGTATTAATAAGGAACTTGGGAAATGTATCTTATTCTTACAAATTTTTAAATTTATAAGTAGGTCATAATATTCCTATAAAAATTCTTACTCTCTGTAGAATTTGCAGTGATTTATTTCTGTCTTTCATTCCAGATACTGGCAATATATAATGTCTCTTTTATTTGATCCATGTTGTTAACAGTTTATGAATATTATTCTTTATAAACCCACTTCATTTTGTTAATTTTTGTTTTTCTTTTTTTGTTATTATTTACTTGAACATTCATTTTGGTTATTTCCCACTGTGTATTTGTTTGGGGTTTAAGTAGCTCTTTTTTTATTCTAATATTAAGTTGGGATCTTAAACAGTTTTATACTTTTCTTCTTTTACCAATATAACATGTAAAGCTATAAATTATTTCCCCCTTATTCATTGCTTTAGTTTTTATATTAGAATTTTGCTACATTGTGTCTTTTCTTCCATTTCATTTTGAAGTATTTTTATTTTTCCCATGATATTGCTGAGGTTATTTAGAATCTTTTGGTTATTTAAAAATATATGGAAATTTTATAGATTAATTATTAATATTATTATTGTTGCTATTACTATTGTTTTTGGCTTCTAATTTAATTCCATTGTAGTCAGAGAATGTGTGTATTGTTTGAATACACTGAAATTTATTGAGACATGTTTTGGAGCCCAGCATATAGTCTTTCATAGTGAGTGTTCGAGATATGGATAAAAATAGTATATTCAGCAGTGAGCTGTAATGTCCATTATACCAATTTCCTTGATAGTGGTTTTACAATATTCTATAGCCTTACTTATCTGGTTCCAACTTTTCTATCAGTTACTGAGAGTATCATATTAAAATGTTCAACTGGGGGGCGGCTGGGTGTCTCAGTCAGTTAAGCATCCAACTTCAGTTTATGTCATAATCTCATGGTTTGTGGGTTCGAGTCCCCCATCGGACTCTGTGCTGACAGCTCAGAGCCTGGAGCCTGCTTTGGACTCTGTCTCCCTCTCTTTCTGCCCCTCCCTCACTTGCACTCTGTCTCTCTTTCTCTCTCTGTCTCTCAGAAATAAACAAACATTAAACAAATTAAAAATAAATAAAAATAAAATGTTCACCTGTGCATTTGTCTGTTTCTTCACCTACATGTTTTCTTTCAAGCATGTTGAATTTCCATGATGAGGTACATACCTGAAAAAATTTTATATTCTCTGCTTTAATTGACTACCATTATTTTCTTTTTATCTAATAATGATGTTGTGAACTCTATTTTTCTAATAATAATGTGACCCACATTCTTTTCTCATGCTTTTTATGTGCACATTTTATGTGCTATATAATTTACCACCTTCTACTTTATCTGTATTTTTATGTTTAAAGAGTGTTTCTTTCCGGGTGCCTGGGTGGCTCAGTCGGAAGCCTCCGACTTCAGCTCAGGTCATGATCTCACTGTTGGTGAGTTCGAGCCCCAACTCGGACTCTGTGCTGACAGCTCACAGCCTGGAGCCTGCTTCCTACACTGTGTCTCCCTCTCTCTCTGCCCCTCCACCACTCATGTTCTCTCTCTCTCTCTCTCAAAAATAAAAATTAACAAAAAAATTTAAACAAATAAATAAATAAATAATGAAAAAATAAAGTGTGTTTCTTTCAAACAATAAATACCTGGATCTTACTGTTTATACCCAGTCTGATAATCTCTGGTTTTTTTATTGGACAGTTTCAATTATTTACAGTCAGTTAATTATTGACATTTTCAAAAGTGATTTGGATGGCCTACTTAAACTTTATGAGTCTCAGATCTGTCATAGTTAAAATAAACTGAATAACCTGAAATTCTTCAAGATCAAAACTGGGTTACATGAGACAATTCACAAGAAGTGCTTAAATTCACGTGAAGTGTCTAACACATAGGAAGAGTTCATTATTATTTATTTTCATTTGTATTCTTTTAAATTGTACTGCATAAACTCAGAATGAGCATCACTTCACAATTATAAATGCTCAGATTATATTAATTTCCCTCTGCCTCTATATGCTTGTATTGTTTATTAAGCAGCTGTAATAAATATATTTATTAATGAAAATTAATATTTATATATACCCTTCTGAAATACAAGTAAAATATATATTTCTGGGTATATGAAAATGTTGAAAGGAATCTATAAATATTTTTGGCAAAGTGCAGATCATTAAAACTATGGTACCATCTAAAATGGGGAGCATGTTCTGGCATTGATAGGGAAATTTGATATTTAAATATGCATTATTCTCTTCATGAGCTATTAATCTAAAATATACATATTTTTTATTTTTTTAATTTATTTTTAATTTTTTTAATGCTTATGTATTTAGCTTGGGAGAGAAAGAGAGAGAGTGAACAGGAGAGGGACAGAGAAAGAGGGAGACTGAGAATCCCAAGCAGGCTCCACACTATCTCTGTGGAGCCTGAACACGGGACCAGAACTCATGAACTGCCAGATCATGACTTGAGCCTAAATCAAGAGTTGAACACTCAACCGACTGAGCCACCCAGGAGCCCCATACTATATATATATATATATATATATATATATATATATATATACACACACACATATATATATATATATATACACACATATACATATATACATATATATACATACATACATATATATGTATATACATGTATGTATATATATACATACATATATGTATATACATATATATTTTATTATATGTTAGTTTATTTTGACAGATAGAGAGAGCATGAATGGAGGAGAGGCAGAGAGACAGAGATTCTTAGACTCCACGCTCAACACAGCGTATGCTGCGTGGCTCGATTTCATGAACAGTGAGATCATGACCTAAGCCTAAATCAAGAGTCAGAAATTTAACTGACTGAACCACTCAGGCATTCTATTCTATATAAATATTTTTAATACGAAATTTATTGTCAAATTGGTTTCCATGCAATGGAATGCATGGATGCAATGCTCATCCCAACAGGTGCCCTCCTCAATACCCATCACCCACCCTTCCCTCCCTCCCACCCCCCATCAACCCTCAGTTTGTTCTTAGTTTTTAAAAGTCTGTTATGGTTTGCCTCCCTCCCTCTCTAATTTTTTTTTCCTTCCCCTCCCCCATGGTCTTCTGTTAAATTTCTCAGGATCCACATAGGAGTGAAAACATATGGTATCTGTCTTTCTCTGTATGGCTTATTTCACTTAGCATAACACTCTCCAGTTCCATCCACGTTGCTACAAAAGGCCAGATTTCATTCTTTCTCATTGCCACGCAGTATTCCATTGTGTATATAAATTACATCTTCTTTATCCATTCATCAGTTGATGGACAGTTAGGTTCTTTCCATAATTTGGCTATTGTTGAAAGTGCTGCTATAAACATTGGGGTACAAGTGCCCCTATACCTCAGCACTCCTGTATCCCTTGGGTAAATTCCTAGCAGTGCTATTGCTGGGTCATAAGGTTGATCTATTTTTCATTTTTTGAGGAACCTCCACACTGTTTTCCAGAGCAGCTGCACCAGTTTGCATTCTCACCAACAGTGCAAGAGGATTCCTGTTTCTCCACATCCTCGCCAGCATCTAGAGTCTCCTGATTTGTTCATTTTAGCCACTCTGACTGCAGTGAGGTTTTGATTTGTGGTTTTGATTTGTATTTCCCTGATGAGGAGCGACGTTGAGCATCTTTTCATGTGCCCATTGGCCATCTGGGTGTCTTCTTTACAGAAGTGTCCATTCATGTTTTCTGCCCATTTCTTCACTGGATTATTTGTTTTCCGGGTGTGGAGTTTGGTGAGTTCTTTATGGATTTTGGATACTAGCCCTTTGTCTGATATGTCATTTGCAAATATCTTTTCCCATTCCATTGGTTGCCTTTTAGTTTTGTTGATTGTTTCCTTTGCTGTGCACAAGCTTTTTATCTTTATGAGGTCCCAGTAGTTCATTTTTGCTTTTAATTCCCTTGCCTTTGGAGATGTGTCAAGTAAGAAATTGCTGCGGCTGAGGTCAGAGATGTTTTTTTCCTGATTTATCCTCTGGGGTTTTGATGGTTATATTTTATGTAAACAATACATACAACATTACACAAAATTTTAAACTCAATATCTGGTTCCAAAATCGGTCCATGAACATATTGTCCTGACTCAGCAGAAAGATGGCAATGCCAATGGCAAAATTAGTACGGCCACACTTCTATTGCTTCTTTCATTACCCTTTTTTTCTCTTTTATTTTTCTTTCTTCCTGTATTTCACTGCTTTTATCCCTCTTTCCTCTTTTTTTTTTAACTTGTTACAATAGGTAGAATTTATCTTATCTTTGTTAATGCCATGCTTTCTTAAGCTGTATGAACTGTAAAAATGTATAAGGATAATTTGTTATGTAGAAAATAGCATCAGTTACACATGGCATTATGCTGTAATAACTCAAAAAGCCAAGGCATACTCTCACATTACATTTCCACCAAATTGGTTTCCATGCTGGTAAATGGAAGAATGATTGATCTACTGCTACCTAAAAATCCACAGCCATTTTCTGTCCTAAGGGTGACAAGACGTCTTAATAGCAAATTTTCCTTGCTAGTAAAATAATGCAGGAACTAGAAGAAAAAGCGCTCTGATGAGAATGATTTTACGAGACGAGAAATCACACAAATTGTTATGGAAGAGGGAACCAAAATTACAGATGACTCTTAAAAAGGCAAACACATTCTCTATGCAAAGTATGTCTAGGGAAGGCCACATAGCAGCTGAACCCACACAGTGTCAGAAGAGACACTTAAATCTGGAGAGTGTGATAAAAGAATATCTTTACTGTACTTATCAAATAATGACAGAATTGACTTTTTGGACATGCACCGCAAGTGTGGAGATGATGACTAGAAGGGCATAGAAATTGAGAACACGAAGTCATCCTGCAGAGCAAAGGACTGATTTGATGAGGTCTTCACCCCACGAAAGGTGATGTGATGCAACCATGATGAGGATATCACGTCTGGGGGCACATCATCCTGAGACCCTAGAGCTGCTGGGACTGCAAGAGTCTGGCTTCTTGGAGCACTTCATCCGTAAGATAAACTGTAGAATTTTTTTAAACTTTTTTTTTTTAATTTTTTTTTTCAACATTTATTTATTTTTGGGACAGAGAGAGACAAAGCATGAATGGGCAAGGGGCAGAGAGAGAGGGAGACACAGAATCGGAAACAGGCTCCAGGCTCTGAGCCATCAGCCCAGAGCCCGACGCGGGGCTCGAACTCACGGACCGCGAGATCGTGACCTGGCTGAAGTCGGACGCTTAACCGACTGCGCCACCCAGGCGCCCCTAAACTTTTTTAATGTTTATTTATTGTTGATTGAGAGAAACAGAGCATGAGTTGGGGAGGGGCAGGGAGAGAGGGAGACACAGAATCTGAAGCAGGCTCCAGGCTCTGAGCTGTCAGCATAGAGCCCCATGCGGGGCTCAAACCCATGAACCACGACATCACGACTTGAGCCAAAGTCGGACGCTTAACCGACTGAGCCCCCCAGGCGCCCCTAAACCGTAGAATTTTTGAAGTAGAACTTCTCCTAGAAGCACATAAACTTGGGAGAAGAATTTTTAAGTAGCATTTGAGGAAACGCCACCAGAGGAAAAGAGGTCTTTATTTCCTATTTTGTTCCCAAGTGTTTTTTGT
Organism: Acinonyx jubatus; assembly: GCF_027475565.1. NCBI lineage: Eukaryota > Metazoa > Chordata > Mammalia > Carnivora > Felidae > Acinonyx > Acinonyx jubatus. Next base: position 73,175,161 of record NC_069380.1, on the reverse strand, counting down.
TTTCATTGATTTACTTTAATAAAATTGGAAAAAAGGCGGATTGGCATCATCAAAGAGAGTTGCTAGAACCTTCTGGATACTGGGAGTGAGATATAGGAAATAGCAGAAAGTGTAGCAGTAAGATCCTGTTTGTGCGCTGGGTCCAAAAGATGTTTAAATCCAACTTTGTTTTTCTAAGAGACTTGATTTTTGAGTATCCTAGTTAATCTCCTAACTTTCTGTAATCACATAAATCTACAAAATGAATAAACAAGCACGAGCCTTCCAGTATCTGTACATTTGTTACTCTGGAGATTATGAACGTCTACTATTATCTAATTATATTTGGACATTATAAAATATATGCAAAAATGTAAATTAAAAAAAAAGTTAGGGGTGCTGGGTGGCTTAGTTGCTTAAACATCTGACTCTTGGTTTCGGTTCAGGTCACAATCTCGTGGTACGTGAGTTCGAGCCCCATGTCTGGCTCTGGGCTAACAGTGTGAGCCTGCTTGGGATTCTTTCTCTCTCTATCTCAACATAAATAAATAAACTGTAAAAAAAAAAATAAGTTAAAGGAAAGTTCAAACTCCGCCCCCCCCCCCCCCCGACAACTGCTTTCAGAGAAGGGGCTCAGCATTTCATGGATACCAACCATTACCTACCCTTCTGACATCTGCAATTCTAGGCCTCTTTGCAGATCAAATCCCAGATCTATCTAAATTCTATTGTTTCTCTCCCCAATTCAGGTAGACTCCCCAGCTGCAAACACGTAATTCTACACCTGCTTTATTTTCCTTCCAACACTGTTGTCAACATTTAAACTTCAGTCAAAAGCTAAATGTTGCTTTTTTAATTATTTTACTATTTTCATTTTTCAACGTAACCATCCTAGTTTTTCAGATGACATCCGTGCCTTTATACCAGTTATCGGATGTAAAATCATACAGGTTTTTTTGGAGCTGAATTCCTCTGTTACAGACCTCAAATAAATTTAACACCAGAAATGATTTAAACATTGATGTGTTCTGAATGGCTTACAGAAGTCATCGCTACACCATTAAAGGCATTCATTTACATAAGGAATTTTCTCCAGGGCAAACATAGGTAGTTTATTGAATTTGATATAAAATCAGTAGCTGTTTTTTCTTCAGCCCAAACTATGTGAAAATGAGAGCACTTTAATAGATAAACTCTCTGAAAACAAAATATTGGTGTAATCGAAATGAATTAACATTTTCTGTCACCTTCAAATGACGAGTGCTTGGAACACAAATCCAGATGATAAATCAGACTTTTAGAGAGGAATGGAACATCATGTTAATGGAACATTTCACGTTCTGCAAAAAAGAGGAACAGGAAAATGAAGGTTTTCTTATCAAGTAATTCTGTAGACTATAATCTTTCCTTCTTTTTTCTTGAAACTTCTGTGAACTGTACCTGCTTAAACATTCTGATGTATGTTTTTGCAAATAGACCCCCTGAGTCTTCAAACCCCACTCACTAGTTCACAGGACTCTGTTCCCGAACGTCTTGGGGCAGGGGGGATCTTAGATATGTCTTCTTTTAAGTTCTACCAGGCAAATGCAATTATTTGAGGCAAAGGTCAAGAGAACGATCAGTGACGACTCGTTAAAAGGGACCTTTCAAATAAATTGCTCATTTTTATTGCCGACTTCACTGCTTTTAAAAAGAAAGATGCCGGTTAATTCTTCCTGGGAGTGGTATTGCCTTGGTCGTCCTGAAAGAATACAAGGAAACAATGTGTTTTGTCCCCCTACACGTCACTTGTAAATACTAACATTTCCGATATTTCATTTATAAAATAAAGATAGGATTTTTTCGAACGTGCGATTATTTGTTTTGTTGAAGAAAATTGGAAATCACAGGGTATTGTAATTACTGATAGTTGTTTCATTAATTTTGTTCTCTGTGCTTCAAAGCCTCCTCTGGAACTCATCAGTTATAGCTCTTTCGTCACCTCCTTCAGGACTTCTCAGATGTCATTTTATCATTGACCCATTCCCCGATCCCTTGGCTTAAAATGGCCGACTTCTATGATGAAGTGTTCTCAAAAATTTCTTTTTTCCTGTGGTTCTGTTGATCAAAAGTTATGATTCCCAAATAGTCTCTACACTCCATGGAGCCATGAGTCCTTCATCAGACAAAAGCTTTTTCCTCAAAGTCTTTGTCTAAACTGGCTTTCACTGCATCTCTGAACTTTACCCCACATCAGGAATACACCGTGAGTGGGTGGGAGATGTCAGCTACTACTCATCATGAAAACTCTGGTGTTTTCACTTACCATGGACATGTAGCCACATATCCATGTACTTCACATGTTTATTGGATTGATCAAATTGGGATTCTAGTCTCCCTTCATCTTGATACAGATAAGCTTCTATTATGCCAATGATGCTACATGGACACATTCTCCTCCCCGCCCCCTCCCTTCCAATGTTTATAGTGTCAATGAAAGAATTAAGCCACATTTATGTATATTTATATATGTGCGTGAATGGATATATACACGTATATTACTAGAAAAGAGCCCCAATAGAAAGTCTCAACAAACATTTTCATAGTTGTTGTTTTCTTACCTGTATTGATTCACTCACTGTTTTTATTTCCTTCTTTTATAGAGATTTCATTTAAATTTGAAAAGAAAATACGTTTCTCAGCAGCAACATTTGAAGAAGGAAAGATGATTCTCCCTGCCAAAACTGTCAGGAAGGCATCCTGCATGAGATGAATTTTGAACATCATTTTGAAAGAAGTATGTATTAGGAGAATTTTAATGCTAATCTTCAAATACTTCCATATTTCATCCTGAGCTTGCCAAGTAGACAATTACATACATTGACCAATGTGTCTGGAATGTTACCCAGACAGACATAAACTTGCCTTTGGATTCCAGTGATCAAGACTCTATCAAATCTCATATGGCAGCTACTTTATTTTGTGATTGGTCTCATCATATTTCCTGAAGATTTTATCTTTCATAGAGAAACCAGAATGTCTTCCAAAAGGAGTAACTTATTTCGGCTTTAGTGTTTTACGTACAAAAGGAACCCAGTAAATGATCTTAAGCTATTTCATCTACAGTATATTTAAAACCATTTGTAAGCGTCTATGAAGTTAGCATTTCCAGGTATCTATGATTCTACACGTGTGTATATTTACATGCCTGTCCAATGTTATTCATGTGTATCTTACAATATTATCTGAGTTATTTTCTTGTTTGCATTATTTCTGTATGAAGCACATAAAATTATAAAAAACTCTGAGGTTTTGAAGCCCGTGTATCTTAAAATGTCCTAATAATTTCTCTTTACTGACCCAAATATATGCCTTGTAAAAGAACATAAAGGGTAAAAATAATTGTAAACATCTGTTCTTTAGTCTAGAAACTTAATGCATTCTATATGTGGAGTGGTACTCACAAAACAAAAACAAAAACAAAAACAAAAACAAAAACAAAAGCAAAAAAAAACAGAGTCAGGGAAAGAAAGACGGGGCATGTGACAATAATATTGAGAAAACATATTAAAAGATTCTGATAAGAAAATAAGTCAAGAAAATATAACTAATTATGAGAAGTTTAATTCATTTCACAATGCATCTTGACTTTAGTTCTCTGGGTGTGAGATCGCTGCTCTCCTCTAGATTAACGTCCGGTTCTGACAACAAAGGTAACATTCAGTTTGCAAAGGTAAAAACCAAAAAAAAAAAAAAAAAAATTCCTAATATGGCAACATCATTAAGATTAAAGAATTGATTAATGTAGATACTTCCAGTACTTTATTTACGTATTATATTGTATATAATAAGAATATGTTGGGATTAATTTTGATCAAATTTGTTGTCATGGAATTATCTTTTGATTTTAACTGAGACGTTAAATCAGTGCAGAAAACGAAGGAAAAGACATACATTTGGAATCAATACAGACAGAATGGAGGGATTAGGAGCCAGACAGACACTGATTCAAATCCTACCTGAAATGTCGGCTGGTACCAAATTATTTAACAATTTTTTTCTTTCTTTTATTTTTTTTAAGTAATCTGTACACCCAGCATAGGGCTTGAACTCATGACCCTGAGATCAAGAGTCAGATGCTATACCAAATGAGCCAGCCAGGCACCCCAGTTTAACAAAGTTCTTAACTTCTCTGTAGTAGGACAAACCGACCTGCTATGGACTCAATGTGGCAGCAAGAAATTGAAAAGAGGAGAATCAGACTCTGGCCCAAAAAGGGTGCCTTCATGCACCAATAGGGTAGATCCTCAAGTGCAGACGGGAATTCTCCAGCAGCCCCAGAGATAGACTGCCAAGCTTAGGACAGGACTCTGGGAGGGACAAGACATCAGGGAGCCCTGTCTACTTATGAGTACATTCTTAATTTTGGATGTATGTATTACACTACCATTTATTTGCTTGATAGTGAATAAGCTTAAAACAGGTCCAGTTGACCATTTCCTTCCAGTTTTCAAAACCAGATGAGCCGATGTCACTCTCAAAGGCTCATGCTAAGATGACGGCAATGATTATTTTCTCATAGCGTGAAAGTGAAGGTTAAATGAGAGATTATATGTCACAAGCTCTGTTGAGCCCATACATATCACTGATAAATCCCAGTTATTCTTGTTGTTACCAGTTCAACCAAATAGTATAGTGAAATTGTTTCTACATGTCAAAAATTGGGAAGTAAGGCAATATAAACATCCTTGTTTATATTTGGTAATGGTAGATTTACAGTCACTCTTCCAATCTTCTAAACATGTTTTAGGAGAAACACACAATTATGGTTTTTTTTTTTTTCAAAAACTCTTAATTTTCCCTTGCAACTTAAGTAGTGAATATGGAAATGGTTATGCTCCATTGTTCTGAAACATAAAATTGGATTAATTTAATTTGATCTAAATGAGTAGGAAATTTGATTCAATTCTAATTAGTGGGACTTAGTTTTTTGCAAAGCACTCTCTTTGCCATGGTAGAGATTAAAAAATGGGAAAGAATTAGGTCCAGCCTTGAAGAAAATGCCCTGTAAAAAGCAAAGAGGACATGTTCTGTTATTTTGAGTGAAGCTAATAGCTACAACTTGACTTCTATTGGGTTCTTGCCACTCAATAGTTTTTGAGAACATTTACTAAAACCATGGAGCTGAAAATTAATACAAAAGAGTATCAATTCAATGTCAAGCAGGGTGATATTCTCTCACCTCCCTCCCTATCCAGATGGTCTTCTATCATCCTACTGTTGTTCACTCTCTCTCTCTCTTTCCTGATCTCTGTAAGGGTTTAGATTTGAAATTACACTCCGTGGTTGTGCTTCAGTAGATTTAAAATTGCTACTTTCATATGTTATGATTTCCCATGGTCAGTCCTCTATGGAAAATTAGTTTATCCTCCATTACCTTCAAAGTGAACTTTGACTAAAGTATCCCTAATATAAAATCCAATGTAAAACCACAGCTTTTTCCATTATTTTAAAGAATTGTGCCTACTGACTTTTCTCTTTGAGTTGCTGTTAGTTTAAATGACCTCGGTACCACAGTCACAGAGACACTACCATCAAAAAAAAATAATTTGACTTTGTATTTTCTTTTACTAGAATTGGATTCACGTGAACCACTTTGCGATGGGCTAATGGTATTACCTAACAAATTTCACTTGGTTTTTGTGGTTATTATGCAAAGTAAATTTACCTGGTTCAAATTGTTTAAAACTTTTTGAATTGGAGCTGCCTTAACTTCAAAAGTTAACACACTCTACAGTGTTCTAGAATTTTTTTTTTCTACTTTAATATCACAACTATAAGGCACACTCTTTCGGAAATGAATTTGGAATCTGTCTTTGAAATTTACAGATTGAGAAAATGTTGCTGTTAATCTCTCTGAAACCCTCGATTTTGTAATTGCTAACTGAAAGCAAAATGTCTTCAAGGGTGAAGGAAGAAACTTGTAGGTGACAAGTCATTTAGAAATAATGTCCAAAAACGTGACCTGCCTTGTAGGTGCCACTTAATTATAAACACCCACATAAAAGATAACAAGCATAATACGTAAATGTTTACAAGGTTAATTTTTATCTCTTTTGGATATATCAAGTTATTTTATTTTCAGGAACGCAAATTAGGTAAGACACACCGAACAGCATCTTTCCCATTTTAACAGCCAACTGCAACATGGAAGGTTTAAATAACTCCACGCAACCTCATGGTTTGGTAAAAGGCGGAACAGAAGACTCTCTTTTAGCCTTGCTATATAATGCCACCTGAGATTCAATGCTGAATGAATGATTTTTGTGGAAGAGTCCCAAGCTAGCGCCTTTTCACTAGACCATGGTGCCTCTCAATTTTGGTGTCCACTCTGTGATCTGACAAATCCTTTTCTGAACTGATGGATTCCATCGGTAGCCAAACCCACACCATAGTTTCCAAATTCATTTCCTGACTGGCGGTCTTTCATATAAACTTATTGAAATACTTATACAGCATCGGGAAAATGTGGAAACCCGTTATACTTTGCATGATTTAGTTAGAGCCCTGTATCCTCGTACCCATTGTTCTAACAAAGGCAGTGTCTGGAGAATAAGATCCAGAAGGGCAGTTTGTTCTTGGGTTATACGGAAAATTTTTGCTATGGATGTTACTTATTTCATTCCGATTCTTTCCAGATGATCTCATCTTATGATAAAAACTTTTCATGGTAAGATTCTTCACTATCCTTTAATGACTAAGCTGGCAGCTGTGGATTTGAAAGTTGACCTTGAAACCAAGGTATAAAGCCGTCGTTGTTGATGTTTCCATTGGTGTTGAAACGTGAGGAAATGGAAGGCCGATTTCTGTAGAAATATGCAGATATCACTCCATGGTTTCCATCCCATTCCCTCCTCCTGTGTACAAGATGTTCTCGGCATCGACTGTGAAAGCCATCAGCTATGCCTACCCAATGTTATTTTTTTCTGATAATTTATATTTAATGACATACAGAAAACCTAATATCAGTAGTCTTTCCTCTGGGAATGCCTACCACAAACTTCCCGCCCTCAAATTATTGTGGGCCCTTCAGAAAAGCAGCTAACAAGCTGGAATGAGAAGCAGATAAAGCAAAGATGATTCATAAAAGCACAATGTCAGGACTTCCTTCAACGTGCGTGTGTTGGTTAAATTGGGCTTTGAAGAGCTGTAGGACTTGAAGAGTGAGAGGCTCACTGGTGGGTTTGGGATCACTGAATATAAAATAGCCTGGGGGGTGGTTTTAAAATCACTCTTTGATTTGGAAGAAAATACAAACCCAGGTTTTGTGGATCAAGAGTAGCAAGACAAACATTTTTCAAATAATTGGGGAAAGCTGACAGGGAGACAGAGAGTTGTTGGGCACCAGGATATGATCTCCTCAGGAGGGCAAACTCAATACGCACACAAAAAAGGGTAAATACGTTTAGGGTAAAAAAAATCCTAAAGAAATTGTCATCTCTTTGGAGTGGGCCAGAGAGAGAGCTTGGCTGAGTTAAAAAAAAAAAGTTCGTGCTCAGAGAAAAAGCAGTTTGGGGGGCACTTGGGCAGCTCAGCGGGTTGAGCATGTGACTCTTGGTTTCAGCTCAGGTCATGATCCCCGCATCGTGGGATTGAGCCCTGTGTCTGGCTCCACACGGAGCATAAGTGTGGAGCCTGCTTAAGATTCTCTCCCTCTCTCTCATTCTCTCTCTGTCTCTCTCTCTCTCTCTCCCTCTGCCCCTCTCCCCTGCTCACACTCTCTCTCTAAAATGAAACATAAAGAAAAAAAAGTTTTTAAGCACAAGTTTAGAATTAGACTGGAATTTGGCAATTTAAAATCATTGATTTGTTTAGGAAACACAGGACAACATAGAAAAATCAGGTAAATTACAATGAAAAATGATCTAAAAGTATAAGACAAAGGAGTGAAATGAGCAGAGAATAAAAACGGAAAGCTCCAAGACAACACTTTTTGATGCTTTTAATTTGTGAATGTGTATTTGTGTCCTAATAACCTATGTATCTGTCACTCATCCAAATTAAATTTTTTCATGTAGACACTGTTTATTAAACCAGATTCTGTCTGCTAAAATCAATCATCTTCACAATAATAGTGTCTTACGTGTTGCTACTTAATGGACAAGGTCGGGGAAGGCATAGGTGCCGTGAAAGAGTCATTAGAAAGTGGAATCACTACCTAATGAGAGAAAATTGCTGGCAATAAATAATGAAGAAAAGATTATTTAAAAATTCATCCATTTTTTAATGAAAAGACTTGGACAATACTTGATGCTTTCAATGTATTTTTTTTACTTAGTAGTTTATATTTTTCCCCACTTCAATAATTATGTATCTACATCAAAATGTTGATAGCCCCATAGTGTGTCATTGTATTCCAAAGTACATTTAATCATACTTCTATTATTGAATATTCGGGTTACCCTCCTATTTTTCATACTTAAAAGCCACACCGATAAACATTTGGTAGGTGTGCCCTGATCCATTTATCCTATGCTTTTGTAAGGGCATGCATTTTCGATGATTAAAAAAAATAATAAAACATGAATCTCACATGATTATTGCACTTTTGGTGCTCATTGGTTGAGAAAATAGCCTGAAAATATCAGAGAGTCTGGATTATAAAAGGAGTTCAATAAGCTCCTTAACCCTTAAAATATTTTATCATCAAAGAAACATCTACAAATATTTGAAAAATATGACTTCATTTCCCCTGTGTTCTTTTTTTTAAAAAATTAATTTGTTTTTAATGGCCTTGCTGAAGTGTCGTTGATATACAATGAACTTCTCATAATCAGCGCATACACTGGGACGGGTTTGGACATATTCAGACACCTACGATAGCATCACCTGCATTCTTGTCTGCCTTCATCCTCATGTGAAGAGTTTGTTGTGGTTTTGGTGTGTGAGTGGAGAGTCTTCATGTCCTTCCAGGTAGATTGGAGATCTACAAGGTACTTATGCCCATTCTATAATTCTAACACCTAGCACAGAGGCTAGAACATAGTAGGAAATCAATAGACACCTGTTGAATGAATGAATGTATAGTACCATTGATTCGATATGCATGCAGTGTTATATGAACATCTGGATTTTCCAAATTGTGATGATTCTAGAGTCCTACTACTTAGGACATCCAGGGTCATGGACGCTAACCGCTGATTTACCATCTTTAGTGGCGGTATGTCTAGACTTTTCTTTATGCCATCTTTCAACCCCTGCCATCCTCCAGTTTCCTGCACAGTGAACCCAGCCTGCCACTTTTGTTTTACAAACCTCTTGACCAAGATCGATGATCTGAGACAAAATAACCCCCAGCAAGTCTCTTTACCCATCTGACACCGCACACGCAATAGATTAAAAATAATAACAATATCATAGCACAGCACTCTCACTGGCATGCTGCAATGTAGCCTTAATTATTATTTATTATTATTTATTATTTACTGCCAATGCAATAGCAATGGTACGCCGAAAGATCCAATTTGGTCCTAATGTGTCTTGCTTGCTTTCCTGCTATGTATTAGTATTAGGGTCTCATAATTAATATTAAATCCAAATAAATCCAAATATAATTGCTGAACTGTAAACACCTAATAATAATTAAACCCATCAGTCAGAATAAGAGATCATGGTAAAAAAGCACCCATTGGCTTAGATGATTATTTGTAAAACATATACCCTTATCTCTCATGGTCATTTTTTTTCTTCATTATCCCATTTAACTTCCTGTAAAATTCATCTCCATCAACATTCTCCTCTGAGAATTTCCTCTGACCTTGGCGTGCTCTGTTTATTCACCAAAGATTGACCCTCTAGGTATGACCTCAGATGAAAAAAATATTGTTGATTTTACAAGCTCAGAAAATTGCAGCCTGGCATTTCCTGTGCGCGACCACCCCTCCATCAAGAATGCACATTCTAGTGGTTCCCAGCAACTTCTTGGTTATCATATCAAGAAGATAGTGCACACACTAAAAAGGGACTTAGTAAATGAAAGGTTACTTCCTTTTTTCCAGCATGTTTAATTCTTTTTTATGTCAAAAATTTTTTTTAAGTTTATGTATTTTTGAGAGACAGAAAGAGACAGAGTGCGAGCAGAGGAAGGGCAGAGAGAGAGAAACACAGAATCCAAAGCTGGCTCCAGGCTCTGAGCTCTCAGCACAGACCCACAGGTCCCAGCTCGGACCCACAAACTGTGTGATCATGACCTGAGCCGAAGTCAGACACTTAACCAACTGAGCCACTCAGGTGCCCCTCCAGTATGGTTAATTCAAATTAACCATAATTTTACTTGATAAAAGTATTTTAAGTACTTTACCATTTTACCCTGGAGTAAATTATTTTTTTTTTAATGTTTGAGAGAGACACACAGAGAGAGAGAGAGAGAGAGAGCATGTGTGCTGGGCAGGGGAGGGACAGAGAGAGAGGGAGAGAGAGAATCTCAATCAGGATCCTTACTGCCAGTACGGAGCCAAATGCAGGGCTCAAATCCGCCAACCATGAGATCATGACCTGAGCCGAAACCAAGCGTCAGATGCTTAACCAACCTAGCCACCCAGATGCTCCTAAATGAATTAATTTTGGTTTAAAATTTTCTATAGTTGCATTAGGAAGAAAAAGAAATACCTCAGTGTATCTGGCAAATTCTGATTTTCGTTAACATCACATAAAGTAACAAAACTTAATGTTTATTTGTTTGGCTTGTCAAATTGCATAATTAATAAAAAGCTTCCATTAATGGTTAAAACTTAAATTATTTAATGAAAGTATTTTGGTAAAAACTGCATTTGATAATGTCTATTTGGGGCTATTAGAGCATTAGTACATGCCTGGCGTATCTTTTTTTATTCTTTTTTATTTCAATATAGTTAAATGGCATCTATGCCTTTTGTGCCTAGTAATTATTAATTACTAATAGTAATTATGAAAATTAAATTTAGTTCCATTAATGATACATTGCAAAGTGCAAAACTCTACAAGCCAAGTAAGAGGTTTTTGTGTGTGTGTGTGTGTGCGTGTATTTACTTTTGAGAGAGAGAGAGCATGAGCAGGGGAGGGGCCGAGAGAGGGAGACACAGAATCCGAAGCAGGCTCCGGGCTCTGAGCTGTCAGCATGGAGCCGGATGCGGGGCTGGAACCCACCAACTGTGAGATCATGACCTGAGATAAAGTCGGATGCTCAACCCACTGAGCCACCCAGGCGCCCTGCCAAGTGAAACTTTAAACATGACTATTTAAAGAAGTAAGAATGGTATCCATCCTTTATCTTATGGAATGTCATAAGGAAAGGAAATATCTCTGAAGGTCTGCAGGAGGGAAGCTTTTGCTCTGGTACTGTACTCATGGTACGGTGCATTTGTTCAAGCTTCATACGTGTTACTGCAAGCCTGCAACCCCGGGGGTGGACTGGGGGGGAGCTGCAGCCCCGGGGGACAGGGGGCCCAGCGGTGGGGGGAAGACATCTGCTGCTGGGCATTTGTGCTTTGCCTTGGATTTATTCCCCTCCTATCTGCTGAGTTACTCCACAGCAGTTGTAACCAGCTTCCCTTCTTCCTCATTTTTATGTCTGTCCATGCTCATATATGACCCACTGTTCACCCACTTCTAAGCATATGTCATAACATAAAACATTAAGGAATAAAATAACATCAACTACATGAAGTGAGTTTATTGCAAAGCTTATATAATTATTTGTTTTGCTGTACTTACTGGGAAGAAAGATCCAAAAGAGAGAGAGAGAGAGAGAAGGAGAAAGCAAGAAAGAGACAGGGAGAGAAGAAGGAAGGAAGGAAGGAAGGAAGGAAAGAAGGAAGAAAAGAAGGAAGGAGAAATAAAGAAGAGACAGGAAGGGAAGAAGGAAGGAAGAAAGGAAGAAAGGAAGGAAAGAAGAAAAGAAGGAATAAAAGAAGGAAGGAGAAAGAAAGAAAGAAAGAGAAGAAAGAGAAGAAAAAAAGAAAAAAGATAGAAAAAGAAAAAAAAGAAAAAAGAAAAGAAAGAAACGAAGAAAGAGGGAGAGTAGAGAAACAGAGGGAGGGAGACAGGGAGGGAAGGAAAGAATTGGGGGGGGGGGGGAAGAGAGAAAAACCAGAAAGAACTCTCCCATCCGGTCTGTGCGGGCTGGCTCCACACTGGGCACCCCCTCAACAGTAGCCAAGCCCTTGAGGACTGTGTTTCACCCCTTCCCTCTTGTTCACACTGAGCGTAGAAATCAACCAGAGGTGAAAGCATGGGGTATCTTGGGTCTTCTCTGGCCTGGGTTCTGCTTGGGCTTGCCTGTGACTTTGCTAAATTCAGGTGCTTTGGAATGATCTCACCTCCCCAAGACACTCTCTCCCAGCGTTCCTCCCTAAGTGGTGTTATTATTACTTCAACTGAAATCCTTTACCCCCAGGCAGCAGTGGGGTGTTTCTTTACCTTATGACATTTTCAAAGAATGTCTGCAGTCTGCTCTGGCTGAGTTGCAGATTAATCCCAAAAGGCCAGGTCCTTGTGTCAGCCCTTCAGGTAGAACCCAGACAGGTGGGAAGACCAGTGAAGCACATTTGAGAGGAAGAGCTGCTCTGGTCTCCCAGATCCAGATCCAGGAATCAGGGTCCCACACTGGAAATGTGGCTCCCGTCTTCAAGGCAACTGCTGATCCAGGAGAAGGTGGGACAGCGCAAGTCATAATATCACAAAGCGTTCCTACCACTTTTGAGTTGACTTTCTCTTTTTTTAAAAAGAAAATTATTTTTCTTACATTTTTATTTATTTTTGAGAGACAGAGATAGACAGAGCAGAGAGAGAGGGAGACGCAGAATCCGAAGCAGGCTCCAGGCTCTGAACTGTCAGCACAGAGCCCAACATGGGGCTCGAACTCACAGACCATGAGATCATGACCTGAGCTCAAGTTGGACACTTAACCGACCAAGCCACCCAGGCACCCCGAGTTGACTTTCTCTTGATTCATTGATATCCTTGTTTCCTGTATAGTTTTGACTGCTTTCCAGACAAGTTGCTTCTGACAGTTCTTCCTTGGTATTTTAAAGTTCCTGTAGGGAACTCCTGTAGGGAGTTTCTAGGTGGCTCAGTCCATTGAGCATCTTGGTTTCTGCTCAGGTCATGGCCTCACGGTTGGCGGGAGGGAGCCCCACTTCGAGCCCCACATCGGACTCTGTGCTGACAACGCAGAGCTTTCTTGGGATTCTCTCTTCCTCTCTCTGTGTCCCTCCCCTGCTCGTGCTCTCTCCCTACCCCCAGCATCCCCCACCCTGTGTCTCTCAAAATAAATAAACAAACTTTAAAAAAATAAGTAAAGTAGAAGGATGGGTTTGGGAACTACTGATACGCTGTTTCCATCGATATCATTCTTGCTATTCATTATCCCTCACAAGAACAATGGCATAGTATACACGTGTACAATTATATATATCATATAATACATATATATATTTGAATATATTTACATGGGTGATGGTATATCTATTCAACATTAAGTACTGAACACTGTTTTAAGATATGTATTTCATAATAATGAAATAATTTTGCTGCCGGATGAACGGGAGAGATCCCAAGCCCTGAGTCCTTCACCCACACAACCTGTCCCTAAAGATACTTCCAAAGGCTTTTGGTCTCACAGGAGAAAGAATTCAAGGACTGGCTCCACATCGCAGATGAGCAGTAGCAGCAGGAAAGTGTAGGAAGGACAAGTACACTCTCTAGATGTGAGAGCAGGTGAGTTCAAGAGAGAGACACAGCTGGGAGCGCCAGGGTTTGGGCTGCTGTCTCCTATTGTCAGTTGTTATCAAGGAAGTGGAATATTCGTGACTTGGGGTGGGGATTTCTAGGATGCTGGTTTCCCAGTTTTTCTTCCTTGTTTGCTCAGGGGTTTCCTGTGCTGGCACCCACCATCTTGGGTCTGTCTGGCTTGATCTGGCTTCTTATGGTTTTGTGTTGGAAAGCTGCCCGATAGGCCTCTGAAATTAGCATGTGGTCCATTCGTTCTTTAAAATGTCAGTTATTGGGGCACCTGGGTGGCTTGGTCGGTTAAGCGTCCGACTTCGGCTCAGGTCATGATCTCACGGTCCATGGGTTCGAGCCCCACGTCGGGCTCTGTGCTGACAGCTCAGAGCCTGGAGCCCGTTTCAGATTCTGTGTCTCCCTCTCTCTCTGCCCCTCCCCTGTTCATGCTCTGTCTCTGTCTCAAAAACAAATGTTAAAAAAAAATTTTTTTAATGTCAATTATTTACGTTGTCCTTAAATTCTCAGCTTCAAAACATAACAAACCCTGGGTGTCAGAGGACCTGTGTGATCAAATTTCAACGGGCCACTGCCGTTTTATGCCAACCATCCTATTGCCTTTTCTTCATTCTTCGCAGCAAGTAACAGTGTCCTTTCTTCATGGCATAATTTCACAAGCCCATTAATCCTATGATCAAGTATTGAAAATGGATCCTTCGATGGATTGGCAAATAACGTAGAGAAGTGTTATAGGTGCCTGTAATTCCGTGACTCCTGAAAATAGAAGAACTAAGCCATGCATTCTGAAGAAGCTAGTCTTAGTGGTGATCACTATTCATTTCTAAAAAGTGGTGCAAAAAACTCCTGTGCCACTCATTTAAGCCATAAGTAAACTTTCAATAAGGTTACATAAAGCGTTTTAAAATAAACTCAAAAGCAATTTTCTATATGAATCATCTCCTTCTTATGGTCTTAAAATTTTATTGCCACATCTCTGCTATACCTCCGCGAAGGAGTACCTAGCGTTAAGAAATAACATAAGAAACTGATTTAGTCTTTTGCATCTCTCATACGTATCTTGTAAAGTCTTTTGAAAATCATACCTCATTCAGAATTGTGTTCCAAAAGCAACATTCTGAAGTTAAATACCAAACAGAGTTCCCTTAATAACATTAGAACTTATGATAGTCTATTTGAATTCCACTGTTGGAGCTTTTTCAAAAACATGCCATAAAAAAATTATGACAGTTGGAAGAAACAGCCAATTAAAACTCTGCTCCATCAACAAGACGATGCAGTATTTATATTGTTGGTAAAATATCAAAATATTTGGTTATGAATAGGGCATATGTGTAAACCCTGGCCCCTAGTAAATGTTAACAAATGCTCCTGAAAGAATGAATCAATAAATTAAAAATGAATGAACAAATGAATCAATAAATAAAGACAAGCAATACATAGTATGATGCTCATCAAATTACCTTTTATGTAAAGAAAACCTATCTTTTCATGTATCCCTTCTCTCTAACTATCCAAAGGTTAGTTTCTATAACATTTTATAGATTGTAAATTCATTCATATTGGTTAATTTATCAGATACTGAATTTCTCAAGTAGAGCAGTTTTTATCTACACTAGATATACACAGAGAGAAATGATGTCTGGCTTGGAAAGCAAAACAACTCAGGTTTTCTTCTCTATTACAGTTCTGTTTGTATCCCACAAAATAATTATGGGACAGCTATTATGTGCCAGTGTTTCAACTGCTCTTCTTTAAATGTGAAACTTTTAACAAACTAAGATAAAAATTATTGCCTTTATTTTATTATTTTATGAGCCCACATACATTAAGGGAATTTCCCAGGGTCATCCAGTAAGTGATTAACCAAGATCCAAATGTCTCCCACTTCACTAAGATAGGCAGTGCAGTCCTGAAGAAAAAGCTCACATTCTTTCTACTTCAACAACATGGAAGCTGTAAGAGGAAAAAAAAAATAATTTTTTCTGTATCTTTCTAAAGTTCTTAGATGAGACCCCTCTCTAATAGAAGACAGATTAACAAGAGAAAAAGAATTAAAAGTTTAATAACATGTATACCTTCTGTGCACATGAAAGGGACCCAGGAAAATTGAATCACTTCCTGAAATGGCCCAAGCCATCACTTTAAATAGCATCCCCAGCTAAAGACAAAAGATGTTGGGTGGACCAGGAGACAAGTTGTGGGAGGAAAAGTTGTGGGGGCGACCAAGAAAGGAACAGTAAATGACGGTAAGGTTGTTCTTCAAATTTGAGTCTTTGCTTTCTCCATTGATGAAGAGTTTCTAGAGATGTACGGTCACCTTCTCTTCCTGGTACACAGAGAACTCACCCTTCCAAATGGAGAGTTCTCTTTTTATTTTTATTTTTATTTTTTATATGAAATATATTGTCAGACTGGTTTCCATACAACACCCAGTGCTCATCCCAACAGGTGCCCTCCTCAATGCCCATCACCCACCTTCCCCTCCTTCCCACCCCCTATCAACCCTCAGTTTATTCTCAGTTTTTACGAGTCTCTTATGGTTTGCCTCCCTCCCTCTCTAATTTTCCCCCTTCCCCTCCCCCATGGTTTTCTGTTAAGTTTTTCAGGATCCACATAGGAGTGAAAAGATATGGATCTGTCTTTCTCTGCCTGACTTATTTCACTTAGCATAATACCCTCCACTTCCATCCATGTTGCTGCAAATGGCCAGATTTCATTCTTTCTCATTGCCACATAGTATTCCATTGTGTATATAAACCACAATTTCTTTATCCATTCATCAGTTGATGGACATTTTGGCTCCTTCCATAATTTGGCTATTGTTGAAAGTGCTGCTGTAAACATTGGGGTACAAGTGCCCCTATGCATCAGCACTCCTGAATCCCTTGGGTAAATTCCCAGCAGTGCTATTGCTGGGTCATAAGGTAGATCTATTTTTAATTTTCTGAGGAACCTCCACACTGTTTTCCAGAGCGGCTGCACCAGTTTGCATTCCCACCAACAGTGCAAGAGGGTTCCCGTTTCTCCACATCCTCGCCAGCATCTAGAGTCTCCTGATTTGTTCATTTTAGCCACTCTGACTGGTGTGATCCCCTTTGGAACATAAACTCTGTGAAGGAAATGACTTTACATGTCTCCCTTCTATGTAATTTAGCACCAGTAAGTCTTCTTGAGACACATTGAACATTAAATATATATTTACTAATTTAATGAATCTACGAAAAGTACACGATACGATCACCCACTGCCACAATACGAGACCTTATGTATGAGGTGCCACAAGGAAAGCAGAACGGGACAGCTTCTTACAATTTTAGTGCAAAGAATGGAGTGTTTGAGCGGTTACTGGTCATGATTGTAGGGCCAGGTCCAGTGCAGATGGTCTTAATCTGTAACAGGGTAAAGAACGATCTGCTGAAGCCAAGGAAATAGGTTTGAGTTTGTGGCTTCGAAAGGCTAAAATGTGTAAGAGTAGCTTTTGTGAAGAAAGTAATCAGGTAATAAGGATGTGCCTCACAGGAGAGCTGGACAAGAGTGAAAGCTTAGCTGAGCATATACAGCAAGGCTTGGTAGGAAGCCCTCTCACTCACTTATTTAACACTCATTGAACATCTCCTCTATTAGCTGTCCTAACCAATTGCTTGTTTCTTTCTCGGGGGCTTAAATCTATATCCAAAGAGTCCGTCTTATTTGCCAGGCAGCCACTCAAAGACTAAGGGCATTGAAAGACTTTATATCTGTGCATACATATGTAGCAGATGTTGTATCATCTCTTTGGAAAAGGTTCTGAAACTACGAATGGTTGCTAACTAATTTTATGTACTGTATTTTTACAAGCATATAAAATTTTAGTGTGTTTATTCTCTAAAGTACTTTAGAGACTCTAAAGTAGACACCCTTCTTCTGATTAGGTGGCTTTACCTTTCTTTCTGTCAACATAAATGTATCTATTTGAAGTCTTCCCTAAAACAAATTTATCAGTATTCTGCTATGTGATGTATATTTACTACTTTGTAGCACTTAAGTAAAAGAAAGTTCACTCAGTCTCTCTCTCTCTCTCTCTCTTGATCTTGTTGTCCCTCCTTCTCTTTCTCTACCAGATTCACAAGCTTTAGGAAATGGAGATGCAAAGTTGAATCGATTGCTGAATATGTATGCTACCAACAAGATTTTGGAAAAGCATTTTAGTAAGAGAAAGACAAACAGGGTGGATGTATTTGGATCCCAGGGGGATGACAAGACAGGATCCAAGAGGGATGACAAGACAGGAAGGCTCAAGAATAGACAGAAATAGACAGAGGGGTTCCTGGGTGGCTCAGTCAGTTAAGCTTCTGACACTTGATTTCAGCTCAGGTCATGATCTCATGGTTCATGAGTTCGAGCCTCACAGGAGGCTCTGTCCTGACAGCTCAGAGCCTGGAGCCTGTTTCAGATTCTGCGTCTCCTTCTCTCTCTCTCTGCCCCTCCTCCCTGCTCACACTCTGTCTATATCTCCTAAAAAATAAATATTAATTTTTTTTTTGAAATAGAAAAAGTAGAAAGCAAAGGTCCTTCTGGTGGGCAGAGGTAATACTCAGGGGTGGATACTAAGGAAAGAGGTGAATTTCCTCTCTGAACCCAGATATTCTGGTACTCTGTCTTCTTTTCATTGCCCATGATTTATTAGCCATTTAAGATTTTATAAGGGTTTTTGCTGCTAATCACTCCAAGCTTCTTTTTATAGACTTTAGCTCCTCTGAAAGGGACGCAAAGCACAATTTTAGACAAGTAGGCCCTCATTACCTCTGAGCACTTCTCTACTCTTCCCCTTGTTCAAACACCTTTCCAGTACACTGGTCTTCTTGCTCTACATAGTACATGAGAGCCAGGCTGCACAAACTTACTCCCCTGCCAGGTAGCCATATGGGTGTCTGGAGAGATTCCTGCTCCCTGAATTTACAAGGGCCTTCAAATGTATTCATTCAACAGTCAATTCCCTGTTTGCCGCTATCTACTTCCCCCTAAACTCTAAGCACCTTACTCATCACTGGAGGCTCTCAATTAGCATGTATTAAAGGAAGGAAGAAATAAATGAATAAACATCTTCCCCTCTTATCCTCTTGGCGATACATGCGTTCCTGTTCTGGATGTTCTGGTCATGCCTTGGGGAAGTATGCATAGCAATTGGCAGTCAAATCAGAGGAAAATGTTTCCAGTGGCCTCAAGACAACCGCAAAATTATTGCTGAAAATTCACGCTAGGAATCAAACCCCTAAAATGCCAATCTATTAGTTACACAATTCATAATAGTCAGTAAGAAGATTCATGAAACACGCAGTTAGTAGAATTTCCCTTGTGTTTGATAAGAATGAAACTGAGGCAAGGCATCTCTTAAGCTCTAAAGGCCAGTGGCATATGTGAATTTATGCAATTATAGAACAGTGATTATTGTGCCTTTCAAATGAATGGAGGTGAAACAAAAATTAGCTGTTTCATGGAGATAACGTGCCTGGTTGGCCAGGCTATGGGGAAATCATACTGTCATAGGCTCCTGGGAGAATGGACGAGAGTGAGCCACCATGAGAGGGGTATTTCACAATATCTAGCAAAATTAAATTGCTTTTTGGCTCAGCGTCACCACTTTTAGGCGTCTTATCTCAAGGATATACTGTCCAAAATGTGCAAGATCTTCTTGAAACAACTCTTTGTAATAGTGAGACTGGAAACTACCCAAATGTCCTTGACATGTTGAGTAAACTACGCTACATGCATGAAATGGAATACAATGTCACTGTAAAGAGAATGAGAAAAATCTTGTTATATTCCTATGAAATTTCCTTCAAGATAATTATCAATTGCTAAATGAAAAAAAAAAAAAAAAACAAAGTGCAAAACTATGTCCGCGATAATTTTATCTAAGAAAGTACTTACATTTTAAAAATGATTGATAGAGGGGCGCCTGGGTGGCTCAGTCGGTTAAGCATCCGACTTCGGCTCAGGTTATGATCTCGCAGTCCGTGAGTTCGAGCCCCACGCCAGGCTCTGTGCTGACAGCGCAGAGCCTGGAGCCTGTTTCAGATTCTGTGACTCCCTCTCTCTGACCCTTCCCCGTTCATGCTCTGTCTCCCTCTGTCTCAAAAATAAATAAACGTTAAAAAAAAAAAAAGATTAAAAAAAAGTAAAAAAATAAAAATGATTGATAGATAATCAAATTAATGACACTTGCTTAAATACATATTTCTCTGTATTTCCTTCAATGAACTGGAAAGAACAAGAACCAACAAAAACCTTACAAATTCTTTAGCAGGAAGACAGTGAACATACAAATTTCCATTTCCAGAAAGCTGTCTCTCACGCTCCTCCTCTAACATTGTGTAGAGTACTGTAGCCTTTCAGAAAAATTTCATGGAATCGCAAAGAAGGGATTAGGTTAAATCGTCACAGAAAGTCCACCCTAAGCATAGAAATATTGGGAAGGATCCTCGGGTGACGTAGGCATTGGCTGGAGGAGGAGGAGGGCAGGAGGGCAGATGGACAATGTGGGTGGTCTCCAAAAGACAGTGCTCTTAACTAGCAGAAGGCAGGATGAGGAAAGGGAGAGAAGCCTGGTGCAAATGGAATATTGAGGGAGAACTCTGAG
Source organism: Acinonyx jubatus (assembly GCF_027475565.1). Taxonomy (NCBI): domain Eukaryota; kingdom Metazoa; phylum Chordata; class Mammalia; order Carnivora; family Felidae; genus Acinonyx; species Acinonyx jubatus. The sequence continues at coordinate 73,154,802 of NC_069380.1, read as the reverse complement.
CCAGAAGGAAAAATTTAGAATCCTGGAAGACAAAAGAAAACAAAACAAACACAAAAAAATTCAAGGACACTCAACCTTTGTCCTCATGCCTCACACCGCCCCCACAAAGGAAATAAATAAATAAATAAACAAACAAAATAAATAAATAAATTAAATTAAATTAAAAATTGTTACTCAGAAGGAAAAGAGGGCACCAGGGTGGAAAGTCTGACCTCTCTGAAGATGATGTATTTGTAGTTTTGCCTTTAGAAGCATGCACACGTTTTACATAACTAGGCAACAAAATTAAATCAGTTTTTAAAGATGATCCTTAAGTGTCAAAGGCAAAATAAAATAGTTTTGGCTCTTTCTTGCATCGGTGGCCTAATCCAAGTAAATGATTTCCAAACACAGTAATTCAGCTATATACATCTGGTGAGATGTGTCCCGAGAACGACAACGAATCCCAAGAAATCGTAAGCGCTTTCACTATTGATATCTTATAATGCAATTGAGGTGACACATAGACACGTGATCAAAGATGACAGGAAGCAAAAATAATATAAAAACAGGGAGGGGGACAAAGCATAAAAGACTCAAATATAGAGAACAAACAGAGGGCTGCTGGAGGGGGTGTGGGAGGGGGGATGGGCTAAATGGGTAAGGGGCATCAAGGAATCTACTGAAATGATTGTGGCGCCATATGCTTACTAACTTGGATGTCAAGTAAACAATAAATAAATTTAAAAAATAAAATTAAAAAATTAAAAAAAAAAACAAAGATGATAGGTACGTAGATGATAAAGCAAACAACTGTGTAGTTAACATTCTCAGTAGAACAAACAGTGGCCCAAATGTAAACTCAAAGAAGTAAAAATTCTACAGTTTTAACTTTGAACTAGGAATTGCAATGTGAAAGCATTTTGCGTATTTCCCTAAAATCTTTCCTCGTTCTGCCTAGGGTAAAGCCTATAAGCAATGACCGGCCAAGAAGCAATAGCAGTCCTAGTTGGTTATAAGTAGAGAACACTGTTAAGTGTGTGTGATTAACCCACTAGATTTAGCTTCAGCCAACTAATTGAATTGAATCCTAGTATGTTTCCATTTGAAAATCGGTAATGATGAATTAACTAGGTATACTGGGTTCAGAACTGAATGTGTTCGGTACACCCCATTGTAATTTTGAACCAGCTTCAAAATCTCTCGTAGTTGTACAAATATATTTACTAATCAGTTTTCATGAGGCTATTATGCAAGTTTCTTCACGTTAAAAGTAGATGATCTTCATTTTTTTTTAACTCCATAAACTAGGAAAGTGTATGTAAAAAACAAAAGGTGCATGAGACAAACGTTGTGCCTTGGATCTGATGTTTTAACTCCCATCTGCCTCTGTTTTATCAATGAATTCCAGCTGAAGTGTCTGCTAAAAGCAATGACCTCCAAAATCAATGTTTCTACATATAGAGGACTTATCTTTGCTTCGTTCTAGTTGTAGTTTTAATAAATACAAGCTAATAATGAAAAGGGCACTTGGTCTGTGCTATAAATAATGAATCTAATACCGAGACAAGCCTAATCCCAATTTGCTTATGAAATAAGCATTGTCACACTAGGAAATTATAGACTTATTCTAGCATATTGTTATTGAACAGAACATTTTTGCAATTCCACTATGGAGTATGATTTTGAAGCTAGTTTATGAGTCATGGAAATCAGTATTATTGCATTGCGTATACACATACAGTGTTACCCAGAGGTAGACTGTTGTTCTGCATTGAAATAGGAAAAGAAGAAGAAAACAACGAACAAAAAAAAAAAAACTTCCATGAAACATAAAAGGATAAAGGACCTTAATATTACATCTGCTAATAGATTTACACACTTCTCAGTTCATTTCATGTTATATAAGGACATGTACTTTCCGCTTCCATGTTTATTTCACTGAAATTGCAAAGGAATCTTGAAAAACATCTCTATGAGTAGCAAGTTGAAACTCTTTCCATACAAACAGAATGGGTGGAGAAACAAAATAAACACTTTCTATAGAAACAAAACCCTCGGAGAAGCAAGTTGAAACACTGTGTAAAGGTAGCACAGCTTCAGAAAGCCTACAACCAAAATGATGCAAGTAGTAAAGTATCATTATTATTTAATGACAAGGAGTGGCCACTGACCTTAAAGAGAGAGGGCCTTGATTTGTACCCCACCTCCAACTCTTACCAGCTGTGAGGCCTTGGGCAAGTAAGCTAACCTATCTGTGCCTTAGTTTCGTGGTGTCTAAAGTGGTGCCTACCCTCTGAGGTATTTCAAAGATAAAGTGAATTAATAATGGTACATATAGCACGTTTAGAGGACTGTCCACCACACGGCAAACATCAAATAGGCTAGAGTCTACCTTGTTTCATTTGCTTTGGTTAGCTACCATGTCTTTGTTGATCATTTTCTCCTATTTACAGAATATGCTGGAGTTATTGATTTTTTTTTAATTGGAATGCTTTCTAATGAGGGGTAAGAAATCACATGATTAAATGCCTATGTTTGACTTTTGAGTTTCATTACAGAAGCGTGTCCTTATTTAGCAGGTCAATTTGTTATTAGATTCACCGGACTTTTGCAGCCCAGCAACGCTTTCCAAGAACCGCTCGGTCTTCTACTTTGTTGACTTATATACACAGAAGTGTTGCTGCAAATGTGGACGGGAACTCCAGTGATCACATTGTGCACGGGACCTCCAGTGATCACATTCCTGACTGTTCACAGCCACTGAAGCCTGGCTCCTTATCAGTCATCAGAGCCAAGCTGGGTGACACCTTTTCCCAGGCACACAGGCACCTTGCAACTCTCCTCCCCACTCATCTATTTCTGAAGATATCCTTGACCTTTAAAATATTGCAGATAACTGCTTTTTCTTTTACAGTATAATAGCATCTAAAAGTTATGCTCTTGAGTTCAATTTTAAGATTCCCTTTTTCACTTTAAAGGGCAGTTGATATTTTAATAGATTGTTTTTGTTTTATTACTTTGTTTTAAGTCTGTTCATCCACCTCTATCTGTTCTTATTTCTACTTGAGTTTTTCTTCATATTTCCTCCAGTTTTTACTATGAATCAAGGACCCTTTTCTTTAACAAGTTATGGTTACCTAAATCTAGAATTGAGAATTAATATCCATGTGATACTGGCTTCATGTATTTAATTCCATAAATTTTATGTGTTATATTGCACTTAATGGGCATACACTAATGGTCTCACATATTTGATTCTACACATTTTGCATTCTTCTGGGTTTAATGCATTTTTGCTAATACACACCTACCAAGCTTTGAAACTGTTTGAATCAATACAGGATGGATCTATATGTCTTCAGATTTCAAGTTATTTACGTGCTCTTTAAATACAATTTCATAATTGAGTGTTATTTTGATAAGCATTTAAAATGACTGTTTTTCCCTTACTTTCTTTAGAATACCATGAACAACAAATCAGCAAAGAGAAATTACAGTGAGATTAGAAGGGTTCACAATCAGTGGCTCTTTACAAATGTGTTCAGCGAAAAGAATTCAAACAGCATGGGGCGCATCGGCACGTCTGAAGTGTTATCAGACATCACTCCTCTCCTTCAGGTGTCTGGGAAGGTACCTGTGTTGCACCAGGCACTGGAAGCAAAGCCACCTCTTTACCTGCTATTTTTTTCTCTGGGTCTAAGCCAGTTTGGATTTTAAAACTGATGCTTGCTCTATAGGTTGTGCTCATCTCCTTCTTTGTAACCATACATCAGCGATGTCCTGTTCCTCAGCCTCAGCCCAGGATCTGAATTCCTAAGGTTCTCTGCCTATTGTCCAGGCTTTGAGATATTTCGAGGTGGAATCTACCTTTCCCTTTTTTTTTTTTTTTTTTTTTTTTTTTTTCAGATTTCCCTGAGGTGTTTATCTCCTAGGCTGTTGTAACAAAGTAGCACAGACCAGGTGGCTTAAAGCATTTAGTCTCTGGTAGTTCTGAAAGCCAGAAGCTCAAAATTAAAGTGTTGGTGGGGCCATGGTCCCTCAAAACCCTCTTCTGACATCCTCCCTCACCCTTTGCAGCTTCTGGTAGGTCCTGGTGGCTTTGGGCTGTGACTGCATGACTCCAATCTCTGCCTCTGTCATTATTCAGGCTCTGTCTCCTATACCAGACATAGTGCACTAGGACCAACCCCCCCGCCCCCAAACGACCTAACTAGTCACTAGTCTGCAAAGACCCCACTTCCATATACGGTTATATTCATAGGTCTACTTGCTAGAATTTCAGCATCTTTTGGGAGGGGGGACATGATTCAACCTATAGTTTGTAACCAGGCTTCCAACTGATTATTTTATCTCTAGCAGGATCTAAACCTTTCACACTTGAAGGAAAGGCTAGCTGTATTTGATCATCAGTAACTTGGTGAAGATGATACTCTGCTTTGCATACTTTTGTTATATTTATGAAGACGGGTACGGGTGCTGAGTCGGAATATTTTCTGGATCTCCTTATAGGCAAGGTGCGGGGCTGGGTAGTGAAGGGTACGCGGGTAAGTTAGACACAGAGCTTTTGAAGGGCTTACATTTCAGAAACAGGAAGAGGAAAAGGAGGATACAGTCTTACAAGTTCAAAGTAGAAAACAACAGTGCTGGAAGAGACAGGGGTGATGTGCAGGCAGGATGGCAAATATCTCTGTTGCGGAGACTCGTGAGCTCATAGCCAGGGCTGTTTCCCTCCCCGACGCAATTTGGGGCTTGTAAGCATCTTCTCTGAAAGCTTTAAATACCCTCGACGTGCCCTGAACCCCAAGCAGTTCTGCCCAGGGGGTGGCCTGGACTCTACTATTTCCTTTTGGGTCCGTGGGAAAATAAATTACACAGGGTGAGTAAGCATTTTGAAAGGTTTTCTTTTCTTTAATGTTTATTTTTGAGAGAGTGAGAGAGAGAACAGGGGAGGGACAGAGAGAGAGAGAGAGAGACAGAGAGAGAATCCCAAGCAGGCTCTGTGCTGTCAGAGCAGAGCCCCATGCGGGGGGGCCCCATCCCATGAACAGTGAGATCCTGACCTGAGCCGAAACCAAGAGTCAGATGCTAAACCGACTGAGCCACCCAGACACGCCAGCATTTTGAGTTTTAAACTAATTTTAAGAACTTTGTGCATGGTTAATATAATACTACTACTAACTAATGTGGATCTGTGTTTTGGGTGCTTTTTCCCCTTTTCTCACTTGAGTAATTTGGTTTAATTGGATTTTGTAGAAGTACGGAGCTACGATATACCGGAATTTCAAAAATTAAACTCATTCTTCACCTCACATATTTGAAATACTGCGAAGTAAGGGCTTCCTCGTGGAGAAGAACGACATTGAAAGGCACAGAGCACAGCCTCAGGCCAACCCACCCCACAGACACCTCGCCGCCCAGAGTTCAGGTGACTACTAAGAAATGTAATATTTTCTGTTCAGATTCAGACCGGCCTAAACTGCCTGGGAGGGTGTCCCACATGATTACCTTTTTAAAAACAAGAAGATTTTTGTCCTCATGACGTCCAGGCTTCACAGCAGCGCAAAGATGGGCTGAGGGAGAACTGAGTTAATTGTCTGAGCACCGCTTTCTGAGGTCTCCAGCTTCCACAAGGAACACTCTGGAACACTTCTGCACTTCACCGTTTAGAAGTCTCTCCCCCATATACCGCAGAGGGTATTTTTGCCACAGAAAGATGAGATTTGACGTGTAAACGTTTTCTGCACTCGTCAAAGCTCTTCCTACGTGGGAAAGTTCTTTATACATGGAAAGGGTTATTCTCCTATGGCCGGTACGGTGTTGATTCTCAGGGATATGGCAATAAGAAAAAATGTTCTTCAAGTAAGTCTTAGGCAGAACCGAAGACATGAAACGTTCTCCAGTCTTTCTACAAGGATGTTTTGTGGCTGACACATCATGGGAAATCTTTTTTATTTTAATAGATTCTTTTTTTAACATTTATTTATTTTTGAGACAGAGAGAGACAGAGCATGAACGGGGGAGGGGCAGAGAGAGGGAGACACAGAATCTGAAACAGGCTCCAGGCTCTGAGCTGTCAGCACAGAGCCCGAAGCGGGGCTCGAACTCACGGACCGCGAGATCATGACCTGAGCCGAAGTCGGACGCTCAACCGACTGAGCCACCCAGGCGCCCCCGTGGGAAATCTTAACAAGGTAACGACTTCTAGTGTTTCAACAGCCTGACTTCAGGATGGACTTAGACAGTTTTCTACCACCCATCAGGATGAACGTCAAAACATTCAAATACTTTGATATTCTGGATCTCTTTACCTTGTTAAAGCTAACGAGAAAGTGAATGTGGTTAATAGCTTTTTCTCAGAAAGACTTTCAAAATGAACATACGAGAACTGGGCTGTCTGTAGTGCTCAAAGCAGCGGCTCCCTAGTAAATATCGCCTACGGTAGTTTCTTGCATCTGTGAATATGTGTTTGGGTTTGTGTATGTACCGTGGTAGAATGCCGAGAAAAACTTGTCTGAGAATTTTTTATACACATGTTTCTCTCTAAAAACATAAAGGATTCTATGTTAGGTCAGCGGAAGATCAAGAACTTAAGGCAGCGTTGATTCCTGTCCCTGGACGAAACGCGATCGACGTACTTTCCTAACGCCGAGATCCAGCAGAAACAGCTTATCTTTCTTTGCTCCAGGAATTACCTGCTCTTGGAAGATAAAGTTCCAAAGCAACTAAACTGCTTGCTTATTGAGACTAAGTGTGCTCATCCAGACTTGCTTCAGTATTCCCACCTCTTCGACGTGCCTGCCAAACCCAAACTATTATATTGGAAACCGTGTCCATTCCCAACCACTGCTACACCTTGAAATGTCCACCTGAAAATTGCCTATCCTGGGTTCTAAACCATCTATAGCTGTAAAGGTCTATCAACGCTTCCATAATTTCCTCACTGAGAGACTCTCCTAAGACTCGATGTGGTTTTCTTCCTGGGGTCCTAGGTCTAATCAACAGCTTTTTCTTTTGGTTGTTTGGGGAAAGGACAGTGAACAAGGTGAACAAAAAATAATTTAATTAATATAGAAATCTAGGTCGATATATGTGATAGATTTGTGGGCAAACTCTTCCCATGATTCCCCTATTTTTCCTTTATATTTATTTATTTATTATTTATTTTGAGGTGGAGGGAGAATGAGAGAGAGAGAGAGAGAGAGAGAGAAAGTCACTTTGTGTGGAGCCGGACAGGTGGCTTGATCTCACAACTGTGAGACCATGGCCTGAGTGGAAATCAAGAGTCAGACGCTTACCTATTGACTGAGCCACTCGGGCTCCCCTCCCTTATTCTTCCTTGAAAATCAATATTATTAGAGATATTGTTTAAGCTGTTTCCTTCGCCGTGTTAGTTTTCTTCTGCACTGCATGTACACGAAAGACCCCTTTCTTAGGTGGCCCCAACAGGCATGCACCCAATCTAGGCAATACAGTTGACCTCACTGCCTCCATTGTTTTGCTCCCTTCCTCTTCTTATGAAAAATAAAGGCAAAAAGAGATATACATTGTATCAGTACTCAGATGTAGTGATTAGACACGGAGAAGCTGAGCTCAGGCATGAATCTCCCACAGAAGAACTCTGAGAATAGCTGTTAGCGACTCAGATGCACAGCTGAAGACTGCAATGGCAAAGTAGAAAGACCTACGTACATTCAGAATACGAGAAGCTAAGTTCTTCAGGTAACAAGACTGATCAGGGATGAAAGGAACCCCTGAATGACCCTTCTCGGAGTCAGTTGGGTACCTTTGTGCCCCTAGGCTAATTATGAGAATTCAGGGGTTAAAAGCCAGTAGTCCCACAGAGCAATGGTTTCACAAAAGTTTCAAATTCATGTAATGCTTTTCTAAGGAGAGGTTGTGTATGAATCAAGTCTCCAAGGACAGCTTTATTATTCACAGAGGAAAATTTAAGACCAAACTAATTTCCCAACACAACAAAAGTTTATAGCAAAGGAGATAGCCTTGTGTTAAAATCTAGGAAACTCCCCCAGCAAAAACTAGGTTGCACACATTTACGCAACTTGAGGGATCTGTGTTAATCTCCTCTGCATTGCTTCTCACTGCTTTGGGGCAAGGAACCATAGACTGTTTGTATGTAGACATTATTTTCATTCTTACCATCACTGTCTCCCAGCACAGAAATGACCGAATGATGAGACAATGTGAGCAGGAAGCAGACAGGCCGGGGTCCTCCTGATTCTACCAATACCCTTTTGAGATCCGAGGATTTGGTAGCCAGATACTCCAAAAGGCATATCCTCTTGAATCATGTGGCATTTCACCTAGGGGAGCCTGTCTGGGAAAATAGGAGAAACCAAAAGACTCAAACAAAATGAATTATGGAGGTAACTAAAAGATAAGCAGATATTATAAAAACATCATAAATTCAGACTTTTTTTACATTTGAACTAAGCAATTTTAATCTCTAATTTTAACTAAGCAAATACATATATATGTATATGTTTGTGTAAATATAGTGTATATGCTGTATATATATAATATATATACTATACATATTGTATATATTATATACATTGTGTACATATATGTATATATGTGAATATATATGTATATATTTGCTTAGTGTGTGTTTATATATATGTGTGTATATATATATGTGTGTGTATATATATGTGTGTATATATATATATATACACACACACACATGGCTTATGTATTTCTTTTAGAAAAAAAGATATTTTCTTTTCTTTTAGGGAAAATTTACAGGAATGTCTGGACACTTCATTACTTGAGCTATGATTTAATAACTCATTGTTTTAGTGATTCCAGGATGAGCCTTAATAGGACAGCCAAATTATATAGTCTTAAAAAATAAAAACAAAAAAGCTGTTCAACTAATTAAAAACATGGGTGTCCTAGAGCTCCAGCTAGGAGAGTACATTTGAATTCTTCATTAAAAGGGAATCCAAATTCTTGCACAAATGTTTATTATCCTTAACTCAACATGTACGTTTTTATCGAGGTCAGTTAATTCATTAGTTTGTTCAAGTTTTATTGAAGCTTACTGTAGAACAAGCACAGTTTTTGCTACTAAAAAGGTCTTGGGGCGCCTGGGTGGTTCAGTAGGTTAAGCATCCAACTTTGGCTCAGGTCATGATCTCACAACTTGTGAGGTCGAGTCCCATGTCCGGCTCTGCACTGACAGCTCCCAGCCTGGAGCCTGCTTTGGATTCTGTGTCTCCCTCTCTCTCTCTTCCTCCCCCACTTGCCCTCTGTTTCTCTCTCTCTCAAAAATAAATAAACATTAAAAAATTTAAAAAATTAAAAAAAATGCATAGTTCTAAAGACTTTGTCTTTGCTTTTATGGAGTTATAGATGTTCTAGATGCCAAATGTGATAAGCACACTGATGGAGGTTATGATGGTTAACTTCATGTGCCAGCTTAAGTGGGCCATGGGGTGCCCAGATATTTGGCCAAACATTATGCTGGGTATTTCTGTCAAGGTGTTTTTGGGTGAAATTAACATTTAGGTCTGTTGACTGAATGAAGCAGATTGTTCTCCCTAACATGGGTGAACCTTGTCTAATCAGTTGAAGGTCTGACTAGAACAAATGTTGACCCTCCCCCAAATAAGAGGGAACTTCTAATGCCAAAATGCCTCCAAATGGGACATTGGCTTTTTCCTGCCTTTGGGTTTGAACTGAAACATTGGTTCTTTGGTCACGAGACTGCCAGCCTTCAGGATAGAACTAGACCATCAGCTCTCCTGGGTGTCGAGCTTGCCAGTTGTGGATTTTTGGACTTGTCAGCCTTCATAATTACATGAGCTAATTCCTTATACTAAATACATCTTATATCCTGTTGGTTCTGTTTCTCTGGAGAACCCCCCACTAATAAAGAGGTTTACAGAGGATATTGTGAGATTGTGGAGGAAAGATCACTTAATGAAGCATAGAATAATTAATTACAGATGGCTTCTCAATGAATTAAAGTTTACTCTGAATTCTAATTCAAATATTGGAAAATGATACGCAAATTGTAGTCTTCATCAAAGAAAAAATGCAGTTCACTTTAGTATCTTCAAAGTTTTTTTAACACCAGAAATTTCTTTCAAATAACACAAGGGGGTACCTGGATGGCTCAGTCGGTTAAGCGTCTGACTTCAGCTCAGGTCATGATCTCGTAGTTTGAGAGTTCGAGTCCCGTGTCAGGTTCTGTGCTGACAGCTCAGAGCCTGGAGTCTGCTTTGGATTCCGTGTCTCCCTCTCTTTCTGTTCCTCCCCCACTCGCTCACTCTCTCGCTCTCTCTCTCTCTCAAAAATAAATAAAGATTAAAATTTTTTAAAAAAAATTGTAATCCCAGGAATTTATAAGATGACATTTTTTTGAAGATAAAAGTACAATTATTCCACGTGTGTTTACTGCTGTATCTATTCCATCTGTGACAGAAGAATTAGCTAAAAGCAATTAATCATACCTGTTTTTCTCCAGGTTGATGAGAAAAAAATGCAAGGTATTTTGCCCATAACAGGGGAGATAGGCATGGATTTATGTCCAGAGGCCCAAAGCTGCTTTGTTGTTGTTGTTTTGAAGATACTGCTTAGACAGACTACATAGAATAATCGAAGCAAAAAGCAGACTGAGCCAAAAAGTGCAGAGTTTGAAGTGTTGAAAGAGAAGAGATTTTCAGAATAGAATAAAGATGCTTTTGTCAACAAATGTGAAAACTGAGGAGTCATCAAAAGGAAAAAATGGCAACTTGGACATTTCCTCCACATTTTCCATTAAGATAAATCCACACGGACCAGTGAGCAAAACAACGGATTTAAAAAAATAGAAAAGCACAAAAATAAAACACGAGAGGTAGATTTGCTTTTAAAATTTTATAGTGGTCATGGTGTCTCTAAGAATGAAACAGAACACAAAAGACACCAAATAAAACACTGATACATTTTAATACACTCACATTTTAAGATATTTACAGAAAATTACATAATGCCAAAGACTAATGTTAATTTGGGTAAATATTTTCAATTCACATCTTAAATAGCAAGAAAATTTCCTTAGTATATAAATACTCTTATAGATCAAAGGGGAAAAGAAGAACAAAATCATTAGGAGGAACAAAGGGAGGTTTGCAGTAAAAAAAAAAAAATGCAAGGTTCCCCCCCCCAAAAAAAGGTACACTTTTAAAAGGTACATTTTTATAAGCCCCATTGAAGGTCATTAGACAATAAGTATCAAAATGCAATGCATAGGGCACCCGGGTGGTTCAGTCCATTGAGTGACAGGCTCTTGATTTCAGCTCAGGTCATGATCTCATGGTTCATGGGATTGAGCCCCACGTCAGGCTCTGAGCTGAATGTGAAGCCTGTTTGGGATTCTCTCTGTCCCTCCCCAGCTCACTCACTTTCTCTCTCTCTCTCTCAAAATGAATTACCATTAAAAAATTGCAATGCACGTGCTCTGTGACTCAGCAATTTGTTTTCCTGGGCATTTATCTTACACATTTTTAAAGGACTGTATGAACAAGAACATTCCTGGAAGCCGCTGCATGTTAGGTGAAACTACCTATACACCTATAGAATGAGACGAGTTAAGTAAATCACACTACATTCATATGAGAGAATACCTTATTGCTTTATGCGGAATACAACATCTCTAGATGTACTGTTAAAATGAAAATTAAATCACATGTCATTTCTCTGTGTGGAAAAAAAGAATACGTATATGATGCTTGGAAGCAGAGAAACATCTGGAAAGCACTCAAGAATAGTAAATTCATCCAGGGAGGGGTCGTGGCTACTTGGGCAGGAAGAAGTGTGACAAATTTTCACAGTATTTCTTTTCATGCTTCTTAAAACTTACCCAGTGAATGTAAAACTTCTTTGGTAATTAATAAATGGAAAACTTGTAACTCCCCAAGAATTTGTAAACACTAAAATCAGTCTTCATAATGTGTAGGTCAAAGAATAATATCATTTTATTTTTGTAATGTTTGTTTATTTTTGAGAGAGACAGACAGAGTATGAGCGAGGGGAGGGACAGAGAGACAGGGAGAGACACAGACTCCGAAGCAGTCTCCACGCTCTGAGCTGTCAGCACAGAGCCCGACACAGGGGCTCAAACTCACAAACTGTAAGATCATGACCTGAGCCGGAGTCAGACGCTTAACCGACTGAGCCACCCAGGCGCCCCTCCCCGCCAAAATAATATAATGAAAACCACGAAACACGTAGAATCAAATGATAGCAAAAACAATTTATATAAAATGTGGTCAAATACAGCTTTAGCTGAACTTAAATGAAAATTATAGTCTTAAATGTTTTTATTATAAAACAGGAAACACTGAAAATAATTAAGCTGACTAAGCTAAATAATTTAGCTTGACGTACAAGAAAAGATTATAGAAAATTTAAATAAAGGAAGAAAAATATGAATAATACATTTAACACCTGAAAAAAAATACAAAAAAAAAAATGCAAACGAATGTAAGTAGGCAAAGAAAACTCCCAGAAACCATCGAGAAAGCAAAATATAGTCTTATTTAAAAAAATAAAACAAACAAACAACAGCTCAGGGCTCCTGGGTGGCTCAGTTGGTTGAGTTTCTGATTCTTGATTTGGCTCAAGTCATGATCCTGGGGTCGTGGAGACTGCTTGATATTCTGTCTCTTTCCCTCTGCCCCTTTCCCACTCAAACTCTCTCTCTCTCTCTCTCTCTCTCTCTCTCTCTGTCTAAAATAAATAAATAAACAAAAAAAGCTCAATAAAGTAAACAAATAAGGAAAAAATACTAAAAATAAAAAAGAGGATATTACTTCTTGAGAAAAAAACCTAAACTCATCTGAGGAATGTTTTTATTGCAATAACTTGTATAAGTTTATTTTTTAATTTTTTTAACTTTTATTTATTTTTTAGAGAGAGAGAGAGACAGAGAGAATGAACAGGGAAGAGGCAGAGAGGGAGACATAGAATCGGAAGCCGACTCCAGGCTCTGAGCTGTCAGCACAGAGCCCGAGGGGGGCTCGAACTCTTCAACTGCGAGTTCGTGACCTGAGCTGAAATCGAACGCTTAACCGACTGAGCCACCCAGGCGCCCCTATAACATGTATAAGTTTAAAAATCTAAATTAAATGAGCAAGTGACTAGAAAAGCGCAAGTTCAAAAGGAAACTTATTCTAACCGCACACACACACACACACATACATGCACGTGCATGCACACACAGGTACACACACCTCACTAGTCCAATATACAGTAAAGACATTCCCTTATAAATAATCTATACCTTCCCCAAAATATAGAAAGTAGGACCACAGTCTGTTAGGCATATGCTTTTGAACTTTCAAGAAACAGGAATAACGATCTTATGCAAACTTTCTTCAATCTTACGCATTTTCTGCTTAAAATGAAAAATGTAGCAAGATTCCCTAATTCATTTCGCAAGCCTTCCACTACTAAAGAGAGTAAAAATTCTAACTAAAAATATAGCTATATTTAACTCAGCTGTGTGTTTTTAAAAAAATGTATCCTAATCAAATAGTGATCTCCTAGAAGTACAAGGTTATTTAATTTGAGAAAATTGAGTAACATAATGTAGGCAATTCACAGATAAAAGAAAAAAATGGTGATCATTTTATATATGCAAAATACATTTTATAAAATTAAAACTTTCACAATAAAAACTCAGTAGAGTAGGATTAGACATGATGGTCAATAACCTGATAAATGGAATTAGCTAAAAAAAATTTAATTATGAAACTGTATGCATTACATATGGGAGAAAAAAGCAAGAGTATCTGATAATATCCCTATCATCCAACATTACACAAGATATCCTAGCCAATGAGTAATACAGTAAAAGTAAACACAAAAATAAAATTACAGAATCACTCGTTAGTGATATCGTTGTCAACATTAAAAACTTAAGAGATTCATGCAATAAAATTGATCAAGCTTATGAAACCAGAACTACAATTTGAAATCCTAGAAACTCGTAGCAAAAATAACTAAAAGAATGTAATAGAAAAGGAGAATCTACTCAAAAGTGAAAAGAAAGACACTATACAATTACCTAGAAAATAAATCTATCCAAATGCATAATACCTTTGGTAAAAATTCACAGAATTTAACTGAAGGACATTAAAAAGATAAATGCAAATACAGATAAACTCTGAAGTATGTGAGAGATAACTTCTTATAAAAAAATATGCATAACCTAAGCTGGATATATCAGATGCAAATTTCCCACAAGAAATAGTGGTAAAGAAGCTCACGCTGGCAGTTCTGGGGGTATGATTATAGCTACAGTGTGAAGATTTATGACCCGACTTGGAGTTAAACAAGCAAAGTCAGTAAAAGTGTGCTTTCTTTTCCCACCAAAAGAAGGGGGCAACGTCAGGATGTAGGGACCGCCAAATCTCTGCCAGGCGGTGTTAACAGTGCAGCTCATTGCCACTAATCTTCCCCCCAAATCACGTGCCCCGTTGAAGAGCTTTATGTGTAGTTTTTCTGCTTCCCTGTGAACTAAAAAGGACACGTTATTGGTATGAATAGAGATGCATTGTAAATAGTGTAATAACAGGTAAACGACAACGTAGGACAAACTCAGCGTGTGAGTTCCTGGGTGCCCTGTCGGTGGAAAGTCCATGAAGCGTGCGGCCACCACCGGTGAGAGTCTGTAAACTCTATTGTTGCCCTTGTCGTTTCAAACCCTTTGGAAGGTACCTGGGTCTATGAAGAAATGGTTGACATAGTATAATAGATAACGGCTTTAAGTCCTGCCTTTATTATATTCCTTGAAACGCAGGGCAGAATTCATAACATGGAACATGGTGCTTTAAATATAAATTTGAAAGATCTATGCTTGTCCTTCTTGCCCACTAGCTAATCAATGGATTGGGCCCTTAAATTAAAAACAGTTTATGAATATGTAAGCTATATGTCAAGTAAAGGAATAGACTACCCATCTTAGACTTGACCAGGTGGAGTTCAAATCTGTAACTACTCCCTAACATCCCGACCAGGTGGTTTCGAAAGGCTGCCAGTAACTAGGCAATCTCCTATTTCAATTTACAGATGAGAATGAAATCAGTCCTATAGATTTACATACAGAAGAATTCTCTTTCTTCCTCACAAAGGTATCCTTTTTCTTTCTTTATAACAAGTCGAAAGATTGAGAACTCCATATTCATTTGGATTCCCCTTCTCCGCCGGGCCCTTCCTACTCGTTCTGGTTATTTGTGTTGACAGTTAGAACAGTGAGGCTTGTTTTACGGTAATACTCCAACAGTCATATTTTCTCCAGGCTGAGTCATCTCCACTCTTTATTCATTCCCTGGCTGCGTTTGAAACTTGAATTTTGTCATTCTGCCTTCCAAAGGCAATGGATTGGGAGAGCTCAGGCATGTTAGATAATGGAACACAGCCTGCTAATCTTTGATAAAAAACTATAATCCTATATAACATGGTGTCAGCCTGCTTTTTTCACTCCTTCATTTTGAATCTGATGAAGAATGGATCAGCACACTTAACTGATCATAACATATAAATGTGCTTTTGAAATCATATACCTTGAGTGATAAATACCATAACCTAACCAATACTTTTTGGACATGAGGCAATGAAATCCATTTTTCCCCTTTTGTATAATTTTGTTCACTCTGTTCCCAGCCTTTCCATTGACAGAGTAGCGATGACGCAGGTGTGTGACTGATTCCGGTGATGTGACACTGAAAACTGAATGTCAATGCTAGCAGTTAGCCCTTCGCCTCCTTCCCAAACCTCTGCATTCAGTACCAGTATTAAGAAAATAAACTCCAGATTTTAAAAGAGAATATGGAAAATAAACACCTCTTAGTCATGGCTCCAGGTAAAACCCAGCATCTAAAATCCCTAATCCGAATACCACAGCCATCGTTAACCAGCTGAATTCTCAAGTGAGGGACTATTTAGACAATACATTGTAGTTACCAAAAGAAGCTGCATTTTCCCCAAGGCTTATCTGGTCTCCTATCCTGGTTGATAAATCCAGATCACACATAATCTTACAGCTTCTCTTTTCCAATGGAGGCAGAAAGAACAGGGTGCAGTCTTAGGCTGGCTGCCATTTTTCCACTAGCAGGGATCTTACCCAGGTCTTACGCTGCACTTTGCAAAGCATCTCACATTCTAGAATAAACTCCAGTTTAATTTTTCTGCATCAGCTACATGAATCAGAAGAAAAACATTACATTAAAAAGCAGTATTGCACCTGTTATGTTCAATACCTAACCATTTATCTCATCCGCAAAAGGATCAAAAGTCTTCCTGTGTTGCCTCATTGTAGCCTAGAGAACTCCACTCTGTGCCCTTGACCCCTGGCAGAGCATTCCTCCCCTTGAGATAGAGTGGACAATCACGATGGCATAGCATTTTAGTGACTTATAAATAATAGAGATACTCAAGTGTCTCTCATGGCCCTCCAGAGACTACTGGATCCAGGTTGTGGTTCCAATTTATTTATTTTCCCACTATACGGTGAGAGTGGACAGGATAGGTGAGCTGTGGGCCTTCCACTGGGCATATGTTGACCACATTAAACATATGGGACCACCAACCTGCAGTTAGGGTGCGATGTGTGATTGACACACTCAAACAGGTTTTCTCCTTTATTCCCAATGGTTTTTAAAGCTTGAACCCAATTGATTGGGCTTATTGTGCTTCCCAATATGGGAGAAGTATCATTCCAGAAGAATTCTGCCTGCTTGGGAACTTCTTCCTGACAGTTTGTCATTCCTCTGTATCTATGGTCAAAATAGTAGGAGGATCAGCCCGTATGGCCTTTTATTTACTCTGACTTATTACCTCTATGAGCCACTTATGGCCTTGGTCGCTGTGTGGAGAACCGTCAGGTAGTGAAGTACAAGCAAGAAAGCTCAGTCCGATGTGATGCAAATAGAGGTGAGAGTCCATGGTTGGATGGTGATGGTTTTGATTAAGGTGGTCGTAGTAGAAATGACAAACCAATAAACGGACCCCTGCTACCTTGTGGAGGTGTCATTCAAAGTATGTGCCAACCAATAAGACGTTTGCTTTAAGAATGGGACGCGTGAAGGTTGCTTCCTATGATTCAGACCTAAGTATCTCAATAGATGGTGACATCCTGTGCTGAAATCAGAAGATTTAGGGAAGGAAAAGTCCTTGGGAATATGGAAAGAAATCAATTATTTTGCTTTGGAGAAATGAAGCCTGAGACATTTTACGTGGCATCCATGTTCAGACATTGAGCAGACAGTTGGACCCATGAACTCGGGGTATAGACAAGGGATGGAGATACAACATTAGGAATCACCAGACAAAAGACTGAACGTAACGTCATTTGGCAGGGACGCACATGGGAAAGCGTGTGGGTAAATAAAATGTGACACTGTGACTTCTCTCTTCCCACCCAATCAGCCCTTGTGTTTATCGATAAGCCTGGAGTGTGAAAGCACTGAAAGTCTACATCCATGTTCCCATGTATCAACTTAGAGCAATCTGAGTATTCACTTAGATATCCATACAAAAAAATGTATGTGTCACATGACTTATTACAGTTCACATCCAGTGTGAACAGTAACAGTCAAAGGAATGAATGGAATTTTGGGCATTTCTTCAATATCTGAAGTCTGGGATATCTTTGATTTGAAATCATTTCAGCACCTCCGAAAATAGCTCTCACTAGCCACATCTTTCCAGAGTTTTAGGAAACACTCAAGACACCCAGGAATACCAGAGCATCACTCTCACAGCCACACAGTGTGGAAGCAACCAAAATATCAATTAAATGTGACAAACAGCAGTTTATAATCTAAGTTCCAATTACTCTATTACAAAATTTTGCTCCAAAACATGTGTGTCAAAATCAAATATACATTGTAAAGTCTAGACTTGAATTTTCATGACCAGCTGCAGAAAATTATTGTAATTTAGGGGGAAAAAAGAAGATATAAGGAGAGTGAAACAAAAAGATTTCCAGATTTCAGGGTCTTCACGGCATTATTTCATCACCAACCTATATAGTTAAAACAGTTACTTGAGCTGTTGCTACAAGGGTAGGCTAAAAATAGAATGATTAGAGAGTGAATTCTAGAGCAAGGATGCCAGTGTTCAAGTCTCAGCTTTGCCAAATATTTGAAATACGTGCTTAAACACACTGCCTCATTTCTTTCTTTTCAAATTGCTCATCTTTGGAATAGTTATGATAATAGCTTATAATAGTTATGACAATAACATCTAAAGTCATGTCTCCATGCAACATTTGCCCATGGAAATACAACTGCTCAACAGCGAACATGAATGCATGTTCACTGCTGACCATCCCAGATATGCCCTGAATCCATCACTTCTCTAAGACATAACTAGAATTCATTTTGCTTTTTACCTTTTATATTTCTTCTTGTAGCTTGAGATGTAATGAAATGGCCAAACCTAAAACTCTCAGTAAAGATTCAAGTGTGACTAACAAGCCCACATAAAAGGGGAAATTGTGTTTAAATAACTTCTATTTTCCACAAAGGGTTTCTTCATGTACTTACTCTTTATATATAAGACTATGGTTTATGTAGCACTTATTGTGTGCCAGCCATTATTCTAAGTGCTTTGTAAACTTTATCTCATGTGGTTTTCACAGCTACCCCATGAGATTGGCCTGGGCTCTTCATTTCCCTCCCGTGCTACCTCTGATTGCAAATGTAGGGCATTGTACATTTATTTAAAATACTTGGTGAAAAATAAGATTTGTAGCCTACCGTGGTTGATATTTCTACCCACTCATGGAAGGTTTGGGAACTGATACCGAGTCTATCACAATAGAAATTAACAATTTAGTGATTCCAAGATGACCCATCTAATTTTAAAACCCAGCCTTTCCCAAACTAGCCGCAGTTTGGTTTGTAGTGTGTGTTTTGAGTGAGTTCTAAGGAACTGAGTTTGGGAAATGCTGATTCACATTCTCTTCAGGACGGGTCGACTCCCTTTTCTTTTGTAGAAATATTCTGAGAAGGAAAGATTAAACTTTATTCAGTGAGTCATTCATGTGAAATAAGAGGGAAGATCTTTTTTAAAGGATCTGTTGCATGTGTAAAAGGGGGTTCAGGTGTTTCTGGGAGTGGAGATAAAAATCATTGGCCTATGTATTAGCTAAATTAGTTAACTGGATACCAGTAGGTTTCTGACAATTTTCATGCTGTTGAGGATTTGCAAAGTATGGGGCAGACTGTCTTTAAATACCGCGTGTGGTCCATGTTCCTTTTACGTATTCTGTTTACTCCAAAAAACTTAGGGGATCTTGCAACAAAGCCCCCCACCAACACACACACACACACACACGCACACACACACACACACACACAATAAATAATTAACCTGTGTCTCTGACCCTTCTTCTTACATCACCACCGTCATTATTGTTAGACTTATAAGGTGAAGATCTTTAATATTATGAGGGTATCTCTCAGGTACTTTACACAGTACTCTAAACATTTAGACATACACTAAACATGTAAACATACAGTATTCTAAACATTTACAAAATGCATACAAAGTATGAGCACACCGTATATGCTCTTAAACATTAGTTCATCCAGTTGCGATGTGCCCCTTGTATACCAACTATGTTATCTTGTTTGGTCATGACACCAATTTTCTGGACTAAGAATTATCCTCACATTACATACAAAAAGAAAGAGTTCCAGAAAGAAATTGCAAAAGGACATAAATCATAAACAAAAGCCAGATTCAACACTTGGTCTTCTATAACCAGCCTTCAGCTAGAGCTCTGTGGCAAAGATCTCTCCCTGTAACTTTTTTTTTTAATCTTCAGGATTCTGTGGGTTTCCAAACAGATGGACTTGAGTGTCTGTGCCCTGGATGTCTTTGTCATAGCAATCCCATATGTCCCTTATAGTTTATTAAAATGTTGCTGGCTAAACGAGATCAGAACTGAGTCCATCAGCCAGACCTAGTAATATCTTCCATTGAAACGATAAATTTAGTGGGATGCTATCAACTCCATCCAGCTTGTACAGGGTTTGGGGGACAAATTGCTGTGTTGGTTTAAGCAGACAAGAGAGCTGGGGGCAGAGAGCAGATATATCCTATTGTTAGATTCTAAACCCCAGGGCAAAAATTCTCAATTAAAAGTCTATGAGTGACCTTGGATTTATTGGCTGTCTAAAATAAAAGACAAAGTTGTTGTTGGAATGCAGGAAGGCATTTTTCTGGGGACTAAGCTAACGTTGTATTCGCTTTGGGGTTCCATGACCCAAAAAGTACCATCCACTGATGGAGAAGAGACACATTTAGCCACTCCCTTCCTCACCCACCACACCTATTCTGGTCCTTAGCATTAGAGTGACATATGTATGTCAAGTATAGGGGCATGCAGTTATTATCAGACCAAGATGCTAAGAAAAAGGATCCCTGTGGGGGATCAGGAAAATGGCTACTCCAATGCTTCCAGTGCTGTTTTCCTCTCTTATTATATTTTTCCCTATCTCTTTTTGATTCTCTCTGTGCAGCTTGTGTTGGAAAATTGGACTTATTCAGTCTACCATTTAAGACGCCCTGTCTGCTACAGAAAAATTCTGGGGTAGGCTGGCCAGGGAAGTTCTTCTTTGGACAAGTGCTTTGATCAGGTTGTCCTTAGATTCATGCCTCTGTCTCTCTCTCTGATATAAGATAGTAGCTGCTAAAATAAAAAGAGGTCAAGTTAGAAGTGAACAAAGTCCTTGTTTCCTATACTTGTTGTAGCCCCATGTGCGAAGGTCAAAGGTCCAAGGGAGAAATTTGAAGACAAGTCCTCCAATATTTAAGGAAAGTGTGAATTTAACTGGAAGCATCTCCCCTGCATATCTCCCTTGGAAGCTGTGGTGGCTTGAACACGTGGAAAAAAACTCGTGACCTCAGATATTTGTCACCTCTGCCATCTTTCCACCACTGAGATAGGAAGACCAATGATGACTATTAAACTCTTCATGTGTGGGGAGGGTTGTATTGCTGGTGGTGTGGCATAACAAGTGTAGGCCTTACACTGACCATCTGAGAGGAAGGTTTGTTCTGTGTTAAAGGCAGACACAGGTCATCGAGGAAGACAGGAACTCAATATGAGTAAAGGACCTGTCTAGGACACAGCCACTTTCCAGCATCCATTTAGAGATTAATTAAGAAAGTCTCATAGGCTTCTGGGACAAACCAATGGGGAATTAATTTTATGTCCTTGGACACAATTGATTTTCAGGAGGCCGCAAAATTGATGCCTATCTGTTAGAACGTCATGGTTGGAATTCTTCTTCCTTAGACAACTTTAGCCGTCAGACTCTTGTGGCAGCAAAGCAGCAAAATCAAGTTAGGATCAGTAGCATTAACGGAAGAAGAATCAAGGTCACAGTGTCAGTCAAGTAGAAAAACAAAATCTGCAACAAGTTTAACTAAAATAATAACATCAGCTATCCATTTCAAAAGACAACAGCAGCGGCCAACTGGTCCTCTGGGATGGATATAGGAACTTCACTCTGGGCCTTCAGGGACCAATGAGTTGAAGTACATCATGAGGATCTACCATTTTCACTCACCCATTATCACAAAAGGGAAGAAGCCACCCCAGGTTTGGGAATAAAGGATACTGCGAGGGGGCAGAGAGAATTCGTTGGGCTGAAGACAGAAGCAAAGACAAAAACAAAGAACGGCTTCAGGGTAACAACTTTATGATTGGAAGCAGAGACATTGATTTTCTCAGTGTCTTGAATCGCTCGGGAAAGTATGGCTTACCCACACAAACACGAAATGAGCACTTGCTTGTGTGTAGTTTGGAAATGGAAGGTCAGGTGGGTGGGTTCCCTGCTGAGAAACTATATTTCAAACATCTATTTGATTTTTTAAAGGATTACACCAATGGCACCCGTGAACGGTTTTTCATTCAGTTTGAATAATCTGAGATAAGGAACAGAAACATGCTTAATGTAAGTGAATATTAGGAGCACAGTTGCTCAAGTTAATATTTTATATGCAATTAGAAGCTGTAAGAGGATTCTTGCGACCTTGTGGTTTTGAGTTTAAGAACAAAGGCACATGATGCCGAGTACTCAAAACCACAGCGGGTGAACAGAAATCATCAATTGACTGAGGACAAACAGAGCTCAGAAGGGCCCACAGTCAATTTCCAGGTATCTCTACCTATATGTTTGACCTGGACCCAGTTGCTTAAAGCTTTCAAGCCTATGCTTTTCTCCCTTGAAGTTAGGATAATTATAATTATTTCTATTTCAGAGGGCTTTTGTGAGAGTCCACGAGATAATGTGTACAAAGTGTTCAGCACAGGACCTGGCACACAACAAGTGCCCTTTAAATGACAACTGCTGTGGCAAAGGCTACTAGTTGCTTATCCAACATACATGCTCCCCCCTTTTTTGTGCTAACAGAATCACGGTTTTGTTGGGAGTTGAATTATGCTCACTGAAAACTGTTTTCCAATCTATTCTGCAGATAAAGGTAACCATATGAAACAGATATGGGCGATGGAATGCCATGGAGTTTGTGAGTGTGGCATTAATGCAACCATTTTGCCTTTACTCCTTCTTCCTTGCTGGAATCACAGCTATGTTGCCTGAACATTAGCAGCCTTCTTGTGACCATGAGGCAACCTGGAAGATGAAAGTCTTGCGCTAAATACAATGAAGCAGAAATACTGAAAAAACTCTAGGTCCTCAATGACAGCACATAGCTGTCGTCATAATCATTGATTGCCCACCGGTGATAGCTAAGTTTATGTGTCAACTTGGCTAGTCCATGATACCTAGATATTTGGTCCAAGATTATTCTAAATGCTTTTGCAAAAGTATAATTTTATTTTATTTCATTTATTTATTTATTTATTTTTACATTTATTTATTTTTGAGAGACAGAGAGAGACGGCGTGAGCAGGGGAGGGGCAGAGAGAGAGGGAGACACAGAATCCGAAGCAGGCTCCAAGCTCTGAGCTGTCACCACAGAGCCCGACACGGGGCTCGAACTCGTCAACTGTGAGATCATGACCTGAGCCGAAGTTGGACGCTCAACCGACTGAGCCACCCAGGCACCCTGCAATAGTATTATTTTAGGCAAGATTAATGTTTAAATCAGTAGACTTTGAGTAAAGCAGATTGCCCTCCATAATGTAGGTGAACCCCTTCCAAGTAGTTGAAGGCCTCAATCGAAAACCACTTTCCCAGGAAAAGAAGGAATTCCACCAGAAGACTTTCTCCAGACTCAAACAGCAACTCCCTTCTGGGTGACTCTCTATATATCTATACTTATCTCTATATCTGTATCTATATCTATCTATGTCTATATCTATCCATCCATCCTATTGATTATGTTTCTCTGGAGAACACTGGTGAATACACTCATTAAATAAAATTAAAACTGAATTTAATTAAATACCTAGCTTCTAGGTTTCTGTTACTAGCTGTTGGGCACAGTTCTTTTCTGTACATGGACCATTTTTACTACTTGTTGCAATTTAGCATGATCATCGTTCCATGTCAGAAGGCACAGTTTGTTTCCAGGCCTAAATTCTGTTGAGGATTTATTATCTTCAGATTTGAGACGGGCTGTAGAGGAAAGAGGTAGAGACAATTAAAAATTTTAAAAAAAGCAAAAGGAATGAGGTTCCATGGTTAATTTCCACAAAGCACTATTACCACTGAACTTTTCATTTGAGTCCACTATTACTCTGAAATCATGTCTGAAGACAAGAGGGTAACACTTATGTGGCAAAAGGTATGAGGCACTGAGGAGGAAACATGTGTTCTCACTGTGACCAGCCCAGTAACTCTCCTACATGGAATGCTGTGTCAGCAATGATCAAGCAAAGCTAATGGAGATCTTTAAGCTCCATATCTACCCAACACAGCTTAACTGCAATGTTGCTGGCCACATTGCATATTCTGGAAGTTTAATTAAAGCTATAGAAAAAAATTCTATCCAAACATTTTTAATCCTCGTGTCCCTTTCTTTAAGCGTAATTTTACAGATTTGCACAGTATAAGTGATATTTTAAAAATGACTTTTTTCTGGAAACCTCTCTGGTGAAAACGTCTGCCCATATGTCCCCTCTGTCTGCTTCATGATCCCTGAGGAATCCCTGTGGGACCTCCTGAAGTTCCGCCTAGTCAAGATTTAAAAAACAAAAACCAAAATAACAATAATCATAATCTCTGGGGCGCCTGGGTGGTTCAGTCAGTTGAATGTCAGACTCTCGATTTCAGCTCAGGTCATGATCTCAAGGTCCAGTCCATGGATTCAAGCCCTGTGCCTGCCTCTGAGCTCACAGCCTGGAACCTGCTTGAGGTTCTCTCTCTCCTCTCTGACCCTCTCCTGCGTGCTTGTGCACACGCTCTCTATCTCTCTCAAAATAAATAGACATTTAAAAAAATCCCCAATCTATAGGGTCCTTTGAAGATCTATGCCCCTGTTCAGTCTCCAAGCATTGGAGAGATTAGACTCATGCTTTTTTATCTTGATCCCAATTCAGTTTCATGTCTACCATGTGCCCCATTCTATTTATTATGACCTCTAGATTCTATGTCCAAGTTGTGCTTAGCTTCAAAAACTTTTCTCTTTTTGCCACTTTCATATATCCATCCATTCATTTGTTCATTTTTAATAACAGCAACAACGTACATCACGTAAGACCATTCTCATCGTTTTAGATCATACTCATTGAAAAGGCATGCTAATTGCTATGAAGGTAGAATGAAACCTATCAAAGATCTAGGAATGCATTGTGACCTACTCCTGTGAAGGACAAGTTGACCATAAATTTGACAGTGATGGATACTAGTGATGGGTTTTGATTCTTTAAGTCAATTCCATCCTTCTGCTTTTGAAAGATGATGTGAACAGTGGCTCGTCTGAAACCTTGTGTTTCTTTCTTTCTTTTTTTTTTTCTTCTGGTTAATAATATGTTGAAGAATACCTTAAGGAGTGAGTTTTATGCTTGAATATTTTAATGATCTTATCAAAATACCTGACCCATTATCATATAGTACCACAAAGATGTCATCCTTGAAGGTTATAGGAACATTCGTATCATTATGTTACTTTGTGATAACATATGGAATAAACATATGAGGATATTAAAATGATATTCACATAGATGCATCCATCCCGACAGATTTCTTATACAAAATACTCCATGCCATTGATTTGAAGGTATGTAGCTAACGCTTATTTTTAGGGTATTCTAAAACACGGGAGCATAATCAGTTAACATTGGCACATTTAATTAAGGAATTAGAAAGAGTTGTTTTCAGTTTGAACATAAAGGTAAACATTTAGTGTTCCGCTAGCTCGTCTTGGAGGTCATTGAGAAAACAGCAAATACAAAAGAAAAGTTCATTTTCAGTGACACAAGGAGACAGCTGGGAAGCCAGACCCCAAAACAGATGGAGTGGCTACCGGGGAAAGATACGGATGAAGCTGGTACCCAGGAAGCAGAGCGGCTAATACACCAGCGGAGAAGACTCCGTCCTGGTGGATCTGAGCACAGAATGAGGAAGCACAGTGCTAAGAAGCAGAGGAGCAAAGCGCAATTTATCTGCAAAAATACTAGCTTCCCAGTGAGGTGGCTGGTTCTAAAAAACGAAGGAAGGGGAAGGAAATGAGGTTTAATGGGAGGACAAAGAAGCCATTTCACAGAATTCGTACTATCTCCATGACAGCAGATGAGAAGCAAGGTTACACATGATGGTTTTTTCACAGGGAGCTATTTCTCTCATTTAAATAGGTGTAAGAAAAGCATCATCAAACTCAGACAAAAAAGCAGATCTAAGAAAAGAAACAAACAACAACAATGAAAACTCCAATTAGCTTGGAACATGTCCAAGCAAATCCCAAAACATATCGCTGGCAAGTGGCTGCTGGGGATGGAGTGGGTGGAGAAAACTCTTCTTTAGATGGAGTGTATGCAAATATGCTACGTGGGGAAAAGGGGGGCGGGGGGGAAGGGAACAACAAATGACAGACTGTTTGCAAACCATAGTCTTGCCACTGAGAAAGATGAAATAAAATGGAGTCGCTTTGTCAAGGGGTTTTGACATGGAACCAGGAGGCCAGTCAGGAGGTGAGCCTTAATTTTTTTTTTTGATGTTTATTTATTTTTGAGAGAGAGAGACAGAGAGAGAGTGCAAGTGGGGGAGGGCAGAGAGAAGAGACACAGAATCTGAAGCAGGCTTCAGGCTCCGAGCTATCAGCACAGAGCCCGATGCCAGGCTTGAACCCACAAGCCACAAGATCATGACCTGAGCCAAAGTTGGACGCTTAACTGACTGAGCCATCCAGGTGCCCCAGGAAGTGAGCCTTATATGCCTGTCCTTACCAAGTGGAACCATGAACTTTTGAATTGGGTCCAACCCCAAATATTCCAAAGACTCTGCACAGATACCTGCAACTTGCTACAGTAACACACTTTTGCTTAGTGAGAGCTTCAGCAACCAATTATATTTATTTTGAGGTCTGATGGAAACTAAGAATATACATTGATTTTTAGTTAAGCAATACTTACTGAACTTGTAAAATAGTTGTACATAAGAAAGAATGTCTTCAGCTCTGTTTTGTTTTTGTTTTTGTTTTTGTTTTGAAGGCGATAGAAAGTAGTGCCTAAGACCAAAGATTCTAACACTGTGCTGCCTGAGTTCATGACCAGCTCTGCCGTTACTCCTGTTCCATGCCTTAAGTTCCATGTCTCCATTTTCTCATCGATAAAGTGGAGACAATTATACTAACCTACATTATAGGTCTGTTGTGAGAATTGATTAAGTTAATATAGATGAAGCCCTGAGAAGATTCTCTGGTACAAACTAAATTTTCATTGAACATTCCCTATTGTCATTATTTCTAATGTGAAGTTAATTTTCAGTCTTTTTATAATAGTTGAATAAGTTAGAGGTATATCATGGAAATTGTGGCCACTCTTTGCCATATATAAAAATCAAACTGTAAATGTAGGATAATAATTCATTAAATTTGCAATCACGGGTTCGGATAGAAGTTCTGTGGGGTACATAATTTAGTTTTGCTTAGATGCATACATGTATTTAGTCATTCACTACATGATTTGTGTTTTGTCAAATCAGTTTGCAAAGACAAAATTTATTCTTAGTAAGGAGTTTTACTGAAACATGCAAAAAAAATGCAAAGAGAAATTAATGAGGTTTACAGTACACGGTATGGTTTTCTCCTCGGAAGTATTCTTTTAACACTACAGATGCAGAATGGATACATTTGATTAAAAAGCTCTAGAGGAATATGTAGCAAACAATTGCATAACAATGTCATAAGCTAATTTCATTAACTAATATGTTTTATAGTAGAAGCTATTTATTTGATTCATTCATGGAGCCCAGCTACATTTTATATTACAGATTTCTGCACATAAAGAACTGGGAAGGTACATATTTACATTTCTTTTTAGCCTGACACATCCCAAGTCAAGTCAGGCCCTCACTGTTCCCTCTTGTTTGACACATTAAAAAAACATATTTCTGAATTCTCTCTCGAGCTCTATCACTCTACTTTGACTTATTCCTAGAGCAGCCCCATCATTCAGTCATGGAACTGGCTGTACACATGTGGGTTGTGGATCTTTCTTCAAGTGACTGCGGAAACTTGGAAAGACAAAACTATTTTAGTCAGGTGTTTCAGATCCCCCGTAACTTCAGAGTTTGTTTTTCTTTCTTGTTGCACACCTCGCCCTCAATAAAAGCCTCAAAGAAATACCAGTGATTTCCCGTTGGTACCAATGAACAGCATGAAAATTATTATTATGTTTTTTTATTCTAAAAACTTGGTTCCTGGATTCTCAATTAAACCTGTGAGTTTCCTATGTATGGCATTATCCACTCCCTTACCCAGTTTGCCACTGATTACTTGTTTAAAAAGTGTAATTATGTGATAGTATATTATTTTAAAACAAATGATCCTATGTTAAAAATAAAATTAAAAACGTTGTCATTTCTTCCTCGTTCATTATGATTAGGGAAAACTACAGTTGAAGACACCAAATGATGATAATGCTACAGATAAGAGTTGGTGTTATCAATTAATGTTATTGGTAGTAACACAATTATTGTAATAAACACTATTCTTCTGCTTCAGATCAGGTAACTGTGAGTCTACAGCAGGAATGAGCAGTGGTCCCAAGAGTCAGTTTCCATGCTACGCATGGCCAAAGATAAGGAAATAAGGATGCTGAGAACCACGGGGTAATTGAAAGAGCTTTCAATTTGCTATTCCAAATACCTGGTTCCTGTGCTTATTCCGTCACTTCTTGATTGCATGAGTTTACTCAATTTACTTCCTTCATTTTTTTCTTTAAAACTGAATTGCTGCTGACTTTATTACTGGGATACTGTGGTAGAACAGTGAGATTTTTTTCTAAAGCAGCTTTACTGAAATAAAATATTTACAACAAAATTTACCCATTTTGCATGTATAATTGATGAGTCTTAACTAACATATAGTGTCACATAATCATCACTACAATTCTAGTAGAGCTCATTTCCATCATCCCCAAATTTCCTTCTTGCCCCTGTGCCGTGGATCCCGTTTCCCCACGCCCAGCCCCAGTGGATCCCCTCTCCCCACGCCCAGCCCCTGGTGACTGCTGTTCTGCTTTTCCGTCACTGGAGTTCTGTCTGTTCTAGAATTTCATTTCAATGGAATAATTTACTATAGAATTTACTGTGTCTGGTTTCTGACATCTGCCATAATGTTTTCGTGATTGTGGTTGTATATAGCAGTGGTTTCTCTATCTAATTACTGATCTGTTCGGTGTTTATTTATTGCCAAGTATCCTATTGTATGGATATACCACAATTTATGTACCTGTTAAATCTCGATAGCTGCACATTGTTTCCAGTTTGCAGTTATTATGAAGAGCATTATGTTCTGTCTTTCTATAGACGTGCCTTCATTTCTCTTGGTTAAATAATTGTAAGCAGGGATACTGGGTTCCATGATAAAAGTGTTTACATTTATAAGTAACAAAAGAATTGTTTTTAAGGTGGAGCTGTCATTTGGAATTTCCACTAGCAATGTAAGAGTCTTATTTTTAAGTGCTCACATTCTCAACATTTGGTTTTTAAAAAAAGCTAGTTTGGGGGTGCAGTGTTCTCTGATTTTGGTTTTAATCATTCCTATCACCAGAGACGTAGAAGATCTTGTCATGTGTGTATTTGGCATTCGTGTAATCTCTTTGGCAAAGTATCGGTTTAAATAACTGAACATGTGTTGGATAGTTTGCCTTACTACTGAGGTGAAGTGTTCCTCTAATATTCAAGACAGAAATCCTTCATCAAATGTTCATTTTTTGTGATTTTTTTTTTATTTTTAAGAATCTACTACACACCTGTGCATTGTTGATCTTCAGTAAATATCAAGATGATCTGTTCCTTCTTGAATCCTAAAGGGTCGGACTCCAAAGTCATCCCAACGCACTTGGCAAAAACTACTTCTGAGGATATGGTTGCAATTGCTTTAAGGCTGTTTAACGGGCTTAGTTCTGAAATAATTCCCCTGATTTGTTGTTGAATCAAACCTGGAACTAAAATATCTTTACTGTCGCCCACATTTCATGAAACTCTAGAGGAATGTTTTTTCTGCGGTCCATCATCATGGAGGGCACACACGGTCACATCCATCATTTGGAAAACGTGCTTTGTGCCCCTTATTTAAATCTTATAACATTGCTGTACAAAAGGAAAGCAAGTGATAGAGCTTTTAACAGCCCAGACTCTGGAGTCAGACAGGCATGTTTGGTCCTGACCCCCACCGGTTAGTAGCTTTGTGACAATTTACGTAACCTAGCAGACCTTCAGTTGCTTCATCTTCAAAATGAAGAAACAAATACTTCTTACGTTATAGGGTCATTGCGAAGATAAGACACAACAGATGTGAGACACTCAGGGTGATGGTCGCCATGCAGCAAGTGCATAACACAGCTTAGTGGATTATTTAGAGAATTAGTGTCAGGTTCCATGAAAATGTAAAAGTCTGATGCTACTTTAAATTGCCTCTAGACCTGAGCAGGCAGGCAATGAAATACAAACCCTGGCCTTCATTTCTGCGGCAATATAATTGTTACAAAATGTCTGAGATTTTACTGTTCCATGACACGCAAATTAATTTATGTCAAGTCTCTTGGATCTCAAATGAGCTGTGGTGTCACTTCTTGGCGTATTGGGTCAGTGGCCTTAATAAATCATCTAAAGTTATCTTCCTCCTTTTCTATATAGTATGCCCTTGCTCCTTTTGTTTTCTATGAAAGACAGACAGACAGACAGGAAGAAGGGAGGGAGGGAGAGAAGAAAGAAAGAAAGAAAGAAAGAAAGAAAGAAAGAAAGAAAGAAAGAAAAGGAGGAAGGAAGGGAAGGAAGGAAGAAAGAGAGAGAGAAGGAGGAAGGAAGGGAGGAAGGAAGGAAAGGAAGGAAGAGAAAGAAAAGAAGGGGTAGGGAAGGAAGGAAGGAAGAAAGAGAGAGAAAGAAAGGTAAAAGGTTAGAACTAATGTCATTTTCTAACATTTCCTGTATTGCTTTAGATTTTAACTAATTTAAGTAAAGTAGAGGGAATCGTTCTTTGGGGATTATTACGGGCACATGCACAGAGCTTAGAGCAAAGGAGTCAGGTGGGTTGTGAATATCAGCGTCGGCTCCCTATGTCATGCAGAAACACAAGAGCAGTGTCTACAAGCAGTTGGAAAACCATACTTCACTGTCAAGGGCACTCACTGTGGGCAACCTTTTTGAAGAGCTAGGTTTACCTGGGTTATGTACTTTTGGTCTGTGCACTGTGATTACAGGTAAAGCTCAAGAAATATTCCATTAAAAATATCTGGACAATTTTTGTAATTTAAAATAATTCATGGAGGGGTGCCTGGGTGGCTCAGTCAGTTGGGTGTCCGACTTTGGCTCAGGTCATGATCTCGCGGTCTGTGAGTTCGAGCCCCGCGTCGGGCTCTGTGCTGACAGCTCAGAGCCTGGAGCCTGTTTCAGATTCTGTGTCTCCCTCTGTCTCTGACCTTCCCCCTTCATGCTCTGTCTCTCTCTGTCTCAAAAATGAATAAACGTTAAAAAAATTTTTTTCTTAAATAAAAAAAAAATTCATGGAACAGGATAAAACTTTTAATTAACGATAAATTTATGAGTATATATGTACAATGTAAAACATGTAAAACACTAAGATATACATATCTTAGTATTATTTGTGTGTGTGTATATATACATATATATGGTATTTAATAATGCACACTGCATGCATATTCCTACTTCCTGTGCCTGAGATTAAATATCAAGCCCATCACTGGAATATCGGTAATGTCTTTAGCTAAGTGTAATGAAGGATTTGGGCCCAGACCAGCCCTTTTCTGTTCTCATCTGGTTCTGGCCCCCTCCCATCTGCCTCTGTATCCCTCATTGATTCAATCTCCTCCCTTAATGTCCAGACTTTTTCTCGTCTCAGAGCTGATACATTATTTCAAGCATTCTCGGGGTCGATAGCTAAAATGCTCCCAAGTTAAATTTTGAACGCACA
This sequence comes from Acinonyx jubatus, assembly GCF_027475565.1. Taxonomy (NCBI): domain Eukaryota; kingdom Metazoa; phylum Chordata; class Mammalia; order Carnivora; family Felidae; genus Acinonyx; species Acinonyx jubatus. The sequence continues at coordinate 73,123,230 of NC_069380.1, read as the reverse complement.
TAGACTTCATCAGCCGTGTTTGCAATGTGTAGCGACGTTTATTTCTCTTTCCTTTTGCTCAAATGTCTTTAAATGTGTGCACTGCTGGGGATGTTTTGTGAATGCCCTCAGGAAAAATGTCTGGCTCAAAATTTCCATGAATTCCTGTCTGCAGCTGAAATGGCAGAATTTTTAGAGCTCCGTGGCTTTAGGCAAGCAAAGAAAAACTTTCCAACTAGTTTTCTCTTCAAATGCTCTATCCAAATAAACATGGTAGGTTTTTTTGTTTTGTTTTGTTTTGTTCTTTTTAATGATTGTGTCCTATTAACCCTTCCCTTTCCACCCACCTATAGTACCTCAATTGTTTATGGGCCTCATTTCAATGGCTTGTGGACCATCCAAACAACGCCACTTCGTCATGCGCGGTCAGGGAGAACTTGGTTCTTTTCTTTTCCCACTTCTTTTTTTTTTTTTAATTGTGGGAAGAACCCTTGATATGAGGTCCACCTTCTTCACAAAAATTTAAGTGAACAACACAGTATTGTTCAGTAAAGCCACCGTGCTGCATGGCAGATGGCCAGAATGTATTCATCTTGCATAACAGAAACTCTATGTGCTTGAACAGCCCATTTACCCCCTCTCCATGCCTCCCCCCCTTGCCCCTGGCAACAACTATTCTACTTTCTGTTTCTATGAGATTGGCTCTTTTCGATACCTCATATGACTGGAATCATGCAGTAATCATCTCTGCATACTGGTTTATTTCCCTTAGCATAATGCCCTCCGGGTTCATGGTATTTGTTGTTTGTTTGTTTTCCAATGTATGGAAGGAGAGGAAGGATCGGTAGCCATCTGTCCTACCGGTCTTTCAACATATGAGCTTGGTAAACATGTTTATTTGCTCATGCTTACTCGGGTCTCCTACCGGGCACCTCAGTGGGTGTAAAGCTCACCTATTTCTCTCTAAAATTATTTGAGAAGATGGAATTAATGCTTGGGGCAAAGTTCTAAAATGGAAAATACTCAGACCCAACGAACAAACAAACCTGGATTTGGCCCAGTATAAATGACAGCCTGAAATAAGTCATAAACCAAGGATGATCAGAATGTAAATGTTTTCTTCTCCTCTCCAGCAGCTTCTTTTTCCGACATATAAGACAACGCCCATTCAAATCAACGGCATTCAGCTAAGATGTCATTGCATTTTCATCAGTACCACAACAGCATTTGACCCTTACATTTAAAAAATCTATATGAAGTTTTGAAAAGAAATAGTTGAAAATCCTGATCAAGCAAAACCTCAATCAAGACAGCATGTCCTGATTGGTGTTTACCCTGTTGGGTGAGCCCCCACAGTCAAGTTTACCAAGAATAAGAGGACCATTGATTTAATCCCTTTCTGGCAGGCCTTTAACTGAAATTTAATTATGTTGCTTTTTGTCTGCAACCTTCCCCCAAGGTTTCCGTGATATTAGAATACCTCCTTTAAGTGTTATGAAAAGCGCATTAGAGGGTTTTCCCTCTGATGATTTCATAACATAACATAGCAGTTCCTCCTGCCAGTGAGCCCACACAACTGTTTTCAATAAATGAAACAGTTTTCTTTTTTTACATTTTATAAAGTGTAGATTAAACATTAATTAGTTGTAGCTGAGTTTCTGCATTTTCCTTTCACAGTGATCTTTTTACCGCTCGTTCTCAAACAGCACAAATAAGGGCCTATAATGTGTGAACAATGGCATTGCCTTAGGCTTCATAAAGGGTGAGGATACTTGCTTAAGTCAATCTTAAACTGTTTTGCAATGATTTCATGCTGAGCAATTATTTCTATATTCCTTAAACGGTGGGAGTTTCAAAGGCGTAGGGGTGTGTGTATTTTTATAGCTAAAAAAATCTTATTAAATGGGTATGGCTTTCTGGACTTATTTCCTTCCTCTCCTCCAAACTCATAAAATGGAAAGAGGCCAACCCGTATGTGTACTAACCGCTGTAGCTTCTACATCTTATGGTCACCAATGTCAATTTTTGTTTGGTTACTATTATTGGCACGTCACGGGCTTCATATCTCCAAACATAATTGAAAATGAAAACAAACTTTTGTGTGTGTCCTTTTTCTCCCCAGCAATGTGTCAGCCTGGGAAAATGCTCTCTTTGAAAAGAAAGCAGAGCTGACATATAATTGTTGCCTTTACCCCAGCTGTTACTGACATTACATGCTGAACCTTCCTTGGAGACGGAAAACCAATTTTGATGTGACACTCTGAAAAGTCACCACTGGTACTTTACAAATAGTTCAAGGTCACAGAAATCATGCCGGAGACACTCTCAGGTAAACCTCTGGAGGGCTTTTCTTTCTTGGGGAAAGCTGTGTTTTTATTGATTTTGCAAATTGTAGACTTAAAGTCTAACAAAGGAAAAGCTATCAAGAGAAAAAAAAAAGCACAACTAAATACAAAATCAATGCTTTTACATTGAAATTTTAAAAAGCAATTCCCTACAAGTATTATGGTGAAGGAGAAGTTAAAAATGTCATGTTCAACTTTTGAAACTTGCATGTGGAAATAGAGAAACAATATGACTTCATTAACGGAACGTTTGGTAAAAGATTTAACTTTTTTCACTCAACTATAATTCAAGTTCGTTACCTAAAAATTCTTGTCATTTAGAGTGTCATACCCATTACATAGATATTTGAGCTTGTTAGTCTCAGCTCTTTATTTTAACTTACATGATTCAATCAGCAATGTATTACCTAACAATATTCTAATCAAAGCTTATTTTTGCTTTTTCTTTTTCTTTTTTTTTTTTTTTTTAATCTTATCAGCGAAGTAAGTAGTACTTGTGTGAGTTTCGTTTCTAGTTAGTAATCTCTGGGATAAAGTAATCAACTCTCATTTCTTTCTTGCCCTTTGAACCTTCTTATCAAAGCTGAAATATCTTTTTAGTTGCTAAGATATTAAGTCAGCCAATCCTCTAAGGAAACTCAACATTATTAACATAGCAAAGGATCAAGACCTCAGTGTACATATTTGTTTTTGAGCTGGCTGACCATGGAAGCTACACTGGCCAATAACCAAAATGGTTAATCTGCACTCAACGATGGAACTGAACTGGCTTCATAATCATTCTATATCCCTGTTAGTTCCGTCTTTTAATTCTGTTTTCAACACTATAAAGAATATACACTTACTCACATAGGTTGGGTTAATAAAGATCAATTTCCAAACAAAACGCCACTAGGAAAAAATATCCATTTCAGAAATAACAGACTCATATCTATGTTCTCTTTTATAGTCATCTTTTAATAATATTCTCATTATTTGTGAGCTTCAGGGCAAGAAGCAGCACATTTAATTTGTAAAATTTATGACTCAATATTCACATTACTCCTATTCCAGAGACAGCTATCTTTTATGCATCAAGTCATTTTGCTTTGTTCTAAACTCAGATGGAAATATAGAAGATAGATGGATAGATAGATAATAGAAATATTATAATAGAGATAGATACATGATAGATGTATTGGGTACGTAAAAGATATGTGTTCTATATATATCTTTATTATATTCTTATAAAGTGCTATAACTCCAGTTATACAAATGAAGAAACTGCTCACAATAAGATGATTTGCCCAAGTTCATATGGGAATGGGGAGTAAGCGAAAAAGTTGGAATATGAACCCTAGTCTATTGGGCTAAAAATCCAGAATTGGTACATTTGACCAAACAAATCCATAAAGGAAACTAGCAATTATACAAATCACTCTATTAATGAGCAAGATGTGATCATTTTCATGAGATATAAATAGCTTTATAGAAATTCACATCTGTACCTTTGGCATCAAGAAACATTTAGGAGAAAATATTAGCTTTATTACAAACTTGAAGGCAAGGTAAGGAGTAGATAAAGGAACACTGATGCAACACAAAATCGAGGTTGAATAGAACAACAGAAGAAACATGATCCTGGAGACCATTCATTGTTTTTGACCAATATCTTACCATCCAATTGATTACAGTGCGGGATGTCATGTTAGGTTAAAAGAGAAAAAAGAAAAAGAAATATATATCTAATGTATTGGGTTGGCATTATTGCAACGGTTTTTGCATGAGAAGACTGATTTTTTTTTAAATGAGGTTACCATGTAAGGTTGCCATTTAAGATAGGAGAGAGAGTGAATGGCAAGGTTAATCTTTCAAATGAAGCCTGAAGAGGCTTGAAGCAGAAAAATCAAGGAGGTGGTTGTATAGCTCAGGCAACATACAAGTTGGGTGTGATAAAGCATACAACATGATGTCTAATAGAAAAAGTTGTTTAGCAAATGTTGAATTTCTTCCCTCCTTTCATATACTGTGAAGATCACATTTCACTTAGGTTAGGAGTCTGCAGGCTTCTGGTAAAGCAGCAGTGTCCCTAAGAGTTTGCTTAGGCTGCTATAACAAAATGCCATAGACTGGATGTCTTGTAATTAGCAAAAATATTTTTTTCTCAGATCTGGAGGTGGAAGTTCAAGATTACAGTGCTGGCATTGTTAGCTTCTGGTGAAGACCTTTTCCGGGTTGCAGATTGCCATCTTATTGTGTCCTCACATGATGGAAAGATGGCAAAAGCTCCCTGGGGTCGCTTTTAGAAAACACTAATCTCATTTATGAGGGCTCTGATCCCATGACCTAATCACCCCCTAAAGGCCCCATCTCCTAATACCATCATTTTGGATGCTAGGATTTCACTATATGAATTTGGGAGTAGAGACACAAGCATTCAGTCCATTATAGTTACATAGTAAATATTTTACTGGCAAATACAGTCTCTGTTGCAATTTCTCAATTTTTCTATTATAGCCCCAAAGCAAGCATACATAATGCATAAACAAATATGTCTGTGTTCCAATAAGACTTTATGTTAAGCCGGGAGCTTGACGGATTTGGCCTGTGGGTAGGATTTTGTCAACATTTGACCTGTAATGAAATATCTTGGACAAGTGGAGAGCTTTGTATAATTTAATCATAGATAATGGAACGATGATGTCAAGTAAAGCTATATTATAATATTATTGATTAATATTAATAGTTTAATTGATGTCACAGGACTTAAACCCTCCATGAAAAAAAACTTAAAATAATCCTATATTTTTACACACACAATGACTCCTCAGAAGAAAGCAATTTAGTTGACCCGGGAAAGTCAAGAAGATTCTCAGAAGAGCTGGAACTTGACATATGTCTTAAAGAATGATTGAGAACATCAGGAAAAAGAGGAAAAGAAGAAAATGTCAGGCATAAAATGAAAAAGGAACAGTATGTGAAGAATCACGAAGATAAAATGCACTGAGTGATACGTTGAGAGCACAATAGGAATTTTGAAATGAATACACCCAGGTATGGAGGGAGGATGAAGATGAGGCTAAAAATGTTGGTGGAAGATAAAGCATGAATAAGTGCTTGGAAAATAGGACTTTGCGTATATTTCTGGGATTCGCCAAGGAGAAAGCAGAAATCGTGGTGGTCGTCAGTGTTGCTCATCAAGGATTTCAGCTTTGCCCCCTGTGCAGAGAGTAAAATTGCAAGTGTCCATTTTCTTGAAATGAGAACTCGCTTTGGCCAAGGAATAAAAGCAGAAATGGCGTGCCTCACTTCCGGGCAGGACCTTCAAAAGCCAGGGGGCAACACCCATGATCCCTTTCTCCATCCAGGGCGATCATAGACTCACAGAGTAGAGGCGGAGCCTCCCCTGGCCCAGGTACCCCAGCGAGGATGACGTAGGGCGGAACACCTACCCCAACTTGTCCAGTGGGAGGGAGAAATGAACTTTTAGTTTCTTAGGCCACCGGGTTGTTTTATTTAGGTCTGAGCTGTCGCGTCTTCTTCCTACAACCTATCCCCTTCGGACCAACATGAATGAAGTAAAGTAACGACCCAAACAATCGTTCACTGCTGCTATAACCTGATATTTAGAATACCTACATTAAAATTTGCACAATACAGTATTTAACGTTGAATAACTTATTTGTAAATAAAACACAAAAAGAAGAAATATACCAAACCCGTGGGAGCCTGAAGTTCCTAATCCTCGGTAACTTGCTGTACATCCTGCATTTGGTCTAAGTGAATTAATAAATCATGGTGTTGAATGTGACTACACACATAAACAAATAATACATTAAGAAGTTATCTGATTCTGTCTATTTTAATTTTTTAACATTTATTTTTGAGAGAGAGACAGACAGAACATCAGCAGAGGAGGGGTAGAGAGATAGAGAATATGAGGCTTAGCCTAGACATAGGGCTCAAACTCACAAACTCTTAGATCATGACCTGAGCTGAAGTCCCACACTTAACCAACAAGCACCCAGGCGCCCCCAGTTTGTTTTAGTGCTAAAATTGAACAATATCATTGATCTCTGAATTTCTTTGTTCAGTTTGAAAGAGTCCCAATGTTTCAGAGGGATATATTATAACAACACTAAAACTGTTATTTTTGCAGGTATATATTACTTTATAATAATAATAAAAAAGATGCCTTTTGTTGTGATCAACATATTTGGGGTACAAATAACATGTTTAGTCTCTTGTTTGCTGTGCCAGGGAAACCCTCAAGGGAGACAAATCCTCGGCCATGGAGGCAACAGCCTAAAGAGTGGTGTTAAGGAATGGCAGGCATATAAAAGGTGGCTGTTGTATTTTATTCTCTCATATTGTGTGAAGCAGTAGGTGCACCAGAATTTTTATGCACTGTAAATCCAACTCCCTAGTGTTTATGCTCTTAAAGTTTCAGCAGCTGAGAAGCAAAAGTCCAGATCAACAAATTAAGTTACATTCACACTGATTGGCATGGGCACATGCAATACTATTCTTTCTTCCCACCAACGGTGCTTGAGGTCACATCTTGGAGGAACATGGAAATCTCTGCATCTCAATCTGGCACATTCCAATTGGCTCCCCAACACGATTTACCTAAGTAGTTATGAGTGTGCTACAGTCAATTTCACAAAAAACTATGGTTTGTTCAATAACGTTAGCCATCTATGAAAATATCCTCACCTGTTTTCTAAGGGAAATGTTGTACTATGTAGGTATAATTAAAACTTTAGACAATGTTTGGCTCAATGGAATGCAAAAAAATCCAATAAAAATATATTAATATATATATGTACATATTTTTTCTCCATCAGATATAATAAGTAAAGAGTACGAAGGTGTCTGTGTTTCTCAGGACACATTTGTTTTATATTATACAGAAATAGACTTTGATGGTCAAAGGCTAGTCAAACATTATTCTTAGCTTAAGGAAGACAATATCTTAATAAAATATTAGAACAAAGGTGAAACGCCCTGACATGGTCTATAAGATTCTACATGAAATTATCCCTTTCCAATTTAATTTCATGCCATTCTTTCCTCCTTCATTTTTATTAAAATGCATTAGTTTCTTTCTATCTCCTTCAGAAATCAACTCTCATTTCCATCTGAAGGCCTTTTGCACTTGATATTGCCTAAAATCTTCTCAGAATTGACCCTTGGCATTTTGCTCTCCACTCATTGTCCTACTGGAAAGATGTGACACTCAATTAGTAATGACTCCCTCTTTGCCCATTCACTCTCTATTTTATCTGCTTTTGATCAGTTACCACTGTCTGGGAAATTTCATGTTTATTTTATAGCTTATAATTTGCCTTCACCTACTAACATAGCAAATTTACAAAGTAAGAATTGTCTCTGTCTTGTTAACTATTCTATATTTTTGTTCCGCTTATATTTGTTGAATGAAAGAAAAAAATTTTCCCTTTATATTTTCTCTTTATTCAGTCTCATTTTTTCCTTTTTTCTTTATATTTCCATGAATTTATTTTATTAGTGATTTTTAAATATATGATATGTTCTTACTCTTTACCTTGAAACCACCCATATCAAATTTATATCACTTTTTTAAAGTTTTTATTTATTTTCTTTACATTTTTTAATGCTTATTTATTTTTGTGTGAGAGACAGAGAGACAGAGCATAAGCACGGAAGCGGCAAAGAGAGAGGGAGACACAGAATCCCAAGCAGGCTCCAGGCTCTGAGCTGTCAGCACAGAGCCCCACGTGGGGCTGGAACCTACAAACTGCGAGATCATGACCTGAGCTGAAGTCAGACCCTCAACCAACTCAGCCACCCAGGCACCCCTGTATCACTTTTTTTTTTATACAGGTTCTGATATATATTTTCAGAAAGCTCATTTTGCATATAATATAGGCAAGTTTGTAATTGGTGTGTGATTCAAGGTTCCGCCTCATGTCTTAGAGGTGACTTTATAATTTAAAATAAGATTGTCTTTTATTCTTTATCTTTGAAAGCTTGGCATAATTTCTGAATTTCCTGTCTTTGTAGTATTGAGAGCATCAAGGTAATTACCTACATAGATCCTTGACTTTTCTGTAGCGACCATATTTACGTGTGTTTATTAACTTTGTGTTGACTATTTCCATTTTAATACATTGGAAAAGAGAGGACGAGAAGGGTGGGCATACCATATCAAAATGTGTGTTCTTAATGAATCATAAAAATTATTAATGCCTAACCAACATCAATATGATATTTTTATTGCCATAATAACCACTGAGACTTTTCTGAAAGTTACTGAGCACAATTAAATTCTATTGTGTATTCATTATACTTAAATGACACAAGTTGGCATCCACTCAGAATTAATGTAGTAATATTCTTTAATAATTGACCTTTGATGAAGCATAACAAAGAGCAACCTCATGTAAATTATTATACTATTTTCTGAGGTATTAAAACCATCAGATTAGAAAGCAGAGAAATAAAATCTTTAGAAAGTGAGTGATTTTCTTCATTCCCATAGTCAAACTCTGGTTAGGTTTCCTCTTGGAATTTCATTTGAACTGGAAAATGCAGGATATAATTTTTATACATATGGGGCAGAAAGCAACTCTACAGAAATGCCGTAAATTGATGTGTAGAATTACTACAGAAAGATAAATAAATAATAAAGATTATTAAACAACAATTGCTTTGTAGAGAGAGCAAAGGGGTACTGAGAACCTGAATCAGTATGGTAGGTATTTCTGTTTGGACTCTGGGATCACGGCAGTTGGGAGAAGGGGAGAGGAGAATATCTAAATCTTCCTGGATTAGATTTATTACTATATTTATATTTATTACTATATTTATGGCTATATTTAGTACTATTGCTATATGTAGTACTATGGTAAGGTGTGAACAAAAGGACATAAACCAGTTATAATACCTGGTCTCAGAGGATAGTAGTTAGGATAGGGTCTAAAAATGCAGCAATCTCAGACATGACACGGAGCATCATAGTTCTGACTGATGCAAACTGAACACCGGACAGCACTGGGAAACCCATACCATGGATTAAAATCAGAAGCCTATTGAGTGGAAGTCTTTTCAAAGACACTGTCCAATTACAGCAGATCTTTTTCCTGAGGATGTGCATAGGTAAGAAGTAGATTATATACTGAAGGACGCTGAATAAGGAAGTGTCCCAGATGTGTGCTTGGGTTAGTGTGGGATCCCAAATATACTAGGGTAATGCTTGGCAATCTGAAAGATGGTAAAGAGATGTTAACTAATCTGAAACCAATCCTGGGGATTGAGCCAGGTTCAAAGGGCAAAGAGGGTGCTGAATATGTAGACTTGTGTGTTTGAGAGTTTTCTGAAAGCTCGAAAGGAGGAAAATATATTAGTGCAAATGGACCCCAGAAGGATAAGCTGGCTTCCAGCTCCAGGATCTTCCATAAATCACGGGCTTCATGATTTATGTTCAGAACTTGTCAGATTGTGAGGCTGAATCTATTGAAATATATCCTAAATCGGTCTGGAATATTCTAAGAACTAGGATTCAGTGATGGATATGGGTGGAAAACTAACTTAAAAGAAAAAACAACGTGGGAGCTGGCAATGGAAGCAGTGGGAATAAAAAACAGAAGGCACCCAGGTGCCTGGGTGGCGCAGTTGGTTAAACGTCCAACTCTTGGGTTTTGGCTCAGGTCATGATCTCAAGGTTCGTGAGTTTGAGTCCCACATCAGGCTCTGTGCTGGCAGTACAGAGCCTGCTGGGGATTCTGTCTCTCTCTCTCTGTCTTTCTGAAAAAAAATAAATAAACTTAATTAAACAACAAGAAAAGCAGAAGTTAACTGCCCAAGGAGCTGTGAGCACACGAACAATGGGACTAATCCAATAGATGCATGTTTTGCAGGAGAAGGACCAAGGAGAGGAAATTGCCCCCATGATGTCTTAAGCTTAGTTGATGGAAAAGTAAACAGAGATAAATAGTCAGCAGGAGAAAGCGGTTTGGTGGTGAAGTATAACGAGTTAAATACTGGATATTGTGAATTAAAATATGTTTCTGCTTTCTCATGCAGCACTAGAACTACAAAAGTGTAAGTGAAGATATCGCCATGTGGAAAGAAAACGCGAGAACATAGATATAGGAAAAACTATGGGGAAGAAACTTATGAAGGGACATCATGTAGAGTTGAAGATGAATAAGAAGAATGAACAATGGTAACAAAGAAGCTATGTTCAAAAAGGCACAAGGATAAATTGGTGATATAGTGTGGAAAGAGAATTTCACTCATGACTGAGTGATCAAAACTGCTGCACTGAGGGAGTAAATGAGGATAAGCCTAAGAGAAATTATTTTCGTGCGGTATTGGTAGGGCATTATTACCCTATAGAAAAGTAGTTTCTTGAGGTCAGTGGAGATAAGTGTCAAATGTTAAAAGGTTACCCAATGAGTTCAAAAGGTAAGAAACTATAGGCAACAAGTGTGTGCCTTCCTTATTACAAGATTGGGTATGACAGGGGAAAAGCAAGAAACAGGCCGTCTGAAAAATGCAAATCGGACAAACAGTATTGGAGCATGTTAGTGGGCAGGAAAGGAGATGGTCAAGCCAAGACTGAGGACCAAATACAGGGAATTGTGTTTAGAAGGAGGTCAGGTGGTTGAGATCCAACCAGGGCACTTATGTAAGAATAATAGTCTTAGGAACAGAGCAGAAGAGAAAGAAAACAATGAATGGTGGTGAGGTGAACAGGCTTTCTGAGATAAGTAAAAGGAAATACAGGCAGTTTTCTCTGGATAGCATCTGCCTTTTTATTTAAATAGAGGCCAAGGAGGAATTTCTCTTAGGAATTGAAGATCAAAGTTTGGAAAATTGAGATTAAATAATTGTTCTTTGGAGAAGAGACTTTGGGGAATTTGATTGGGAATTAACAAACGATATGGGAACTACAGACCAGAACTAAGAAATTTATTTTCCATTCTTAAGCACTTTGGCTACTTTTTAAAGATAATGTCACATGGTCAGGATAAATCTTGTCTCATAATGATATTCAATGAGTTGCTCAAAATGAAGCTGTATTTTAGTTTTCTTTAAATTTCTATCCTAACATTTCTAAAGCCTTTTGCTTATTTTATCAAAACCGATACATTGAAGTTTATCCTGAAGTTTATAGTTGCTTATTTATTTATTTAATATTGTTTATGTTTACTTAAGTAATTTACTGGTTTATTTTTATGGACGATGTCACGTGAATTTTAGATTGAAACAGTAGTCCCTCCTTATGCCTGGGGAATATATTCCAAGACCCCCAGTGGATGCCCCAAACACAAGTGGTACCGAGCTCTATACGCACTGTGTTTTCTCCTATACAGACATACGAATGGTGAAGTTTAATTAATAAATTAGGCACAGAAAGAGATGAACAACAATAACTAGTAATAAAATAGAGTTACCATAACAATGTACTGTAATAAAAGTTGTGTGAATGTGGTCTCTCTCTCTCTCTCTCTCTCTCTCTTATTCTCAAAGTGTCTACTTGCCCTTCTTCTGGTGATGAAGTGAGATGATACAAGGCCAACGTGTCAAGATTAAGTAAGGAAACGATATAGGTGTTGTGACATGGCTAGGCTAGGACTGACTTTCTGCTGGTGTGTCAGAAGGAGGATCATCTGCTTCCGGACTGCAGTTGACCTGGAATAGCCGAAATTGCAGGAAGCGGGTCTGCTGATTTCCTGGGGGGGGGGCGGGGGGGGAGGGAGGAGAACCACTGTACTATGGAGTTTTCCTGGCTTTGTTATTTTGGCCCACACACTACTGCCCACTTACAGCGGACTGAAATTGTGTTTGCAGAACTACCTTCAATAATCCCCTGAGTCATCTGACTTCCTCTTGCTGCTTTTACCCTCCCGTTTTGCAAGACTATTACCTCAGGTGGCTTTCTAAGGAAGGGTTAATAGGACCCAAATTTTATACATCCTTGAATGTTTGAAAATGCCTATATTCTCCCAGCAGTCTTGATTACTGATTTGAATAGCATAGACTTTTTGGTAGAAAATACTTTCTTCATAACCTGGAAGGCATTGCATACGGTTTTTTTTTTTTTTTTTTTTTGTCTCATCTAATCAAATTCTATTTATAGCAAAGACAATGGAGATTCTGAAAACACCTGCAATAAGAGAGAGTTATACATAGCTCAGATGAAAAGTGTGACTTCTTTATATTTTCAGCTGCAATATGCCGGTTAATTGCTTCCCTTTTGCTCTTTCCTAAATAAAGACCCACTCCATCCTGATGATAGGGTATTGGCATAGTTTTGTTTTGTATCATGTTGTTTTTAGCAACTGATACAGTCTTGACAGTACAAGGTCACTAATTTCATATCCATTAAAATTACAACTCCCCACTTCTTTGTGAATAATAATGTAAGTTTTGCTTATTATAGGGTGTGCCTGCAAAAAGATTCTGTATGAATTTAAATTCTATGGGGTGATAAACTATCCATTGTATTTCTGGTTTATCGGATTTGACCTGGGACACATATTGAAACTATAAAAAAAAAACTCTTATAATATATCAGACATATAATATATATATCTGATATATATAATATAATATATAATATAATATATATAATATATTATATAATATATAATATAATATATATAATATAATATATATAATATATCAGACTCATATTAATGTCAATGAGTTTTAAAGGACTTACCAAAACACTCTGGAATAAGTGGTATGTATATGGAATTTTATTCAGTATATGTTGTGTTATACAATTTATGTCTTTGCTAAATATCGTAGAGAAAAAGAGAAAAAGAAACAACAGCTACATTTTAGAACAGTTTACTCTGTCCCCTTTTTCTTCTCCAGAGTGAGACATTTTGAGGTGGAAATAAATGTGCACAATAATTGCCATTACTACTTTCTGGCCTAGGTCTTGTTAGCGGTATCGCTGTTGTTTCTTAGGACAATTTCTGAATGGGATGTACGAGAAAGCATTTTCTCTCTCAAGCCTAAGGTAAATTATGGATGCACCAGTCTCAATATGAAGTGGGCTATCAAGCTAGAGACACTTGACAAGACACGAAAGGGAAGCCACTGAGAGCACAAGTTCAGGGATTTGTTTAAAAAGTAATTTATTTTTGGCTTCACGCCATCTTTGAAGATCTTTCCCCAGGCAATAAACATTAGAAACTTTATTATCATTTCCCTGGTCTTGGCTTCTTGGGGAATCAGATATCTTGTCTCACTGTAGCCTAGGGCTGCCTTTATGGCTTCCTCCAGGAATAGTGACCCTGGCTTGCAATGAAAGTCATGAGGTTAATCTGGTACTTGGAGTCGCTTTCCCCTCGAGATCCTAATTCGTACATTAAATTATATTTTTTCATTACCCATATTCCTCATTAAAATTCTTTGCATTAAAACCTTTCAAATGATAGCATATTCTGTCCCATGTTTTCTGAGTGCAATTCTGGGGGCTCTCTCTCATTCTCCACTAGAGATCCTTTGGAAACTAAACCAGAATAAGCTCCATTTTTTCATTTCATTAGTTTCCCTTCGTGATGAGATCTACAGCGGGTTAATCAGATAGCCAGAGCTGTCTTATTGGTACTTAGTACTGTTTCATGAATGAGGACGCTCTGTTATTTTTTCAACTGACAGTTTCTTGAGAAGTACTGTCATTGTAATAGCATCCCTACTTTAAAAACAACCTTCTCAAAAGAGCATTCCAGAAAAACAAACGGCAACAAACCTACACATACTTTCTTTTCCTCAAATGGGCTCCTTTTGTGCATATAAGTTTATAACCAAAACTGCTAATATAATCACACAAATAAATTATATGACCTTGTATTCAAATTTTTCACGTGTTAGAGTCTCAACATGGTTTCGTTATGTCTTAGAAAGATAATACAAAACACAAATGCATAGTAATTCAGATAAGAAATGAGATTTTTTTCCCCCAGAAGGAAAGAAAGTGGGAAGAGAGAAAAGGTCTCTGATGGTAGCACGATGTTTGCTCTTGTCTGCTGGAATCTTCAGTGAGCATGTATCAGTCAGGGTAAGACTGGCAAATCCAGAGTGTTTCCCTGGTTGTTTTTGTTAGACGTAGATTTAATACATGGAACTTACAGCAATGGAAGGAGTTAAGGGGAGTGCAGGCCAGTGACTGCTTTCAGGAATCAGGGATCATAGAGACTTTACCTGATGACCCCATGTATTCGCACAAGTAGTTGAGGAGAGATTGGGAGTCAAAAGAAATTACCACTGATGAGCTGAGCCACCTGACCAGAGCCTCCCTTTTTTGGCTCCCTATAATATTTAAGAATCAAGAGATTTAAGGGCAATGTAATCTCAGGCCTCACCCAGTGATGTGAAGGGAAAACCAAAGGGAGGTGGCAAAAGGCTGAGTTGACAAGATCCAATCTGCCAGGGATGGGGGGTCAGTAGTGTTAATCACTCTTACTTTAAATATGTAGTAATTTCAGTTCACAAAGTTTTAATGGCTCTGAGTAGTGACTGATACCTTTTGTAACAATCAATATATTGTGTGTGATTTTATATATATTATATAATATGTAAATATGAATGTGTGTGTATATAGAGATACGTACAGGGAGAGAAATCATTTGTGATGGGTTTTGTGCAATATAATGCATGTATCTTATCTCCTATGATCATTACGACAATCCGTATATTACAGACAAAGTAACTGACATTTAGAGCAAGGAATTCAGCCCTGGGCACACAGCCAATAAATGCCAAGTTAGGATTTGAACCCACTTTTTTCTGACTCCAAAGTGTGTGCTTTTAACCAGTAACATCATTTCAAGAGATGTGCAAGATAATCCATTGGATTAAAGGAAACAAATATTATTGTCGTTTCTATTCATTTCTATCCTTCAATATTAGGAAAATGTTATATTTACATTTCGTCTACAGATTGCCCAGAAAGCTCACACTTGGGCCATACCATACCTTCCTGTTATGCAGGATATCTAAGCAAAGAGTAGAAGCTCTAAAAATCTATAAAGCTGACCAGTGTGCCCACTTTCTTCTAGTACTTTTGTGGGTCTATCTGGTGTAAGTTGTCACGGCTAAGACTGTTTTCTAAAAATAGGAGTTCTAGATACTGAAGGCTTTTCAGTACTTTGGAATCAAACGTGCTAGCGTTACAAATATTTTGTACAATTATGAAATCCACCAGGTAACTCGGGATAAAATAATTGAGAGTATTTGAATTTTAGAATGCGTTGCACGAACTTCCAGTATTATCTAAGAAGGAGTAAGCTCACTACACTTCAAAATGCCGGGAAAATATAAAAAGAAACTACCTAGAATAGTCTTCTCATCTAAAAAGTAAGCAAAATCAAATTGACTGTAAAGTCAAAGGTTGAAGAAGCAACTTTTGGGGTGAGATCCCAGGGTTTTTTGTTGTTTGGTTTTCTTTGTTTTTCTTTTCTACGTTCTGTTCGGACACTGACCTGAGGATGACACCCTAGCAAGGCTGTATGGGCAACGAAAACTTCAGGCAGTTTTGTCTTTCTGGATATAGAACCAGGACTAAGGCCACTATGAGCAAGAGAGTGGGAGGGGCGGTCCTTGCCACCCCTTTCCCTGTTCTGGCCCAAGGGCAGTCTCACTCACTGACTTGTAGGAACCAGAGCAAATGAAAGAATTTAGTTTCTAGGGTGTAATTTTTAATTCTTTAGTTGGTATTTAATCTGAAGAGTACTGGCAGGAGAATAGGGAAGAATCTGGCTGATGAGATTAATTGAATAAATCATAAATCTCTAAATAAAAGGCAACACGGCTGGGTCTCAGTGAGCAGGAGAATGGTACAAGGTGAGATTCAAGGGAAAAGCAGAGGCAGCATTATTCCAGGCTTGGGAGGTCAAGTCAAGGACAATAACAAATCCTTATATGGGGCTTGCTATGTTTGAAACACGATGCAATTGCTTCCATAGTTAACTGGTATGATTTTCTAAAAAACTCTGTGAGAAATGTATTTTCACCTTTAATTTCCTCATTTTAAAGATAAGCAAACTAAGAGACAAATAGATTGTATGCTGAGATTCACTAGGAAGACCTGGGAATAGGGGTTTAGCTTTGTGCAGGGGTTTAGCTTTTATACTGAGTGTAAAAACAGAGTGACGGGGTAGTATTCAGGGCAATAATAAGTAGGCTTTAGCCTTTCAAGATATATTTCTGGTTATTATGTAGCAAAGAGATTAAAACCAGGCAAGAATGAAATGGGAAGTCAATAAGCCAGATAAGAGATGCTAATATATCAAAATAGAGGGCGAGCACGGAAATCATAGAGAAGCAGATGATTCGGGAGAATGTTTTGTACGTGAAATCAACCAGCCTGCTAGTGACTTATGTGGGAAGTGTCAAGGAAAATTCCTAGGTGTTGTGATCAGCAATTAGTTGGCTAGATGTGAACTTTACTGGAGATGAGAAACACTAGACCCAACACACGCTAGTTTACAGCATGTCCGTCACATGACAGAGAGTGATGACATCTACACATATTCAAATAAGACATTATTATGTAAGTGAGCATCTCAGAAAACACATCATGACTGGCGATGCAAGTTGAGGCATCAGAAAATACTGATGACACTTAAAGCAGTAAGAATGACTTTGATGGCCTGGAGAGAAAGGGTACAATGAGAATTTTTAAAAAGGCAAAAATCAAGCCCTTACTACTCCAATGTGTAGAGAAGATAGTAATGGAAATACTTCTCACCTCAGAATGTTCTGGGGTTTTTTTTCCTCTCTCTTAACATTTTTCCTACTCATCCCCTGATATTTAATCTAGTAATGTGATGCTCTTAGGCTATTCCTGTACTTATAAATCAGTCCCAAAGAACAATAGTCATGGTTGATCAATGTTCCTTAGAAGTTAAATGAAACATTTAAGCAACTGGTGAATCATATCCCCCTGGAACACCTCTAGAGTCCATTTCAGCATGACCTTGGCTTTGCACTTCTTCTACCAAAGAGTCTGTTCCCATAAAAAAAAAGAAGTCACAACCAAAAGATTGTTAAATCAAGGAAAGATCTCTAGCTGGCTCTGGTGTTTGTGTGCACTTTGTTGTGGAAATGCTGGGCTTTTTGGTCTTTAATCTTAGTCTGCCAGTCTGACAGCTTTGAAATTGCTGCAGAAAAGTTCACTGAAAGAGATAAATCAGTATATCATCTGCATAAAAAAGACAATGCATCATCATGGCAAATAAGATAACCAAATGAAGCATAGATACCGGGGGAAAAACTCTCCTGGGCAGGCTCAATAATAAGACTAGGGATTTCAGGGAAGTTAAAGAAACAAAAGCCATATGAATATGAAGTGAATGCATAGCTCACCATGGAAATAACAGACACACACACACACATACACACACACACACATGTAGTCAACAGGCTTCATACGTGATGGACGTGTCAAGACACCCTGAGTCTGAAATTCGTTATGGAATAAACAAAAATAAAAATCACAGACATATAGTGAAAAGGTCAACATAATAAACATAATAAGCTTCTCTCTCAGAGAAGAAATCTTTTTAGGACCAAATTAAATTTGGCATTTAAAAATCATAATTTAATCTATCTGACCCCAAAGTCTAAGTAAATCTCATTAAGAAATATAATATGACAGATAAATTGGAACTATCATACCATAATATGTAGTAACATCTTTGTTTAAAAACAGGGTGGGTTTGAAAAAGAGCAGACACCTAATTGTCAGAAGACGAAGAAGCTGTTGCTTTATCGGAGGCGTAACTAACTACTGTGCCTCCCAACCCATGCTGGGAAATGTGAGCGCTCCTGAGGGCTGCAGGATCTCTCATGAGCTGTCCCGTAAACCATGCTAGACTTCTAGCTTCTTGGTAGTTGTGTGTTCCTGCTCTCGTCCGCTTGGTGATTTCAATATGTATGTTTAACGGAAACTGATGACGTAGGCAGGGGCACAATCCGTAGATGAGTCAATGTCAGGACAAAAGGGGATAGTAGCCAGAGGTGGCCCACTGCAAAAGTTCCCAATTTTCTTTACCCAGAAAATCAATTCGAACGGTTGAACTTTTGCTCACGCACTGTATCCGAGAGATGAGTTCACACTGAAATTACTATTGTCATCACCTTTTACTTCATTTTTTAAAGAAACCTTATATACCTTTGCTGAAAAACAAATACAGTAAGGCCTTGGTTTGCAAGCTTAACTTGTTCTGGAAACATGCTTGTAATCCAAAGCACTCGTATATCAAAGCGAATTTCAAGAACCACTGGCTCAGTTGTGATCACGTGACATTCAGGGACACGTACTACTCGTATTGCACGACGTCGCTCATTTATCAAGTTAAAATTTATTAGAAATGTTTGCTGGTCTCATGGAACACTCACAGAGCAAGTTCCTCGCAATCAAAGTTTTGCTGTATTTGTTTGGGGAGGTCACAATGCCCTCAGCTGGGGACTGGAGCCACAAAACAAGAACACGAGAGCCGCTGGGCACAAGGTGTCCACGGTGAAGTAACCTGCGTTTTAAAACCATGTTTTCAACTGTGTAACGACATGAGTGAATCTTAAAACTGCCAACAAGTGCTACTCCTGAATAAGGCTAATATTGAGACAACTCGTTAACACTATAGGGGAGGACAAACTGTATTTGAAAAGAAAAGCCAGTGTATCTTTAAGGAAGGAGACCGAGTGTAATACTAGAGTGCATCAAATTTTACGGACACATGAAATTCTAGAAAAGAGAGCCAGAAGTCCTCAGCTAATTAGGAGGTATATAATGTTCATTCATTTTATTTCCCTTCCTACATCCATTTTTCCCCCTTCTGTGGACTTGCACTCTGACGCAGCTAATTTGGATTTCTCAGTACCCCATCCTGACACAGAGAATCCACATCTCTCTTCCTTCTACTTCACTTTCACCCTGACTCCCATCCACCAAAACATACACTGAAGCTTTGCCCCCCTCTGTCTCCTTCCTTCTCAGCCCCCTCTCCTTCTAGCATCAACGCATAATTGCGATCTAGTCTGTGAATGCAAGTTTTAGGGTCCAAAGTTTGCACTCAATTCTCAGCTCTGCCATGTAGCAAAATTGAACTCTGAGCCAAGTCACAAAGCCTCTCTGTGCTTCTTTTCTGTTCTGTTAAGTGAAAGTAGTCATAGCACATCAAAGAGCTGTAGTAAAGGTGGAATGAGAAAGTGGATATGAAAATAGTGTTGTGCACACGAACGTCATTATTAGTAATGTGCTACCACACTTAGGCACGGACGCCCATGAGGAATAACCCTCCTTTGAAAACTGCCCAATGGTAGCTAGTTAATAAAGGATGTCTTATGGGGCACCTGGGTGGCTCAGTTGGTTGGGTGACCGAGTTTGGCTCCGATTATGATCTCACTGTTCATGGGTTTGAGCTCCACGTCGGGCTCTGTGCTGACAGAGTGGAGCCTGCTTGGGATTCCCCCCCCACCCCCCGCCTCTCTCTCTCTCAAGAATAAATAAATCAACTTAAAAAATAATAGTTTCTTATAAAATTCCAGAACCTGCATGCTGGGTTTTGGGAAATTTTTCAGTGTTAGGAGAGACCCACCCAACCTTCAGTATGACCGCTGAGAGCAAGATGAGATCGTGGGTGTGATTTATTCCCCCTACATGGTAATTCGTGAACACCTTTGTTATGGTTCATCAATCTCCATATTTACGGGTTGACTTCTGCGCAACATGATCCAGAAAACTTCTCAAGAACTTGAACTCCGAAGTAAACCACTCAGCTTTATAGATTTTGGATATAGACCCAGGCAAAATTCATTTCGTTCCTGATTGTCGTAGTGGCTGGGGCATCCGATGACCAGGCAGCAGCATTCTAAACACCCTGACACAGGGACACCTGGGTGGCCCAGTCAGTTAAGTGTCCGACTTCGGCTCAGGTCATGATCTCACGGCTCTTGGGTTCGAGCCCCACCTCGGGCTCTGTGCTGACCGCTCAGAGCCTGGAGCCTGTTTCAGATTCTGTATCTTCCTCTCTCTCTGCCCACCCCCCACTTGCACCCTCTCTCTCTCTCTCTCTCTCTCTCTCTCTCAAAAATAAACATTAAAAAAATTTAAAAATAAAAGTAAAATAAACACCCCCCCCCCGGCACAGACCCACTTTCGGTCAGGTGGTGACATTCATGGCACCTTCCACGTCGCCCCGTGGGGTGACAGCAACACCATTAAGTGTTGACAGCCACACAGGTTAAATTCTGCAGGAAGGATTTGGGTGTGATTCCCGGAAACTTCGCTGGAAGCTTGGTTCTCGCATGCCAAACAGACTGTGAGCCACCCAGTATTCTTTTACTAACCACCATTTCTGCTTGATCGGCCAGATTCAACTTTGGTTCCCGGCAACCAAGAACCCTGACTAATTCATCGTCGCATTGCCAGTTTGCAGCCACTGAAATGATCTTTAGAGCCGGGGCACGAGCGGCTAGGCATAAATGCACTAAGGGGTTGGGAGTAAAGATGAAATGAAAAAGGGAAGCACCCAGCAACTCATTTTAATGGGACGAGATTTGCCAGAGAAAAGAGGCTGAGTGTGTGGCTGTGTCTCTTTCCGAAACCTGATAGGCTCAGATTCACACAATGAAGTAGGAGGGCAGCGAGAGACGCACGGGGTTAAACAGGCCACAGATAGCACACATGTGGAAATGACGTCTGGAAGGAGACTACGTATGGCTGTGCACACATCGTCAGGTGCAGCTCCAGTGGAATCCAATCCATAGGGAGCTGACTTTGAAGAGTATTACCGTCAAAACTACAACCACTCTGGACTAAAAGAGACTGTGATCGTTAGAGACCAAAAACAAAAACAAAAACAAAAACCCAACTCTTGGTCCCCAGCAGTCCACAAGCCAGAAGCACACTGAGAAAGCTGCTCATCCCAGGGAGGGCATTTTCTCTAACTTCAGATGTGGCCAAGCAGAGTAATGGAAAAGGAAGAGCCTTAAGAAACCACGGATGGGGAAGCACTCCCAAGAGTATCAGGTGAAGAACATGCCCCATCCTCCAGGGAAGCAACCAGATCAGGGGTTTGGTGGGCTTCTAGGTTACCATGAATGAACAGTTGCTATTCAGTACCCATTCTTTCCCTTCAGGGATGGGAGTATTTGTTGTGGCCATCCTGCACCTGTCTGCCCCTCAATGTATACTGAGATTATGAAGAAGAGGAGGGATTCCGAGTCTCCTGTGTTCAAAAGTCTCAAGTCCCAGGGCACCTGCGTGGCTCAGTGGTTAAGCGTTGACTCCTGATTGTGGCTCAGGTCATGATCTCACGGTTTGTGAGATTGAGCCCACATGGGGCTCTATGCTGACAGCGCAGAACCTGCTTGGGATTCTCTCTCTCCATCTCTCTCTGCCCCTCCCCAGCTGTGTATTCTCTCTCTCTCTCTCTCTCTTTCTCTCTCTCTCTCTTTCTCTCTCTCTGTCTCTCTCTCTCTCTCTCTCTCACACACACACACACACAAAATAAATCAACAAACTTTTTTTTAAGTCTCAAGTCCCAGAAGACACTCCCGTGAACTGGGCACAACTTGAAGGTCTTGGGTTTTAGTTTGGACATAGTGACTGCATCAGACCTTCTAGAGATGTCTTTGGGAAAGAGGTTAGTGCATTCTGCATACAGGAAGGACAGTGAACTTAATATTTTATGACCAAATGGATAAATGGTGATAGTCAACGTTGCATTGATGTGGCCCACAAATATTTTGAACTTTTCATCAGAGCAAGGAAATAACCTTGTTTTCTTTGCCCTGCAAGGAACGAGTTGTCAGGTAAACTTCTGTGGCCAGTGAAATGTGAGTGGACGTGTAAGAGCCACTTTTGGTAGAATAGTTAAAGGGCCGTGTGCAATGACTAGTCTCTCTTTTCCTTGCCCACTGAGACAATGTTTCAGAGAGTTGGGTGTCCCCTCAGCACAGGACCCAAACCCAAAGTGGCTGTGATGCATAAGGGAATCCCCAGTGATCCTTGTTAGATGCACAGCAAGAGCAAGAATAAAAACTTTGATACTTTAAGCCGCTGAAATCAGGAGGTTGTTGCTTTTACTATAGCAAAACTGAGACCACCAGACTGGTAGAGGCATCATGAAACACAATTTCTAATCATGTTCTAGCAATCCATGGATATGCTAGAGAGGGGGAGAGGGAGGAGGGAAGACAGACATACCATACAAAAAAATGAGAAATATGCTTTCTTTGAATGAAGAGTTTGGATCAAAACTAGGAACCAAAGCTGCATAGCAACACAGTCTAACCTTGCAAATACAACGACAACTCCAAGTGCAATGTCTGTATGTGTATGGAAGGAAAACAATAAGATTGGATAGGATTGAGGCTTTAATTCTACTTGGCCTGCACAGATAGAAAGAGTAAACGCCTCAGCCCACATTTCACGTTCCCACTTTCTACGTACCTGTGCGGAAAATCCACACCCGCGTGTAGAAAAGCAAAGAATACGACTGGAAAGGTCTTTCTGAATTAGAAATATATTGACGCCATTAAAAATTCTTTAAATTGTAATTTGACTTATAAAGTTAATTTATCAACTTTGTCAAAATAAAAAAAGGAACCCTTCTCAGACGTGTTTTATCCTAGGTTCACAGATAGTATCAACCTTTTTTTTTTAGTGTTTGTTTGCTTGCTTGCTTATTTATTTATTTATTTATTTATTTATTTAGAGAGACAGAGAGAGGAGAGGCAGAGAGACAGAGGGAGAGAGAATCCCAAGCAGTTTCTGCACTGTCAACACAGAGCCCTAGGTGGGGCTCGAACTCACACACCATGAGATGGTGACCTGAGCCACAACCAAGAGTCAGATGCTTAACCCACTGGGCCACCCAGGCACCCCAGATAGTACCAACTTTTAAGCCTCCTACCAATTCACTCACTTAAGTAAACTTGTCTTTTTTTCCATCACTATATTCGCACCCCTTATATTTACTTTCTCTTAAGAGAATACAATTCCCACCGTATTCTGATTTATGTTATTATTTTCTTAGTGGTTACTGTGTTTTCAGTGACAATATAAAGGCGGATCTATCACAAGCCTTTTCCGAAGTAATACAGATTTTTATTTTTCCAAGCAGGTGAAAAAGGTGAAGGATCTAACTTCATTTTTCCAAGTGGACAGTTTGCTTGACTAACATAGGAAAAAAGTAAATAAGGATCCAAAACAGAAAAAAAAAAAAAAAAATCAAAGAACCTGATTTTTAAAAAGTCAGAACCAGGGTGCTTGAGTGGCTCAGCTGGTTAAGTGTCTGCCTCTTGATTTTGGTGCAGGTCGTGATCTTTCAGTTCCTGTTACTGACACCCATGTCAGGCTCTGAGCTGACCGTGAAGATCCTACTTAGGATTCTCTCTCTCTCTCTCTCTCTCTCTCTCTCCCTCCCTCTTTTCCTGTTTCATTCTCTCTCTCTCTCTCTCTCTCTCTCTCAATAAAAAAAAAAAAACTTAAAAAAAATAAAATGAAGTTAAAAAATCAAGACCAAAAAAAAAATAAAAGTCAAAATGAGACCAAGACAAAAATGATCATAGAATTAGGGAATAAAGGAACTATATTGTTTTGGTTGAGGAAGTGTCCTGAATAAAGTAAACTAAACATTCGTCTCTCTGAATAATAATAAGAAAAAAAGTCTGCAAAATCTCATTTATCATGGGTACATGCTTTGAAAAGAGAATAGTCGGTAGGTTCCAAGCTTGTGAATTGCCTTGTTCCCCTTTAAACTCTTAATGCTTGTTTTATGGTGTTCTCTACCACTTTCATTTTAAATTTGACTTTAAAAAGTTTAAACTGCATATGGGGCACCTGGGTGGCTCAGTTGGTTGGGCACTAACTTCGGCTTAGGTCCTGATCTCACAGTTTGTGGGTTCAAGCCCTGCGTCGGGCTCTGGGTGGACAGCTCAGCGCCTGGAGCCTGCTTCGGATTCTGTGTCTCCCTCTCTCTCTGCCCCTCCCCTGCTTGAGCTCTGTCTCTCTTTCTCAAAAAGAAAGAAACATTAGAAAACTTAAAAAAAAAATAAAAGTTTAAACCACGTAAAGACATCTACCCACAAGTATGGAATTCATTTTCTAGGTAAGATAGGGTATAAAATGCTTAAGGTCCAAGCTAATGACTAACATAGATATTTATGGGCTTATTCATTTATGGGCTGAGTCTCTCACATTAGCCTGTTTGATACGAATGTCCCCCATAAATCTTAGAGCAAATCAAGTTCAGTATAAATGTCAACAGAAAAACATAAAAAAACATAAAAACATAAAAAAAATAAAAGTTTAAACCACGTAAAGACATCTACCCACAAATATGGAATTCATTTTCTAGGTAAGATAGGGTATAAAATGCTTAAGGTCCAAGCTAATGACTAACATAGATATTTATGGGCTTATTCATTTATGGGCTGAGTCTCTCACATTAGCCTGTTTGATACGAATGTCCCCCATAAGTCTTAGAGCAAATCAAGTTCAGTATAAATGTCAACAGAAAGAAGAGACCTTATTAAGCAAGATACAAAGTTACGAAGCAAGTAGTGGGGACGGGGGACTCGATTTACTTGAGAAAACACAAATGGTTTTCGAGACCAGGTCAGATGCAGAACTTGAGTAGCTGGAACTGTTGCATCCAGCGTGGGAAAAATTACAAATCAGTTCCTAAGATTGTTAAAATGGCAGGAAGTTAACTTGCATTACAAGTGTGTCAAAGAAGGTTCTTTTTGTAGGCTCAAGGCTTTGCCCTCATTCGGATGCCCTTTCAGACCTGAAAGTTCCCGAATGTTCTAACCACCATTTCAATATCTGACAAATAAAATATGTGATCAGTTAGTTCAATGATGTTATCACAGGTAATCACTGAAAGTATGGTTTTGCAAAGGCGTGAATGAAAGGAAAATGGCAGATATAATGTCATATTTAGAGAAATGTAATCTTTTTTAAGTTTATTTTGAGAGAGAGAGAGAGAGAGCAAGGGAGGGGCGGGGGGTGGGGGTGGGAGAGAGGAACCCCAGCAGGCTCTGCACTGGCAGCACAGAGCCCGACATGGGGCTCGAACCCATGCACTATGAGATCATGACCTGAGCCAAAATCAAGAGTCGGATGCTTAATCGACTGAGCCACTCAGGCACCCCAAAGATTAACTTACTTTTTTTAAGGATCTATAAGTAAACTTTTATTTTTTTAAGTTGATTTATCTATTTTGAGAGAGAAAGAGAGAGAGTAAGTGAGGAAGAAAGAGAGAGAGAGAGAGAGAGCTGTGCTATCAGCCTGACTCAGGGCTCGATCCTACGAACCTCAAGGTGGTGACCTGAGCCAAGAAACCAAGAGTTGGATGCTTAACTGACTGAGCCACCCAGGCAGCCTGAGAAACATAATCTTAAAAACTATTCCTGGGAAGATCTCAGAGGTAAAGTCAGAAGCTTTAAAACAAGTAGAATTCACCATAGAACACTGGTTCTTAACCAAGGGCAATTTTGACTCTCCTCACTTCTCAAACCCCAGGACGTTTGGCAATGGCTGGAAATATTTTTGTTTGTCATACTGAATAGAAACCAGGGATGCTGTTAAATATCTCACAATATACAGAACAGGCATCAAAACACAGTATTATAAAACACAAAATGTCGGAAGTACAAAATTGAGTCACTGCTCTACCGATAGTGTCAGAATTCCAGAATTGTGCCTACTTGATATGATCCCAAATCGAAAAAGAAAAAAAAAAAAAAATACTAGATTTTGGACATGTTCAGAAAAGTTTCTTAAAACACAGAAGATAATTTTCTTCCTAGGATTACTCATATCAAAACAGCTCTAATTCGGATGAGTGGTTTCGGTTTAGCCAGACCTCAGCTAAAAAAAATGCATTTTGCTAGATAGGAGCTTTTCACTTTGGGCATGTGCACAACAGTCTCTAACCCTGGTTTTCTAATCGCAAAAAATATAGATGCTGCGATGCTTCCATTGCAGCAATGCTGTCAAGAGAAAACGATACGACCACACAGAGCAGATGATAGCAATTGGCATTATCATTGTCATTCCCACTCCTTTATACAGGTTAATATAAGTCACTCTAATCCTACGCAGTAAGATTGGAACAGTATAAAATATACTGACGATGTCCTGGTGGAAGATAGCAATACAAAATAGAACAAAAATTACATGACTCTTCTCAAGCCTTAAAATGTCCACCTGACTTGACTCCTTTGAGACCGTGCCCTCAACGCAACGAGAAGGGATACTGACCTGAAACCGAACTGTCTCCCATAAGAAACTCAGAGAAAATACTGATTAGGTAGATACTTGGTGTATTTTCAATTGATAGAAGTCCTTGGTGTGATGGGGGAGTGTTGTGTCAGGTACAAACCCTGAGGCGAACCCCAGCCTCACTTCTTACAATGACTTCCCCTGAGTGGAAATTGTGTCTACTGATAGAATATGGCAAAGGTCATTTGTCACTTCCATGTTGATGTCACATTATATAAGGCTCTATCCTAGTAGTCTGGGCAGAGAGATTCTCTTGCTGGCCTTGAAGAAGAAAATGGCTGTCTGTGATCCGCCTGTGGAGAAAGCTACGTGACAGGAATCTACAGGCAGCCTCTAGGAGCTCAGGGTGGCCTCTAGCCGACAGTCAGTGAGAAACTGAGACCCTCAACCGTACAGTCAAAGGACAAAAGAAGTGAGTTCTTCCCCAGTCAAGCCTCCAGATAAGAACACAGCTGGTCAACATCTTGATTTCAGCTTGGGTAGGCCCAGGGCAGAGGACACAGCTAAGCGCTTTGTGGACTCTTTATCCTAAGAAATGGTGAAACAATAAGCGTATGTTAACCCCCTAGGCATGTGCTAATTGGGTGTGCAACAATGGAAAGCTAATATGGGGGGGTACTGGCCCAGAATATAAATCATTTCCCTAAAGTGGAAGTAAAAACTTGAATATGGAAGGCATAAAGAATTATAAATAGGGGCGCCTGGGTGGCGCAGTCGGTTAAGCGTCCGACTTCAGCCAGGTCACGGTCTCGCGGTCTGGGAGTTCGAGCCCCGCGTCAGGCTCTGGGCTGATGGCTCGGAGCCTGGAGCCTGTTTCCGATTCTGTGTCTCCCTCTCTCTCTGCCCCTCCCCCATTCATGCTCTGTCTCTCTCTGTCCCAAAAATAAATAAAAACGTTGGGGAAAAAAAAAAGAATTATAAATAAAACTAGAACACAAAGAGGCTTCATGGTTCATGGTTTCGCACCAAGTAGACATAAAAGTCCTACCTTACAATCTTACTATCTTATTTAACACACACACATACACACACACACACACACACTGGTTTATAGGAGACCAAAACTAATCACAGCTATGAAAATATTTTAGAATTATTTTACTAGACATTTGCAACTGCATCTATAAAATACATGTTTTTATGTAAGAATTCTATGTTCTCTGGATATAAATGAGAATAAATGAAGCCAATGTACTAAGCAGAAACTCTTTTCTAATTGGCAGTACTCCTCGAACATATTATCATGCCAGTAATCTGGAAGCAATATATGAATACTTAAAAGTTATTAATGTCATTGTAAGTATTATAAGCACATGAAAGCCAACATGAAAAATTAGAATACATCCATTCATTATCAAAACATAGTATCAAATTAAATGGGCTTAGGACCAACCTTATTGCACTTGAATAATGTTGAAGTCAAGGTCAAGCTTTAAAAGAGTACACGCTACATTATACCTTACATTTTTCATCAGTGGCATGGAAAGAGTATTTTAATTACTTCAAGAAATTTATTATTTATGGAATTATATAGAAGTATAAAAGAAAGCCATTTAACCTGAGAGCAGGAGGGGAAAAAAAAAACAACAACAAAACAAAACATGCAGCGGCATTACGTTTCGGCAGGTCGCAAATATGAACAAGGTGTAGAAGAGAAAACGGAGAGCAAAATGGAAGATGTTCCCTGTCTGATGAAGAGAGAAGGGCACACAAAGTGTGTTCCCTCTGAACCCTCCCATGTCCTCCACAGGCTTCCCTTCATACAGTTAAGTCCAAAGAGGAGGTTAATTTTTTTTTTATTTTTTAATGTTTATTTTTGAGAGAGGGAGAGAGACAGAGGGGGAGCGGGGGAGGGACAGAGAGAGAGAGAAGGAGACACAGAATAGGAAGCAGTCTCCAGCCTCACTTCCTGCAACGTCAGCAGAGCCCGAGGTGGGGCTCGAGCCCACGAACTGTGAGATCACGACCTGAGCCAAATTTGGATGCTTAACCGACTGAACCACCAGGAGCCCCCAGTCCAAAGAGGAGTTTTAAGTGAGGACTGGTGATGTCACTCACCTGTAGAGCTTTCGGGCCCTAAGTTCTTATTTCAACACATAATAATACGATTGGGGGCCATCTTCACATGAACTGGTTTGTTTCATACAAATGCAGCGGGCTATCTTTGATGACAGTGGTGCTACTTTTTTGCTGTCGTAATTAAAACACACGTCCAAATACATCATTAGATGGAAACCCCTCCCTGATAATTTTTGACCGGCTAAACTAATAGAACTAACAAGGATTTGGTCCTGGAACAGGATTGAAAAGATCCACGGGGGGAATAAGTAAATCTGGATGAATTATAGTGGGGTTTTTTTTGTTTGTTTAGAAAATACAATAATAAAATATATACTTCATGTGACAATTAAATGAGATGATGTTTGGGGCGCCTGGGTGGCTAAGTCGGTTAAGCGTCCGACTTCGGCTCAGGTCACGATCTCGCGGTCCATGGGTTCGAGCCCAGTGTCGGGCTCTGGGCTGATGGCTCAGAGCCTGGAGCCTGCTTCCGATTCTGTGTCTCCCTCTCTCTCTGCCCCTCCCCCATTCATGCTCTGTCTCTCTCTGTCTCAAAAATAAGGAAACATTAAAAAAAAATTAAAAAATAAATGAGATGATGTTTACAAAACCGTCATATCTTACACACGGGATGGAACTTTTCAGATATTGCTATCGTTGCTGGTTTTACGTTATCCAGGCTCCAACTCTGACCACAGCCATCATACAAATAGACCCCACAGTAGACTTCACAGAAGACTCCACTTTGAAAGGCTTTCTGTAAAACAAACAAGCAAAAAAAAAAATGGCTTTAGAGGAATACTATGACTCAGTGATTAAAAAGAATGCAAGGCTGCCATTTGTGGCAACATGGATGGAACTAGAATGTATTACGCTAAGTGAAATAAGTCAGAGAAAGAAAAATATCCTCTGACTTCACTTATGTGGAATTTAACAAATGAAACATATGAACACGGGGAAAGGAAGAAACGTAAGATGAAAACAGAGAGGGAGGAAGACCATAAGAGACTCTTAACTACAGAGAACAAAGTGAGGGTTGCTGGAGAGGCGATGGGCTAAATGGTGATGGGCATTAAGGAGGGCACTTGTTGGGTTGAGCACTGTGTGTTATATGGAAGTGATGAACTTCCCAGTGATCACTGGGTTCTACTCCTGAAACCAATAATACACAGCAGGCTAACTAACTTGAATCTAAATAAATATTTAAAAAAAGAAAAAAAGTTTTAAAGGAATGTATTTTTTTTTTAATTTTAAACATTTATTTATTTTTGAGAAAGAGAGAGAGAGAGAGAGAGAGAGCATGAACGGGGGAGGGTCAGAGAAAGAGGGAGACACAGAATCCGAAACAGGCTCCAGGCTCCGAGCTGTCAGCACAGAGCCCGACGCTGGGCTCGAACCCACGGACCACGAGATCGTGACCTGAGCCGAAGCTGGACGCTTCACCGGCTGAGCCACCCAGGCGCTCCTAAAGGAATGTATTTTTAATTGAAAATGCCAAGGCCATAGATGAGCAGAAAAGGTGGTATGTTTTCTTCCGACTCAACACTATGGTGACCTGACGCTAAGCATCAAGGGAAGAAAACTCTAGGTTATACCAATTTGAAGGTCTCTTTGGATTAGCAGATTTATGAGAAAGCCAGAGGCTGAGAAGCAAAACCCAGGAGAGTTAACAGTCACAAACCGCTAAACTGTCCCTTACCATGCTGGTCACTCCTGGCCAGGGAAGTGGCCACATTTGAGAAAAGCAGGTCTCTCCCTTCTTGGTACAACATGAGGGAAACATGGGGTCAGATGACACAAAACACTTGTTTCATTAGTGCTCCAGAATTACAGAAATGCCAGGGTGTAACAACAACCCATATTAAGGACAGGGGGGTTTCCTCGTGTCAAATTCAAATTGCTGTGGTGTTCGTGGTATTACCAATTCCACCCACGTGTGACTTTGTACGACTCAAATGAGATAGATAAACAAATCAGATAATCCTAACACTCAATGCCTCCTGTAGTTCTGTCTGCCTTCTGAAAGTGCAGTAGTGAAATGGCATAATTCACTGACTCTCTAGAGTGTCATAGTTTAATGGCATTTCACAGCCATGGCACATCACATTACATTATGTTCACAGTGTCACCACGAAAGCCACAGCACCATAAAGTGATAACATCGCATAATGAGACATACAAACCCAATGTGATGTGACATACAAGAAAATCAATGCAGCATATCACTAAAAGCACCCCAGTTTGGAAAGGGGTACCTATGGGCATTTCAGATGAATTTACAGATCGTTCATTTCCTACATAATTCTACTGTATTTAATTTCTGTGCATCTGCAGGCTTCCGCAGAGAAATCTAATGTTGAGTGGGCAAGCTGTGCCACTGCACGACCATATTTCTTTTCCAGAGGAAGCCATGAAGAAAATGTAAATACGGAGCAGAAGCTATTTGAAGAACCTTAAAGAAGGGCAAGTATTTCTTTTTAAAAGGGTTTTCTCTTTGCAAAGATTGTGTAAAGGGCTACACATTTCTTAAATGAACTGGCAGAATTCTGACCTTTCAATGTGAATAAAAGAAATAGAGGACCCTTTGAAAATAAAGAAGTAGCAATTATAAAAGGATTAAAGGTAGGATTTATCAGGAAAGGCTGCATTGGACATGGAGTGCTGGATAGAATTAGGCACTAAGGCAGTAAGAGTTCCTCAGCAACAATAGCCTTTTACTATGGGAGAAAACACTCCCAGATAACACTACCCCAAAGCCAGGTAACAGGTTACTACGGGACCTCTCAAGGACCAAACTTCTAATACCAAATCACTGGCAATAATGCCTTTGCATTTTGCACAATAGAGTCAATAATAGTGTTCTCTTAAATCTGTTGATAAGCTAAATCCCACATCTGGTGTAGTAAATACAAGAACAGATAGAGTTAATGTCAGTTAGGATGAGTTTAGGTTCTGACGGTGTATCTGATCAGGGACATTGTAATCAGGAGTCATTGAACTGCAAAGTGGTAAAACACGGTGACTAAAAGGAATGGGTTAGACTGGGAAATATTCTTAAGGCAATGTTAGATTTTTGAATGCATTATTTGTCCATTTCTGTGGCATCATTTTCAAACCTGAATAAAAAAAATTAGGAAACTGCCTTTAAAACGACCTTAAAGTCTGTGGTTTACATTTATGCAAATTTCAAACTCTACCTTGCACAGTTAGGGTGGAAATATGTTCCACCATCCACTTACTTCGACCCCATTCTTTTTGAACTTTAAGACCTGTACCAAGAGCACTGCCTCTGACGTCGTAACATGTATGGATCCTACCAAGTAGTTCTTTCTGCGTATTACTTTTCTCCCCCTCTTCTAAAACCATCTCCTTATTTGGCATCTTAGGGTCGAAATAGGCATACCTCCAAAATGATCAGAGTTTATTTGGAAGTTAAAATAGACATGAGATCTTGAAAATTACAATTATCTTTTCAAAGAAAACACACGCCAGTGTTCCATCATTATCTTTTGTGTGGGTGTTAAAACACATAGCATGACATCCACCCTCTTAACAAACTTTTAAATGAACGGTACCCTATTGTTACCTGTAAGTACAAGATTCTAAATCTGTTTTCTAGGGCTTCTTTATTTTGCATGATTGAAATTTTATACTCTTTGAATATCAGCTCTCTGTTATCTCTTCCCCCAACCCCTGGACATCATCATTCTGTGCTCCCCTTCGATGACTTTGACTACTTCAGAGACCTCTTACAAGTGGGACAATGCAGTATTTTTCCTTCTGTGATTGGTTTATTTCACTCAGTGTAATATGCTCAAGGTTCACCCATGTTGTAGCATGTGACGGATTTCCTTCTTTTGTATTCTGTACTTTTTTTATTTGTTTATGTGTTTAATGTTTATTTATTTTTGAGAGAGATACAGGGAGAGCGGGGGAGAGGCAGAGAGAGAGGGAGACACAGAATTCAAAGCAGGCTCTAGGTTCTGAGCTGTCAGCACAGAGCTTGACCTGGGGCTCAAACTCATAAGATGTGAGATCATGACCCGAGCTGAAGTCAGGAGCTTACCCAACTGAGCCACCCAGGCACCCCTCCTTCGTTCTTTTACAGTCTGAATGGGAATCCATTTTATGCATAGACCACATTTTCTTTACCCATTCATCCATCCATGGACATTTAGGTTGTTTCCACCTCTTGGTTATTGAGGATAATACTGTGATGAACTTGGTGGTGCAAATATTTTTTTGAGATCCCATTTTCAACTGTTTTGGAAAAACACCCATAAGTTGGATTGCAGGTCATATGGCAGTATTTTGAATTTTTTGAGGAAACTCTATATATACTGTTTTCCACAATGGCTGCCTCATTTTACATTCCCACCAGCAGCGTATGAGGGTTCCAAATTCACTACACCTTTCCCAAAACACTTGTTTGTTTTTTTTTAAATAATCATCATGATAACAGGTGGGAGGTGACATCTCATTATGGTTTTGATGTGCACCCCCCTGATGATTAGTAACATTTAGCATCTTCTTATATAACTTCTAGCTGTTTGTGTGTCTTCTTTGGAGAAACATCTCTTCAAGTCCTTTCTCATTTTTCAATAGTTGTAAGAGTCCTATGGTTTTCAAATACTTTTTTTTCCCCCTTCTGTGAGTTGTCTTTTAATTCTGTCGATGGTTGCCTTTGCTGTGCAGAAGCTATTCAGGCTGAGGTGGCCCTACTTGTCCATGTTTGCTTTTGGTGCCTGTGCTCATAGGGTCATCTTCAAGACATTGTTGCCATGACCAATATCATGAAGATTTTCCCTTCTGCTAGAAGTTTTCTTCTAAGAGTTTTATAATTTCGGCTCTTACATTTAAGCCTCTAATCCATTTTGAACTCATTTTTGTGTACAGTGTCAGATAATGTCCAATTTTGGTGTTATTTTTTTTGTATGCCCAATGGTATGGCACCGTGCCAGGATACTATGGTGAAGAGGTACCATGTTCTTCCTATTGGCTTTGATGCAGCTGCTTTTGCTCTTACCTGGGGTGCAGGACCCTTTAATTGATTTCTGGATTTCCCACAAAAGGAAGTGTTATTGTTGTTGAATCAATATTTCCATGGGAGCAATGAAGTCTTGGGTCTTCCTATTGTGCTATCTTTTGAGGCCACTCCTCTATCATTATCTTTTATGTTTAGCCCATTTGTAAAAACAACACTTGGGGGGTAGGTATCACAATTCATAGATGTGTGAACATCCTTCTTTATGTATCTCAAATGCCTCTATCTCCCACCGTACAGAGGGCATGAAACAAAATAGATTCCCCTTATAAGGCTGAAAAATAGAGCATTCTAGATGATTCATGGTGTGAATCTAGCGATGTGATCATCTTAGATATCATTTTAGATCATTAGGCAGTAAGTTTCCTGGTCTATGTCTCTGTCACAAAAACAAAAGGAGAGATACTAAAGATAAAATAAATATGTTATGTTGAAAATTATTTGCTTCGACTTAAATTTGTCGTCCCTATCTAGTCCTTTATTTTGTGGGTTCTGTTATGCACATATGTATGCATGTATGTATGTATGTTTTACCTCCTGCTCAAATCCTGTGTTAACGTGCGTTGGAATGTAACACTTGTGTGCTTATGGCGTGTGCTCTGATCATGGCAAGCACGTTTAAAGTTAAATTAGCACTGGGTTGCAAACCTAATCATTTAAACTAGCATACGACCTAAAGAAATTTGTAAGTAAACCTTTGGCCAAAACAAAACAAAACAAAACAAAACAAACAAAAGCAGGTTTAAACATGTAAAAAAAAAACTTTCACTCAACAACACACATCTTAGAAGGATAAAATCGAGGATTATTGACCACAGGTGATGATTCGTAAACAGTAAATCTATTTGGGGCTCCAGCTCCCAGGAGGACAATATCAGGAACCTCTGATTTCCCTAAGATCTATAGCTCATGACAGTCCCAGAGCATCTGACAAGGTGTTCATACAACACATGTCAGTGTAAATAAATAATCACTCTTCTCTGCACAAGACACAATCTGTTTCCTACTTTAATCAAGGTCATGGTACAAATGTGGCATCTGAGTTCCCTCCCCCCACCTCCCTTCCTCTCCATTCTCTCTGCCCAGAGAACAAGGGCACCGCCCTCACTTATTTAGACCTCACCTTTCAGCCTTCAGAGACCACAGGCAAGGAGACACGCTTGTGCAAAAGAGACTCGGTCAACCTTGCATTTCCAGTACTTTGTTTGTTTGTTTGTTTACAAAATTAAGTCTGTAATTTGAGTGCATTTTTCTTCTGCACTCCCATGATAGGGCACACTTCTGTCCAGGGCAATTAGAGAGAAATCTCTTCCCCAGGATTTTCCAAGTCCCTCCTCTTTGTTGTCTCTCTGTCACTCTAGGGATTAGAGGTGTCAGGGAAACATTCTGCCATTTTTATTCTTCTTTCTAGTACAAGTACTGGGAAACCAAAGAGGTTTCCTCTTCTCTTGTCCAAATTATAAGGGCTCTCCCCACGTGTTGTGTTAAGGCTTTATCTGGTCAAAGACTATGGTGTCAATTCCGGGCTACTCTCTAACAATAAAATATATTTACTTTT
Organism: Acinonyx jubatus; assembly: GCF_027475565.1. Taxonomy (NCBI): domain Eukaryota; kingdom Metazoa; phylum Chordata; class Mammalia; order Carnivora; family Felidae; genus Acinonyx; species Acinonyx jubatus. The sequence continues at coordinate 73,087,963 of NC_069380.1, read as the reverse complement.
CATGTAAACTATGGCAGAACTGGGGCGCCTGGGTGGCTCAGTCGGTTAAGCGTCCGACTTCGGCTCAGGTCATGATCTCGCGGTCTGTGAGTTCCAGTGCGGCGTGGGGCTCTGTGCTGATGGCTCAGAGCCTGAGCCTGCTTCGGAGTCTGTGTCTCCCTCTCTCTCTCTGCCTGTCCCCTGCTCATGCTCTGTCACTCTCTGCCTCAAAAATAAATAAAAACATTAAAAAAAATTTTTGTTTGAATAAAATAAATAAACTCTGGTGGAACTATTTTGGTTATTACCTACAATGATTACAAAAATATTGTTCTGTTGCTTGTTTTGTTTATTTTTTTTATACCCATTATGATGCCCTCCCGGCACTGGATTTTATATATCATCATGCTTTGATGTTTACACATCATCATGTTTCAGAAAAAGCATTTGATCTTCTTAGTACAAAATTAGCGTTAGCTCACTCTTTTTCAAAACTGCATTTCTGATAGTATATTACTTCCTAACTTACCTTAATACTTCATTTTCCCTAGTTTTGATCTATTTCTCCCACCAAAAATTGCTCATCCGTTGTGTTTCCAAAAGAATAACTTTGAAAGTTTCACTATCAACTGATGCCACCTACAAATTCCAAAGTTTGAATTCTACATAGGTGTGTTCTCTACATGCTTGAAAAAAAAATCGTCAGAATTTAACCAATGCTTAAACTATGTGCAAAATATGTAATGCCAATACATTATCAAGATAATTCAAAGTGGATTGGGAGAAAGAAAAGACTTTACACGAGATGGCCAGATAGTGAGGGGAAAAAATTTGGGGGCTAATACATGTTAACAACTTCATTTTTATCCTTATAACTAGACAAAGATACTTCATGAGAACAACACACACTTAAAGGTAGTTATTCCATGAACAATGGATACAGATGACAGATTGATGGTTGCCAGAGGTGGGGGGTGTTGGCGGAAAAAATCAGTGGAGAAGGATCAAAATGTACAAACTTCCAGGTATAAAATAAATAAGTTGTGGGCTACCACGTACAGCACAGTGACCATGGTTAACAATACTGCGTTGCATACTTGCAACTTGCCCGCAGAGTAGATCTTACAAGTTCTCATCACAAGAAAAATAAATTTTGCAATTATGTATGGTGACAGATGTTAGCTACAGTTGCTGAGATCGCTTTGAAATATATACAAATATTAACGCATTGTGTTGTATACTAATATGATTATAATTATCATGTAAACGGATACAATCTTGTATGCCAATTATACTACCCCTAAAAAAGATTACTGGACATTAGCATATGCCCGTTAGCAGCAAAATCACTCCCACTAAGACCACTGCTCTAGAGATAATCAGTAATGCCATTTCCAGTACTTAGTCTCGTATTTGTAAAAAAAAAAAAAAAAAAAAATGTTTTTAATGAAAAATGAAGTTATCAGCTTTCTACAAGGTCCTCAATCCTAATTGCCTATCCAAAGTAACCTTTTAACAAGCTCTCTGGGGATATAATCACTTATCTATCACTCTACTCAATTTATTTGACCTCATTTTGTCGATTAGAAAAATCACCCTTTTATTTAGGTATATCATTTCTTTTTTTTTTTGTCACTTTAAATTCCTGACCAAAACAGTGAAATGAGAACAAAAGTTCTACAATGTACTGATACACAAGTGTAGATAATGGACTTACAAGGGACACATACATGTCATATACATTTGTCAAAGAATTGTTTTTTTCCACTTTCATTCAGTTACGATTCAAACAACTGCATGTAACCTTCAGATCCCCCCTGGATTCTACAGTACAAAGAGGAAGAGACTTTCCAAAAGGGCTCTCTCCTGCTTGTTAAAAGGATGGAGTGTCACTAACATTTCCTATGTGGTACGGGGAACAAATAGTAAGATCAGATCAAAGGGCAGAGAGATATCCTGAGCTGATGTCTTTGCGGCAGAAGTAAAGTACTTTTTATTACTGAAAAGAAAACATTTATAAAGACATTGATCTCAAAAGCAAAATCAAATGCAGTATTTTGTACCATACTGAACTGTGTAATAAGCCTTCCTCTCTTATGTTTGAAACTCTGTTTTTATATGATGACAGTGACATTTTATATATTTAGCCCACAGTTTTAACAGCTCCTAAATATTCATAATGCTAATTTTAAGTCACAGCATGATTTGTTAATTCTTATAACTCTGCCAAACCTTGATAAATTGGGCTAAATTTGAACCAGATTTTCTAAGCCTTGTGGGGACATATTAATTCAATATTATTACTGTCAAGCATAAAATATGTTCAGAAGCTTCCAGCATCACTTCACAGATGAACTGGCATTTCATTCCCTTAAACTGACTAACTTATCTGCCATTGAAATAACCAATAATGTTGTCTATTGTTCATTCTTTTGACCAAACTTGTAGAGTAGGGAGAGGAAATAGGGAAAATTCTTTTAAGAAAAGTAAAGTAATAGCTTAGGTAGTTAATAAATATGAACCCCCATATTTCATAAAATTTAAAAATGTCAAGAAAGAAAAAGAAGCTAATTGTTGTTGGTCTACCAAATGCTAAATATGGCAAATGGCTCCAAATGGGCAAAGTAGAGAAATGTCTGTTCCGTTCTTAGGGACATTTCAAAAGAATTAAACATAGTTTATTGGTTTTCTCTCATTTCTAGTGCATTATGAGTAAGTCAATATCTATTCATATTGTCTGAGGAAGTCTTATTTCCTGGATATGAAGCTGTGTTGTTTGGACATTGTCCTATTTTCATGGCAAATCCAAACGTGATTTGGATTTCGAATTGGAAAAGCAGTTTCCCTGCTTCTTTTTTTTTTTTTTAATCTGACCCTTCTTCCCCAGGGAAGGTTAATGGCACCTGTCATTATAAAAATGTAACACCCAAATGATCTTGAGTGTCAATAACTTAAAAGATAAACGACACAGATGTTTCTCCAAGATTCTTCTCTTGCATTATCCTATTTACGACTTTTTGCAAAACTATTTTTATCTCCCTGAGATTCTTCCTCCTCTCTTCATGCCTCTGGATCTTGTCCCCTTTCATTTACTGAATGATTTCTGCTTTGGAAATTGTACTCCTTCTTACACACTTTTCATTTTCCCCTCTTTGTTACATTCTGCTTTAATGGGTACCATCTTAAAAAAAAAAAAAAGGACCAAAAGAAAAGTATCCTTTGACCCCACTTCTTCCTCTGGCTACCATTTTATTTTCTGCTCATGTGGAGAACAAAACTTCTTGAAAAGAGTCTGTAGGTCCATTTCTCAACAATATACACATTTTTTTCCTTGAAAATGCTGTATATATATTTTTTTTGCTTTTAAAAAACAGACTTTATTTTTTTAGATTAGTTTTAAATTTACAAAAAAAATGAGCAGAGAATACAGAGATATCCTATCAATTCTTGGAAACCACTGATCTTTTTACCGTTTCATCGTTTTGTCTTCAACATATACTTTTTAACTCATTTAAATATCTCTACCCAAATACTCTTTCTACAATCGCTAATCATTTTGTCAAGTAAAGTACGATGATGAATTCCAAGTGTCAACCTAGCTGGGTATTACAACACTGACAGGTGATCATTCCTACATTCTTGAAAAACATACATATCTTTGCTTACAGGATGCCTCATCTGTCAGACTTTCTCCTTTTCCTCTCTAGACATTCGTGTTCTATCTCCTTTATTGACTTTTCCTTTTCCAACCAAGTCTTAAAGGTTAGGGCAACTCTGGGCTTGCACCTGGCCTTCTACTTTATTCTAACTCCAGGGACTCTAATTTATCTTACTCACCCGGAAGACTTCAAATAATATGCATTGGTTAAATTTGCCTCTGGTTGTATATAACTGTTAATTTCAGGACAATATAGAGTATATATATTTCTTCCTATTCCTCCTACTGAGTACAACTAAAAGCTCTGAATATTACATATGAAGCAAAGAGAAGATGACTCTGAAAGATACAGAGAAGATAAGACTTCTAGGAACCTAGAGACCCAAGGAATGACATAGTGGTGGCTTCTCTGGATTGTCTGCTGCTCATTATAGTCCAGACTGGGTGCTGAAGAAGACACTCATCTGGAAACACCAATGGATACAGATTTTTAAAAAAGCCAAGCAAAGCTTCTCTATCTAAGCAAAGGACCAGGAAAGGGTCATCCTATCTAGACAGAAAACTTTCAGGCAAATACCATGGGTAAACTGTGGCTCCATTATCACCGCTGTGAGCAAAGGTCAGATTGAAAGCCCCACCTTCCAACTTCACCTGGTTTTTGTGAGGTTCCCCGATCCCTTACTGGTGGTTTCAAAGAAGGTTGACTGGGGTGCCGGACTTCCGTCCTCACTGGGCAATAAGGAGCCCCCACCTGACACACACCCACAGTGTCAGAGGAAGTCATAAGAAGAGCGGTAATGAATGGTCTCTGCAGAGCGCTGCCAGGGAGCCTGACTTATCCCACCCAGCAAATGGTGCTGTGTTTCCTTGATGGCATGGTGTCAGAGGAGGACCGCGAAAGCAGAAGATATAAACAGGATCCAGATTCTCGTGACATAATATTCAAAATGGACAGGATACATCAAACATCACTTATTATGTCCCAAACCAGAAACCATATCAAATTAAATTAGAAAAGATGATCAAGATGCCTGGCACTGTGGTGGTAGAGATGCTGGAATATTCCGACACGGGAAAAAACAGCCACTGCAAAGATGCATCAGTGAGCCATTACCAGCACGCTGGGAGGAAATGAGAAAATAGGGAGTCCCATCAAAGGGAATGGTCACACACACACACACACACACACACGCGTGCGCGCACACACGAGAGGAAATGAGAAAATAGGAGGTCTCATCAAAGGGAATGGTCACACACACATGAGAAGAGTCAAATGGAAATTGTAGAACTGAAAAATACAAAAACTGATATTAAAAAAGGTCATGAATGGGCCCAATAGGAGAACGAAGATGGTGCAGAAAAGATCCAGTTAACTTGAAGACAGAAGAGAAAAATTGCCCACTGCCAACGATAGAGAGAAAATTGACTGGAGAAACATGAACAGAGCCTCAGGAACCTGTAAGACTATAACAAAAATCTGGCATTTCACGCTATCTGAGTCTCAGGAGAAATGGAAGAAAAGAATAGGACTGATAAGGTATCCCAATAACTAATACCCAAAAACGTCTCAAATTTGGGGGGAAAAATATAAATAAATAAATAAATAAATAAATAAATAAATGTACATATTCAAGAAGCTGAGCAAACCCTAAACAGGGTAAACCCAAATAAATCCATGCCAAAATACATCATAAATAAACTCCGGAAAACCAGACACAAAGAAAAAAATCTTGAAAGCGGTGAGAAAGAGGCATCCTCTTACCTTTAAGGGATAAACAATTCAAAAGACAGCAGATTTCTCATCAGAAAACAGCGGCCAGAAGGAGGTGCACAACACTGTCAAGTACTGAAGTAAGAGAATGATCTCCCTGAACAAATAAGTGTAAAACTAACTTCACAAATTATTATTTCCTTAAGCCCCATGGACCTTGATGGGATTATTTCATGAGTTTCAGTCCCAAGGACGCAAACTCTTCCCCTTTCAATTTTAAATGTTGCCCCAAATCCTCATGAACACTGAAGTTTTCTTCTGATATCTAGGTTGTTCCAAATGCCCGTAACCTTGATATTTCAATTAAGGAAAAGTCCAGTTGACAGTGGAGCGTTATATTAGGAAACAAAATATGTGTACTCAAATCCTTGTTCAACCACTTACTATGTGAACTTTGTCAGGACCTTTTATCTCTAAACTGTGATTTCTTCATTTATTAAATGGGATGATAATATCCGTTGCCTATCTCACATTGAGGACCGAAGAAGATAGCCTATGAAGTAACAGTTTTTCAGATTTCATTTTTTAATTATATCGGAATAGATAGAGATGTGTACCACTTAATTTATGTTTTTTCAATATTGGGCATGCTTTTCCTAGGCATGGAAAGAACAAAAACGTCAGTCTCTACCAGTAGGGTAAATAGTTAATGGGAGAGACAGACCTGTACACATTGCCTGAAGGGCAACATAATGATGCAAATGATGCTTATAGATGCAAAAGTAAATTTCTATGGAAGCTGCAAGAGTCTTAATGTAAACACCCGGATCACTATCACTTATGTCACTGGATAGATTATTAATATCTCCAAAGTTCAGTTCCCTCATTGACAAAATGGGGATCAAAATAATGTATCCTCACAACTCAAATAAAGACCATTCACGTGAAGCGTCTAGCCGAGAGCGTGACACACAGCATTCTACAAAATGATAGATTATTATTGTAGTTATTAATCATAAGATTATTTGTCAGGAGTGGCTTTCACATGACAGGTTTTGGCGAGAGCGCAGGCTTCTAAAGGCAAGTGCATCATGAGTTACAGTTGTATTCGAAGCTGACAAAGCAGGATATCGAAAGCCACAGAGCCAGAAAGCTTCAGGGTATGTTCAGTCCTCAGATAGGGTTGGAATACAATATAAATGACAAAAGGAGTACATTGCTCTTAAGGAGCTCTTAAGGATGCTGGGGAACAGACAGGGCATGATAATCATTGCATTTCTTAAAGGCATTCTGACGGCAGAGAGAATGTCACAGATGAAACTACAGAGGCTGGAATCAGGAAAACCAATTATAATGCAGTTCCGATAATCCAGGTAGCAGGTGATAAAGGCCTGACCTAACAGGAGAAAATGGATAAAAACGATGATGGATACCAGAAGCAGGAAAAGAACACCTTAGACTAATACAAGTGAGCTGATTTTTGAAAAGAATCACACACAGCCGTAATGGAAAACACAACAGGAAGTTTTCGGAACTTGACATTTTTTACCCACTGTAAAACCTTGACCTCAAAGAGCCTGAGAACTGTGTCAGAGACCCAGATCATCTATCTTAGGTATTCTTCATTTTTGTGCCAAGCGACCGGCTCTCTCTCAAGGGCAAGTACGACGCCTTATCGACTCTGGCTGGTAAAGCAAATATCCTGAATGCCTACTTACTGACACTTCAGAATTACATCTTTTCTAATGACTCAGTGGGTGTGATATTCAGTAATGGAAGTTCTTAATTCGTGCTTTTGATACACCAAGACCTTTCTCCACAGCTGCATTTTGTCCGCTGATGTCATTGTCTGCAGGGATCCCGTCTGCATATGCCGCTTGCAATTTCCTGTTGTGTACTCTACATAATTGAGTGATGCCCTCAGCACTGGCTTTCCAATAAAGATCACTTACAGTGACCTTGAAAATACCCTTTCTCCTTCAAATGCTCTTTTTCCAGCTCTGGTCATTAATCAAATGGACTAACAGAATATTTGTTAATCTGAAAAATTACCAAGAAAAAAAAATAGTGCAAATGAGATATTGAAGACAAATTATTTTCTCTGGGACTACTAATTGTATTAAATGATGCTTTATTAGAAGGAACGTGTCTCCATAAATTAGCATATATACCTTCATGAATACATATGTTTTTACACAATTATATTATCTAATGCTTCCTGAGGGTTGTAATGGGCTGAACGCTGTTTTTAGGCTTTATATGTGTTATATTGTTTTAAGCCGTAAAAGGTGGGTAACATGACTAGCCCCATCTTACAGATGAGTGAAGTGAAGCTTAGAAAGTTGAAAGACGCAGCTCAAAATCAGGACTTGAAGGTGGTGAATCTAATAAACCTAACTGTCATAGAGCAGTGTGCATTCTAACGTGTGCATACCCGTGTAAGCACGCATGTGCGCGTACATAGGCATATTTGACTACATAAATACTGCTAACGATATATTGTACCTCAATGCAGATGTTAAGAAGCACATGCCAAAGCCCGGTTACGGAGTACTGCCTCGAAAGAAAGAAAAATGTCCACTATAAGTGAAGATTATTATTTCTCTTCCTCTTGGCCCATCTATCTATTCATAAATCTGAATAAAATGGCAGACAAATTCGGCCGCTCTGTTTTCACCAACAGTTGTTAGCAATGCCAGTCACGTTAAATTTCCAGAAACCTCCTCGCAATCTTTAAAAATAGCAAGATTTCAAATTTCAGTCTTCTGCAGCAAAAACCTCACAAAATGTCTATAATTAAGACATTTTAAATTAACTTAAGGTTAATTTAATTGAAGTATAGAGTGTAATTTTCAGGTCACCCAGTTAACTCTCCAAAAGTCTGACTTTCTCTGAACACCAGCCTGAGGTGTGACTACACATAAATGAGTAATTTAATAAGCAATTTTTAAAAATCAATCTTATTATTGTAGAGCAGAGGTCAAAACTGGCAGGCTACAGGCCAGATTTTGCCCTCAGATATGTTTTGTTTGGCCCACGTAATTTTGGCCTGTCCACGGTTTAAATCTTTTGAAATAGTTGCCAACATTTAAAACTTGAGAGATACATAAAAATGTGTTCTGGCTTCTTTTAAGAGAAGCCTGAAGTTCTGGCAAGCTGGGCATGGCTTCTCTGGCAGACAGTCTAATTCATACGAGGGTAGGTCCCAGCTCTCAGTTCACTGTTGACTCTGCCCTTTGTTGCCTGAGCTTCCCTGAATCTTGTCCTGACTGTGACAGTTTCTCAGGTCCCTCGCTTTTGAGATTCTTGGCAGTCTTTTTTTTTTTTTTAATTTTTTTAATGTTTGCTTATTCTTGAGAGAGAGAGAGAGACAGAGCGTGAGTAGGGGAGGGGCAAAGGAAGAGAGAGACACAGAATCGGAAGCAGGCTCCTGGCTCTGAGCTGTCAGCACAGAGCCGGATACGGGGCTCAAACTCACGAACCATGAGATCATGACCTGAGCCACGCTTAACCGACTGAGCCACCCAGGTGCCCAAGATTCTTGGCAGTCTTAAGGAGGAATGATCAGGCAGTTTGTAGAATGTGACTCAAGGGGGGATTTTGCTACAGTGTTCTCACAATTAGACTGTGGTTATTCCATTGTTTTCAGAGGAAGATCACAGAGGTGGTCCCGCTCAGCACATTATATCAAGGGTACAAATCATCCACATGACTTAACACTCTGATCATCTGGCTAAGATAGTGAATTAATTATGTAGCCCACCTCCTTGGGACCAAAAGATTTACACAATTATTCCCGTATTTTTCTGCATGATGTAGAGATTTTTCATATAAAGAATCGCATATTTCAGAAAGACTGATTTTAATATCTCAGAGAGAGGCTTGATCTTCTCAGGAATCTATTCATTATTTATGTCTTTCTGGTGATTCTTCTAACCTACCAGGTGAGATAACATTGTACTCAATATCTTATAAAAGGTAGACATTTAACAAGTATTTGTTGACTGCATTAACGAACTATGACCACGGGTTTATTTATATAGTGCATGTTATATGTTACAAATAGATATCAATCATTTTGCTGATCAGAAAGAGCCAGGTAAAAATAATGTACACATGATGACTCCATATGTCACTACAGTGACAGAAAGCAAGCAGGGGTCAACTGAGATCAGGATTAGCTGGAGAATTTGGAGGTGATGGAAACATTTTATAATTTAATTATTGCTGGAATTACATGCACACTTACATTCGTCAGAGCTCATCAATGCATGTTTTAAAATGTCATTGCTGACTGTGTTAGATTAGACCTCAATAAAGTTGATTTTTAAAAAGTAAAACATAGACCCATTTTCCAAGGTTTCTTATCAGATGAGAGACAACCACTGGAAACTGTGAGAAGTAATTAGATTAGAAACTGTTAAAAATGGTTATAAATTTAATAAGTAAAGAGGAGTGGATCAGAGACTGGTAGTCAGCAAAGTTCATCTCTCTATTTGCCATAATAATGGAATTTAAGCAAGAAATATGGCCTTATATCTAGAGCATACATTTCCAGCTCTCCTTTGCAAGTAGTTATATAGCTACGTAGTTAAGTCTTCACTAAATGGATCTGGAAAGAATTGATATGTACAGCTTCTACCTTACTTGCTAAACAGAAAATTGCTTACATAGCCATCTCTGATTCCTTCTTCATGACCACTGCAACATGGATGTGCCTGTGCCCAGTTTTAATTATTCAGCTGAAGATAAAAGCTTATATACTGGTGAAGCTAGATCATTGGAGAAATGTGAATCTCTGAATGCCCATGTGGAGCAGAGCCTCCCAGCCAGTCACCCAGGGTGGGTACAGGTCAGTGAAATAACATTCTTCTTTAAGCCAGCCTGGTTTTGGTCTCTCGTGAAAGTTTAGAGTTTGCTTTACTTGAAACCAGGAAGACCCAAGGCATCTCATCTGGGACTGACGGTATGAATAAAGGCAGAATGATATCTAAGGCTGACGTGAGTAGACACGACTCACTGTATTAGGAAAAATTAGGAAAAAAGGGATTCAGAAGAGGGATTGTGATAAAAGAATGGGGAACTAGGATCATGGGGTAACAAGATTGTTGATGAACTTATAAATTATACAGGTCAGTTAAGGTTGAACAATGTCCGAGAAGAAAAGAATGATCATGAACATCTCAGGGTCACATTGGAAGCGTTTCTTCAGGAAGGTCAAACAAAGGTATACAATCGGTTGGAGAAAAAAGAGATTCCAGCAAAAAGAAACTGTAGTGATGATTTAAAAATAAAGTGATAAGTACTAGGGCCAAGTGAGGGGCCATAAGAGAAGACATTAAAAGCCAAGATACATCTTGCAGAAGTTCCTGGCAGAATGAAGTGGTTAATCCTGAGAGTCTATACAGGGGTTCAAGAAAACCGTCTATGGTCTAAAAAAATCAGACAATTTGGTCATTATAGACTCAACCAGTTCATTTTCCTGTTTCTTTCGTGTTGTAAGTATTTCAATGCTATCTTCAAAGAACTATATTCTACTGAACTTTCTAATTAATTTCAGGAATATGTATATTTTTAAATGACTTGTCTGCATAAATTACAGTGGGTTTCTGTATCTGAATTATATGGGTTTCCTTTGGTAAAGAATTTCAAGCAATCTTTTTTTTTCTTTTCTTTTCTTTTTTTTTTTTTTTTTTTTGCTTTGTGTACTCCTTTTCTAGGGAGCATAGAAATGTACCTAATACTGTCATAGGGAGACCATGCCTTTCTCAAGAAGACAGCACTGCTGTGTTAAGTAATAAACAAAACTTTCCAAGGTGTATGGAAGAAAAGGGACTTGTGCTCTGAAAATCATGTAAATAGGTAAGATTGTATGGAGAAATATGGCAACATTGAGACATTGCAAATACTCTGAATGGTCAATACACGAAGTATGTTTATTAGGGAAATTAAAGTGGGAAATATCCTTTTCCTCCAATCTTACTCCTAAATCTTTGGGTCAGGTCCATACGACCCAATATTAGTTCTGATAGTAGGTTTATGTTCTTCCTTCAGTCTATCCAATACATTTCTTTTTTTTTTTAATTTTTTAAAATGTTTATTTATTTTTGAAGGAGAGAGAGACAGAATGTGAGCAAGGGAGGGGCAGAGAGAGAGGGAGACACAGAATCCCAAGCAGGTTCCAGGCTCCGAGCTGTTAGCACGGAGCCCGAAGAGGGGCTCGAACTCACAAACCACGAGGTCATGACCTGAGCCAAAGTCAGACGCTCAACCGACTGAGCCATCCAGGTGTCCCTCTCCAATACATTTCTAATCATGTTATGCTCTACAATATATGTTGCATTCAACCCTCTCTGGTTTCCAGCCCCCTGGAAGCCCCCAATTACCTGAGGAGTATAATTTCACATCTGTGCATGGCTGTCCAGGCTTTTTAAGATGTGAGTCCAAAGTATCTTTCATCATCTGCTAAATCAGACCAGAAGTTATACTCGGGTTCTTTGCTACAACCTGCTGTTTCTTTTCTCTTTTCTTGCCTCATGTGCTCATCGATTTATCTTTACCTGTGAAAAATCAACTTATCTCCATGGTTCAGATTAAATGGCACTTATTCTTGGAGCTTCTTATGCTATATCTAATGTTGTTATATGGCTTATTACTTTTTTAAGTTATTTTATTTCATTGTACATGGCACTTCTTATGGGAAGAACTAAGTTATAGTGCTCAAATCCTGAAACCTGATAAAATGTTTTTTTGTTGGTGTTCTTCCATATGCTCCATCCATTCCTTTCAAACGAAGCACAAAAATCTTTGCACTAGAAGAATAAAGCCACATACACTTGTGCAAACAGGTGATATCAGTGTTTCACTTCCATGATCAGTTACTTAGAGATTTAAAAAATATATATTTACCAAATAATATTTCTTTTTCACTTTAATTACTTGCTATACATGGCAATTTTCTGACATCAAATACCAATTTGTAGGTGGTGATAAAAAATGATCCTCCCCAAATCCTCTTGTCTAACATATTCATAACATAGAGAATGCAAATTGTCATCCTATGAACACAATAAAAAGGGAAAGTAATATTAATAACAATAATAGAAAACAAGAATGTGTAAGAAATGTATTGGCTCAAATATTGAAAGAAGACATAAGTCTAGCTTCAGACATAGTTTGATTCACGCTTCACATGACACTATCAGCTATTATCTTTTGCTCTGAATTCTTCAGTTGACTTTAATCTCAGACCCTAAACAGTAATCTCTGTTGGCTTCATTCAGCAAGTATCTTTTGAGTGCCTATTGTATACCACCTGGTGTGTGTGTGTGTGTGTGTGTGTGTGTGTGCACGCACACATGTATATATGTATATTCAGTGAAAAAATGAAACCTAATTCAGGGTAAGGAGCATAGGGTGATGAGGAAGGGTATTTTTGGTAGGGCTGCTAAGAAAGTTGTCAAAGAGAAAAGCCTCTCCTAAGAGAGTGTTTGCCTCAGGACTAGAATGCATTCCAGAAAGGACCATCGGAGATATCTCTAGGAAAAGTCTTCTAAGCAGAGGGAAACCAAGAAAGATATTCTGAAGGTGGAGTGTGCCTGATGCGGTTGAAGGAGACTAGACAAGTCAGAATGGGCAGAACACAGTGAGAAGGGGATACAGGTGGGCAAGGCAATCAGGAAGGTAGTTCAGGGGTGAAGTCATCTAGAGCCACGTAAGTCATCATAAGAATACTTGCTTTTACTCTAAATTATAGCCTGGGCACCTGGGTGGCTCAGTTGATTAGGCATCCAACTTCTGCTCAGGTCATGGTCTCATGGTTCGCCAGTTCGAGCCCCGTGTCGGGCTCTGTGCTGACAGCTCAGAGCCTGGAGCCTGCTTCGGAATCTGTGTCTCCCTCCCTCTCTGCCCCTCCCCTGCTTGCACGCGATCTCTCTCTCTCTCTCTCAAAAATAAATAAAAACATTAAAAAAAATTTAATTAGAGACTGAAAACACCCAGAGGGTTTGAGCAAAGATTGACATAACTGATAAGCATTTTATTTATTTATTTTTTTTACAATTTTTTTTAACGTTTATTTATTTTTGAGACAGAGAGAGACAGAGCATGAACAGGGGAGGGTCACAGAGAGAGGGAGACACAGAATCTGAAACAGGCTCCAGGCTCTGAGCTGTCGGCACAGAGCCCGACACGGGGCTCGAACCCACGGACCATGAGATCATGACCTGAGCCAAAGTCAGACGCTTAACCGACCAAGCCACCCAGGCACACCCTGATAAGCATTTTAAAAAGAGCACGACTTCGGGGGCACCTGGGTGGCTCAGTCCATTAAGCGTCTGACTCTTGGTTTCGGCTTAGGTGGTATTCTTGCATTTCATGGGTTCAAGCTCCATGTCGGGCTCTGCGCTGCTGGTGTGCAAAGCCTGCTTGGGATTCACTATCTTCCTCTCTCTCTCTGCGCCTCTCCCACCCTCCCTCTCCCCCTCAAAATAAATAAACCTAAAAAAAGAGGAACACTACTTTTAAAGTTTCAGATCAAATAAGTACAACTCTGAGGTCACAAGTAGAGAGTGCCCTTATATCAGAGAACTCAATGTAAGTTCCAGAAAGTAAGGTTCGTGGTCACTGAACCATCTGATTTACCTCATGCAGCCTTTTCTAAACTAATCATTGGGTCCAGGGAAGGGGATGGAAGGTGACTGCACTGATGGGCTCAGCCTGACTCATGTGCCCCCAATCCTTGTATCTGGTGCTGGAGATAGCATCAGCTGAAATATGTAGAAAAACCGTAAAATATAAAACTCACTGAATTCATTAATAATCTGATGGGCATGATGGAGGAAAGAGTGACCTTAAAGTTAGATCAATATAAATGATCAAAATTGAAAAAGAAAAGAAATGGAATAAAATAATCAGGGCCACAAAGACACCACTGGCAATGTCAACAGATCTACATTATGGGTAATTGCTAACTCAAAAGGAAAAGAAAGAGTATAGGTCAGCAAAGATTCCTTGGAAAGAGATAATAACTTTCAACATGGAGAATCAGACATATATTTATTACCTTTAAGAAGCTCCCTGAAACCCAAACATAAATGGGAAGACAACCATACCTAAATACATCTCAGTCAAATTTCTGAAAAGCAAAACTAAAGAAAATATTTTGAAAGCAGCCAAACAAAACCAATACATTATGTACACGGGACAAATCATGGGATTACCTCTGGAATTCTCATTAGAATTGACGTCAGCCAGAAAAAAGCGAGACTTGCACAGTGGCCCAATACAGAGTCTACCTTGGTGAATAAGACAATGTGTACTTGAAAAGAATGTTTATTTCGTAGCTGTCGTGGACAGAGTTCTATAAATATCAATTAAGTCTTCTATATTTTTATGGGGTTTTTTTCTAGGTGTTTTATCAACTGCTAGAGAGAAATGTTCAAACCTACTATGATTGTGGACTTAGGATTTCACCCTTCAGTTTTATCATTTTTGGATGCTCTGAGGCTCCTTGTTAGACAAATCTTCATTCATAATTGTTTTGTTTTCTGAACGAACTGACTCTTGCGTCATTATGTAAAGACCTTCTTTTAAATGCTAAAGGAAAACCAACTTTCACCCAGAATTCGGTCCAACAAAAATCTCCATCAAGAGTGAAGGCAAAATATTAACATTTGCAAATGAAGGAAAATTAAGCTAAGTTGCCATTACAGTTACAATCATACCTACACTGTCATGCTATAGGTAGTTCTTGAGGTTAAAAAAAAGAACACCAGGGGGCAGCTTGCATTTTAGGAAGGAATAAAAAGTGCTAGGAATGCTGAATATATGAGAAAATTTAAGAGACTATGTTTCTTATTTGTTTAAAATATGTGTAACCATTTAAAGCACAAATTGTAACCTTTTTTGTGGGGTTTTCAATGTGTATTGGTGTAACACCTAAAATAACTATAGCTTAAAAGGTGATGGGTTAGTCAATACAACCTTATGGTTGCAAGTTTTCTAAATATCACATGAGATGGTACATGCCAATAGATTATGAAAAAAAATGAGAATGTATATTGTGATTCCTGGTAGAATAAATAAAAATTAATACAACAAATAAGTAAAGAGTCAAGAGATAAAACAGCATTCTAAAAGTTATTCAAATACTTCATAGAAGACAGTAAAGAAGAAACAGCACAACAAAAAAACAGGGAACAACCAGAAAATAAATGGCAAATTAATAGACTTACATGCAAAGTTATAAAGAATTATATTATTCTAATATACCAGATAATCCCATTAAAAAGCAACAGTTATTACAGTAGATCAATATAAAATTCTATGCTAGTCATAAGGAATGTATTTTAAGTGGCTTTACATCAATCAATTAAGTCTGCAGGGGCCACAAGAACATCAGAAAAGCAGACATCAAGACAGAGAGTATTACAGAGATAAAGAGGGCTGGCCAGTTCATAATCACATAAAGATCAATTCACCAGGAAGACACAACAATCATAAATGTAGATTTGTCTGCTAGCAAAGCCTCAAAATACATGAAATAAAAATTGACAAAGTAAGTAATAGGTAATTTCGCAACCATAGTAGGATATGTTAACATCCCTCTTTATTTGGGTGATAAAATATCTAGAAAAAACATCAGTGGAAAGATGGATTGCTTAATTGGTATTTATAGAGCATTGTGCTCAACAACTGAAAAAAAATCCTTCACAAGTGTGCTTTGTTATATTCACCAAAGAAAAGCCAATGTATCAGGCCATTAAACAATTCTCAAAACAATTAAAATAATTGAAGTCTGATTACAGAGAGTGTTGTCTGACCACGTAGAATTGAATTAGAAATCAGATCTTCCAAAAAGAATATTTGAAAATATTTATAAATTGAACAACTTTCTCAATAGTACTTGGGTCAAAGAAGAACTTAGAAATCAGAAATCAGAAAATGGGTTGTCTGGGTGGTTCGGTCAGTTAAGCGTCCAACCCTTGATTTCAGCTCAGGCCATGATCTCTTGGTTCATGAGGTCGAGACTTGCATTGTGCTTTCTGCTAACAGTGGGGAGCCTGCTTGGGATTCTCTCTCTCCTTCTCTCTCTGCCCCTTCCTTGCACATGCTCTCTGAAAATAAATAAGTAAACTTAACAACAACAACAACAACAAAAACAGAAAACATTTTGAACTATATATTGTATTAAAAGTACCATATATTAAAATGTATGAAATGGAGCTAAAGCAGTGCTTCAAAGAAAATGTTGGGGTTCACATTTGAAAATCCATAAACGTAACAGGTGATTATAATAAATAAGCTCTTTTTCATCTAATTCATCCTTAGCAAACTAGGAATAGAGAGAAATGTCTTCATGCAAATAAAGGGCATAATTAATGACTGAGTTGTGAATGCCTCACCCTAAAGTCATCGAGGAGACAAACATGCTTTGGACCGGAGGTCCGCCCTGTCCCAAAGAGCCAAGGGAGAAAATGCATTTAGATTGGAAATGGAAAACTGTCTGTAATTGCAGATGGCATCATTGTTTACATGAGAGATTCTGAGATTCACAAAACTATTTAACCCAGTATGTGAGTGTAAAATTGTTGAAGGATAAAAAGTTAATAAATTTAAAGAAATCATATTTTATATACTACCAACCAACAGTAGGAAAGTAAAGTAAAAGCTCACTTATAAGAGTGTCAAAAATAAAATATTTTGGAATAAATTTAACAAAAATATATCAAAAGTATCTCTTCACTGGAAATTATAGAAAGTCACTGAGATGAAAAAAATGAAAACCACCCCGAGAATAATGTAGACTTATATTTTGTCCATAGATTGAAAGTTTCACTATTTCAACAAGGTCAGTTCTCCCAAACTGATCTATAAATTCACCTCAATCTCAATCAATATCCTCCAGAACATTCTGTGGATGTTGCAATTTGGTTCTAAAATGTATAATGAAGTTAGAAAAATCTAAAATCACTATAGCAAATTTTTAAAGAGAGCAGCAAAGTTGGAGGATTTACATTAACCTGATTTCAAAATGACTAGAGGAGATAGAACAGTGGTATTAGAATCAAGGGGGACTAATATGTAAAAGGAACAGAGTAGAAATTGACCCATATTATGCAGTCAATTGATTTTTGCCAAAGGTGACATTTCAAAGGGAAAAGAAAAGTTTTTTTGAACAAATTTTGTTGGAAGAATTGGATATCTATATGGGGAAAAAATTAATGATTGACTTTATTAACACCCTACACAAAAATATTATTCGAAGTGGGTTCAGACCTAAATGGGAAAAGCCTAAACTATGAAACTTCTAGAAGAAAAGAGAGAAGAATATGTGACTCTGGAGTATTTCTTAGAACACAAAAAACATGAATTGTAAAGGAAAGCATCAATAAGCTGGACTTCATTAAAATGTTCTTCAAAAGGCACAAAAAAGGAAGGAAGTAGGCAAACTACAACATGGGGGAGAATATTCTGTATACATTAATATGAAAAAAATGTAGCCACAATATATAAAGAGCTCTTACAACTCATCATTAAAAGATATACACCCCAATAAAAATAAGCAAAAGACCTTAATAAACATTTAACAAAAGAAAAGATGAATAAACTTTAAAAAGGCTAACCATCATTTGCTATGAGAAAAATGCTAGTTAAAGCTTCTTACCTTTATTAAGATGTCTAAAATGAAAAACAATTACAATATCAGGCATTGGTCAGGCTGTACAACAACTGCAACTTTTATACATCGTTAATGAAGTAAAAACGCATTACCACTTTAGAAACGACTTTGAAAATTCCTTTATAGCTAAACATTAACCGTTTTACCCAATATTCAGCTTTCACATATTTATCCGAGACATGGAAACATATGCCAACAAAAATACTTGCTCAAATGTCATTTCCCACAGTTTTATCATAATGATCAAAAACTGGAATCAAGGGGCGCCTGGGTGGCTCAGTCGGTTAAGCGTCCGACTTCGGCTCAGGTCATGACCTCGCAGTCTGTGGGTTCGAGCCCCGCATCGGGCTTTGTGCTGACAGCTCAGAGCCTGGAGCCTGTTTCAGATTCTGTGTCTCCCTCTTTCTCTGACCCTCCCCTGTTCATGCTCTCTCTCTCTCTGTCTCAAAAATAAATAAATGTTAAAAAAATATTTAAAAAAAAAAACGAAATCAACACAAGTGTTGATCAACAGGAAAATGGTTAAATAAATTTTGGTATCTTCTTACAAAGCATTTATATTTGGCCAAAAAAAAAAAAATGAAATAAACATCGTAGATAAATCTCAAAAACGTTATGCAGAACAAAAGAAGACAAACTAAACAATACACACATTGTAATTCTACTTACATGAAGTACATATTTTATGATTTCATTTATATGAATAACAGGCAAAATCAGAAGTCAGAGTAGTAGTTACCAGCGAACGATGGAGATTGAATGAAAGGGATACAAGGGAACTTTGGATTATTGTATATATTTATCAGTGTGATTCTTCATCGATTGTATATGTCTATCAAAATTCATAGGACTTGGAGTCCCTGAGCCTGGGTGGCTTAGTTGGTTAAGCGTCTGACTTCAGCTCAGGTCATGATCTCATGGTTTGTGAGTTCGAGCCCCGTGTCGGGCTCTGTGCTCTCAGTTCAGAGCCTGGAGCCTGCTTCAGATTCTGTGCCTCCCTATCATGCTCTGTCTCTCAAAAAATGAGTAAGCGTTAAAAAAAAAATTTTTTTTAAATAAAAAATTCACAGGACTTAAATTTTATCTTCATTAAAAGAAAGAAAGAAAGAAAAGAAAGAAAGAAAGAAAGAAAGAAAGAAAGAAAGAAAGAAAGAAAAGACCATTACTGTGTAACAGTGCTTGGTTGAGGAGTGGATTACGTTTGAAGAGTCCAATTGTCTGCGAAGTGAGGTGTTTGTTCATTTACAGGTCTATTGCAATTGCCCTAGGGGCAGACAGAATTTAGTATGGAAAGAAAGAATAAACTAGTAATGGGGAGAATTTACTCATCTCTATTTAGCCCATGAGCATGGTGAGACCTGAGAAAATTCACCTAAACTTCAGTATCGGATATAAGATGGCAATAACAGCCAAAATAATAACGGCCAACACTTAGTGTTATTATGGGCCAGATGTGCTTCTAAGGACCTCAAATAACATAACTCATTTATAGGAAGTACTCCGTTTATGTCTGGTGAAATAAAAACCTCCCTCATTTAAAAGTATCCCAGTGCATTACAGAAGCCAGTTACGCAGTTTACAACAGACATTAATCTTATTGTGAGACACGCATACCTGATGCATTGCTAATATAAAATAATAGGTGAGGCAGTATATTGCTCTTTTATATATTCGGAATTGAGAATACAACTGCATTTATAAGAATACTAAAACCAGCAGAGGTCATTTCTTTAGTCATTAACCTCCATATTGCCATTTGCCCATAACGGATGCTCTTACGGTGCCGCCACTCTGAAAACCGGTCTCTAAGATGCTCTCAGAGTTGGGACTTGCCTTTCGAGGAGTCTCAACTGTGTGACGAATTCTTGGAAATGCATCCTGCGGTGTTCTTCTGTGCAAGTAATTTCAATAGAAAAGTTGGTGTAAACGCTGTGAGGTGAATTTAAGGAGCGAGCCTCGCGTTACCATTAAAACCGCCTTATGAGGCTTTCAACTAGGAAACGACCTGGGCCCACATAAGATCTCATTTGCTGGAGATGTGCCCCTGAGTACATTGTAAAGGAAATGGTAAGCATAATTGCTTCATTCAACTTTAACGCTGGCATTCTTAGACTGCCATAAGTAAATTAAATATCAAAAGTTTTATTTTTCTGAGTGTATAATTCCTACCCCCAACTAATTCTGGCAAATCTGATCAATTGAGAGAAAACATACACAGCACAGTGGTTCAACCGAGCAAATCTGGAATTCTGCACACTTTTCAAAGGGATAATTAAAACTAATCTACAAACAGCTCCAATGTATCCTCGAGAAAGAAAGACCACCTACGGCATCTGCTTATCGCTTTCACGTCTCTGTGGCCTTTTCTCAACAACTTCGGTGTTCAAAAGACCATAACTTTATGTATCTATGTATCTTTATTATTCCCACACCGTACTTTTCCTCATGAGGACGTGCTGAAAATCTTGCCTATAAAAATTAGTCGTAAATCGTAACATCTGGCCTTTTGTTTCGTGGCAAAGTTTAGGTAAAATTAAAATGATCTTCATAAACTGTGGAAACTAAACCCCATGGAGGATGGTAGTTTAAAATAAAAACAGAGCCCATCTTTGTGTTCCTGTCTAATTGAAACAAAAAAACAAAACCCCAAACGTCAAACCCGTGCCTCTCAAAGAAGGAAGACCCGTGGCCCATAACTAGCCTGACGAATTATAAAGCAGAATTGAGAAGGAGGAATGAATTTGGGTAGATTTTATAGCCTGGGTTTGCAGAACCATTAGCAAACAAGATTCCAAAAGCCAAACACTTGAGTAAACAGCTTGGCGCGAAATTACTCACGGAATGCTCTCCGAAGCTGTGGTCAATACATCTGCCACAGAAGCTAGCTGGTGGACAGAATGATTTAGCACTGCGTAGAAATCCGTGGCATTCCATGTCTGGGTGCCCAGCGAGCGGCTGGCAGGAGGACAGGAATGCCAGTCACCAAGTGTCACTTCTTCATTCACAACACCCTGGCAGTCAGATGGTGGCTGAGAACCCAAAAAGGGAATTTATTGTTGCGAGAAAGTCAATATTTCACCATAACTCTAGGCAGTGATTTAAAAGGCCATTTTGTGCACACCATTTACTTCTTCATACACTTGTATATTACTATTCGTCAGCACGGATACCTAGGAGCAGAATAATGCCACGAGGCTACCTCATTTGAAACACTGGGTCTTTGCAAAGCAAACAAACGACCTGTGGCTCATCAGGAAAACGGAGTTATTAGAAAGTTCTCTGAATTTCAAGAGAGGCTATTTACCTCACTGGTCTCATTTTCTCCTCTCGAAGAATTTTTCATTCTTAATGAAATCTGTCACCACGTCAAAACTGCCGGGTGTACCCTTCCTCCTGGTGACTTTGCCAACACAGTGCTATAGAAACACACATAGAAAACAGAGCGTAAACTTGACTTTTCACAGGGATATTATTTTGATGGAAGGGAGAGTATATTCAGAAACCTCAGATAAACCTAGTGTCCTTTTGTGAACTAACATCTTCTTGTTTATTTGTAAGCAGAAGTATAAGCAATATTTATGGTTTTGATAACATGCTTTTTAAATGAACTTAAATAAAAGAGAGAGAGCTGTTGTAACCGCGGTTGCCTTTTGTGGCACACACACATACACACATATACGCACCACACAAAAGTAACCAAAAGGGTTGGGGGGAGGGTGCCTGGGTGGCTCAGTCAGTTGAGTGTCTGACTTCAGGCGTGATCTCATAGTTTGTGAGTTCGAGCCCCGCATCGGGCTCTGTGCCGACAGCTCAGAGCCTGGAGCCTGCTTCGGATTCTGTGTCTCCCTCTCTCTCTGTCCCTCCCCTACTGTGCTCTGTCTCTTTCTCAAAAATAAATAAACATTAAAAAAAAATAATCTAAAAAAGAAGTGACCAAAAGGTCATGTTTCAGTCATTTTTCATAAAAAGGTATGCGGTAAATAAGACCAAGGAAAAAACTCAATACATCCAAGGCAACCATTAGCATTGCAAAACCCTTTTGCTTTTCCCTCCATTTTTTTTTCTTTTCTTTTTCTGTGGAACAGAAGGATTGGAATACCTGTGCACTGACACCGGGTTCATTATTTATGTTTGTGTCAGACTGACTTCAGAATACACCTTTCTTTGTCATTAAAAAGAGCAACTTTGTTGAAACATATTGTCAACCCTGAGCTCGAAATCCTAAAGAGGATGTTATCAAAGAGAAAAATACAGGATCCCTCTCGATTAATTTCGAATTTCTTCAATCGCTCAGGGTGCATAAAACAGCCTCCCAACCCACCCACGCCTTCTCTGTGGCGCTTAATGCCGGCCTGAATCATCCGGGTTTGAGAAAGACTCTCCGGCCGAGTGTAGGCCCATCTTTTCTCCTTGGCATTTGAGTAATGTCTGTGTATTTAAGTAAAAGGAAAGCCGAAGTTAACCTCACAAGAAAAATTTGTTTGTTTGGATAACTGGCTAGCGCAGAACCTGTTCCTTTATATTGGTTCAACATGAGCTTCACCACCGGGAAATCACCGTTGCCTTCCCAGACTCACGTCCTGAAGAAGAACCAAGACCCAGATGACATCCGAAGGGCTGCAAAAAGCATCTCAAAATAGTTGTGGAGATGGAGGAAGGAGTGGATCAATTTTCTAATCAGCAAAGCAATATACCGCTTACTGTATTTATTCACCCACCAAATCCAAGCAGCTGTGAGCGTGTCTTAGGTGGGTGATTCAGGAACTTTCAAAAGGGCTGCACAGCCAGCCCTCACAATTAGGAAGTGACCCTTGACCTGCTCTCGACTTAACCCCTTGCTGCTGGCCCTTACTCCTTCCGGTATTGTTTCTCCAAGTTTCCACCGCTCCCATGCTTCTAATTTCACGTCTTCAATGAACCCGCTTCTCTAGATGTCTCACCTTCTACCGCAGTCTCAAGTTTATTATCAGTCTCCTCTTTTTCATTGCAGCAAACTGTTGTTTTCAAACAAGTACTTCTGGGAATAGACTTGTATTGACCTGGCTTCAAGAGACCCTCTGGGAACCCTCTGACTTGGCATATTTGTCCTGAAGGCTGGAACATCTTGTGTGCCAACATTTTGTCTGTTCTGGTTCAGGACAACCAGGACGAATAATTTTGCCAGTGTTGCTTCACAATATAAATGCTTTCCTCTATTCAATCACTTTTCGTGTCCCTTGTAAAATCTTTACATTTACGACTCAAAAAATTAGCCCAGAGAGTATGTTGTGTTTGTGCAGTCGACTATGAAGGGTACAAAGGACAAACTTAGGAGCCATTTCTTGAAACCTGACTTGGGGGAAATATAAATTGTTCCCAAACCTCTTATCTCTACCAATCACTGTTTTAATTGCAAGAAAGAGCTTTTATGATACTACAGTGCCAAAGTTCAATTCCCGACATTGTATTTGACTCTTTTAAAACAATGCCCGTTTATTTACATTTAAATAATATGCTTAGTTTCATCCTTCTCTTTACTAATTTGACTTGGTGGCTTATTTAAAATAAGATTGGTGTGAATTGATTGAATGTGAGAGACTGTTTCTTTGAAGATAGAGAAGGACATATTTTGGAAATTCTATACATTGTCACAATCAAATAATCTCCTAACATTTAAAAGCTCTACCCCCTGAGTCTGCTCCACTGGAATCTATCTGACTGCATTTAAGGAGACCATAAATGAGGCCAGCGCTGGGTTTAGCATTTTAATAAAAATCAGTTCAGCCTAAAATCACTTCAGCACAAATGACAAAAGTTGCATGGAAAATTAATTTTAAGGATCACTTTAAGTCATGTAGCCTTCTTTAGGATCAAATTGCCAGCGTTGTGGGAAATATGAGGGTCAGTAATGATATTTGTGAAACAAAATGGAGAAAAAGCAGGAGGCTTGGAAGCGGAAGTAGATGAGATGACCCTCTATGGACAAATTGTGCCAGGAGCTTTTAAGACAATCAAAGGATATCAACGCACCGGGACAGAGTGGACAAATCCATACACATTTCCATCCATCATTCCTCTGGGGAATGGAGCACATGTAAAGAAGAGGAAAATCAGTAATGACAGAAGCAAACTTCCCAATCATTCTGCTGTACTCATCCCAAATACTGTCTGTGTGCCTCTCAGTCAGCACGTTGCTTGTATCAAAAATGCTAAATGACATACATCTATAAGGCCGGCAGTAGACGGGTGAATGAATCCTTTTGACAAGTCTAAAGGGGAGAATTCTAATTTACAAGCTACCATTTGCATAGTAGTATGAAAATGAGAGCCATGCAAATTATACCAAGAATATACTACTGATAGGTGCCACGATGTGAACGAGACGCAAAGAGGTTAAGCTGAGTACAAGGAGATGCACATACTATGTGGTTTTCCTATGTGATTGTATAAAGTTCTGGAATATGCTAAACTAATCAACAGTGGAGGAAATCAAATGGATGCTTGCACTGTTTGATACATGATAGAGTGGTGGGTTATGTGATGGATTCATTTGTCAAAATTCTTGGAATAGAGAAGTAAATCTGTGCCTTTCACTCACCGTAAAGTCTTCTTTTCTTAAATCATGCATGGAAAACATCTTGCAACGTAGGTGAACAAATATTAAACCCTGGAGATGAAAGCATTTTCATTAAATATAAAAAAAATAACAATTCGTTGAGTGACAAATTACTTGGAGCACTTAGGATACATCAGTGAACCAATCAGAAAATGATCAGTGCCTCCATTTCAACAATCCAGAGAAAAATAGCAAAACAGAGAAACAAATAAAAGAAGCAACATTTATAGTCTAGTTGTAGAAGGTGATAAATGCTATAGAAAAGTAAAACAGTACAGCTACATAAAGTGAATCGTGAGTGCTGGTCAGGGGAGCAGAGTGCCGGGTTGAATTTTAAAGAGGGTGGCCAGGACAAGTCTCACTGAGAAAATGAACTGCATGTCTACCGACACCTGCAGTGGGTGCAGTGGTTACACATGTGAATATCTGGGTAAAGAGCATTCCAGAGAGGAAGAATGGCCAGTATAAAGGCATCAGGTGGAAATGTACACGGAATGGGTGAGGAACAGCAAGGAGATTGTTGTGGGTGGTGTGGAGTGATCCAGGAGGAGAAATCAGAGGCCTCTGGAGTCCAGATCTGCAGTGCCTCGGAGGTCATCACAAGAATTTCGGCCCTGGGTTAGAAGGAAATGGGGAGATTTGGAAATTAAAAAAAAAATCGCTCTGGCCATTTGGTGGTGAGTCACGTTTTGGGGAGGTGGGGACCTGGAAAGAACAGAAACCTATTGGTGAAGGAGGTCACGTTCTGAGTATAATTTGAAGGCAAAGCTTGGAGGATTTGTTGAGTAATTAGCTATGCAGTGTGAGGGAAAGAAAGAGGTCAAGTTGATTTTCAGTTTTCTAGTCTGTTGAAGGCTGTTGGTGGAGCAAACAAGGAATAAAGAGACAGATAACTGTAGATAACATATAGTAAGTCAAGATGAAGACTTTACTCAAATATGGTTTATTCCTATCCCACCAGGTTGGTTCATAATGGAAAAAATATGAGTAACCTATAAAGAGTAGAGGACGCAAGGTAAGAAAATGTTCCTTTCCAAAATTGTCTCTAGCACGCAACACTGAGTGACCTTGATAAGTGACCTCACCTCACCATCCCCTCTGTTCCCCAGTGAAAGGAAGGTAACACCCTCCCAAATGCCTCACAATGACAGGGAGTAAACAGAAAGATAAAGGACAGCAAAGGTAGATCAGAGATGTTTAGAATTGAAGTTATCTTGGTAGTCAACTCTAGATTCTTGCCCTAGCTTTAAAAAAAGAAAAAGGCAAAACCTCATCTGAAGTATCCAAGACTGTTGGTCCTTAGAGAACTAGAAAACTCAGCACCTTCAAGATGACGCATTCCACCACCATGCTGCTGGAATTGCAATAAAGTTCCTAGGTAGATCGACAAAGTCCTGTCATCGTACAATTTCTATTTCTGCATTGAGTTTTGTTTTAAAATCTACACTGAGTACCCATTATCTCCTTTCCTGGACAAACACAAATATCTCAAAACAATCAGTATATTTTTCCACACCCTGATTGCCTCAGATGCGCCTCATATACTCTTGTTTCTAAATCATCTGTGGTCAGTTTGACCACTCTCATGGATGGCCTCCTAGGCTGGCTCCAGCTTGGGGCCAACATGAATGAAGCCGTAAATGCTCTTGTGCAAATCTTTCTGTGAACCACATGTTCATTTATCTTGGGCAAATGCCTAGGAATTAAGTACTGTGATCTTAAGGTAAGTGTGTGTTTCCTTTCATAAGGCATTGCCAAAAATTTTTCCCAAAGTGGTTATACTATTCTCACATCATTGTATGAAACTTCCAATTTGGGGTGTAGCAGATGTAGGGACTCACTGAACACAATACCGAGCAACATTTTGGGGTGCTGGAAATGGTCTATACCTTTATATGCGTTTTGGCTGCACACATGCCCATATTTGTCAAAACTCAGCAAGTGTATGCTTTTGCGTACGTTTCATGGGTTGTAAAATTTATATCATGCTAAACACTAGCTAATAAATGCGTATTGAAATATTTAGAGTGAACTGTACTGATGTGTTCAATTTACTTTGTAATGAATACAAAAAAATAAAGAGTGATGGGTGGACAGAGGGTTGAGTGCATTGATGGGCATCTGATAAGCAAGTACATCAACTATCAATGACAAAATTTTATGGTGGGCCTACAGGTGAAGAGAATAAAAAGGCAAAACATACCCACCAAAGGACGAGCTCTTCCACTCATGAAACGAATGCGTATGTCTATACAGAAACTGTATGTGAATGTTCAAAGCAGCTTTATCTGCAGTAAAAAAAAAAAAAAATAGAGGCAACCCAACTGTCCCCAAGGAGGTAAGTATGATGAACATGAGTTGGTACAGCCATAGGGTGAACTACCGCTCAGCAGTGAAGAAGGAAAGAACTGTCAATACACACATGTGGATGTGTGTGACATCATTCCGTCATGCGAAAGAAGCCAGAGCAAACAAAAATAAGTGTGTGTGTTTGTGTGTCTGTATAGTTCCATTTATGTAAAATGGTAGCACGTGGAAACTAATCCCAAGTGACAAGAAGCAGAACAGTAGCTGCCTGGGGATGAGGGGCAGGAGTAGTATGGAGAGGGGGGGGAGAGAAGGATTACAAATGGCAATGAGGAAACGTTTGGGCCTGATTGTGATGATGGCTTCACAGTTACACACCTACATCGATATCTATCAGATTTTACATTTTATTTTTTTGATATTTATTTTGAAACAGGGAGTGTGTGCGTGCACGAGTGGGGTGGGGGAGGGGCACAGAGAGAAAGTGCCAGAGAGAGAGAGAGGGAGAGAGAGAGAGAGAGAGAGAGAGAGAGAGAATCCCAAGCAGACTCCATGCTGTCAGTGCAGAGCTCGATGCGGGGCTCTGTCCTAGGAACCATGAGATCATGACCTGAGCCGAAATCAAGAGTTGGACACTCCACTGACTGAGCCACCCAGGCCCTCCAGATTTTACACTTTAAATAGGTACAGGTTAGAAGACATCAATTGTACTTCAGTAAGGGTGCTTTTTTTTGTTTTTTTTTTTTTTTTTCTTAGTCCTCAAGAAAAAAATGCTGTCATTGTTGAAATCACTTTCTGCTCACGTGGTTTTCAGCCAGCATGGTGTTAATAGTGGAGAATATAAGGTTGTCTTCTCTTTGATTTATGTATTCTACTCCTATCAATATGGATTCAACCATTATTACTTTTTGGTAGTCCTGGAGTACCATTGCTGGATAGTGTAACTAGAGCAAAACAAAAAACAAAAAAAACAAAAAAAACCAAACTCTTGAGTCCTTTCAATTTTCACTTAAAATATGTACTGCTGTTAAACCAGGTCATTTGCAATTATACTGCCTCGAAATTTGCTGGTGACTTTTTTACTTCAAATGCAGAACTGATATTATAATCGAAGTACTAGCACTCACTGTTTCTTTTGTGATTCCACTGCAAGGAGATGGCAACCATTTTTTCCCTTCCCCTTCACCCATTTTCCCTCCCCCCACGCTGACCGGTGGCCATCAGTGTATTCTCTGTATTTATAGGACTGATTCTGCTTTTTCTTTGTTTGCTTATTCATTTGTTTTGTTTTGTTTCCGTGGATTCCACATAGGAGTGAAATCATCTGGTACTTTTCTTGCTCTGACCGATTTCACTGAGCAGAACACCGTCTTGGTCCATCCATGCACGTTCCTGCAAATGGCCCGATGGCATCCTCGGTGAGGCCTGGGTAATATTCCACTGCACAAATATACCACATCTTCTTTATTCATTTATTAATGGACACTGAGGGGGTGACAACGATTTTAAAGTGAAAAACTCACAGGTATCCAGAATGCAAAACTGACAACTCAGGGGAAAAAAAAGAATAAAACGAAGAAGAATAAAATTAAATCACATTATACAACGTGGCCGATGTTTTACTACAAAGTTTACGCTGTACCAATGTATTGCAGGTTATCTAACCTAATCTTTACAATTTGTGAACTGAATAGATGGCTGACAGATGGGATCACCGAATATGTGGGTAATGGTTATATAATAGATAACTTTAATGTAATAAATATTGCTCCTTAAATAAAGAAATGATCTCTACTACGAATTTTTGCCATGTTTCCCTGGTCGAAACACCAGTGTCTTGTTCGTTCTTAGAATGTGACAGCTGCCACTCTTATCAGTGTTTAGTTCTTACTACGTGACATTGTTAGTCTGTTCCATCAAGAGTCATTATATTTTTGTGTCTAATTTACACCCTGAGGCTATATGGAGAAAATTCTGTGCATTCCTTATATTTTTTAATGTTTATTTATTTTCAAAAGAGACAGAGAATGAGTGGGGGAGGGGCAGAGAGAGAGGGAGACAGAGAATTCCAAGCAGGCTCCGTGCTGTCCGTGCAGAGCCCAGCGTAGGGCTCAAACTCACGAGTTGTGAGGTCGTAACTTGAGCTGAAACCAAGAGTCAGACACTTAACCGACTGGGCCACTCAGGTGCTTCTGTGTATCCCTTATTAAATAACACGAAATATTAGTAAGGCAAAAGCCTAGTTAATGGATGATTTTTGTTAACAACATTAAGGCGAAAGAAACAATGGCTTGAAAAAGTTGAAATCGCTACATTAAGTAGAGAACAAAATCTGTATAAAGAGGGGCACCTGGGTGGCTCAGTTGATTAAGCATCCAACTCTCAGTTTTGGCTCAGGTCATGATCTCATGGTTTGTGGGTTGGTGGGTTCAAGGGTTTGAGCCCCACACTCTCAATGTGGAGACTGCTTGGGATTCTCTCTCTCTCCCTCTTGCTCTCTGCACCTCCCTCGCCTGCATTTTCTCTCTCTCTCTCTCTCTCGCTCAGAATAAATAAATAAACTTAAGAAAAACTGTATAAAGAAAAATAGCATACTTCTTGCTTTGGCAGATTAAAATAAACTAAAACCATAACACATGCATGAACCATCTCTATGCAGAAAAATGTATTTATTTAGTGCTTCTTAGTGCAGACAACAGTATGGCTCGTGACAAAATACTATACATATTCTGTTAAACTCGTATGAAGGCATTAAAATTGTGGCATACTACTAAAAGTTATCTTATTTTAGAAATAATATACAAATGTAAAGTGAAGTGCGGATAAGTTCAGTTGAACAAAAACAATGAGATAAAGAAATGTAATGAATGAGTCCATCCCAAATCACAGCCTGCTAAAATAAAATGAATATTTATTTTTAGTGACAGTGTTCCAGTTAAAGTGCCTTTTATTCTCCTTTTGATTGTGTTATGTTACCGTGTAAGGTGCAAATAAAGTTATAACTTGTCAAGCACTCTCATTACCCAGTGCAGCTGATGGTCTACTAAAAGGTTCAAAGAGGACCATTTACCATGTGACTAATGATATTTATGGGGGAAAATATCTTTTACTCCTTTTTACTCCTTTGCCTTCACCGTTATCGTTCCATCAGGTCTCTATGAATAATGATAAAAACATGCCAGGTTCTTTTTTGGCTGTTAACAGGAGCACCTTGCGATCATCTTCATAACTAAATGACCCCATATTTCTGGAACACCCCATGTTTAATAGAAAGTGTGTTCTTTGTGTAAGTATTTTTGGATGAAGATATGTTGTTTTCAAATAAAGCCAATAAATACATAGAAAGGATACAAAATAAACTGAATTATTTGTAACCATGGTCATATTTCTATTGTACACATCCAACAAACAATTTTTTTTCCAAAATAATAATATGTGATGAATTGCATTAAAGAGAAAATTATATATGTCAGGATTGTAGCTGCTGTTGGAACCACTCAACTACCCATACTGTACCTCCCATCCTTTCTGCAACAGAGATACTAACCCGGTCCTCATTGTCTGTTTGCTTAAGGAGGAAGAGCACAGCACATGAAGCTTTGTTGGACGGTCTAAGTAGATAAAGAGATTTCTGTCCCCTTTCTCAAGAGACGAAAAGAACCAAGTGAGCTTCCCCAAGAGTTGGCGGATGTCAACCACTTACATAATTGGACAATGGTTCTTTCTTTGGATCAGGAAACTATTAGGCAAACACCTTGTCTTGGCATTGATGACAGTCCAAGACGTGGGCCCCCCACAAGTCATGCTACATAAATATCTTTGCTTTCCTAAATTAGAACTTAATATCTTGAAGAATCCCAAAGTAAGAGTCCTAAGAACCCTATGTCTCATGGACACCTCTGTGCATAGAAATCACAAGAAACATCATGACTGTGGGTTTGTGAATGGGAAGTTAAGTATGAAATCTTAGTCATGAATTGAATGCTCTCCTTGGGCTTTAATGGAAAGAGGATGCCTTTTCTGGGTCCACTTTGTTGTCTGGATTCTAAGTGTGTTTTCAGTAATAAAGACATTGGGGATGGGGGCTGTAAGGAAGTAAATGTGACTCATTAACTACACTCTTCAAATAGGAAGCCCATTAAATGGTCTGTGATATGTCATGCAGTAAATTAAAGAACATCGTGGAAACATGGCCCGTCTGGTTTTATTACTCATCCTGTTACACACATGATTAAATCAGTGAACCACATTTAGAATCGAAGGGTGGCGAAGATGGCTGAACAAGTCTCAAACAAAATGGTGAGGAGTCAGGACGGTTGTTGCTGTCCTTTGTGAATTAAGAGGCGGGCACCACATTTGGTCCAATGGGGATAGATGCTGGGGTAGGTGAGTAGTAGATGCCAGACATTCTCATTTCTGTTGGGTAGTGCACAGAATCTGAAATTTTAGCTAAGGGCATGGGTTATTCTGAGGGAAAAAAAATGCTTAATAATCCATAAACGCCTTCCTATTGTTCATGGTTCTATTAAAGGACCACAGACAATGAGAAAAGAGTAGATAATAGTGTAAGAGGATTATAAACACTAAACGTTGAAAGGTCAAAGAACAAAATGTCACCCACGATCACTGAGATTGGAAAGGCGCACTCTAAAAGTATAAATTATCCAGTTTGATTAAAAACGCACATCACAATGTAGAAGACCAGAGAGAAGATCACAGAGAACACTGCATTTCAGGAGAAGCTCTTGGTTTATTCTTTACTCCGTTGAGAACTGGGGGACGGAGCGGGGGAGGGCTTGGAGATTTCTAGGAGAGGAGTGACACCAGCATAAGTGAACCTTAAAATGAGTCATCTGGGGTCACGAGAGGAGATAACCTAAGACTATTTTGCAATCTTCCAGGGATAATATAATAAAGATCAAGCTTCGAGGGGTGGCAAGAGGCAGCGAAGGAAGGAATAGACGTAGCAGGTGTCAGACGCAGGACGCTATGAATGACAAAATGCTGGGCGGGAGAGTGGGACAAACGCTGACATGACTGAGAAGCCAACCTACTGGCTAAGGAGAATTGCCTCAGTATCTGGGGATAGAAACAGGGAAGTGGGGATTAGGAGATCGGTTTGAGAGGAAGAATGGGACTGATTCCAGGTAACTCTTTGCTGCAGGCTGGAGAATGCAAAAGAAACATTCTGAAGGGGGAGGAGGTTAGGCTCGGGAGGTGCCTGCCCTCATCCAACCCTGGGCTTCACGACTTAACCAGCAATATAACCCCCAGCAGCCCTTGTCTGGGCCTCACCTGCGTCTCCTTTAAGATTAGGGAAAATAATCGTATCTGCTTCGTGTCTGTTTTCTTGTGCTTTTGGAATCATAAGTGGGTTAATGCATGCTGAGTGCTTTGAGTAACACCCAGCTCATAGTAAACCCTCAATAAATGCCAGCCAGTTTTATCGCCATGACATATTAGCTGGGGTTTAACCCTCTTCCTTTAACACATTCTTAGATCTAACTTCCTTCTCTCTTACCAAACCTCTGCTACATATTCTCTGCAAAAGTGGAAAATGGTTGTTCATGTTGTTTGCTATATAGCCCTGAATACAAATTATTCCCTATGCTTCCGGTTATAGTTCTACTTTTCAATAAACTTGGTGACTTTTTTCCTTGTACACAAAACTAATCTAATAGAATAAATTTCCCCCAAACTATTCATATAACTACTAATGCTTATTGCTCAAAAATACTGCCTGAAAGCTTCATAATATAGTGCAGTATTTTACCTGAATAAATAATACCTTTGCTGCAAAAGCAATTCCTGTAAAAATCATGTTTGGTAAAAAGCCTATTAAGACAGAGAGATTTTTCCTAGAAAATGAGTATTAAAAGGGGCATAGATCACGTACGTATACACATTGATTGCATTAGGGAGCTAGAAAAATTACTCATGTTCTATACTCCTATAAAACTGTGCGTTTGTCCCATGTGCAATTAGTGCTGTGGCCACATTGGTTTTTGTGCGTACTCAGATCCTTCTTCATAATCAATAAGACATCACACCTCGAAATCACAAAACTAATACTGCTCTTCTATTGTAGTTTTTAAATAAAATCTGGGCCTTTCATCACTCTTGTTACCCACACAGAATTTCTATTGATGTTGCTAAGAGATGTGCACATGAATCAAACCTACTAAATGACACATAATAACTAGGAGACTGAATTGCTTCAGGGATTAGTAATGGGCCTCTGACCTACGGGTCAACAATTTGAATCCAGACTCAGTTAATGGTAGCTAAAAATTGCTACAATCTGATGTCTGATTGACAGCCAATGAAAGGAGACCTACAGTCTCTGTGGGATTCCAAGTTAACAGGTGCCACGGCACAGAATCCCAAAAACAATGGCCAAGTTAAAAGGTCAAAGATTAAATCAGTGTGCAAATCTAGCTACTTCTGATCGGCAGAGGAAGCCTCTGCAGAACTTACTGGTGCGTTGATGGAGCAATACATCCTTCGCATTTTACACGTCTGAGACACCTCTTCCCTCTGTGACGGCGTCAACAGACAGCACGACCACATAGCGACTGAGAAAATTAAATTGTGCATGTGCTGAAAAACGTTTGTGTGCCTCTGGGTTTATATAAATTTCATTTTAAGTGTAACTCCTCTAATAGAAAGAATGTAGTATTTTCATAGAATTTACTTTGATGTGCAAAAATAAAAGGTTTCTTTTGCATGCACACACACTCATACACACACACACACACACACACACACACACACACACGCGCGCGGGAAACTGAAATGATAAAAATAAGACCCCTCACGGATAAAAAGCAAATGCATGCTAGCTGTTACTTAATGAATACTATCACTGTGACTACATTTTCTTGTTGATGTTATAGTAAAGGTTTCTTTCTCAGGTGACAGTCTCACTTTGTACCCCTCAAGAAATAACTCAGTACTGTTACTTTTATAGTGTTGCATTCAGAAGCAGTCAACAATTTTTGAACCTTATTGTAGCCTATACAGAATGAATTTTCAAGAATTTGTTGAAAGCGCTGTCCACCTGTTGATAGGGTATCATCAGATCAAATTTTTAATAATACCACGGGAAGATAACTCTGTATCAGTCATCTTTGAAAATGAGGACACGGCGCCTGGGTGGCTCAGTCGGTTGAGCGTCCGACTTCAGCTCAGGTCACGATCTCACGGTTCGTGAGTTCGAGCCCCGCGTCAGGCTCTGGGCTAACGGCTCAGAGCCTGGAGCCTGCTTCCGATTCTGTGTCTCCCTGTCTCTCCGCCCCTGCCCCGTTCCTGCTCTGTCTCTCTCTGTCTCATAAATAAATAAACATTAAAAAAAAAAAATGAGGACATTCCTAAGGTGTTTGCAAATTCCTAGCCCAACCTTAACTTCTAATCAGTGCGAATGTATGCACGATGAGAAGAAAACAGCAAAAATATGTGATCATTTTTTCAAGATAACAGGATTTGGAGGAAACTGAAGCCAAAAGTTTACGTATATAAGTCGGGAACTAGTTCATCTGTAAGTGGAGAGTATTTTCAAACCGTTAGAATATAAAATGACATTATGTATCACGAGAAAGCTAGATACTTTGCCTTTTAGCTCTTATCCTGTGCAGACCTGAAATTATGTCACAATATAGATTGTTAACAACTTTTCACCACATTCTGATTATGCTTGTACTCTAAGTTTCTAAGCGAGTACCTTTTACATGGCCTCTACCCCTTTATCATAAATCTGTGTCTTTAAAACAATAATCCAAAATTATAAACTAGCAATTTTTAAGTTATCCATATTTACATCTATGATCAAAATAAAGATTTACCATCTATCTGAAATTACTCAAGTGATCTAAACAGTCCCCTAGCACCCTGCGTATATGGTGACTTGGTAAAACATTTTCTGCATCATAGTGGTGAAAAAAATGAGAAAAACACTAAATAGGACAGGTTTGAAAATTGAAGTTTGGTAAAGTTTCTTGCTCTACCTTGTTTTGATTGCCTCTCAAATCACATTGGAAATGACTCACTTTAATTTTTTGAAGTGTTCTAAATCATCTTTGCTTTGCTGACATAAAAACTCTTTGCTTGGTCGCCTCTTAATAAGATGACTTATTTGTAGAAAGACCAGGAAGATAAGCCCGCAGATGCTATGCTCCCCCGTGCTTTATAAACGGTTTGCAAAAGGTCAGATGTCATTGACCTTTTAGATGACTGGAATAGCTGATCTTACAAAGAAGCCACTCTTCTATCCCTGATTGAATTGAAGATTGCCTTTCTCAACTAAAACTGTGAATGGACGCCTGTTAATATGTTCAATAACCTGACTATTTTTAACATCTAGAAATTTAGAAACTCTCTGGCCCTAAGCTAGCCCTTTCTCCTCCTGACAGTCGGTGATATTTTCTGTTGAAGATGAGCCAGTTGCAAATGCAAACAAACTCTTTGCTTTTTCACGGACACAAATTCAATACTAGCATCTAATGCACTTGCAGACTTGTTTTATGTATTTCTTTTCATTTACTTGTTCATTTAACCTAAACTCTGCCTCATTTCAGAAAGGCTTTAAGGTAGACTATAGAAACGTGTCCAGTATAATAAGACACATAACACAAATCCAAAAGACAGAGAAAGAAAAATAATGACAGTCAAAAAGCGCCTGGCTGGCTCAGTTGGAAGAGCATGTGACTCTAGATCTTGGGGTTGTGAGCTTGAGTCCTACATTAAGTATAGATATCACTAAAAATATAAATAACTTAAAAAAATAAGTCAAAAAAGTAAATAAGCAGATAACAGCTAACATGCATGTCAGTGATAAAAGACCTGGTGTGTGCATAATGACATATATGTGCGCGCACACACACACACACACACACACACACACGCTATTGGCTTAGGGTAGTGAGGCCTTCTCAGATCTCCGTTCTGGGACACACTAATCCTCTGGGCCCACTTTAAGGGGGACAGTAAGTGATAAAGTTGGTAACATTCCCAACAATATCACAATGGTAAAGTCAGTGACATTAGGAAGTGATTCCTTGCCGCATCCTTGAAAGAAGGGGAAGGTACAGTCACTCGGCTCAGTTCGCTGAGAGCAACTTTGCAGGCATGGAAAGAATTCAGCCCTAATACGCAATTTATTGATGCCCAGTTAGATGAAAGTTTAAAATCGAGACTGATAATTCTTAAACTTGAGGGTGCTTCAGAATGAGCTGAGTGGCGGCTAAAAGACATTGTCGGGCATCACTTGCAGATTCTAAGTAGGTGGAGGAGGGAGATAGGTCCCTAGAGTCCAGCAAGAACCACAAGACTCAGGGCTCCTGGGTGGCTCAGTCGGTTAAGCGTCCAACTTCGGCTCAGGTCATGGTCTCATGGTCTGTGGGTTCGAGCCCCACATCGGGCTCTGTATTGACAGCTCAGAGCCTGGAGGCTGCTTCGGATTCTGTGTCTCCCTCTCTCTCTCTCTCTGCCCCTGCCCTGCTCACATTCTGTCCATCTCTTTCTCAAGAATAAATAAAACATTTAAAAAACAAAAAACAACAACAACAAAAAAAGCCACAAGACTCTGGTGCAGGACTTTTGAAGACCAACTTGGAAGAAACACTGACAAATGGAAGTGACATTCACAAATCTGCCATCTAGTCTTCCAGAATATTATTTCTAACAATTAGCGTTGGATATTTAAAAATGGATATCATGAAGATTTCAAGTTATGATCTGGTAATTGGGACCTTATGAATTCATGAAGGCTTGATACAATATCTTTAATAGGAGAATAACAATCCACATCAGGGAATGTAAGTTCCCACTTTTTTTTTAATTTTTTTTTAACGTTTATTTATTTTTGAGACAGAGAGAGACAGAGCATGAACGGGGGAGGGGCAGAGAGAGGGAGACACAGAATCTGAAACAGGCTCCAGGCTCTGAGCTGTCAGCCCAGAGCCGGACGCGGGGCTCGAACTCACGGACCGCGAGATCATGACCTGAGCCGAAGTCGGCCGCCTAACCGACTGAGCCACCCAGGCACCCCTGTAAGTTCCCACTTTATTCTGTTCATGCATATCTGGAATATTAGGCTCACATCTTTGGTGCCATATTTATGAAGGATACTGATAATTCATTCAGCATACTCAAGAAATGTTTTCTGTCCAACACAACATGACTATGGCCCTGTGCGTATTTCTGGAATTGAGGCATGTCCACAGAAGCAAACAACAGGGAACAATATGAATGTGTTCCTTGAGATGGAAGTACCAGAATGCAGCTTTCACATTAAAACCAGGAGCTCCAGAGCCAGATTCACCAGATTTAAAGCACAGTTTGTCCACTTCATAGGTATGAAGGCAATTTATATAACTTCTCTGTGCCTTAGTTTCCTCATGGATAAAATCACAAAGTATTAGTACCCACTTCATAAGGGTTTTATGGAGGAACAGGATTCTATATATGTATTGTACTTAGAATACTGCCAGTCATATAGTAAGCATTCAATTAAATTCACGTAGTACCTATTAAAGACTTCCTAGCCCATCATCTTAATAAATGTGATAAGGTTAAACATTTATAGTTCATTTTAGGAGCTATCTTGAACAGCTTAGTCATGTATTTGACTTCTCAGTTTAGAATAAGATTTAAAGAATAATATGGAGCAAATAGTTACCACCTGGCTGCTTTACAGGTCGAGACACTTTAATAAGTGTCCATTCATTGTCACTTTGGATCAGCATTTGTTACTTACCTGAAATACTGTATTATTCTAGGAGCCATAACAATAAAAAATAAGTCAGAGTTCTTGTCATTAATTAGCTTAAACCTACAATTTTGAAGATTAAATTGACAAGTAAATGAAAAGTTACTTAGCAAAGTGATTTTTGTTACAATACGTGTAAACACACGGTGTTAAAGACACCTATGAGTGTGTAAGATTGAAGCTCCAGGCTTGGGGTAGAGGCTGGGGCTGGGGCGTGTCAGCAAAAGCTTCCTGAAGAAATGATCCTCATGGAAAAATTGGAGGGTGATCAGAAGTGAGCTTGTTGACTTGCTGGACGAGACCCTCAAAGCAAAGTCACAGAGTAAAACAGAGCATGGCACACTCAAGTGTGACAAGAACAGACTATGCAAGGTGAGGAATAGAGGAAAAGAGGAAAATGGTGATGAAAACGTGGATAGGAGCTCAGATGGTGAAGAACCTCATTTACAAATCCTGCATGTCAGTGTATAGCTTAGAGAATTAGGTTATGGAATTTCCGCTTGAGAAAGCGAAAGTTCTGTAATCGACAAGACATGAAGAGGTTATCATAACACCAAAAGTAATTAGAAAATCACAGTGAGCAAAGGACAAAAGCATTGAGATCATGTATCACTAAGTGTTTGAGTCCAGACTCTGTCACTTCCAAGCTAAGGATTTACTTAACTCACTTAAAATGTATTGAATATATATATATATACACATATATATATATATACTATATATATGTATATTTATACTGTATATAAATATACATATATATAGTATATATATATGTATGTATATTTATACTGTATATAAATATACATATATATAGTATATATATATGTATATATATTTATACTGTATATAAATATATATATAGTATAGATACTGTATATATATTTATTGAATATATATATACTGTGTATATATATATATATATTTATACTGTATGCCAGGCTCCAATAAAAACAGCTTTAAAGAGAAGGTGGGTAAGAAGAGGCGCAGAAGGAGGAGGACTTGGAGAAGAGTATGGAAAGAAAAAAAACCAGACTCTGACCTCATAGAATTTGCAGTTAACCAGTAAATGCCACCTTCACTTTATCAAACTATCACACTATTGAATATATAATTACAAATGACACATGTACTAGAAAGTGAAGAAATGGATAGCAAAGAGATTAAGAAAATCTTTCAAGATAAAAGGAAAATTGAGCACAAGTCTAAAGGATGACTAAAAGTCAATTTGGCTAAAGCAGGAGTGGCACAGTGTTGAGCTACATGATGAATAATTCAAAACAAATGAAAATGCTTTCTAGTGGAATTTGTAAACATGTTTTATTGCAAAATAATAGCTGTTCATTGTTTTAACTTCTCCAACAATATACAAGAGAATAAAGAAGAAATTATAAATCAACCAACATGGTAACTCTCTTCCGTGGTCATATTTTAATGATATATATGCTTTCCTTAATACATGTCTTGATTGAATTATCAAAACCTGTTAGGGATACGAGATTTTTTTTTTTTTTTGTACTCTATATACAAGCATGTAAGTTAACTTGTTACTGTTTCAATAAAACATGAGTCTTCTGGGTCAGAGACAAAGGACTTGCTACTTCCCGCACAGCAAGGAATGTGAGCATGATGACAATGTCAGTTCCCCAAGCCCAAAGCCCCACAAGCCCCACTGGGATAAAGCCACTGGGCTTTCACAGAAGCCTATAAATGCAGTGGGTTGTGTTATAGGAGAAGCTTGGGGGATTTGCTACATTTCTTACAAACAGAAGTGTATTCTTTGTTCAGAAAGAAACTGCACATCTGAAGACTGAATATCTCAAGATTTCTCGCTGCAAACACAG
The DNA here is from genome assembly GCF_027475565.1 of Acinonyx jubatus. Lineage (NCBI taxonomy): Eukaryota > Metazoa > Chordata > Mammalia > Carnivora > Felidae > Acinonyx > Acinonyx jubatus. Next base: position 73,048,425 of record NC_069380.1, on the reverse strand, counting down.
CTTTAAGCAACTGCCAGTCGTGACAACATGGGTGGACGTTATGCCAAGTAAGACAAGCCAGATGGAGAAAGACAAATACTGCATGGTACCACTTCTACATGGAATCAAAAAAAAAAAAAAGTCAAATTGATAGAAACAAAGAGTAGAAAAGTGGTTGCCAGGGGCCAGGGGATTAAGGAAATAGGGAGACATCGGTAAAAAGTTACAAACTTTCTGTTCAGATAAATGAGGTCTGAAAAAAAATCAAGAAAAATGAAAAGCCTGGTGAAGCGCAATCGAGGCTTTATGTTCTTGGCATTCTTGGTAAAAATGTGTCAGGGTAACAGGGTCTATGGCACACTGCCTCATTCAACATGTATCTCATGGGGACACCAAAATGGGTAATGGGTAGGGGTAATATATACATGTGATTATTTAGATTCTTGAAGGAAATAATAACATTAGAAAATGTTTCCGTCATTAAGTTGTTAGTATCTAAACATTTGATTAGTAGCAACAGTAAGAGACTTGTAATTTTTTTATTCTGGAATTAGAGCTGTATTTTGAGGTGGGCAGACTGCAATCAGTCTAAGGGTGGTCATTACTCATCGTTATCTAATATGATATGGAAAGTATTCAAGATTATAACGATAAAACAAACCTAACACACTGTCGTTGGTTGAATTGTGTCCTCCAAAAAGGCACAAAATCCTAACGCCCAGTACCTGTGAATGTGACCTTATTTGGCTACAGTTTTTTTTCCATATGTAATTGGTTAAGATAAATTCAGATTGGATCAGAGTCCTAAATCCAATGACTGGGGAATTTATTAAAAGGCCACGTAGAAATGCAGAGTCACAGACACAGAGGGAGGAGGCCATGAGATGTTTGGAGGAAAAGACTGCAGGGCGGTGTCTACAAGCCAAAGAAGGCCAAGGGCTGCCTACAACCACCAGAAACCGGGAAGAAGCAAGAAGGATCCTCCTCCAGAACCTCCTGAGAATCCAGGCCCTGCCAACACCTTGATCTCAGACGTCTGGTCTCCGAAACTGTGACGAAAGAATAATTTTTTTGTTCTTTTAAGTCTTTGTGGTAGTTTTTACAGCAGCCCTAGGAAAGGAATATACATATAAATATCACCTTTTTCGTCCACGCCGCTAATCAATTATATGCATGATATGTATCAATACACATACATACTATCTTGTGTCATTGACGCCTGTCTTCGCTGGGGTTTCCCCCAAAGCTGATACTGAGACACGGACTTTGGTGCGGCTACTGTATTTGAGAAGTGATCCCAGGAAGTGCTGGGCAGGAGAGGCTGAAGGTAAATGATGAGGTTATTGCTGGGGGCACCCAGGAGTCAGTTCCACGGCTGGCTGATCTTTTCTGTGAAAGTCTGGTAGAGTCTGAGGAGAAGGTCTGCTTGAGGGTGTGAACTCCTGCTATTTCTCTCACCCTAGGGATTTTGCACTGTTCCAGCAGCCCAGACTCAGCCTTCATCAGTTCCTCACCTATTGTAGCTGAATGTCAAGGGCATCCTGCTGCTTCTACAACAAGTGAATACACATTCGAGTCCCCTCTGTCCCTACAGGCACCTTGTCTCTTAGATTTTCTTCCTGCTATTTTCTCTGCCATCTCAGCGTTCTGATAGGGTTGGGAAAAATCAGGAATTTTCTGTTAGTTTGGGTCTTTTCCATTGTAAGTAGAGATTTCATCTTTCTGTATCCCAAGATAAAGAAGCCACAAATTCCAGACTCCATTTTAATAAATTCCATACTTGCATTTTAATTTCTATTAGGTTGTCAGTTACAAAAGTGAATGTGAAACAAATATTTAACATATGAATCGCATCAAGGGGTAGCAGTTGCCTTGTATCAAGTGATTATTTTGCAAATTAATCTTGCAAATCTGATTTCAGACCTATTTGACCATAAAATTTCTTCTGGGTTATACAATTCCAGTAGTCTTATATACATATACATAAACTGTGATTAATGCTTTCTAGTTCAGTCCATCACATCCCCCTAGACTTAATTTCAAAGCTAGGAAGATCATAACTATCCTTCTATACACATTGATATACCAATTTACCCTACAAATTGATTTTTATGAATCTGGAAATAGAAAGACAAAAAAGAAATAGTTTCATATTCACCTAAGTCTCACAAGAGCATTACAACTGTATGTTACTACTGACGTGAAATTTAATTTCTTCGCTAACACACTTGGTCCTCATGCCTTGACCTAGGCACACACCAGTGCCACCGCTGTTCACGTGACTACTATGCAAATGTTATGAATATATTTTTATCCATTAAGGAGTCTGGTGGCCCTCAAAATACATTTGGCCTTTCTAAATACATGCACAAGTATGGAAGAATTTCTATGATATAGAAGTGTGATGGCAGTGGCTAATAGACACCAAGGTTTTAGCACGAGAGGGGGGAGATACCTTAAATAGACGTTTTTACACAACCATCAGAAAGCGGAATGAGCTCCACAGCGTAATTTGACAAAGTCCCCTCATATCTCCAAACCTTCTCCATTTGTCCCAAATAGCTGTTAACAACGAGATTTTATTAAGTAATAATAATAATAAACACTATGAAAGCCAAGAATAGTCTGTGCTATTGTAATTTACACTGAGAAACTTATATTCAATCTCTTTTTTCTGGCAAAGAACTCCTAAGTAATTTACTTGAGATTTAGGCAACAATAAAATAGATTAAGGTGTCTTGATATTCATAACAAACCTCTTTCAACACAGCTGAACTTATGTCAATGAAATGAATTTTGGAAAACACCTAGGCCTGGGGTCTGGTTGCCAGGAGATCCAACCATGTGATCTGAGGGTTGGCATTTTTAGTCTCCCCCGCCCTCGAAATTTCTGGGGAGGGGAGAGGGACTGGAGATTGAATAAATCATCACTGGCCAGTGATGCAATCATGCCTATGTAATAAAATCTCCGTTAAACCCAAAAGGATGGGGTTCAAAGACCTTCTAGGTTGGTAAACTAGAACACTTTCATGTGCCTCCCCGCCAGGATCCTAACTCCACGGAAGCTCCTTGGTTCCAGAACCTTGTGGAATGTATCTCTTCATTGATCCTTTAAGACCTTTTGTAATAGAACAGTAATCTAGGGAACAAATGGGTTTCCTGAGCTCTGCGAGTCACTTTTGCAAATTAATTGAACCCAAAGAGGGGTTGTTGGAACCTCCAATCTATAGCTGTTTCTTCAGAAGCACCGGAGAGGACCTGAACTTGCAATTAGTATCTGAAGGTGGGGGTGGGGGTGGGGGCAATCTTGTGGGACTGAGCCCTTAACCTTGGGATCGAATGCCATCTCCAGATACATAGGGCCGGACGTGAACTAGCTGGTACCCCAGAATTACTTGGTGCTGTGGAGAAAAACCACACACTGGGACTTGTTGTCAGAATTGTAGAGTCAGTATTACTCTTTATTCTCAATATCAAGGATATGCACTGCTTTTGCTTAGAATCTAAACATTCACAGGAAAAGCTACATTTTAAAGTTCAATAATATTAAGTTATATCATTTGTTGATTTCATGAAAATCTCACTTTCCACTTTTAAAATTTTTTATCAATTTGATTTTGATTTTAACACCATTATCTATTTCCTGTTATTAAGAAAAAAGTATCAGAACCAGTATTTGATAATGCCCTATAGTCTTTTCAAAAATTCCTAAAGCAGGTATTTTTTAAATTATCATTTGAGGAAATACAAAAAGAACATAACTAGATTCTAGATTTTCAAAAATAATTTTGCTGGCTAGTAAAAGATTTTACATGAAAATAGGTACAATATCTGTAGCTATATTTTTCAGTTTGATACAGTGTGAAGTAATAGGGTGATGACAAAGCACAAAGTCTTCTTAATTTTTTTAAATATTTTACTCTATAGTAAAAATTCAATTATTATCTGGATTAAGGTTTTTTCATCATGAGTCAGCCAGTGTTATAAATTTTGTTTATTTCCAAAAATAAGAAATTTTTGTCTTTTTAATTTCTTTTACCCCGTTTCAGTTGTGCGAAAACAGTAATTGATGCAATAACAGTTAAACTTCAAATAACAGTGTTGGCAGATCGTTATAATATTATAATATATAATTTTATATATTTATGTATACAATTTATAATGCTTTTTTATAGTGTGCATATTTTAAATACTGATTTGTTCCCAGGAAAATAAAAGAAGACACAGATCAAGAAAAAGCTTATGCCTTTCTCCTCAGTTGAGAAACAGCAGATCTCTTGGGAAATTCAACTTTACCCTAAGTCAAGAATGAAATGTAGACCCTGTAACAATTTCATCCATAATGCTCAATTTAGCTTTTGTCCTTGAAAATTGACCAAGGAAGAGGTAGCTATATTTGTTTATTTATCATGTATTTATTTATTTACTTGCTTTTTATTACATTTATTAGAGGGTCATATTGTATTTATTTATTAATATTTATTGTTTATTATTTATATTTCTACTTATAATGCAGTTGATTCTATGCATGGTCTACACGGTTATCTACACGGTTCTATGCATTGTCTTCTCGTCCCTAACACCTTGCATCTTGCATTGTGACCAGTGTGTATTGGGCACAGACTTCTGTTCCTTTCTTATGCAAAGCCTGACCTCTGGGGCGTGGTCTTCATTCTCAGCTCACCTCAATTTAGACGAGCTCCACGTTACGTGCTCAGGAGCCACTGTTGCACACCGCCAGCCTAGAAAACAGGAACAGGCAACAAAATGGCGTCGCTGGAGCTGTAGCCTGAAGAGTTACCAAGGGACAGGGATTTTCAGTTTTTAAAGCAATCAATTGGCGCCAACTCTCCAATGACTATGTTTAATTTTTGATAAACGCTTTTTAAAATATATTGTGTGGTTTCATGCATCCAGGCAATATTGCTGAGCCCCTAAGAACATGGTCTATTGCTGTAAAATATCACTGGTTCAATGATCTTGGCTCAGACGAGATGGTTGATGACGTGCAGACAGAGATCGCTCAATATTTAATTTCCTGCCAGTAACTCCTAGAACTTTCCTGGGTACTCATTGAATATTTTTTAAAAAGAGGTCGATTTCAAAAGCCCTTCTTTCTAGCTCTGGAATTTCTTCCTCAGCCAGTATGTAGGTAATGTGAAGACAGACCTATGAGAAAGCATCGAAAAGGAATTTAGAGTGGTAGGTTTGTAGCATTGTTCTTCTGCACCTGAAGTCTGAAAATGAAGAACTTTCTAATTGAAAGTGATCCTTGAAATCTGAGCTTCAGCTGTGTGCTATAAGGAAAGGAGTTATGTTCAAATTCATTTGTGTTCAAAATTGCCTCCCTCACGGCTCACTGCTGAGTCTAAATTCATTATTTATCACTAAAGGATCTTCATTTTCTAAAACCCTTCTGAAGACAAGCTTTTCAACATGATTTCTTGTTTCAGTAACCCCAGGAAAATATTACCACACTTTCTTCGAGTACTGGTGGGTATCAGTTTCCTGAACTTGTCTATAAACACCCTTTATGAATTGCACATGCTACCACCATATGCCAAGATAAGGAAAGAGGAAAAATATATGCCATAGATGCTCCTGGAATAGATGCCCTGATGTGGATCCATTGTCAGCTGGATCAAGAGTCAGCTAACTTTCTGGGCACCTGGGTGGCTCAGTTGGTTAAGAGTCCGACTCTTTGTTGGTTCAGCTCAGGTCATGACTCACAGTTTGTGAGTTCGAGCCCACATCAGGCTCTGTACTGACAGTGCGGAGTCTGCTTGGAATTCTCTCCCTCTCTCTGTCTGCCCCTCCCTTGCTCTCTCTTTCTCTCTCTCAAAATAAATAAACAAAACATTAAAAGAGAGAGAGAGAGGGGGCTAACTTTTTTCTGTAAGAGCCAGGAGGCTTTGCAGGCCAAGAGACAAAATCAAGAATATTATTCTGGTGCTTAAAGAACAAGAGACAAAGCGAAGGTTCACATTTTTTGGAGGAAATTTAAAATATAGTAAAAATAATTAAGATTTTCTGTAAAACAAGTCCACGAGTGAGAAGAATAGACTTGTTTTTCAAGGGGATAGTATTTCACTGAGCTGGGGTTCACAATTGGAGTTCCCTATAAAAACATCGATCGCAAACATCCGTGGGTAAAAAACCTCTTAGCTCACTGTTTACAAAGCCATTGGTGGTGGAGCTTTGGCCTGCAGGCCCCACGTTGCAGATCTATAAACCCGAGAAGAGCCAGAGGCACCTGAATTCCTCACTGAGTGTATGTGAACCCAGTAGTGACATAAAACCACTGAGTGTGGAAAGTAATTTTGGCAAATTTCGCTCTTTTTTAAAAAACTGGTCCTAGTCGTCCCCTACTCTAGTGAGAAGATATCTTTAAAGAGCAGCATTAATCTTCTGTTATGACTCTAACAAATTACCACAACCTTAGTGGCTTATAAGAGCACACATTTACTATCACACAGTTCTGACAGACCGAGGTCCAGTCGGTCTTGATTGAACCAAAGTCAAGGGGTCAGCAGGGCCGCATCCTTCTGGAGGCTTCCGGGAGAGAACCGCTTGCTTGCTTTCTCACCTTCCAGAGGTCGCCGAGCTCATTGGCTCATGACCCCTTCCTCACACCGCTCCAACTGACTGCCTCCATCATCCCCTCTCCTATCACTAACTGACCATTCCATCTGCCCCATAAAAGGACCCCTGTGATTCTATCAGGCCCATCTGGAGAACTTAGGATAATAGGATTTCAAGATCCTGAATTTAAAATCATCACATCTGCAAAATCCTGCAAGGATTGCTTTACCCTGCAAGGTCATATGTTCACAGTTTCAGGGGATTAGCATATGGACATTTTCAGGGGCCATTATTCAGCCCACCACGATACCTTTCTGCCTTTTATGCAATGTGCTCGTGGCGTTATACTTAATGAGTTTCACTCGCTTTCCTGGGCCAGTCAAGATTCTTCAAGTTGACTAAAGATTTCAATATTAATCTCTCTTAATCTGTACAAGTAATTTACAAAGCAGTAATCGAGCTGTGCAATATTATATTCCTGAGTACATAAGAGTTCCATACTCATTTTCTTATTTAGCTATCAGAACAACCCAGTGAGGTATGTGTTTTGTCTTCATTTTTCTTTCATCTGGTTGTTCAACGTCGGCTGACCACAACTACCGAATCTGTTTGAATAACAGCGTATAACTCCAGTCCTCCCGATGTTTCCTTGAAAACATTCCTCTTCTGAAATAATCCCAGCTGGAACAACATGTTTGAGAAATCAGTGAAGAATGAATTTCATTGTTTCTTTCCAAATCAAATGCAGGAAATCAAGCATATGAAAATCGTATCCCCCCCCCCCCATCTTCTGAATGTAGATTAAGAAATGTTTATAGAAATAATTATGGAGAAAATGAACAGAGTTTTAAATTAATTTAATATAATCAGGTAGGCTCTCAGCTACCGTAGGTAGACAGGAAGAAGATAATTTGAGCAGATTAATGCATGATATTTGGAAAACTCTAAAGAGATTTGTTTCAGGATTGATTAGCACTTACCTTTAAAATAGAAAAATGTATTCAGATTTGAATTGTAAATTCCACTCTTGTTTTCTACAGCTACATAGGAAAGGTATTTATTCTATGGAATAGGAACCAGTAGGCATCAAATTCAATAAAGATAGGAGCTGAAAACTACAGACTTTAAAATGTTAGTTTATTGCATAGTTGAGATTATTTCATATGCGTCAAGTCTAATCTGAATCAAATGTATCAACCATTGAGAAATAAGCTATTTCATAAATCCTGCACCCTGTAAAAACATAGAGTTTCTTAGAAATACGGAGATAAAAAAACTGTGGTTTAAGACATAATCGGCAGCGTGGTCCATGAACAGGTGGTCATTTCAACAACCCTCTTTTGCATATTATTAAATCTCTAGATGAATTGTTTAATTTTGCAAATCTATCTTATTTTGCACATATGGAATTTGGATATGTGAAAATTTTGACAGAAATGTGTTTTGGTTCCAGCTAGGAACATTTAGTCCATACAGAAGAACAATCCATGTCTCCGAGTATTAAAAATGTCATTTTTCCTGAAGGAGACACAGGTCAGATTTCCCTTCTGTTCACTTTGTTGCCTAATAAAGTGGAAACCAGCAAGGTTGCCAAAGCATCTTCACCAATTAAGGATAAGGAGAGGTTATGTAGCATCCTGAAGTGTAAAATAGATCTGTGGAAACTACAACAGCAGCCTTAAGGAAAATCATACTGTGAACATTTTGAGAATGAATTGTGCAAAGCATGATATATCATGCAAGTAAAGGACGGTGACATTTAACATCCATAATCCAAATAGAAAAACGTTGTCTTGAGAGATTAGAGATGACCAAATTTCTCAAAAGGCTCCCTCTTGGATATATGTTAGGAAATGAAAATCGCAAATATTCTAAGGAAAATTGCCATCGGTATTTCAAGTAAATTTGGGGAAAAAATGACAAGAAAACGTTTAACTGTTGAGACAGATAAACCGACGATTGACAGAAAAAATACATTAAGGCACTGAAAAGAAAAGGACGAATGGACTATAAGGAATTCATAATATTTCTCTCTGTTAGTGGCCTCAAGGGAAAATGGAATCTATACTGCAAACTCAGCAAACTGTTCGATAAAACTAAAAGAAAATATTCAAATATATTACAGGCGGAAAGGAAAGACCTCATAACATTTTAAGTGAATCTGTGATTATCTCATTCATTGTAAACGCAATGCTCTTTCCAGTGTTCAACTCTGTCCTCCAGTAACTATGAAGAAGCAAAGTATAGCCTGGGGAGACACAAGACAGGGACCCACCGTGAACACTGTTAGACCTAAGAGTGGCCACCAAATGTATTCCACGCAGATGTGTGTGACCTCGCGTGGCCAACTAGCTCACTAAAATTATCTTTGTGGAAAGTGCTTTATTCTTATATAAGTTGAACGCCATTAGGATTTTCTTCTTTCTTCCCCAATCCAAATAAAATCTGATGTGTTCTTTGACTGAATTTACTCCACTAAATACCCCACCTGTCGGTGGTGGGTATTAGAAATGGCATCAGTCTCATTAAATGGGAAAAAATTCATTCAGGATATTCTATACGTAACACACAGTGATAAGCACAAGTAGAGAAGTTACTATGAATGATACCTCTTTTATCCTTGAGATCTTAATTGTCCAAAGAACTGTAAGTCTTTAGGACTTGCTTTAGGACTTGAACTCACACTAATCCATGGAAACCATCACAAGCAAAATCATCAGTATCACAAATTTTATCTTACTGAAATTATTTGGCACTTTTTTCGCTATTCTTTACATAATAAGAGTCTCAAACCCTTCCATTTGTTTTTTTGGTTTTTTCCCCCAAACCTTTCATTTTTATTACATTTCTCTTTTCTGAAATTCTCTACCTCTCTGGTTTCCTTTAATCTCATCACAAGGGATGTTGGGATTCTTTGGTTACATTGCCTTTTCCCTCTCTTCTGATCTGTACTTATTTTGACTTAGACAATTGTATCCACTCTCTTATTTTTGTGACATCAGGTCTCCAACTCTGACTTTTGTGCTACATTCACAAAGATTCAGATGCATGTATAAGTTTGCTCATCAAACATTGTCACTTCGATATCCAGTGGACATTGAAATTTTAGTATGTCAAAATGCAATTAATCGTATTTCTTTCAGAATCTGAATTCATGACATTATTCCTCTTCTAAGCTATTCCTAAATTCAATTCTGATCTGCTGACCAGTTACCTGAGCCATACAACTGAGAGTTATCCTATAAGGTTTTCATTCATATCCAATTAAATGATCATGGTTTCCACAGTTTTATCTGATTTCTCAGAGCTGTCCCTTTGTCTTGTTTTCACCACCATGGCTTTACGGTAGGGCTTTATCATTCATTCCTGACTTACACACCTGCTCTAGCCTTCACGTTGGCTTATCCAACCCCAGCCATTCTTCTTCTGGATCCCTCTCTCTGCCATATAAATCAGATTTTTGTTCCTCTCTCTTAAAAATCACGTGGTCACTGTATCATCTGTAACAGAACTCAGGTAACATGCAAACACCTCTGTCATCTTCTCCAGCATCAATTTCAGGCCACAAAGTAGTGGCACAAAAAAAGGCAGACTCTGTGTTTCCCTTACATACTTAGAGATGCTTCATGTCTTGGGGACTTTGCCCTCTCTATTCCCTTAGCCTGAAAATCCCTTCCCTCAATACTGTTGCCTATGGATTTCCCGGGACCTAGTATCTTCTTCAAAGCTGATCACTTCCCATCTACTCACCTGGGGTTTGGAGACCTTCCTGTGACCCTATAACCACACCACGCTTACCACACTGCATGTAAGTGTTGTCAGAACCTTGAAGACAGAGGATCTCCCTGTTTTATCTTTGTATCCTTGATGTCAAATACTTGGAATAATATATTCGGTAAATGTTTATTAGTTTGGAACTTTTTCATATGAATGGCTTCAATACTGACCCCATTTAATACACATTTATCTGATTTGTAATTGTTTTCCCAATTGCAGGTGAACAACTTAATACAAACTTAGTGTCTTAGCAACGCAGATTTATGCTTTTATAATTCCAGAGTTCAAAATCTAAAATGGGCCACTGTGCTACGTTCTTTGTGGAGGGTATAGGAAATAATCTGCCTCCTTGCTTTTTTTTTTTTTTCACCTTCTGAGGTCACTTACAATTCTTGACTCGTGACCCTTTCTCCAGCTTAAAAGCCAGTAACATGGTTTTTTCTTTTTTCTGACTTCTGTTTCTATCCTCAAACTTTCTTTCTATAACTCTGACTTTCCAGCCTCCCTCTTGAGATGACATTGGACTCACCCAGGTAATGCAGGATAATCTCCCCCCTTCCAAAAGAATTTATTATATTCACAAATTTCTTTTTCCATATAAAGTGTTGTGAATCCAGATTCCAGAGATTTTGAGTTGGACATTTTTTGGAGAGGGTCCATTATTCAGCCTACCATTCAGCTTCCTAAAATTTACATTCAGCTTCCTAAAATTATATCCCATTAACGATGGCTTATTTCTTTCTCACATATCTGTCAAAACGCATAAACCACAAGCCCTTTGTGTTTGTATCACTTGCTAATTTACAATTGTACATTCCTTTTTTTTTTTTCATTATCCAAATGACCGATGCTATTTATTTAGCTTTTCAACCAGCGGTAACTTTTTCTGACTTCGTCACTTCCAGTCACTTCGTCACTTTGTCCCTCTTGTCTGAAAGAAAATTGTAAAATTCTATATGCATCTAAGGTCACAGATGGTACACAGTTGCTCTACTCTCAAACTATATCAAAAATATTTCAGTTTCCCTTGATTTATGCTTAATGGCTTCTGCTGTATGAATAATATGCTTAGTAGATCATTGCCTATAAAAAAATCCTAAAATTATCTTTATTTCCTAAAATATTGTTTTCTTCCTTTTTGGAAATCAGGATATTTCTCTGTATCCAGTATTCTGCCATTTCTCTAACTCCTAATTATTCCAGATGCATTTATAACAGTAGCTCTGTGACCAAACGTGAAAATCCATAATTTGACTAAAATGTTTTAAGTATTGTGGATTTATTACATTTACTCTTTGAATGTCCCAAGAGAATGCTCAGGAATAGCAATAGTAAAACATATTTTTATATTCACATTATATGCAGATATAATATGTAGTATATATAATTATTATGACGCATTAGAAATAAGCTACACTTGTAAATAAGTGTATAAATGTATTATGCCTCTCTATATAAGCATTTGTATATTTACTATTACTTAATTACTATATATAAATAAAAAATAAATATTTTTGTTAAGTATTTTGTAAGGAGAATTTTATCCCAAGATTATAAATGGGGATCTTAGACATCATGCAACTATAAGGAAATGTGCATATTTCAGTGATTTTGTGAGCCGTTTTTTTTTTACATAGTTAAACATGTAGAATAAATCTCCTCTGACTTTGAAATTATTCATAGTCTTCAATTTTATTTCTAAGTTACACCCCAAATTTCTCCTCAGAGATAATATAAACGATTTTACCCTATATATATAAAGAATCCTTATTTTAAAATCCCATTTATTGAAATAATATATTAGGCAACTTATATTTCCAAAACGGTATAATCTTTATTGTAAAAATATTTGGATTTTCTATTTCCTTTCTGAGGCTGGTGTCAATGCCCCACGTGAAAACGTGTGTTGAACAGACGTGATGCTGATGAGGTGTGAGTGAGGCCGCCATCTGCAGCTGGGGAAACACACGCTCTGCAGGGCCCGTGCTTGGGCCCCAGCACGGCAAAGTCTTTTAGGTCATCTCTAGAATATGATTATCTTTCCATTTTCAAGGTTAACTATAATATAACAGAAGCTTGGGATTTCAAACAGTCGTCTGAAGGATTTTGAAACGATTTCAGGTCATGTTTAGGAGAAACGTACTCTCTTATTTCTCTCCTAAACCTCTCTCAAGACATTGGGTGTGACAGCCGTTCATCGGAAAGTCAATGTCAAATCTCTGCTAAAGAGACTCAAAGTGCAAAATATTCACAAAAGGATAGCACAGTCACTTCCTAATGCCTGCTGCTCCACATTTTATAGATGATGTATACTGTAAAGACAAATACTAATTATCACCATTGTCATCATCACCACCTTCTTCTTCTTCTTCTTCTTCTTCTTCTTCTTCTTCTTCTTCTTCATCTACATTGAATTCTTTCTGTTGAAGGACTTAAAAGTGTCTTTATGTAAGTTGGCCAAAATACACTGTCATCAATAAATTGAACTAATAAATAGGAATGTTATCCTTTCCTTATTTAAATTTTTTAAAACATCTCAAGTAAGGAAAAATGTACTCAGCCCACGTATCCCTGAAAATTGTTTTGATTTCATTATGTGCACTCCTCCTCTCAGATGACTTGTGTAGCCTTACTAATATTTACCAAAATTAAATTTTCACTTTAAAGATAAAGCTGTTCTTGGGATGGAATTGTTGGGTATAGTCCCAAACCTATGCACACGGAGGGTGATGTGTTCTTGTAAAATCATAATAGTGGGAAAGAAAAATAATCTGTGGAATAACCTCCATTTATCAATGAACATCACACTAAAAAGGAACATAGGAAACTTGCTTGACCAAGATAAAATTTAGTTAACTTAGACACATCATTCTATCACATAAAAAAGAAAGCACTTGTGTAACTAGAATGCCCTGGCAGTGTAGATTGTCAGTATCACCTTTGCCCTTGAGTATGATCGAGTGTACTTCAAGTTCAATATCAAATCTGAATCATTGTAAACCAGTTTATGGAACGTACTGCTTGAGGTCATCAGTGTAAAACCAAATTTTATAACATGAAAGAATTTGGGAATGGCTGTGCTCTTTTGGCTTTTTATTTCATTTTTCAAAATGCAAATGCCATGAGATTTTTATTCATTTTAATACATGAGCTGAATTTGGACTTCATTACAGCTTTATTATTATTATTATTATTATTATTATTATTATTATTATTACTTATTTGCCATTTTCATTACAGAAACTGAGGAAAAAACATCCAAATACAATTAACATATCCTATCTTATGATTAAGATGTAAATATACCCCTGGAGTAGGAGAAGTCTGTGGATTTCTCCCATGCTGAAGGGAGTTGTGTGGTGATCTTGGATCAAACAGACACCAAGGAGCTTTTAATATTTCTGCTTACCCTATGATGCCATAACTAAACTAATCTGCCAAACATAAAGAGCATTGAAGTAATGCTTATACATTGCACAGAACAGAAAAAAATAAAACAGAATGTGTTTTTGTTTTGGGTCTTTTTAAAAACCTTGGCCATTTAATGTAGTGAATATTAGAGATTACTTTAAAAAGACCATTGAGAATGTAAAAGAAAATAGGGTAGCATCTTAGAATTTCGGTAAAATGCCATGAAGTTTACATGGAATATTCCCTGAATTGTGTAATATTTCCTGTAATCACACCTGCTAATCTGTTCTAAATCTGATCTTTAAAGTGTTGAAAGCCTCTAGACGGAGAGTAAGGATCTCTCACATGTTTCAGTTTATCCTCTGTAAGTATTCGCGTGAGTTTCTTTCATAAAAATATGCTTTAAATATGACTAAAAGGTTGCCTCGGAACTCATCAAATTTTAAGTAGACAATATTGTTTTGTTAAATGTATTCTCACTTTCAAATATGTATAAGGCAATAGTTAATCATGAAGTAAAATGATAGAGGTAAATTAAGATAACATAAATTACTTGTGATTAATCACACATAATTGTGAATATTTGTGTAGGTGTGTCCAAGGTTGAGTTTCACAGAAATAATTTTGATCTTTTTACGTTAAGTTCTCCTAAGTAATAGGTGTGTTAAAATGGGCAATCCATTCTTAATAAAATTTAATAATATTCAATGTTACCTTAGTAAGATGCAAGTGAAAATTTCAACCTAGTTTATTGATTAACTGAAACGAATAGTACTTGCCCGCCTCACACTAAGATTGTAGGAGCAAATCAATCTAAGTGTTGTGTAAGAGTTCCATAAGCAGTAAGGTATCACAAGAACATTATATTAATATTATTCAAGTTGCCTGTATGACCACTACGGGCCCCATTAAATGGGAATCCTGTTATCTTCAATGACTGCTTTCAATTAGCAAATCAATCAAATATATATTAAAAGCTTATTACGCTTGAGATTCAGTATGAAGTGCTTTGGGTGATAAGAGGATGAATAATGGGTATTCCAGCACTTAAGGGGTGTTTCATTTAGTCAACGTCACTTTGGTTGCAATGGACAATTCACAGGTCACTTATTTCTCAAGATTTCCTTCCAAAATAATCAATATTCTTTGTTGAGAGGTATGGCAACCTTACCTGGAGCAGAAGCCGTAGACAATAAACTATGAGCCACATATTGATAAGCATATGATAATCATTATTATTTTTTAAATTTTTTTAACATTTATTCATTTTTGAGAGACAGAGAGAGACAGAGCACGAGTTGGGGAGGGGCAGAGAGAGAGGGAGACACAGAATCCGAAGCAGGCTCCAGGCTCTGAGCTGACAGCTTCGAGCCCCATATGGGGCTCGAACTCCCAAGCTGTGAGATCATGACCTGAGCCGGAGTCGGACGCTCAACCAACTGAGCCACCCAGGCGCCCCTATATGATAATCGTTATTAACTATTATCGTTATTAATGATAATGTACATGTCGCTGGCAAATTACTGGAGGCCGAATATGAACTCGCCCAGGAGAGAAAATCTTGGAACTGCAGTCGCAGGGGACCATGACGCTTTCTTTCCCTAAAGACTTTCACCAGTTTCTCACAGTAAAGATCCAAGAAAGATTATTTTCTGACTCTGCCAAAGGAAGGGATGAGTCAACGTAGTCAAAGCAGAGACTTTGCCATATCAAAGACCTATTCTCCACGGTAAAGGACCTCACCAGCCCACACTTCAGAAATGTTATCTCGGCCAGAGAAAGGCAATTTCTCACCCCTCCAGCACCCTCCGGCTTTCTTGTACAAAGTAAGAGGGATGATTTTAGTACATAAAAACCATAGAGGGGACAGGGCTTCACGGAAATAAATTGAGAATGCCACGGTGAGGGACAGGTTAAGGAGGGGAAACTATACCAATAGAAGAGAAATAGACACACGTGTGAAAGCTGGAGTCCTCAGACACAGGCTCACAAAAAGGCTGAGGCTTAATCAGAAGACTATGGAATACTTCTTGGCTCATATCCTACCATCAGCAAGGCTCCAGATTAATAACAAAAGTCCCAGCTGAAACAGCTTGAGGACCCACCCTCTGTCTGAGGAGCAGTCCGTGGGAGAAAAATCAAAGCCTTGAGGGTCTGCACAACCGACACACTGGAGTTTGAAGCCGCTGGTACTGAGCTACGGCAGGCATTGAACACAGCCCAACGTCTAGCTGCGTTAACATAAATCCTCAGACAAAATGCCTGGTGACTTCAGTACCTCTAATCCAAAGCGATATGGCTGGCTTTCAAAAAATGTTCAAGACATGCCAAAGACCCAATAAATCAACACACACACCTACATACGTGTGTACGTACACACATACCAGTGTGGAAAAGACAAAGCAGTCACCAAAATGAGAATCGGGTATGCCTCAGATGAGGTTCAAAGTATCAGCCAGGGAATTTACAATGACGATAGTTAAGGGCTCTAATGATAAGAGCCGGCAACACGTAAGATCAGATGCATAATTTAAGCAGGGAAATGAAAACACGCCACAGAAGCAAAAGGAAATGCTAAAAATTAAAAAAGCGAAACAAAACTACAAAACGGTGTAAGAGAAATAAAGAATGCCTCAAGCCAGATCGTAAGAAGACTCAGCATGGCTGAAGAAAGAACGAGTAAACTTGGAAATAAGTCAATAAAAACTTCCCAGGGTGAAATAAATTTAGAACATATTTGTAACTGAAAGACCCACAGGGGAGAAAGAATAAAGAAGACATACCTAAAGCCATAGCAGCTGAGAACTTACCAAACTTAATGACACATAACACATCTCAGATGCAGAAGTTCAGTGAACACCAAGCAGTATAAATATAGAAGATTCTATACGTATATCGTATTCAAGCTGCAGAAAACCAAAGACAAAGAGAAACTGGTGAAGGAAATTAGAGAGAGAGAGAGAAAACAAAATTCCCCTATAGAGACACAAGAAAAACAATTGCAGTGGATTTCTCTTTAGTAACCAAGTAAGCAAGGAGTGGAGTGAAATTTTTAGTGTTGAAGGAAAAAAAAATATGCCAATCTAGAATTCTATATTCGATGAAAATATACTTCAAAACTAAAGCAGAATAAAGACTTTGTCAAACGAACAAAAATTGAAAGGATTATTCCTAGAAGAACTGCTGAGCAAGAAATGCAGAAGTTTCTTCAGGTAGGAGAAAATATTAATAGGTCATAAACATGGATGTGCATAAAGAAAAACATAAGAGAGGGAACAAATGCAGGCAAAATAAAATCCCTTATTGTTTATAGATTTTAATTGATTTAACAGAAAATTCCTATGTGAAACAAAACTGGTGACAATGTGTCTTGATCTGTGTAGCTGACCAATAAATGAGATAAAAAATGTCAGAGGGAGGAATGAGAAAATGCTATTATAATACACATACAGTATAGATGAAGCCTTGTAATGTTATTTCAAAGTGGACTTCAATTACTTACACTTGATCTTAGCCAAAAGGCCGAGAAGCGATGGACTTCGATTACTTAAAAATGTATGTTGTAAATTCTAGGGACACCACCAAATAGGCTTTCAAAGAGGCAGAAAGTATATGCTCAAAGAAGAAATTGAATGAAATTCTATAAAATAGTCAATCAAAACCAGAAAGACAGAGACGGAAGGGGGAGAAACAAGCAGCAAATGCAATGAATTGCAAACAGTTCCCAAAATGGTGGTTATTGATCCCTATAATCACCATAAATACCAAAAGTTTGAATAAACAAATTAAGAGACAGACATTGGGTGTTCTTCCCCAAAATCATTCACACATTTCAAAGTCCTACCTAAGAGAATGACAAGCTGTGAACACTGTGTTGTCATTTGGCCTGGGCAACTTATCCACTAACTCATTGAGCTGATGCCATCTGTACGTGTGATACATGTTCTCTGTACTATTCAAGTAATTTAATAAAACTGTTGGATATTGATATCCCCAAAGATTGCTTCTTATCAACGTTTTTCTGTGAATATATCTATGTTGCAAATCAACCAAAGTGTACTATAATCTAGTTCACTATAAAATTCTATATTCAATACGGATTATAACTTGGTCCATATTTTTCCTTCTTGCCCGCAAGGATATCAGGGAACCTTAAATCAAATCACCTATTGAAACGTAAGCAAATTGGACCAAGGCTGCTGCCTACCTCCTTGACATTCCCAACCCAGTGCTCATGGATGCTCTGAAAGGATCATGAAACGGTGTCGGCTGAAGACTATCACTCTTGGATCCATTCTACTTTTGTGTTATTGCTGTTAAATTATTAACAGACACACTCAGCTATTGTGTGTGTGTGTGATTTTCTTTTCCTCTTTTGAATATCGTAACACATCATCCACGACCCCTAAAGTAATAATAAGTAAAGCTCAACAATTATATCTGCACCTTTTCTAAAGGAACTGGGATAGTATTCACCAGCCATGAAAGAAACTTACTTAGACAAATTAGGAAAACCCTACCAACCTCTCATCTTTTGCTTCACAAATTCAACCTTATTTATTTATTCAGCCAGTATTTATTCAGTGCACATTAAGTGCCAGATATTGAGCTGGAAGAAAAAAGTAAGTGACGCGTGAGGGTTTGACTCATTCTGTCTGCCATCTGTTAACAACCTGCAGTCCTTCTCTTCTCTTGTTCCTTTTTAACAAATAGTTTTAAATTCCCCCAATTAACACAGAAATTGGATAGTTTTGATAAGAGATAGATGATAGATAGATAGATAGATAGATAGATAGATAGATACCCATTCTTTAAATCTGTAAGATATGTTTAACAACCAATGACAAAGGTTTACTGATTTATTTGAAAATATTCAATTTTCCCATAAAAGATAAGGAAAAAGACAGGATGGGTAAAATTCCTAAAAAACATTAAATCTAAAGAATACGTAAGTTATAAGCTTTTGAGATATGAGTGAGGCTTATAGGAACTGTTAACTCTGTATCATGTGGTGACAAGTTCCTTGACATAATTCATGAGAAGTAATAAATATTAATAGTAAAATAAGACGTAAGACGTGCTAAAGATAGTTTCGAATCAACAGAAAATAAGATCTAGGAGTGCCTGGGTGGCTCAGTTGGTTAGGCGTCTGACTTCGGCTCAGATCATGACCTCCTGGTTCATGAGTTCGAGCCCAGCGTCAGGCTCTGTGCTGACAGCTCAGAGCCTGGAGCCTGCTTTGGATTCTGTGTCTCCCCCTCTCTGCCCCTCTCCTGCTCACACTCTGTCTCTTTCTCTCTCTCTTCCTCAAAAATAAATAAATATTAATTTAAAAAAAAAAGAAAGTGAGACCTAATTAATAAAAATTTACTTAAAGATGGAAAAGAATGGAAAGATGAGGTCATTGTCCTGCGACCTCTGGGCTGACAGCTGTGCATCTTTAGGTCCAAAGCTCTTTAGAAACATCACATATGGTTTCTTGAGGCCCTGCGTATACTTGCCCAAATACGTAGGTGAAAATCATAGCTCTTCAGTAGCTAATGACAAAGGCACAGCTTTGGCCAGGCTGGCCCCGCCTCTCTCCGACAGAGCAAGTGTGGCTCATCTGCCTAACATGACCACCATGTGAGAGACAACCCATGCTACTGAAAACTCTATCATCGAACTCAGGTTCAAATGCGTGGCCTCTCTGCCTACCGATGCCCTGGAGAGTCTTAACTTATCCGTCTCTTTTACTTCACTTTGACTCCATTTAAAATCGACTTAAGAAGTCATGCAATCTAAGCACGTTAATCTGGTACCTGAGATTTTGGTCTCAATATCTGGAAGAATTTGATTGGCAGGGTAGCTGGAGATGTCACCACATCAGAGTGATTTCCTGCACAACAGGAAAACTTTATATCATAATATGTGTCCTTTCATTAGTAACTTCCTCAAATGGCCAAAGTCTAGAAAAGAGGGAGACAGTTAACTCAAGATGGTTAGAAAGAGTGACTACCTTGTAGTGTAGTGTAGTGTAGTGTTCAATAATGTGTTAGTCTGTTTCTCAAAATAGGAAGTCAAATTAATGAGAGATTATTAGGCCATGACTGTGGTGCACGGTGTGTTACGGACAATAATTTTTAAAACATGATTATTATTAATTGACAGGCATTTTTATTCTTTATAAAATTGTGAGACAAATAGAATTTTAAAACGTTCAGCGTAAAATAATTCTAAATATGAAATACTCCTCTAATTCTGCATGTGCATCTGACTGTGTCTGCCATATTCCTGTTTTACATATTTATTTACTTTACCCCAAAATTGTACATAATGAATTTGCTCCATAGTAGATACTGACATAGATAAAATGACATATTTCTTAATTACTACACTAACAACTCTACCATTCATTACGAGTATCCTGAATCAATTTGAATTTTGAAGATCTAATAAAAACATATTTAATTAGTCTGTTTTGTCATAACACTAGTATAATTTGAAACAGTGATCACATAAGCTCTAAAATCTGGCATATATTACAGTGAACACTTATGTAGGTGGGATATAGTTGATGAGCTCAGCCTCTCTTGTAGCATTTCCCGACTTAGTGAAATCATCCAGAGACAGAAAAAATCTCATAACATACTTGAAATATTCAGAAAACAAAAATAAGGAAGTCATTTTACTTCAAAGCACAAACAACGAAATTATTCATGTCGATGTCAAAAGATTACCGAATTCGTAACAGTGGATGATGGAGAAATATGGAGTGATGAAGGTCTTAACATTTAAGATTAACATTTAAGAATTTTATTGTTTATTAGGAAGAAAAGTTAGAGGAGTTTAATCTACATTTCCCTGAAGAACTGACGGTATTGGCTTCATTCTTCTTTAGCAAGCGAAAATAATATTTGCATAATACATTTTTATAATTTAAATTAGAAACATTTTAATTATTAAAAAAAAAAAAAACACCCAAAGTAGTTACTTAGGGCAGGAAGGCAATTGTCCTGAGAGACTGTTAGAAATTAAAAGTAAACTACATAGGATTAAATTCTTAGAGACAGTAACTTGTCTGACTTAAATTTTCTTCCTGATTACATTTTCAAATACCTGAAAAAGTGGGTATTTATTTTGTTACATAACTTACTTTGTAAATAAAAGCATGTGCCTTTTAAGTGAGAGATACTTTCCCAACCCATTTAATACAAACAGAAATTTTAAAGATATACTCCGGAGAAGGAATTGTAAAATTTGACCATGTATAGGGATGCCAACTTTTATGAAACACTGGCTCCAAATTCCCAGGTGAGGACCGGGGATTTGGGCTTTTGCCTGGATCACCAGAAAAATCCGAATGCTGACAGCAGAGACTGGCAAAGTTGACAATGGTTTCTTTCCTCTCTAATGTTATCCAAAGCTTATTCTCATGCAATGCATTGACTCCGCCATCCGGAAAGCACTTCTTTACAGATAGATGTCACCGAGAGGAGAATGACTATGAGGCCCTAAGCTGATTGTACGGTGTGTTGGTAATAAGCTATTTTTATGCCCAGCCAGGAAACACTGCATGAGATGCCAATGGTTTTATACATGTGCTTCTGTAGTAGAATAGACTTTCTCAGCAGATAACAGTACCCACAGTCAACAGGAGGAACCCTTCATGCCCCGTCACTGAAAATAACAGGCACTATTACTTTGTCAGCATGAATATAATTATCTCTTTGTTCTTCTGTCACAATTCGTTTTTTGATAAAATATTGAAAAGTGTAAGCGGGTTGTGGAAAGCAAGGTCCTCACAAGCTAAATCAGTTGAAGAACCACAGAGGAAAGCACCTGGAAATAATACCTCATGACGACTTCAAAATTGAAATTTCACGATAAAGCCAAGATAGAGTAGCAAAAGATTTTACCGCCTTGCAGAACATTTGCATGATTTAGTATTAGGGTGTATTGCACGGACATGTGTGATCAGCGATTGCGTAAGAAATTCTCTCAGTCCAAATATCATCTGCACACAAATTCTCTCTGAATTCCACTTTTGAAGACATTGATAAATAAGTTTGGATGCATGAATTCTGTGTGGGGCACAGTGTCTGTGTTTGGGAAACTGCTGATTCTGTTACTGTGACATTGGGTTGTGTAAGAGATGGCACGTCTATGGGGCGCCTGGGTGGCTCAGTCGGTTAAGTGCCGGACTTTGGCTCAGGTCATGATCTCGTGGTTCTCGAGTTCGAGCCCTGTGTCGGGCTCTATGCAGACAGCTCAGAGCCTGGAGCCTGCTTCTGATTCTGCGTCTCCCTCTCTCTCTGACCCTCCCCCCATTCATGCTCTGTCTCTCTCTGTCTCAAAAATAAACGTTAATTTTTTTTTTTTAGAAATGGTGCGTCTAATGAAGACTTAAATGTCCTGTGAACAGAGTTTGCCTCCCTAAGTTTGTCCTGTGAACAGTGAGACCTCCTGCTCGGTGCTTTTACCTTTCATTACACAAACAGCACTCAAATTCTTCAGGAGATGGAAACTCTTGGATTGAACTGGAGAGCATGTCTGTCAGCAGTATCTGTCTTCATAGGCAAGTCAATTCCACCTGCTTCTCCCGGAGCCACCTTCCCAGAGCACCTCATCATAATTATGATAAAGCCTCAGACTTTATCTCAGAGCAATTTCAACAACCAAGAGATGGCTCGATCAACAATTTGAATCCAAAGGGTCTGTTTTTCCAGCCAGCTGGGGAAAAATAAGCTGGCTCTGTCATCATCTTCATCAGGTACAGTGGTGTTGAAACTCTAGGGTCCTCGCGTCCTGAATATTCATGCTCTCACAAGTTCCTCATTTGGAATGCTGCAACAGAAGTAACGAACCCCTTGCTGAATGTCATTTTTTTCCCCTGCATTATCTGGGAAAATACACTTTTGCTTTAGGCTTTATTTAAGATAGGATCCAGCAAACTTTCTTTCGCTCTCTCTGTCTCTTTCTCTCGGTCCCTCTCTCTCTCCATTGTGTGTGCACACATATATACATGTATATTTGGATGTGTGTATATACAATATAAATGCATATATTAAAAGCACTGCCCTTGTCCTCATATTACTTGCTTATGAAGGCCTCTAAGCAAGAAAAGTGTTGGTAGTGAGGTATGTAAGCCAAAAAATCCATTAGATAATCCACATGGTGTATCATATAAAGTTCTGTAAAATCTGGGGAACTATACCTGGGGCAAAAACATAAAATTTATGCTCTTTCGAAGATCCTGTGAGTAAGAGTTAAGTCACAGCCTCAGAACAGTATGCTAGCATTGTAAACAACACAGTGTTCTAGGTGTCTGGGGCAGTGTTCTAGGCTGTTTGAAGATGTTAGTGCAGATATGTTTCCAGAAGGTTACCAATGTCTGGATTGAGGTCTTTTGTAAAAGAATCACTGAGGCTCTCATTTCTCAGAAATACACAGCATTGAAGACTGGAGGAAGGACGGTGATGAAGTGTTCTATACAGGAAATCAATCAGGTTCTAGAGCAGAAGGAAATGCATGTGGTTAAGAAGGAGAAGATCACAGTCGGAGGGGGCTGCTTGTTGTTTCAGATAAACGTCATTGGCTCCACCGTGCTCCCTTGTTTCCAGACAACAGCTAAATTAAAAAGCGATGAATAGATCCCTTCCAGGAAAGTGCCGAGTGTATATGTCGATTTGGCTTTTTTAGCGCCAAACTGCGTGTTCCCGTATAGCCATATATGCTGTAACTTGCAAAGTAAGTTAAGTATCAAGTAAGGATTTTTCATCTCAAATGTGCTATCCTGCTTGGCCCATACTCTTTCAAATCCGAATCTCTAATAAATACAAAGAAACGACTCTTGTGTTCCAAAGAAATATGGTTTTTTGTCCCTTGTCCATGTTATTCTTATGGCCTCACTTACTAACACAATTTAAAAGACAGGTATACAATGATATATGGAAATGGATTAAACTGACTTTCAAGTTGCATTTGCACACTCTCTTTCTCTAGGCAATACTATGTGTAAACCGTGTAAGGGAATCACTCTCCTTTGTTTCCTCTTGGCAATCTCAAGTTCTGCCTTTCTGTAGCCATACAATATTTCCTGTATATTTAAATCCAGCACTGGTTTTGTATTAGGTTAGGCAATATACAGGCTGTACCTTGAAAATTATCTTCTTAAAGCAAAATATGGGGGGAAGAACATTTGTCCAGTTTAGCTAAAAACAGGCAAAACTGGGGGCCTGGGAGGCTCAGTCAGTTGAGCATCCAACTCTTGATTTCAGCTCAGGTCATGGGATCGAGACTCATGTTGGGCTCCGTGCTGAGCTTGGAGCCTGCTTAAGATTCCCTCTCTCCCTCTCCCTCTGCTCCTCCTCTGCTCATGCACATTCTCTCTCACAAAAATAATTTCAAAAATTAAAAAAAAAATAAAAATAAAAATAAAAGAGGCAAAACTAATTTGGGGATTTCAACAAAATACAAAGTTAAGAAAAAATAAGATGTTCTCCGTTTTACCAGAATTGCCATGATGAGGAACCCCATAGCTTTATGTTGTAAGATTAGGTTTATGCAGAATAATTTTTAGCCCTACTTCTCCCTTTCAGAGGTACCACCCGCTATTGGGTAAATGAATAAAGCAAAGAAAATGGAATGTTTATCAATAACTTCTGAACAAGGTCTTCAGCATAGCTAATATAATACATAACCTAAGCAAAATGAATTATGCTATGACTTGACATATATCGAGAAACAAATAAAAGAGATTTTCCTCTCCAAATATACACATTCTTTGTCTTAAAATCCACTCGTCTCCTGAATCTAGGATATTAAAACCTTACACCTTTTAATCTTTGTTCATTTTTAATTTTTTAAATTTTTTTAAAGTTTTATTTATTTAGAGAGAGAGAGAGGGAGGGAGAGAGAGAGAAGGTGGGGGAGGGGCAGAGAGAGAGGGAGAGGGAGAATCCCAAGCAGGCTCTGCTCTCAGAGTGCAGAGCCTGATGCAGGGCTCAAACTCACGAACCGTGAGATCCTGACCTGAGCCAAAGTCCAGAGTGGGACGCTTAACCAACTGAGCCACCCAGGTGCCCCTAATCTTTGTTTATTTTTAACATGCAACTGATGAGTACCCACACGTATACTGTCACTCTAATTTATTTTTACTTTATAAGCTTTCCTCATTCAACGTGATTCTGAAAGGCACAAATAATAGCTTGCTACTTTTTCTACTACCCTATGACCATATTGAATCCGTCAAGAATTGTCAATAGGAATAAAAACCATTTTTATGTACGAATTGTCTGGAATATTTTTAAATGTCAAAACATTTTATATGTTTTTGTTCAAGTGATATTTTAATCATGTGAGTGCTGTGTGACAGACTGGAACATACCAACCTGCAGACCAGCCTGTAGTAAATTGGCAGATAGAATATGCATGAGCACAAGAAAATGTTTGACTTAAAATTTACCACTAAGTTTTAAAATACAAAGCAAACACACTCGGTGTGTGACAGGCATCATATTTACTAAAATAAAATAAAATCCTCCATTTGTCCATAACTTGCATTCGATAAAGTTAGCCCAAAAGCATTCCTATATTTAATTGGTTTCCCAAAAGTGGAGTCAATCTTATGAGCTTAGGTGCCCTTAATGTTATTTATTCTTATTTCAATTGGTTAAATTGTATTAGGGTCTGTCCTGTTAATTTCCAAGCCTTTTCAAGTACAGCTTGGCTTGCTTTCTCTCCGTTATCAACCCATCTCAGGTACGTAGGCACCTGTTGGGATGAGCACTGGGTGTTGTATGGAAACCAATTTGACAATAAATTTCATATTAAAAAAAAAAAAAACCTTGCTGTAGTCATACAGGTCCCTTTACTATTTCCTAACTCTATTGTTTTTGCCTCCATTTCTAAAGTCTATGAATATCTCATGGTATGAATTATTTTCCACCTCCTCTTAGACAATTCATGTCATGTCTCCCTTTGATGTATAGCTTTCAGCACCAAGAATTCTTCTACAGGCCGTGGTTGGGTAATTTATGCTTCTACGTGCTTCTCTTTTCCTCCCCTGCTACCCCCCCACCCCCCGCCCCACTCTGGTTATTACTCTGTTATCTGTGGAGTACGGTGAAGAGAATTGATGAGATTTAGGAACTTACTCTCTAGTGTTAGCACATTCATCATGTGATGCTGGGCATGTACTTTGGTATCTCTCAAATTCTATCGTCTCGTCTATAAAATAAATATGTTAAAGAGGATCCCCTGAAAGGCTCTGGTGGGGGGCCCCAAATTCCATTATGCCAAGCATATGCCAAGCCTGCTTCTCCAAAGCAGGACCATTATGTTCTGCTTTTTGTTTTTGTTGTTGTCGTTCCCACTGTGCCTAGTACATGTAATCAACTTGGTCTTAATGAAGTGAATCCTTTTGCAATAAACTGATTGCAACAAGAATCTTGCTGGGAACGACCCAATCCAGCAAAACCATTGTGGAGGGCCTTTGTGTGCTGGGTTGCCCAGGGTCCCAGAAATTCTGTGGCCCCTTTGGACTTTGAAACCTTCAAGGAAGATCAGGATCCCGAGTCCCACACAAGGCTCGAAAGCTCAGGGGTGGAATGTGAGCCTGGAACTCGGTTTCCATCACCAGCAAAGTGTCAGCTGCAAGATCCTGATGCAGCAACTCACTTCAAGCCATCTAAAAACCAAACTAAACCAAACCAAAACTTTAGTATCTTGTAAAAAAAGGTGAAAAACTGAGCATCAAGTATGAACGAAATAGTTTCTGCCTATCATTCAATGCTACCCGGAATCACCAGAAAAGAAAACAAAGAAAGAAAGAAAAGAGGAAAGGCTATTTTTTTTTTAATTATTTCCTCTTCAATTCTAGGTTTTATTCTTATAAATTATTTTTTTAACCA
Source organism: Acinonyx jubatus (assembly GCF_027475565.1). Classification (NCBI taxonomy): domain Eukaryota; kingdom Metazoa; phylum Chordata; class Mammalia; order Carnivora; family Felidae; genus Acinonyx; species Acinonyx jubatus. Next base: position 73,021,783 of record NC_069380.1, on the reverse strand, counting down.
TACCAAAGGGTGAGGTGGCAAATGTCAACATGATTCCAGTAAACGTTCCTTAATGCCCAAATGGAAACGCCAGGAAAAGCTCACCAAATCAAATATGGTCCGTAATTTTCGTGCCTTCCACTCTGTCACCCTCCAGCTTATTTAATTCCACCCCCCCAATCTGGCATCCAAAAGAGCCCCGCGGCTTTGGGTAAATGCTAGGTGGATAAGAAGTTCTTTGTAGCATGAGTGAGTTTATTTCTCAGTGATCTTCCAGTCCACAAGCCTCATGCTTGCAGGACATTTGAAGATGGATGGGAATGTCAAGCTACAGTAAGTTACACATTAATCCACGCTCCCACTGCAATGACAGTTAACTTTCCTTGGTGGGCGATGCAGAGGAACAGTGATGTAATGTGTATGCTGTCCAGCTTCCCCATTTCCTACATTGCTTACTAACTCCTTGAGATGACGAGACAAAGCTTAACTAAATATCCATTTCAGAGTCCGATGGGCTGTATTCCCTGGGTAGTTACTGTCATTTCATTCAGTGCCATTTCCTGAGGCTTCAGGTATATTTTAATTTTGCTAGCTATTCAGATAGTTTCATTTTTCATTTACCTAGACTGAGCTTTTCTTTCCCAATGAATTCAATACGACTCAGCCTATAAGTCACCTAAAAACCTTAAAGGCAAATAGTCTTATTTTGTGTTATTGCTTATTATATAATCCATTTGATCTGCTCTATCTTTAATTGTATTTATGTGAATTCTAATGTGAAATTAAATGCCATGGTTTTCGGGGAATCACATACCGCAGATCATTTGACTGTAGTGTTATTGATTTAATTTAATTTTTCCCTGTTTTTCCCTTATTTTTCTAAGATTGTTTCTGTATTTAAATAAATTGATTTAAATACCATAACAATATTGATATAATAATACAATTAAATATTGATTTAATTTAATTTTTCCCTGTTGTTCCCTTATTTTTCTAAGATTGTTTCTGTATTTAAATAAATAAATGCATTTATTTAAAAATTAAATACCAAAGACTATCGCCTAAAGCAGAGAGTGATTTGCAAATTTATAGCCACGATAACACTCATTTTTATGTAAAAGTCCAGCTGTGTATATTTAGTATATTAATCATAATAATAAGTAAAGATGGGGCATGTCCATGTCATACAACTTGAAAGAATATCAGATAAAATATTGACAAAACAAAGCTATTTATTTTAGCCAGCAATAAGTTTTGGAATGAGGCCCGCACAATGATGATAATTAACTGATTTTTAAAACTATTTTATAAACCCTGTGGGGCATTAGTTCCTTTTGCCACTGAAGACATAGAAATGAAACTTTAAATACAGGTTGGTTTAAGCCACAGAAATCAATCGTTGTGGCCAGAAGGGTTGCATCATGTCAACCCAGGGTTGGTCAGTCCTGGGTTATATAATCCCCACTAGTATTGGAAGGCCTGGTCAGTTGCACCTAAATAAACAGATAAGATATGGTTATTATAAGATGAAGAACTTCATGTCTGTAGTAGGTTGAATGGTGTCTGCCCCCCGCCCCCCAGCAAAATAAATGTCCACACTTCAAAATCTGTGAACTTGACCTTGTTTGGACAAGGGTGTCTTTGCAGATAAAATAAAGATTACAAGATGAGATCATCCTGTTTTATCTGCATGGACCTGAAATTCGAGGTCCATCAAGTGTCATGATAAGACATGCACAGACAGAAGGGCGTGTGGGTGACTCAGTGGGTTAAGCATCCGACTTTGGCTCAGGTCACGATCTTTCGGTTTGTGGGTTCGAGCCCCACTTTGGGCTCTGTGCTCAGAGCCTGGAGCCTGCTTTGGATTCTGTGTCTCCCTCTCTCTCTGTGCTCTCTGTCCCTCCTTTGCTTTCACTCTGTCTCTCTTTCTCAAAAATATTTTTTTTTAAAGACACACACAGACAGAGAAGGCCATCTGAAAACCAAACCAGAAACTGAAGAGATGCCACCATGAGTCAAGCACCACCTGAAGCCACTAGAAGCTGGAAGAGGCAAGGAAGAATCCTTCCTTAGAGACTTTAGAGGGAGCACAGCCCTTCCAAGGCAGCCCTATGTCCAACACAACATCCAAAGAAAGAAAGATTGAACACATAGGAACTTCAAAAATCATACTAACTATCCCTTAACGTAAACCCTACTTGGGAAGGATTGACAGCTTCCAAGTGTTAATTCAGAAATGGAGAATTTATCTCCATTCATGCAGTTGTCAGTTTGTATCCATAAATAAAATTTTACAATTTCCGTGATGTATGTCCTGCCTGTTGACTGTTAAGTATTATCAAATACTTTTGTCCATTTCCATTTATAATGCAAACTTGGAAGTTTTAATGTATTCTTTTGGTATCATAATTTGATGCCGCATTCGTTTTTATATCATTTAAGTCTCTTTGTACATCTTACCTGTACACATATTAAGGTATAAAGGAATAAAAGAGGAAAATAACAAATATTATGATCTCTGCACCCAGAATCCACCATCACTTAAACCTACTTACTTCCTGTCAAAATCTCTTATATATCTGCTTCTCTATTTCTCCTAAACATGGAGAATCTAACATCCTATGGTCCAGCAGTATCTTTTTCCCACTTTTTTTTTTTTTTTTGATGCTGTTTTCACTTCCCTGCTTGGATCCCTCTACATTGGTTCAGGGTATAAAATTCAGATTTTCACGTCTGTGAAATGTATGAATATGTGGTCTTGTCTATTTTTGGTTTGCTAAACACAGGCAGAAATTTCTACAGCTCTCCACCCTCTCTACTCTCATATAATTGCTTCTGGTGATTTTCACTTTCAATTCATACTTACAAGGTACTCTGTTATAGTTGTATGTATTATAATTATTATTATTTATAGCTGTGTTTCTCAGCGGGCTCATTACATCCATTTGGGATAGGGCAATACTTTGCTGCTCAAGTGTCCTATGCATCAAAGGTAGTAAATACGAGTAGCATGCCCTTATTATTCTGACAGGTAACAAAGCTCTCACATATTTCCAAATGCCTCCAAAAGGAATAGCACTGCTCCAGCTGAAATTCCTAACATGACTTAAAATGTGTTTAGATCTACCAATATAATTTACAGATATTGTTGATTTCTGGTCCTTTGACATTTTATCTTTACAGCAAGATCAATTTTCTTCTTTTTTGCAAACTATGATAATAATTTTCCAAGTGAGAGTGTGTAATGGTAAATTCCCCAAGTCTTTATCAGTGTCTTAGGGTCACCCTCCCTCTCTTTAATAAGCATCAGAGTTGACCTTGAAGCTTTATTTTCCAGCAGCCATTTGGATGCTTTGCTTCACTGTTCACAAATCTTTTGTTGCCAACGAGAAATCGGATACCAACTGATTCTTGATTCTTTGCAATTAATCTCTCTCTTCTTTCCAATATTTTCTTTAGATTTTTTCCAATATTCTTCCCGGCAGCTTAGAGTTCTACAGTTCAGTGCAAATGTGTGGATTTGTTTTTGTTTATTTTGCAAAACACTTAGTGGGAACTTTCAATATAAAAATTGTGCATTTTTTATGAATACCTCTTGGGCACTATTCTTCAAAGGACAAATGTTTAATCTTCCAGTTCTGTCTTTTATGGTTGAACTTTGCTTTTAGAATTAATTGCTCTAGATATTTTGTGTTGTAATCTGGAAATTATTATTTGCTCAATATACTATTCAATAACATGTATTTGTCATACCCAGTCTTCTAGATGAGCCATTAAGTATTTCTTGTATTTCAAACTTACCATTTTCTTACTAAAATTTCTCTTTATTTCCTTACTTTTTTCACTGTTTTTTGAAATATCTGCCTGTTCTTCTCCTTGCTATCTTAATCTCATTACTAATATAAAAACATTCTTTAAAACTCTTATTTTGCTCTATGATTTATTTTTCCTGGGGGAGTATTTTCTCCTTTTTTTATTTGTCTCCAATGATACTGATCATCCCCTCTCTTAACGTAGAAATCCACAGGAATCTTGTAGTTGGTTTAGCCTCAAAATTTCTGGGCCCATCTGTAGAACAGATGCTTGCTTGGTCCAAATATACATTGTATTATGTATTTCATTCATCTCAATGTACTTTGTACTCTCTTTATTTTTCCTTCCTTGACCCTTTGGTTACTTAGAAATGTGTTGTTTAATTTCCATATACTTGTGAATTCTCAAATTTACTCCTGCTATTGATTTCTAATTGTATTCCACTGTAGCTGGAGAACATATTTTGTATGCTTTCAATGCTTTTGAATTTATTAAGGTCAAGATATTATGTCTCACGGAAAAAATTCTGAACTTATTTTTGTTAACAGGTGTAGTAAGTGATTAAGCAGGGTCTATTGAAGGGCCATTTTTCTCAAGGGAGCTCTGACCTGTCTCTATACAAGTTCAAGAAGATAATGACAAGGTGGATACGTTTTAGAAAGTCAACATGACACACAAATTTGTATTTGATTTTACTCTTTATTGTTTTCAGTACCAAACTTCTTTCAGCCTACGTACAAGAATCATCTTCAGTTAGCAGTGAAATTTAAAAAAATAAAATACTTAATTTGTTAATTAAATTTGAATTATTTTAATTAATTTAAATACCTTGCAGTACATCAGATAATATTTATAGCATTAGTGTCACACTTTGTATCGTATTAGGCTTACCTATGGCATCTATAAATGAAAAGAAATCGTTCCCATCCTTTACCCTTTTTATTTTCTGTTTGCCCCAATTTGTTGGTATTGCTATTATAGCTAAAAGTCAATTTTCTCAAGTGATATAAAGGCTTGAAATGTGAAGAAGACTATGTTGAAAATATTGGAGCTATTTTCCAACACTTCATTCCAATGAGCATAAATAAGAAAACATACTCAATGATTTTTGCAAATGCACACATGCAAGATGTGAGATTCATAACAGAAGCAGTGTGGCTTATCCAAAGACAGAAATAAATTAAGTCTTTCAGCTCTATAATTTCTAGAAGAAACCACTTACTTAACACTTCTGTTATCTTCTACTCATGGCGAGAAGCAGTATCTATGTTCACCACTGTACCGAGACCTGCACAGATACACATATATTAGGAAATGCATTACTTTATATACTCTCCTGGTATAGTTTTAAAAAGTGAACATTGGCTATTTACTCCTTTGGAAGGAGAGGTGAAGTTCACATATCTCCTTATACCTAGTTCAACAGAAAAGATTCTTCTTAGTAAATATGGATGTTCATTCATTTTTGTGTCAGTGATGATTCTGCTAATATTGTAATTAAAGGACTTGCACTGAGCTTGAGTATAAAATGATTTCTATAATTGATAATTGATAATTTTTATTTAATGGCATATTTCTAATTTCAGCCTTTGTATATGGCCAATATTTTTCTCATGTTATGAAAATATTCATAAATAATAGAAATGAAGGGAGCCTTGGTGGCTCAATCAGTTAAGTGTCCCACTATTGATTTTGGCTCAGGTCATGATCTCATGTGTCATGAGATTTAGCCCCCCATTGAGTTCTGCACTGACAGCGTGGATCTTGTTGGGACTCTCTTTCTCCTCTCTCTGTCCCTCCCCTGCTTGGGCTATCTCTCTCTGTCTCTCAAAATAAATAAATAAACTTCTTAAAAAATAATCATAGTAGAAATTATAATATTCAACAAACATTAAGTTATTTTAGAAAAAAATGTGTTTACCGTTGTAGCCACCAAGGAATTTACACTATTTGAACTTTATTTGAAAATATGCAATTCTTTGTAATGTAACTTCGGGACATTCAGAAATGTCATATACAAGAAATTCAAAATTATTAATAATAAAAAATTATTGGTATAGTGGGTTGACTAGTGTCCCCTTAAAATTCATGGCCACCTGGATCATTGGGATGTGACCTTATATGGAAAAAGAGTCTTTGCAGATGTAATTAGCTATGGGTCTTGAAATGAAATCATTCTGGATTTGGAGTGGACCCTAAATCTAATGACTGGCATCTCTATGAAAAAAGGAGAGGAATAAAGCAACATAGAAAAGGAGATGTGAAGACGGAGGCAGAGATTGGAGTGAAGTTATCTATAAGCCAAGGAAGGTCAAAGATTAACTGTTACCACCAGAAACTGGGAGAGAGGCCTGGGGTGGTTTCTCCCTCAGAAACTCCTGGAATAACCAGCCTTCCCAACACCTTGATTTCAGACATTTTACCTCTTGAACTCTTAGGGAATAATTTTATGTGGTTGTAAGCCACCCACTTTATGGTAATTTGTTATGGCAGCCATAGAAAATTAATACAATTGCATGTGCTATGAATTTTATACCTATTTTCAATTGCTTATTTAACAATTCTATTTTCTTCATTAGTGCAGTCTTTGGTGATTGCTTCATTGCCATTTTTTAGAATAAACTCTAAATAGTATTTTGAATTATAATTGTTCTTATTGACAATGTAATGTTCATTTATAAATGTAGCCTAATATTATTTCTGTACTACTGTTAATTGATATAAGAAACATTGTCAATGAAGCAAAAATTGAAGGTCAATGCTGTCCTTAAACTATCCTACCTTGAATGATAAATATTTTATTTTTCAACTTTACACAGGCAGGAAGACACATGATGTCACTTATTAATATAATCGTTAATGGCAGAAGGCAGTCCTCTCCATTTCAATAGTTCAGTTTAATTATATACATTATAAGACACTCATTAACTCATTTTTAGATTCAACAAGCATTTATTAGTGACTTTATGTGCCAGACATTGTGGTGAATGCCCAAGATACAAAGATGATGAGCACATTCATGATACTCACAATCCAGTGGGGGAAAAAAATACAGTGCAAGTGAATTTAATAAAGGGGATTAAAAGGATGCCTTAGAAACAAGCAAGGTGGTACCTAAGTTGGTTTCAGGAGGTCAAGAAGCTTTCATGGGAGAAATAATTCAGGACCTGTGATGGTTCACTTTATGTGTCAATTTGACTGGTCTATGGGGTGCCCAGATATTTGATCATACATTGTTCTGGATGCATCTTTAAAGTGTTCTGGGTGAGGTTAACATTTTTAAATCCATAGACTTAGTAAAGCAGATTGCCCTCCCTGATGTAGGTGGACCCCATCCAATCTATTGAAGACCTGAATAAGCAAAATGGCTGACCTTCCCTTGAGTAACAGAGGACTCCTTTTGCCTGACTGCTTTCAGCTGGGACATTGTTTTGTTCCTGCCTTTTCACTCAAACTGAAACAGTGGTTGTTCTCGGGTCTTGCACCTGCTCCATTCAGACACACTGCTGGCTTTTCTGGTTCTCAGGAGTTTGGACATATACTAGAGCTACAGTGTACTATCTGGTCTCTTGGTCTCTAGCTTGCTGACTGCAGATCTTGGGACTTCTTAGCCTACATAATTATACGAGCCAATCGCTTATAATAACTTTCTTTATTTAAAAAAAACAAACAGAAACAAGGGTGCCTGGGTGGCTCAGTCAGTTGAGTGTCTGACTTCAGCTCAGGTCATGATCTCCCAGTTCATGGATTCAAGCCCCACATCAGGCTTTGCGTTGATAGTGCAGAGCCTACTTGGGATTCTCTCTCTCTCCCTCTCTTTCTCCTCCTCCCCACTTGCATGCTCTCTGTCAAAAATAAACATCAAAAAGATAAAATAAAAATAAAAAACCAAAATTCATTGTTTCTGTGGAGAATTCTGACTAATACAGGGCCTAGAGCATTAGTAGATATCGGGAGAGCAGAGGAGAGGGGAGTGAGTAATGGACAGATGTTTGTGGGCAAGGAAAACAATGACTGCACTCAGGGGGCAAGAGGAATTGTGGCGTTAGCAGGTCAGAAGCTCACATAACAAGAGGACCAAGTGCAAGTATCATGATGAAAGCAAATGATGAGAAAAGAGGGGATTGCAGACATCATGAAGAACTTTGCAAGTTGCCCTCAATCCTAAAGGCCATGAGAATCTGTGGAAACACATGAGCAGAAGCACAACACGCTTGGCTTTGGACTTTAGGGAGTTCCTGACAGTGATGGAGATAGGAGAGGGCAGGAGTGGAGATACCATTCAGAGACCATCGCTGTAATTCTGGCAAAGAGCATGGTGGTCTGTGTTACAGAAAGGGCACTAAGGACAGAACTAAGGAAATGAAGGAACAGTTACATAGAGGAAAAATCAACTGGATCAGCAATTTATTGAGTGGGAAAGGGAGTGATGGGCAGGGAGAAATGCGCAAGCTGCGGTCTAAGTTCTTGGCACAGACAGCTGAGTAACACGGCGAATACAGGAGAAAGACCAGGTTGGCAAGAAGGTTCTTCGTGAAGATTCTGACTTCGGGACATCCCTGTCCTGACATATTAAGAGACAAATATCCAATGGACAATTATTTATAATCATGTGAATTTCAGAAAAATCTGGAATAAGAACTTGGCGCTTAATGAACCAATACATTTTTACCATTATGCTATACAGCAAATCACTGTATTAGCTTTCTACTATTGTTATAACAGAGCATTACAAGTTGAGTGGTTCAACTGTACATCCTCATGCAAAATGTGTGATTTTCTGATGAGTGCCCTCCTGCCTTAGGGATGAGAACTGATTCACCTTCCCTCCTTACAGGAGTCTGGAGGGTATGGCTCTTGACAAGAAAACCAATAAGAAACCAAAACTCAGGAATTTTAAGGACGAGAATTACCCTAGCTTACGACAGCCGGGCTATTTTTCTGGTGGTATGTATTTCAGACATAATTATTTCAAGCCATTTTTTTTACTGTTTATTTATTTATTTTGAGAGCAAGAAAGTGCAAGTGGGGGGAGGGGCAGAGAGAGACAGGGAGAGAGAGAATACCCAGCAGAGTCCATGCTCAGAACAGAGCCTGACATGGGGCTTGGTCCCACAACCATGAGGTCACGACCGGAGCCGAAATCAAGAGTTGGACGCTTCACCGGCTGAGCTAAACAGGCGCACCTCAAGCCATTTTGCAAAGGTGAGATCATATAAGGATAGTTTGTAAAATTATAAAAGGAAGCAGTCCTCGAGAAAGTCTTGAAGAAGACAAGAGTCATCAGACTCTCAGAAAAGAAGGAAAACAAAAAAAGACTGCAAATTCTGGGAAGGTCGATGAGAGCGTGGCTTCACAGAGCTTAGAGAAAGAACATAGGTCAAGAAAGAAAAGCTGGCCCATCAAGTGCCGCCTATAATTTAAGAAAGATAGGAGCTGAGAAATAGCCACTTGATTTGGTGACCGAGTTGCCATCGCAAACCTCCTGATGCCTCTGTCCACGGAGCAGTGGAAGCCAAACAGAATGGATTCAGGACTGAGAGGCTGGTGATGAAAAACAGACATCTGGGCAGAGAAGTCACTGGAATATGCCACAGAATCCCTTTCTCTCTCACTAAGTGAAATGCCGACCTCATAAAGAAATAATGTATCACCAGTAAGTAGTCGTTAGGAATGTCAGTGGTGGTATAACGGGGATCTGAGAAGACATCATGTTTGGGGTACTTAAACTCCTTTTGCCAGGAAATAAATAATCAAATTTCACCTACTTCCCATACACACAGGCATGTGTTCAGGCAGTCCAAATGTCGTGGATGCTGCTGTGTTGTGAATGAAGGAATCAATAGCAAAGATAATAATACAAAAAATGTTCAGGGATGCCTGGGTGGCTCAGTCAGTTGAGCATCCGACTCTTGATTTTGGCTCCGGTTATGATCTTGGGGTCATTAAATTGAGCCCCAGGTTGGGCTCTGTGCTAAGCATGGAGCCTGCTTAAGATTCTCTCTCTCTCTCTCTCTCTCTCTCTCTCTCTCTCTGCCTCTGTCCTCTGCTCGTGCTCTCTCTCTCTCTCAAAAAAAAAAAAACAACAATGTTCAAAGAATCTTCTGTGCTAGACATAATACATAGATATATATAACCTTATTTAACCTTTACATCCTACCTAGAAGGTTTTAGTGATGTTGCTTTTAAGGTCTAAAAAAATGAGTTCGAGGGGGCTGAGTAACTAACTACCCATATCCCTTTGGGCAACTGTATATCACACACTAATACACTGGTCGTAAAGGCAAAACATCATACTGCTTGTGAGGTGCCTTGCACACTATCTGGCACATAATAAACACACACACACACACACACACACACACACACACACACACACACCTGAATGCACTCTGGTTATGGTTGCGCTAAATCACCTAACATACTCATGGGAACACATGGGGCTTGGTGAATTTTTTTCCCCAACTAGCCTATAGTTTTCTTTTCTTTCTACTATAGATATGCTCCTTTTTATCAGATATGTGCTTTGGTTTTATTTATTTTATTAAACTCTGATCTCCACATGGAGAGACCAGGCTTTTTTAACCATTTGTCTCTTGTTTCAGAAGAATCATCTATCCAATATAAAAGTGACTCAAAGTTTTATTTAATAGAAATGTGTACATCTGAATCTATGTTAATACATCCAAAAGCTTCTGGGTCAAATGTTCTTGTCTGGATTTTTACTTTTTAAATAGTATTCAAAGACTGTAGCACATTCTTTTTAATATCATCAGAAGTTCTTTATATTCATTCTTTGAAAGTAGATTTTATATGTTGGAAACCCTTGAAACTCATTTGAAACTTATTTTAGCAACCGAATTGCTAAATAAATAAATAAACTCTGATAAAAAAATAGACGTGACTGTGGAGTAATAAGATGAACTTTTTAAGTAATGGTTCCTAAATTGACTTCGACTGAAATCCCAAGGCCCATAATCTCACGATAATATTCATTTGGCAAAATAAATTTGGGTAGATCTACTTAAGTCTCTCTTTACAGTAAAGTTGCATTTGTGCAGATTGCTGCATTCAAGTAAGTGTTTCTATCTTTTCATTTCATTAGACTCAATGCCTAGACAAATGAACACTCAGAAGCATCTGCTTCAAAGTCACGGAAACGTGGAATGGGAGCACGTGTTCATGGATCAGTTCTGAATGCGCACGTCCAGTGCTTCGGCATTGTAACATTGTCTGCCTTCCGTACTGCATGCATGGAACACACGATTCTGCCGTTTGGAGACATTTTTTTCTTATATTGCAGTTCAGCTGATCATAGGGTACGTTGATAACATCCCTACCGGTCCTACTCGGCAGTTTATATTTTTCATTGCTATATTCAAACTTTAATACGTTCACGATATTTGAATTTATAAGGATTATTCAAGCAGTCGATATTTGATTTAAAAGGGTTGATTTAAGTTTGTATTTGAAAGTACATGCTGTGGGGATGTGATGTGTCCATGTGCCTCGGGGTAAAACTGTAAATTATTTGGGGACTGTATCATTAATTTCATTCTCCATTTTGTGATAACGAGTACAGCTCTGAGGATATCGTACCATAGGTATTCTGGAGCAAATTATGGCTTAAGAGTTAACACTGACTCGCTGAACAGTCAAATTTATGCAGATTCCAGTGATAGCTATAATACTCAGTTGATCTATCTGCAGAGAAAAAAAGCATAATATTTTTAAATTTTTTAAATAATTTTTTGTTTATTTCTTTGGAGAGTGAGAGAGAGAGAGACAGAGCGCATGAATGAGGAAGGGGCAGAGAGAGAGGGCAGAGACAGAGACTGAGTACAGAGCCTGATACGGGTCTGGATCCCATGACCATGAGATCATGACCTGAGCCAAAATCAAGAGTCAGACGCTTGACCAACTGAGTCACATAGGCTCTCCACGTCACCTTTTTAAGTTAAACGGATATATTCGTAAATAAAGATTTATTGTTATTGATACATACTTTCTACTTTTATTCCCTTATATTCAGGCAGAAATGGGAAGAGCAGAATTTAAGAAAGGAAAGAAAGAAAAGAGCCTCCTTCCTCCATGTGTAGGACAGTCTTCAATATTTTCTGTGCTCCATGTGCCAGAGGATTTCCAGAAATGGCTTCAAATTCTATGATGTCATGTAAAAATGTAAACTCAGTCGTTCAGTTGTCTGATGATCCTCATTTTTCTCTACTATGCGGTGAGTTGGAGAAAATGTCCTCATTTTTCCACTAACCCTGGGGTTTATTTTGGTCTCATGACTCTCTCTCTCTCTCTCTCTCTCTCTCTTTCTTCCGAACCTAACTCCATTTTTTTTTTTCCTTTAAAAAAGCATGCATTCGTGTTCATTTGTCTCTGCAAACACGGTGAATGATACAAGCAGCAGAGGAGCCAGGAAGCACTGGGTGAAATGCTGCTGTCTCCCATTACATCTGGTCCCCGAGGATCGCTAATTGCCTGTCACAGCCACTGAGCCATGGAGCCGGCCAGGCTGCCACTTCCTGTTTGGTCAAGTTATCGCCTCCTATTAATCTGAATCCTGTTGTGTTTCCCGTTGCCTCTACTTTCTCACTCCAGACAGAATGAAAATCTATTATCTAACTGTGATACGAGCGTACCAAAATTTTAATTTTGAAGATAAAAGATAACAGAAGAAGGAGACCTTCTCATCAAAAGTGGATCTCTCCCCGGGGCTGCATGTATTTTCTCTGCCCTGCTGATTTTAAAGGGATCCTGTTATTTTCTTTTCCACTACGACTCAGCTATTTTCATAGCGCTGGAGATCATCCGGTGAAATTTTGCAAACTGCAAGCGAGAACAAAATAAAAACATAAAAATGCAGGGGGAGATTCTGAGGCCGGTTTAATAATAGTCAGAACGTTTTTGTTGCTTTTACGTTTTCTACGAAATAGTATGGAAAATATGACTGCGTACCAGAGGGGGCCAAAGACCTCATTTCAAGACCGTTAAAGCGTAACCCAGCCAAGAGCTCGTGCTAGAGGAAGTACTTGAATGCCCCAGGATCGCAGCAAATTCATCAAAACCAAGTAGTCGAAAGAAAGCAAAGAATCCACTTGCAAACAATCATAATAATCTTGCAGGTGGAAACCCCCATGAGCCAAGGCTTCTGTATAATCAGCCAGGAACAGGCTGACATTTACTGTACTGCTGACTGGTTGCCTTCAATCTAGAGCATTACATATTTTTTTTAACTGAGCAGGAAAAGCCTCAGCTTGCCCATTCAGAAAGCCTCAATTCAATAAACATGACAATCTGCAGCAGAAGTAGCCACGAGAATCATCCCCATGTTACAGGGTTCCTAATCCGGAAGCAAGGTTCAAATGCACAGCCTGTGTCAGGTAGGGTGTCCTCGGGGAGGATAAACAGAGACGCTGGTTGTGGGAGAAGTGATCCCTTTGCCTTGACTTGCCCAGTGAAAAAGCTGTCGATAATTTTTCCAAATACCCCATGCATATGTAACTTACGAGGTGGCCAGATCCAAAAACATTGTCGGAATTAACATATGTGATTCTTTCTTTTAGGTGTTAAAGATTGTGTATGGGGACGAAATTGGTCCCCTTCATTTCAACATGTTCCCGTGTGGGTACGCACCTGGGACCAGCAGAGTTACTATTCGGTAACACCTGGTTATCACTTGGGAACACGTGGTAGCATCTAATAACATGATACCACAGGCTGGCCCGCTACTATTTGCTCAGGAAGTCCTGAAATCGGTCAGAGAAGGACATGAGTGAACTCCAGGGCTTTACTATAGCCAAAGGTTGAAGATTGACTCTTGATTCTGACTTCTGTCCTAAATCATACCCAACGGGTTTCTCCCATATATTTCACCAAGTTAGGGAAAATGATAATATCAAGCTCAACCAACATATCATATAGATGTAACAAAGCTCTACTTTCAGCAAATAATTGTTTAAGTTTATTTATTTTGAGAGCAACAGAGAGAGCAAGTGGGGAGGGGCGGGGAGGGGCAGAGAGAGAGAGAGAGAGGGAGAGAGAATCTCAAGCAGGCTCCACACTGTCATCTCAGAGCCCAGTGTGGGGCTCCAACCCATGAACTGAGCTGACACCGAGTTGGATGCTTAACTGACTGAGCCACCCATGCACCCCTTTAGCAAATTCTAAAGGAGAAATTCAAGCTCTCCAAGTTAATTCCTAAGGCTCTCATACAGTAAACTCCAAAGAACGTTGAAAGTCCCAACTTTATTTATTTTTTATTTTTATTTTTTGATCTTTCTTTATTTTTGAGAGAGGGAGAGAGACAGAGTGCAAGTAGAGGAGGAAGAGAGAGAGAGGAGTTCATGACCTGAGCTGAAGTCAGACGCTTAACCCACTGAGCCACCCAGGTGCCTCTCAAGTCCCAACTTGAAAGTCCAAAGGAAACACATGTCAAACATCACCTGTCCTAAATTTCTTGTGTCACTCACTTGCCATTGGAAACATATAGCTAAGCAGCACCACCCGGCCCCTCCCCCCCCCCAGGAGCTTCCAGTTTCCTAGAGGGGACATTTCAATCCTGCTATCGGTGGATTGGCATCATTGCCTCCTAGTCCCCAAATACCTGTCTTCCCCGCACTCATATTCCTGTAAGTGAGAAATCACCCATCATAGATCCAAGAACCAAAGCTGCACTCAAGTTTTCATAAATCTGTAACACTAGGAGCCTAGTGAGGACCCACAAACCAGGCTGAATGCTGTCAAAGCCTGTCTGTATCCATCGTGCGGTTCTGGGATATGTCTCTGTCAGCTTCCGATTGGTTCCTGCTCCTTTAATAAAGGATCTGCCGTGTTCACTCTTTTTCATTCGCTCTTTTCCTTCCGTACCTCTCAGAGGGCCGGCACCATTTGTTGTATCTGAGGACTCAATTTCTATCTTTGCTTTCTGGCCCTGATCTTTTTTGGCCAGATATTCCTAGACATCTCCTATAGTAAAATGTATGAAATAGGAAAGTTCTAGGCCCTGCCAAAGGTGTGCACGGTTCACACCAACCTTTTCTGCCTTCCTTTTACGGTTGGGAAAACCGAACTCCAAAGCTATTTTTCCATCAGATGGCCTCCTACCCAGGCATGGACCTCAACCTTCTACTTCCCTAAAGCTGTTTTTTTTTTTTTTGTATGAAATAAAAGGACAAGAAGTTTCTTTTTCCAAGTCAATCAATGTGTTTCCTCACAACATTTAATATTGATAAATTTGAATCCTACAATATGTTGCAAGAACAGTACAATGAACTCCTGTATATTTTTTCTCCTAGATTCACCAGCTGTTGGCATTTTGCTACATTACTTTTCTTTCTATATGTGTGTTCATGCTGCTGTTTTCTTCTGGCACATTTGAGAATTATTCACAGGTATAATGACCCTTTCCACCTAAATTTTTCAATATTTGTCCTTTAGAAAGAAGGAACTTCTGAATATCCATGAGATAATGGCCACACTTAGGACATATAATATTTATTTTACACTATTTGCTAACACACAATGCATTCAGTGTTCACCAGGTGTCCCACTATTGTCTTCTAGAGCTGCTATTTGTTTGTTTGTTTGTTTTGTCAACCCAGGATCCCATCAGGGATGCTGCCTTGCGTTTAATTCTAAGGTCTCTACTCTTTTAACCCAGTAGTTTTGTTCAGGCTTTTATAAAACCAATTTTATCTGTTTATTTTTGTCTCTTAGTTTCCTCATCGTTAGTTACAAATTAAACACTTTTGGCAGAAATACTATGTAAGTAATGGGTTCATTTTTAATGTATCTTCTCTGCCTTCCTGGATTCCTAATCCCACATATCTCTCAGGTACATTCTCTAGGAAAACAGGTGACCCTCCCATCTCCATCCATGAGAATGGGGAAATCTTAAAACTCCTCCAACAGTACTTAGAGCATTGTCTTTGATCTTCCTACTGTGCCCTCTGAAAGTGATTCACATTTTTCCCAATTTCTTAGTAGAACTGCCCAAATCTTCAAAAAAGCCTCTCTAATTGCTAATGTGCAGCATATAAAAGCGCTCTCAGTAGATTCTAGGCTGCTCCCTGAGGACTCATTCCTGACTCCTTTCTGAGCTCTCCTAAATTATTTGGAGCCTTGACCACCTTTGCTGATACAGTAATCAGCTGAAACATGCCTTCATGGTTTACATACGCTGTTTGAGGGCTTTTGGACAGCAGGATATGTTGTGAGGTCTATTCCTGTTCCTTCTTGTAGACGTAGATTTATTTCTGAATTTCAGCCTCTTGATATCTGCCCATCTGCTCCTCATGTTGCATTACAAATCTCCTGGTTGTCCCTGTGCTTTAAAAAAAAAAAAATGCAACTGTCTCCAAAACAAAAATATGAGAAGTTGGGAATAAATGTGCCCCTAATAAATGTCATTGATGACTTCCCTCCTTCTACACATAGACTGGGAAGTAGATGTGTCTTACATCCCCTAGAAGCAAAGCCCGATACAGTCCTGGGAGTACAAGCTTTATTGAGAACAGGAAGAATGGGCCAGATCATCGGGGACTCAAGGGTGAACCTCCATGCATCATTAGCTCCATCTGGGAGAAAAGAGGTGGGTCTTGTGAACCCCACATCAGCTCCCCCATCCTTGTCTGCAAATTACCCTTTTGGCAGACATGAAAGGGGTAGAGTGGGCAGCAGGGCTGGCCATGATTTCCTAAGAAGCTGGACCCCATCGTCTGAGAGGAATTTTCTGGAGAAGGGGCAGCTATGAGCCAACAGCACCTAACTCACAACAGCTGAGGGCTGGGTGTGCTGGCCTGCTTAGCAGATCTGAGCAGGACACCAATAGCACTCACTGCATGGAGACTGGGTTTAATCTCCAAATAAGCCCTGTAGATGGGGTCTTATAGCGTGAAGAAACTGTCCCCAGTGGTACCTCAGCTGAGCCCATTTTCCCATTCTGGACCAACTAAAGATACACTATTCTTTTTTTTATATGAAATTTATTGTCAAATTGGTTTCCCTACAATGCCCAGTACTCATCCCAACAGGTGCCTTCCTCAATGTATACTATTCTATTCCAGTGCACATGCAAAAGCTCATTTAACTCTCCTAAATAATACTTCAGTCCTTTGATGTAGTTAATATTTCTTAATGGCTTTTTTGTTTTTTTTTACCTTCTAGCTTCCATTCTTTCTACCTAGCCCCAGCCTTGGGAGGAGGTTACATTCAGGAATGCATTACACTCTACAGAGCCCCATCCCCTCAGATCCTTCTTATCACTTGTCACCATGCAGGAGTTCATTAATTCCCAACACAGTGCCCAGGTGTCCTTCCAAGAACTTTCCAGGAAAGTTCAGGTGCATTTCCAAGAACCTCTGGAGTTGTTTAGTTGGGGATGCCACAAGTCCTGCTCATCAGTCTTCTGTTCCTTCTGGAGGAATCCCTGGCATCCGGGGAATAAATTCTCATTTTCCTTAAGTTAACTGGATCCAGTTTCTATTGCATATAACAATAGGAATTATTCTATCACATATCAAGATTTAAAAGTTTACATAATCTAATGTTCCCCAAGTGGCATTGCTAATAAGCTTTAGGTACATATCGCGTTCAAGGGCAGCAATGCTTTTAAAACATATATATGTGTGTGTGTGTGTGTGTGTGTGTGTGTGTGTGCACGCGCGCGTATATGTGTGTGTGTGTGTGTATGGTGGATCATAAGGTACCAACTCTAGAGTTATCCAAATTATTCAAGGATAAATGCAGTAGTAATGAGGAAAAGGTATACATGGCAGCATACGGGTAAGAACGTCAAGGAACATCATTAAAGTTCAATTTTAAAAATTTG
This sequence comes from Acinonyx jubatus, assembly GCF_027475565.1. NCBI lineage: Eukaryota > Metazoa > Chordata > Mammalia > Carnivora > Felidae > Acinonyx > Acinonyx jubatus. The sequence goes on along the minus strand of NC_069380.1, from coordinate 73,004,151 downwards.
CCTTTGACAAAAATCCCAAGTGCCAGTGAAAAGCATCAATGAGACTTCCTTTCAAATGAGATTATCCTGAGTGGATCTTGCTCTGGTTGAGTTCCCATGCATCCTATACCCTTTGAAGGGTATCCCTCTGGAAACAAATGCGAAGAAGGTATTTCACAGTGTGGTGAGCCAGACACTTCTCAGGTCCCAAAGATGCTTAGGAAAGGCGACTAAGGTAAGATGCTTTGTGTCTCCTGACACAGCATGGGGCCTACAGAGACCAATACATTGACCAAGGGACAAGCCTGCTTCTCAGGGATGCACACTTCTGATAGCCACAGCTGTGATTCAGGGACTCCTACATTTGTCTTTTAGGGGACAAAGTTATGTCTTCACAGGCAAAGTAAGACCCCCACAATCAGTGAAATAAATGAGATTTTTCCCATACAAATAACTGGACTGAAAAGCCTGTCTTGGAGATAGAATCTTTTAAATGTTTCTGTTCCCTAGCTGATTCCTTTATATACTACATAAAGTATAGAATATATTATGCCTATCTTAACTTGTAGATCAATTTGAAGGTCATTATTTGCATAACAATCTGTCAGTGCTCATCTCTCATTCCTCAGCTTCAACATAACTCTCTTGTTTCCTCAGAGATTACTAATTAATTCAATATACTTTTATGTCACTGTTTTTACTTTGGGCTTATTCATTGCAGTAACTTTGTATTTCACCAAAATTCGCATTCCATCTATCTGGCTGGGGTGCACAGAATTTAGAAGCTGGGAGACATTCTGTTCTAGATTTGACATGTGCCATATTTTAGCTAAGTATTTATTTTAAACTGGCATGATAAAAAAAATCCTAGAGTTTTAAGTGGAAGTATCTGGCCAAAATATTCCATGACTTCCTTCACTGAAAACGAGATGCATTTGAAAGGCATTTTTCCTAGAGTTTGGAATCATGTTTCCCCTTCCAAGAGTTTTGGTGGGAAAAAAACAAAAACAAAAACAACCCCCCCCCAATCCTCCACACACAAACAAAAAACAAGCACAAAATCAACAATAATAACAAAAGGTAAAAAACATTCCTTATCACTAAAGGATATTGAGTAGAAAGGCCCCCTTCCTTCCCTAATCCAGATTCCTACCTTTAGAAGAAAATGTGCTTTCTGATTGTTGGGTTGGCAAGTGATGGACAAGCATGAAACAGAGGAGCCAGAAGATGCAAAGCCTTGAAGGTTGTCACAAGCAAAGGATATTCATGGCACTCGAGAGATATTCTAGGGCTAGAGTTTGTTGGGGAAGTTTCGAAAGGTAGATACAGAACAGATTATAAAATTCTCCATATGCCATGTGGTGGAATTTAGATTTATTGTGCAGTAAGCCACTGAAATTTATCTTTAGCGTTGGAATAACAACACAGCTATATTTAACTTTCAGACAGATAGCTCTCACACCAGAGTGAGGATGAAGTAGAGATCCGAGATAAGACAGAAGTCATTTGAAGCAACGTGGAAGAAAGATGATGAGAGTCTCTGCAGAACTGGAGGAAGGGCTGTAATTAAGACCATTTTAAAGAGAGAAACAAACAGACCTTGTGACCAGTGTGATTTAGAAAAGAAAGGAGAACCATGAGCTAAGACTGTTGTATTCTTCTTAAAAAGATATTAGGGTAAAACCCCTCTTTGTCCCTTGCTTATTGGGTCTTCTCACAAAACTAGAGGCTTTGAAAACTGTTTGCTGTCTGAAGACTGAGAGACTCCCCACTTAAGGCATCTCCTGCTGGTGTGCAGGACCTATCGCCTTGCATTTCACAGAAAAGGACAAAGAACAATGTAATTAAAATCTCAAGTGTGCAGTTCTTTTACCCCTGGGGCTTTAGGTAATAACGACTGAGGTGACACATTATAGCTAAAGGGACAGACAGATAATAATGAGGAATGTTTCAAAGTAAATAAAAAATATATAATTTCCTTCAATCTAACCCTCGGTTTCCCTATAATTTCCACCCCTGAGTCTATATAATATCTATCTCCAAACAGCCTCTTAAAACTCAAGACCAAGTTTGTTTTTAAGCAGTTCAGAGCAGTCACTTAATGCTTTATCAAATTAGACCTTACCACCAGTCCCTAAATGACCATGCGTGCTGGTTTAGTCACTGGGTTTTTATTGTGTTATTGTTCTCAAGTCCAATTTTTCTATTTCATCCTTAGCGACTGGATCCCTGGATTGATTAGCTCAGTCAGTCCCTTTGGGGCCATCTGCACATCCCTAAGTTTATTCAGGATTGGAAAGGGCCTTATCTCTTTATTCCCTTTGGGCATGAGAATTGTTCTCTTGTATTAAATTTCCAAATACCTGTGTTGCTAGGATTTGCTTCCAATCCATGCTGAAATCAGCAGTTTTTCTTAACTGTGGATTCTTAATTATAGATCCAAGGTATGTGAATTCTGAAAATCAATAATGGGAAACCTCATTAAAATAAAGTGTGGGGAGCTTTCGGCATGGGGAGCTCTCACGTCCTACCAGTCCTAATCAACCAGTCCTCGACCCAAAAGGGAGAGACGGACTTGACCTTACAGACTTGACCTTGCAATGGATACTACCTTATTACTTCAGCCAGAGAAGGAGACCCTTTCCTTCCCTACCCCAGCAACAACTCAACCAATGAGAAGGGACCACACTTTGAGCTTCCAGTTTTGTCCAATGGAATTTTAGTTCATAACAGCTATACCCTTTTCTCCTTAAAAGAAAAAAAAAAAAAAAAAAAAAAAGAACGTACTTCCCTGGACTTTCCTAGGTTTTTGTTGCAGCTTGTTTGTCCTGGATTGCAATTCTCTTTTATTCCTGAGTAAACCCGTCTTTTGCTGATAAAGTAACTGGAAGTTTTGCTTTTAAGGTTAATAGAATTTATCTTTAGCCATTACTGGACCTCCTGATTTCATACTCCAGCTTTTCGCAGAATAGTCACCTACAGTTCACTGGCCAACTCCACAAAGTCCTCATCTTTTATGATGATCTCTGCTAATTGTCTAATGCCCAGGAACCACGTTTCCAGTCATAAACTCCTATGAGGCTTTTCACTTAAATGTGCATAGCCTCCTTATCTTTGTTTTCCTTGACCTGGCCCACCATACCAGCAGATGTTGGTGGATTAAGCATTGTCAGACTACAAGTTTCTTCCTTTCCACTTTATTGAGATCAATGCTCCAACTCATTTAGCATTCCTGTGAGTTTACATAGTTTTGCTACAAAATTAAATAGACACAGCAGTATGAAAAGGGAATTTCTTAGGGTCAAACTGCAATATCTCTCCCGTGCAGCAATGAATATATTTTCCCTAGGTCTCAATTTCTTTATTCTGGATCTTCTGATTTTCCCAGAAGGGAAGCCAGAGAAGAAATCTATTTTCTCGTATTCTATTATCTCTACCTGCTACCAAGATAGGTAACCACATAAAGACTCTGTGAAAAATGGAATGAAAAGAATGATTAGTTTTTAAAAGGCATATATCTACAATGGCAAAGAGAATGGGTGATAAAACAACAACTACAAAATTTGGGAAGCTGCAAAGTAAGCCTGTTCGCAAACTAGAACTTAGCTAGAGAACGGTAAACCTGAACCTCGCAAAGGCATTGGCCAGAAATTCCGGAGGGTGGCCCAAAGAGAGCCTATTCACACCATGAACCCCAGAATTACTCAAGAATTGGAGGCATCAGCTTGCCCCAAATCAGTGTTTCTCATAGGGCTGAAAAGAGAAGAGTCAACTGAAAATGCAGAAAGAAAACAGTTTCTATCCCAAGCTACCAAGCCAGGCAACCATGCCTCCCACTCTAAGGCAGACAACTGGAGCTTTAAAATCAAAGAAGCCAACTAAGAAGCAAACCAGCAAGAAAAAGAGGGATCCCTGACTAGGGTTAGCAGGCACCGCTGATGGTGCACCCATGACACTGACTGTGAAATTAAGTGGACACCTATAGGCTAAATGCTGAGATTGCCGACTTTAAGTATTTGGCTCCTGTGTGACCCTGAAAAAAAATTTTTTAATTAATATCTATCCTGTCTCTCTTCCTTTTTTCAGTGGAAGCCCTAGTTTTAGCTGAGTACACAAGCAAACATGGCTTTTCAAAGTTTCTGTTGCAGCTAGGTAGGGCCATATGCTTACATTTTCACCAATGGGATGCAAACGGGAATGATATGTACAACTTGCATATCATATATTTAAGACACAGCTGCTTAGTCTACACTCTTACTTTCCTCCTTTCCTCTGGTCAGGAATTAAGATGGTCTTGTAGAGTGGGGGTTCCTACCTGTCTTGTCCTACCTACTTATACTGAGTCCCTCTCAGGGAAGAAAACCAACCTCCATATTGTTGCAGATTTTGCATTCATTGGTGTCTTTAGCATAGAAACCAGTAGTCTTAACCAATAGTCTAAGAAAATGCTTAATTGTTCGCGACAGATTGAAATTTCACTTTGGAGACACTACCTTCTCTAAGAAATATAACATACACATACCAACAGTGGGAGGCCCCCCAAAATTGGCTTTATCCAATCACTGAAATGAAGAAGACATTAAACATTCTGTCCAGGATTACAATCAGAGATTTGGTCCTTAACTTTAAACATAAACACAAAGAGAATTACTACTACTAGACATCTGAGGAAAGCCTCTAACAAGAAAGACAGACACATATCAACACAGATAAGGAAACAAACAATGGTATTGAGAGGAAACACAGAAAATGAAGGGAGCCGAAAAAAAACCTTCAAAAATCTATAATCATTATCTTCAAAAAGTAAAAAACTATATTGCACCCACAAGAGAAGAACAGAGTACTATAAATGGTTATGTTTGGAGAAAAAAGTTGGGATTTAGAAAATTAAACATACAACTAAGTTTAAAATAAATCAATAACATATGTAAATTATAAAAGTGAGATAATTTCCATAAAATAGGAAACAATAGGAGTAAAAAGTTAAGAAATGTCAAGAGCATCCCAGGAAGCCCAACATAATAAGAGTTCTAATAATTCAAATAATTATTCAAATAATTATTCAAATAATTCAAATAATTCAAATAAGTTCAAATAATAAGAGTTCTAAAAATCAAAAAGTGAGAAAGTAAAGAAGAATAAAAAGTAAAGAGTTAGAAAGAAGAATAATTTAATCAAATATATATACATATATATTTTAATTGTCCCATGGAAGACATGGCTTCCAAATGAAAATGCTACAACGCTTAACAGAATGAATAAAAAGTGACCACAATCAAGCTTTATCCTCATGAAATTTCAGAATCTTGAGGACACCTCATAATTTTAAATTACCATGGAAACAAATAAGTTACATGCAAATGATCAAGTTTCAGAATGTGAATAACTGTGGAAAATATATAGAGAAATGCTTTTAAGTTATGAATAAAGAAGATTTTCTATGAAAGAGAAATTACAACTGATACCACAGAAACAAAAAGGGACTACTGTAAGCAATTGTATACCAACAAACTGGATAACAAGAAAAAACGGATAAATTCTTAAAAACATACAACCTAACATGATTAAGTCATGAAGACAAAGTCTGAAGATATATATACCTACTATGGAGATTGAATCAGTGATCAAAAACTTCCCAACAAAGATTGTCCCAGGACTAGATGGTTTCACTGATAAATTCTACCAAACACTTAAAGAAGAATTAACAACAATCCTTCTCAAACTTTGCCAAAAAATTAAAGAAAGGAAAAAACACTTCCAAACTTATTTTATGAGCAATACCCCAATACAAAATCCAGACAAAGACACCACAAGAAAACTACAAACCAATATCCCTGATGAGTGTACATACAAAAGTCTTCAACAAAATGCTTGTAAAATGAATCTAACAGCACATTAAAAGTGCCATACATCATGACAGAGCTAATCTGTCCTTGGGATGCAAGAGTGTTACAACATACATAAATCAGTTAATGCAATACACCACACTAACAGAATGAAGAATCAAAATTACATGATCATCTAAATAGATGGAGAAAAAAAGTGTTTGACAAAATTCAACACTATTTCATGCTCAAAAACCAAAAAAATAAAAACTAGGAATAGAAGGAAATTAGTTTAACAATAAAAGTCATATGAAAATCTCACAGCTAACATCATACTCAATGGTGAAGAGTTTTCCTAAGATCAGGTACAAGGGAAAGACCCATTCTGGACACTTCTATGCAGCACAGTACTGGAGGTCCTTGCCAGAGCAATTAGACAGGAAAAATAAAAATACAAAGCATCTAAATCAGAAATGATGCATAAAATCACCCCTGTTTGCAGGCAACATGAACTTATATAGAGAAAATCCTAAAGATTTCATAAGAAACTCTAAGAACTAAAAAACAAATTCAGTACAGTCACAGGACACAAAATCAACATATAGATATCAGTTGTGTTTCTATACACCAAAAAATATGAAAGGGAAATTAGAAATATAATTCAATTTATAATAGCACCATACAGAATAAAATACTTTGGACTAAACTCAGGAGATGTAAAAATTCTATATTGAAAACTATAAAACATTGATTAAAGAAATGAAGACACAAACAAATGGAAAGACATTTTATATTAATGAATTGGAAAACTTAATATTTATTGAAATGTCCCTAGTAACCAAAATCATCCACAAATTTAATGTAACCCTTATAAACGTCCTAATGGCATTGTTTGACATAAATAGAAAAAAAGCAATCCTAAAACTTACATGGAACCACAAAAACTACAAATAACCAGATCGATCTTAAGAAAAAAGAACAAAGCTAGAGGTATTATATTTCCTGATTCAAAATACATTACAAAGCTACATTAATCAAAATAGTATGGCACTGGCATAAAGACAGACAGACATGTAGACAAATGAAATAGAATAGAGACCTCAAAATAAGTCTACACATATATGGTCAACTGATCATCAACAATAACACACAATAGGGAAAGGATGGCCTTTTCAATACATGGTGTTGAAAAAACTGGACAACTACATACAAAAAAAATAGAACTAGAGTTTTCCTCCTTATCTAGTTTTCTTCTAGGAGTTTTGTGGTTTCAGGTCTTATGTTTAAGTTATTAACCATTCTGAATCTACACATTTTTTCCAGAGGGTAAATCCCATGTTAGGAGTTATCAAAATACAGTATTTCCAAGGAAGATTTTTATGCCCAAATTACGAACCTAATGAGCATTTTGAAAAATAAAGACACATTCACACATTAAATATCTCAAAAATTGACCTTCCATGCACCCTTCCCTCAAGAAACTGCTTTAAGGTTTCATCCACCAAAATGAAGAACCAAACTAGACACAGTAGAACATGGAATTCAGAAACATAAAACCCAAACTAGTAAAGAGTTAAAGGGAAATATCAGAATAGGAAACGGTATCCAGAGATATCAGCCAGTGGGCAGGCCTAGAGAGTCAGTATACAGGGTTAAATACAGAGAAATAACCCCAAAGGAAAAAGAGAAGGAAAGAAAGAAAGAAAGAAAGAAAGAAAGAAAGAAAGAAAGAAAGAAAGAAAGAAAGAAAGAAAAAGAAAGAAAGAAACAAACAAGGAAGGGAAGGAAGGAAGGAAGGAAACAATAATTTGAAAGTATTTAAAGTTGATATATATTTTGGTAAGAGATTTACTAAGTGAGTTTTTGATATCTACTACACAATTAACCAAATGGAAAAACAGGTCTATTATTAACTCTAGAGAAAATAAAAATTTTAAAGCAGAAATATATAATCATAGAATATTAGCATAATTTAATTAAAATATTATTAACATAGCCATGATAATATAAACACTTCATGTTGATTTTACTGAAAATTCTGATATAGCTATTTCAAAAAGATCAAGGAAAGGGGGAAGTGTGTGTGTGTGTGTGTGTGTGTGTGCGTGTGTGTGTTTGATTCCAGTGCAGAGAGATGACAGTTGAGTTCATATCTTTTGTATTTTTAATTTATTAGTTAATATTGAAATAATAAAAATATTAAAAAGTAGTTTACTTACAAATATAAAGATATATTCCAGGAGAAATAGTTAAAAATGACATAAAAGTGACACCTTTTAAGCAACAGAACTCCAAGACTGATTTTCTTTAATGTTGTTGTTATAAGACATGTTACACTATTTCAGTTCTTTTCTTATATAACTTTGATTTTTAACAATCAAAGGAAAAAATACCTTTGAACACAAATAATTACCCTCACTACGTGAACCTTCTGGGACTCCCATAACAAAATACCACGGACTGGGGCTGAGGGAGGCTTACATAGGACTTTCTTTTTTCACAGTTCTAGAGGCTGGATGTCCAATATCAAGGTGTCAGCAGAATTGGTTTCTGGTGAAACCTACTCTTTAGTTTTGATAGATGGCCACTTTCTCACTGGGTCTTCCCATGGCCTTCCCTCTGTGTACATGCTCCTGGTGTCTTTTCCCCTTCTTGTAAAGACCCCAGTCCTATCGCATTAGGGCCACACCTTCTAGAATTCATTTAACTTCACTGCGTCCTTAAAGGACCTGTCTCTGGGGCACCTGGGTGGCTCAGTTGGTTAAGCATCTGACTTTGGCTCAGGTTATGATCTCGTGGTTTGTGAGTTTGAGCCCCTCACGGGGCGCTTAGCTGTCAATGCAGAGCCCACTTCGGATCCTCTGCCCCTCCCCTGCTCACTTCATCTCTCAAAAATAAATAAACGTTAAAATATAAATAAATAAATAAATAAATGGCCCTATTTCCAAGTACAGTCTCATTGGGAGTTAAGGCTTCAACATATGACTGTGAGGGGATAAAATTCTGTCCGTAACACCCACATATTTCTAGTTGTTCAAAACGCTGTCCAATATACATTCAAATATGTCATTTATAGTCAACACCCATTCTGACTGGCTAGAGCCCAAACTGCACTAGTTGTTAAATACTTTTATTACTTCTATAAACACACATTACCTTTCTTGGAGATATTCCCGGGCTTAATAGTGCATTACGTTTATTTTCAATGTCTTTATCAAATATTTAAACAGATAAATGTTTCTATATATGGACATGTTAAAGAACATCTTCCTTGCTAACGCTTCATAATGTGGACTACGGAATTATGCTTTTGAGTTTAAGAAGTTAAGAAGATAGAGGAAGGAACAATAATTCACCACATATATGCTCTGAAACTACCAATTCTAATCTTGATGTGTGCACCTGCTGCTAAAACCAAATGGACTATTCACCTCCTTCTGAAGGTTGCAAGTAAATGCCCTTTGATTAGTGGCTGCAGCTGGTGTCCAAAGAACAGGAAATTGACTGCAAATCTGCCTCTTAGATTAGAGGTCAGCTACAAATGTTTGCTCCAAAAAAAGCAAGTCTGTTTGCCAAATTTATGTACATGTTTGATATACAATTAAAAGCATGAACTGAGATACAACTCCTGGGTCTGAAACTTGCCTGAGTCTCTTCTTTCCTGTAACTTGGAAGTATCAGCAGAGACTACCATAGAGTTTTCTAGAGATCAAATGATATAATTTATAGAAAGGCCTCTGTGTTAGTACCTCCCAAGAATTCAATAAATAGTTACTATTTTATGGACTTCTATTTGCCAGTTATTTTACTTGTGTCTTTTATCTGGGGATTCTCTTGAAGTGCACCTTTTCTAATGGTTTTAGAAATCTCCCTGCAAATGGTTTCCTCATTCAGTTATCAGGGGGCAATATCACTGCCCCTTATTTAGGCTGATACTGCAGTGCAAAGATTAATGTGGCATTTCTCAAAGAAATCAGGCCATGCGACCCAACAAGTTGCACTTAAAAAAAAAATGTATGTTGTTCCTCCAAAAGGCACTGTCAAGGTTTATTAGAAATTTCAAATACAAATTTAAAAAAAGCTAACTTGCTTCCACATTTCAAAACAAATCATTTTGTAGCAGGCAAGTCTGGTTAAATAATTACTAAATACATACAAGCATACATACATGCACACATACATGTATACATAAACCCATACATGCACACTTATAGTTAAATTGCCTTAATTCATAAGCAAATGGCTGACACATGTTAAATGGTCAATAAAGGTTTATTATTTCAAGGCATGATTCTGTGTGCAAGTAGGAATTCTATTCTATGAACTCTAAGATGAGGATTATTTTAAATGGTGTGTGATTTCTCAGCCACCAATAACGTCATGTGTATTTTTCTTTAATTTTTTTTTAACATTTATTTATTTTTGAGACAGAGAGAGAGCATGAACAGGGGAGGGTCAGAGAAAGAGGGAGACACAGAATCCGAAACAGGCTCCAGGCTCCGAGCTGTCAGCACAGAGCCCGACGTGGGGCTTGAACCCACGCACCGCGAGACCATGACCTGAGCCGAAGTCCAACGCTCAACCGACTGAGCCACCCAGGCTCCCCAATTTTTCTTTAATTTTTAAAAGGAGTGGTATGTATGCACTTCTGTGGATGAGACTACACACAGTTGACACAGAACTAAATTCATTTTAGGGAAGTAAATCACTTGAATGACTTAATACAGCTTTCAATAAAAAAGCTCTATACTTTAAGTTGATTTATTTATTTTGAGAGAGAGTGTGCACGCGAGGAGGGGAGGGGTAGAGACAGAGAGGGAGAGAAAGAGTCCCACGCAGGCTCTGCACTGTCAGAACCTGATGCAGGGCTTGATCCCATGAACCGTGAGGTCATGACCTGAATAGAAATCAAGAGTCAGATGCTTAACCGACCACCCCTGTGTCCCCCAAAGCTCTATGCTTTTGGCAGTTGTTTGTAATGTCACATTTTGCAAGGTGAGTGCTATGTTGTGTGACTTACTGTCTTTTTTACTCTCTGACTCCAAAATCAACATAAAAATAGATACGAGTCATATTTTAAAAGGGAGAAGGAAAGATACAAGAGGTCTTTGTCGTTGCTTTCATCTTCTCCAAGAAGAACTCTGGTCTGGTGTAGCTATGGGCTTCATTGTAGGAGCTATCGTGGTATGAGCTATGAGGGAAATCGATGAGTAGATACGGCACAGTTCTTTTCCTTAAGTAGTAAATGTTCCCTTAAAACTCCCAGGTTTGCTTGTTTCTTATTATTGTCGTGTTCTTATTGTTTGCTTGATTTGTTTACCTCCTCTCTCGAGATCGCTTCAAGGTATACCCAGTCCTGTGTTAAGTAAGTTTCTGAACCATATAAATAGATTGTTTCACTTGGGGATGTTTCAACATTTGTCTTCTTCAATGATAACTGCCTAATGAAAACATTTAGAAAAATACTACTTCTGTTGAATGACTTTAACCTGTGGCATCGCCCAGAACACAAATGAAAATCCTTCTCCTTTAAGCGGGGATCTCTGCAAAGACAGGGTGCTAATCCAGAGTGACCCTTCCATGGCATTCTTTAATCGTTGATGACAGCAAGTAAAATGGGACTGGACGCAGAGCAAATTGCTTCATTAGTAACATAGCCTAGAATACCTGTGAAACTATAACGTGCATTTCCTAATACATGGGCCGTGAAATGTGATTATTTAACTCTCACAATTTAGACTCATTGTCTACCCGAGCCAGATTTTCTTTTAAGTCTTCATAAATTACTTGTTAAAATGCAAATTTATTATATTTTCCTGAATTTTTTGATGTTCAAATATAAGATATGGCGGAGGGATGAACAACACGATTCTTAACAAAATAATGCAAAACTGAAAATAATTGACTATAGTGTGTAATTTTATAGTGCATACCCAAAGGGCATGCATTAAGCAACATATTTGCCCTCATTCATTTTTGTGAGTGATGGATGAAATGGACTAATCCAACCAATACAGAATGGGTATTTTTAACCATCAGTTGGTTTTAGCAATATTTCACAGCTGCAAACATGAGTGACAAATTGCTACCATAACTATCAGATGTGATTTGATATATATGCTCTTAATTCCCAGTAACCAAAAGCATGCAATGCAAACTCACCCTGTGCCAACCACTGTAAGAGATACTTGACTCCTGGAAATGAGTTGAAAAAAAAAAATGCATGATAGTTATATCTGTCAGCTGACTAACTGAGAGCACGACTACACAGTGCAGCCTCTCAAGAAGGAAGTGTGACACTTTTTAAAATTAGGATTTTTCCCTGAGAATTCTACTAAAAATGCCAAAAAGCAACATTGTCTTTTTCTTAAGTTAAATTATAAATTAAGGCATGCGGCTGGCTCGGTCATGAGAGCATGTGACTCTTGATCTTGGGGTTATTAGCCTGAGCCTCACACTGCATATAGAGATTACTTAAAAATAAAATCTTTAAAATATATGTCTATATATTTTATTATATATTCCATTACATTAATTATTAATTAATTATGTTACATTATACAAATGGATGACAACATTATCTAAAGCATTTCAAATGTTTTTTCTAGATATAGGAGAGAAAACAGGGAGAACAACAAGTGAAGAAATATCTTTTGCTAAACACTGTAACAAGTTTTCTTCTTACTAATTAAAAAAAAATTTTAATGTTTATTTTTGAGAGAGATAGAGAGAGACCAAGTGCAAGCGAGGGAGAGGCAGAGAGAGACAGAGACACAGAATCAAAAGCAGGCTTCAGGCTCCAAGATGTCAGCACAGAGCCCGACGCGGGGCTCGAACTCTGGAACTGTGAGATCATGACCTGAGCCGAAGTCGGACGCTCAACCGACTGAGCCACCCAGGCGCCCCCTTACTAATTTTAATCATAGAACAAGAGTGGGCAACTGTGTCTGTAGATCAGATAGTCATCGTATTATACCCTGTGTTCATACAGTGAATTCAGCTGTTTTAGCATGAAAACCACCAGAGAAATATATAAATGAGGGGTGTGACTGTGTTTCAATACAATTTCATGTACCAAACCAGGCAGACAACCATATTTGGCCCATAGAACATAATTTACCAACTTTTATCCTAGAATAACATTAAGAGACTATAATTTTTAAGAGACTTCACCACCCAAATTAAGCTCCCGAACCCAATAAAATTAATTTTGGATAGATCAGAAAGATGATAAGGGATATTCTAGGATATCCTATTCTACCAAATCTGTAAGTATTATGCTGATGTCATTTAGAGTTGCTTTCTGTGTTCAAAGCAATTGATTTCAGCCGTTTAAAAGCACTGACACTGATACATTTAAAAAATATTTTACCAGTACATGATCTCATGTTTGAAAACTGTCAATCCATACTGAATGAAGGTACAGGGAAGGGGTAATGAGCAAAAGTTCAAGTTACTCACATTTAAGTTTGTTGAGAAGGAAAGATTTTTTCCCCATTAGTGTATTCCAATGGCCCTACGTAGACTAAACTGGATTTACAAGCCATTGTTTCCCTAAATAGAAATAGATACATTCCTTTTGTCAATCATTACACATTCTGAAATTCTATCATTACCAGTTTTTATCAGTTTGGTTGCCAAGTCTGTTTTTCACTAACAAAAATAACACCAAATGAAGCAACGACAATACTTAGCAACAATTTCTCACACACAGTATCTGGCTGATCCTTATCACAGCAGTAAGAGTGATCTTTTTATTTTAGAACTAAAGATAATTTGGGTTTAGGAATTTAGGTAACTGCCAAATGTGACATAACTAATCAGGACTGGCATCAAGATTTACAATGAGGTACCTTAGTGATTTTAAGCTTTTCTCATTACAAAATATTTAATGGGGTCATACCGTGAATCTGGAGCTTTAGATACAAAGGAAGTGTTAGCATTTCTCTTGTAGAACTGAGAGAACCATACGCAAATAATTTGTCCATGGTCAGAGAACTATCAGAGCCTGAATTGGAACTTGCTTTGACTGTCTCCAGATCCAAACTCTCCCTCCTGAGCCCAGCTAGAGTAGAGTAGAAATGTGAGGCTATATTTCAACCACACAATAATTTAATGTTTAGATTAGGAAAAGCAAAGGTGGTTAAGATCCAATGAAGCATATGGGATAAGATTCTGAATGTGAAAGGACAGAACTAAAAAGAAGGGAGATATTTAAAATAGAGAACAGGGACACCTGGTTGGCGCAGTCAGTTAAGGTTCCAACTCTTGACTTCAGCTCACGTCATGATCTCACGGTTCATGAGAGCAAGCCCACACTGGGCTCTGTGCTGACAGTGTGGAGCCTGCTTGGGATGCGCTCTCTCTCCCTCTCTTTCTGTCCCTCCCACACTTGCTCTCTCTCTCTCTCTCTCTCTCTCTCTCTCTGTCCCTGTCAAAATAAAATAAAACTTTAAAAATAAAATAAAATAGAGAACAAACTATGGAAAACCAAGAGGTTTAAACCCTTTTCTAATGTTAACCATTGCATTAATAGTATCCAATTGATAATAAATATATACATATATCTAAACATGAATATAAAGATAAATAAGGACATATTCTATATTTTTTACTTCAACCCCTTCATGTTTATTTAAAATTTTTTGTTAGGTTCAGTCTTATTTTAATGTCCAAATATATGGAGTTTTTAATTTGACATTCTAGAACTGATTTCTAATTAATTTGATAATGGTTCTCTGATAGTTACTAAATTAATTTGATAATGGTTCTCTGATAGTTACTAAAACTTGGTTAATTTTCATGATAGTCCATGTACACTTGGGGGGAAATTGCTAACTTTAAAATAGAACAATCTGGGGGTGCCTGGGTGGCTCAGTTGGTTGACCATCCGACTTCGGCTCGGGTCATGGTCTCGTGGTTTGTGAGTTCAAGCCCTGCACAAGGCTCTGTGCTGACAGTTCGGAGCCTGGAGCCTGCTTCGGATTCTGTCCTCCATGTCTCGGCCCCTCCCCTGCTCATGCTCTGTGTCTCTGTCTCTCAATAATAAATACATGTTTAAAAAAATTTTTTTTAATAAAATAAAATAGACCAATCTGTTGTGTGGCTCAAATCTGTTACAGCCTATTTATTCATCCCATTTAAAAATTACTGAAGAAAGGATGTTAAACAATGATGCCAGATTTTGCTCATTTCTCCTGGTAGTCCTGCAGGTTTTTTTCTTTATGTATTTCGAAGCTGTTATTAGTATAAATCAAGGTTAGAATTGTTGTCTCTTCCTAGTGAATTAAAACTTTAATCATTGGGTAGTTGCCATCTTTATATCTTAGAAATACTTTTTGGCTAAATTCCAGTTTTACAAAATTGTTTTAATGTTTATTCATTTTTGAGAGAGAGAGACAGAGTGTGAGTGGGGAGGGGCAGAGAAAGAGGGAGACACAGAATCTGAAGCAGGCTCCAGGCTCTGAGCTGTCAGCACAGAGCCCAACGCGGGGCTCGAACTCACGGACCGTGAGATCATGCCCTGAACTGAAGTCAGACGCTTAACCCACTGAAACACCCAGGCGCCCCTAAAGTCCAGTTTATATGATGTTATAGTACAGCTGCAAAACGTTTGTGAAATTAAGTAGAAATTCTTACACGTTGTTATTGTTAAATAGTGTTTTTTTGTTTTTGTTTTTGGTTTTTTTTTTTTGCTTTTTTTTTTACTTTTTAAATGTTTATTTATGTTTGAGAAAGAGAGAGATAAAGCATGAGTGGGGGAGGGGCACAGAGAGAGGGAGACACAGAATCTGAAACGGGCTCCAGGCTCTGAGCTGTCAGCACAGAGCTTGACGCGGGCTCAAACTCACAAGCTGTGAGATCATGACCTGAGCTTAAGTTGGAGTCCTAACCGACTGAGCCACCCAGGCACCCCAATATCGTGTGCTTCTTATTAACACTATAAACAGTCTACAGTGATTTTTAATATGATCTGATATTAAACATCACCTTTAACAAAAAAGAATTTAGTCCATATATATGTGCATTGTGACTATGATTTCATTTACATTTACTTTTAACATTTTATAAAAATTGTCTCACATGGGTTTTTATAATCATTTTTTTCATTTCTTAATTTATTTGTATTGATTAAACTGATTTTTGCCCCTAAAGTTCAACTTTTCTATCATTTTGGAAGATACACTTCTATTAGGTAGTTGCCTTAATAGTTTACCAAGGATGTTTAATTTCACAACGTAAAACATGAATTCTTATTTTAGTCTCCTCCTAACCACCCAAAGACAATAAAGTATTTTAACTGAGATTCTTTTTCTGCCTTGTTTTTATTGCATAAATCAGACTTTTTGTCATGATGCATAAAATCAGTATGTTATCAGACTTTCCTGCTCATTATTCCTTTTTCATAAGAGGTCATTTTTCTTCCTCCTATACTGTAACACTTAGAAAATTCTTTGCTAAAATCTGTTCATGGTAAATAGGCTTTTATGTTGTCTGAAAATGCTTTCATTTATTCTTTCTTTTTTAAAGATAGGTTGCTGAGCATTGCAATTCTAGATTAACAGTTATTTTATGTGATCACTTTGAAGAAATGCTTTCATTATTTTTTGGCTTCCATGATGCCTGTTGAGAAATCAGTTATTTGCCTAATTGCCATCCTTTTGTAGGTAATCTCTCTTATTCCCTTGAACTGCTATTAAGATCTCCCTCTTTTTCTTTCACTTTAGTATTTCCAGGTGCCTAATTTTTGCCTTGCTTTCACTATCATGTTTTTTGGTGTAAAGATTTCCTTGTACTTATCTTGCCAAACATTTGTTTGCATCTGTGAATCTAAAGATTGGTGCCCTTTATCCATTTTGGAAGATTTTAATCAATATTCTCTTCAAAACTTGCCTTTTTATAATCTTCTCAACTCTAATTAAATATGTATTATTTTGCTAACTGCGTAACTTCTCCATATTTAATCTCTATGAACTTCTGTGCTATATTCTAAAGAATTTATTTATAGTTTCCTCGTATTTCTTCCATTTGGTCATAAACTTCTGACCAATCATTGGTCTTCCAAATGTAATTACTATTTATTTCATTTCTAGAATTGTATGTGGGCCTTAGTATCAAATATAATGGACTTTGTTTTCATTTCATTTTTCTGCAGCACATTTTGAAGTTTTTTTAGATTTCCTTAAGCATTATTAAATCATGTATTTTATACTTTGTAGCATGTATTTCTAATATCCAGTCTTTGTCTGATTCTTCTAGATTTTTTTTTAGATTTTGGTTATTTCTTTTGAGTGTTCTAATGCTGATACTTTTTCTCATGTGCTTTACAGCTTTTGATTAGTGAGACTCCTTTAAAGTGTGGGTTGAAAGTGCACACATGCCAAGGGAAAATGTGTTACCCTTTCCCAAGCAGCAAGGGTAACTTCCTAATTGGGACCACTTTAAAATCAATGATCGCCTGATAGTTTTTATGCTTTATAGATGGTTACTCACTTGAGAGCTTTTCTTTCATTCGTAGCCAGAAATTCATAAGAAGTGCTACTCTTTGTACTCTAGTCCAAAATCAAGACAAGCAAGCATCCTTATTACTTTGTGTTGTAAACTTTCACCAAGTATGTAATCACGGAAGGTTTCTATAGGGATCTCAATTAGACTTACCAAACTATGTCCTCTGTGCCCCGAATTAGGCTCATCAGTAAGGAAATTTTGATCACTAGGGATTAGTGATTTTTACTTCTGTGAATACTTCTATTTTACTTCTGTGAATAAATACTTTCTTATATATATATATTTTTGGGGGGCTTTCAAAGACTTCTTGCCTTTTCTTACATTTCTATACTTTAGTATATTTTTCTGTTTTTTTGTAGATGGAATTTAAGCATATTGAATTCACCATATTATGAATGTTCTGAATCTATTTTACATTCTGATAATTTGTGAAATTTCAAACACACACACAAACAAAAACAACAAAAATACACTAGGCTGCAGGAATTCAGTGAGCACTACAAACTTAACTCCCCATCTCACTGCTGAGTTCAGTTCTCTAGTTCCACCCTTATTCTTCAGTGCCTCTTAGCTGATCTCCATCTTCAAAATGAAACTATTTTTGTGTCCACTTACCGTGCCAGCGAAGCCTGAAAGCGTCAATTCAATCTAGGTAACTTGTCCTTTCAGAAAAGGCTGTTTGGCCATACATAGAAGGTATTCTCAGTGGCCTCCAGATAACCTGAACTGATACTTTCCATTTTAACAAGAAGCATTAACATTAAGTTCCAATTTGGTCTAATCATTACCTTGTCTAGCTCGGAGCTTTCCCATAGGAAGTCAAATGTAAACTGTTTTGTATAAACGACCTTTATTTTGCTCACCACTGAGTCTGAGAATAATGTTGACATCTAAATTTCTTCTTTTTATGTTTTTAATATTCAAATGAGCTTAAACAACAAAAATAGTGGTGATGTCAACACATAAAGTGAAAGTCAATTACAGCTTTGTTTTCTTAAACATGTCCGATGCCGCCATGAAAATATAAAAGAAACTATCCAGAGTTAAAATAAACTTATAACACATCTTGTGTTTCTGTCATTTTCAGATGTCCATGCTGAATGGGTGAAGCTATAAGAGAACTCTTTCTGACTGTGAAGGACAATGTCTGTTCTGCAGCTGTAACAGCTGTTTGTTGAATCTCTGTGTCTTTTTTTTCCCCCAGCGCATAGCTTTACAGATCACATGGCACTTAAGTGGCAGAAAGAGTTAATGCTCCTTCACTGTGTAACAGGAAGTAATTATGCCCCTCTAACCAGTGTCTTTAAAGACAGAGCTCTTTTTTTTCCTTTGGCCTTGCTAATTCTGCTGACTGCAATGTGAGTCGGTGGCTGGAATGAGCAGCCATATTGGAACATGAAATGACCTTGGGAAGGAGAATCACAGAAAAGTAAGGCAGATGGAGCCTGAGTCTTTGACCCCATGGTGAAACATATGAACCTTAATCCACATTACCTCTGAACATCTGGAACATAAGAGTAAAAATCTCTGGGTCTTATTTAAGCTACTCTTAAGTGCTGAAGCTATTGCTAGTATTCATAGGTACACCTAATCCCAACCGATATAAGATTTTGATACCTGGAAAAAGGAGGCTACAAGTAAGAGGACCTAAACTCATAGAATTTGCTTAGTGGAATTGGTTGGGTGGGATAATTCATGGTCTGAGTTATTGCCACCTGAAAACGTATTGTACCTGGACAAAACATTGATGAATGTATCCCCTGCTGTTTCTTAAGAGGCAGATCACATGTCATCTAATGTAGTAACATTAGGGAAAATGCTAAGAAATACTAAGAAAACTCACATTATTGATTTTTGCCGGCTGCTTCTTGTCACTTTAGCAATGCCCTGAGGAGAAATGAACAATGTCTGTGCTAGCCTTTCTGCACACCACTGTGGGAAGGCATAAGTGAGGCACTCTCTATCCATGGTCAATACCGTAAATGGATTGAGAGTCTAGTAAGCGGGGGCCTTGTAGATCTGAAAAAATAAAATAATTTCCCTTCCAAAACTAGGACATTTATCTTCTAAGGCTTCTCAATAGCAACCTCCACAGAATACAGGACCACAGCTTCTTGAACTACCTTTCATTAAAAGTTCTATGCCAGCGATGCCTGGGTGGCTCAGTCCAGCTTCGGCTCAGGTCACGATCTCAAGGGTCCAGGAGTTGAGCCCCGAGTTGGGCTCTGTTCCCACAGCTCAGAGCCTGGAGCCTGCTTCGGATTCTGTGTCTCCCTCTCTCTCTGCCCCTCCCCCATTCACATTCTGTCTCTTTCTCTCCCAAAAATAAATAATAAACATGAAAAAAATTACAAAAGAGTTCCATGCCAGATGAAGGGGGGTCAGCCCAAGAGCAAATTCAAATTAAAGATGGCGCCTCCCCATTCAAGTCCCTCCCCATTCAAGTCCTCAAAAGAGCCTCAACCAGGGAAGCAGCAATAGAAGATTGCATTTTCACAGATGTCCAGACATGTAAAGATACAGATAGACAGGTGTATAGATATGGATTATTTATTTACTTACTACAGGAAATTATGCAATCGCGAGGGCTGGATGAACCAGCCTACAGTCCCCAGGACGGGTACTGAGGAAGGACAGGCCACCAAGACCATGAGCAGGCTGGAGCCCGAGGAAAGGGAGCGATAGCTGGCGTCCACAGAGGAAGCAGGAGAGCGATTACAAGTTCAGCCACTACAACAACAGTGACGAGACAGGCCAGCAATGAGATGATGGTGCAGGTCCCAAAACGGAGACAACACTGCACCTTTCCTCCTGTTTGGGTGATGGGGCAGGAGGAGAGACAAAGATGGGGAATGGATAATAGGATGGGGAAACCAGCTGACACAATGTGTCACTTGAAAGCTAAAAGCTGAGATGACCTGTTCAGGAAAGGGGCCGGGGCACACACAATTTGTGAAGACATTATGTTTTTAAAGGAGCCGCAAGCCTGCTATGCAAACACCTATGTCTTTTTTCACATCTAAAACACCCTAGGTCTCCAAACCCACACCCTGAGAAGTCTGATTAGCTCCAGAAAGAGCAAGCTCCCCTGTCCATGTTAGACATGACCGGCCAGGGAGTACAACAAAGGGGAAGAATCTTCCCACAGGCAGAATCAGGTGCTCACAGAGGAGAAATATGGGAGATCCTCCCAGATCACAGAAACAGAAGCATCCGGAAGGTCAAAAATAATTTCTTCCATGGCCAAAAATGAGGTATTCACCAACACCTCCCTAACAGATTTGGCAGTTGCTAAGGAAGAGTGACAACTTTCCCAAGTAGGAGATTTGCGTTGTGGTTATCCTGTTCCCACCTGTAAAGGTGTATTAGAAGTGGTGGCTGTCGATGACTCGTCTTTGCATCCGTGGGTGATTAAAGAAGACGAGGTTCGACACAGCATCTTTTTTTTTCTTTTTTTTAATATATGAAATTTAGTGTCAAATTAGTTTCCATACAACACCCAGTGCTCATCCCAAAAGATGCCCTTTTCAATGCCCATCACCTACCCTCTCCTCCCTCCCACCTCTCATTAACCCTCAGTTTGTTCTCAGTTTTTAAGATCGACACAGCATCTTAACCAAGCACTGCACATTACCCAGCTATCCAGGAATTTGCGCTGGATGAAATCTTTGGGTAGGTGGGGTGAGTAGCCAAGTGGGTTGTCAAGCAGCCAAGACAGCTTCTCAATTTCCAAGTGGTAGGATTTTACCTAGATCTTGACCTCCCAGAATAAGGTTACATTTCTTTGACCTACTTGCAACTCAGCGTGGCTACGTAACTGAGCCCTGCTGGATAGGAGGCAAGCGACCGTGTTGGGATGAACTGTAGTGACGAGAGAGTGATAGTAGCCCAGATTCCTAAGAATGTTTTGAAGAACTGCCTTCACAGCCCTGGCCTGTGAGAGCCAGACATTTGTACTTGCCAGAAATTATATCATTCCATTTCTTACGAATGAACATTCTTAGCATGATGTCTCTAAAGATGCAAATATTTGTCCTTTTTCTGTCCACGATTTCTCATTATCCCCAGCCTGCTTCCTTACTAGAAGTTTCACCTACGGTTTTCCTTAAGTGTGTGCCTTTAGTCATCTTTGTTTTGCCCACCCTGTGGACAGGCACTTATAGCCACTGTGTTGGGATTTCTAGAAAGAGCTTTCGTAGTCATTACCAACAGAGGCAAACACCGATTCAATTCCTTCATCCGGGCTACATTCGCACTGCTAACTTTTGTTGACTCTGTCTTGCCGTGAAGTTTAAGCATGCCTCACGAGTTATACTAACTAAATTGCTCATGAAGAAAGCATGGCCCAGGTGGCTTGTACAAGGCTCCTGTCGTAGGACTTTGAAAACCAAACACAGCTCCACAGACTCCGTTATATTTCAAGTTGGACAGCACACTGTCACCGTATTCCAGCTTTCAGGCTTCCGAAACATATCTCTCTAACTGTCTTAACTCGCTTTTCCACTTTGACTACTACTGATTCATGCCTTGTGGGACTGCAGACTGTAAGATGCCAGGGTCACCAACAAAGATGATCTTTAAGATAATAGAACACGTGCAGGACACAAAACTGAGAATTGCACATCAGATATATCAAACTCCAAATGGTGTTATTCCAGCATTTCCAAAATTCTGTCCTAGTGAGAGTTAATGGTAAGATCAAATATAGAATCTATATCAGCCAGATATAGATTATATGTGAAAAGGGAAACTTTGTAACTGAAGAAGTTTAAACAAAAATGTGTTAAATAAGATGTAACAGGTCTTAAAGGTACTAGAGTACTAGTTGACTAGTACTGGCCAAGTGTTTCTCCAGGGACTGGAGGTACATGTTGTTGGGTGTAGGTTACACGACATTTCTCGAAAACTTATAAGACTAAACATCTTTTTTTCCCCTCAACAGCCCATGTGCTATAAAATATTATTGGAAATATGCTGTTGCATTATCAGTAAGATTGACCTGGGGCAACCATGAAGCCAATGTAGCTGCTTGGGACCTTGCAACCCTCGGTGGAGTTTTAGTCGTGGCATGGTTAGCAACTTATTTTTTTTCTGTTCACCGAGTCAGGTTGAACAAATCGGTCTAGTATAGTTAAATTTATTGAGAAATGCTTAAGTTGTAAAAAGTCTGGAAGCGAGTATTAAACTTCAAATCTGACCATCCAGAAAATGCTAAGGCTTAGAAGAGCTTCCAGAACCTTCTGGGGCAGATGACTGTGTTCAGCAAGCGCAGCCCCAGGATATGTAATAAATCACGGACCATTTGACAAAGATGCCAAATGAGGCATGTGATCCCAATAAAACCAAAGACGTCTGAGTTCAAAAGCTGTATGCTCCAGGGACAGACAACAGAGAAAGATATTCACTGACAGAACGTATCTCATGTGTGGCATTATGTGTGAAAGACTGATAAAATTTTTACAGTAAGAGACTGATAAAATAGATGGGCTCTAGGCAAAATTTTTTCTGTAGTTGTGTATTTTCATATAAGACAGGTTTTCCAATGGTGTTATTTGACATTTTAAAAAATATCAAATTCGTTATGAACTTTGTACAACAGAATAAAACCCCTTGTATGAAAAAGGATCCAACCTCATAATAAATTACATCCTGATACCTAACCTAATCACTTTATCCCCATCATCCAAACATTTAAAAATCAAGAGCACTTTCTCATTCATGGAGAAGCTCAGAAATAAAACTCACATGTGTGCGTGCGTGCGTGTGTGTGTGTCTGTGTGTTTGCATCAGGTGAAGAGATGAATTCACCTATTTTTATACAATATCAAATATTTACTTATTTGTAATATGAAATCTACAGAATTTTGGTGATTTTTAGATCAGCAAACCATATTTTTTCTAAACTGTTCATCTCTCCTCAGCGTAATATGAAGGATTAGAGATCTCATTTCAGCCTGTTGCAATGCAAAGAAAACTTTAAAAAAAAAATAGTCATTTTAACAAGCATCCTCCATAAGATATACACAGCAACAAACAAATTGTATGACAAAATTAAGAAGAAAGTCTGATTTTAACACCCTGGTGTTTTGTTGATTATAAAATGGTTTACTTATCTCATATTTTCTTGGGTTTAGTGACTTACCTAGAACCTAGACTTACCTAGACTTACCTAGAACACACAGCACGTATAGGGTCTCCTGGAAAGTCTCTAAATACAGAAAGCCCCGACTATTACTATTAACTGGTCTCTAACAGCTCAGCCACCCCAGTGTTTGGTCTCTCTCTCTTTCTCTCTCTCAATCTCTCTCTCTAGCTATCTCTTTCTCTTTCTCTCCTTTCCCTTCCCCCAGCAAGTAGCTCATTGCAGTTTCTAATAAACAGGATTTCTCTCACCTGACTTACTCTATAATAGAGAGCTACAAAAGCTCCAAACTTCTCCTTCTTCTTTTCAGACAAAATACCAGAAATTTATTAAATGTTCCGTATAAGTTTTGCAAGTGTCTTAAATCTCTTTCCCCCCGCCTTTTTTGTTTAAGTAGCCCCCTCCTCTTTCTGCTTAGACTCATACTGGTTCTGTCCCTTTGGGCACGTGCTTGAACACGCCCACGTGCTTTGTGTAAGTTCTCCACACTACACAAGGAGAAAAAATCAAGTTGTGCAACTTAATGTAAATAGTGCGAAATTTGGTCAATTTGTGTTCTTTGCTGAAGGATTGGAAACACAGCATTCCCCCATTTCCGTTGGAAACATAGCATTCCCCCATTTTCATTATTCATTTACCTGAATGTTCCAATTCCTCTACCCTTCTTTCTCTTGCCAACCCAAATTAAGGGGTCTGCTAAGGAGTTTTTAATGCTCTCCTTCCAGAAGCCTGCATAATTTGCTCATGGAGGAGGCAGAATGGGCGACATAATTTACTGTTAACTGTGTGTTGTCCCATGAAACACCAAAATTCAATATGCTGATAGAGGCCCAAGTAATAGGAAAAAAGAAAATGCCCCAAGAACTTCAACCCTCCCACAACCTGAAAGGATTTCTAATAGCTGAGATCTCATTAAAAGATAAGGTTTGCGTGGACAGGCAGACAAAAGCAAGGGAGGCACCCAGACCCTGATTCACAGAGCACCTGTGCCCTTCGTCCCTGAGAGACCTCTAGGCACAGGGTCAGTGGCCAAGGGCACGCAGCACTTTGTTTAATTCAGAACAAAGAGCTTTGTTCCCCCTTTTCCCTATCTGGGCTCCTGGGGCCTGAGGTCTTCTACACAGGTCACTTCACCTCATTGGTTAAAGAACGATAGGGGCTTCTCAGTGGCTCAGTTGGTTGAGCATTCAACTTTGACTCAGCTCCTGGTTCATGAGTTCGAGCCCTGCATCCAGCTCCCTGCTGTCAGGGCAGAGTTACTTCAGATCCTCTGCCCACCCCCCCTCTCTCTCTGCCCCTCCCCTGCACTCTCTGTCTCAAAAATTAATAAAACATTAAAAAAATAAAGAACTATAAACATCCATTAGTGCAAGTAAACCCCCTTGTAGACAAGTACTGAGAAACCCAAGATTCAGGAACAACAAGTTCAATAAACAATTACACACACACACACACACACACACACACACACACAAAATCCCAATATGATTGCATTATGCTTCTATGTTCTATGGCTTACTTCTAATTTTTTCTGTCCTCTGAATAAAGAAAAGGGGATATTAATAAAATATGTATGATATGCTAACTTGATTTCCCAAAACACTTCATATTTCACCACCATTGTCAAACTCGCAGTCCACATGTCCTGCTTTGGCATTCAATGTCTGCACACATCTGCTCTCAGAAGATTGTGGCCTTAGTCTCAGGTCTTTAAATGATCGCCTCTGTGAATTGGGGAAGGCCTTTAATTTCCTTAGGATTTAGTGGAATGAAGATGCTTGCTAAATGTTTTTACTATGTTATTTTTTGAGCATGCATGGAGCATCTTCTGTGTAAGAAACTCTGTAAACTATATGGAGAAGAAAGTGACCAGTGTGATCAGTCCTTGCCTGTACTATGAGCTTGATGTGATATGAGAATCAGAAAGACAACCTGACCAGCACAGTCTGTTATGATCAGTCTGTTGTCTTAGCTCACTTGACCCTCTATTCTAGGCTAGTCCATCCCGTCAGCCCCTGTCATGTGGCCACACAGATAGCTGTCATCTCTGCACCTTCACCATGTCTGCAACAAAATTCTGAACCAAACATTTTAATTTCCAGTTGGCTTACTTAATTATATCTAACATAATCATTATTTGATTATCAAGAATGTGTTGAGGGGTGCCTGGGTGGCTCAGTCAGTTAAGTATCTGACTCCCGATTTCAGCTCAAGTCATGATCTCATGGTTCATGAGTTCAAGCCCCATGTCGGATGCTGTGCTGTTAGCATAAGGAGAGATTCTCTCCCTCTCTCTCTGCCCCCCTTCACTTGCACGTGTGTGCTCTCTCTCTCTCTCAAAATAAATAAATAAACTTAAAAAAAATAAAAAATAATGTATTGATCCCTTGGCCCCTTTAAGCTTTGAAGTATAGTGTTACCAGATGTACAAAATATTCAACAAAAGTAAGAGTACCAGTCTATTAAATGGAAAACCAAATTCAGTAGAAAAATTTTTAAATGACAAATTATAGTTCTCTAAAACAACAAAAAATGATAAAATCATAGCAGTGTGATTTAAAGAAAAAAATTTTTAAAAAGATTTCAGTAATACAAATGAAAAAGAAAAATCATTATAGATACTTAAAATGTCAAATGTATAAAAAGAATGTAGGGACACCTGGGTGGCTCAGTTAAACATCTGACTTCAGTTCAGGAAATGATCTCATGGTTCATGAGTTCGAGCTCTGCATCAGGCTCTGTGCTAACAGCTCGGAGCCTGCAACGTGCTTTGGATTCTCTCTCTACTTTCCCCCACCCCCACTCATGCTCTGTCTCTCTCTCAAAAAGAAATATTCATTTAAAAAATTTTTAAAAACATAATCCACAACTGTATATCAATACATTTGCTAATTTAGACAAGAGAGGAAATTTTTTCCACAAAATATACAAAAACTAGAATAATAAGAAATGAACTGTAAATAATCATCCTTTTGTTTAAAATTTGGATCTTTAAGACTTCCATGTGAAAATACTTCAGGCCCAGACTGCTTTCCTGAAGAATTCATCTTCACATTGAAGGAGTAGTAATTCAACTTTACATAAACTCTTCCAGAGAAGAATACAAAAATTGAAAACATATCAACTCCTTTCATAGGAAGAGCGTAAACTTGTTCATCCAAATTGGCCAAAATCATTACAAAAAGAGAAAATCATGGGACAGTAGTCAGAGACTACTTTCTTTCTCAGTAGTCAGAGACAAAAACCCTAAGTGTAATATTTACAAAGAAAACCTGTCACATTTAAAGGAAAATCCATGATGATGAAGTACTTTTATTTAGGTTAACACCTTAAAGGGAAAAACTATGGTCACCTCAAGTTCGTAAAAAAAATATTTGATGAGAATAAATGCATATTGATGATTAAAATCTTCTCAGCGAACTTAGAACAAAAAGAAATTAAATTCCCTTGTACAATCCTTTCTTCTTCCTCTTCCTGAGAGCAAAGTTCATCTATCCCTCTATGTTCAACAGAAATGTTACCTCTTATCTAAACATGCCTCAGACCATGTAATCCACAATTGCCTCTGGTTTTTTTGAGCTCTTGTTTTCTACAATAAACAGGTTATTTTACTTATTGCTCCCCCCCACACACACACACAGTTACTTATGTAATACATTTAGTGACACTTAAGTGTCTTGTATTTGCATGGTCTTCCAACTAATGTATCATGTATTTGAGGCGAGGGACTGCGAATAAGGTAGACCTTTAAAAGATAAAGAAATAAAGAATTTATGTTTTCAGTAAATAAATACAAAGTTTGGACTATGTGTTAGGTTCTAGACATATAGTAAGACATGAAGCTTGCCCCCAAGAAATTCAGTCTAATAGAGAAGATAAATATATAAGTAGAAATAAATAATAACCCTCATGGGCAAAGATACAGAACAATGCAATAACAGAAAAAAAACTATACTTAAGTGAGTGATAATATAAGCTTATTTAATGTCATATTTGAATAACACGTTCTAAGATTTTTCTATTTATTGTATTTATATTTATTAACTGAATTCATTTAATTGATATCATTAACAACTTACTATGTTCTTGAATAAACAGAGGGATGAGACGTAACCCCCCCGCCCTTATCACAACCAGTCTAATAGAGAAGGGTGGATAATAATGAAATGCATACATTACGGAGATAAGAACAAAGCGATCTGGGAATGAAAAGAACAAATTCACCAGCTCTGTCTGAGGCATCGGGGGAAGAATCCAGCAGTGGTCATCACTTATTCTTTCAAACAATACAAAATGTGTCCCTTCAAAGAGCTGATCCCTGGGCTAAAAGCCAAAGTTAGACCAGTAAACAAAATAGACCTGAAAGGTAGCAACATTTGATCTGGATTTTTTTTTCTAATAGTCCCTTTCAAAGGCTGTGTGGTCTGGGAGAAACTTAGAGATAAGAAGCAGCTGGAGAGCTTAATGGTGGGGAGTGGGCAGGTTCTGCGGCTGGAAAGCCTGCGCATTATTCCTGTGCTCGCGAATTGGGTCACTTTGGGCAGATTAATCTTCCAATGTTCCATTTACCTCATCTTTAAAATGTGAATGATGGGGCACCTGGGTGGCTCGGTCATGATCTCATGGTCATGGGACAGAGCCCTGCATGTGCTAAGTATGGAGCCTGCTTAAGATTCTCTCTCTCTACCCCCCTGCCCCTCTCACCTATTCTCTCTCTCTCTCCTTCTCTCTCTCTCCCTAAAAAAAAAAAAAAAAAAGAAGAAGGCAAGGGAGATAGAGAATGCAAGTGGGGGAGGGGCAGAAAGAGAGGGGGAGAGAATCCCAAGCAAGCTCTTAACTGTCAGCACAGAGCCCCATGTGGGGCTCAAACTCACCAACCGTGAAATCATGACCTGAGCCAAAGTCAGATGCTTAATCGGCTGAGCCACCCAGGTGCCCCCCCAAAATAATTTTTTTTGACATGAATGATGATACTCACACCAAATACTACTCAGGTTTGTTTAACTTAAATGCTTTACTACCTGAAAAGTCTGTAGCACAGCGACAGGAACATAGTAACTCCTCAGTGCAACACATCAGAAACATAAATGTTTTTAGGTAAGAAAATGCACATGATCCATTTTTTGTTTGAGGAAGATGGTGATGGTTTCAGCAGAATAAATAATGGCCTGGGCAAGTAAGGACCTTTAAGTAACAGACAGTTGCCAAGTCAGTGGCAATAGAGGCACAAAGAAGAACTTACTCAAGAGGTGTGTCTGAAGTAGGATATAAAAGGATGTGTGATGCTTCTCCTGTCGAGTGGGAAGCTTCCCATTCTGCAGTGGGAAGCAGACCAGATATCGTATCAGGTTCCTAGGGTTCACGTAACAAATCACCACAAACTGAGTTGCTCAGAACAATGGAAGTTTACCTCACCTTCCTGGAGAAGTCCAAAACCAAATCTGAAGTTGGCAAGATCCGCTCCTTCTGGAGACTTTGAGGAAGAATCTGCCCCATGCCTGTCTCCCAACTTCTGGTGGTTGCCAGTATCCTTGGCATCCCTTGGCTTTGGACCCAGCCCTCCAATCTGTGCCTCTGTCTTCACCTGGTGTTCCATCTGTGTTCTTCCAAAGTGTGGCCTTCTTACGAGGAGTCGAATCATCAGATACGGGTCCCATCCTAATCCAGTATGACTCACCTAATCACATCTGAAAGACTCTGTATCCAAGCAAGGTCACATCTAAAGTTCTGGCGCACCTGAACAGGGGGCACCTGAACGGGCACCATGCGATGTACAACAGAAGGCGACACTCTTAACAGGTGAATGAGAAGGTTTAAGCCGGCGACTTGGAGAATGGCTTCCGCTTTCAACACGCTGAACTTTAGATGCCTACAGCAAATGGCAGTGACTGTGCCCAGCAGGCAGGTGGAATCAAGAGTCAGTGTCCAACGAGCATACGAGTTTGGAGAGAGAGATTTGGAAATCACTAACATTCAGGAGATAATATTATTTTAGTGAATTCAGGCTTCCTGAGAGAATAGCCAGAATGTGATGAGAAGGAGAACAAGAAAACCTTCCTAAGGTGAAACCTTGCAATCTTTCAAGTTTCTTAAAATATTAAGGTTTTCTCACACTTTTCTTTGTAACGTGTGAATCACTGATGATGGTTCTATTAAATTTTTAAATCTCTTTATAAGCTCCTATGTTAATACTGCCAGTTTTATTAGTCAAAAACCAGAAAGAGAATTTATAGATGCTTGATAAAAAGGGGCACAAACCTCCTTGACATTTAGCATTTTTATCTATTCATTTATTTTTGAGAGAGAGAGAGAGAGCACGCACGAGAGGGCAGACAGAGGGGGGAGCGACAGAGAGAGAAGGAACAGAGGATCCAAAGCAGGATCCCTGCTGACAGCAGAAAGCCTGATGCGGGGCTTGAACTCATGAACTATGATATCATGACCTGAGCCAAAGCTGGACGCTAACCAGCTAACTGAGTGGCTAACTGAGCCACCCAGGAGCTTCATTTAGCATTTTGTTTTTATTCAGATCAAAATTATTTGTCATCTCTTGAAATACCTGCAAATGTGTTTCATAAGCTATGTTATACTAATTAAAGAGGTTCGTAGTAAGACTTCATAAGTCTCAGCCTTTACCTTGCTATTTCCCACACTGTAGCAGGTAGAAGTTTCATCATTTTCTATTCTATGCTCTCTAATAAAGGTTTCTGCAGATTATATCACTTCCATGTCTCATTTCCTATTTCCTTTGGATGAATGCAGTTTTT
Source organism: Acinonyx jubatus (assembly GCF_027475565.1). Taxonomy (NCBI): domain Eukaryota; kingdom Metazoa; phylum Chordata; class Mammalia; order Carnivora; family Felidae; genus Acinonyx; species Acinonyx jubatus. Next base: position 72,973,930 of record NC_069380.1, on the reverse strand, counting down.
TCCATCAATACATACTTTCGTCCTATATAAGACTGCGTGTGCGTTGGAAAGAATACTATATTTAAAACTAAAGGAAAAAAGACACTTGAATTTCCCCGCAACTACATGATTAACTCACTGTGACACTGATCACGTCACTTGACCTTTCTGTCTCAGCTTTATTCACTAAGAAGTGAAGAAAGTAGTATGCCCGCTGAGTTTACAGGTTTCCAGAAATCTTTAATACGATGAAATGTGTTTTCCAGTGTTGTCTGTAAAGGGGTATATAAATGAAAGTTTCTGTCAAACTGATATTAAGAAGAAGACACAGTTTAAAGGGGTGACCACTATCCAAGAAGGTTCTATAGTGAGAAGAGTGCTCAGACATCACGTAGCTTTGAAATGAGGCGATGGAGTGTTGGAATGAGAAGCAAAGATGGCAGAGAAACAGTGCCTTGGGTTCTCTGAAGCGCAGCTCCAATAAAGACTGAGAAACAGCCCGAGACTGTTAAGAAAAAGCACCATTAGATACACCAGTTTGGCAAAAAGCAGAATGGGCTGCCATCCACTCAGAACATCGGTCACACCTCTAAGGTAAGCTGTGTTCTTAGAGATCGCGCCGTGTTGTGCAAATAAAGCTCACAGAGCCACAACCAGTCAGCAGTCTGCGTAGGAGGACGATGGAACGAGGAATTCTTTTCATCCTCAAGACCCTCCACATCTTCAACTACACTCACCCAACATACGGAGGACTTTAATAAGTAACTATTCAGCCAGAGAAAAGCTGCGCAGTAGAGAAAAGTAGACGGAGGCCGGGGGCAAGGTGTAGTCTCCCTCTGATTGAGGAAAGACAGAATGGATGTGATTTTTGTGTGCAGAACCTTGGACGCAACGTGAGATTCTCAAAAACATCAAGCACTAGAGAGCAAACCGGGCCGGGTTGATATATGTGCAAACAGGGCAGGGTGGGTTGTAATGAAGTATAAGAAAAGGTAAAGGGGATGATATAATATTCTTGGTCTCTGTGGAGTTAGTGCATGGGGCAAATTCCCCGTGCTCCTGCTTTTGTAAGTAGAGCGTTACTGGACACAGCCACACTCATGCAAGTATGCATTGTCTGTAGCTGCTTATGCCCCACATGGCGTGGCTGAGGTTTAGGGACAGAGGCCACATGGCCTGCAAAGCAAATACATATAATATCTTCCTTTTACGGAAGAAAAATCCCCTAGCCTCTGAGTTCGAGGAATGGAAGAAGCAGGATCTTAGAGGGAAGGAGTAAATCCGAACCAAAACACAGAGCAAGAAGTGGGATTTGCAGTTAGGAAGAAAGTTGATTGCAGGAAATGGCAAACACTTGGGCCACGTGGCGGACAAGACAATCATGACCCGTACTCTTCAGATTATTGAAAATGAATTGAGAGCGGGTCAATAAAATGACAACTCTCCGATGGCCGAGCTTTCAACTCTTCTCAAGATTCCATCATCTGTAAAGTAAATATTTGGACCAAATGATCTCTGGAGTCCCATTCAGACCTGAGCATCCACGACCGTAAACATATCTGAGGATCTCCAGAGGGAGTGTTTTGCTACCCTGCAGAAGAGGTTATGTATTTCATTTGTCCCCTTACAAACCAAACGGGGAGAAGCACTGATGTACATTGTTAAATCTTTCCCATTGAACACACTTTGATGATAAAAGTTAACTCTCGCGGAAAAGGCCCTTTAAAAATCTCAAAGCCTAGAGAAAAATGTGAATTTTGGGAATTCCATTCACGCTGTATGTGAATCAGGAGCTTACTTGTGTGAAGTGGGTGAACATGTTACAAGGGGAAAACGAAAATTTTTCAACTTTGATCTCAAGAATTCAAACTCATCATCATCCCTACTTCATCCCCACATTCCCCATAAGTTCTGCATCTCCTTTGCTATATAAATTACAATATTGTCTATTTAGTGATCCCTGCGAAGAACCCAGGAGTCACTTCTAACGCTTGGTTCTTCCTCTCCTTCTGTAGGAGCTCCCAGGATGTCTGTCCAGCTGCAAAGCTCTCTTAATGCCAAGGAGAAATCTGACCCCCTCCACCTGCCCTGCTACTCCGCGGACCAGGTTTACCCCCATCTTGCTGCTACAACTCCCTCCCTGGCTCACTTAGACCAACACTGGAATCTTCAGTTATCAACTGGCATCTTCAGTTAATCAACCCTTAAATTCATTGCAATCAGAATAAAGTGCATACCCCCTTAAATGGCTCTCAAGAGCATCATGACTTTGCCCTGTGCTTGTGAAACTCATGTAATCACTCCCCTTACTCAACCTCTCAGGCACCGGCTATCTTTGCTGCCACCGCGAACTGTATTCTGTCATCTCTGTGTCTTTGGACACGTTGTTTTCTCACCTTGGAATGACTTGTCCATACCCCTACCTGTCCATACTCAACTGCCCCATTATTGAGAAATCAACTTAAATGTCATTTCTTCGAGCAAGCTTTCCTAATGCCATGAGGAAGGAGGAAACACCCATATCGAGTAGCCAACGACAACCGGTTACCAACTTACATCATAACATAGCAGTGAAGTGCTGTAATCTCGTATCCCTTGGTTTGTCTCCCAGACGACATTATACTTCCCAAGTACAACATCTGTTTCTTAACTATGACTTTACATCCAGTACCTAAAATAGACTACCTGGCTTGTGGTAGACAATGAAGAAATATTCGTTGAAGAAAGTAGTGAACCAATAAGTCATTGAAATATGTCAACAATAGAAGGTGGGAGTTTCACTAGAAAGTAAAAGGGTGAAAAAAGAAGAGCCTAAAGATTTATACTCTGTGCCCATCATAAGAAACATCGCTATACACAGTGTATGTGTTTAAAATGTAACTGTGAATTCATCACAATGATTCTACTATATTTTGTCATATTTGAAATGCTCTCAGAATGGGAAAAAGAAACGATCCAATGTCAGTCCTCAAGCAGGCAGTCCAAACACAAACATATGGACACAAAATCATGTATGAGTTCGTACAAAAATCCCCAAGAATTCGACACCAGTTAGGAAACTTGAAAACAAATACCAAAACACACCATCCATTGACAGGAGTCAATGGACCACTGACACCTGATAGTCCAATGAAACACCACTGTGTTGTTTCGATCACTTCATTTCTGTGGTATTAGCCAGGAGGAGTCAGGGAGCAAAGAAAGGGGAAGGGACAAAATACTCTATCTGTACCAAGCTTTATTATTATCATTTTGGGGCCATAGATTCCTTTGGAAGTCTGGCAAATTCTATGAACCTCATCACAAACATTATTTTGGAATGCATAAAATAACACCCATGAGAATGTAAACCAATTACATTGCAATGCTGCTCTTAACCCTAAATTAGGTCTACTTTGATATGTAATTATTTCAATAAGAACAACCTTGTTTTTTGAGTCAACGATTAATAATGTATATGAAGTGTACAAATGAGGTATTTCGCTTCTCCGCATCGTTAAATCTGTTGGGGCGGGGGTGGGGGGGTGTTGTCACTAATCCTAAGAGATTGTAATGAAAACAGTCGCATACTGTTTCCAGTTATCAACAGCAATACAAAGTTCTTGAATGCATCGCAAAGGCTTTATATGATGTGTCAGTGTAACATATAAATATAACAATTCATCTCCATGAATTGAGGAAAAGTCTGTATGCTTTTCTCTACCTGTGCTAGATACTACTATTATTTTGCTGACTTAAAATTTATTCCTTGATATTGATATCATATGCAATTCTAGTAAATTACAAGTATGTATGCGTAGTTACTCAAATTAGACACACGTAAGTATAATATAATTGATTATATTAAAATGTAGAGGAACCATTGATTAGTCACATCAAAATAAATAAAGTTAGATCACCCTACGCGATATATCAAAACACAAGTTTCAATGAATTACAGCGGTGAGTGTAAAATTACAGTTAAAAGAAAATAAAAATACAAATAAGTAATAAGTGCACATCTACCCATCTGATGGAAAATATCAAGTGACATTATGAGCAAAGGCTTGAACATAAAGAAAGAGTTGATAGAGCTAACAATGTTTTTTAGAAGAAATAGTTGCTTAAAATGCAAAAATTAAAACCAGATTTGGTATATCATTTAAAGACTACACAGTGTATTCTGCTTAAAACAAAAAGAAATCTGACAAACCATTAAAAAAGGAATGAGAAAACTAACAAAAGCAAGTGAGGAACCAAACAGACAATTCACGAAGAAGTACCCATGCACATAATTTTAAGTTTCATCTTGATAACATTTTTAAAACTTCAAATTAAAAATGAAGTTTACTGAAAATGTTGAAAATGAGAATGATAGGTAAAAATATGATCAAAGTAAAATACACTGTCAACATAACTAGAAATTTTTTTTCTTTTCTGTTTTTAAATTTTAAAACTTATTTTTATTAAAGTGTAATGAGCATACAATGTTATGTTAGTTTCAGGTATACATGATAGTGATTCAACAATTCTACACATTACTCAGTGTTCATCATGATAAGTGTACTCTTAATCCTTTTTATTTTTAGCTTCTTAACTATACATATCTTTTCTTTTCCACACCTAATAAAAAGCTTTGGAACTCCTTGAAGTCTAAGCGGACCACTGTGCTGTGATCATTGTTGCTGTATCTAAATAACTTTGAACTTGAGGCTTTTAATGTATCATACTAAAGCAAAAACTGTCTGATTTAAAAAAAAAAAAACTGAAGTAGGGGCACCTGGGTGGCTCAGTCAGTTGAGCGTCTGACTTCGGCTCAGGTCATGATCTCGCAGCTCATGGGTTCAAGCCCCACCTCGGGCTCTGTGCTGACGGCTCAGAGCCTAGAGCCTGCTTCAGATTCTGCGTCTCCCTCTCTCTCAGCCCCTCCCCAACTCACAATCTGTCTCTCTCTCAAAAATAAATAAAACATTTTAAAAAAATTAAAAAAGAAAACTGAAGTCAATTTTTGTCTCAGACAATTAAAAACAAAACTGATTTTTACAATTGGTATAGAAAAGAAGAGACATATATATGTTGGTAGGGCTAATTTGACCACATGTGCCGATGCATTAAAAATATTAACTCAGTCACAATTTATCCTAAGGGAATAATCAGAGATGTACAAAAAGAAGTTATGAGCAAAGATATTCATCTCCAAAAGAAAGAATATATAAAGAACTTCTAAAAAGAAGAAAATATGCTTATTATATTTTATGTGTAAAGAGCAATTTGAAAGGCAAAAATGCATAGGTAGAAGTATATATATGTAGAAAAAAGCTTGAAAAGATGCACACCAGATTATCAAGGGAGCACTCTGCTTGCAATCAGGAAGACTTACCCTCCCACTTGAGACAGCTAAATATTAAAGCAAAACACATGAAAAAACAGCCCTCAAGGCTTTAGATGCTAGAGAAGGCAGGGCAGAGATTTCTAAGAAATAAGAAATGGGGAAGTAGACGAGGTGAGCCGGGAGACTGGTCCCACTTGCTTCTTGGAGGAAGTTTCCAGCCCACAGTGTGAGGAAAGGAAGACACGGTCAGAATCTGGAGTCAAGGAGCCGATAGGGGGAGTCCAGCAGAAGCAGGGCAGACAGACTTCTCAGGACAGCAGGACAGGAGAAAGTTGCATAGGGAGAAAACTCCAGAGTTCTGCAGAGGGCCGTCCTCAACAGTTAGGTTGACCACTGTTGATCAGCACGTGCACATGACACGAGGAAAATACCTGAAACATGGAAGAATCAACGGGAACAGTTCCTGGACGGTCAGAATAATAAGTGCTAGTTGGAGGGAATTGATGAGAGTCCTGAGAAGGATTTTGCCCCAGAAGAGGAGTTAATTCCACAGAAAATGAAGATCTGGTTCTATGTAACAAATCCTTAAAGAAAGATATAAAAGAACCAAGCTTTTCTCAACTGACATAACCCTGTCTAGTACCGAGCTCAAGAGTACTTGCAGCATAAAAATACGTGCAGAAGCACAGAATGTTCCTCTTGTTCAGCATCCATTCAGAAATTACAGAGTACATAAAAAGGTAGGAAAGGATCACCTATAATGAGGTAAAAAGTCAGTCCATTGAAACAGATCCAGGAACAACAGAAATAACAGAATTGGTAGACAAGAACATTAAACAGCTTGTATCGCCACATCTCAAATGGTAGAGGAAAGAATAAACATTTCGGCAGACTCATGGGGATATAAAAAGACCGAACTTGAATTTCTCAGGTAGAAATGGCAATGTCTGGGAAGAAAAACGCTGTGCTTGAGACTAATGGCAGATTAAATACGGCCAAGGAAAAGGTTAGTAAACCTGATGGCTAGCTTGCCTTAGCTTTCAGACTGTTGTCATAATGAATGACACAGACTCAGTGACTCACTGAACGTGCTGTATTGTTATCGCATAGTTTTGTCCATCAGGGGACCAACCCACTTTTCACTGGGTTAAAATCCAGGTGTTGGAAGGGCTGCTTTCCTTCTGGAAGTTTTCAGGAATCTGTTTCCTTGCCTTTTCGGGCTTCTAGAAGCTGCTCTCATTTCTTGGCTGCTGGTTTCTCCAGCCATCGTCAAATCCAGAAACTGTGTCACGTGCATCTCACGTTTCGTTGCTATTCTTCTGCCTCCTCCTTCTTCTTTTCAGAGCTCATGTGGTTGGAGTGAGCTTCCCCAGATAAACCAGGACAGTCACCCTATTTTAGCTCATCTAATAGCAATACGAGATCGATCAACACTAAAGAACAAAATTAGGAAAAACGAAATGTCTCAAATGACTTCAGCTTCCTCCTTAAGAAATGAAAAGTGAGGATTAAGGTAAACCCGAAGTAATCAGAAGAAAGAAAAGAAAATAGATCATAGTATAAATCAATAAAAATCAAAATATACAAATGTATATTGCATACATCCTATATATTATATTTGCACATTATATTTAATTATATTTATTTTTCTACTCGGTATTTTTAATAGAAAGAAATACCACATCCATATTTTCAGAATTTCACACAATATTTTTTAAATCTCCAGGCTAATAGATTGAAAACAAAGATTACTCTTTAACAGAGGGCAAGCAGTCCCCAATATTGAGATGTAATTATCACAAAAATCTCCAACGAAGAAATCAAATTTAAGAAACAAAACAACTGAGCAAACAAAGAAAACCAGAGACAAACAAAAAACCCAGACTCTTAAATACAGAGAACAAAATGGTGGTTGCCAGAGGGATGTGAGGCACTGAAATAGATGAAGGGGTTAAGAGTATACTTACCGTCATGATCACTGAGAAATACAGAATTGTTGAACTATTGTACTGTACATAATATGTACTAACTATACATGTATAATGTACATGATGTGTACATTATGCTGTACATCATAGGAAACTAACGTAATACTGTATGTCAATTATACTTGAATAAGTTTTTTTTTTTTAAGAAAGCCAACAAGCAAAGAAATCACAACCAATTCTAAGGGAGGAAGAGAATATTCTTTATCAGGGCCGTCTTTCAGAGGGGTGCGCAATGTAACAGCCTCTGGGCATCCATTTACGAATTCCACACCCGTGTATTAAGCACCTGCTTACTATGAATGACAGAGTGGACGGAGACCAAAGCTGGAGCAGGGAACAAGAAGTGTGTTTCTTTGTTAAGCAGATAAAGATGTCGTGTTGCTGCCAACAGCATCTGAACCACTCTCCAGGGTGTTCTTCTCACCTCCACCTGAGAATCACACTGTGCACATCGGTTGATGAAGGTTTTCCGAAATGCCTCCCCTGTGCAAGGGGTGGTTCTGTGACAACCCATTGCCACCCCCTTCTCTTCCCCAGGGCGCAGAGACACATTGAGTGGGTGGGGTGCTCATGCACATGTGTGCTGGGGATACAGCAGGGGAGGCAGGATCTTGCCAGAAACGTTGCTTCTTCCTGTATTCAGACCTACCTAGGGGTCTGGCTCATAATACCAGACATAATTGCATGTAGTGGCCTTCCTTGTACCTCATAAATCCTATGGCTTTTTTCTCCAGTTGGCTATCTTTTGGAAGCCAGGAAAAAAAAATATTCAATAAGCCTTGACTATCTCCTCATCTCAATTCTGGTCTGAGTTAATGTTCTATCATGAGGTTCCTTGGCTGTATTTACATCAGTGGACTGTGCAGACATTCTTTGTCCCTGAACCTAACTCAAGTGGTATAAAGTTCCCTGCATAAGCTCCGTGGCAGTTAAGAGGTTGAAATGGTGTATTTCGAGGACATCTAGAGAAGGGCGTGGCCTGAACCCACCAGCTAGCATAATTGTCAATGCCATATCCCCAAACCACTATTAAATAGAACTTGTGTGTTCCCACTAAATTGTGCAGTCTTTTAGGGCTATATCTCACTTATTTCTGTACCATTGCACTTTGAAGAATATCTCATGTAGGAAATAGACAATAGATGCTTATTAACTAAGTGACAATGGTCACCAATTTCATCCAGAGGTTTTGAACTTTATCCAGGTTTTACCAAGCATGCCTGCCAAATAAAATGCTCTCCCTTTCTAACTTCAGAAATTGTAGGGAGGATATTCGCCAAGGCTAACTAAAGGGGGATTGTGAATCTCTTTTTCATAGTTCAGGCTAGAGAAACACAGCGTCTTTCGTTTTTCTCTCTGAGTCCTTTAGGTATTTGTGATTTATTTAAAGTGAGTTCAATCCGGGCACCTCAGAGCTCTTCTGAGAATTTTCACATGTAAAATTAGATCATTTTGGTAAGGAATTTTACAGGTCAACACTTATGCTTAAAATGGAATTCCTTTCAAAGAATTGTTTTTTAATAGTGTACAAATATAAGAAAAACTCAAAGTAGACAACATCATGGTGATAACTGGGGTCCCCGTTTTCCATAGCAAGAAATGTTTTGTTTTCTTCTTTTTTGTCTTTAACAATTCTATTTATTTATGGCATCATGCTCACAAACACTTATGTATCTGTTCTCATATCTGCTTTTTTGAAACATAAGCTGAAGAAACACTTTAAAGTTTCCTTGAGATGTGTGTGTGTGTGTGTGTGTGTGTGTGTGTGTGTGTTACTGTTTTGTGGACACTTGTAAACATTCAAACACCGTTTTCCCTCAGAGTTGCCTAGTTAGAGTAACCTCATGAATAAGGTCGTTTACAACACCTGTGTCCTTCAAAAGTTTCTCCAGGGGCGCCTGGGTGGCTCAGTTGGTTGAGCGTCCAACTCCGGCTCAGGTCATGATCTCACAGTTCGTGGGTTCGAGCCCCGCATCGGGCTCTGTGCTGACAGCTCAGAGCCTGGAGCCTGCTTTGGATTCTGTGTCTCCCTCTCTCTGTGTTCCACGCCCATTTGTGCTCTGTCTCTGTCTCTCTCTCTCTTTCAAAAATAAATAAAACATTAAAAAAATTAAAAAAAAAAAAGCTTCTCCAGCAAGATTTTCTCAAGAACTCCAAATAATGGGACCATCACGATGCTTTGCGAGCTCCTTTAAAAGGGGAAGGGGCTACTGTTACTAATGGCCCCAGGAGTGGTCCTGGTGATGTGTCATACCTGGCTCTATGAAGGAACTTGTGCTTAAACACAGACAGGTATTGTCTCAATGGAGTTCCAAGGCTAACTAGTATGAGCCTTCATATCACCAGATACACATGAAATTAATCTGACCCGTTTCCAATGGTACTTCCCATTCATAAGTTCTTAGTACTACCGCTGCTTGGATCGCTTGCCTTTTACTACCACATCTGTCTCCGTGGGGTAAGCTGGAAATGAGATACAGTGTCAGCTGCCCCCTGCTGACAGGGAGCAGCTGGATGTGATGTGACCTCCTTGCAGTTAGTTTATTTCCAACTTGGTACCTAATATATACCCCGCCCCTTCTCTTATCCACCTGCTAATGACGCTTACCGCTCAAAGAACAGCTCGAAATTCTGATTTTCTAATCTTGCTAAAGAACATCACATTCGTCCCTTAACTTTGTATCTCCACAGAAGTATGGCATTCAATTTCAATATTAATATAATGTTTTAACGCTTTGGCTTGGGACACTTCTGTTTTTAATAACAGCACTATTTCCATGACTAAAATTTTTCTTGACAATTAAAAAAACAAGATACTAAAATTGCTAGAAGTTACAGTCACAAAACATGACAGAGATGTCAAATTAAAATAAATTCAATGTGTACCTCAAAAGGGGGCCTGGAGATCGGATTCATTTAGAATTGTAGGCAGAAGTACATGGAATAACGCGGCGTAGATTTATTCAGGGATCGAAGATCAGAGCCCCTGGTTACAGACACTGAACACTGGCTTTACTTTCAGTGTCTTTGATCAGATCTATAAGAAATTTTAGGATTTAGTGAGATGTTTAACTCATCCTCCAAATCAATACTTTGTGGGGGGGGAGGAATTATAAGTAGAAAATGACAAATGCATTATGATTTCTAGAACCAACACATTTCAACAAAATTAGAAAAGTTTTATTTATTTTTGAGAGAGACAGAGACAGAGCACGAGCAGGGGAGGGGCAGAGAGAGAGGGAGGCACAGAATCTGAAACAGGCTGCAGGCTCTGAGCTGTCAGCACAGAGCCCGATGCGGGCCTGAACCCACCAACTGTGAGATCATGACCTGAGCCGAAGTCGAACGTTTAACTGACCGAGCCACCCAGGCGCCCAGAAAATTTTAAATAGATACTTTAAAATGTTTAGAGTCAGGAAATAAGAGATATCTATCTAAGACTCCTTCGTTTTCAAAGGCTTTTGCTTTTAGTTAATATCAATGGCAAATGTAAGCCGTATTGGTAGCTGTTTTTTAAGAAAATAAAGTATGAAATTTCAAAGGTAAACACTTCCCCAGAACTCTAACGTGGAAATCTAATTATGTACGTGGACATCCATAACTGTCATATAAGCATGCTATTATAAATCAGAACAGTGTTAAAACAATGATCCTAAAATATCCTGTAAATACTAAAATATTCACATTAGAAGAAAGATCATAGGTATCTGACATAAATGGCAAGATTTATTTTTTCTTTGGGGACTAAAACATCTCTACATATTTGTATTTTGCACATGAACTTTGAGGCTATAAATTATAAAGCACAAACCGGTGGAAAGTCTAACTGTATGATTAAGAAACTAAACTAGTTTGCATTTAAGAAGGAATTTGAATTTTGTAGACCTTACAGGATTATATATTCTGCAAAAGTTTGTGGCATACACACACATCCACATACACAACCAGTTATTTTAATGATGTCTTAAATCCCAATAGAAATACTGAAGGAAATAGTGGTGGTCAGAGCTGAAACTGACCCAGAGGAGCAGGAGGAGGAATTTGTAAAGATATGACTGTTCCCAAGACCTCCAACTTTGAAAAGAGGAATTAATGGCTATAAAGGATATATGACAGCAGAATTTCTCAAACATTTGGCACATTATTTGTCCCAAACCACAAAATGATGTGTAAGCACTTCAGGAAAATCTCAGAAGTAAAAGAAAATGGTTCCTACTTGCTAAAGAAAAAAAAAAAAGGATCTCACAATTTGTCACCTTGGAAAGATTCCATTTCATTTTTTGCGAAATTTGTTTTTAAGTGTGAAGAGCAGAAATTCCCTTCACACTCCAGAGTGTGTACCCTTCACCTCGTAGTCACAGAATAATTCACAGGAGAATATATGTCGTATATTATATATTACCAATGTATATGGTGAAAGGGCTTGGAATATTTTCTTGGTATAGTTTTATTTATTTCGTATCTGTTAAAAGTAGAGTTCCTTTTAAAATACAATAGAAGGACAAGAGCCTAACTGATGCTGATGATTGGTTTTTCGTGTCACCATCCAAGAGCAGTGTCTCATACAGCCCTATTCAACCACTGCCACACCCAAATTTAATGACTCTGTCGAACCCCACAGCATGCATTTCCTTACAGGTTAATTTCTGGGGCTACATACTTTAACCTGACTCCTAAAAACGCATTGTCTATCTTCTACCTTCTTGTGTCATATTTATTCTTATAAGACAAATCATACTTTAAATGACACGGGTTATTGAAAAATAAATGAACAGATCATGCATCGATATACTCATAACTTCCTAAAATCGGTAGAGGCTGTGGCAACATGATGTCAGTTTCCTGAAATTTGAAAATAGATAGCATACTGACCCCCCCATTTCTCAACTCTGACCACACTAATCATTTATTACACACGATTTACCACCTTACTGTATACACTCTCACCCTCTTGTTTCTTGTGTGTTTTAATGTAAATAAATTATCGTGTTGAAAGCTTCTTGCAGAAGGGAATTCAATCTCCCACCTCATTTTATACTGGTCATGGTGTCTAGGAGACTAGATGACACAAAGCGATAGCTCAATAATACCTGTGGTTGCCTGCTGTGATTGAAGAAGGTATGCCCAAATGGAATTCTTTATGAATGGCATTCCTCTCCCAAGGTCAGCGTGCATGACACCTTCTTCCATGTACACAGTGCCTTCTGGGTAGCTCGCACAAAAAGAATAACATTATTCCTAAATTCCACCCTCTTCATCGATTCGTCCCAGCACCTTACCTATACACACACATTTACACACATGCACATACACACACGTGAAAAAATACCATGGAAACATGCAAAGTGTTTGTTTTTGGTTTATTATTTTGATCACGTGTTCAATGCTTTACCCTGTGAATAACAGTTGTTGTTTTGTTTTGTTTTGTTTTGTTTTGTTTTGTTTTTGTTTCTTTAAAGGAGAGGAATGGGGAACCTGGGTGGCTCAATCAGTTAAGCGATCGACTTTGGCTCAGGTCATGATCTTGCCGTTGTGAGTTCGAGCCTAGTGTCGGGCTCTGTGCTGACAGCTCAGAGCTTGGAGCCTGCTTCGGATTTGTGTCTCCCTCTCTCTCTCTCTCAAAAATAAATCAACATTAAACATTCAGAGAAACTTCTCTAGTAACGAACTATAGAAATAATCCCTTAAAGTATAGTCTTAAAAATAAATTAACATTAAGATGAAAGGAGAGTAAGAAAGGCTGTTCTGAGTTAATGAATAATGTTAACAAAATTATGAATGTGACAATCATACCTTAATTTAAAAAACACTGACGTTCTTTCTGAACTAGTTACCAGAGGAATACCCTTCTTATTTGGGCCTCTCCAAGGTCATTACTTTGGAGGCAAAGAAAAGTCAAATAATTTGTGCTGGAATTTTAGTAAATCTCAGTAATTTCCCTCACCACCCGTTGTCTAGGACAATCCATCATTGTGACTCATACAACTACAATTCATTTATTGATGCTCTTATGTTCAGAGTTTTTAAAAAAATTATCAGAAAACATCTCTCTAGGCATTTTTTTTCAAAAAATCTGTTGCATTAGACTATGTCAAATATTTGATTGAAACAAATGACATTTCCGTATAACATATAAAATGTGTGCATTGTTACTTCACTTCATGATGTGACACATGACCACGATGTGATGGTCATCATAACCCATAGCTGAAAGTACTCCATCCTCTAATAGCCCAGCCAATCGACCATGAAGCATTTCAGCCAAACAGAACCTTGTAAAGTCCTCAGGTCTCTCTGGCTGCATGTGGAGTTGTTTGTTTTTATCAGATGTGAAAACTTGGTCTCTGTCACAGGGTGGAATTCAAGATAAAATAAAGGCTTAATTATTCTTAGTGAATGCACAAAAATAAAATAACCAGGTAATGCTCCTAATGAAATATTCATAAACGGGAACGCATTAAAGGTGTAAAATATAAATCAGGTTATGCAAAACACACACAGAAACACTTGTTCATGCATACAGACAGTTGATCTTGAAAATATGCAAGCTTTCAGGGTGCCTGGGTGGCTCAGTTGGTTAAGCGTCCTACTTCTTGGCTCAGGTCATGATCTTATGGTTCCATAAGTTCGAGTCCTATGTAGGGCTCTGGGCTGACAACATGGAGCCTGCTTGGGATTCTTTCTCTCTCTCCCTCTCTCGCTGCCCCTTCCCACTGGTTCTCACTCCTCTCTCTCTCTTGTTCTCTTTCTTTCACTTGCTTTCTTTCAAAATAAATAAACTTAAACAAGAAAGGAAATAAATGCTCCATGACAGATTGCCAATGCCTCCTATATGAAATTCATAAAAATCACCAGATAGACATTTTTAAAAGTAAACAAATGAATACAGGGTTGGGACTGAAAAGAAAGAAAACTCTGGGTCAACCAGAAACTATAGGGGTGCCTGGGTGGCTCAGTTGGTTAAGCGTCCGACTTCTCGGCTCAGGTCATGATCTCATGGTTCACAAGTTCAAGCTCCACGTGGAACTCTGTGCTGACAGCTCAGAGCCTGGCACCTGCTTCAGATTCTGTGTCTCCCTCTCTCTCTCTGTCCCTCCCCGATCATGCTCTGTTTCTCTCTCTCTCTCTCAAAAAAACAAACATTAATACAAATTTTTTTTAAATAAAATATGCAATTTTCCTCATTTGCGACTACTCCTCAGGCTCTAACTAGCTCTAGACCTGCTTCTGATAACATGAAGGTGGACCATTAGAAGAAAGAAGTAAGTAGCATGTGTCCATTCACTGCCTGGTAGCATAACACACAGAAGCCTCGGATTTCAAACAAAAAAGAAAATGTCCACCTCTGGAAAACAATCTCAAAATATAAAATACCTACTCGAAAAAAAATCACCACAGTCAAACTGAGACAGGGAAATCACGAGACACACCAACAAGTCCAAGCGGTGTTCCCAGAAGACGGCATAAGCTGCGATGTACGCGGACACACGTTCATTCGAGCAGGGCATAGAACACCCCATCTCCAGAAGACGCCTCTGTTTCCAGTCTGTTCCCGATATGTGTAAGGCATCAGAGAAAAGAAAAATGCCTTGTTCTCTTCTTCATGCAGATAAGTATACCCAGTGCACCTCTAACTCCATAAAACTTTGCTTTTCCCATGACTGCATTTGAGTTCTGGAATAACTTATCCCCAGTGCAGTCCATCCAGTCTCTGACATTCATAGCCCGGCGTTTGTACAGCCAACCACAGTAAAGTAGATATCAGGACCAGTTTCTAACTGAGATTATTCCCAACTGTTATATTCTGCTTGACGATCCCTACATTTTATAATGACTTTCATGGCATACCCACATTCGTAAGTAAATATATTTACAAAATCATTAACACGATAACAATTCAACTAAGGTAACATGACATAAAAACCGGCAGCATGAATCCTGTGTTTTAGAAGCCACAAAAGTAAGAATCAAAATATTCCTCAGGATTTTTTAACAATTTTTTTAATATTTATTTATTCTTAAGAGAGAGAAAGAGAGGGGAGAGCAGAGAGAGGGAGACATATAATCTGAAGCAGCCTCCAGGCTCTGAGCCATCAGCACAGAGCCCGATGCAGATCATGACATGAGCCAAACTGTGAGATCATGACCTGAGCCAAAGTTGGACGCTTAACAGACTGAGCCACCCAGGAGTCCCTCTTCAGGTTTTTGCTTTTTTTTTTTTTTTTTTTTTTTATTCAGGGAATTTTAAAATGTTAAATGTGGTACAAGAGCTATTTATCAAACTTATTTCCAAAACATTTAGACATTGAATAACAGAATGCTGTCAAAGTAATTAGTAGAATGGTAGAATATTTATTATAATTCATATATATAAATTATCTATACTGTATAATCTAATTATAATTATATTTAATTGAATGCTCAGGCATTAAGGAAGAAAGGAAAAGAGTGATCAAAGCTTGTGCTAGGGCCAGATCTCAATATGAACATACTTAATTCAGTCTGGCATGGTTCACCGAATGGGAAGAGAAATCATTGACGATCAAGCTGTAAATCTAGGTAGGTAAAGATGAATAATTTTGAACGCTGGGCTGAAAACTTTTGATGTTCTTAGGTAATGTGTAGGAAGCTATTTTATACGCTAGTAAAAGTAGTCAATTCTTACAAGATTCAGCTTCATTTAGAGTAATCGCCCCTGACCAAGGTTTTGCCTTCCCTGGTGTCAGCGGTCGGAAAGCAGGTGATCTTCCGGCTGATGTACCGTCAGAAGGTCATTAGGGCCTAAAGCTACGTCACGTGCCTACGCCATTCACCTCACTTCGTCTCGTCATGTGGGCATCGTATCATCTCACACCATCGGAGAAAGAAGAGTGGGTATAGCACAATAAGGTGTTTTGAGAGAGGCAAAGAAAAACAGAACACGTTCACGTGACTGTTATTACAATACATTGTTATAAGTGCTCTCTTTTATTATTAGTTATTGTTGTTAACCACTTGCTGTGCTTAAATTAGAAATGAAACTTTATCATAGGTGTGTGTGCATAGGACAACAACACAGTGTTTTTAGGATCCAGAACTAGGTTTCAGGCATCCACTGGGGGTCTTGGAATGTATCCCTCATGGATAAGAAGAGACAACTCTCCTGGGGTTTTTACCAATTAGAGAAGTACATGGGATTCAATTATAGCAAAGCACAGAAATTCATGTCTATTAGTTATTTTACTCTTTCATAAGGGTATCTTGTTTATGTTTATTTATTTATTTTGAGAGAGAGAGAGAGAGAGAGAGAGAGCAGGAAGGGCAGAGAGAGATGAGGAAAGAGACACCCACACAGGCTCCACAGTGTCAGTGCAGAGACTGATGCAAGGCTTGAGCTCAGGAACCATGAAATCATGACCTGAGCAGAAACCAAGAGTCAGAGGCTTAACCGACGGAGCCACCCACGCGCCCCAGTCAGGGTGTCTTAAGTTGAGTCTGAAACCACAACATTTTCTCTCTGTACCATATTACCTGATTTAATTGTGCATGTTTCCTCTGTTCCCAATTAGCTCCAGTTGATATGAGGTAAAAGAATGAGAATAGAAAAAAAAGAAAATTTTAAGATTTGGGTTTGGGAATGATTTTTTATACATATTGTAAGGAAGTGAGACTGAATTCTTCATCAGGTTGATACGTTATCCCTGAAGACAGTTTCAAAACAGAAGCACAATAGTGGTAGGCACAGAACTGGCAACCCAAACACCATTGACAAACTCTTCTTAGGGTGCACCCTCTCACCGGATTAGGGTTTTAAAGATGAATGGTTACTTTCTTAGGCTTCCTTTCTGCTTAGGTATATATGACTGGCTCCAAACCATGAAATGTAAAAGGAAGTCTTCTAGAGGTGCTTCTGGGAAAGCAAAGAAAAAAAGGGGACAAACAGATAAATGTAAGTACAGGAAACATGCACTCTGCTCAGGATGTGATGGCTGGAGCTGCAGCAGCCACCTTGACCCATGACACAACCTCCAACCAAACAGGATCATTGGTCCTAAGGGTGTTAACCCACCGCACCAATACCAGCAGGAGCCTGAAAAACTGTTCAGTGGGAAAACAAATCTCAATTGTTTAAGCCATGGAAAGCTAGGGGTTCGTTTTACTTTTTTTTCTTTTTGCTGTTGCCACGGATGTTATTGTTACTTGGAATCAAAGCCATTCCTGATCAATATAAAGTTTTTTTTGTTTGTTTTTGTTTTGTTTTGTTTTTTTAAGCAAAGGTAACACCATCGAATAAAAGCAGAGTTAAAAAAAAAAAGCAGAGACGCTAAAAACATGAAGGATAACCCTAAAATATAGCATCCTTCCATGTGCCTGAGCTTTGTATGCTACTTAAGCCAACAAACAAAATATATAGCTACACAGTGAAGGTTTTGGTCCACTATAATAATGCAAACTTCAGTTTACTCACAACATGAAAAGTCACTGATTCTGAAAATTTGCGCCCTAACTTGTTGAGATGAGTTTTAATTGTCATGCATTTGAGACAAGGCCATGTCTTGGGGATGTTTTTATTGTAAAACAGAAATAAAGATAAATGTTTTAAAAAATGAAATATTTAATAGTATATATTATTATTTGTATATGTATATGTTATATAGTATTACATATTATATTATATACATTTATAATTTGATATAGTATGGTGTGCAATATGTATATTTTATATATCTTAATACATTTTATATTTTTATTTTTAAAATATTTATGTTTAACATATATAAATTTATAATTAATTATAAAGTATAGAAATATATGTTTCTATAGTGTATAACATTACATATCATATACATTTTATTATATTTATTTTTACTTTAATATAATTATATATTATATACCATATACATGGTATATAATATTCATATATTTTAAAAGTTAAAATAACCAGTTTTGATGGTATCTTCAAGATATGTAAGAATTTGGGGGCACCTGGGTGACTCAGTTGATTCAGCATCTGACTTGGCTCAGACCATGATCTCATGGTTCGTGGGTTCAAGCCCCACATCAGGCTCTGTGCTGACAGCTCAGAGTCTGGTTCCTGCTTCGGATTCCGTGTCTCCCTCTCTCTCTACCCCTCACCCGCTCACACTCCGCCTCTGTCTTTCTCTCAAAAATGAATAAACATTAAATTAAAAAAAAATATGTAAAGGATTTTGCTTTGAAGGATTCAGAATATCCAATGACATAATCTATATTTCACACTATGGGGATACTTTTAAGTGAGGAGAAGAAGGTGGTAAACATGTCTATAGGTCTTTCTAAAAGTGTATTTATTAATTACTGCTCAAAAATTAAGAAAAGGGTCAAAAAGCATTAAAAATTAAGACATTTTGAGGTTCCTGGGTGGCTGTTGGCTGAGCATCCGACTCTTGATTTCGGCTCAGGTCGTGACCTCATGGGTTAGTGAGATCAGCCCCACATCGGTCTCTGCACTGACAGTGGGGAGCCTGCTTGGGATTCATTCTCTCTCTCTCTCTCACAATAAATAAATAAACATTAAAAAAATAAAAAACTAAGACGTTTTGAGCGTATGCTTATATTTGTTCATGTTATATAAACCTTTAGCAATCAGTTGCCATGTTCTGGGAAGTATATGCTATGTTGTATCATTTTCAATTAATTTGAAATAACATTCATAAGCTACAGGTTCTCCATCTTTGTAATCTTATCCACCCAGAGCCTATCGGTAATGAAATGATAAATATTGAATGTCTCTAAATAATCTTTAGGCGTCAAGTAGAGTGCAAAGGCTCTTTATTATGCCATAATCGTCTGATATAATGAGGCTAGACTTCCTCAAATTTTCGGGAGAGGTAGCTCAACATGACTGCAATGTTTTCAGTGTTATAAAGGAAAAAAACCATGTGTGTCCTTCACCAAAAGGGATGACGATTACTGAAGAATCGAAAGTTCAGCAGCTTGTTCTAGAAGATTACATTCCTCATTGGTGCTTTCACGGGGAAAAAAAAAAAGACCAGAGGTTGGTAGTGCTACCACTGATTAAACAAACTTCCAGAAGCAGGATGCGTTCCATGGCTGTCGTTGCTATGCTCTCTTCATAAGTAATTCAACTACTTAAAACTGTTTTCCAAAGTAAAGAATGCAGTGAGTACAATTTGGTGTGTCTGCACTTTGAGTCTCTTCTCCGTTAACCTTTCTCTGAAAAGACATGCTAGACATTATTTTCAGACAATTGTTCTGTTCAGAGAAACACTAAGAACAAATAAGCATATGCATTTGAAGTGTGGAGAACATTTTAATGGCGTTAGAAATAATTTTGCCTTGCTTCGCTGCAGGGCTCACAAAAATGACTCAAGAAAAACAGTCCCAAAATGTGGTGAAAAGCTATTTAGATTTATCACTGAATTTCGTCGGCTGTTTCTCAGACCTTTTCTTTCACCGGCTGATAATAAATGTCATGTATCCTTCATAGTCCTGTCACAAAAGAGAAAGTATCTCTTCATTGAGGCATAAGGCTGTTCATCTTGTCAAAACTGACAGACTTCCAAATAAAAGATTAAAGGTCTAAGATTTTAATCTCTCAAAGCTGGAAAAAAAAAAAAGAGTTTCTGGAACTTGGATATTCTCTCACGGTGACAAATTATCTTAAAATAACCAGGAGAGACTATATTTTAGCCTGTTAAGCAATAAATGAAATCACAAATAACTGGTAATCCGTTATAGTAATCTGTCCTAGCAAGTATATGTTGAAAATCTACTAAATAGCTCAGCATTGCTGATGTTACTGAAGGATATCTGTTAAGAAACGTACACAGTTTTGAATTGGCAGGGCAAGCAGGCAGACATAAAAACAATAATCTAAAAAATCTAAAGCAGAATGTGAAGAAATGCCTCAGGTAGGGGCAGAGTCCTCATAGGGAGGCTAATATAATGCGATGATACCGAATATGGGTTCTCTGTTCAGGTATTCTGGGCTCAAATATTTCCCCTCCTCCCTGATTCCGACCTTGGGAAATTGACCTTATCTCTGTGAGCTTCAGTTTTCTGATTTCTGAAATCCATTTTCTTGTCATTCTTTCATACCTATTTCTCAAGGCTGTACCAGCTCCTGGAGAGCAAGGCTGTGTCTTACCCACCTTACTATCTGGTGCATGACTAGATGTGAGTGTCATTTGAAATGTCTACCCCCATTGCCCCAAGAAAGAGATGTCCATCTATCTTAAAGCAACATTTTCCATGTCTGTCTCTCTGCCTGTCCCGGAGACCCTTTATCTCCCTGCCCTTGTTTTCTTTTCTGTGTTGGAATCTGCTGGAGTCCCCCACCCCACCCCACCTCCAGGTAGTTTTCCAGTCCCTGTTGAACCAGGAGTCTAAATGTTTTCCCTGACAGAGGTAGGCTCAGAAAGCTTACCCACGCTGTCATCCTCCTGGTTTATCCCTTGATGTCGTATGCCCTTCTTTTTGCCCCTTAGGGTAAATTTTCCTTTTTATCAAATGCTCATTTTTCCTTCATTACAAAAGAGTGGAACCACACAAACATACCAACGGTGACCCGGGAAATACAATGATACGCAGCACTCGCTTACAAAGTACACACTTCGAGTCATTCACACGAAATCTCTCCCCTCGTCTGACCCCATTCCCTCCCCTACCCTTTCCTGACTTTGGTGATTATTACTCCCAAGCATGTCTTTAAATTTTACAACTGATGTTTGTGTATGCAATTCCAGAAGTATCATGTTATGTTTTTAAATACTGTATAAATGGTATCACATAGCAGATCTTCTGCAAACTCTCTCTTGCTAAATATTATTGCAAAGATTCGTTCGTATTCGTGTGTATACTTTGAGTCGGTTTGCTTGCCGGACAACTTCATGGTACTAATATATCATACTCTATTCTCATTTTGATGACCTTGTTCATGTTTCCTTTATTTATTTTTTACAAATATCTTCTAAGAATACTCTTGTCTGTATCTCCCTGGGTACATTTGTAAAGGTTTCTCTAAGCTACAAGATGGATATAGAATGAGTATTTGAGAGAGAGAGAGAGAGAGATTCTTACAATTTTTCTCTGCCTTGCAAGAAAAATACGTAGCAAGTTTTTATTGGAATTGTATTGGTTACATACTAAACTCAAGAGAATTGATATCTTTACAATATTAAGATCAAGTCTTTCTTAATGTATTCCAATAAAGTACTGTAATTTTCTCTACACTGACTTTGCACAGCCTAGTTAAATCAAGGGAGTCCTATGAGCCATATTTTGTTGATTTTTAAAAATAACATCTTTGTGTAATTTGGAGCACCCGGGTGGTTCAGTCGGTTAAGCGGCTGACTTTGGCTTAGGTCATGATCTCAAGGTTCGTGGGTCTGAGTCCCACATCGAGCTCTGCGCTGTCAGCCCAGAGCCTGCAGCCTGCTTCAGATTTTCTCTCTCCCTCTCTCTCTGCCCCTCTTCCACTCACACTCTGTCTCTTTCTCTTTTAAAAATAAATAAACATTAAAAAATTTAATAAAAATGAAATAAAAATAATATATTTATGTAATGTGTATTTCATCAATTTCATCTTTGGGATATAGTAATTAGTTAATGTTTTATAAGGCCCATATATCAGGCACACTTGATCAATGTGTTATGTTAACTTTATTCATTCCAAATAATTCATTAGACTTCCTAAATCAAAATTATATCGTCTGTGAATATGGACGTTTTTATTTTCATTGCCTTTTCAAGTCTTACACCACTTACTCCAATTATTGTCTTTTGTTCTTGCTAAGATCTGTAGGACAACATTGAAAAGGAAGGGTTATACCAGGAATCGTTGTCTTGATCCCAGTTTTAACAAGAATACTCCAATGTTTCAACTTCAAGTATGTTACCTGTGGGCGGGTACTGGGTATGAGTTTCAGCCATGTTCCTTCGATTCCTAGTTAGTTAAGATTTGTTTTGATTGTTTTGAAACCATGAATATGTGACCGATTCTACAGAATCTTATAAATGCAGTGGAATACATTAATGACTTTCTAATGTTAATCCATCCTTAAAGCTGGCGAGCAAACTTCAGTTATTACGAAGGGCTATTTGCTTCATATACTGGCAGATGTGGATGGCCAATATTTGTTCCAGCTTTTTCCTTTTATGCCAGTGAGAGAGAGTGCCCTATAATTTTTGAAGACTTCACCTGATTTGGATATCAGTTCTCTGGTAGCATCACTGAAAGAAATTGTATTAGTTTCTCCCTTTTTAGGAAACTGTAAATGCTTATCACATAGGAGCTTAAAGGTATCTTAAATATATCTAATCATTAACTATAAAAACATTTACAACCCTTTTTTTATTTTGAAGAGTACATTTTTTATTTCTTTTTTTTTTTTTGAATGTTTATTTATTTTTGAGACAGAGAGAGACAGAGCATGAACGGGGGAGGGTCAGAGAGAGAGGGAGACACAAAATCTGAAGCAGGCTCCAGGCTCTGAGCTGTCAGTGCAGAGCCCGACGCAGGGCTCAAACTCACGGACCGTGAGATCATGACCCAAGCTGAAGTCAGACGCCCAACCGACGAAGCCACCCAGGCTCCCCTGAGAGTACATTTTTTAAATGCAGCAAAATGTACATAACATAAAATGTACCACGTTAACCGTTTTTAAGTATATAATTCCATCTTATTACATAAACATTTTTGTGCACCTATCACCACCCCATCTCTCTAGACTTCTTCCCCAACTGAAATTCTATAACCATTAAACACTAACTGAAAGGTATGTTTTTAAGTGCTGAATTTCTGTTGGTTTTTAGAATGTTGCCTTCAAGCTGAAGAAGACTCCTAGACATGAAGAGACCATAAACGAAAAGAATAGAGGACATTTTATTGTTTAGTGTTTGAAAGACCTCCAGAAACTGGAAGGCGTCCTCCACAAGTAACCGTCTTGCTTGCCTAAGATACGGAAACCATTATAAAACCCTGGAGGACAAAGAGTTCCTCGAAAAGGCACAGCCCTGGGGCACCTGGATGGCTCAGCTGGTTGAGCCTCTGACTTTGGCTCAGGTCACGATCTCAATGGTTTGTGGGTTCGAGCCCTACATCTGGCTCTGTGCTGACATCTCAGAGCCTGGAGCCTGCTTCAGATTCTGTGTCTCCCTCTCTCTCTGCCCTTCCCCTGCTTGCTCTCTGTCTCTGTCTCTGTCTCTCTCTCTCTCTCAAAAATAAGTGAACATTTTAGAAAAGGGACAGCCTCTCCTCCCCCAGAGAGCTTCTAGAAGATACTCTACCAGAGAGGTTAGTGGATAGGTCTGTGAACTGGAAATTAACTTGACTTAGGAAAAAAATTAAGTGATACTTCCTGTTGACCTGACTTAGAGGATTCAGACTCATACCCACTTCATATGAACTCTAAATATGGATTTCTCTTGTTAAGATGTTCTTCCAAAGTCTGAGACAGAATCCTCTCACTATATGGAAATTGCTGCTGGAAACCATAACAAGAATCTTCGGCCAGGAAAGGAGCTGTTGATCTTGCATCAGCTACAATGGGAATATTTTCCCAAAGCCAGTTCACAGCTTGACTTATTTGACATCTAAGGGACTGCTTTGATAGGAAAAGCACTCAGAGGTGCCTGGGTGGCTCAGTCATTTAAGCATCTGACTCTTGATTTCAACTCAGGTCATGATCTTACAGTTTGTGGATTCAAGCCCTGTGTCAGACTCTATGAGCCAAGCCTACGTGGGATTATCTCTCTCCTCTGTCTCTCTGCCCCTCCCCCACTCACACCTATACTCTCTCTCTCAAAATAAATAAATAAACATTAAAAAATATTAAAAGTACTCATATCAATCATACCAAGTCTCCAAAATTGCTATTCTTTTTTAAATTTTTTTAAAGTTTATTTATTTTTGAGAGAGAGAGAGAGACAGAATGTGAGCAGGAGAGAGGCAGAGAGAGAAGGAGGCACAGAATTCGAAGCAGGCTCCAGGCTCCAAGCTGTCAGCACAGAGCCCAACGGGAGGCTCAAACTCACAAACCGTGAGATCATGACCTGAGCCAAAGCCAGACGCTTAACCGACTGAGCCACCCAGGCACCCCTAAAATTACTATTTCTATCTACCTATTGATGTCTTCTCAAACTAGCTTCACATCTACTGGGGTACAGTCTTGCCTTTATGTACCTACTCCACTTGAAATTCTAGACAGTCTGGAAGGTGGCAGTGAGGGACTGGAACCAGAAGTTTGCTCTGTTTATGCTGTGACTGAAGCTGACATGTAATTGCGTCTATTCCCAGCTTCAGGGGGAGAGACTTAGCTCAGGGATGTGTAGCTGAGATAGGGATGTTCTGCAGAACTCTAGGTGTAATTATCTCTCCCCAATATCTTCACCATGGGGCTTTGGTATCTTGTTTGAAATGAATTTACGCAGAGTTGGACATACCTATATCTGAAAATGAGACAAAATCTGCCAGTAGCCCCCACTGGCACCATCATTAATGCAGATGCTTTGGAGAGCTCGCCATTTAGTATGAAGCTGGGAATTTTTTTTTTTTCTGTGAAGATCCAGACATACAGTAATTATTGGGGTTTTGCAAGCCATTTAGTTGTGGTGCAACTACTCCAGTCTGCTGCTGTAGCCCAAAAAGAGCCAGAGAAAATATGCAATGGATGGACAAGGCCGAGTTCCAATAAAACTTTATTTACAAAGAGGACAGACGCTGGATTTGACCCAAGAGACATAGTTCAACCTCTGCTTTACTGTGAGCTTTCCTTTCACGTCCTCACCTACTTCTAGAAGGAGCAAACTTGGGGCTCACAGGTGGCTAATTACCTTCTAAATATCCCAAACCCTTCCCAGGTTTCCATTTGAGTTGGACTTAGTTATCATTGAACAAAATGATGTCTGAGAGTTATCTTATCCAAGTGACTTGTCAAGAGAGTGATTTTTATGTTTAACTTGTGAGGCTTTGGGGATTGATTCCATTCTGATCTTTATTCTTAGACTTCATTTATGTATTTGAGTTTTGCCTCAGATACATTCATAAGAAGAAACATATTACTGCAAAAGTTCTGATCACCCCTGTGTGCTTGTTCCACGCAGACCTTGAGGATATCATAAAGCGCATGAATGGAGATTGGGGGTCATGCCATAGATGCAATGTGTCTACCTTGGGTGACATCGAGGCATTAGTACATAACTTGTCCACAAGTGATAAAATGACACTAGTAGGGTTTTTTTGGAAATACGCTCACAACCTGGATATTAAATCCAGATGACTTGTCCTGCAATCATATAAGGTTCTCAAGCAGTGTGCCCGGGGGCTCTGGCAAGCTACAGTAAACTCACATGGGTACCAAAGGGTATTTTAAATTTCCAAAGAAGAGAGATAGTCCATACCTTTCTATTTACTTATCCACTTATAACTATATTTCTGAATTATCCTTTTGAACCCTTTTATACCTGTCATTATTAAACTCGGTAAATTTTTCTTTATTTATCTAATCATGGGTTTTCCATTATATGCTTATTTTTCTAATTCTGGAATTTCTATTATCCTGGCATTAACTATTCTGAAGCTATCCGTAGTAGCTCTTAATTTTTTTTTCTGCCACCATTTCCACCTCTTTGTCTTTTTGCTTTTTCTGAAATAAATCATTGGGTTACTTCTCTAAAACTTTAAATTCTTTTTCATATTACCTAGCTGCAATTAGTTCTGTTTCAACAAGCATCTTTGCCTTTAGGAATGTGAGCATAGCTTTTCACAGGGCCAGGCTCACAGGTTCCTTCTAGGACCAGAACTTCCATATGAAGTAAGAACTCCTTGCCAAGGTGGGAGTAATCCTTTGGATGCAATAGTCTGAAATTATATGATCCAACCCATCTACCCTACACACAACTGTAGTCTTCATGAATTACCATTTTAATTCCGCCCCTACCAACTCATCGTTCAGATTGACTTGTATCAATGTCCCTGACTGTGATTCAGTTTAACCACTGATTAAACTTCATTTTGTCTTTCAAATCCATTTCCAAAACTAAACAATACTCTTTCATCAAAAAACTCTCTACAAAAAAAAAAAAAAAAAAAGTGAATGGAGACCAAATCAAAACGTGTCCTTCCTAATACAGAATCTATTTGGTAGAAAACAATGTTGGTTTCAACTTGTACATTACAATGCTAAAAAAATCTATCTGGATGTGCAGCTATCAGAGCAACAGAAAAGAAAAGGGCACATTCAAGCTTTGTTCTTAATTATAGAAAAATGGTATCAGTTGTGAAAACAATTCATGTCCATACTCTAGGATCTGTGTAATTCATAAATCATTTTACTCTTGTAGATAGGACCCTTTAGGCATTTTCATTAATGAAAGGGTACCTCTTTGAGAAAGTATCCTTTCCAAATAATGTTGAGGAAAAGCAGGACGCTATGAATTCCCCCCAAAGATCAAATAAACTAACTAGCTGAGGTCCTGGCCAGTTTTGTTTCAGAACCAAAGTAAGGGTGGGAGTAAGGGAGTGATTTTGTTAAACTTCTCAGCTTCATATCAAACTAAATGCTGTCTTGAATGCCTTTACTACGTAACATGGTGTAGATCTGGTTCAGTATTCAAGAAGCATAAACCCTCCATCTGGGTTATATTGTAGGTGTGAAAGTTTGTAGTTGAAAGACATGTACTTGGCAAAAACTTAAAATCACAGGAAGCTTTTTGAGTAAGTGAAAGGTGAGAAATTACTACAGTCAGAAGATCTGAATATCTGATTTCTTCATTCTGACTTTTACAGTTTTCTTTACAGTGCTTGGAAACTTAAATGAGTCTAAAATCACTATCATTTTATATTTATTTTTCAAAAAAAAAACACTTCTTTAGAAACATTTGCTCACTGATGTAGGAGACTATTTCTTTACATAAGTGTTCTAAAATATACAGAAAATCTCGCATTTTACAACTTACATGATATTGAAGGTCAGAACCGAAAAAGAGAGCACGAGAAAAAGACTTTAATAGGAATATATGTCCCCAAAACTACCTCTCTTTAAATTTCAAAGCTGTAAAGCGGAATGAGTATAGTGACACCATCCTTAACACTAGGATGGAAGGGCCTACCTGAAGACAAGCTTCTCTGAGGCCCTTGTAGTCTTTCAGATAGAAGGGTGTAGAGCCTTGCACACACAATTGGGTCTGTCCCTCCAGGCTTTGTACTGCACAGGTGTGATCTTGACCGCATCTGTAGGAAAGATTCCCAATCTGCTACATCAGTCCTCTTCACTCCCCAACCCGTATTTCCAGCTCCCTATTGCATATCCCCAACTGGTCGTGTCAGAAGCATCTTCAACACAAGCAACAGAAACACATTCATGATTGTAAGGTTCAAGTTGAATGTCTATGCTAATTCTTGTATAGGTAAATAAGTCAGTGACTTGGAAGTCATGCTCAATTCTTTTCTTTTCCCTGACCACCGGATGTAACCTCTCCTACAAAGACACACTTCTAGGAACCACTTTAATTCCCACATACCTCTTGCTTTCATCACATCCTATTTAAAACTATTATCATACTGTTAGATTAGAGTCTTACTATTTCTTACCCCTGTCTCCAGCAACCCTGAAAAGTAGTCTTTCTGTCCTCAGATCTCCTTTTCCTATTGAGATATAATTGACATATAACATTGTGTTAGAACAAGGTGGATAGCATATTGTTTGATACATGTATATATGGTGAAATAATCATTACAGTAACTTTAGTTACCTTGGATATCACGCAGCGTTACATTTTTTATTCCAGTAATGACAACTTCTCAGATCTACTTTCTTAGCAACTTTCAAATATGCAATACAGTATTGTTAACTATAGTCGTGTTCTGGATGTTACATTCTCAGAACGTATTTATCTCGTAACTGGAAGTTTGGGCTCCTTTTTTTATGCCCAGAATGGCCTCAGTGCTGTGCAACTTCAAGGACAATATCTGGTTATGTCAATTATTCTTAAACTCCCTGCAGCGGGTCTCCAGTGACTGCAAGATCAAAGACAAATTTAAGGGCAAATGACTGGAAGAACTCATGTGTATGATATTTATACCCATGTAAATAATATAAATAAAAAGTGCATATAACCATCATAACGTTTGTTAATTTGTGCATATAACACAAAAATAGCAGAAAACAAAAATAGTCAACAAGAGTTGATAATTTGAGAAAAATAATTGAAGTTAAAACAAAGATCCTTTTATTATTTTATAACAGGATAGAGTTATTAATTCACTTTATGGTATGTTATATATACACATCATAATATGCAGGGGACCCACTAAAGTTAGAGATGATTAGTAAACATTCCAAACTATTGAAGGGAAAAAAGATAAAGATAATTAGGCTAGAGTGAACAAACAAAATTCTCTAAAAAGTATCAAAGCATGAAAAAGTTTGAAGAATAAAAAACAAAATCTGTCAGATACATGTTAAACAACAGCCAGCTGGTGAACAGTATTAATGTCAGATGGATTAGACTTTGGAGTAAAATTATAGTAAAGATAAGGTGGGCCTACAAGATGGTCACAAATCCATTAATCACAAAAATAGAAATTATTTAAATTTACACATTTCTAGCATTATTGCTTCAGAATATATTTAGTAAGGATTGAAAGAATGACTAATATGGTATAAATCTGCCATAATAATGGAAAATTATAGTTTACCTCTCTAAGATATGAGAAGTAGACCATTAAAAATATCATACGAATTAGAACAGCACAGATTGCACTAGTCAGAGTCCGATCAAGAGACAGAAATCACATAGCAATTTGAACAATTATTAACTATACCTGAAGAGTTACTACACATAAAGTTAATTCTAAAGAACATACGAATAGTAGATACAAGAGCACCTTCTGCCTCTAGGGATGAGATCGTACCTAAAGAAGGAAAAATTTGGAAAGTTCCCCACCTCTGGGCCTGAGATCTAGGGCTAGTTGGATGAGCCCAGCCAAAGTTCACAGAATGGCCATGGAGGTCATACCGGCAGAACTCACTGGGAAGTTTTCATCTGGGTTGTCAAGAAACAGCCATTTCAGGGAGGTTCCACCCACAGACCTTAGTGTGAAGTTACTTAGTGTGTGCCAGGGAAGCTACCCCAAGAGAAGGTGCAGAACATGTGTGGTCACCACGTTCCCCAGGAGCCTACTGGGAAGAGCTCACCAGAACCTGAAAGAACTCTTCCTCTGTCAGTGCCCCTCTGAGTCTCAAACATTGCAGCCTGACACCATGAAATCTGGTAAGAGAAGAATGCTGTAGACCACAAGCAGGGCTCCATGGGGTGGATTTGGAGAGAAAAGGTGATAGTTTCTAACTGGCACAATGATCAACAAGCCTGAGCTAGTAATGACATGAAGAAAACCACACTCAAGGAAGACACACTAGTTTTGACCCTCCCCATGGAACCGAAATGGTTGGTTGACCCACACATGGGACCAAAATGGTTGGTTGACCCTCACATGGAACCAGATGGAACATCTCTGAAAATATAGTTACCAAAGTGGTATAGATTTGGAAATTAAAAAAAAAAAATTAAATTCAATGACATCATGAGTCAAAGAGGAAATTAAAATGGATGCTTACAAATATTTAGAATGGACAGATAACAGACATACTACATATAGAAAATTTATGATGCAGTTGAAATGGTTTTTAAGGAGAGATTAATAGCTTAGTTTTAAATAGAAGAAAGCATCAAAATTAATGGTGTGCATCTAAATTATAAAGTCAAAAAAGTTAAAAAAAATAAATCTGAAGAAAGGGGAAAAGGTAGGAAATAATAAAATGGAAGACAGAAATGAATAAAAATTTTAAAAGTGAAATAGTGAATGAAATAGAAAACAACGTAAGGTTCAATGAAACCAAACACTGGTCCTCTAAAATACAATTCTGATAAGCTAGTAAAATATATGTCTTAAGGAGAGAGAGAGAAATAGGTAATGTTAGAAGGGGCATTAGAGAGGAGGAGGAAGAAAAGAGGAGAAAAAGAAAACTAAGAATAATTTGAAGAGATTTGCCCTTTCAAACATCAAGACTTACTAGAAAATTAAGGCAGTTTGAATAATTTGGAAGTGGCACTGGGGCTGGATAAGTAACAGAATGGAATGGAATAAAAGAGCCCAGAAACTGGCCAAATGTATGTAGAAACTTGATTTATGACAGAACATCAGTTGCAAATTCATGGGAAAAAATGGTAGATTATATAACAAGTATTGACGGGCAATTGTTTGTGTTTATAGAAAAAGATAAAATTCAATTCATCTCTGACTTAGTAAAACTATGAAATCCATATGGATTAAATATATAAATATGAAAGGCATAATTACGATTTTGAGGCAAGGAACGATCTTTTAAACGCTATATGCAAAATAAAAGCTTTATTTTTTTAAATAAAACTAAGCTTTAAGTTTTTTAGTAAAAGGGGGACCATAAAAAGGATGTAAAAGACAAATCATTAACTGGAAAATATTTGCAGCCCAAGCAGCAACAACAAAAACCCTCCAAATCAGTAATAATCATTTAAAAATACATACAGCAGGGATAACTCTGGAATGGCAGAACAAAGAGCTCTGTGAAGACCCCTCCCCAGTGAGACAACCATAACTGGTTACATTTATTTTAAAAACTAATTAAAGTTTCTGGAAACTGTCCTAAGGCTGATTTTTAAGCAAATTTTTTAAATTACTCAAGAAAGGGATGCCTGGGTGCCTCAGTCGTCTGACTCTTGATTTCAACTCGGGTCATGATCTCACTGTTTGTGAGGTTGAGACCCGCCTCAGACAGAGTGCTGAGCATGGAGTTTGCTTTAGATTGTCTCTCTCTTCCTCTGCCCCTCTCCCCAACTCTCGCTTCCCCACCCCTCTCTCTCTCAAAGAAATGTATCAAATCTTGCTAAGAACAGCCAGCTTCTCTGGAACTTGAGGCAGGATCTACTCCCTTCCCAACCCCAAGCTGGGCAGGATGGAGGCTCCATTATGAGCAGTTAGGGCCAAAAAATATATGGCTTCCTTTCACCGCAGCTCTCAGCCAAAAGTGGTGGTCGTTCCCACTTTTGGTGTAGACTACCAGCATTTTTCATCCCTCCGAACTCTGTGTTGTAGAGATTCTATTCCAGATGAGTGTTACCAACAGTTCAGCAGCTCCCCTGCATCACCCACTCTTACCCCAGGGGTAGGGGATCATGAGCAGTGGAGCCCTGTCTCTCATCGCAACTCCCACCTAGGGCTGGGGTTCCACATCGGAAGAGAAAGCCAAGAATACTAGTGGCTACTGACCCCATCCATAAAATACTAGTGGCTACTGACCTCCACCCTATCTTCATGCCATATAGAAAAATTAATTTGAAATAGATCATAGACCTAAACATAAGTGTTATAACTTCCAAAAAATATTACAAGACAATCACTGTGAACTACAAGAAGGCAAAGAGTTTTCGTATAGAACGGAAAACATAAAACAAAGAAAAATTGATTTTTTGGACTTCAGCAGAATGAAAAACGTATGCCCTTCAAAAGACAATGCTAACACTTTATGTGTTACATGCACTGTAACACTTTTCTGCACTCTGTGGCTAGACACATGTATTTAACAGAGCATTGGTATCCAGAGTATATTAGAATAAAGCCCTATATCTCACTAATAAGAACACAAACAACTCTAATCCAAAGATTTGAATGGATGTTATATAAAAGAAGATGTAATTGGCTAATAAGCACACAAAAATGCTGATTATTAGTCATCATACAGATATAAGTTAAAACACAGTGAGAAACCTTTCCATAGCCATTGGAACACCTAAAATTATAAATACTAAAAATAGCACTGTGCAGGTACTTTAGAACTGTTTCTTATAAAGCTGAGCATCCACTTATCATACAGCCCAGTAAATCTAGATCCAGTAATGTTAGGTCCAGTAATGGTCCCCAAAGAAATGAACATGTACATCCGCACAGACTGGTAGATAAATATCAAAAGCATTTCTATTCAGAGTAGCCAAATACTGGACATAACTAAAATGTTCATTAATGTATATGCATTATATGCATAATGTCCATTAATGTTTATGCATGTAATCCATGCATAAACAACTTGGAGTCTATACCTACATTGGAATATTACTTAGCAACAAAAGAAAATTAAACTAGTGATACTCTCATTAACATAATCATTAAAAGTTATGCCGAAACAAGTATAATGGTTACATTCATATGAATTCTAAAAAAAGAACACCACTCTTTAGTGATGAAAAGCAGTATTAGGGTTTCCAGTAGTGGGGGTCAGATTTATTGCCAAATGGCATCAGGAAACTTGCCAAAATTCTTCAAACTGTTCTTTTAAAGTGAATACATTTTGTATTTAAATTATACCTCAATAAAATTATTTAAGGAAAAAAAAAACCCTACAAAATACAAAGAAAACAAGCTTCAAAAATGTTTCTTAGCTGGGGGCACCTGGGTGGCTCAGTCAGTCAGCGGTTGAGCGTCCGACTTCGGCTCAGGTCATGATCTCACCCTGCATGGGTTCGAGCCCCACATCAGGCTCTGTGCTGACAGTTCAGAGCCTGGAGCCTGCTTTGAATTCTGTGTCTCCCTCTCTCTCTGCCCTTCCCTACTCATGCTATGTCTCTCTGTGTCTCTCAAAAATAAATAAACATTGAAAAAGAACTTTAAAAAAAGTTTCTTAGCATTCTTTCTAATAACACAAACATGAACATTTTGAATCTATTGAATTAAAATAAAAAAGAATTGTATACAAAACACACCACAATCCAGCTATCCGAGGCTGAACAAAAAAAATCAAAAGCTTCAAAAATCTTTTTAAAGTGATGGAAACAAATAAAATGATTCTTTTTTTGGAATATAAATCTCAATAATTCAAAAATGTGAGTTGCTTATTCCTAATGCTGTAAATGTTGGATGAAAATTATATTCAAAGGTTGTAAATTAAAAGCGGAATGTGTGGCAAACATATTTTTTAAAAATGGCAATCAGGTCTTGTTAATCTCAGAGTTCAACCAACAGTAAAAATCAATATGAAAAAATAGCAAATATTATAAATCAATTGTATAAAATAAAGCATTTGGAATATTAAAATTGACTCCCCCAAATCATGAAAAAAACAAAACAGAAGCTAATTTGTGTAGCTCTCAAGCTCTTAAAACTGGGACAAATTGAGTGTAAAATAATATTGATTATATTGAATTATATCATATTAAACTGAAAACAAATCCATGAGTGTATACTAATATTCCTTCAAAACAGGAAAGGGAGAAAACAAAATGCCAACTGATAAATATACAGAAAAAATGGAGATTAGAGTATCACCATACTGTTTGCAAACCTAGAGGAGGATCATCCATTGATGCTAAAGCCATTGGGTGAAAAGTAGCTGTGCAACCAAGAATATTTGCATGGCCTCAAATTATCACCCCACAAAAAATTCACTGATTACAAAGGGGAAAGGGGAAAATGCAGTCTTGGGATAGATAGCCCCATGGGCAGCCATTTAACCAAGTGATTGAACTTGCATCACTGATATAGGTCATCATTAAGATGTTTCCATAACTATATCACCTATATTTTTATTTTGCCATTAATGTTTAATATGTTTATAAGATGAGGAAATAAATAAATCCAGGATACACGGAATTTTCCCTGGCCAGATTGTAGGAACTTGACTAAGACTTTCAAAAACTTCAGTGCAAAGAAAAAGAGAAAAATGTGAGCAGACTATTCTTTATCCAAAACGATTCAAGAGACGATGCAGTCAAATTTAATATGTGAACCTTGATTGCATGTGCACAGAGGAAAAGTTTTCTAAAGATATTTTTGTGATAATTTGGGGCATTTGAATATAGACTGCGGATTACATGATTTTTTCAATTTAATGTTGGTAGTCTTAAGTATAATGACATTCAAGCCATGTAGGAGCATGTCAGTCTTAAGAGATGCACCAGTAGAGAAATGTCTGTGTGTGTCCGTAGAAGAGATAGAGAGGGAGAAAAATCTTTTATTACTTCAACAAAATGTTAACAAATTGTGTGATTTAAGAATTATATGTTAATTTTACTTTTATTTCTATAGTCCTGTAGGCTTGAAGTTTTTCAAAATTAAAAATATTTAAAATAATATAGATAAACCATGTAGGCAAAACAAAGACAATAAAACGCTACCAGAATGTTAACACTACATTGAACAGCATAACTCGAGACATGAAATATTTGGAGTAACTTAAAAGTAATTGGCATAGTTCCATTATTGTTATAGTAATTTATGATTGTACTGGGTGCAAAATATCTCCCGACCTCAAAAACCAAGTTTTGGGAAAACAAATAGTGAAGTAAAATTTCATTCACTCTTCTTTCTTTTTTTTATTTATTTTTTTTAATTTTTTTTTTAATGTTTATTTATTTTGGGGACAGAGAGAGACAGAGCATGAATAGGGGAGGGGCAGAGAGAGAGGGAGACACAGAATCAGAAGCAGGCTCCAGGCTCTGAGCCATCAGCCCAGAGCCTGATGCGGGGCTCGAACTCACGGACCGCAAGATCATGACCTGAGCTGAAGTCCGACGCTTAACTGTCTGAGCCACCCAGGCGCCCCTTCTTTCTTTTTTTTAAATGAAGGTCTAAGTTTATTTATTTATTTTGAGAGAGAGAGAGAGAGAGAGAGAGAAGGCAGGAGAGGGACAGAGAGAGAGGGAGAGAGAGAATTCTAAGCAGGCTTGGTGCTAACAGCCTGATGCCAGGCTCGATCCCAGGTACCATGAGATCATGACCTGAGCCAAAACCAACAGTTTGTCGCTTAAACTATTGAGCCACTCAGGCGCCCCTCACTCATTATTTACGAATATTTAACTCATTTACATAAAATTTTAAAACACAAAAAGTAAGAGTTTGAGAATAGTTTAAGATACTTTGTCGTACTTACTCTTAGAGTAGCTGGAGAAAATACCGGAAATAATACGTGGAACTTTACTATCAGTGCTTAACAAAAACCATCTTACGAAATACTCATCGTAAAATTTGTTGGATATTTGCAAAGGTTGCAGTCAGTGTATTGTTATTCAGAAAGTCTGAAATTTAAGCCAATTTTTAAAAAAATCTCATTCCACTTTGGCAATACCTTCAGGGCAATACGCTCCTCTCTCCTAAGAAGATAATATCAGGTTAAAAAAAAAAAACATCGGAATCTCTTCTAAAATTTTTTTTATAAACTTTTGTTATCTTCTATTACACATCAAATAACCAATCACAGAACATGAAAATTTCTAACAAGCTGGTGGTAATTGACGTAATCCAGTTTGGAGGAGTATTTGCAGTTTGATGCAGCCGCAGTTTAGACACACAGGGTCTTAGAAACTGTGGCATGGTGATAAACACTTGGGCAAAATTATAGTTCAGCTTTACTAAATGATGTCTAATGGAGGTTTTAATACGTTTTTGGCTTCACAAGAAAGACAGATTTCGGTTCTTAGAGCTGACAGGTAATTCGACAGCTGGTAAGAGTAGTTGAACATATAACATTGAAAAGAAATTTTGCAAAGAAGTAATGCCTGTGCTAGAACACAAAGAAGGGAACTCAGAACTTAATTGAGCCACGGGCATCTGTATGGCCCTTTCTCGTCTAACAGTATATAGTGTTCTATCTCAGTTTTCTAAATTTGAAGATTCATTCAGCCAGAGCAGCGGACTTCATTTCAAACAAACGAAAGTAATACACATCTGATTTCACTTTAAACCTAACCTAAAGCGACCTAGGTTTGTATGTAAAAGACATCAAATTGCTATGCAAAAAGGTCTTTGAAATGAATTGAACATATCTAGGGCTGGGAACCTCGGGTGTTAAACAGGGGGAAATTTTTTTTTTAAATCTCATTAAATATTTCTCACTGTGGACCAGAATTTGTTTCTGTTTGATTCTACCCGGGGGTCCTGAAAGAGTGAGCAGCCTAATGTCTGAATGACAGGATAATAATAACACTCTATGTCTCCCATCCCCAAGGAACTCAAGGGCTTTGTAGGAATGATCTCATTAATCCTCACAACATCCCTGCAAGGTAGGTAGGCGAAAAGAACTGTCATAACCACTTTATAAATGAAAATAGTGGGAAATTTTTTGCAGTTTCACATAAATGAAAAAGAAAAGTACTACCTTTTGACTTGGAGTGTAGTAGCTGTGTATGCTGGACTGCTACTTTATTCACTGAGATTAGTTTTGTTTTGAAATCACTTAACTCGCTCAGCAACATCTTAATTTTGGAAATCCGTCTGCATCTCACCAAGGTTATAGTCTTCGATCGTTTCCATATGGAGCAAGAATATTTAAATCGTCATTGTAAGAGTTCGATCACAGGGACAGAGGTGGAAAATGAACACGACCTGAAAGGGTACAGCCTCACATGGTGTAAACAACAGTCCATCAAAAATAAATGTAAGTAAAGGAGGGCCTGGGTGGCTCAGTTGGTTAAGCGCCTGACTCTTGACTCCACTCAGGTCCGGATCTCGTGGTTGGTTCATGAGTTCGAGCCCCACGTCAGGCTCTGGGCTGGCGTTGTGGAACCTGCTTGGGATTCTCTCTCTCTCTCTCTCTCTCTCTCTCTCTCTCTTTCCCTCCCCAGATTGTGCTCTCTCTCTCTTAACATAAATAAATAAATATTTTAGAAAATAAATGTAAGCAAAAGAATAGTCAAATAAACAGGACATTTGCCTCACTACACATAGTTTTCCAATTCAATAAATGCCATAAGTATCCATATGGCATGGAAAATATTAAAACGTATCAGATGTTTTCTTGCTGCACATGGCAAAAAGCATAGAAAACACAAAAGGTACATAAAGCAATATATAATGATAAAAAAACATAAAAACCACTTTTCGTAATCCAACAATCCATAAACCACCATAAAATATTGGCATATTAAATTATAGGTCCACACCCACACATATTTTAGCGCATACATTATAAAGCCTATATTCTGTAATTATACTGAATAAGCAATTTTGAAAACACATTTAACCTAATATTGTAAGTATTTTTCAGGGGCTTAAAAATTCTTCAAAACATTAATTCCATGGAGTAGGATATCATAAATGCACGATATGTATTTAAACTCTTTCCTTTGGCAGGTAATAGGTTACATCTGCTTTTTGTATTAAAAGCAATGCAAGGATGAGTCTCTATAAGCATCAATTATTTGTCCACATTTCATGTTATTTCTGTAGATTGCTTCCTAAAGTGAATTGCACATGTAAAGGACATAAACTTGCCCTACCTTTTGGGATTCCAATCTCCAGGCTGTTCTTGGAGATTTATATAATCTACATTCCCAGTACCCATGTGACTTTGTCTTCACAGGCATTTATTGCTATGTTTTTTTTTCTTTTTTCTTTTTTGTCTCAAGTTTTTATTTAAATTCCAGTTAGCTAACATATAGTGCCATATTGGTTTGGGGAGTAGAATTTAGTGATTCATCGCATACGTATAACACCCAGTGCTCATCACAAGCGCCCACCCCCCCCCCCACACACACACACACCCCGCACGAGCAGCCTTCAATTTGGTCTCTGTACTCTCTCAAACTTTTAAATGTTTATTTGTTTGTTTTGTGATCAATGAGGTTCAACCTTGCACACACACACACCCTCTTTTTCATTAAGTATTTGTGGTGCCACATTTCTCCACTGTCTGTGTATTTATTTTCCTCAACCACCTACTGGGTTGTGTTTCTCACTACATTTTCGAAAATGATGTGTTGACTTATCAAAATAATACAACCTCTTTAAAAATATCAGGCTGAGGGGCGCCTGGGTGCCTCGGTGGGTTAAGTGGCCAACTTTGATTTTGGCTCAGGTCATGATCTCATGGTTTGTGAGTTCGAACCCCTCATCGGGCTTTGCGCTGACAGTGTGGAGCCTGCTTGGATTCTCTCTCTCCCTGTCTCCTTGTCTCTCTCTCTCTATCAAATTAAATAAATAAACTTAAAAAAAAAAAAACTTTAGAAAAAATATCAGGCTGAGAGGAGCCTGGGTTGCTCAGTTGGTTAAGCAACCAACTTTGGCTCAGGTCATGATCTCATGGTCTGACGGTTCAAGCCCCGTGTTGGGCTCTGTGCTGACAAGGTAGAGCCTGTTTCAGATTCTGTGCTCCCACTCTCTCTGCCCCTCCCCTGCTCATGGTCTCTCTCTCTCTCTCTCTTTCTCTCTTTCAAAAATAAATAAACATGAAACCTTTCTTAATTAATAGTGGCGCCTGGGTGGCTAAGTCGTTTGGGCAACCAGCTTCAGCTCAGGTAATGATCTCATGGTCTGTGGGTTCAAGCCCCGCATTGGACTCTGTCTCCCTCTCTCTCTTCTCCTCCCCTTCTTGTGTTCTATCAAAATAAATAAACATTAATTTTTTAATGAATAAAAAATGCATCAGGCTGAGAAAAAGGGAGACAAAGAAGAAAGCTCTTGCCACTAGAGTGGTGCCACTCTAGTGGGTGTCACTACAGCCCAAGTGACCATCTGGCCTCAAGGGTCCAGAAAGAGGCAAGTACTGAGAACAAATAGGAGGCTGAGCACTACAGAAAGAAATAATTTTGCAACGATACAATTCCATTAAACACGCCTAAAAACATTTTAAATTCAATTTTAATTACATTAAAGAAAAGAAATACAAACTCAATTGATACTGAAGGGATGCTAAAATTTCATGGAAGTGTTTCTTTACTCCAGGACATATTATTTCTTTAAAAACCTCTTTAAGATTGAGAGACACTGATATCTATGTTGAGTTTGGAGTTGTCATGGTTTTATTCAGCCCACATGATTATACTTTCAGTGCTATGAGATTGACTCCATGCTCTAAAAATGAGAATTTCAGTAGCCATCGATTTCTTTCCACCCCCTCTATCCCCACTGACCTATTTTTACTGCTGGGATTATTTTTTTTTCCTTGTCATATTTTATTGCATTTACATCCTGCTCAGATGTATAATTTTGTTTCTTTATTTAGATGAGCTTAATTCTCAAACCCATTCATTTTACCACATCTGCTCTTTTCAGACTTCTTTATTTTGAGTCCTTTATGGATTGGCTGTATTTCAAATATTACATGCTTATTTAACTAGCATGTAAATAATACTATATTTGAAAATGTCTTTTTACTTGATGCTCAAACATCTTGCCTATGTTTAAGATTTTGGAGTCACACTCCCTTTCCCTCGGAATAACATTGTATTTTCTCTATTGTCTTTTTTCTAGTTCTAGAGACGTCTGGGACAGCCTGACATCTTCTACTCCCAGTGTTTCCCCCTGTCTGTCCTGAGAATTCTCTCTTTATCCGGCAGTCTGCTCCCTTGCTCTGGATATGTCTGTATGTTGATCTCCTGCAGGTGTACTTCTGTTATACCTAGTGTGCGTTTCCATGGCCCAGTTCTTTCTTCACGTTATATTCTGTCATTTCTTCTGAGTTTTGATCTGTTCAGTCGGTAATCCACATTTCAGCTCTTCCTGTTCTATTTCCCCTGGTTCAAATTCACACATTAGTTCTGGAATGGCACAGTTCGGATTTCGTATTTATTGCCTGTATCCGTGGCTTTATCTTTCCCTCTCGTTGTGTCTTTGCATCTTTATGTCCCTGCATTTTTATTTTTACGTAATTTATACCATATAATGCACAGCACACACCATGCAATCTTCTGTTTTTCAGGCAGTGCTTTCCTTCACACTGTGCTTTACAAGCAATTTTCCTTTCTGTCCAATTCTATTTTCTCTCTGCTGCAGTGCTGT
Organism: Acinonyx jubatus; assembly: GCF_027475565.1. Taxonomy (NCBI): domain Eukaryota; kingdom Metazoa; phylum Chordata; class Mammalia; order Carnivora; family Felidae; genus Acinonyx; species Acinonyx jubatus. Next base: position 72,933,867 of record NC_069380.1, on the reverse strand, counting down.
GTATCATCTTTGTCCCATTTCTCCTTATCTAACTTACATTTAATGGCAACACCTCTATCCAGATATTTCCATGTGATAGCGTGTCTTTTCCCCTGCAGACTACAATTTGATGTCAGAAATTGAAGAGATCAAACAATTTCTGACATCAAATTTCTGACCTCCTCCTCGAATCCATCTGGAAAAGGCTTGTTCACCCAACTTGGCCAGTGCTCTGGAGGAAGGACAAAGTCCTTGTTGCCTCTGATCAAATCTCAGACAGGTGTATGGGAGCTTTTTCACTTCAAGGCTTCCCTTACTCAGCCCAGGGCCCACTTGATTCTTGGACTGCTTCTCCCCAGCTGGAGAGCATTAGCGCAGATTCTCAGGATTATGTGAACTCTTTCTCTCAGAACAGTTTCAGAGGTGTGGAGGGGCAGGTTGGAGATGAGTTAGTAAGAACGAAGAGGCTCATGAGACTCCTCCAGAATCTTTATTTCTTTGTGTGTTCTCTACTTCTAGAAGTCTGTAGAATAAGTCTATTCCCTTTTCCTTATCGCGTGATTCTTGGTAAAATGTTTTGCTGTATTAATTTGCTTATTGATCCATCATTATTTTATTTATTTAGTCTTATTGCGGTGTTTTTTATTTTAATTTATATCTGTTTTAAATTCAACATAAAATAAATTTATATTTATATTGAATACATTTATATATTTATTCTTTATTTAATACAATGTATAATAAATACATTTCAATTCATTATATATTTATTTTAATTCCTATTTCATGTTTAATATAATGTGTAATAACTATATTTAAATTTATTATATACTTTATTTTAATACCTGTGTAAATGTGTATATTGGGTATGCATAAAATTAAATTAAATTAAATTAAATGGGTAAGTAAATAAAAAATATCTTAAAGGGTCCATATTTTAAATATACAGAGCTATTCACATGTAATATGAAGAACTTCTAGGATCGCAAACGGACTGTCTTTCCCATAAGAAACTCACACACAGAAACACACACACGCATGCACACAAACGTTAGGAAAGGAAATGTGTGTGTGTGTGTGTGTGTGTGTGTTAATTTTAATTTTTTTTAATTAGAAAGAAACCATCAATTTATTTTTTAAACAATAATTACCTGTTTTGTAGCAATGGCATCTAAAAATTATTAAATAATACAGAAATATCAAAAATTTTTTAAATTGCCTAGTATTCTACCAATTACGGTTAACCATTATTAACATTTGATTGACATTATTTCAAATATCTCTTTATGATAGACAGAATGGTAGATTAGATATATAGACAAACATATTAAGAGCTACATATTGACAAAAATTACACAATTTCACAGAAATAACAATCACACTGTGAATGCTTTTAAAATAACATTTTATTACTTCATGTGATTAAATTTAAAATGTCAACTTTATTAACAGAAGAAATGGAAGTTAAATTAGAACACAGGATGATCAAACAAACACTCTTTACAAGGAAATATAATAGCTCCTAAATTAAATCCAGTAAGAATGCAGCATACATTTATATGCTTAAGGAGTGCTTTATATATATATATATACACACACACACACACACATATGTATATAGATACACACATATACACATGTGTATACGTGTATATATATACAGGTATACACATGTGTAGATACGTGTATATATACACATGTATATACACGTGTATACATGTATATATACACGTATCTACACATGTGTATACCTGTATATATACACACACATATATACGTGTGTGTGTATATATATGTGTATGTGTATATATATATATAAATTTACCATATATATATATTTATACACACACACACACACACACACACCTTGGTTTGCAAGCATAATTTGTTCCAGAAACATTCTTGTAATCCAAAGCACTCGTATATCAAAGTAAATTTCAAGAACCATTGGCTCACTTGTGACCATGTGCCATTTGGCATCACATACTGCTTGTATGGCAAGACATCTCTCATTTACCAAGTTAAAATTTATTAGAAATGTTTGCTTGTCTTGTGGAACATTCACAGAACAAGTTGCTCACAGACCAAGGTTTTTCTATATATATATTTAAATTTAAAATATAAATATATAAATATAAAGTTAGAAAATATCCCTTAAATACTGGATTTCAAGTAAGTAATTAGCACGGTTACCTTCACCTCATTTCCTGATATGTGCTTCTCATAGCATAGTGTTACAATGTCATCTAATAATATACACATGAAGTGTATTGATTATCATTTACAACTTAAATCTAGATGGATCCCAAAATTACTATTAGTTGTGCTACATGGCTCCTTTCCATTCTTGGGTATGATTTGACTTTGATATATCTCTGAGTCAGTTGAACTTTGCATACGCTAGCTACTTTTAATCTTCTAGGTCACAAATTCCTAAGGATTTAAGGATCTGTCAGACTATATTTTGACTTTATATTCAAAGATTTAGTATAAACTTGGGATCGTGGCTTACTCCAGAATTCTTTTCGGCAAACCTTCCTTATTGTCTGGCTTTGAATGTTGCTGTAAAGAATTCTAAGGACAGCTTGATATTTTCCCCTGTTTGGTGATTTTTCCTACCTAAATGCTTGTACATTCCTTTTTCCAGCCATTGAGTTTACTTGCTGTTACAGGATGTTGGTTTTTTTTTTTTAAGTTTATTTATTCTGAGAGAGAGAGAGCACCAGTGAGGGAGGAGCAAAGAGAGAGAGGGAGAGTGAGTCCCAAGCAAGCTCCACACTGTCAGCACAGAGCCCGATGCAGGCTTCAAATCCATGAACCACGAGATCATGACCTGAGCCTAAGTCTGACGTTTAACAGAATGAGCCACCCAGACATTCCTAGGATGTATTTTAGAGCTGATATTGTCAGTATTTCCTGGGATTCAGAGGGCTGTTTCCAACTGCAGATTCAGTTCTTCGCACACTTTGGGTATTTTTTTTTCTATTTCATCTTTGAATATTTCTTTTTCATTTACTCTGTCACATACACAATTGATTTGTTGGCTCTCTGTGTTTGTTTCTGTATCTATCATCCTACATCATATACCTGTTATTTCCCAATCTCCTTTGCTCCAGCCTGTCCACCACGTATGTAATGGCCTTAACTCCTGTGTATTCTGAGTATTATTTGTTGTTGTTTCTTACGTGTTTTTCGTGTCTATAATTTCTTTTGTTTCTTTCCGGAAATCTGTGAGCTTGCCTATCATTTCATTTTGTTGTCCAATAATTCCATGCTTAAGCCCTTTTAGTGACTACAATTTGCTTTTTCTCCCTCTTTGCTCACTTTTGAAAGAGAAATTCATAGAAAGCTCTCTGAGAATGAAGAAAAATTAGGGGAAATATTGTGTTTCTTTGAAAATTTATTTTCATATATAGATCATTCAGAAAAGATATGCTAATGTTTTTCTTTTTTTTACATTCCCCATGCTTATACACAAGGCCAGTATTGCTAACTATTTATTTATTTATTTATTTTTGTCATTCTTTTTTTTTTGTTTGTATCAGTAGAGTCAGGAGGGGCCATGAACTAAATGTGCCTCACTTTACTATTTTGAAATAGAAATCTTTTAGTGTTTTCTTTTCTTTCAATGAATATTATCTGGGTTTATTTTTTCTTATACTACATTTAATATTTCACTCAGTTAGAATCACTTTATGTGAAAAGGACTTTTTAAATTTTCAAATAGCTCTGCTATTTGAGAACATTAAATAAATTTTTCATAAATTTTTCAAAAAGATTGAAAACCTTATTACATGAAATAAATACATTTCTGTTATAGTTATTCTGGAAATGATTTTAGAGTCATTTCCCTCTAATCTTTATTTTATTCCCTGTAGAACCTACTAAAATTTATCTGAATTTTTCTCTATTGAGACGTATCATTGCTACTTTATTATAAGTACTCTAAACCAAAAGAGAACTAATAACTGATATACAAAGATCCTTACTACATAATGCCTAATACATGCTTTTTAAATTCAACAATGAAAATAAAACAGACCAGTATGGATGAACTAACTCTTATGGAAAGATTCTGTTAATAAGCTTGGAGTGCTTTTTTTGGATGAGGTGTTTTGGATTTATCATCATAACAAAATGCCAGAAAAGATAAGCTCTTTGTATTATTAGAGATCTTAGTTACAATTTAACAACATCATTAATGATAAAGACATTTAGCATAAAGGCAATATAACTGTCATGTATTTTGTTTAGTGAGTGAAAATACTGCTGCTAAGAAAAACCAGATTTCATAAATTCTCATTATTTTTGTAGTTTTTGTTACAACAGATGTATCTTAGTTTTTTCCCCCTGAAATTGGCTTTATTTAATTAATTTTTTCTGTCTCACTGAATTTGTTTTTAAATATCTGAGAAGTTTTCTTAAGCTTACTTTCAATAATACTTTCTTATAATTCTAGCGTCCTCTGAACTTTTAATTTTAAATGGACTAATACAAAAACCCTATCTAAATTTAAGTACTTTTTTATTGTATTTCTACAGATCTGGAGGGAAGACCACAATTGTAACGGTTCTCCTTTAACTCAGCATTATTTGGGACATCCCAGAGCTAAATTTCAGAAGAAAATGGTGACGTGTTCTACCCTAGGGATTTTGGTGTTCCACGATACAGTGAAAGAATATGCCTTTGTGTTAATTACGGCTTTGACATGGCTCCAGATGTACATAATACATGATGTGTAAGCCAGATGCCCATGTGTTCGGGCCTCCACCTGGACACTGCTGCTCGAGGAAATCAGAACCCCCTCCTGCTGCAGGTGGAACATGGCAGGCGTCCAAGATCTGTCTCATGATACGTTTGCTGCCCTCTGGGGAGAGGTGCAGGATTGCTCTGCAGAAACATTTATGATTTCATTAAAGAATGAATCACCAAGAGTCAATGGAGGCCTGCTAATTGGCATTTAGAGATATAAATTTATTTTAACTGTAAATGAAGGAATTTCCATCTCCTTCATCCCTAACCATTTGAGGAAGTTATATATCCTAGCAAACCTTTCTTACACTCCCTACTTTGAAAGCTTCCTAATGGTTTTTCAACTTCAGAAGGCTACATATTTCTACCAGAGGATTCCTGAAAACATTAAGAGATGTAGCTATGCCTTCAAATCTTTTATATAGCTTCTACTGAAATTTCACCCAGTGGCTCAGTAAGTTTTTCATTGTTCCACTGTCGTTCAAGAATTCTGGAATCCTGACATTTTGCAGAGTTTGTTGGCCAATATATTGATGACAGCGACACATTTGTCTTTTATCCAAAAGTATTTTCCTAGCTTTATATAAGGGAAAAATAACGGTTTTTGGCTTAAAGTTTATTGTATGTGATCATTATTTCTGTACCTATTTTTGAAGTATCTATCACCACTGAATAAATAATTATTTATATAGTGTTTGCAGTTGTTATCATAAATATGGTTTTAGTTTGGGCAGAGTGACTGTTTGTTTATCTGCCAGACTCTGTAAGTTAATTACTTATCTGTTTAGAGAAAATTCAGGAACATATATTGCTTCAACTATCCTTCCATTGTTGCTTTATAAAAATTCTATCACCTAAAACATATAACTTTGACTGGTCAAGATTCTATTATTCCACTGATTTTTTTTATTTCAATGGAAAGTATAATTGAATAAACCTATAAATCTGTAATTCTGACATTAATGTTTTCTTAGAAAACAAAATTATGTTGGTAAAGACTATTTTCTCATTAAAAATACTAGAAAAATAAGCATTTCTTATTTTCTCTTCATTAGCGAATATATTTTTATTAAAATTAACAAAATTGGGGCACCTGGGTGGCTCAGTCGGTTAAGCATCCGACTTCGACTCAGGTCATGATCTCGCCGTCTGTGAGTTTGAGCCCCGCATCGGGCTCTGTGCTGACAGTTCAGAGCCTAGATCCTGCTTCTGATTCTGTGTCCCCCCTCTCCCTCTGCCCCTCTCCTGCTCAAGCTCTGTCTCTCTCTGTCTCTCAAAAATAAATAAATGTAAAAAAAAAATAAAATAAAATAAATAAAATTAACAAAATTAAGAAATACCTAAATATAGTATTATTGTTGGCCCTATTTAATTGTATTAGACAAGTATTAATGAAGACAAAGTTTTACATGATCAATGCCTCTAATTATTCTATGACTTATTAAGTGCTTAACAAACCTTTCACCCTATAAAATTGGTACAAGTCACCTTTCTTAATTTTTAGTTTGAGAAGAACTTTGGTTTCCTATATTAAAATTGCAACCTCTATTCACACCCCAGCATAAATGCATGTTTAGAAAAAGTAACAAAAGAAATTAAGCAAAAATAAGTGTAAATACAATTTTCAAAGAATAAAAATACAGTTTGAGAAATAAAATTTTGATTTACCGTCATTGCTAAAATATAAACACTAGCATAATTATGAACTTCCACTATATTAACTCCTTTGTTTTATAAAATTTGCTTTTAAAATACAGATTCTCAGCTGTTAGATTATAATTCATTCTTCTTAATATCTTCCTGAAAGGTCTGACTCCACTTTTTTAGGAACAATGAGCTTTTTTATCATTTCTCTCTCTCTATTCTTCTGAAAGAAGCCTTAAATCACAGGACATAAGTCCAATGTCAAGAATTCACCAGTTTTGTTTTTTGTGGTGAACTGAATATACTGATTCTCTAAAAATTAATACATAAACCAAACACAGAATATCAAATAATTAGAAAATTGACAAATTACAGAATTACAATACAATCAACACCAAAATTCATATAATTCAGAAGTCACTCCAGAATTCTAAAAGGTTAAACATCATCAGTGTGAATGTTAGCTACATAGTTATATTCGTCTTAATCTTGGACTAAATTTACATTGGTTAGCTAAGTATCTTATTTTGAATAATTTTAAAATATATTTTTATATCTATACATTTGTGTTTTTCTATTTTGCAAAAATCACAGTACAGAAAAAATCAGTTTTGTTGTATTTCAATTACTGTGCGTGAGTTAAGCAAAAAAAACCTTCCTTTTACTTGTGTCTCTTCATTCATTCATTATATTTTTTTGAGAAAAGAAGATTAAGTGAAGAGTCTATATAATGGAAGTGACTTTATTTAGGAGAGTCTGGTTTCCATGAACTACACCTATTGAGTAGTTGACTAGGGGCAGTGAATAAATGGTAGCATTCTTTATCACATTATATAATAATTCATGTTGCTATTTCTCAATTGGATAGTTTTCCAGCATGTAGATGATCTGGCCTTGTAAATCAAAGTTCAATTCATACCTTTCAAAATCACAAATACATTACAAATCATGTAATAGTAATTCTCTATATTTAAAGAGTCCCTGTAGGAAATTTGTGACCTAAGTGAAATAATATTATTAGTGAAATGAAGCTTCATTTGAACCCCATTTTGATAAGCTATTTCAAAGAACTGAGCTTCATAAGAACAGGGAGATTTTCTATGAACCTGAAAATACCATCCGTAAGGTCTGTCGCTGTTTCTATGTTTATGCTTCTGAGCTCCTTTCTTAAGATTTCTTTTCTTAACACTAAATCTAAAATCATCTTTCTCTCTTTGAATTCTTAATCATTGCAGTCTCAAAGTGTTTTAAATTTTACAACTGCTTCACTTCCAGGGGAAGAGTTTTATTTTATGTTTCAAAGGTTTTTAATTTCAGCCTTCGTGTCACTTCCAGACAATTCAAAGAAGGAAGTTTTGAATCATCAGAGGTACTGATTACATCAAGGCTTAAAATGATGTACAAAATTACCTTTTACTAGATGAAGTCTACAGATGTAAACACAGAGGTTCCCCTACTTCCCAAAGGTTCCTGTTTCCCTGCTTCACTTTTACAAAAGACCTACATTAGTAAGGTAATAGCTTTTTTTGCAAAACCAAAGTCCCCGTGGATTTCTTTCGGTTAGCAAAAGGAGGCACTACTGTAAGTCCTTCATAAAAGGAGCAAGTTGTAAATCAAACTTCCAGAAGGAGGGGAATACTCTACACTTCATGTCGTTTCAGTTTATGAAAGATTTCATAGGCACATTCTACCTTCAGAGAGCGGGGGAGGGGAATCAGTAATCCCTTATTTGTAAGTATAACTGATTGAAAAACTGTAATTCATTGATTTATGTATGTTCATGATGTTTGTTGATGACCTGTTTTGTGCTTTATACTACACCACATTCTGGTATCAATAAAGACATCTTTGAGGGTTTCACTTAATCCACTGAAGAATTCAGAAATGAGTATGTAAGTGCAATGTAATGGACAAAAAGTGACAATACGGATATGCATGTTATGGGCACTTATCAAAGGGAGACTCTCACTCTTCACATTGGATCTGCACATGTCTTCCAAAGAGGAAGTAAACTTTGTTTCGGATTCGCAAGAGGGAGTTGGAGTTTGATAGGTAAAGAAGATGGTAAAAGAAGTCCAAGTAGAGAAGAAGCAAGGATAAATGGGCAGAAAGATGCAGACCTTGTCCCATTATATGAACAGACACAGAAATAGATTGTCTGGCATGTGAGAAGAAAGTTGGCCAAACATTATGGCAGGAAGTGTCACATAGTTTTATGTTGGACGTCATGCTAAAGAGTTTGCGCTGGTATACACAGGAAATGCTGTAAGACTTGACAGATTGTATGTCAAGAAGAGAAATCACCAGAATTTTGTTTGAGGAAAACCAGTCTGGATAGGAAAGCAAAATGGCCTACCCGGGAGTGAAAGAACCTAAAAGTTATGACACAGATCATTACAGGAATCTAGAAAAAGGAAGATGGATTGAAATAGTAGGTCGTAACAGAAGAAGAGGATCCTGATAGATTTTGGAGACATTTTGGAAATAATAGCTTTTCATAAGAAGGTTTACTGTTCTCATGTTATTAAATAAACTTTGGAACATAAGCTTAATTCTTGATCCAGCTAACACATAGGAACATGTGTTGGCAAATGTTTTATGGGTATTTAAATACCTTCCTGGGGTGCCTGGGTCACTCGTTGAGCATCCGACTTCGGCTCCGGTGATGATCTCACCATCATGACTTCAAGCCCCGCGTTGGGCTCTGTGCTGACAGCTCAGAGCCTGGAACCTGCTTCGGATTCTGTGCCTCCCTCTCTGTCTGCCCATCCTCCACTTGTGCACTCTCTCTCTCTCTCAAAAATAAATAAACATTAAAAATTTTTTTTAAATACCTTCTTGTTTTTCTCTCATAAGCATCCATAATACTATAAGGGGCTGAATAAAGAATAAAGAAAAAGGTAGAGGAAGGCATGAATCCCACCTAGTGAGACAATTTTCTGCTAAAACATTGTCTCATATTTTTATATACATATTAACGCTTGCTATTTTAAGATCTTCAATATCCATCCATATTAGACATGTTTTTTCATCCATGCCAAACTGCAAACATCTAAATGTATGCTTTATTTAAGACTTTTTCACAAGGGGTTCTGACCTAGATATTGACCCAACAGATATATTGAATCAATTAGTCTGGAAGATCAGAAACAATAGGTAGCCATATGAAAGGGGCATGTCCTAAGCCACCTGTAATTCAGTTACCTGCTCTGAGGGTCATCAAATGAAAGAGGGTAAGTATTACCCAGATCTTCTACCTTTTGATAGTACCACTGTGATACAAGAGGAGCACCACAATGCTTTGTCCGTCAGATCTGGACTGGCTGGAGGTGATGGGGAAATGCTGGCAGCTGACATATTCTCTATGGAGTAACTAACAGATGATGGCCCCATTGACTCAAGATCAGAGAGGATGATTGCTCTGGTGGCAAGCAAATCCATTTTAGAAGTTTATTTTGAGATTGTGTGAAGCATGAAAGGCATGTATTTAAGTTCTTTAGGATGTAAATGTGTAGATAGATGGACAGATTTTATATTTATAAATGTATATTTTAAGATAGTTTTCTATTTGTGTCTATGACTAGTCTACATGGATGCAATGGACACCATGAGAGTAGGTGGCCAGGAGGAACGTGCAGAATCAAGGAACAAGAATATTGGGGCTGAATCCACACACAAATAGACACATTTAAAAAGTGGTCGTTATAAAGTCAGTTAACAAGACAGAAAAAAACTGGTCGGTGAAATGAGAGTACAGGAGAAAAGCAGCCTCAAAACCAAGGAGAGGAATAATTTTAGTAAATGCCTGTTAATCTGAGTAATATGAAAAAAAAACTCAACATGACTCTTCCGAGGTGAATGTTGATGTTTCTGTAGGTGATAAGTAGATTTCTACATGTTCTGATGTCATAATTAACACCCATCGTTGTTTAATGAGGTGTATATGCAAAATTTCTTGAATGGCAATGAATTGAAGGCTATATGAATCCATAATACGCTTAATTAATGAAATAGCATTTTAACCAACCAGTAGGCAACGGCCTGCTTAGAATAAAAAGGGTTGTGACTGCAAATGAGTTTGTTACATTCACCAGTAATCAGATCTGAAAGATTGTTATGGTAATAATTTTTTTATAAATCAAAAAATAAATGGAATAAGCAGGATAACTGGAATTGAGATGAGGATCTCTGTGGCATTTGATTAACTGCCAGGAAATGACTGATTTTCCAGCAATCAAACTGAAAAAGGCAATCAGGTGGGTTTATAATATATACCACCACAGGTTCTGGGATATGTGTTATTCATAATTTACCCTTCTTGTGGATAATTAGCATTGTGAATACTCAGCATATATTAATGGTTCGCAAGTAAGAATTTACCAACGTGCTACAAGTTCAAAGGATCTCTACACCCCTCAAGGGACAGCAAAAAACATAGCGATCTTTTCAAATAGCACCTGTTATAATCAGATGCCAGCAAATGCAGCCATGAGCACTGAAACTCTTCAAATCTGTTGTGTTTGGGTTTGAAGGACATCACCATTAGGAGAGGTTAGGAAAAGAGCTCTTGAACTCTTCCAAGTTTTCTTTCCAGACAGAAAGAAAGGTAAATAAATGCATGCTTGGAACAAATGAAAATACAGAGCAAAGCAGTTCCCCACTCTACAGAAAGTTAAAGATCCTTCCAATGAATGACTAAAGACAATGGGTAGACATAAGAGAGCCACTTTAAGCAACTGTCTTTTCATAAGGGTCTGATATCTTAACATTCATGATTTGGAACCTAATCGGGGGCCATTTACAGCATTCAGTACTGTGAACTTAAACTCTCTTAATGAGAGAAATGCCTCATTCCCATTAAAAATCCAAATTCCAGTAATGTTAAAAATTTTCTTCATGCATACCTGAATATGGACATATAAATAAATTATTCCTTAAGAAATATGTTTTCCTTTGTCTTTTTAATTTACTAAAAATATAATTTTTAATATTTTAGCACCATTAGAACTATTTTTACTGAAAAAATCAATAGCTGTCACTTGATTTAAAAATCCACATGTTAAAAATATATTTTTACTTATTTTTAACTTTTTAATTTTTATTTTTGAGAGAGAGAGAGAGAGATCATGAGCAGGGGAGGGGCAGAGAGAGAGGGAGACACAGAATCCAAAGCAGGCTTCAGGCTCTGAGCTGTCAGCATAGAGACCGACGTGGGACTTGAACTCACAGTCCATGAGATCATGACCTGAGTCGAAGTCCGACGCTCAACAGACTGAGCTACCCCGGTGCCCCCGACGTAGATTTTTTAATGCAAAAGCGCTATTCTACTGATTACAATGCAAAAAGTAGGGGCAATACAGCTTACATTGGGTTCAGCTCCCTGTACTTAGAGATGGAGTAATCATCATTAAGTTTGCTGCTCAAAGTGATTTCGGAGTTAATTGGCAAACTGGTGTCTATGTGACTCAGAGAATTTGGGGAATTTTCTCGTCAGTATAGTATAGTTCTTTCCCTCTCACCGGGGCAGTAATTACAAACAACTAATTACTTAAGCTTCCCTACACATCATTTTTTCTCTCTCCATCTTGCTTTCTGGATCGCCACTCTGGATTCAGTTCAGTCTCGGAGACATTAATATTGCGATTTTCTAATGTTGGCACAGGAATAAGCAGAATGTGCCCTCCGACCCACAGCTCAGGAGTATGCTTTGGCACCAACACAAGTGGCTCTCGGGGCAGTGGTTTTAGGGCGACAGAAGCTGTCACAGCAGGAGCACTAGGTAGAAGCCAGCTAACCAGCTTTTTTCCATCTGAACCAGAACTTCCGTAAGAAGAGGCTGTTCCCATATCAGGCCTTCAAAAGTTAGAATGGCACCAAAACATCATTTGATGCACAAAACTCTGCCTAGAGAAATATCTTTATTGGTATTTTTCATGTTGCTTAGACTATGAATAACGAAGAGCACTTGTCTCTAATACCTGTCTGTCGATATGTGTGTGTGTCTGTGTGTGTGTTAGCACCTGTGTATTACACACACGTACACACATACGCATATTCACATTTCAGACAAATCCTAACCAGCTGTTGTTTTTTTTTTAATCCCATATTGTGTGATTCATTTATGGCAAATAGTTTATGCACTTGACCATCAGAAGTCTATAAACATGAGCATTTGACTATACCAATATTCATAATACTTTTGTGTTCAAAAACTGCCCCCCCCAAACCTTCTTTTCTTAGTATTTCATGTGGTATTAAAAAGAGAGAGAGAGAGGTTCTCTAATTATTTTCTACATGCTCCAAAGACCCTTTACTAAATTTGCCAGGGGACTATAGACTTTTGAAAGAATTTAAAAATTTTAAATGAAGAGATTATTTAACTTCAATATAGAATTTAGGTTTAATTTTCGTTACAAAGCAGCCATGATCAACTCTCTGAAAATAGGACCTAAACCTGGGTCAGCCTTCGTCACTTCTGTGACTTGATTCAATGAAGTGTGACCATCACCTTCAAAAGCACCGGGACAATAACGAGACAGTTCAACAGTGATGGGATCAGAGAATTTCAGAGTCCGAAATCACATGTGGGATCCATGCAATCCCCTAAAAGCATGGAAGAGAAATAGATAATGATACTATTTTTTTTAAAAAAGAATAATTTGTTGTGTTGAAAGAGAAGGCAAAGGAGTACCTTGCAATTGCAAATATGTACATAAAAATGGAATATAAGGATGCCTTTGCCCCACATCACAGCAACACACACACACACAGGGACACATAATCACACATAATGGCAATATATACCCCTTCCTGTCCACTCAAGGCAAAGAGTGGAAGTATACTATGTTGGAAATCAAGACATTTGCAAATAGGTGAGTAAATACACAATGATGTGAGCTGTTGTTCAGACTATCCGAAGAACTTCTAAATGCTGAAATCTCAATATTTTCGTGAAAAAAATATTGGTTAATATTTGTAGAGTCGTTTTTAGATTTCAAAGCACTTTTTATGTACCTCATTAAACTGACACAATAATCCTGTGAGATAGGTATTAATACCCAAATTTGCCATATGTGGAAAATAAATATTGGAGAAAATATAACGTAACAAGAATCCCACAGTTAGTAACTTTCTTTGACGATAGCACTGCTGGTGTAATACCACAAGAGATAGGCAAAACAACTTATCTGAAGAAATGTTGGGTTTTAGAAAGATTTCCTTACAAATTAAGCATTAAAAGTTTAGGTTTTCAAACAGGAAGTGTCTGTTGTTCGGGGAATACACTCAAGCAGACATAGATAATCCTGGGTAAATTCGCACCGCCTGATGGAGAGAACACTGGCGTGGGCAGAGTCAAACTTGAAATTAACGCCAGGCTTAACGTTTTACTCTTGTGTCCCATTGCCTTTATTTATTTACCTCCATTGAACATTAGTGATGTCATTGATGAAAAGTGGAAAATGCCCATTTCAAAGGGCTGGTGTGAGGCTCAAAGGAGATGACGTGTGTGCAATGTTTCCTGCCAGCGCTTCCGTGAGACCCATTCAGAAGTTTTGCACAAAAACTACATTTCGTAGATTTATGCAGAGATCTTCTGTCTCATTCAGACAGGGCTATGGTTCCATTTAGAAACATATATATACATATAGGTAAGTTTATATACACACGTATGCATACTTATATACATACATGTAGGTGTAGAAATTAGCATATATAGATAAATATAGATATAGATAATATAGATATAAGATACAGATATAAAAACACATTGATAGATGATAGATAGATAGATAGACCCAAAATTCAGCAAAATGCTAGAATCAAAAAATACTGAAACAAACCCAACTAAAATCTGGAACAAAACAAAGATAACTATATAACTGCAATCATGTCATGATGCAAATGAGGAACTAGGCAAAAAAAATAAAATAGAAAAGAAAAGAAAGAATTATAGTTGTAAAAATCCAAAAGAAAGAAGCAAATAAAATGATCAATCTTAGCTGACAACGATGCCTGCCTAAGAAACTAAAAACAATAATAAAAAAAAATGATTGGAACCAAAAAAATTCAGAAAGATTTTATTAAACATAAAGATATAAAGAAATCAGTTGCTTTTACACATACAAACACTAACTAGTTAGAAGATACAATTGAAAGAAAGGTCCTTTATAAAAAAAATTAAAATGATAAAACACCTATACGTTTGCTAAGACCTGTGCCAGACTTATACAAAAATGACTTTTTTTAAATGTTGTTTTTAACTTATCTTTGAGAGAGACAGAGCGAGTGGGAGAGGGGCAGAGAGAGAGAGAGGGAGACACAGAATCCGAAGCAGGCTCCAGGTTCTGAGCTGTCAGCACAGAGCCCGACACGGGGCTCGAACTCACAAACTGTGAGATCATGACCTGAGCCGAAGTTGGACGCTCAACTGACTCAGCCACCCAGGCGCCCCAAAAAGGACTTTCAAACACTAGTGAAAAACAAAAAATAAAAATTAAACAAAAGGAAACACACGTCATGCTCCCTGAGAGGAAGACTCAATGTCGCCCAAAGGCCATTTTTCTTTAAGTTCATTTGCATATGTTACATGTACCTAATGAGATGCCAAAATTGTGCTTTTTAGAACCAGATCGGTTGGTTATAAAGTTAATATGAAGAAATAAACATCATGAAAAAAGAAGTTGGTCTTTGCTGAACTAACAGGCCAAGGAAAAGCATTGGT
Source organism: Acinonyx jubatus (assembly GCF_027475565.1). Lineage (NCBI taxonomy): Eukaryota > Metazoa > Chordata > Mammalia > Carnivora > Felidae > Acinonyx > Acinonyx jubatus. The sequence continues at coordinate 72,918,770 of NC_069380.1, read as the reverse complement.
CCTGCTAAATATTAAAATATAAGGCATCCATACTAACAATAATGTGGCGTAGGTATATAAATAGACAATCAAACAGAATTCAGAACCTACAAAAATTTAAAAATCTTAAAAAAGAATGGAATTCAGTGTAATGTAAAGATTGCTCCTAACTTACAATATCAGCAAGGAAGAAGAGGCTATTCTATCTGGCGGAATAACTAAGTGGACATCTGCAAAAATGTAATGTTGGATCCCTATACCACCCTTACTCCGGGATAAATTTCCAATGACCAAAGATTCATATGTGAAATAAGTAAGCCGTGAAACTACTAGAAGAAAACATGGCTGAACCCCGTCATAATATCAAAATGGGAAAAGTCTTTTTAACTAAGGCTTAAAACCCAAAAGCCATAAATGAAGAGCTTGATAAATTTACCTGCCTAAAAATCAAAACCGCCTAATATAGAAGTTTACCCAAGACAAACTCAGGAGGAGGGTGGTGGGGTGGGAGGGAGCAGGGCTCAAACTTACCATAAGAATCAAGCCTGGATAGTTAAATTGATAAGAAAGCAATCTGGGGACGCCTGGGTGGCTCAGTCGGTTAAGCGTCCGACTTCAGCTCAGGTCACGATCTCGTGGTCCGTGAGTTCGAGCCCCGCGTCGGGCTCTGGGCTGATGGCTCAGAGCCTGGAGCCTGCTTCCGATTCTGTGTCTCCCTCTCTCTCTGCCCCTCCCCCATTCATGCTCTGTCTCTCTCTGTCTCAAAAATAAATAAACATTAAAAAAAATTTAATAAAAAAAAAGAAAGCAAGCAATCTGAAACCCAGTAGGAAAAGTAGTGACAGTTTACCCCAAAGAAAATTTAAAGGATCCTTAAACACATGAAATGCATGGTCATCCTGTCATACAGTAAGCAAAGTATTTACTAAAGCTATAGTGAAATATGTTTTTTTCCAGACATTGAAGGGGAAAAAGTTGTGTTTTTTTTTAATTTTTTAAATGTTTTTATTTATTTTTGAGAGAGAGAGGGAGGGGCAGAGAGAGGGAGACACAGAATCCAAAGCAGGCTCCAGGCTCCAGCTGTCAGCACAGAGCCTGACGCGGGGCTTGAACTTGTGAATGGTGAGATTATAACCTGAGCTGAAGTCAGACACTTAACCGACTAAGCCACCCAGGCGCCCCAAAAGTTGTATTTTTGATAATTTACTGTGTAGTGAGGCTGCAGGGAACCGGGCACATTCATACATTAGTGGGGTAGGAAATAACTCAAATATCCAGCGGGAAATAACCCAAACAGCTAACGTCTCATAATGAAAGGTGACACAGCTTCAAATGAAAGAATGGTAGGGGCGCCTGGGTGGCTCAGTCTACGAAGCTTCCAACTCTTGATTCCAGCTCAGGTCATGATCTCAGGGTTCGTGAATTCAAGCCCCACATCGGGCTCTGTGCTGATCGTGTGAAGCCTGCGTGGGATTCTCCCTCTCTCTAATAAATAAAGAAACATTTTTTAACAAGAATGATAAAACTGTATTCAACTGTGGAAGTATCTCCAAGATACTCCAAGTACAAAACAAGATACAGTCATGCTAGTGTGTGTTGTGTTTGGCAACACCTTGGTACGTACACGAAAAAGAATAAGAACGTACACGTGTGTGTGTTTGCATGGGCGACATAGACTTCGGAAAGAAGCATAAGAAACGAGTGACCGTGGTTACCCTTGCGTGGGTGTGCATGCTGCTGGGATGGCTGTGCAGGTGGAGGATGAGAACAGGAGACTTTCCCTTCATATATTTTATAACTTCTGATTTTACCTTGAAATTCTTTGATTATCTATTCAGTTTCTTGAATCACAAGAAAAATACCAGAGGAAGCAAAGGCTAATATATATATATATGTAATATATATATATATATATGTAATATATTTATAAGCTAATATATATATGTAATCTATATATGTAATATATGTATGTAATATGTATGTAATATATATTACATATATATGTAATATGTATGTAATATATGTATGTAATATATATGTAATATATATATGTAATATATATGTAATATATATTCATTTATTCATTTATTCCATCTATTCATTTATTCCACAAATGTTTACTCAACAACGACAGTGTGGCAAGAACTGTGCCAGGCGATGGGGGAGGAATGATGACAATTCTGGTACTTAAGGAGCATATAGTCGAGTGAAAGAAGTTGACAAGCAATCATGACCTAGATTTACAACTTGAGTGGTTGAGGAAAAGGAAGCTACACCAGTAGAAAGAAAAGTCAAAAGGGAAAACCACTTTACGAAATAATATAGTTGATAGGAGATGCTTTGGGGTTTGATGAAATGAAGGATTTATGCATATTAAAAATTCCACCAGGGAGTAGATAAGAGAGCAGCGTTTAGAAAAGATTCTAAAACTGAGGGGCACCTGCGGGGCTCAGTCAGTTAAGGGTCCGACTTCGGCTCAGGTCATGGTCTTGCAGTCCGTGAGTTCGAGCCCCGTGTCAGGTTTAGTGCTGACAGCTCCCAGCCTGGAGCCTGCTTCGGATTCTGTGTCTCCCTCTCTCTCTGCCCCTCCCCCGCTCGCACTCTGTGTGTGTCTCTCTCTCTCTCTCTCTTAAAAATAAATAAACATTACCAAAGAAAAAAAGAAAAGATTCCAAAACTGGATTTTCAGGATTCTTTTGAGGTGGAAAGTCTAAAAGAGAAAGCAAAAAGAGAGGGAACCTGGAAGGGATCCTGGGCAATGTCCTCGTTTATTGGGTTGCAGACATTTTTCTTTTTCATCGGAGTTCCATTCAAGATTCTGATTTTTAAAAGTAGCCTCGGTAAAGGAAAGATTGTGGTGTTTTTCGAATATACCTAAAAAGGGCTTAAAGCACTATAACAGTCTTGGGCAACACCTCTAGCTTTTTCTTATAATAATAATTAAAACGAAAACTCCATAGTGAAGATAAGTACCGTCTATGACGTGATCTTTCTGAGGTTGTGTATCTGACATCTGGTGAGATGATGCCTGGTGCCGGTGTGTGATTTATGACGCAGGAAATGTGCAGGTTCCTTGGATCCAGTATTACTCAGGTGAAAAAGACAGTTTGATCCAAATCCACTTTCCCTTCTTGGTGGTCATTCAGAGAAGTCATTTCATGTTGAATATTGATTCTTCCTAGAGCCAGCTGGCAGAACACCATGGTAATGAGGCCAGGGTTGCCCATTGGCTCCTGGTACTGCGGGCGGCCCCACACGGGGACAGCTTTTTGGTAGGTGCTTCTAATCAAGTCCAGCTGTCTCCAAGTTTGGTACTGGGCACAAAGGGACCCGGGTGGGAAAGGTGAATTCTTCAGCAGGAACAGCATCTACAAAAGTCGCAGAAGTTTCTAACCTAGTTAACTCACATCTCAACACAACAGACTGTGGGCTCCTGCCACCTGCATTTGCCCTTGAGGGTTTTCTTTTTCTTTACATGTAACACAAAGGTATGCAAATAAGTATGTCGCAAAAGACTCACTCAACCAGGATGCAGGGAAAATCCAAGGTGATGCCTGCAAGTGTGGTCGCATCCCTCCGATGCCTCCTAGGAGCTGTTCTTGTCAACCAGACCAGGCTGTACTGTTCTCGTTTTAAATCCGAACATAGGGGCACCTGGGTGGCTCAGTCGGTTAAGCGTCGGACTTCGGCTCAGGTCATGATCTCAAGGTCCATGAGTTCGAGCCCCGCGTCAGGCTCTGTGCTGACAGCTCAGAGCCTGGATCCTGTTTCAGATTCTGTGTCTCCCTCTCTCTCTGACCCTCCCCCATTCATGCTCTGTCTCAAAAATAAATAAACGTTAAAAAAAAATTAAAAATACAGCTTCCCCGTGCAGGAAAAGAAACCCACAAACAAAAATGCATTTTCAGACCCCATCACAAGTTCTGCCAGCATAGAGTTTACAAGTGTAACAATGGCAGCTGTTCCCACTGGTAAGAACAGCTGGGAAAAACCGAACCAGAGTCATTATCTCTCAGATTATGATCTATTGGAACGATGCCCAAAATATCAACACTGACACTGAGTGACAGCGGTTAGCCTCTCATAACCCCCGTTAAGTTTGTGTTTCATTTCACCAAGAGAAATTAGGAGTATCACATATTCAAAAACAAACAAAACATCTCAGAATTATCCCAACAATTGAGGTACAAGCCGATTTTCTTTTACGTATTTCAAGCTGCTGGTATTCAAGATCAGAATAAATATTAATCACTCTATTCCCCCTGAAAGATTACAATCTAAAGCAGATACACTTTGGGGAAGAGAAGTAATAGACTTGATATACTGTCCAGGTTAGCCAGGAAATACAATCCGGTTGTGATGATTAGAAACTTCCATGGCTAAAAACAGATACCCCCAATGTCCAGATGACTGAGAATGGGTGAATATCTTGTCAACCTTATGCTCTGTGGGCTTGAATTGGGATTATAATTCAGAAGATGAGTTAAATTTAAGGAAAATCTTAAGGGAAATTTAGAAAAGAGAACAATGTGTTGGATGAAAGGAAGGATGTAATGCAAACAGAGGCAGAAAGAAAAGAGTTATCAATTCAGTTAGGGTAAGAGCTGGAGCACATAATATTGTCATTATGATTTTGGCTACAGAAGTAAAGTGAAAGTTCATTTTTTCTTGTTTTTAATGAACATCATAGAACAAAGAACAATCAACCCAGACATTAGGTAGCCACAAAGTTGGCTTAATACAACTGGAATAAAAGGCACCAGATTCTGGAAGAATTTGATATCAAGAGAAATTAAGTTTATGTGCAAAATAGAGTCAGGAAAAAAAAAAACACACGTGGAATCTCTACCCATCATGCATTCCTTTATACCCATCGGATTTTACGTTTAGCAGAAAAATTTAATTCAATTACTCCAGATAAGTGATGAGGTTACAAAAACAGAGATGACATCATGACTTACTAAAAAAAAAAAACAAAAACAAAAACAAAACCATGATGGGTGCCCGGGTGGCTCAGTCGGTTAAGCGTCCGACTTTGGCTCAGGCCCTGATCTCGCAGTTTGTGAGTTCAAGCCCCACGTCGGGCTTTGTGCTGACAGCTCGGAGCCTGGAACCTGCTTCGGATTCTGTCCCCTCCCCCACTTGTGCTCTATCAAAAATGAATAAATATTAAAAAAAAAATTTTTAAAGCATGAGTTTTAGAATTAGGCAGAAAGAAGATATAGCTGGCAAATTGCTAAATCACAATTGCTAAAGTTTATCCAGTGCTTCCTATGTACCGAGGGGTCTTCTGCAGGCTGGACACGAATTTATTTCTCACCAAATTCCCCCTAACTGTCCTATGATTTTGGTTATTATTATAGATGAGGGAAATCAGCCACAGAGAAGAAGCTGAGTGTGTTGGTCAAGGTCATATAGTAAGTGGCAGGGATACACTGTAAATCACTTCATTTCCCTTAAGTGTCACCAGCTGGGTGACCCTAGGAAAGTCATCTCACCTCGTCCCCTCACTGCCCTTCTGTGCAATATGTCCTCTTGTCCAGCTCTTCTGTACCCTAAGAGTGAAACTTCATAAAGGGCATCGTGCGTTAGCATCAAAACCAGTAATTTCTGCAGAAGAGTAGCTCAGTGCTGGTTGACATCATCATGGCGGTCAGCAGAGATTTTCTGTGGGGGACCTCAGGAGGAGAAAAAGACCACTGTCCTTCCCAAATGCCTAAAATGAGAAAGTTCCTTGATTGCTCTTACTTGGTAGGCGAGGGACTCTTGTAAAGTAACCTGTTTGCCACAGTCTTGAGAAGTACTTATTTGCGTTGAGCTCCAGATGTAAGCCTCATGCTGTGACATTTTTCTCCCTCCACATTAATAAAAAATAAACTGAGAAGTAATACATATCAGAGGTGCTAATGAGAGGAGGCAGTAAGTCCGAAGATGAGGAACAGACTTAATGGCTTCCTATATAATTAGTGATTGACTTTATTCCTGTCTGCATGGACCAAGAGGGGTTTTTCATTCCCCTCAATTCAGCTAAACTTTAAACAGGGGTCTTCTGCCTCTGGTCCCTGATCTCACTTCCCTCAGAGCACTTAAGGTAGCAAACTCATAATTGCAAACTCTTTCTCTGCTCTTTGAGGTGCAAATCTTCTCTCAGCCTCTTGCCAGTTTTACAACCCAGGACTGTCTTTCTCTAGGACCTGGAAGCCATCCCTTTAACATGTAATAAGGGGAGGTGGTACCTCTGTTCCCCAGTCTCTATGGGACAGTAGGAGCACCAATTGGCAAATGCAGATGCCTAATAGCATCCCTCCAGCATCTTGCTAATGTCCTCCAGTGCTTTTAAACTAGCTTCCCCAGTGCTTAACTCCCCCCTCTTTTGTTTGAAGAACTGAGCTCTGTCTCTCTCTTGTTGCAGTGGTCTTGACCAAAGTCTCCCTTTCCTGTTGAACTGCATCTGATGCAATTTTTCTTTGACAGCGGTGGTTTTAACATTCACTGAAGAGGGCAGACACTAGACAGGAAAAGGGAAGATGAGTGTGTAAGTGGATTTTCTGGGGCCGGCATCCCTCCTCATGAGCTCTTTATGTAAAAGCAGGGGCACCTCCGTGACATCGTGATTGGGTCATGAAAGGAGGCACCCCCAGAACGCAAAAATCTTGGTAAGAACTGAAAAGGAGGGGGAAAGGGTGAAAAATAAATGACAGCTTTAAAAAAGAACAATTATAAAATTTATATTCTAAAGGCATAATAATAGACTTTTATGCAAATTAAAATGCATTTAAATGCAAATTCAAGGCATATTTTTATGCAAATTCATATGTGGTCCTCCTGCCTATTTCGCATATTTTGGCTATGACCTTGTAAAGACCTTAGCAACAATTCCTACCTAAAGCTTTAAAGAGTTGGGTAAAGGAGAAATCTTTTGTGAGCCATCTCCAAGGGACTGGGTGGTTTTGGGAGGAGGAAGAGTACAATAATTTCCTAAATATCTGAAATACTTAGGAGAAGCCAGAGCAAGAAAACTTTTCCAGGACAGCTCCAGCCATGATGGGCCAGTGTGGATTTCTGAGCTCTTGGTAGTCATTAGAACCCATTGTCTACCCAGCAGCATGAAGGAGCCCTGAGGAGCAGACCTAACCTTTCTTGGGGCTGGGGGATCTTGGAAAACACCTGCTGCCTCTAAGAAGAAAGGCAGGTGCCACCTCTGTCCCTTTACCCATGAGAACCCATATCAATATACTAGCTGTGGGATCTTAGGTGAATAAAAGATTTAACTCTCTGAGCCTCAGATCCTCAACCAAAACAGAAATAAAGGTCTAGGGGGGGTGCCTGGGTGGGTGGCTCAGTCAGTGAAGCGTCCAAATCCTGATTTTGGCTCAAGTCATGATCTCGTAGTTTGTGAGATTGAGCCCCGAGTCGGACTCTGCATCGACAGCACTGAACCTGCTTGGAATTCTCTCGTTCCCTCTCTCGCTGCCCCTCCTCTGCTCATTCTCTCCTCTCTCTCTCTCTCTCTCAATAAATAAATAAATAAACTTAAAAGAAAGAAATAAAAGTCTCTAATAAAGAGGACGTTACAATGCAGAATACTCTACCTGGTATAGAGAAGTCACTAAATATAGGCAACTGCCATTGTCATTATTATCTTTGCAATTATTGTGACTTTTCCCCACACTTTATCCTTTATTCCCAACTACCAACCCTACCAATCTTAACAGCCCTTTCCCGCCTGACTGTAGGTTCCTGTGTGTATGTGTGTGTGTGTGTGTGTGTGTGTGTGTGTGTGTGTATGTGTGTGTGTTCTCCAGGCACCTAATGCGTAACTGTTCTTGTCTGAGAAATGAATATCAAGCAGCTTCAGTCTTGGATCAATTCATGTTTACCACACAACATTTGCTATAATGTCATAGACGCAATATTTGCTCAATACTTATTTCTCAGTGACTTGCCAAGTCCCATGCTGTATCGGTTTGCTGGGGCTGCTGTAACAAGGTATCACACGCTGGGTGGCTGAAACAACGGAATTTACTTTCTCACAGTTGTGGAGGCTGGATATCCAAGATCAAGGACTTGGCAGGCTTGGTGTCTCCTCTCTCCTTGGCTCATAGATGGCCGTCTTCCCCCTGTGCCTTCATATCTTCCTTTTCTGTGAGTCAGGACCCACCCCTCTCTTAATAAGGATGCCAGTTATATTAGACTGGGGTCTACCCTAATGGCCTCATTTTAACTTAATAACTTTTGTAAAAGATCTTGTCTCCAAGTACGATCACATTCTGAGCTACTAGGTATTAGGATTTCAATATATGAATTTCGTGAGGGACATAATTCAGCCCATAACATGCTCAGCCTTCATAAGCATCTATTTTTTTTTCTTTTCAATATAATCTGTGCCAAGTTAGCTAATATACAGTGTATACAGTGTGCTCTTAATTTCGGGACTAGATTCCCATGATTTATCACTTACTTACAACACCCAGTGTTCATCCCAACAAGTGCCCTCCTCAATGCCCATCACCCATTTTTCCCTCTCCTCCACCCCCCACTATCAACCTTCAGTTTGTTCTCTGTATTTAAGAGTCTCTTATGGTTTGCCTCCCTCTCTGTTTGAAACTATTTTTCCCCTTCCCTTCCCCCATGGTCTTCTGTTAAGTTTCTCGAGTTCCACATATGAGTGAAAGCATATGTTATCTGTCTTTCTCTGACTGACTTATTTCACTTAGCATAATACCCTCCAGTTCCATCCACGTTGTTGCAAATGGCAGGATTTCATTCTTTCTCATTGCCCAGTAGCACTGCATCGTATATATAACCATACTTTCTTTATCCATTCATCTGTTGATGGACATTTGGGCTCCTTCCATGATTTGACTAATGTTGACAGTGTTGCTATAAACATTGGGGTACAACTGTCCCTATGAATCAGCACTCCTGTATCCTTGGATAATTAAGGTCACATAAGCATCTATTTTGTATACTTTTCTCACTTCACCCATTATATTTTCCCATAATTGTTGTCTGTATTCAGACTCCTTTCAAACTTAATGGGATACAGAAAGACCCTAGTCTAGGTATGTGACTCAGAGTCACCTAACCTCTTAGAATAGGCTGGGATCTTGCATAAGAATACATAATAGAAAGAATAAGACCGTAAATTCCTGGGAAGCGAACTCCAAGTATTGTATTTCTTTGTAAATCCCACAGTGCTCAGGCCACACAGTAAACTCAGAGTAAATGCCTGTTGGAAGAATGAGTGAATTGATAAATGAGCGAGCAGCAGTCAGGAAGCAACAACTAATATAATCCCGCTTCTTCTAAAGGCCCACAAAGTAATCCAGTTGCCTTGTCAAAGACTCTTTGGAGCTGCCTAACTGGGAAATCTTCAATTTAAGAAATGGCCTAGGGACCCATATTCATGTGCAGAGTAGCCTGAACTACATCTTGAGCTCTTCCAATGTTTCCAGAGTTCCATGAGCGTCCTTCCAGAGTATAAAGATATGTCACAGAAGGAATCTGCCAAGGTGTTGAGTAGACTCTGGGGAGAAGAAAGACAAGAATACCACACAGCTGCAATGATTGAAAGCAAGAAATTGAATCATGAAAATTGGCAGGTCATTGCATTTCTCCTTTCGGAAGACCTATTTTGTTCGCTCTGACCAAATAGCAGGCTTAATCCACAAACAAGGAGGCGACCCATTTAATCCCACAATGACTGTGCCTTCAAGTGATGAAATAAAATTAGTCCTTCCAATAAACATAATCTACCAACACACTAACCACGGTGCTACATCTACAGGGAACTGTGTAAGTGTACAATTGTCCATTCCCAACAGAAAGCCATCATCTATATTTTTAAAGAAATCTGCAGCTCCCCTAACTCCACGACTTGCCCTATCCATCATCTTCAAGTCCCTGTCCGTTCATTTCCCACTTTTTCCACTTTAAAATTGAACTTCAAAAAATTAGATGAGCTAGATAGATGATAGATAAATAAAAATAAAGATAGAATCAGAGATAAAATCATCAAAACTCTAATCTCCATATAGAAAAAAGATTCCTCTTACCAACACCCATCTTCATTCTCTGTTTGTAATTTTGTTTTGGTTTTCAACAAAGACAAAGAGAAAGAACGGAGGAGGACAGAGGAGACAAGTGTACATTTCTAAGTGTTTTATCAGAGCGTGAGTTTGGAGGTTGTGTTACAGTCCCTAGTGGAAATTTGTTTTCATCACAAACCACCTCACGGTATGATACAATTTATCATGATTGCCATCCTAAGCTCAAGAGAGAGCAGAAATAGAATCCTCGAGGCTCTGTGGGGAAGAACCGGTGTACCCAAGTGCCTGGTTAAACCTTAGAAAATCGTCATTGTCACTGGATGCTAGATGCTAGCTACTTATTCTCACAAATCAGTAAATGACCCTAATTTCCCAACCTCATCTCTTAAATGGGCCGGAATGTATCAATCGGTAAATTTTTAGGGGAAAAAAATCATTCAAGTGCATTAAGATGCTTTCCCAAAGTCAACAGCAACATATTGTATGCACTTCTAATTCTTTATAAAGACAAGGCATCTTACATTTACTTCTTTTCTTTTACTTTCTTTTCCTTCAACTGCGTCTTAATGCCCCATGAGCATTTAAAATTCTGTCAGAAATGTTGGCTCGAAAAAAGATTGTATCTTTAATTTGCAGAAGGGGAAGGAAATAATGTCTTAAAAAGAAGAAGGCAGTGCAGTGTTTTCTGCAATTAGCAATATAGAAGTCAGTTAGGATGCCTTCTGGAAATCTCCAATGCATAGGGGGTAAGTTAGAATGACAGCAGGCAGCAGATGAAAACAGCACTTGGCAGTTTGGGAATCCTTTTCTTGCGACACACTATCCAGTAGACAGCACTTTTGCTTTTCTTTAAACTCAGCTATCTTGCTTTTATTTTGTTTGATTTTGATCATTAGTGCAATGGCACATCCAATTGTCAGTTAAATGAACTTCAGGCTGAATTCATGCTTACACTCCCACCTCATTCTACTTAAGTACTTTCAGAAATCCCATCTCTTTTGGGAGAAACCTTAAAACCAAAAAAGAACTAGCTAGAAAGGTCCCCTAAACTTTAAAACCTGCCCCAGTCGCTCCTCTCCATTATTACACACCAGGCAGCTGGAGTTAAGTTGTCTGGTCTCATTAATTGGGCTTGGACCCCAAGTTTATCTCTACAACCCAACTTTTCCTGTAGATCGGAGTCTTATATTCCATTTCTACTGGACAATCCATCTGGTTAAAACATAGGTACATGCCCATGTGGACAAAAAGACAATAGTCTTGCCTCAAAATATGTTCTTCTTTCTTTAAAGAAAAATTGTATCACTATTCACCCAGTTATCTGCTTCCTATGCCTGGGGTTAACCTTTTTTTCCTTCTCTTTTCCAGCCGCAACACTTACACAATCACCCAGGTTTCCAAATTCTCTCTCCAAGACATCCTCTGAATCGGCCCATTTTCCCATACCCACCACTTCTCACTTCAGACTACAGTCACCGCCCGCCCCCCCAACCTAGCTTATGGCAACAATGGCCTCTCTTGGCCACTCGTACACATTCGCCCCACAGCGTAGCTCGTTCTACTTCCAAAGTGCAAATCTCATTTCACTCTTGAGTAAAAACCCTATGCTGGTGCCACATCGCTGGCTAGAAGGGGGGGGGGGGGGGTGGGGGAGGGACAGGAAAGATGGGACAATGAAGCGGCCCACTCCATTGAGTTCACACAGAGTTTTGTGCAGGGTAACTCATTGACCCTGAGGGAGCAGGGGTCTAGCCCAGGATGAGCCACAGCAGTTGTGTCGCTGTTCTCCAAAAAGCCCTGACATTGGTCCACAGATCTTCTAGAGGGAATGCGCAGAAGGGCAGTGTGTGAGATCAAAGCGTTCGCATGTGTCTTAAAGGGCCTGGACACTCCTAATTGACTGCTAACCTTTAATGAGACCTTGTGGCTCCACCTGTGAGTTGGGAAGGAGACCGACCATGTTATCTCTAACAGATTCATGGCAGACCAAAACAAACTTCCCCCCAGTTCTGGCCTTGGCAGGCATTTCTAAGCTATGTATATTAATCTTCAGGAGGCCCAGAACACACAGTCCCAGGAGACGTCATCAAGGGAACATGAACAAGAGGACAGGCCAATGATGGAGTCCGTATTTTCAGCACTCCTACATCATCCAAAGCCCAAATGGCATGGGATGGTAAACAAACCCTCACCATCTGTCCCTGGCAAACCTCTCCAGTCTCGTGTCCTCTTAAAAAGCACTTATTTCAGGGGCCCTTTGGTGGCTCAGTCAGTTAAGCATCTGACTTCGGCTCAGGTCATGATCTCCCCGTTCGTGGGTTTAAGCCCCACGTCAGGCTCTATGCTGACAGCTCAGATCCTGGAGCCTGCTTCAGAGCCTGCGTCTCCCTCTCTCTCTGTCCCTCCACCAAGCACGCTCTGTCTTCATCTGTCTCTCAAAACATGAGTAAACATTTAAAAACCTTTTTAAAAAAAGCACTTATTTCAATGGGAGCTTGCTTTCATACCCAATATTGCTCTATCCTAGCAGCTCCTTAAGATCAGACATTGTCTTTTTAGTCAGTGTTTATTACTGAATCCTGAGTACCTCATGCAACCCCGTGCCCATAAAGTTGTTGCTCAGTGAACGGTTCTTGGAGAATGAACGGTTCTTGGACACATGGCAGAGGAAAGTGTCGTAAGCGTCAGCGTCACACTCTGGTCATCCAAAGCTGGGTTGCTGTGGTGTCAGTGAGGTCTTGGGGAAACCATTTACCCTGTAAAGAAAGTAGCTCTTTCATCTTTGGAGTAAACGTCTACTGAGGACAACCACGTTTTCTGACAGAAAACTTTTTTAGTTCTAAAGTTTTCGTTTTACCTCTGCTAAGATATGGTTCCTGTGGCTTGCTGCTTTCTAATTTTTTTTTTTTCCTGTGCTTCTGTCAGACTACTATCTGCCTTTTATTGTAAAGGCATTCCACACGAAACGTTAATCTAGCGTAGGTTGTTACCATACTATGAAACATGCAGGGGTATTTTACCGACTGTGGGGACAACAAGGAAGAGACCCCCCCACATTTATCCCAGTAGCCAAAACTCAGCTTTGAAATGTCAAGTGTCTCTGCAGTGTCTCCTTCCAATTTACTGAGGAAAAGGGAGGAGAGCTTAGAAAAATGACAAAATGTATGGGTATTTTGTACCCATGAAAAATAAAGAGTCATAAAAAATAAATTGAATTTATTATAATTAAAATTTTTACGGGAAATTTCTAAGTTCTTGAGAAGGAAAAAAAACAAGAATTTCCAGATTCAGAAATCAAACCCTTTGGACTTTACGAACTATTGGTTTTCCTATCTGTAAAACAGAAATCCTACATACCTCGAATCGTACTTACATTCTTACTAAATCAGACCTGTTTTTTTAAAACACACAAACATGCATAGGGGGCACCTGAGTGGCTCCGTGGATTAAGCATCCAACTCTTGATCTCGGCTCAGGTCATGATGTCACGGTTCATGAGTTCGAGCCCTACATGGAGCTCTGTGCTGACGATATGGAACCTGCTTGGTACTCCTTCTCCCCGCTCTCTCTCTCTCTTTATCTCTCTCTCAAAATAAACATTGAAAATAAACTAAATTAAACTAAACTAAACTAAAATTAAATTAAATTAAAAAATACACAAACATGGGAACTACATCAAACTAAAAAGCTTCTGCATAGGAGAAGAGAAGAGAAGGGAAGGGAAGGGAAGGGAAGGGAAGGGAAGGGAAGGGAAGAGAAGAGAGAGAAGAGAAGAGAAGAGAAGAGAAGAGAAGAGAAGAGAAGAGAAAAGAGCCATCAACAAAATGGCAGCCTAGGTAAATAATGCCTCCTCTTGTGTGATATTTTATGCTCCAGTTACAATTAAACTAAGCAAATTGTAAAGCTGTAGCTTATTTTTGCATTTCTCCTGTATGGATTTGGAGGCAGTTTCACAAGGTAAAAAGAAACTGATGCTTAAGAAACAAGTGATGACAGAACCTCAGAGACAGTAGAAAAGAGAATTGGGAGAGTGAATTTTATGCCCACCTGGGTGGCCGTGGGTACCCAGATGAAACATTATTTCTAGGTATGTCCCTGAGGCTGTTTCTGGATAAGATTAACATTTGAATCTGTAGACTCAGTAGATTGTGTGCCGCCCCCCCCCCCCACCCCATCCAAGCTTTTGAAAACCTGAGCAGAGCAAAGGGCAGAGAGGAATCTGACCTTTTCTCTGACTCACTGTTAGAGTTATACCCCTCCTCTCATCTTTTCCTGCCCTGGGGCTGGGATTTACTGTCCTCAAACTCGGACTGAATTATGTACCACAGGCTTTGCTAGGTCTCCAGCGTGGAGAGAGCAGATCTGGGGACTTAGCCTCCATAATTATGTGAACCAATTCCTTATAATGAATACATATTATTTGCATACACACACACACCCTGTGCACACATTTCCGGTTCCACTTATCTGGAAAACCCTGACTAGACAAAAATGTACCATTAGCAAATGAGATCACTGTAAGGAAAAGCAATAGGGCTCTATCCACAAACATCATCTAAGGCAATAAAGTTTCGCTAGCTTGTCTGTCAACCGACTTGCAGTGGCTGCCTCTTTACGAAGATTACATGCATGATTCTGTGAGAAGGATTAAGAAGAATAAGCAGTACAGCCAAAAATTTAAAAAAATAACAAAACAAACAATTCGAAAATCGAAGACATTTCCAAAACTCAAAGGAAGAGCTAGCTCTACTGAAAAGTCAAGGTGGTAAATTACAAAGTGATAACATTCCTTATGTTGGGGGGGGGCGGTTGACTTCTTAATGTTAATAGATTTTGTTACATTGTAAAAAATCCATGGCATCATTATCTTATACAAACGATCTACCCATTCTGTAGATCCTGTATTTTTAAAAAGTTGCCTGGATCGGGAATTCTATTCAATTCATTTCAAAATGTGCTAATGCAGTCAGAAAATAGTTGAAAACGCCATTTATAATCTCTAGTCCTGTCCTCTGAACATTGTATTTCACAAGCCCTCAGCCTACGTTTGAAGAGAGCCATGCTAAACAAAACAAACAAAAAAAGATGATGACATTTGCTTTGTTATATTAAAACAATTCAAGAAGCGTATAGCAGCTCCTGAGATGAATTTCTTGGAAAAAATGGAGTGAGTTTTAATATTAGCTCACAAATATATTTGCACTTTATGATATTTATTACAGAGGCTCAACTAACAAAAAAGTCAAAAAATTTAAAGCCAACTGAGGCTCTGTAATTTGACCAAAAAGCATATCATTATATGTGGTTTGTAGAATGAACTGCTTTCAGACCAATACCCTTTAACGTTCACATTTGTTTGATAAATGTGCCAACAAAATCCCTTGGTGAAATCTCCCTAATGCACATTGAATAAATAAGAGAGATTTGAGGTACAAATAAACTAATAAAATCTTCTGCTCATTATTTTAAGCGGATGTCACCAACTGACCAGAGATATTTCACTTCATCAGCTCTGAAATCTTTAACAGACTCATAAAATAAATCATAACCAAGCGCATGTAGTGAAGGCATGTTTTTTTTTAAAAAACGCATCCAGCGAATTTTATTTTCACTTCCTCAGATGTGCTATGAGCACTCAAGGGGAGTAAAGATGGTTTTTTTGAGGTGTAGATAAATTTCAGTAACAATATGTATATGCCTGCTGTGTTCATGGCAGTACCTTCTTCTGAATCTGGCCTTATTTTCACATGCCCAAACTCATGTTTGGGATGAAAAGTTCTGTACAACATACCAAAGTTTATTTCATGTGAACGCATGGGAAATTTTATAAACAGGGATTTGGTTTTATGCAGCATTTTGAACACAGGGCCCAAATGGATTGGAATGTCTTCCAATCTAGAAGTGGGGGATTGTTCCCTACTTTTGAACCTGGACTCTGGGCCCGCTGGAGCAGTTGGATACAGCAGAAGTGATGCTGTGCTGATTCCTGTGCCCAGGCCTTCAGACACAGGCGGCTCTTGAACACAACCACCGCCAGGTGGGAGGGGAACCCTGAGGCAAGCCCCACGTGGAGAGAACCTGCCAGCAGCGCCCCCTGGTCAGCCGTGTGCAGAAGCCATCCTGGGGGCCCAGTCCCTTTCCCACGGAGCTGCCTGCCCCAGCTGACACCATGTAAGACGCCGGTGAGCTCTCTCCATCTCACCCTGACAAAGATGCAAATTAGCAAGCGAACGAAATTAATGCTGTTGTTTTAAACATGAGTTTGGGGATAACCCGTTCCGCCGTTGGCAGATAAGCAGAACACTTACAAAGACCAGCAGGGGCACTGAAGAGTTACTTTCAAGAGAAGGGCAATACCACCACGTGGTTAATGCCAAGGGAATTTTTGCTTTGGTCCTGTATTTGGTCTTTAGATACCCAGGGTCATGCAGTGGAACCTGAAACCCCAGAACTTGACCGCCCTTCTTGATTTTACATTTTATGTGAATATATTAGTGTATACGTCTATAAATAAGAATTGAGAGAGAGAGAGAGGTAATAAGTTCCAAAATAAATGCAGCACATGTCCTCTTACTTAGAAAGTAAACAAACTATCTGTGACATAGATTAGGTAATCTGGCCACGTCTGGGAACCTGAGCCACACCATGAAAGTGGCCCCAAGTCATCGACCTATGGAAGAATGTGTAATCCATCTACACAAGCCCACGTCCTGACAAATTGACCTCATCACCCAAGAGACTGGGCAGAAACCAGAAGACTAAATAGACTTCCCAAAATTTCAGCTTACATGACAAATAAGAAAAAAAAAAAATGTTTCTGTGGTTCCACCCTGGAATAATTAACACATTGAGGGTGTGGTCAGACATCAGTACTAATACACAGCTGAATGAACTTGAAAGACCCGAGCAATTCTAACAGGAGATAAAGCTGATCAGCACTGATGTGGTGTCTCTACTTGTAAGTTCTTTTTCTTGCCCAACCACATTCTGAAGTAAAGTGTGCATCTACCAATAGGTATACAAAAAAAGAAAACCCATAAACTCATCTAATGTGAAAAGAACTGAAATATAAAATAACCAGAAGTTGTCCTTTCCCACCTATCAGACTGGTAAATTAAAAAAAAAAAAAAAAAAAGATCATATCTAGCAATGGTGAGAAAATGGCACAATATAAATTCACATAATATTGATGGGAACATAAATCAGTGGAACTTTCAGGGAGATAATTTAGCATCTTCCAACAGATGTAAAGGTCACATTCTCTTTGACCCAACAGTCCTGCTTCTGAAGGGTCTGTCCTTCAGGAGCATATACACACATTTATAAGTTGGATCTAATTCCCAATGGATCTAAATACAAAAAGCTAGAAGCAATACAAGTGTATCAAGATACGAATAATCAAATAAATTGTGATGTGTTACTTCTATAGAATATTATGTAACCATTATAAAAGAATGAGATATTTGCAACAACATGGGTGGACCTCAAGGACATTATGGTAAGTGAGACAAAACAGATAGAGAAAACAAATTATGTATGCTCTCACATACATGTGTAATAAAAAAAATGGTTCAAACATACAGAGAAGAGATTGGTGGTTGCCAGAGACAGGTGGTGGGGAGGTGACAAAATGGGTCAAGGGGTCAAAAGGTACAAACTTCCAGTTATAAAATAAATAAGCCATGGGATGTAATAATGTGCATCCTGACAGTTACAGTTAATGACACCTTATTGCATATTTGAAAGTTGCTAAGAGAGTCGATCTTAAAATTTCTCAGCACAAGAAATAAAAAAGCTCTAACGATGTAAGGTGACGGATGTTAACTACAGTGATCATTTTGCCATGTATACAAATATTGAATCATTATGTTGTACACATGAAACTAACGTAATGTTCTATGTCAATTACACCTCAATAAGAAAAGAGATAGATTTACAGGTAATGACAAATACACCTCTCCAAAACACAGCATTAGAGAAAATAATAAACCACAAACTAATATATACCATATGCCACACTTACCTAAACATAAAACCTGTGTGTGTGTGTATTCGTGTATGTGCATGTACACTTATGAACACACACCCATATGTCTAATTGCATGGAAAATGGGTTTGGAAGGGGTCCTCTCAAGGATGAAAAGTGGTCACCTCTGGATGTGGGAGAAGAATTAGCCCGAGGATAAAGGCAGAGTATTCATTTACTGCCTGAGTAATTTTTAAAATAATTTTTGTCAATGAAAAGCAAAAATGTTCAAAAAATGGCCTGTGACAGTTTCTGTTTGTACTCATCCTCACTGGGGTTAAGAAATTGTGTATCTGAGGGGCACCTGGGTGGCTCAGTCAGTTGAGCCTCTGACTTTGGCTCGGGTCATGATCTCACGGTCTGGGAGTTTGAGCCCCCGTCGGGCTCTGTGCTGACCGCTCAGAGCCTGGAGCCTGCTTCCGATTCTATGTCTCCCTCCCTCTCTGCCCCTTCCCCGCTCATGCTTTGTCTCTCTCTCTGTCAAAAATAAGTAAAAATTAAAAAAAATTAAATGTAGGCACACTTGCCCATTTATTAAAAAAAAAAAAAAAATTGTGTATCTGACCTGCTCAGTTAGCATAGGTACCAATGCCTGCCCCAAACACCCAACTTGGGTGTGATCAATTATCAAGGTTCGTAAGCAGCCTCCATGCTTCAGCTGCCTCTTTTATTGCTAGGATTGTGCAAATTTGACACAAGGGTGATCCATTTTCCTACACTTTTCTAAGAAAAATCAAGTTTTGTTTCATCGATTCCCTAACTTTCACTACTAGCTTATGAATGTCAATTCGGTTATCACCGTCTCCACAGAGAACGTTGTCAAATAATTCTCAGGAAAATGTTTATCGTTTCAAGGTTTTGCACCAGTGTTTTTGTCTACCCATCGTACATATTGTCACGGTGACATTCGCATTGTTATAATTGCTAGTCAATAAAAGAAACAGAGAAACATTACATTATCCGAGATCATTGTGCCATGTGTGTGTGTCTATTTCATTTGTACTCAATGTTCTGAAAATGGTGTATTGATAGACTAACTCCACACTGAGATGAGCTTTGAAAAGATTATATTTGTAAATGTTCATCATCTGGGAAGCATTTATTGAGCCCCTTCTATATGTATAAATATGTTCTAATTGTTCTACAAAGGTCGTGAGCAAAGGAGTACAATTCCTGACCTCAAGCAAATTTGAATTCACTGAGAGACATAGCATTACTGATATCTAAGAGGTAAATTTTCATTGAAATTTAATTGTTGTATATATATATACACACACACACAAACACGCACATATACATACATATATATTCACTGACCTCTTATTATTCTGGGCTGGGAACAAGTCTGGGCCCTTGAAATAGAACAGGGGAATAAAACCGAAAAAAAATTGTAACTTTCTTCCTTCATGTTGTCTTGGGGGAAACAGACAATAAGAACTAAGTAATGAAATTATAATACCGTGTAAGTTCTATGATATGTTAAATGTTGTAAAGGCTTAAAAACTGGGCAGATAGAGGAGAACGTTGGGAGAACAGGCAGGAGGGGGCGCTGTGGTGCTGGGGATGGTGTGACTAGGTGCAGTTTTAGACATAGGGGTGAGGGAACCCCGGGGGGCCCAGTTGGTCAAGTGTCAGATTTCCACTCAAGTCACGATCTCACCGTTTGTGGGTTCAGGCCCCATGCTGGGCTCTGTGCTGACACCTCGGAGCCTGGAGCCTGCGTCAGATTCTGTCTCCCTCTATCTCTGCCCCTCCCCTGCTCACGATCTCTCCCTCTCTCTCTTTCTCTCTCTCAATAGAAATGAACATTAAAAAAGAATTTAGACGCAGGAGTGAGGGATGCATGCCCTTGGTGAGAAGGTGGCACTGAGGACCAGCTGAAGGAGCTGAGGGAGTCAGCCTTGCGATTCCAGGCTGAGTGTGCAGGTGACAGAGACGATGTTCAAGGGCAATTATGTGCCTGGCAGATTTGATGAACAGCAAAAAGGCCAGCGTTCTGATGCAGGGAGTAAATAGTGGTCATGGAAAATAAAGTGGGTGTGAAACAGAAGCGAGGCCGGTAAAAAGGGAGAGAAGAGGAAGGAAGAGGTCCTAGAATGCCCTTGAGTAGGCAAGGAGAGAAAAAGTGAACTCGAAGGAGGGGGCGGCAAGGGTTTAAATGAGAAAAAGAGGACAAGAAAGGAGAGTCTAGATCAGTAGAAACATGGATCCATGAACTAGGGAAATAGAGGAAGATGGTCATAGAATTAAATGCTTCCTTGGGGTTCACGGTTAGGGATTTCAAATGAGACTAGTCAAGACGATGTGTCCTTTTACTTTGGCCATATTAAAATGCACAGGAAAAAACACAAGTTAAGAACAGTTGGATTTAACTAAGGTTGTGGATAAGCCAAGAGAGCGGTCAGAGCCAGAGGGGGGCAAGAAAGTGGAGGATAAAAGCAACACGATAATTATGGCAAAATAGCCACATAAGGATCAATAACCTCCTACAAACATATATGGTGTGTAAATCCTTGCGGGATCGATTTTTCAAACTGATATAGAACACTCAGATGATAGTCACCCGCATCCAACGTGATTCTTTTCACTTTGTCAACCCCACGGTCTTCTGTGGCTCCAATTTTATGAAAGTTCTCTTTTGCAATTGTTTTCAGAGTCTGCAACACCACCTTTCCAGTCCGTGCAAAGTTGACAAATCTTCAACTTTGGCAAGCCAACTTTGTTTTGGAAACAGTAAAAGTCTTTTGGAGCCAAAGCTAGTGAATTAAGTGAGTGATCAGGCTATGTAACTCTATTTGGGGTCCCAAACGAGGTGTGATTATAAAGTAATGAGACTTATTTCCTTGAATGACTCATAAACTGGCTCTGAAGAAAATTCCAAAGGAAGACTTACACAATTTGGAATTAGGGTCAACTTAATCAGGAAAGGGCTTCTGGAAAGAGCGAGTTTCCAATTGGGCCTACAGCAGGGGACAGAAAGGTAATGGACTGGCAGACGTGAGGAATGACCTTAACAGGTAGTATGTAAAGTTCTGCAGATATTTTAGCTTCAAATATTTGATATTGTTCCAGGTACCCCCATTCATCCTTAAAATAAATGTGCAAAGCGATAGTATAGAATTGCTGTGTTGTGAAGAATATAGGATTCTCTATTCACTCACTACCTCTATTAATAAATGAGGAAACCAATCTCCAGAATTAAAAAAAAATTGTCCAATATCAAAGAAACAGTCAGAAAGAGCAAGAAAAATCGATGCGTCCTGTCCTAACTCAGAGTGCTCTCTCCCGAATTGTCAAGGTCCTCAAAATTTGACAGAAATGTGCAGCAGAATCCCTGTGTCTTTATCGCCAACTGCCAATTGTTGCAAAATAGGCGCTGAGAGAGGGGCTTCAAAGACTTTCTCCAATAAAGGCTGTAGGTCAATCGTCCTCAAATGGCATGATTTTGCTTCCCATGGCACGTTTGGAGACAAGACTCCAGGAGCGCAGGAAGAAGGGTTGCTCTTGGCATCCGGTTTGCAGAATCCAGGAACAAGCATCCCACAAGGTAAACCCTCCAACAAAGACTCATCCGGCCCCAAACGCCAGTCATGCTGAGGGTTAAGGAACACTGTCTTAGATCTAGAGCTAAAAGTAATGGGTAAACTTGGGAACATGATTATATTGTAATGAATAATTTGTACATAGTTCTTATACAGAACATACTGAAACTAGGAAACATGGGTGGAAACTCACCCCTAGGTTTCTGGGTTATCAAGAGTTATGTGAACATGAATACATTTTGAAATGTATCGATGTTTATGTTTTGTGTTTACTTGTGTATCACAGAACATGCAAGCTATTATCCACAAGTAACCCCACACGTACACTTATTTTTCAAAGAATATATTTCAACATTTGCAATATTTTTGGGTGGAAGAACATGCTTATTTAGACTCTAAGACAGCTGGGCCGAGGTGTGAAAAATGTTGCCAGAAGTTGTGGCTGGTGAAATCATCCACAGCCAACTGTGGTAAGAAAGGATAAAAGCAGACAGGTCAATTAGGAGAAAAACAAGGTTCTACGCTAAAAGTCTAGATGTTTGTAGAGAAGAAAACCTCCTTTGGGAAAGGGGGTCCGATGACACATGACTGTGTCAAGCATTTACTTGAGAATTCAAATAAGATATAAGTATAAATGAAATCCCAAACTTGGCAAATGCAAGGTTACATACATTACTGGTAGCTGCCTAAATTGAAATTGGGGGGTTTCTAATCAAACTGGTCTTTTATGTACGTTAAGAAATGTGTTCGACAGGGACCTTCAAATATAATAAAAATGCAAATGACTTCCTTAAGAAGAACAATGGACAATGCCATTTAATATTTTGAGATTTTATGTTCTATTAATTAGAAAAAAAAAGGTTCTGTCCCTTCTTAGGTACACTGTAGTTAATTTTTAACTTAGGAATCCTTACTGCTGTTGAGGACAGTGGTCCTATATTTTATAAATGGAATGTATTTATATATGAAAACAGCAGCAAGAGAATTTGTTTCCCAAAGCAGTATTTCAGAACTCACCAGATTGTGTGGCTGTTGAAAATCGATTTTCCCTCACCTTGTGGTCTGTACATGCAGTTTTTATTTTCCAAGGGGAAACACCTGCAATCAATTGATGAACTGCTGTTTGTGGATCCAACTGTCACCGGGGCCATGCAGTGGCAAAAGCCTCATTAGCATGACAGGAAAGTGCCTGCAAATGTATAATTGAGATGCAAACCATGAGCACATATATGATTGGATTTGCAGATTCTTCTTTCTAAGAATGAGCCCAACCAACTTTTAGAACTAGTCATACTGAAACTTATCTGATGAAAACTACCATTTGGTAGTACTTTAACGACTAGACTCACTTTTCTATTTCTCCTTTGTCAGCTCACAGTAATTTTCCAATTTCGTCTGCCCAAAATAGCCAAAAAAAACCTCACTAAATCTCACAGAAGGTATTGAGTCTTAGAGTCTGCTCAATTTACGAATTGCTTTCGATAATATTCTGCATTGTCCCAGCTGGTATGTGACCTCTAAGATTTCTTCTAACAACTGAGAGAGAAAAAAAGATTCACCTTGTGGCATTACGACAAATTTTATAATGGTATAGAATTACTGTTTCTCAGCGCCGCTCGGTGTAGCTTTATATTAAAATCTCCCCTCGTCTTATAAGCATCTTCATACCATGATTGCACATGAACAAATGAATTTAAGTGAACTAAGATGCCATCCTGTACAATGCATTTGTTTTCAGAAGAGGATTTAGGGTCCATTGGTTACAAAACTTATTGAAGTTCACCTAGCTAATGAGGGCCCCGTGGTGACTTGAATCCAGGTCTGTTTTGTATCCCATAGGGACTGAACTAAGCCCAGAGAATGCTGTTTTGTGCAATGGCAAGATGGCAAGGCTGAAGAGTTGACAAGATGTTAAGAATGTCCTCATCTGGTCAGTTTTGGAAGTGACACTAACAACATCTATACCTACTATACACGTATTAAGCACCCAATAACCTTTGAATGAACGAATGAACTTATGTGTTTAAGTGATCTTCAAAGGACTTTTTTCAACAAATAAACTTTTACTTTATTTTGTTTTTTTCGAGAGAGCATGCAGGGGAGGGGCAGACAGAGCAAGAGAGAGAGAGAGAGAGAGAGAAGAGAATTTTCAAGCAGCCTCCATACCCAGTGCAGAGCCCAACTCAGGGCCCGATCTCATGACCGGGAGATCAGGACCCGAGCTGAAATCAGACGCTTAACTGACTGAGCCACCCAGGCACCCCAATAAACTTTTATTAACCACTGTCATGTCTCTGGTAACTGGCTCAACACAAAGTATACCACGGTGAGTACAGCAGAGCTTTACCCTCCAAGAATTTGCAGATTAGGGCAGGAAATTTATAGGAAAATATGTAGCGTAAGATAATGTGAGAGATGCGAAAATAGAAGTATGCGATAAGTACCATGGCCACAGACAGGAAGGGATATCCAATTTTATTTATAGGGGTCAGTGATGTCTTCACATGGCAAACGATGATGCCATGTGTTTGAATGGCCTTTCTTAGAAATGCATTTTGGTTTGGTTTTACTAATTTACCAATTGGTGTCAAAGTATAGTATGTAGGTTCTTTCAGAGTTAGAGTCTCACTAAGAAATAACGTCAATGATATTTTAAAAGGGCAATGTGACACTTTCATTGTTTTTTTTTTCTCACTCTTCGCCGTATAATAAACAAGATCAAAGTAAAATAAATACCAATACAAATGCTTTCCCCCTTCCCTACTCCAAACTCCTGGTACTGTTTACGGAAAATGTCTTCCTGGTCATCTAAGGGAAGCTTACTCTTGATGTTGTTATTGAAAATCGGGACCGTCGGGATCGATTACGAAGGGACACGCAGAAGAAGAATGTAATAGGTAGTGTCTCTGGGGAGTGGAAGGAGGAGGCAGGACGCTAGGAATTGGACAGAATGTGAAGCAGGAGCTGGAAGAGAAATCTACAGACTTTCAAAAGATGAGGGGCCGCTCTGAGACCCAGGAAGCCCCCAGGGAACGAAGCCACCTCCTTCATTCTATAAGCCTACCCACTGCTGTTCTGTGGGACCAGGGAACTCTCATTCCCATCCTCTCGGTAACTGCGAGGGCTTTCTTTTTGGTAGCTTCTGGCATCTCGCTTGTAATCGCTCACTAGCAGGGATGCTGACCCCCACCCACCTCAAGACGTCTCTCCAAGACGGTGCGACTCAGTGGCATGAGCAATCCCCCTCTCCAGCCTGACACCGTCCACCACAAATACCCAGGACACTAAACCCCAGTGCTATGGACTGAATGGTGTCCTCCCCAAATTCATACGTTGAAGCCATAACCCACAATGTGATGGTATTTGGACACGGGGCCTCTGGGAGGTAGTGAGGGCCACACGAGGTCATGAGAGTGAGCCCTCATGATGGGATTAGTGGTCTCATAAGAAGAGGTAGGGAGAGAGATCACTCTCTCTTGTTGTGAGGGCGCAGCAAGCAGGTGGCCATCTGCAAGCCGGGAAGAGAGCTCCCACCAGGGAACCAAATCAGCCAGCACCTTGATCTTGTACTCCCCAGCCTGTGGAAGTGTGAGAAAATAAATTGCTGTTCGTTAAGCCACCCAGTCTGTGATAATTTGTTATGGCAGCCCAAACAGACTAAGTAAGTGGGGCATCTGGTGGGATGGTGACTACTTTACCCACATTTATTCTTTGACCAGAGAGGGAAAGCTTAGAGGCTGGACTGAACCAACTTGAGATGCCCTGAGGTGAGCCACTAGTCTATGACTTATGGAAAAATGTGTACCCTCCAAAGACTGGGCAAATGGAAAGAGCTTTGGTGCCTCACCATACCCTCCTTCCTTCTCTCTCAAGTAGGTAGGCTTCTCAAATTTCAGACCTAAGTGTGCTCAGAGTTGATACGTGAAACCTAGAAAATGTCTAGCAGAATTAGGCTGAAGCTTCTCTTTGCTTCCATTGCTACCCATGAAAATATTTTTTTCAAGATGTTCAAATCACACTGAGCACTTCAGGGCGTAACATAAGACACGTGCTCTTGAAAGTCTAAAATATGATTTCTGAACTATTGAAAGAGGATTGTCTAAAACCTAAACACTCTAAGATGGAATTATTAACATGGAAACATTTATTACCTGATGGCCACACCTCGGCACAGCTGAGGAGAGATTAGCCCTTGGGAAAGGAATTAGGGCTGCGCTGTGTTCCTATAGGGACCCACAGGATATGAACGAATCCGGGCATAAAAAGAAAAAAAAAATGAGTAGCTCCTGTAACCAAAAGAAGTTTGAAATAACAACAACCATGCTTTTTTTCTGTGGATTCAGTTAATACACTGATGGTAAGGCGGGAAGAACTGGGCGATGTGTCTGCCATGTGAGGACAGGTTCTCAGAAATAGTGTTGGGTTTGGCCAGAACTGTGTGGGTGCAGAGTAGCTCCATCAAGTTCTTTCTTCAAAATCTCTAAACTTTAAGTTAATTTGCTATGAATTAGAAATATTAATATCCCATGGGGCGCCTGGGTGGCTCAGTCAGTTGAGCATCCGACTTTGCCCTGGGACATGATCTCATGGCTCATGATCTCATGGCTCATGAGTTGGAGCCCCACGTCAGGCTCTGTGCTGACAGCTCAGAGCCTGGAGTCTGCTTCAGATTCTGTATCTCCCTCTCTCTCTCTGTCCCTCCCTGCTCACGCTCTGTCTCTCTCTCTCCTTCAAATATAAACATTAAAAAAAAGAGATATTAATTTCACCCATCAGTCAATAGAAATTAATATCTCTGGATAGTTTTCATGAAAAAATTTAAAATGTAGGTATATATACACATATGTATGTATAGAATCATGTATTTGTCTGTGTCTATGTGTATATACGTATATCCATACAAAGGTATGATAGATACATAGATGATTATAGATAGATAGATAGATAGTCAATAAATAATGGATAGAATGGATAGAGCTGACCCAGTACTTTCCTCCCCTCCATTATTGTGTTTGTCAGTGTCTCCCGAGATAGCTAAGCCTACCGGGTACCAGCTCCCACTGCTATCAGATTACAGGGCCTGGAACTAGAAATCAGTTCTGCATTATTGGTTCCCCCCCGCCCCAGGCCAGCATGCGCCCCCTCAGACAGTGACAAGCTGCCCCCATCTACGGGTGGCTCTGGATGGGGAGGGTGGTGTTTATTTCCTTTCTTCCACATCTCCCAAAGTGACAAGCACTGAGTAGACATTAGGTAAGGCTTCCTTGCCGAAGGGAATCAGTGAATAGCTGGGTGAATAAAAGAACGACTGACTCACCCATCAGTCAATAGAAATAAGCTCCTTAGGTCTGGTCTGTAATCACGGCATGAAGTATTCGAGAACAACTCAACAAGCAAACCGGTAAGGGGCCCGGGAGAGTCTAGCTTCTGAGAAGTCCTGAGTCCGCAATGCCACATCAACACATGGCCCCCGCAGGGCCACAGGGGCAACAAAAGTAAAAAGGAGCAAGTCCTGGGGAGGAGAGAGGCCAAGGCCAGAGCCAAGCACATCCCAAGTAGACTTTTTCATTGTCTTTCAATTGCCTGTACTTTTTCTTTGCATTACACTGAGCGGAAATCCTGGGACGTCTGCAGGGCCTGCTTCCTGGACCTTCCCCCACAGCCCTGGAGGAGGTGGGCTGCTGAAGGCCTTGCAGTGTCACTCTGGGAGTCGCCCATTCATTTGCAAGAGAGCTAACAAAACCAGCACTTCCGGGCTAATAGTCGACCTCCCCCAGACCCCCACCAGGTCATGGCTTCATTCTTCTGTTACAATAAAAAGCTCAGGCTAACACCATTAGCTGTGACCGCCATTTTGGTGTCCCCACAGGCTTGTAGGCAACTCAACTGTGCGCCGTGGCCTCGCAACAGTTGACTTTGTCCACGTCCCCTGCTGTATCTCTACACGACAGCTCTGTGAGAAGTACTAATTGATCCTGAGCTAGCTGCAACACAGACACAAAACAGCTTGCACTTGCTCTGTCACCAGGGATTCCTAGGGGAAGGGAAGAGGTAAGGTGATTAACGGCACCAGCGAGGAAGGTTTTATCTCAAATGAGATGCTTATGTAAGACAATCTGGCCCTTGCAACCTTCCTCTTCTGCTTGTGTTTTATTCGAGGTCAGAAAGAAAGTGCATTTGTAGGGGAAGCTCCCCCTGGTGCCCTAACTTATTTTATGACTCTGTTCTCCGAGCTAAGCGCCCCCAGGGTCAGAGGCCAGGGTAGAGCACTGGACTAGGAGTCAGAAGGCCTGCATTCGGGGCTCAGCTTTGCGAACCTGGGCAAATGACTTGACATCTCAGAGCCTCAGTGTCTTCATCTGAAAAATGAGATGAGCTCATGCCTCACCTTCTCCTGCCTAACCCATCATTTTGTTCTTTCCACGCTAACCTCTATTACTAAAAACCTGAGCCTGTCCTCGGACGAACATGTATTTAGACGTTTGTATGTCTTGTACATACATTAATGTTTTCACCTACCATGCATGTTAAACATAAACAAAGATAGACATTTTCAGAAGCGGACACGAAAATAAAAGAAGCTCTAATATTTACTGCCTTCTCCCATCCTGAATGTTCTCTGGTGCACAGGCCCACCATGTTGGAGATCATGCTCTGGATATAATAGATTATTTCTATTTCTCTAACTGTGACTTTTTCCCAGAGTCTTGATACTCAAAGGGCTGTCCCTGGACCCACAGGGTCAGCATCACCCAGGACATATAAGAAATGCAAAGTCTCACACCCCACGCCGCACCTGCTGAATCAGAATCCGTGTTTCAATGAGACCTCCAGGTATGCACTGACAGAGAGAGCCTTTTCCTTGAATAAACTCCATTCATGTGAGTGTCTAAAGAGTGTTTGCTTACCTTTCAAGACCCCAGGGGGAGCACACAGATATTAATCAGTCCTTCCCTGACACCCTCACACCCACACTGAGGTAGATGCATTGACCTTTCTGATCCCACATACTTTATACGCTTTGGCTTAGTGACAGCTCTTAGATGCTCACTAGACTCTGAGCCCTTGACGTCACAAACATTATCTTGGACGCATCTGTCGGTCTTCTTGGCACTACACAGGACTCTGTTATCAGAGTCAAATGACAGAGTCTATGTGGAAAGGCGACGATGTATTCATTCATTCTAGAAATACTGCTGCAATGGGCTCCCGATGCCAGGAAAATTCCCAGGTGTGCAGTAGAAAGAAGGCAGGGACACAGCCCTCCTTCAGGACCTCAAGGTCTAAAGTATAAAAGAGCCATGATTTTCATCCTTTGTCTGTGGTCATTCCTGTGTGGGGGCTTCGGCCCCAGGCATTTCAGAGAGTAAAACACTTCTACGGGGGCTCAGGTGTTCTCTCCTGGGACTGCTGTCGAGCTGGAATGTGCACTTATCTGGTCCAGGAAACCAAGCTCTTCATTTTCCTAGGACCCCAGCGTGACCCTCCATGCCCTAGACCTTCTCTTTCCCCTGCAGGGGCCGAACTCCCGTCAGCTCCAAAACAAGTGGAAACTTACTTACATTTGCAGTGGAGAACTCAATAAATAAACCCCCAAGGATGGCTAGATAAGAACCTAAAACAATGTAGTAGAAGAGAAGAGTGGTCTGTGAGACGTTCTTTGCGTTTGAGAGCTCCTCCTTATCCTGACGTCCATACCATGGTTCAATGAAATTGCCTCCAATTACAAAAAAAAGGAAGGAAGGAAGGAAGGAAGGAAGGAAGGAAGGAAGGAAGGAAAGAAAAGAAAAGAAATAGAAAAAAAAGAAAAGGAAAGAAAGAAAAGAGCTTAAAATGAATTTGCTACTACTACTACAGTGAGGAATTTCAGAGCACCTGGTATCATGGCCTCAATAAAAACTAGAAAGTACGCTCTAAAAAAAAAAAAAAAAAAAAAAAAAAAAGACCACACCATATTTGGTGGACCATCTGTCATGATAGAAGAACTAATCTCTAAATAAACACCTCTAGTTAATTCCAACAGTTCAGAGCAATTGCACCTTGCCAGCTGCCCAGGCACAGCTACAAAGGAGATCGCTACTCCGTCCTTACAAATATAGGAACCGAAGCCAAGGGGGAGAAAGAACTCTTTTGTGAACTCTCATTCCCATCCGATGCAATGTGGTCTTTCCTTTAGTCATTAGCTCCCATAATATCACCTTCAGTAGCTTCCATCCCAGCTGCATCTGTCACACTCAGCACACAGCACCTTAGATACATTTTCTCTAAGACTGCCTGCCATCTCTAATTTTAATGCAATATTTCCAGAGTACTTATTCACAGGTTAACTTTTAGTCTGTTATAGCTGTAGTTTCTTTCCTCCACTACTTACGTTTCTTAACCACATTTGGAACCTAGAGGTGCCGATGCACAGCTCTGTGTGAATGGCATTCCCTGGAATTGTTCAGTGCACGACTTGTACTACATGCCACAACAGCCCTGTGTTCACTCTTTTTCTCAGTTTTGTTCTTAAGCTTACTATTTCAGTGTTATTGGTTTTTATGTTTTTCTGTCTAATCTCAATTCATAGATTGTTTTGATAGGTAAAGTATTAACCTCAGAAGAAGGACTGGTTTTCTAATGGAAATGCTTAACCATAATAGCATGAATGGTGTCACTATAATTACCATTTAAAGAGGGAAGCAGAGAATGAGGCAGAGTGGTGGACTCATTAATTTTCCTGCCTCTAACCCCCAAGATTCAGAACCAGCTCAGAGAGAGAGGCCAAAAGCCATATCAATCCATGCAATCAATGTTTAGCATAGTGAAATGGAATGTCACAAGGCAAAGGAAGAAAGGGGCTGTTCTGCCACCATGTTGACCTTGAAGCAACAAAATAGAAATGTTAATTACCGTTTGGATTATCATTCTGTAACGATGTCTTTATTATGGTAATCATTACATTTTAAATAGCGTTAAACACATTACATCAGATCCTTAGATCCTACTGCTTTAGTTCGTAAAGATATCTACTCCAAATGTGTCTTTGAGACTAAAACGTATATAGTAATTTAGGTGGGATTTGCTTATGAATAAGTTTTGTGCATAAAAAAGTCTAGACTATAATACACAGAACTTACAGCCTTAGTGCTTTTGTAAAAACACATTTTTAAATCCCATGCCACAGTATATTTTTATTAAATGTAATTTACAACAACTTTTACATGAAAATAAAAAGAAATCTGTGTGGACTGTATGGGGAATTGCAAACATTTTAAATAGGGAAAATCTATTCCATGTATTTATTTTCACCAAGTGGCACAGTTCTTAGGAAATGGAAAC
Organism: Acinonyx jubatus; assembly: GCF_027475565.1. NCBI lineage: Eukaryota > Metazoa > Chordata > Mammalia > Carnivora > Felidae > Acinonyx > Acinonyx jubatus. Next base: position 72,887,850 of record NC_069380.1, on the reverse strand, counting down.
TATAATAAACGATTGAATGAAACATTTCAATAATTTTTATCAGACTTGAATAAAGCTATAAAAAAACACATGCCAATATTTTTAACAATATTTGATGACAGAATTGGGGCCCAGTTAAATATTAGCCCTGGAATTTTATTTTAATTTTATAGACAAATGAAATAAACAACAGAATTATGTTCTTTGGTTACTAGATGTATATCCTTACATATTGTATTTTTTTCTTATATACATTTATCAAAATTTATACACATCTTTTTTATTATAAAAAAGATTATGATTCGCATATGTATTCTGCAAATTCTTAGTTGTATAGTCTTGAGCAAATTTTTAATCTCAATTTCTTTAGTTGTAAAATGTGAATAATGAAATCTACCTCCAGAGGGAGAGTGGAGTGTATGTAAAGCTCTAAGCACTAGCAAATCTCACTTCTCTCTGGGTGTGACTTTGGCCTAGCCTGGAAGGTGGAGGTGTGGGCAATGTAGGCAATCTTTTTTTACACCAATTTGCCACAGATGTTCAATCTGTGCTTCCCTCTTGCTCTTTCTAGATTTATTTTCTCCGGCGCTGTAAGACATGCATGGTTCAATTTTCCCTTAAAATCCTTAACTTGAGTTTTGGCTAGGAGAGAAATTGGACAGTATCCACAGTTTGCTGAGTTCAAGGCTATATTGGCCCAGTTAACTTAACAAAAAAGAAAAATACAGTGAAGGGTTTTCCATATGGGTGTTTGGGCCAAAAAGCCAGTTCGACAGGAGCCATCTTGCTTATGATTGACAGGTCATGCGCCTCCGTGGGAGGGAATCTCATCACACACCAACTTCAGCTATGAACAGGGTCTCCGTAGTACTGTGTGAACTTCTAATACTATGCTAATTTTTAAGAACTTTTGTGTTCTATATTGACATCCTTTTTTAGATATTTTTAATTGTGGTAAAATACATGACACATCAAATGTACTATTCAACCATTTTTAGGTATACAGTTTAATAATGTTAAGCACGTTAAAATTATTGTGCAGCCAATCTCCGGAACTTTTCATCTTGCAACACGGAAACTCTGTACCCATTAAACAACAATACTGGTATCCATTTAATCCTACCTAAATATAGAAAGACATCAAACAAGGCCTTAAATGGGGTGATGTGGTCGTAAGACACTCAAAGCGAAATATCCCACAGTCCACGTTACCACTGACTGTCTACATCCATGTATATTATTCTGTTTAATACTCAGAATTACCTGCTATTCATATTCAATAGTATCATTTAGTTAATACTCAGATTTTATTGCCTTGGTTTTTTTTTCTGAAAAAAAAAAAAAAAACATTACCAAAGAAGTAATATTTCATGAGCCACAAAGTTGATAACTGAGATTCTGGGTTTCCTCCCAGCCCTGAAAAATGTGCTGGTCACTGTCCATTCCACTGTTTTTCCCGTAGCTTGCATCGTATTATTTCTTGCCTGGATTACTGAATGAACATTTTAATCCCCTATTTGCTAGTGTGCTTCAATTCCCTCTCCTTTTTGTGTCCAAAGAGACCCATACCAGATGCAAATCTGACAGAGTGATTTTCTTCCTGTAATCCTACGATAAGCTCCTTTAACATTAAGGGCAAAAGTAAACATTTTTCCTGTCTTGCTTTGTTTTGTTTTGTTTTAGTCTTCATGCTTGAATAAGAGGCACATACGTGAGGTATAGAAACTGATAAGAGTAGACATACGCATACACCTGTAAAATTATCAACATAACCAAGATACTAAACAGGTGCACAACTCCTGATCTCTAGGTAGCTGTTAGTAACGCAACACTACAAATTAGTTTGCAGTTTCTACAATTTTACATAAACAAACAAACAAAAACCCACAAAGTGTGTTTTTTCTATTTATTTATTTATTTATTTATTTATTCATTTATTTATTTATAATATGAAATTTATTGTCAAATTGGTTTCCATACAACACCCACTGCTCATCCCAACAGGTGCCCTCCTCGATGCCCATCGCCCACTCTCCCCTCCCTCCCACCCCCCATCAAAGTGTGTATTTTGGGGGGCTTCTTTCATGAAGCATAATAATTTTGCAATTCCTCCACATGGTTGGGTCTATCAATAGTTGTTCCTTTATGTTGTTGAGTAAGAATCCACTGAATAGATTAATCTGTTTAACCATTCACTGGTAGACACACATTTTGTTTTCAGTTTAAGGTTATCATGAACAGAGTGCTGTGAGCAATCATGTACAAGTCTTTGAATGACCACACGCTGTCGTTTCTCTTGAGTAAACAGCCAGGGAGTAGAATGGCTAACACATATCATAGATGTATATTTCATTTTTAAGACAGAATCAAACTGTTTTCCAAAATACCTGTCTGAGCACAGTTGCTCTACATTCTCACCAATACTTGGGATGATGGGTCCTTTTTTTATTTTATTTTATTTTTTATATTTAGCCATTCCAGGGGGATATCCAAGTGGTATCTTACTGTGTCTTTAACTGGCATTTCTTTAATAAGTAACACTATTGGACATCATTTCATGGGCTTATTTGTAATCTGTATATCTATGTTAGTAAAGTGTTGCCTCAAAACTTTTGCCCATTTAAAAAATTTGGTTATCTATCTATAGCTCACTTGTAAGGGTTTTTGATATCAATCCTTCATCAAACATATTATACAAATATTTTCTCTCCATCTCTATTTTTTTTTTTTCGATTTTTGGAACAATGTCTTTTGAAGAGTAAAAGATTTTACTCTTGAAAAAGTTCAATTGCTGAATTTTCTTTCTTACATTTTGTGCTTTCTGTGTTCTAAGAAATTTTTTCTCAAACTGAAAGTCAATAAGGCTTTTCTCTTGTGTTTTTACAGTTTTATAGTTTTAGCTTTTAAATTTAGGTATGATCCATTTCAGCTGAAGTTTTGAATTCATTGTGAGGTTAGATTCATTGTTTATTTTGTGTGTGTGGCTATCAAATCATCCCTCCATCAGTATTGAAAAGATTACGATTTCTTATTGAATTACCTTGGTACCTTTGTCAAAAAATCCATTGACCGTGTATTTGTGGGGCTTCCAGACTCCATTTTATTGCACTGAATTTTTTTTTTTTTTGCTAAAATCTACTCCAACACAATAGTATCTTAATTACTGTAGCTATCTATAAACCTTCACACCAGAGAGTATGTGATATCCCACTTTAATTTTCTTATTTAAATATATTTTGGCTGTTCTAGGTCCTTTGTATTTCTGTCTTAATTTCAGCATCAGCTGGTTAATTTCTACAACAAGTCTACTACGATTTTGACTGGGATTGCATTGACTCTATGAACATTTGGGGGAGCACAGACTTCTTATAATGCTGTGTCCTGTGGTCCATGAACACAGTTCTGTAGAATATTCCATCTAGACAATCACATCACCTGTGAATAATGGCAGTTTGATTTTTGTCTTTATGCTTTTGATGCATTTTATTCCTTTTCCTTGCCTTACTGCACTGGTTATAACCACCAGTACACTACCAATAGAGGTAATGAGTGTGTATATCCTTGCTTTATTCCCAGACTGAGGACGAGAGTTCAAGTCTTTCGCTATCAGATATGATGGTAGCTGCACATTTTTATGGATACCCTTTATCACTCTCTTCCCGATGTCCTGAGAGTTTTTATTTGGAATGAATCTTGAACTGTTTTAAATATTTTCCTTTCTTTTCCTTTTTTTTTTTTTTTTTTGTAGGTATGTGGATGACCACACTGGCCTCTCTGAACTCTCAGACCTATCTTCTCAACTTGGCAAAAATATTGGTCTCCATCTGAATTCCCCCTATTGTGCTGTGGCCTGGAAACCCTCCCAGAAGGAGGCAAACCAGTTGTAGGATCACCTTGTCTCATCTCTCTGGGTTCACTGCCAGGTGCCACCTAATGTGCGTTGTATAGAAATTGCTGTTTCATGTATTTTCCCTGTTGTTTAGTTGTTTCATGTGGGAGGATAAATTCAGACCCTGTTACTTCATCAGTGACAAATATTGATGTCATCCTATTTACACAAGTCTTAGCTCTTACCAATCTCCAGCTTGTAACTCTTTCTTTGGACCAACGAACTATTCATGGATCTCCAAATGTTCCATGCCCTTTCTCTGTGTCTTTTAATACTTTGCTTCCTTTGCCAAAAGTGCCTTTCTCTTCTATAAACCTCTCATCTTAGAAGATAAAGTCCATCTGCTATGCCCTCCCAGAAATCTTCCTTGTCCTTCCACAAAAATCAGAGTCCCTCATGCGTGCACGCCAATGCCTTGTGATTATCACTATCATATTAGTCCTGACCTGCTTCCCCCAACAAATTGTGTCTATTTGAAATCAAGACCTCTGCCATAGTATCCCTGCTCTTCCAATGTCTAGTTCACAATAGGAATCAATCAGCTGAATAATACCTAACCTATTTCTCTGTCTACCTTGGCATAGACGTGTCTATATTTCACTGGAATTTCCCTGATACTATAGCTATTAATCATGAATTGAGAAATATTTTAGTGAGAAGTTAAAAAAATCCGAGTCTCTTTTGCTCAACAAAATGAATTTATCTTAAATACAATAAATAATTTTATTTTATTTTTTTATGTTTGAGAGAGAGAGTGAGCATGCAAACAGGGGAGCGTGGTAGAGGAAGAGAGAGAGAATCTTAAGTAGGCTGCATGCTCAACACAGAGCCCAATGTGGGGCCCGATCCCATGACCCTGGGATCGTGACCTGAGCCCAAATCAAGAGTCGAATGATCAACAAACTGAGCCACCCAGGCACCCCATACATAATCTTCATATTCTTAAATTTATTTTACATAAAGTAACTATTAAGAATACATAATATAAAATGTCCCTGGAGTTTATTTGTGCTTAGAGGCCACACAACTGTTTTGTGATAGGACAAGAAATTAATAATCATGGGATTATTAACAGGATAGAAATGTTTATGCAATGAAGAAGAAAAGCAATGTTTTTGAATTTGTCTGTGACATTTAAATTTATAAGTATTTGTATGGGAGTCCTCCACAAAATTTCTTTAACCTCATTTTATTTAGATGCCAATGTGGCTCTTTACATTGAAATATTCCTTAGTGTATTCCATATTACTCCATGGCAATAAAAACAATGTGTATATCAAGCTCTATTGCTCCAGAACAGAAAAAACAAATGGCTAATCAAGCTCAGGTATCCTTCTTAATGATCCATCATATAGACCTTTTTTGGTTCACCTATATTTGCTGCTGTTGGTTGCTATTGTATCTTACCAAAAGCTAGGAACAATACCTCACACGTAGGGTTTTGTCCCATTGAGAATTAAAATCGACTATTCTTGGTAGCCCATTTGATTCAGAAGTAGAAAGCCTGACAAGCTTACCTCGCCCTCATTTGATTCTTAGACATCAACTGGCAATGATCCACCTGCCAGTTTCAATATATTCTTTTGCTATCATCGTAACAGATCCACTGAAGTAAGAAGAAATACTGCCCCTGGATTTTCCTAAAGAGTCCTGATTTCTAATATGGTCTCCACTGGATGGCCCCATTTGTACACCTATACGTGTCAAATCAGGCATCTTGTTCTTTGCACAGGAAGACGGACGTGGATGTAGTCAATGCTAATCTCTCCGAAAGCTGTATTTTTATTTCACTGCTTGAATGTTTAAATCTTTTGTAATATCATCTTTTTCCCTCTCTGCTTTGTACCCTCCTTAATTGTTTGAAAAGCATTTTCAAAGTCATCCACTTCAATCATCTTATTTTATTTTATTTTATTTTATTTTATTTTATTTTATTTCTTAAAGACAAACTGAGTGCACATGAGAGTGGGGTAGGGGCAGATAGGGAGAGAGAGAATCTTAAGCAGGCTTCACAGAGCCCAATGTGGGGCTTGATCTATGACCCGAACTAAATCAAGAGTCAGACACTTCACTGACTGAGCCACCCAGGTGCCCTCACGCATCTTATGTTAAAGAGGACAGCAAGACACAGAAAGACTAAACTAACCAACGTCTCACAAAAGTGAGAAAAGGGAAATTCAATAAAATATACACTTGTGCCTTTATTGATTATTTTAGAGTCCTCACTAGAGTTAGGAACTATCCCCTCTCTCATGTCTGCCTTTCTCCCCCTTCATGGAAGGGAAGCCTCAGGCCCGAATGTGAAAGGCAGGGTGTTTACAGGGTCAGTTGAGGCCCTTGGTACTTCACCCAAATGATCTCATCTAATCTTTGCAACAACCTCATGACCGATGTGAAACTGCACCGAGAGAAATGAACTAATTTACCCAGCTTGAAGAAATTAAGAGTATGCAAGCCCAGGTCAGTTGGACTCCAAAGTCTTTACACTATAGAGTGATCTTTCCATGCTGTCCTCTAAAACAACCCGAAATTTGAATGAAGGGTAGAGACAGGGAGAAAGAGGAGGAGGAAGACAGGAAGTGTTTACTTTCTAGTTAATTTCTGGAATATTCTTTTTACTGTCCTCCCTCATACTGAGCCAAGCCTGCCAAGGACAAGGACTGTTTTACACAACCTCGTATTTTTGGTGAGTCCCCCAAGGCCTGGCGCATAGTAATATTCAACATATGGTCACGTATTTAATAAAATAAATGTAAAAATATACTTAAATTTGCTATCAGAATTTCTACATATTTTTGACCTGGAATTAAAAAGTAGGTCCCTGAAACAAGGCATCGTCCTTCTATTTTTTTTTTAAATAAAAACTGAAGAAGTAAATGTTTTATGATCATTTTCCTCCATTTCAACTTTAGAGTACAATTATCTGAGATAAATTAGCACTCATAAAAATTGCATAACGTGATTTCTGCACTGGCAGACAGGACCTTCTCAAAGCAAAACTCCATTTTTAGTTTAGAGTCACAGAAGACTTGCTCTTTGCGCCCATTCTTGCTGCAGACAAGTGCCGATGCCAACCATTCCACGCCAGGCTTCAAACAGAGCGATCCCATCTAGAACATCCCCTTGCTTTTCACGGCACCTGCTTGCCCTCAAGTACCTCTCCCCCACCTACCGTAACTAAGACACGGTTTAAATTGCATACATGATTATACTTCTATAGCTTGGTGTGCTAGTTCCAGAATACCAGACAACTTTTTATTTCTTTGTGAATTGTGACTGGTTTAGGAATATGCGCACACCTGTGGAGAGCTGGTGATCCATTCGTCCCTTTCACGTTATAGTTGGCAGTAGAGACAGTTGTAAGTGTGGCATGCAGGCTAGCGTTTGAAGGAGGAAAGTACAGTATTGATACAAAGCGGTTACGATCACTCTACATCTATAGTGATTACTCAAGTCTTTGTACATCCAGGGCTGCGTCACCGAATTGTTGAATGTAGGTATAAGCAATTCAGAGAGAACTCAGAAATTTTCAGTGTTTCTTCTCTTTCCGTAAAATCGCCTCGCATGCGATTCTTAAGTGGTTTTCATATCCAGTTTAAAACTGAAAACCTGTTTGGGGTCAAGTTCAGTTTGGTATTTCATGGTCCTGAAAAAGAAAATGAAGTTTTAAAAAAAGAATAGGACCCCAGTCTCCGTTAATGGCATGCAAAGTGCCAGCACGCACGGGTTTTACATAAAATCTAAAAGATAAATTTAACTGATGTGTTTTCCAGTTAAACATTTGCTTTAACATGGATTGCGAGACTCTAATGTTTCACAAGGGCAGGTTTGTAATTGAGACACAAAGTATTTAAAACAGGTGGAGACCATGCATAGCTTCCCTTGGAAGTTTAATGCTGTAGCACATAATTAAATAGAATTTATTGAGCAAATAAAGAAACGTTACTCCAAATTAAGTCTTACAATTATTACTGTATAAGGCACTTATGTACTGCTTTTTGTTTTTATAATAATTGCTATCACAGTTATACGGTTTCACAAATATCTTCTCCTCTACTATTAACGGTCTCATTTCACTGAAATATATCCAAGATCAGATAATCAGTCTGGATATCAAACACACAGGGGGACAGTGCCAGAGTCTTGTGCTCATCATTTACACAAGAGACACTTTAAAATCGGGTTTCAGTCCAAACAAAAGCTTTATGTGCAAAGTAGAAACTGCTTCCTCAAAAGACCTGTACCCGTGACACTGAACACAATGGTCTCTGGTGATTGACTTTCTTCAGTAGAGCAGCTCTGGTCATAAGGAACATACACTTGATGTTAGCCAAAAGGCTGAGAAGTGATAGGAACATACGACAGAAATTGTCAGGTTGAGGAGTCAGCAAGTTGTAGTAAGAATGACCGAGAACATGCATGGAGCACTGGCCCAGCCCCCCAGGGTCTCTGAGTGTCTGTGGCATGGCAATTCAAAATACTTAACTCATTTGTCACAGTCATTGTTGTCTGTCACTGATGATATCAGAATACAGTCCACATTCAAGGAACTCACAGCTGAAGAGACCACAAGGTCAAAACAAACCTTCATTCAACCGGCATGTGTTCTGGGATCCTTCCCCCTGTACGTGTGGGGTCCTTGGTAAACCGTGTTAAACAGAAGGGGTGAATCAAAGATTGTAAAACTGCACTGGGGAGTGAAAACTCAGGGTTAGCTTTCTGGAGGTGAGACGGGTCAAATGCCTGATAGACTGTAGCTTAGGAAAGAAAAGAAAGTGCAGGGGCCAGTCGAGAACCCTCTTCAAGACTCCCGTCAACATCTGCTTCCCAACGCGATGTTCTAGGTCAGAGATGGGCTCTGTAACGCAGCTGCCTGGAGCCCTGGCAGGAGAACCTGGCAGGAGAACCTGCCTGGAGTTCTGGAAACTGCCCAGCTTAGAAACATGTTGCTGAGGAACTACTCAGTGTGTCTATGAATACTGGGATTTTCCTCCTTTCAAATAAAATAAAATAAAATAAAATAAACCTCTAAAACCAATATAAATTGAAAAAAAAGCAAGTATTACTAGAAAAAAATAAAATAAAATAAAATAAAATAAAATAAACCACAGGTACACTTTGTTCATTAGCCAAATACCCAGCACTCCTCTTCCCTTCAACCTGCACAAAGCTGTCAAGGTCATGGATCTCAGGAGCGCAAGTGACTTAACTGGTGCAGGGCGAGCAAAGGAAAACACGTAAATCTGTGACCCTCGAGGCCTGCACTCGCCAGTGCGTGCTGGGTTCACGGCCACTGCTGCACTTACGGCAGCTGCCAACGTCAGTGGGACTGAGGAAGACTGCCACGTGACCCTACTACTGAGGATCCCTCCCAGGCCAGAGAGCACCTGCGCAGGCTGATGGCAGCGCTCCCGAGACACAAGGAACCTCATTTCCTCTGTCCCTTACGTTCACCCTTGTAGTGTTCCCTACAACTCCCCATATCTCCCCTGCCCCCTGGAAATTGGAAAGATCCTCAAGAGGGCACACTAGTATAGAAGAGAAATACCTGGAAACGGTATAGATCCGCAGTAACAGAAAGGAGATAGATTGGATAGACTTTCAAGACAGTAAGAGCACACAGACTGGTCCTAGCAACCGCTGAAATGGATAAGCACATTACAGACCTCATGCTCAGGTAACTCAAAATGCCACTTTTCTGAATCATAAAATACAATTCCTATTTTCCTGCATGCTTTCTCATTACACATCATATTCCTTAAGTTAATCTGGTGGCTAGACTCTATATTAACTCTCAGTCCTACAGATGACTCAGAGGCCTATAAACAATTACAGAAGTTGAGTCCTCCAGCCCTGAATACATGGAGTAATGTTTCAGCAAACTAACTAAGGTAGAAGAGTTTTGTGCCAAATGTTACCCTAGAGCTTTTTAAAGAAAAAGTCAGAAAAACTCATCACAATCTTTGCTTATAAACTTATAATCAAAAGCAATTTCAGGGTGGAAAATAGAGATCAAGTTCATATCTCTGAAGTGGATTTATCACTGCTGACGACCATCATTACTCAGAAGAAAGAGACTTTGAGGGTCCAGGCTACTCCAGAACTATCTATTTGATATCCCAGAAAGACGAAGCACAGAAGTTTTGAGTCATCAGAGGACAGGTTAGTAGGCTGTAGGAGCCACGCCACGTCCAAAGGTATAACAATTAAAGCAAAGACGAGACCTTGACGAAGAGATGAAGCCTGAAATGCACCAGACTTTTCGTTATGGGAAACCTCAATCAATTCAGCTTTATGCTGCATAAAAAATTCTACACTCCAACTATATTTCAAGGGGATCCAAGGGTTTGAGCAAGAAAACCTCAGATTCTAGAAGAAATCACCATGTCAAGAGCAAATAACAACGAAGCTAACACCACTTAGGACCACTGCTGTTAGAGAAAAGTTGCAGAGGGTTTTCCTATAAAAGTACATGCAAAATATCCTTTAGATCAAAATGACTTATGCCAATCATGCTCGTGCCTTTGCTGCCATGTTGACCTCAACAGTCCTCGAAGAAGAGAGCTGCGTTGTTCCCACGTATGCGCCATTTTTAAAACAACATCCTCTTCATAGACTGGTATGATGGGTTTCAGGCTAGTATTAAACTGGACTTAAGAACAGCACCTCTTTCTCCTCTGTTGAGGTCTCTTGGTGAGTCACTTAACGCACATCCCAACTGTTACTTTTCCTTGAGCTCATCTGTCTCTGTGCCTCCATGCCTGCAGTGACCAATGGCAATCCTTCTGTATGTCTGATAAAGCTTCATAATTGTGAAGACATGCCACAACTGATGACTTCGATCAAATTTATGATTCACATACCCCTAGAGTAGAGTGTCACGTGTAGGCGAGCATCATGACCAAGGTTGCAGGGGGCAGTGTGTGCTGTTTCATCCTACTGAATGAACTGAGCCAGCCTAACGGAACGGTGTCCCAAAAGAACCTGTGAACCCTGTCCCTCCGTGGGTGGTGGCCTCCTGTTCTCTTACTAGACTCCAGTGCGGCGTGACTCCTGACACCATCTACCCCGTGTCCGTCAACTAAACTGCAGCAGATGTGGTCCTAATCTCTTCCATGTGGAGGGAAATATCATTTATAAGTGTACTGGGGACCTTTGCATCTCCTGCAACAGCAGCTGGAAACTTTAATTTTCTCTGTGCAAAATATTTGTGATATGGGTGTGAAATTACAGAAGGTTGTATTAAGTCTCCAGTTCTGGCACCTCATTAAACACTCCGCAATGTATTCTCCATTAAAAAAAAAACAGACCACATGCATGAACTTGAACGTGTATGCACACGATTCTAAAATATTCTGATGGGCATTCATCTGCAATTCCTCCTAATTTTAGTCACTTCACTCAGAGGCTGCATTACACAAGAGAAAAATGAACTGTGAGGTCAGGATGAAAGGTTTCAGAGTATAATAAATATCCCTAATTCCCAATGTCTTTGCAAGAATGATGCAGCTTGTTTGCAGTCTAGAATTCCAAAAATGACTTCTTTTTCTGAAAAAAAAAAAAAAAAAAAAAAAGAGGTCATAATGTCCCTTTAAAAATGCATGGTCTCAACTAGCAGAGGCCAGCTCAACACATTTTCATCAAAATAGACCAGGGTCAAATATATTGTCAAATTAATGTGTTGTTTTTTTTTTTTCTTAATGGAGCTTACATTGTGAAAAGAGTACAGTGACATTAAATGTGTGGGTAACGGTTGACGATTCTGCTCTCTGTGCTCGGCCAGAGAGAATGAATGGAAATCTTGCCAGTGACTCTTTTAGCACTCTGCTCCGGAAGTGCCTGTCTTTAGTGAAGGTGAGACAGGAGATGGAATCTCTTGATGCCCCAGCTGATTCTTCTCCTGCTTCCTAAATTATGATCAGTTTGCCACCCAGAGGTCCCCAAACACAAGTCAATCACTCAACTGAACGACGGGGATTTGATGCAATTTTGGAAGAAGAGCCGATAAGACCTTCTCCTCTACGGCCCCTTCCTCAGGGATCTTTAATGGTAATTTTATCTATATGCGATTTTTCCTTGAAGTGTTGATTTTAAAACCCAGTCCTCCTGAAAGATGAGATCCACTATGTAAAGCCCCGCTACTGTCACTTGGCTGCTTTATTATGATCTGGGCTGAAATTGAATTCCTAGGACGACAAGAAGGAAGGCTGAACATATGGCTCCTGAAAGCATCAATATATTTTCTAAATGATCTAACCAGACTGATTACATGGGTTTTGTACTTTTCTTAGTTTTTCTAAAGCACAAAAGTAATGCCTGCTCGTTTTTGAGAAGTCAGAAATCACAACAAACTTACAGAGACACAGAATCAAAACTGTTAGCATTTTTGTACACCTATTTCCAGTATGACAATATACTACACAAATTACGTTACAGCTTGACATTTTTTTCAGACCGCAATACAACGTGAAAATTTTCTCTTAGGGATATTCACACTCAATGTGATTTTAACGACTCTTAAATAGTACATACTCAAGACACAGCAATTTATTTAACAATCCTTTTATTGCACTTTTTAGGTGTTAATATTTCCATAATTTTATTTAAAATGATGAAATAAAGTCATATGTTGATACACCTTGTTTAAAATCTCTGGGTACTTTTCTTAGGTTGAATGTCTTTCAGATCAAACCAGAAGCCAACTTGCTGGTTTACAGAAAATGGATACCACTTGTCCTGTTGATTTTTGGATTCCATTGCCTTCCAGAAAGACTGTGCAATGTATTCACAACTTCCTTTTATCCATCATCCTTACCAACTATGGGTATCTTAATTATTTTAAATCATTGCCAATAAGATAGTCTGCCATAAACAGGAGGATCCTGACCACAAGACTTCAGAAAGACGAGCAGTTGTATTAGTCAAATAGGTTAACTTCTAAAACAAAAATACCAAAATCATAGTGACTTCTCAAAAGAAAAGTCTAGTTCTTAATAACACATCAGTTCAGTGCACACGTTAGGTGGGCAGCCAGCCACGTCATCATGCAGAGATCTCAGCTCTGTCCAGCTTTCCTTCAATGATAGTAATAGATAGGATTCAGTAGGCAGAGAGGGAAAGATTAGGACCTGAGGTCCCTGGGTGGGGAAAAAACACGTATTTTGGAGCAATGCTGGGAGTGTCTGACCACAGCAAATACCCTCAGGCTTAAAGTTCCTCTTAAGAATGTAACCTACTCCCTCTCAGGTTTCCCTCAAGAATTTGATAAGAGACCTAAGTATGGCTGTAGGCCACCCCTCATACAATGGAAATGATCCAATCAGGAATGGACAACCCAGCACCTAGAGCTATCCAGCCAATAAGGGTAGAACCAGAGAAGGAACAAGGAGGAAGGGAAGGGGGAGGGCGTGACCAGAACCTTTTATAAAACAAAGACCCTTGCCTATAGTCCTCCGGGCAATCACTTTCAAAAGCCCCCTCTCTGTAAAGACAGCTTTGATACTATTCTTACTTTCTAATTTTACACTGTAATAAACTTTGTCTGCTGCTCACTTTGTGTCCACCTCTTCATTCTTCAAAATGGTGAGACAACGAACCCTGCATTTTGAGGTAAAAAAGTCCTGCAACACTTCTTGCAATGCCACTATCCAGTAGGGCCTACGAAGCCTTGGCTGGGTCTTCCACATGTATCTGGCACTCACAAGAGAGAAAGTCACACATGGGAGATTTTTCTGGAAGGCTGACCGCACTTGTTCACATATTCCAGTAGGCTGAACTCGGTCTCAGAAATATGCTCAGCTTTCAAGAAGCTTCGGACACGGTCTAGTTGTGTGCCCAGGAAGAAAAGCAATAGATCTGGCCGCTATGTAGCCAAGTCTGCCAAAAATAGTAATATTTAGTTTTATTTAATATAATTGAAAAGTTTCTACCTATTAAAAAAGAGAATGAAGTCCATTTCCTGTGGTTTATAATAATCACTGACACCTGTGGGTGCATACCTGTCAGTCCATGCTTTGGTTTCATGCAAACTTGTGTGCTTTTAACCGTGTACTTCTGCTGAGTGGATGAGACTTAACCATTTTTCCTCTCATTAACTGAAACTACTACCCTTTTCTATTCCAATAATGGTTGCTGTATCGTATCAGATGATTCAACAAGATTGGCTGTGAACAAGATAATCTCTATTTTCTCATAAAGTCTTCCTGAATTATTTACTTCACCACCTCTCCTGGATACCATATCTCATATGATAAGAGCTTTTGAAATCTTCTGCTTTCTCTTTTGCTTTTTGCTTTCTCCTGTTCCCTTCCCCTTCACTTTTCAGGAGGTCTCTGAAATGCCATTATCTCCTCCTTGTCACTACTTCCTCCTACTCCTAGATTTTGATAAAAAACAAAAAATTCCAGAAATCATCAGCATTTCTATGAGAGAAAGAACCTTCTGCTTTGAGAGTTACCATGTTAAAAAAAAAAATCAGTCTATCCTTAGTTTTTATATTTCAACTCTGTCATCGATTGATAGATGAATAAAGAGCCCATCTTGAAGTCTCTGTTTGGTCAATTTGCTATATATTATGTCCTTTTTTTTGTTGTTGTTGTCTTTTCTTCAAATTAAGAATTAAGTACAAGGGTGACAATTCTTGGTTAGAAATAGAGTTGTTCCTTTGTAATCCTTTGCTCACAAATTACAGATTCTGCACCACTTCCTATAAGTTCCACTTTTACAGATGAAGAATCTAGTGCTGGTCTGATACACGCTTTCCCCCCTTTTGTGGGAATTTGTTCTTTCGTGTAACACATGGTTTCTCAACTTTAGCATGATTGACATGTAGGGTTAGATAATTCTTTGTTGTCCGAGCTGTCTTGTGAATTGTAGGATGTTTAGCAACATTCCTGCCTTCCACCCACTAGATATGAATGCCACCATCCAGTCCCCCAGAATTGTAACAACCAAAATTCTCCAGAAACTGCCAAATGTTCCCCCTGGGATGAACTTGCCATGCCTTGACAACCACTGTTTTAAAGGTTTATAATATTTGTTTTTATCTGAAAGTTCAAGGAGTTTTACCCAGGTGAACCTAATTATGAGGGATTTTAAAAATAAATTTGAAATAAATAAATAAATAAATATTTGATTACACATCCTTTGATTTAGGTAAATCCTTTTAGAATTTAAAATTACTTATGGGGAGTAAGGTAGATTGTGAGATTTTGAAGGAAGACACTCTGTTCTGTTGTCTCTCAGGGTACCCCAAACACAGATATGGAAACTTCAGCCTTCAAATTCAATCTGTCTTGGCCTTTGTGAGGTTGTGATACTCAGAAAATTCACACGAGGTCAAAGCTGACCTATCCCTGAATAAGCAATGACCACCGCTAAGCTAGAAGCAGCTCTCTCCCCCATCGCCTAAGATTCCACCAAATCTGCAATCCCAGTCGGAGCAACCATTTGTCCCAAGTAAAGCAAATCATTCTAGAATTAGCAGCAGAAAAGATTATATTTGGTCTACCATGTCCCCAGGGTCACCTCAGAATTTATTGTAAAAGACTCTTGAAAATATTAAAGAGTTTGGGAAGACTTGGGAAAGAGTTGAGAAAGAATATTCCTTGCATGAAACTTTCTTCAATTTAAACGACAATATAATAAGATAAGGCATGAAGCAAAATGAGAATTCCTTTGCAACTGATGCAATTCTTTTAGAATTCCATAGAAAATAGTAGTGATTTTTAAGCCAGTATGAAACAATAGAAGTTTTTAACATTAGAAAGATCTCTCTCTAGTTCCAGTTCAAGATGGCAGTGTCAAAAGCCTCTGAATTCACCTCCTTCACAGAACATGCCAGATTATACCCGTTCATAGAACAATTCCTCCTGAAGAAGAACTGAGGGCTGATTAAACAGCTACTGAGCCACCAGAGATAGAGAGAATGACAAGAGAATAGCAAGACCCATGGAGACATGGTAACAAAGGCAACCCCCACCCTCAATGCTGCCAACAGCTGTAGGGTGGGGTGGGGAATAGTTCTGAGGGCCTGGGAATAGATTCTTCTGTCCAAGGGCATAGGTAAATGCCACAATTTGAAAGAGCAACTTGCATATAAAAGAGACAATCCTTAACACCGCCAAGTGGCAGAGGAGCTGCAGGAATGCTTTCCATGTCAGAAGGACAAAAGGACTACAGTTTATGTTCCCATCCCACCTTAAAAGTCTAGACTGCAGCAGGGTCCAGACACCATAAGGAGCCAGTCTAGTCATCTCAGTGAGCTCTCCACTTCAGTGAGCCCAGGGTCTACAAGCTTTGTAGTGTTGGAACACAGAAAACAAGCTGCAGTTTTGTGGGGAATTTTTTGTTTTCATTCTTTTTTTAATCATTAAAAATTGTTTTATTGTTAAAAGCTGTCTTTTTTTTCTGTTTATTTTTCTTCTTCTCTTGTCCCTTCTTTTTTTCTTTTTTCTCTTTTAATTGTTTTTTTATATACATCATTTTTATATACGTCATTCTTTCTATAAAAAGTCACAGTTTACAAGAGTAACTAGCATATACAGCCACAGCTCCAGCCAACCAACCAGCAAAAGTTCCCAAGCACACACATTCCCAAGCACAAGCATAGGGGACAACATATACAAGACTACTCTCTCAACTTTAGAAGTAGTCATTACACTAAATCCATAAAAACAAACACAGAAAGTCAAACAAAATTGAGAGACAAAGAGATATGCTCCAAAAGAAAGAAGAAAAAAAAAAACCTCAGAAAAAAGAACTAAATGAAATAGACATAAGCAATACGCCTAATAAAGAATTTAAAGTAATGATCATAAAGAGTCTCACTGGCCTGGAGAAAAGAATGGAAGAACTCAGTAAGACCTTCAATAAAGAGATAGGAACTATTAAAAAGAACCAATCAGAGCTGAAGAATACAATAACTGAAATAAAAAACAAACCAGAGGGATTCAACAATAGATTGGAGGGTGCAGAAGAAAGTATCAGTGATCTGGAAAATAGAGTAGTGGAAAGCACACAAGCTGAACAGCAAAAAGAGAAAAGAAATTTTCAAAATTGAAATTAAGAGATCTCTTGGACAATATCAAGTGAATAAACATTCATATTATAGGGGTCCTAGAAGGAGAGAGAGAGAGAATCATGTGGAAAACTTACTTGAAGAAATAACTACTGAAAACTTCCCTAACCTAGGGAGGGAAATAGACGTCTAAGTCCAAGAAGTGCAGAGAGTTCCAAATAAGATGAACCCGAAAATATCCACAGCACAGCACATAAATTAAAATGTCAAAGGATAAAGATAAAGAGAATCTTAAAAGCAGGGAGAGAATCAAAAAGTTACCTGTAGTGGAACATGTATAAGGTTATAAACTGACTTTTCAGCAGAGATTTTGCAAGTCAGAAGGGAGTGGAATGATATATTGAAAGTGCTGAAAGGAAAAAAAAAAAAAAAACTATAACCAAGAATACTCTACCTGGCAAAGTTTTCATTCAGATTATAAGGAGAATTAAAGAGTTTCCCAGACAAACAAAAGATAAAGGAGTTTATCACCATTAAACCAGGCTTATAAGAAATGTTAAAGGGACTTATTTAAGTGGAAAAGAAGTGGCCATAATTAGACATAAGAAAAATATTAATAAAAAGATGTAAAATATGACAACATCTACCTAAATGAAGAGAAAGGAGTAAAAAAGGAAGAGAAGGGAAAAAATAAAAAGAAGAAAGATAATTTATTTTTGTTTTTTTTAAATATGTTTGAACTTAAATGACCATTGCATTAATATGAATGGCTATTTATTTAGGATGCTACATATGAACCTCATGTAACCACAAACCCAAAACCTATGATAGATACACAAAAAATAAAGAGAAAGAAAGCCAAACAAAACACAATAGAGTCTCATTAATCATAAAGGAAGGGAACAAAAGAAGAATGAAACAAAGAGCTACAAAACTTTAAAAAAAAAACCAAAAAACAGAAAACAAATTTTTTAAATGACAATAAGTACATAACTATCAATAATTACTTTAAATGTAAATGGCATAAAGGCCGTAATCAAAAGACATAGAGTGGCAGAATGGGTAGAAAACAAGACCCTTTTATATACCTACTACAAGAGACTCACATCAGACCTAAAGATGCATACAAACTGACGATGAAAGGACAGAATTGGTGCAGATGGAAAAAAAAAAAAAAGCTGAAGTAACAATATTTATATCAGACAAAACAGACTTTAAAACAAAGACTGTAACAAGAGAAAAAGCAGGGTATTATATAATGATTAAGGGATCAATGCAACAAGAGGATATAACAATTTTATATACCTATGCACCCAACACCAGAGCACCTGAATACATAAATATTCATGGACATAAAGAGACAACTTGATGGCAAGAAAATAACAGCAGTGACTTTAACACTTCACTTACATTAACAGATAGATCATCCAGACAGAAAATCAATAAGGAAACATCTTTGAATGACACATTGGACCAGATGGACATAACAGATATATACAGAACATCCCATGCAAAAAAAAAAAAAAAAACAAAACAAAACAGAATACACACTCTTTTCAAGTGCACGTAGGCCATAAAACAAATCTCAATAAATTTAGTACAAGTGAAATCATGATCTTTGCCAACCGCAACAGGATGAAACTAGAAATAAATCACAAGGAAAAAAAAAACTGGAAAAAACACAAATGCATGGCAACTAATCAACATGATTCTAAACAACCAACAGGTCAGTGAAACCATCAAAGAAGAAATTTAAAAATACATGGAGACCAAAAAAAATGAAAACACAATGGTCCCAAATCTCTGGGACACAGCAAAACAACTGAGACACAGTTCTAACACGGAAGTATACAGCAGTACAAGGTTGCCTCAAGAAGCAAGAAAAAACTCAAATAATCTAACTTTATGCCTAAAGGAACTAGAAAAAGAAGAACAAATGGAACACATGGTGATTAGAAGAAGAGAAATAATAAAGTCCAGAGCAGAAATAACTGATGTAGAGACCAAAAAACAAGAGAAATAAATCAACGAAATGAAGAGCTGTTTCTTTTAAAAGATAAACAAAATTGACTAATCCTTACCAGATCCATCAGGAAGAAAAGAGAAAGGACCCAAATAAATAAGGTCAGAAACAAGAGAGGAAAAGTAACCAAAGCAGTCTTGAGAAATAAGAACAAAGCTCGAGGTATAACAATCCCAGATTTCAAGATATACCACAAAGCCATAGTTATCAAAACAGTAGGTACTGGCACAAAAATAGACATATAAATGAATAGGATAGGATAGAATAGAATAGAATAGAATAGAACAGAATAGACCCCAGAAATAAACCCACAGTTATATGATCATTTAATCTATGACAAAAAGAGGCAAGAATACACAATGGGAAAAAGGCAGTTTTTTTCAATAAACGCTGCTGGAAAAACTGGACAGCTGCATGTAAAACAATGACACTGGACTACTTTCTAACACCATACAGAAAAATAAACTCAAAACAGATTAAAGACCTAAATGTGAGACCTGAAGTCATAAAAATCCTAGAAGAGAACCCAGGCAGTAATTTGACATCGGCCACAGCAACATTTTTCTAGATATGTCTCCTGAGACAGGGGAATCAAAATCAAAAATAAACTATTGAGACTGCATCAAATTAAAAAGCTTTGCACAGCAACAAAACACTGAATAAGAGAAGATATTTGCAAAGGCCATAATCTGATAAGGGGTTGATACTCAAAATATATGAAGAACTTAAAAAATTCAATGCCAAAAAAAATAAACAAACATTAAAAAATGGACAGAGGACTTGAATACACATTTTTCCAAAGAAGACATACAGATAGCCACTAGACACAGGAGAAGATGCTCAACATCACTCATCATCAGGGAAATACAAATCAAAACCACGATGAGATATCAACTTACACCTGTCAGAATGGCTAAAATCAAGAAGACAAGAAACGGCAAGCGGTGGCGACAATGTGGAGAAAACGGAACCCTCATTCACTTTTGGCGGGAATAAATTGGTGCAGCCATGCTGGAAAACAGCACGGAGTTTCCACAGAAAATGAAAAATGGAAGAACCATATGATCCAATAATTCCACTGTTGGGCATTTACCCAGTAGAAAACAAAACACTAACTCAAAAAGGTATAAAAAAGGTATCTATGTTTATTGCAGCATTATTCACAACAGCCAAGACATGGAAGAAAGCTAAGTGTCCTTCCGTCAACAAGTGGATAAGGAAAATGTGGTATACACGTAATGGAATATTACACACCTAGGAAAAGGGTGATATTGTGCCATCTGAGACAACCTAGATGGATTTAGAGGATACCATGCTAAGTAAAATAAGTCAGACTGAGAAAGACAAATACTATATGATTCCTCCCATAAATGGAATCTAAAAAAAAAAAATGAATAAGCAAACAAATGGCAGAATATTTGTTTTATAAATACAGATAATAAACTGATGGCTGCCAGGGGAGAGGGAGGTGGGGTCTTAGGGGCAAAACAGGTCAAAGGATTAGGGAAACACTGGCCTCCAGTTATGGAATGAGTGTGTCACAGGAATAAAAAGCAGAGCATAATGATATTGTAAAAGCGATGTAATGATATACCTGTGGTGATCATAGCGTAATGTTCAAATCACTTGTCCAATCAATCAATAAAACTCCTTCCTTGAAAAAAAATCTCTCTCTAGTATTGAAAATGCCCCCGATGTTATGTATGAACATATGAAGAGTCCACTGCCTGTATGCCATGAGAAATAGAAACAAACCAGAGATAAAAAGAATGCACCATTGCAAACTAGAATGAGATCTTAAATAGAACCCAAAGGAACCACTAACGTAAAAAGATCTGTTCCCAAGGAATGACTTTCAAAGGTGATAAGTTAAACATATTCAAATAGGTGCTAAATGAAAGCAGTATAGTTTTATAATACACAATACAAGCCCAAATACAAAGGACAGAATTTCTCATTTATCAGTGACAGAGGCAAATGGAAAGCCTGACCTTAATCTTATCAGATATGCCCTTAGCAGAGTGAGCAAGGAACAACCACAAATATCAAAAGCAGAAACAACACGAGAAAAGCTTGGTGCATTTGTTTGACTGATAATCAGATCAACTTCACGAGACCTTTTTTCTTTCTTTCTTTCTTTCTCTTTTGTAGTGATCTCATTTCAAAGGGATTTCATAAGTAACACTCTCTGGCATGGCCTTATCCTTTTGTAATAATTGTTGTGAGTTTTCAAACGAGCAGGAAATATCTGCATCAAAACTCTGACTAGATTTTTTTTTAACAACTCTCCCGGTCAGCACTGCCTTCAAATAACACAAAGATCAAGGTATAAGCGAGCAGCATCACATAACAGCAGAAAGGAACAAGAGAACGTTCAACTCTCTCCGGCACGCATCGCGGCTGGAAGCGGATGGGATAAGGGGCATGCATGTAGAGAAAATTCCATCATCACTCACCTCCACCAGAAATGGAATCTGCCCACAGAACTGTTAGAGCCCACACCCAAGGAAAGCCGAGTCCAGACTTCAAGCCAAACAGGTGAAATTTCCTGCAAATCATTCAGTCTCATCTGCCCCATGAACAGGTGAGCCTCCCACTAGCACCTCAGAGCCAGAAGGAGTGGGTCTTAAATGCGAGAGAGAGAGAGAGAGAGAGAGAGAGGCAGAGAGACAGAGAGACACCAAGGGACCTTATACAAAGGCAGCCCGGTGGCTTCTGGAGATTCGGCTCAAGGAGGCCCAGGGAAGGGCCCTAGAATCTGCATTTTGAAATTTACCCAAGAGTCCCTCCATTTCTTTGGAAAGCACGGCTGAAATTGCAGAAAGACCCGGAAAACCTGGAGCTGCCTTCACCAGGCTGTAGGGATTAGGGAATAGACTCCTTCCCTGTTGCATTTCCTTTGGTCTGCCGCAAATAAGTGCCAAGACTACACAATTCTCTTGGAAAGAAATCTTCAAATACTACTGATGCTCTCCCCTGCTCCAGAGAACTAGGGGAGACACAAGAGATCAAAACCTTGGCTGCAAGAACCACCCACGCATTCTTTTCTCGTGGGGAAAAGAAGAGTGAGGACAGATACGTTTGCAAAATTGAATTACTTCTTCAGCAGTCCCAGAGAGATTCAGTGGCTGGGGAAAGGCAGATCCCCAAGGAAGAATCCAGAAAGCCACCCATGGTCTTTCCTTCTTTCCTCCTGAGAATTACATGCTCCTTTGTTCATTGTAGCCAAACACTGTAAGCCAAACGCTATGCACGGTGCTTTCACAAATGTTATCTCCTCAATTACAGTGCAGGTAGCGCGGCTGTACAATCGCTGTGCAGTCTGACCACATTGTTGAGACTTCGATCAAAATATTAGCCTGCAGGTGGCTCTCAGATTCAGAGATGATGCAAATGAAGTGTTTAGCCCAGCAATCAGCACATTGGATAAACAGTTGTTGCTTTTGTTGTTGTGATGATGATGATTAATGAGGCACCATATAAATGATGAAAGTAGGACACCAAATGACTCACCTTGACCCGTCACCAGTAGTGAGAGAGCAGTAGGGCAAGCTAAATTTTCTCAACTCCGACACCTGTGCCCCGGCTACAACCTCATGGAGACTGCCGTTGGTAAAATATAACGATATCTTTAATATAGAGGATAGTAATAATATATTAATATGTATAATAATATAAATATATTTTTTAAATAACTATGAGCATTAGTTGACACAGAGCCTAGCATTACTCCTGAGACGTTTATGTGGAGTAGAGAGTGTCTTCATTTTGGCCGCTATACCAAAATACCATAGACTTAAACAATATTCATTTCTGACAATGGTTCTGGAAGCTGGGAAGTCCAAGGTCAAGGCACAAGGCAGATTCAGTGTCTGGTGAGGGTCCACTTCCTGGTTAGCAGATGGCTCCTTTCTCACTGCGTCCTCCCGCGGCCCAGAGGTAGCCAGCTAGCTCTCTGGTCCCTTCTTCAAGGGTACTTACTAATCTCTTTTGTGAGCACTTCACTCTCATGACCTAATTATCTCCCAAGGCTTCACCTCCAAATACCATCACACTGAGATTGGGGTTTGGGCATATGAATGCAGGAGGAGGGGGAAGACAAACATTGAGTCCATTGCAGAGAGTAAACAATCAGAATAACTTGGCTACTTGGGGTATTTTGCAGGGGATGGGTGGATGTGGGAACATTGAACGCTGTCTTCGTGGTTGGACGTGAAGCACAAGCATGAATCTGGGCTTCGTTGGCACATGCCAAGAAACGCCAGCTGTTTTCCAGTTTCTTATTTACCTCGGATGCCCAAATTTGACCTTTTTTTTTTGCCTTTTAGAATTTCTGATGGTGGAGAGAAATCCTCTGTGTGACAGCCCAAGTTTATTCATAGACAAAGATATGATAATATCACATAAAAACGCAGCCTTTGGTCAGCAAGAAGCAAATGATAAAAGAGTTCGTTATCTATCCTGTTTCCAACACACACGAGCCTCATAAAAATGCTCTGCCGTGGTGAGGCTCCAGGGTGTCCAATCCCCAGGAGTCAACGAAATAAGCTTGCCAGCTGGGCTGACCTTCTAAACGTGCACAATACGGGCATTGCTGGTGGCATCCAAGGAGAAAAAGAGGCATTTTCCTCAAAAACAGATGATTCTCTCTTAAGAATCTGCCCAGGAAAGGGCATCTGGGCATTCCCTGCTATTTTCATCTCCTGAGGCTTAACTTAGTACAAATGAATTAGAACCAATTAAAAGAAGGTGGTGGGGCGAGGGAGGGGGGGTGGGGGGGCACAGGGAGAATCTATTAAACATTCATAGCCACAAAATTACAGAGCGTATGGAGATGGAAAACTTAAAAAAGTATTCAGCACTTTTATGCAACCCTCATGCATTCTTCAATTATGCAAATGAATTTAATAAAATCAGAATTCATTTAAAAGGTATTCCACCACCCCATCTCTCCAGGCACACATTTACTCATTTCTCTGTTAATCAGTGAAGGTAACTTTTGAACCTCCCAGGGTTGGGGAAGCAGAAAGTCCTAAACCAGAGCGGAAGATGTCTTCCACTGAGCTACGCCAGGAAACCAAAATGAATTGCCCTTCCATTTGAAAATTAGGAGCGAAAGAAATAAGTGAAGATACTTTCCCTCGATCAGAGATGATCTGTTAATGGAGATATTTGTCCAAACTGCCCTACCATCTAGTTTCAGAGCTTTGCAAAAGGAAGCCAACTAATATATTAAGATATATTTAGTTTGTAATGCCTTTTATAGCAAAGGAAAAGAGGAAAAGAAGAGACCCAAAAAGGAATAAAAGAAGGAAGGAAAAGGGGGGGGGAAGAAATAATATGTATGCTCTTACTAATTTACCCTAAGTATAGGAAAGTGACTTTAAATTGGTGTTTTTATGACAGGTAATTGATAAAGAAATAGATTTTAATTACTTTCACTTATTATCAATACTGCGCTTTTAGGATTCAAATTCAAAATGAAAGTTTCCATGTTTTAAAATACATTTCTGTGGTCAATAGCATGAGTTTACAACAGTATAATCTACTTCTATGAAACTGTTTTCACCGAGAGCTAAAACATGACTCCCTGCTTTTGTTTATATTATCAATTTCTTAGCTATAAATGTGCTCATTTCATACACAGTGCAGTGCTAAATATTATCCTGCTCTGCCTAATTATCACCAAACCCCAATTAAGAGAGTTCAAGTCAATTGCCTAGTGTTGTACAATATATTCACAGTATTGTCAATACAGACCGTGAGTTATGTATGTTCTAGGTATGATTTACAATAGTGGTCAAAACTTTCATTACAGTGGTCCATAAAATATTAGCTTATAGTCACTGGAATGCAGTTTTCGTCATTTTCTCTCTAGAACTGTAGATCAGTTATGTGAACACAGCATCATACAGAAGAAAATAAAACGCAGTTAAGTAAAAATTGCCTGGTTAATGCCCTTTGGGAGCTCATATTTAAAATGGAAATATAAGCTTACCCCTGAGAAAAGACAAGAGGAAATGGGCTTAAATTTATAGAAAGAGGGGACCAAATATTTTTCCTCCTGCTCTTACCTCCCCATCCTACCCATGAGATTGCAAACTGCCAGGTGAACCAGACAATAGAGTGAAAAAAATTGAAGAAATTATCTGGCTGACCATGATCTTATGCTTATGGGAAAAAAATAACATAACATAGCATAACATAACATAACATAACATAACATAACATAACATAACATAACATAACATAATGTAAAGATTGCCCATGTGCCTTATCTTTCCTCCTTTAGAGATTTTTTTTTTGTTTAATATATCATTGAATCTACACAAAGAGCAGTTTAAATGAAAAGATCCACTACCCATGACTTTAAAACGGAGTTAGGAAACAATTGTTCATATCAGTTGGAAGACTCTGCTGAAGGTAATAACAATAGGTCCCTAGATATTGTGCAGATTAAGACAGTTGTTTATTTGTTCTGGAATAACACTCCTGCAGTTTGGCAATCACCTCATTGTTGGCTTCCGGGTTCTAGTTTTGTCCTTCATCTCTTCAAATGAAATCATCAAACTAAACCAAACCAAATTGCTTCCAACATAAGTTGCTTGAAAGACTCTCAAGGCGTCAGGAAGCCAGACAAAATAATTAGTATAGAAAAATACATATATTTATTTTAAAAACCGAGTTTGTGATGTAGGAACATTGCAAGCTAGATAGAGTCTCAGTTCTACCAATGTTAACGTTATCTGTAGGAACCTAAGGAACTTTTTAAATTATTCTGTAAAAGTTTCTCCTCATCCATAAAATGGAGTATTGTTTTTGAGGGCTAGGAGTAGTGAGTGTAAACTACTTAAGAATGGTAACGAGGAAGGGGCGCCTGGATGGCTCAGTTGGTTGAGCGTCAGACTTCAGCTCAGGTCATGATCTCGCGGTTTGTGAGTTCGAGCACCATGTCAGGCTCTGGTGCTGACAGCTCAGAGCCTGGAGCCTGCTTCAGATTCTGTCTCCCCCTTTCTCTCCGCCCCACCCCTGCTTGTGCTCTGTCTCTCTGCCTTTCAAAAATGAATAAACATTTAAAAAATTAAAAAAAAAAAAAAAGAATGGTAACAAGGCAAAGAAAAATCCTGAAAAGCAAGAGAAAATGACTCAGAACAAAGCTTTGGGAGAACTAAACAGAAGCATAGAGAAGACAAAAACTGCCAGGATGAATAATCAGGAGGGAAGGAATAGAGTCAGAAAAGTAAAATGTAGGAAGGTTAGAGGAAAACTGTAGTTCAGTAAAGCAGACAATTTAAAAGGGGGTGAAAATCAAAAATAATATCTCCATTTGAGCTTAGAAGTAAATGCCCAAACTCCTTAGGACAAGATTCCCTTCATGTATCTGGTCTACATTTCTTGGGAAGATCTTGTTTCCCTATTCCAGGATTGAGGGACGTATTTTATACTTTTTGTTCGTCTCTCCATTGGCACCGAGGATGGCTTCGTCACCAAGCCACCCTAGAGTAACTAGGCAGCCAGTTCAGAAAGAACCACAAATACACGCGAAAGATGATGCCTTCGGTGGCGAGTTTTTATAGAAGGTGAAGAAGGTCACAAACAGAGGAACAGCGAGGTTTCTCAGGATGGTGAAAATAGATGTAGATAGCAGATAGCAGAGGGCCAGGTACAAAACTGGGAGTGAACACAGCAGAGTCGAAGGAAGAGGTTGAGGCAGGGAGAGAAACATTACAACGCAGGGCTAAGGTACGGCATGAGCCCAGAACCAAGACAGATGAGATCTGAAAATCAACTTCATGGCCAAGTTGGGAATGACCCTTTTCTCAGTCTTAGGCTCCTTAAGTATAAATGGGGTTTTAATATCTTGCTGGAAAATTGTGAGGTTAAAAGAGTTTTGTGAATGTCAGTCATTCATCACACTGCCTGGGACCTAGTGTGCACTCCATAGATGGTAGCCATGTCTGCCATAGTCATTAGCATCACCATAATCACGGAGATTCGGCAAAGAATGGAGGGGAGGAGTAGAAGAGGAGCATATGGGTAGAAAGAGGGGCACAGAGAAAAGCTCTGTATCCTCAGGAGGATATGACAAGGTCGGGAGGGAGATGAAGCTGGGAGGACAGCTTTGCAACTCACTAGACTTGGGGAGGACACAGAAGGGGCCCCTGTAGCCAGCACAGGAAGCTCAGCTACATAAGACTGGGGCACAGAGCTATGGAGAGAAAGTGCCCGAAGTTCTGAGAGGTCAGAGACAGACAATGCAGTGGATGCACAGGATTCAGAGAAGGTGGGAAGTTGTTTTTCACTCGGGCTTCATTGCCCCATTCCAAACCCCCCCTTTTTTTAAACTTCTTTAATGTTTATTTATTTTTGAGAGAGAGAGAGAGTGTGTGAGCAGCAGAGGGTCAGAGAGAGAGGGGGACAGAAGATCCAAAGCGGGCTCCGCGCTGACAGCAAGAGACCGATGTGGGGCTAGAACTCACCAATGGTGAGATCATGACCTGAGCCAAAGCCGGATGCTCAACTGACTGAGCCACCGAGGCGCCCCCACTCCATCCCCTTTTTAAATGTGTGCCCATCTCAGGTTTTTCTCTACAGTCAAGGTAGAACATTAGCACAGAGTGGAATGCTAGCATTAACTTACTTTTTTACAGATTAGAAACTTGAATTGTGAAAGTAAAAATAGTAATGATGATGATGATAAAATATTTCAAGGTGAAACTGAAGATAAGAAATCTCTCATTTTTGGTAAAGAAAAAAAGGAATGATAATGAATAAATCTGAGGGAAAAAATAAGATGGAATCAGATAATATTCTCATATATTTAATTCACGAAAGACCTCTCACATATTTTAATAAGTGTGCAAAAATATAAAATGCACTGTTTTGAATATAATTTATGTTTTCTCCTATTTTTTCTTTTTCTTTTAACTTTTTTTTATTTATTTTTGAGACAGAGAGAGACAGAGCATGAACAGGGGAGGGGCAGAGAGAGAGGGAGACACAGAATCGGAAGCAGGCTCCAGGCTCCAAGCCCTCAGCCCAGAGCCTGACGTGGGGCTCGAACTCACGGACTGTGAGATCGTGACCTGAGCTGAAGTCAGACGCTCAACCGACTGAGCCACCCAGGCACCCCTCTCCTATTTTTTTTTCAATGCACACTAAAATTTTTATTCACAAATAAATTGAGTAATGATAACTTAAATCAAGTTGGGGGGAAAAATAAATTTTTATTTGTTGCTATAAACTCAAGGTTTGGACAACCATGGCAAGTAGTTTGAAAATAGTAGGATGTAGTGTCATTGCATACATGCATACACACCCACACACCCACACCCACACCCCCCCACACACACACACATTTGGTCACAAACGTCCCTTGAGGGTTGATCTGATCCATCAACATATCCTTTTCTGCTCTGTTAGTGTAAATAAAAGAACACACATGCCCACAAACTTGAGCCCTATTTGCATGATATTTAACATTCACACACATCTTTTTCACTAGGGAAAAAGCTTTATTTGAACTCAGCCACCTATGCACCCACTTTCCAATTACTATTTTTTACTTGTAATCTCCAGTATGCTACTATCATAGCTGAACAAAAGAGAACATTTTACATATTTCAAAGCGTTTATAAGCAGTGTTTGACGCACAATATAACCTAGAGACTTCATAATGAAACATGAAAGGTTTCACGGAAAGAAAAAACTTTTTTTTTTTTTTTTTTTTTTTTTTTACTGATAAACTGTCTTTAACAAGAAATGGCTTTGAAATTTCAGAGTCTAACCTAACCCAGAGAGCAAAGAGTCGTTGAGCCAGGAATCAAGAATCTGGACAAGGGGAAAAGAGAGGGTGTTTTGTGGGGTCCTTTCTCCCTTAAGAATTCTTCCTACGATTCCTGAAAATTAAAATAAATAAATAACAATTATTCCCATGATTAAAATTCCCATGCAAGGGAGACTCAAATCAGAACAAACTTTAGGTGGGTGGGAAAAGTCTTATATACAGATCATTTTTCTGTTTATTGTTACTTTCCTTAGCATTACCCTCTGTGTAGAGACTAGTGAGAGAAGGTGGGTAATACGATGTCATCTACAGCAGTTGGTTGGGAATTATTGATCTAGATTGTGTGCTCTTGAAGACAGATGCATTTTTGGCCCCTTGCCTCCTGTCAGTGTCTAGTCCAGAGACAGATATCCTGTAAGTACCCAACACATGTTTTGTTGCTAAAAAGTTGGCAACACAAAGGATTCGATAGTATAATACAGGAGTCTGAGAACTTATACTGTAAAAGGCCAAATGGCGAACATATTAGACTTTGAGCGCCATTTAGTCTCTGTGGCAAATACTAACTCAACTGTTGTAGTCTGCAAGCATCCTTAGATAATAGTAAGTGGATGTGACCATGTTCCGATAAAAGCTGTGTTTACACAAATTTGGCCTGAGGGCTAAAGTTTGACAGCCTCTGGTTGGACATGTATAAATGGTGGTCAGTTAGGCCCGGTCAGTCTAAAAGCAAGAGACCAGTTTGTATGTAGTTTGGGAGAGACAGCTTCAAGGTCAGAGTCAGGACTGAAATCAAAGGGATAGTGTAACAGAGTTCTGTGTAACCTGAACAGGAAATGCCAGTAAAGGTTTCTCTGGTATATTCTTTAATCGCTCCATATTCGAGGCTGCTGGAGCCTCCTGTCAAGGGTTGACAGAGATTACCAGTAGAATATCCTGGACAGGGTTCAGTCTTTTTCCAAACTTTTCTCCGTGACCTAGATGGTTGACTTTCCAGTTCATTTTCACGTAGGAAATTGTAGAGGGGGGAAAACCATGTTATTAACCACAATCTGTGCCATATAATATATTACACTCTCATCAGTTCTGCAGTAAAATGAGAAGGAAGTAGGGATGATGGCTATGGAAAAGGAAATTCGCTTCATAAGCAATTATGTGT
The DNA here is from genome assembly GCF_027475565.1 of Acinonyx jubatus. NCBI lineage: Eukaryota > Metazoa > Chordata > Mammalia > Carnivora > Felidae > Acinonyx > Acinonyx jubatus. Next base: position 72,857,995 of record NC_069380.1, on the reverse strand, counting down.
TAAGATGTGAGCCGTGTTAGATGTTGTTCATATTTGCCTCCACATACTTCTCATTATAACTGTGGCATAATCCTTTCCCTGTTTCAGGTCAGAAAACTAAGATTCAGAACAGTTTGGAGACTAGCCATGTTGGTAAGAAGCAGGCCGCAAACCCAGACGTGTCCCATTCCACCATCCACACCTGTCCGTTGCTCTCCATACTTCCCAGATACTGGAAACATCCCTTCCTCTGACATTCCGTGCTGCACAGAATCGCAAGGCACTATGACACGTGACTAGAATGAGGCCAGAAAGGTGCTTAGATATGGTTACAGGGACCACTTAGTAGGGCTGACTGGATGACCTTTTAGCGTTTAAGGTGAGTGTAGGAAAAAGATAAAAGATTGCTGACAAACTTTTTTACTTCCTCAAATCACACTACTTGGGAATGAATAAATTCGGAAATTGGAAGAATCCAAAGTTGTTATGTCTACTGGGGAGCCAAGTTAAGAGTGCAGGCAAGTAGCTGGATATCAATTTTGGAGCTTAGGATGATAGATGATGGATAGATAGACATAGATGAGAGAGAGACAGAGAGAGAGAGAGAAATATGGACAGAGATAGGGACAGAGACAGGGAAAGATGTCTGGAAATCAACAACATATAGGTCACCATGAGAGTTAATATTAATAGAGAAGATATCCTAGGGATGATTCTTAGGACACTCAAAAATGGGAATCAGGTAAAAGGGAAGTAGCCATGCTTCTGTTAGGAGAATGCACCATAACAAATAAGCCAACGTATCCTGACTTAATCCATGTTTTCAAACACTTGCATGGCAGAAAACATGATGTCCATAGAGGACCACGAGTTAAACATTAACGAGAAATGGATGAATGTCTGCTAAACATATTGGATTATGAAGAAGGAACACTTTAGGCTTAAACTGCTCACAGTGACAACTAAGATGGAAATGAATACTCAAAACAAAACAATAATTTAGAAGCCTACAAGTTTAAATAATTAAACAATCATTTAGAAATCAGGCAAAATGCAAGTGTCATCAATGGTCACCAATGACACTTGCTCTCCTGGATCTCTTCCTCTCTCTGGCCCTCAATTGTCTCCTTTAGGAGCTCTCCTTCTTCCGTCTGACACCCTGAAGTATCACTGTCACCCAGGTGGCCATCTTTGGATTTATTCTAATTGCCTATGCTCTCCCCATAAGAATCTCATACAAGTCCAAAGCCACGACAACCACAGCTATGCCTATGATGACCACACCTCCACCACAGCCCAGTTCCTCTCTTAAGCCCCACTCTCATGTTTCAGATTGTCTACTCCATCACAGCTGTTGCATTTCAGATGGAATATATCCAAAGCCAATCTCATTGTTTTCCACCCACAGCCTACTCTGTCTCCAGGCATCTCTCTGTCGGCCAATGATATCCCCGCTATCCAGGCAACCATGATAGAAATCTGAGAACCATCTTTGAATTTTCAATTTCCGTTACCTCCCACATCCAATCTGAGACCAAATCCTGTCAATTATACTTCTATCACTCTCAAATCTGCCTTTTCCTCCCTATTCCCATGGCTGTTGCAATTAGTCATCATCTTTTGCGTAGACTGTTTCACGTTTTCTAACTCAAGAGTGTGCTTTCCAAAAGGAAATCTGTCCACATTTCTCCCTTGTTTGTAACCCTTCAGCGGCCCCTTCATTACTCTGGCAATATTTATCAAAGATATTTTCACAGTCATGGTCTCAGAGGTCCTGGGCTTCTTTATGAAGTTACAAGTTATCCATTTTTCCAGTGATAACCCAACATAAATATAAGCATATCGAGGATGATGAAGTCAGCCCGTGAGATTTCAGCACCTGCCCTGTGGTCAGTGCTTAGTCTCCTCAGCAACCAGTGGCACCACATTCATTGTGGTGGCACACACACACACACACACAAAAGGCCCTAGGGAAACTTAACATCTTTAACCAAAATGGCATCCCAGAGTGGTTTCTCTGTGGTTTAAAGACAGAGAGAGATGGTGAGTCAATTGCACCCTTACCACAGCACATGTTGGTGTTAGTGCAGGCATGGCCAACTCAAAACTTCTCTCCAACGTTCTATTGTAATAGTTTCATAATTCTATTTACTTTTAACTCATCAACTTGTTTTGGTTATGTAAAAGATTTATATAGAAGGGGGTTGTTCTTTGTTATGTATGTGTACATATGTAAGAATATGATAAAAATAATTGAAGTGAACAATAGAAATCTTAAGAGCTATTCTCCTTGAAATGGCACCCATATGTTACTCAAGTTTAAGATACACTGGTGTACAAGCTCAAGTGTAAATGTCTCAGTATGTTAACAAGTTCTTCTATGATCCAGCCATTCTCATCCCCCATTGCTAAATGTATCCTGTGGCTCAGCTATTTCAAACAGCCTGCTTTGACTGAATTATTCTTGCTTTCTCATGCTGCACATTTTGCATTTTAGATTCCTCTGCTCCTATAGCCTCTCATCCTCTATAATCACCAGTTTAATTCAAATTGCATCTAATATATCTACTGTGTTCAGATTCTTTCTCCTTTCTTCCATCTTCAACCCCAGTCATCCAAGAAAATTTAAGTGCTCATTCCAAAGTCTTTCTCAAGGACAGCACACATCTATTATGGAACGTAATTACCACAAGGTGGTGTTGTAATTATTGATTTACATGTCTGCCTTTTTTTCACGAGGTCCTAAGCAACTTGAAATTAGGGATTTTCTTGTATTCGTTTTTTCATTACCAGTCCCTGTTTCATTTCCCAACATACAGTAGCCATTCAATGGATAATTGTCACAGATGGGTATATGGAAATATGAATAAATGGAGGATGGATGGATGGATGGATGGGATGGATGGATTCATGTATGCATGCATAGATGACTGAACTGATATATGGAAAGATACTATAATTTCAAGGTACAATATATTTTAAAGACAAATGAGAAATCAATGTCTTCTAATAAGACTCAGAGTTCCTTCAGACTTCAAATCATGTTGTAAACATTATTCTTTTTAACATGATGGCTCCACCTGTAAAGTATGGTTTATAATCTACCTTGAAGGCATTTCACATATATATCGATATAACTGAAAAGAGGGGAGATTTTAACCTGAATAGATCTCTGTTGCTTAAGATGTAGAAAAGAAAATTTTGGTGGTCGATTCAAATCTTAAAAGTGTGCCATTAAAATTTTATATTGTCTTCAGGTCAAAATCTATCATTACATTTTCTATCATTGCATTTTCTTCTGATAAAATTATAAAGGGACATTTATAACAACACGGATGGAACTAGAGAGTATAATGCTAAGTAAGTCAGAGAAAAACAAATACCATAGGATTTCACTCATATGTGACATTTAAGAAACAAAACAAATGAACAAAGGAAAAAAGAGAGAGAGAGGCAAACCAAGAAACAGACAGTTAACTACAGAGAATAAATGGATACGTACCAGAAGGGAGGGGTGGGGGAATGGGTAAGATAGGTGTGGGATTTAGGAGTGCACTTGGTCATGATGAGCACTAGATAATGTACAGAATTGTTGAATCACTATATCATACACCTGAAACTAATATAACACTGTATGTTGACTTAGTGAAATTTAAAATAAAATAAATTTTTAAGGGGAAGAATTAGCTATGTATTTGATGTCCCACTTTAAATAGAATTCATAACAGCTGATATGTTAAAAATGACAATCCAAAGGAGGAAGGCAGTTCAATTTGCACAAGGAATCCTATGGTTAAATGACTTCACTCCTCAGGCTCATAAACACACATAGATGAGCTTTGAATTATGAATGGAGGCCAAATGAATACTAATTGTTCTTCGTCCAATTTGCTCTTTAAAATGGCTCATGAGTTTTGCAACCTTTTCTATGGTTTTTGACTTGTTGGTTGATAAAGAAATTTTGGCTTGCTTGTAGGCAGTAGGTTCACAATCTAAAATTTATATTTCCAGTTATAAGTTTGCAACCTTATTACTCCTTTTGCATTTACCATAACTGCAAAGATATTTTTATACATGATATATGATATACAAAATAGTGTCATAAAAATACGTATTTCATATTGGTTTATTATTTGCCCTTTATTTAATATATATTCCTCCTTTGACATGTGATTCAAAAAAGTTTTAAGTACAGAAATCTTTGAAGGTATAAAAGAACAAAGACTGTTACATAGAACCCAGTAAAATTTCTCTAAGCATAAATAATGACGTAATAAGGAATGTAAATTATACTAAAGGGTATTGTTAGCAATAAGAGATTGTTAATAAAGGAAAAATTAGATATAAATTTAAAAGTTTTCTTTTTTTCCTTTACCTACCAGTAGACATCAGCTTTCTGAAGTTATAAACTCAATGGCTCTGAGTTTGGGGAGCAATACAATGTATTCAGGAGCAATCCTGGTTAATCCCTTTGGGTTTTCTGATAAATTGTGAAACTGACATAGTAGAATTTACCTGTACATTGATTCTGAACAGTAACTGAATTAATTCACTGACTGCCATTTTTCAGGGCAAGAAGTCCACGTAAACATTAACTCAAATAAATTGAAGGAGAGGCCAATCTAGTGTCATAGGAAAAGAAATCATGCTGTTATTCTTAGTGTGCCAAGGAAAAATGAAATGAAAGGAGCACAAATGTGTCTTCTATGGCAATTTATGAAGGTCACACAATTAGTAACTTATTGAACTCAGATTTGAACTGAGATCTGCCTGACTCCCATATTCACAATTTCCACAATGCTATCCTGTGAATCACACTCTCATTAACAAGCAACACAAGCAAGGAACTCCTGTGTTAAAAATGCTCTTTTTGTGAAGAATCCTAGGTAATTTTATTTGCAGGCAAGCTTACTAGGAATGATGTCAGAATCCTGTATCTCTTTGCCTAGATGCCACCCTATAATCCCGAGTAAATTTATTTTCCTGAGCTGTCCCATAGCTATCCACTTAGAAAGAATATTTCAGGAAAAAGTTTAAAGATAGGCAGATCAATCAGAAAACTTTTGATATTCAATATGAATTTGAAGTCAGAGCTTTATAACTTTGGTGTGTGTTCCACAAATATTTCTCCAATTATTAAACAAACAAACAAATAAACAAGCCAACAATTCTCTAATGCCTAAGCCTATTTTGCTTCTGAGTCTACCTGGCCCAGACTTTCCACTCTCAAATGTTTTCTGATTTAGGATCTTCATATACTTGGTCCCTGAGGTGTCCCTCATTTTTCATTTTCCAACAGTTCTATTCTTAACTCCTTTACATCCTTTCCCTGAAGGAACCTCTGATCTTGAGAGCCAATCTATTTCTCCTGAGCCATGCTCTTCCCATTAAAAACTATTTTCTCTTTCCATAAGATTCTAGGAAAAGCTCACCCTTCATCCTTCCTAGATTAGTCTTTTGAGCTTCTTTCCTGTTTCCAGGCACAATCGACTGCTCTGGATTAAACTGCTCTTCAGTAGATCTTGCAAACATAAATGCCCTATTTGGGAGATGGAAGTAGGGAGGCTTAACACAACTCTCTGCATGGGTAAGCCTTTTGTCTCTTCTGGAATTCTCTCTTTAAAAAAAATGGCCATATTTCAAATCAAGGAAAGACCACAGAGAAACTGAGTGTTCCAACAGTTACCATGATTACTTGTGCACAGGATTTCTCCTTAAGATGGATGTTCTGTTTATGTAGACTTAAGACTACTAAAGCTTGATTTACTTAATAGGGCAAAATATGGATTTTTGAAATAATAAATCTAGTAGTAGCTGGCTTTCCTAGCCAAAAACCCCTTTGGAGATGAATTTGCTATCTTAGTCACCTTTGCATTCCTAATCACTAAAAAGTTCCTGGAATATAGGAGGTACGAAATAAATATCAATTAAATGAAACTTCTACTCATGCATGGCTATTAGTCCCTTTAACTGAATAGTATTTTAACAATGAGGGAAGAAAAGAGTTTTACATATTACAAATGAAAATCTAGAAAATTGGTGAGGATGCTTTGACAGACAAATGTGGTCCTTTTATCCTATGCCCTTCTCTCTTCCATGTACCCCTTAAAAAAAAAAAGTCATTTGACCTGAAATGTTGTAGCATTCTCATGGGGTAAGTCCAATGTGTAAGTGATACAGGGTGCCCACCCACAGAATCCTACTCAACAATCATTAGGCTGCTCTTCCTTTCTTACCTAATTGAGATTCTTACTATTAGAGATTCTTTTTATTAAATAGAAATGTTTCCAGAAGGCCAAATGAATGTGGAACTATTGAAAAGGAAGCCATCATCCTGCTTCCTCTTCATTAATGCATCAGAAAGCATTCATTCATCAAGCCAACTCTGAGAAGACTTCAGTCTCAGCAAGGTTCTAGAGGATGGGAATGGGAGACTGAATCAACACCAATCCTCAGGGGATGCCTAATTGCCCTTGTCTGAGGTTGTGCAATCAGCTCAGGTGATAGGTGAGGCCAGAAAGTTGGAATGGAGAGGCAAAATGGTAGAAGCAAGTATCTAGCCTGAGATTTGTACTCAAAAAACAAAAACAAAAACAAAAAGTAAGTTGCTATGCATGTTTTTAATATCTTTGACAAGGAACGGTGTTGGTTATGAGAAAAGCCCAGTGATAAGGAACAGTCTCTTTGACTCCATAGGGCTTTAAATTAAGCCCTGAGAAAGCTTTGTTAAATGCTTACTACCAAAAAGACTATTATGAAGAGTTTTTCAATACAGCAAACAGCAAGCCTACATCTTCCCTAGAACAGAACCTTGTTCTTCATCCCAGAGCAAATGTTTCAGCTGAATGACTTTTGGGACTTTATAAGGTGTTGACACAACTTCTACTTTCACGTCGTAAATGTGCCACCCTAATAATCCTTGTTTAATTACTGTTTATTATAAATGAACTCTCTCAGCATTCCAGTGTGGCACTTCTCATTTTTCTGTCAGTGAAGTTTCCTCTGGTGGAAGTTTTGCCCCCAGCTACCAATGATATGATCCCAAGCATGCCTTCATCCAGAGCCTGTGGGGAACAGCACCTGGAATGCTGGAGGCAACATCTTTATGGATACTCAAGTATATAGAAACTAAATAGGCCCTTAAAAGTATTAGGGAAAGCCACTGTGCCTGCAACACAAATCATGTTTTCTAAAGACTGGATTATATAGTCATGAGTTAGCATCATCCCCATTCTCACCAAATATCCTGTCCTTAGAAGACTGAGAGCTAATTCAGATTAACAGGAATAATATTTTCCCCAATGCACTTGCTCACATGTAATGCATGCAAGATTGACAATGCAGAACACAAGAAAAGGGTATGAGACAATCCGTGTGTACCTTCGGAGTGGCAAAATATTCTAGAGGTCAACCCAAAACTGAGCTCATTTTTACGAACAACCATTCTAGAAAATAACAGCTGGCCTTAATGGGATGTCAAGGGCTGAATGTTAGGGTAACACAATATGCAGGAATTAGGGGAAGAAAAGATCAAGGCAATTAATAATGTTTTCCCTGCAAGGATCAGATGTACCAAATTTTGCGAAATAAATATTGGTGATAAGCAAAGCTTGGGCTAAGACAATGGAGCTATTCATTCTCACCAGAGAAGGACATTACCACCAATATAAGAAGCTGAGATTTTAAAACTTTGGGTAATTAATTTCAATCAGAGCTGGATTCAAGGTCAGTTGTGTAATACCAGCCATTATTTTCCCTTTGCTACCTCTGGCAGGCATTTCACATGGCTCATCCATAAATAATTAAAACCAAAGTATCTGCTGCATCAGCTTAACTACTGCAGGGAAATGCAGAGGTCCAAGATTTTATTTCATTTGGAACTTCTAATAGAAAGGGGAACAACCTTCTCTGTGTATTAAGAAATGCGTCTTACTTCCTGCATAAACTACACAAACATTTCTTTTTAAGCGTTCAATATGTTCATCTCCATCTGGACCTTTCTAAACTGCTTGAGTAAATTGAGAAAAATTACGAAAGCAAAAGCCTCATGCACATACTGCCAGCATGAAATAATTTAAATCTGAGGTAACCTCCAACTGTCAATAGTGAGTCATCAGGATAATGTAATATTTTTGAGTCTCATGATGAAATAGCAATCTGAAATTTAGCAACATGAATCATGCTTCCAAAGCAGAGAAGGGTGTCCAAAAGGACCCTTGGGACTCCCCCATTTAGGACTCGTTTGGGAAAGAGACAATCTCTAGGGTGTTCATAAAATGAGAAGAGAATTAATGGGGCTAAGGTGGCTTATGAGGAGGTCAAAAACTTCAGTTGGTAATATTTTAATTTCTTCAGGGGAAATGATTCTGATTGTTCTTCATTCTTATAAATGTTTCATTTAATTTACAACAGATGCCCCTTCGAAACATATATATTAAAGTGAAGAGATTCAGTTACAACCCAAAACACTATATCTCAATTCAGTAAGTGTGTGCATAGGCACAGGCAGAACTCTCTAGACTAATATCGGTGTGCAGGAGAAAGAACAGCAAATGAGATATCAGAGATTTTCAGGTACCTGCCTAATCCAGACCCAAACCAACATAAATATGCAGCTTGACCAATCCAAAATTGAGGAGTCTGCTAGGGTGACGTGGAAAGCGTTGTGGGTTTGAATCACAATTTGAGTAGGAACTGTGTGAACTTGGTCAAAACGCTCAGGTTAGTTGACATCATTTGGGATTACATATGCTTAAGTTACCTGAAAGTCACCAAACAGATTTAGGGAAATAAAAAGATGGAGGAAAGGGAGACAAGGGTATGAGGGCAAAATGACAGACTAGAGAGTTCTATCTGCATGACCTTGTATGGTAGTAAGGAATAACCATGGCTTGGATTGACTTCAGAGAGGATGATTCCCTCTGTCACATCAGGGATGTGGTGTGTGAGAGTATTCAGACAGGCCTACTCAGAGAGCTTCAGTAAGTTTCCTATGACGCATTTTCTGTGCAGCCCCAAGACCTAATCCAATTATTTGGAGTCCATGATGAAATTAAGATACTTTCATAGTCACCACCATCAACCTCACCATCACTATCACTCTCTTCATCAGTATCATCATCTACTAGCTTCAATACCAGAATAATATTTTAACATTAAATTAATGACATTAGTCATAGTGACAAATGAAGACATAACCATTCTTAAGCCAGATAATATTAAAGTAAACTTATTGTTTTCCTCTACCCCGTCACAGAAATAGCAGTATATAGTGATGAGGAAATCAGCCCACACATAATAAGACTTTACATGTTGATGGTTCAGAGGAAGAAGGCTAAACCCTCAACAAAATGACAGTTCCTTAATTGTTGTTCAGACAAATACTGTGATTCCTTTCAAATATATGTTATTGGCCTTTATTCATATTTTCTGTCTTGAGATGACAAAGGCCTACCCTCCCCCACTGCTAAATATCCAAAGGCCTCTCTACCAGGCCCTTCCTATCCGGCTGACAATAAGAAATTCTTAGAAGAGCCATAGTTGAAAGTATAAAGAAATCTTATTTCTTTATACTAGGCTCCTGGGTGGCTCAGTTGGCTAAGTGACTCTTGATTTGGGCTCAGGTCATGATCTCACGGTCGTGGGATTGAGCTCCCCATCAATCTCTGTGTTGGGTGTGGAGCCTGCTTAAGATTCTCTCTCTACCTCTGCCCCTCCCCCTCCGTTGTGCAGACCTGTATGTGTGCTCTCTCTCTGTCTCTAAAAACCAACAAAAAAATCTTATCATTTTGAAGCTATACTTAGGCATAAAAAGAAGTCCATAACATAAACGTATTCAGAAAGTTTGTGTGGTCACTCTCTGGGCACCTCCCTTCCTTCTTGTAGTAAAATCCTTAGTTAACACAAATTCCCTTTTTTTTTTTAATTAACAAAAGAAACAGCCTTATTGGGATATAATTGATGTACAAAAAACTATAAATATTTAACATATAAAATTTATAATTTAATGAGTTTGGATACCCCTGAAACCATACTACCACCAAGATAATAAATATATCTATCACCTCCGAAAATGTCCTTGTGCCCTTTGGGGTTTTTTTGTATTTTTTGTTTTTATTTTTGTGGTAAGAACATGTAACATGGCATCTACCTCTTAATAAAATTTTTAAGTACACAGTACAGTATTGTTAATTAACAAGCACTATGTTGTACCATAGATGTCTATCATTGGCTTGCAAAACTGAAGCTTTATATATATCAAACAACTCCCCACTTCCTCCTTCCCCCAGCCCATGGCAACATCATTTTCCTCTCTGCTTCTATGAAGTCTATTTTAGATATTCAGTAGAAGTGGAATCATACAGTAGTTGTCCTTCTGTAACTAGCTTATGTCACTTAACATAATGCCCTCCAAGTTCATCCATGTTGTTGCTTATGACAGGATTTCTTCTTTTTGTAAAGCCGAATTTTTCATTATATGTATATACCACATTTCTTTTACCCATTCATCTGCCAATGGACATTAAGCTGTCTGTCTTCTGGCTATTGTGAATAATTTTACAATGAATGTGGGAGTGCAGCTCTCCTCCAATATCCTAATTTCAATTATTTTGGATATATACCCAGATATGGGGTTACTGGATCACATGGTAGTTCTATTTTTAATTTTTTTACTATTAAAAATAGTAACCCTTACTATTTTTCTACAGTGGCTGGACCATTTTACACTCTTACCAACAATGTACAAGAGTTCCAATTTTCCACATCCTCACCAGCATTTTTTTTTAATAGTTTCCATACTAATAGATGTGAGGTGATGTTTCATTGTGATTTTGATTGGAATTTCCTTCACGATGAGTGATGTTGAGCACATTTTCATATACCTTTCGGCCATTTGTAGGTTTTCTTGGAGAAATGTCTATTCAAGACATTTGTCCATTCTTTAATTGGGTTATTTGTTTTGTTTTTGTTTTTGTTTTTGTTTTGCTATTGAGTTGTAGGAGTTCTTTATATATTTTGGATATTAACCCCTTACCAGACTTACATAGTTTGCAAATATTTTCTCCCATCCCATAAGTTCTCCTTTCACTTTGCTGATTGTTGCCTTTGCTGTGTAGAAGATTTTTAGTTAGAAGTAGTCCCAACTGTCTTTTTATTGTCAAGAAGTCATCATCAAGATCAATGTTCGGAAGCTTTCCCCCTATATTTTCTTTAAGAAGTTTTAAAGTTTCAGGTCTTAGGTTTGTCTTTAATGCATTTTGAGTTGATTTTTGTGTATGGCATAAGATAAAGGTATTTCACTTTCTGAATCTGAGTTTTAAGTTTCTAAAACAATTGCAGAAAATGATACTCAAATTATCCTTGGAGAGAAGAAATATATAGAGCACTGAAATGAATTCATACAAATGTATACAAATTCATTTGTATTTTTATGTCAGTCTGGGTTGTGATCTACTCTGAGCATTTAGAATTGTTTAGGCATAAAAGAATCTTAAGGTATATGTGTGGCTTGAGGACTATTCAACTCGCAGGTCAGTCAAATGTGACGTTCTGTGCTTAGCTAAGAAAGTAAAAGTATTGCTTCAACAAAGAGTTATTTACAATATCTTCTAACAGCTAGGAAAGGAACACAATAAAGCAAAGGACTGAAATTATAATAATAAAAAGGAGCTTTTGACTTAGTTTAGTATTTCTGAAAAACAGAAAAAAAATTTTAATTAAAGCTTTTGAGAATATAACAGTGCTTATTTTAAATTGAGCTGCATGATTTAAGTTTGCTTGAGCTCATTCTTTAAGTGGAACTCAGACAAAAATTAGCAAGTGACTCGGTAGGGGAAACAGAATGTAGAGATGGAAAGCAGAGACAATTTGCCCTTCGAGGCTTGGAGCCTGAAGGACTGCCTTCTCCTCAAGAATGGGTAATACGCTTTCCCAGTGTAGCGAATCTATCACACGCCCAAGAGGAAGCATGCACCATTTCCACCGAGGGGGCCCCCCGAGGCAGCAGATTTATAATAAAAATAATTCTGCATTTTCGCATGTTCCGGTCTTAAAATATGGAGGAGCAGATTGTTCTTTCCACAGAGGATTTGTGATTGCACCTGATTGTCTCAAGCCGCCTTTTCATCTTTGAACTTCTAGCTTTTTTTCCCCTCTCTTTTTTAGTGTTCTTTTCTATCTCTAGGCCATTAGCAACCTACTCTCCAAGACACCAGTGAAAAGAACCTCACTTCATTCCTGGCTCCTTACAGAAATTTTAGAGCATGTAGATTTAGAGATAGCAATGAACAGATCAACACCTGAAGGTAGAAAATAAGCTTAGTTGCCATGTGTAACTCCAACTGATAGAAGTTCTTTTCTTTGGCCTCATTCTACCACTTACCATGTCTGTGCATCCTTTGGCAAGCTTTTAAATATTGTGATGCCTCAGATGTGCTATCTCAAAATGAACAGCAAATTTTCACCTAAATCTCTAGGGTTGTGTCAAGACAGTCAGCTCTTCCCACGATGGCAGCAGGTTTAAACAAATCTGTTGCTAATGTGAACGTCACAACCTATCATAGCACAAGTTGTCTGACACTCTAGCCATTCTCCAGATGCAGAAAAATTTGAAAGCAACCCGAGTCCACAGCACTTAGGCTTTGGTGGCAGGTCACCCATAAGGCATCTCTGGTTCTCTATCAGCTAAAGAGGATAAAGATTCCTGCCCAACCGCAGTAGGGAATGAATTAAGTAACACAGATGCGAACATGTTTATAAAAGTTTAAAAAGCATAGTTCTGATACACCCGTAAGCACGACCACGTTGCTGCCATGCATTATAATCAAGAATTTGAATTCATGGTATCCAGTCTGGAAGAACAGAAATGTTACTGAGTAAATCACCCAGGGAACTTCATCAAGGTGCCCACGAGGACACTCGCGTTCTGAAATGCACTCCCGTGACACAGGGAGAGCCCTGAGGTAAGAATTGCTGCTGTGGTAAAGTCACGGAGCGAAAGGGCTTTCATGTAACTACAGAGAATGTCCCAGAATAGGAACAGAATAGGCGCGTACTGTGGGGCGCCATTGTTAGGAGACGGTGTGAGTGTGTGAGTCGAATACTTTTACGACCCCACTGAACTCAGGTTGTGTTTTGTTTCCTAACATCAGTAGTTAGGTTATGTTAGGATTCCTTCTCAACCACTGACGTTATTGATATACTAATTTTTTTTAAATTTTTTTTCAACCTTTATTTATTTTTTTGGGACAGAGAGAGACAGAGCATGAACGGGGGAGGGGCAGAGAGAGGGAGACACAGAATCGGAAACAGGCTCCAGGCTCTGAGCCATCAGCCCAGAGCCTGACGCGGGGCTCGAACTCACGGACCGCGAGATCGTGACCTGGCTGAAGTCGGACGCCTAACCGACTGCGCCACCCAGGCACCCCTTGATATACTAATTTGATTGGGACACCAGAAGTAACAATTAGGAGTAAGTCGGTTTGGGGTATTTATCTATACACTCCATGAAGGAGCTTTTTTTTTTTTCTATGTTTACTTATCTTAAGAGAGAGAGATAGCATGAGCAATGAAGGGGCAGAGAGAGAGAGAGAGAGAGAAAGAATCTCAAGCAGACTCCACGAAGTCAGCACAGAGTCAGATGTCGGGCTCGAACTGATGAAACCATGAGATCCTGACCAGAGGCAAAATCAAAAGTCAGATGCTTAACTGACTGAGCCACCCAGGTGCCCCAGAGCTCTTTGATTTAAAATGTATAAAGTATTCTGGGAGAAGAATCACATGAACCTAGAAAACAAGAAGTTTAAGAAGTTTGCTAAATTAATTAACTGTAATCACACAACTACACATTTCAAACTACAAATAATGTAAAGTTTAGTTCATATGTTCATTTCTGTCTCTATCTCACAGAACAGATAAATACTATAGGCTGCCGTGACCAAGCCAGTGGAGGGAGAATCAATATTCAGAACAATGTAGATACGTTTCCTTCCTCATGAAAGTTCTATGTAATTAGCAACCGAAGCCTACAAGCTCATCTTGAGGCCTTGTCACCTGTGTCCTGGAATCAAAATATCCTTATATCTGGACTTTAATTTTGTTATTAATTTTTTTTGTTTATTTATCTTTGAGAGAGAGAGAGAGAGTGTGAGCAGGGGAGGGGCAGAGAGAGAGGAAGACACAGAATCTGAAGCAGGCTCCAGGCACTGAGCTGTCAGCACAGAGCCCGACGAGGGGCTTGAACTCACAAACTGTGAGATCATGACCTGAGCCGAAGTCAGACACTTAACCAACTGAGCCTCCCAGGTGCCCCATTGTATCTGGACTTTTAACCTAAAGTAGATAATTATAAGAGTCTCTATCAGAAATATCTCAGGGGTGCCTGGGTGTCTCAGTCGGTTAAGCGTCCGACTTCGGCTCAGGTCATGAACTCACAGTTGGTGGGTTCGAGCCCTGCATCTGGCTCTGTGCTGACAGCTCAGAGTCTGGAGCCTGCTTCAAATTCTGTGTCTCCCTCTGTCTCTGCCCCTCTCCACTCATGCTCTGTTTCTGTCTCAAAAATAAACATAATAAAATTAAAATATATATATATGTATGTATCAGAGTTTAGAAATTATGTGAGATATATCTTTAGTTCCAAACTTTGTTTTCTTGCAATGTGTACATTCTGGAGTACTGAATGCCTTCACTGGGGAAATCCCCTGGTGGCTATAGGTGGTGTAGATACCCTCTATTTTTATGACTTCACCACAGTGGGAGGCCACCGGTTTTTAAAGCCAGGTAAACAGATCCCAGGGGATCAGTTCATCCTGAAGTTTCACGAATTTCATGGACCAAGTGATGCCCTCCCAATCCCACCGGGGCCCCATCTCATCTGACCCACAGTTAGAACACACTTCATCTTACTGATTAAAGATGCTTCAAATCTATGTGGATTCCTTGGGTGAAAATGGGTGACACCAAAGAAGTAAATACAATGAATGTTTTCTGAATATATCCAAGCCAAGATACTACTGTAAACATGTAGAAGCAAAGTCAGAGATTATGGTAGTAGGAACAGAGGTGTATATGAGGTAAAGGAGCCGGTCCTAGCGAAAGCTCTGGGACAGAGAGAGGAGACCATTTTGAAAGCTCCAAGAAGAGACTAAGCTTTGAGACAAAATGAAGGCCAGTGTGGCATCATCACATGAGGGCAGGGGTGGAAAGAGGCAAGAAGAGGTCATTGCATTCATTTCCTGGGGCTGAGATAACAAATTACTGCAAACTGAGTGGCTTAAAACAAGAGGCCAAAAATCAAAATCAAGATGTCAGCAAGGCTGTTTCCTTTCGGAAGCTCTGAGGGGCGATCAGTTTTACGCCTCTCTCCGAGCTGCCAGTGGTCTCTGGTGGTTCTTGGTGTTCTTTGTTTATAGCTGCGTCGCTCCAAGCCCTGCTTCTCTTCCCACATGGCCTTCACCTCTGTGTGTCTCGTCGATGTTCCTGTGTCTCTTCTATTCTTACGAGGATACCGGTCATATCGGAACTGGACCCATGCTTATCTACTACGATCTCACTTTCACGCAACTAAGTACATCTGCCAAAACCCTATTTCCCCACGAGGTCCCCTTCTCAGGTTCCAGGTAGGCATGAATTTTGAGACAACAGTATTTAATCCGGGACAGTGGACAACGGCCAGATCATACAGGGCCTTGTAACCATGGCATGAAACTTTTTTTTTTCCCCTTAAAAACAATGTTAAATCTTTAGAAGGTTTTTAGCCGAGGAAAGGGCATACTTTATACATTTGCAAGATCATTCTGACTAGGATGTGAGGCAGGGGGCTTAGGTAGAAAAGAAAAGGAGTACAGACGCCAATTGGTTGAATACTGCAGTAATAAAGCTGAGAGCTAGAGTGAGTTTAGTTAGTGTGCGGGCATCTGTTGCCAATGGACGTGAACGGTTTGGGGAACTATCTGAAAGATGAAATAGCATGTGTTGCTGATGGATGTGATGGGGGAGGGAGAAAAAGGGAGGGACCCTACACTTCGGCTTTGAGTAACTGGGTGCAAGGGGGTACCATTTATGGCAACAGGGAAGAATGCCAGCCAGAGTGGGGAAGGATAGGAATCAGTTCCATTTAGGACATACTACATTTGAGCTGCACATTAGAATTCCAAGCGGAGATAACATAAGGCAGTTGGAGCCCAAAGAGAGGTCAAGACTTGAAAGATAAATTAGGCAGTTATCAGTAAGTTGAGGGTGATTAAAACCATACTGGATGAGGTCATCTGGAGTTTGAGTGCAGAGAGAGGAGAGCCTGGGATGCATCCCAGGATGCACTCATGCTTAGGGGCTAGTTATAGGAAGAGGAAGAGACAGCAAGACAAACTGGGGTAAATTTGTTATCGAGGTAGAAGGGAGTCCAGGAAGACATGATATCCTAATTCTGCTGTTCCCACTGTGTGCATGGTAATGTGGAAGTCCCATGTGGAAGACCACATTATTCTCTTCTATGTCTTTTCTTATGTCTTGTGTCTTATTCTTTTCTTATGCCTTTCTATGTCTTTTCTACGGGTCTCTGCTCCAGACTGGCTCCCCCTATGGGAGGCATATACACCATGCAACAATGACATTAGACCTGGCCATGTGACTGGCGGTGGACAACGAACTATGAGCAGAAATCATGCTTTAGACTCCGAAACAGAAGTTCAGAGCTGTTACACGGTTCTGCCATTGTTCTTTTCCTTCCGCATCAAGAAAGATGCGTCCCAGGCCGTGCTTGCTCCTTTGGCACAAAACCCAAAATAAGGAAGCCATGAAGAGTACGGCTATACTCAACATTTAGTGTGAAGGATAAACCTTTGTTTCTGTAAGTCACTGAGAGTTGGGGAGTGCCCAGTTCTCATACCCATGTTGCAGATGAAGAAACTGAGGCTGAGAGATTAGATAGCAGACTTGGAAATTGCATCCAATTTTATACGGCCCCCAAAGCCTATACTCTCTCCACTATACATACTGCTTCTCTAAAATAAATAAGTAAAAAACAAAATAATAAAAGAAAAGAAAAGAAAAGAAAAGAAATAAAAAAGGTGGAAGGGATTTAGTCTTGTGACCTTAGCCCATAAAAGTAATGAAATGAGGATGGAAAGTTGAAAACACAATCCCACAAAAACTTGTCCAAAAAATGTTTCTAAGGGTGCCCGAGTGGCTCAATCAGTTAAGTGTCTGACTTCGGCTCAGGTCATGATCACGCGGTCTGTGAACTCAAGCCCCGTGTTGGGCTCTGTGCTGGCAGCTCAGAGCCTGGAGCCTGCTTCGGATTCTGTGTCTCCCTCTCTCTCTGCCCCTCCCCCACTTGTTCTCTCTCTCTCTCTCTCAAAAATAAATAAATATTAAAAAAATTTAATGTTTCTAGCAGCATTAAACAAAAAATGGAAACAGCCCAGAAGTCTGCCAATGGATAAATGGACACTCAGATTGTGATATCTGCATATAGTGGACTATTATTTGGCCTTAAAAAGGAAGGAAATTCTGACACTTGGCAGGCACCACATGGGTGAACTTTGAAAACATCATGCTAAGTGATAGACGTCAAACACAAAGGCCGCCTATTGTAGGAATTCCATTTCTAGGTAATGCCCAGAACAGGCAAATCCACAGACAAGTAAGGCTATTAGCAGTTTCCAGGGGAAGGGATAGAAGTGAATGGGCGTGATAATGGGTACAGATTTATTCGGCGGTGATGAGACGGCTCTGGAATCGGTGATGGAGGTACAACCTCATGAATGTACCAAAAACTAGTGAATTGTACACTTCAAATCTATGAACTGTATGATATACAAGCTATATCCCAGTAGAAGCAAAAGGGAGGGGGAGAGGTACAATTTGGGAGTGTGGTGCATGGTGCTTCAACCCACAACCCGCTGACTCAGTTCCCAGTCTGATTGCGCATCTGAGGTCTGGACCACACAGTCTCAGAAGAGGCCGAGGAGAGACAGACAGCCCTCGGTCCGAGGGCTCAGGCACCGAGGCAGAGCCTGGTTCTTGCCTGTCAGCACGGCGGCAGTAGAGACGTGGCCAGGAGCTGGACAAAAGTGGCAGGTACACCGAGGTGAGCCTTGGGCGTGAACCCGGGAGGGACAACACAGGTCATTTCCCTTGGAGTCTCTACGTGTCCCCGATGCCCTGGGAATGCCCTTCACCTTTGGCCCCCTGGAATCATGTCAGGGTCTTCTTCTACCTTGAGAATCCCCCGAGGGAAGAAGGAAAATACCAAATGCAGGACAGCAACGAGGAGCACAGTCTTGTCTAACGGAGGGCCGGAAAATCTGACTGCGAAAGGCACCGTCACAGCCCGCAGCTTCCCCAGGTCACAGGTGGTGTTGCAACCTTTTAATAACAAAACGACTCTCGGGGGTTAGGAGCCACTTTGTGAAGCAAGTTCCCCTGGAGATAGGACCACCGAAGGAAAGTAAAATCACCCAGATCTTTCCCCAACCCCTGCGATCATACCTATCAAGTCCAGAAGCACACAGTGCTTGTCACTGATTGCTAGAATGGGAATCAGTCAGAGTCTGAGGAAAGTAACAACAGGTAAGGTCCCCTGACCCGGGTCTCCGTTAGTAGCTGGAAGGAGCTACAGAGGAGGAACCCAGGCACCTGCTCTCTAAGTACAGTTCCCTGTTGTCTCGTTGACCGTGACCCTCCTAGATAACCATCTCTGCCTATATGTTCCCCAAGTCGGATGAGGGACTCGTGGTAACTTGCTACTTCCTCCTTAAATAAGGAAATCAGGCAGTGATGGACAGAAGGAAGTTTATAGGATTTCACCTTGGCCACCACTGACCAGAAAGAAAAAAAAAAAAAAAGGAAATACCACCATCACAAATCACCAACGTGTTCCCTGTTACCATCATGCAGCATTTTGCAAGAACTTTGGATTTTCGTGGTTTGCAGTAATTTCGATTCCTGATAAAACATTTCTTATCCCCTAGTTATCCCTAAATAGCCACCAGAGCTTTGGACATCTTAAAGCTTTGAGATTTTTTTTCCACACCTGTGGAAAATTGCTACTACAATTTTCCATTTATGAGTACCATTAGCCATCAATAGTGCCTGAATCTTCACAAGAATTGAGTGCCCAGAGAGGAGGAGAGAAATTTTCTTTAAATTTGATCCTCTCTCTTTTAAAAAAAAAAAAATCAGCTTCTAACTGAGATTGCACAATGGTCCTGTGCAGATGTATGTATTCTTTTTGTCAGTGACTCGATATCTTTCAGATTACAGTGCATTAAAATGCACCCAGAGAGCCTAAGGGGGAAAAAATAAATATGGCATTTTGTCTTGAACTCATAAAAAGGGTCATACTAAAAAGGAATTTAATAAAAATCATTACCACCTAAAAGCAGTGCCAAAATTTAATTATACATTTTCAACCCCCAAAGTAAATGTTCTAACATCTAAACCCACTGAAAAGCTGCCCGGCTTTATTACTGCCATACCTAGAGGTTTTGGGGCTTTTTTTTTTTTTTTGAAGTAGTCTCATTTAATTCTTGAATGCATGACCACCTAGCACTGCAGGTAGAGAAAAATTTTCCTCTTTTGCTAAAATAGTCTCCATTCTCAAAGGCCCACGGCGATCCATCAATGTGATCCTCTGGGGTAATTAGGCCCCTTCCCCCTTCCAGGCAGACATTCTGGAGGACGTTGCTGGCTGAAGGACAGCCATGTCCAGGGCTCTATTCTCAGCCATCGGGTCATCCTCAGTCCCTTTGTGCCATGGCAATTTTTCAGAAGGGAAATTAGTCCCCCTGCCAACTCTTATATTTTGTATAAGCCCAGATGTCACACTCTGCTAATGTCATACTAAACTGTAATATTTTTATAACATAGTGTAGAAAACCAAAGCAGAGCCAAATAGACACATTGCTGCCAGATGGTTGACCTTTATTTACTGATAAAAGTTGTTCAAATCCTAAAACTCGAGCTTATGAGCAATGAGCTGAATTCTCAAGTCTCCGAGTGAGCCCCATCCTCTCTCCCATTGACAGCGGGAGAGAGAAGATGAGCTCATAAAAACACAGGGTGTGTAGAAATCCAGAGGTCTTTGTGGCGCGGGGGCAGGGGGTGGTGGCTTGCTTTCGGGGATATGGGTTTTCTGTGCGCAGTAATGACTGGACTTGTCTCTCATGAAATGAACTCAGGAGCAGACCTCTGCATGCCTGTGACTTTAGGCACACAGCCACCTGCCTTCAAAGCGTGAGGCCGCTTACTGTCAACCGATGGTTTGTCTTCCTCCCGTGTCTCTAGCGTAAACAGGATGAAGCGGACCGTGTGGTTTCCCAGCCCTGCCTGCCGATTACCCCCAAAGCCATTCCCGTACAGGAATGGAATTTCTAATTGAATGTAATCGTATTATATTTACTTCAAAGAGGGCAATTACTTCTCCTTCACATTTTCCTGTAGACCTATTTGCTTTGAAGATGTTTTCTGTCCTGACTCATGTATTATTTTTTTTTCTTTGCGATTGGCTCTAAATATGGCTAGGATGTTCGTGGGTCCTTTTTCCATTCTATGTTTTGTTCCTCAGACAAATTATTCTTCCTACATATTTATTGATGTTGGACTCTGAATGTTTCAGGCATCCATCATGACCTTGAAGACAGTAATTTGCCTTTTAGTCATCAATTGCCAATTATTAGGCATTTGAAGAACAATAAATGGCTGATATTTTTATTTCCTATCATGAAGTCTCCAGAACCTACCTTGAAATTTGTTATTTTTATATTTGTTCCTATATGCTGCCTCACTGATCTGAACTATATTACCTTCTTAGTTTACCATTTTTCGGCTAACAATAATCACAAACTATGATTTATTCAGAAACCAAATATTTTGCCCTGCTCAAAGATTTTCTGACCCAAATGTATTTAGAAATCTATCCATCTGTCTGTTTTCCAACCTTGTTTCCCTTCTAAAAAGCAGGGTCTTGGGGCGCCTGGGTGGTTCAGTCGGTTGGACATCCGACTTTGGCTCATGTCATGATCTCGCAGTCCGTGAGCTCAAGCGCCTCGTTGGGCTGTGTGCTGACACCTCAGAGCCTGGAGCCTGTTTCAGATTCTGTGTCTCCCTCTCTCTCTCTGCCCCTCCCCCACTCATGCTCTGTCTCTGAGAAATGAATAAACCTTAAAAAAATAAAAATAAAAAAATAAAAATAAAAGAAGGGTCTTACAAACTCAATTTTAATTATTGGCAGTGCTCCCTCTACTGCAAAATGATCATCCCAGCTGGCTAGCTTGAAACTCCCCATTCCTAGGAATATCTAAGCATTTAGGCATCGTGTCTCCAGATTTTTCAGGTGAAAACATCACTGGAAGGATTAATATACAGTAAAACCTTGGTTTGCAAGCATGATTCATTCCAGAAACATGCCTGTAATCCAAAGCACTCATATATCAAAGCAAATTTCAAGAACGATTGGCTCAGTTGTGATCATGTGACATTCAGCGACACGTACTTCTCGTATTGCAAGACATCACTCATTTTTCCAGTTAAAAGTTACTAGAAATGTTTGCTCATCTTGCAGAACCCTCACAGAACAAGTTACTCACAATCTAAGGTTCGGTTGTATTTGGTCTTACCGTCAGAAAACTTGGGTTCAACTCCAAGCTCTGCATCTTTGTATGCACGTGATTGATGTTCAACATCTCCTTCCAATGTTCTATACTTCTACCAGAGGAGGATGGCAGTAACTGCTTGCTATTGTCCAGTGCTCGTGAATGCCGAAGAACACACATACGGAATTGATTGTAAACCGAAAATCATAAAACGTACTCTCAACATCAATGCATAGTGTTCTTCCCTTAAGAGTTTATTAAGAGTTCATTCCCTTAGAGGGGCTCCTGGATGGCTCAGTTGGTTAAGCATCCAACTTCTGCTCAGGTCATGATCTCACAGTTACTGAGTTCAAGCCCCGCATGGGGCTCTGTGCTGACAGCTCAGAACCTGGAGCCTGCTTCAGATTCTGTGTCTCCCTCGCTCTCTGCCCCTTCCCCCACTTGTGCACTGTCTTTCTCTCTCTCTCTCTCTCTCAAAAATAAATAAACTTTTTAAAAAAGAGTTTATTCTCTTAAAGAAGAGAGAACACAGACAATGGGATATAACTCTGGAAAGGTGAGCTAGGGAGCAAAGAGAGAGGGGAAGGTGATCATAGGGGATGCTGGGTAGAAGAATACCCCCCTGAAAGGTCACACACACACAAGGGGGCATGAGCAGCAAGGGGCGACGTGAGTGTCCAAAGAACTCCCAAGGAAAGGAAGGCCATGAGAAAAGGAGGTGTGGGCACCACACACAGGTTCTCCTCTTGGGGAGTTTTGCTTCAGCCAGGCCCTCTGTCCTTCTGCCTGCTTGACTTCTGTCCGCACGCCAGAATGATCTCTGACTGTACAGCCAGCCCGGCAGTGAGGACCCAGAAAGCCTCGGCTCAGTTTTCTCCTGTGACCCACAATGATGAGGACAGGCTCAGTGAGATGTGCCTGGCATTGTGCCTTGAATGCAGTGACGGCACAGTCTTTGTGGTGGAACAAACAGATGAGGGGAAAAGAAATCAGAAGGCGGGCAGTTCTATCACAGCCCGGGCATCTAGTCCCTGAAGACCCAAAAAGAAAAACTGAAGATAATATTTCCTCTACAGTGGGTGGACACCATAGAGCTCACACACCCTCCCTTTTTCACTCTTCTTTACTTTTTGATGATGACGCGGAAGACAGAAGCACCAAGCTCCCACCAGCCTACTTGTGGGAGAAGAACAGCTACCGTGTGCCAGATAGACCCCGGGTCTGAGCAGATGACTGAACCAGGCTTCTAGAGGAAGGGATAGTATCCTCCTCCTCCCTTATTGACTTCAAGCTCTGCTCCCTTCTGGGCATGTGAGGCATCTCCCCTGTGCTTCCTTGAATGTTACGTTTTGATTTAAAAAACAAACAAATAAACAAACAAAAAAACTTAGCAGTAGTTGATTTAGCAAATCCCTTCCATCAAAGGCTTACCTGTTTTCTTCAATCACGTATCCTGTAAAGTCAATTGGCCAGATATCCCCTGGCAAATTATAGTAGAAACCTTCATAGTGAGTTATTTTAAACAATATTTTTTTGTGAGATAAATAAGTCGCAGCGGGAGTGCCAGCAGCAGCGACAACCTGGGGCATCTGCCTGGGCACCGGCCATTCCTAAGGTTTATCTTCAGCTTCTTGTTCTATTATCTTCACACTCTCAAACAGGCTGTTCTCATTTGTTTTGTAATCTATTATTCGGGTAATTTCTCTTTCCCTCGTGCAATCGCTAAAGACATTTCCCCAGTGCCAAGGACTGATTTCTTTCCTAAATTGCCTTGCTTTGTTTTTATCCCTTCCTGCCTTTCCCCGATCTTCTTCAAATATTTCTCCCACCAAACTCTTCTCACCATTTAATCATCGGCCCCACCCTCGGGCTTCTTGATCCTTCTGTACATTTTCTCCTCTCCAAAGCAACCTGCCGCCTCAAAGAAACCAAATTCCCATGCCATGGGTATCGGCATTTTTTTTTTCTTGGTGGGGAATAATTTTTCCCCGATTCAATTGGCTGTATATTTGCTCCTATAAGTGAATTCTCATGGCATATGGTATGGATATTATCCCCCCCCCCCCTTTCTACAGAATGACTCCAAATACTTTGTGTCATATGTAATTTTTAGTTTGGCAGTCCCTGCTGGGACCAGCTTTTCCTGTAATGCAACCAAGTCCCCTCAGAACATTAATCTTGTAGTACCCAGAAATGGAGGCCACGTCCAAGCGTTTCTTCTCGTGTGTACACGGATAGGTGTGGTACCTGCAGCACAGACTTGACAAACCTCGCTGTCTGTCTTCCTATTTTCACGAGAACCTCCAAGGGGAAACTGAAGTCACCCACCAGCCTGGTGGTTGGGTGGAAAGATGACAGGCTCTAGTCCGGGAAGTGCCTGGGATGCCCGTGGCTTCTTTGTTATGGTGGCATGGCAAAGGAGAGTGGGGAAAAAAATACACATCGATGTGACTTTCTTTCTCCAGCAACCCTAGGAAATGAGGCCAAGTCAAAGCTGTACCTGCCTTCAAGACTCCTGTTGACACTTCTGTGCTG
Source organism: Acinonyx jubatus (assembly GCF_027475565.1). Lineage (NCBI taxonomy): Eukaryota > Metazoa > Chordata > Mammalia > Carnivora > Felidae > Acinonyx > Acinonyx jubatus. The sequence goes on along the minus strand of NC_069380.1, from coordinate 72,833,888 downwards.
AAGCAGCCATGTGGTTGCTAAAACCTCCACCGTTCATAGAATTAATCCAGGCCACCTTCAGCTGTGCACTTTCTCTAATGTATCCTTCTCCGTGGTTTCCGCACAAGATACACAGATTGTTTTCAACTCCAACTTCCTAAAACTCAGACTTTTTTGCATTTTCACTCCATCTCTCCTCAGTCTTCCCAAATGCTGGTCCTTTATTGAGTGAATGGGAATCTTTCTCTTGTCGCTAAGGAGCTCCAACCCCTTAATCTGGGCTTTCCTTAGCCAACCACATCTTCAACAAGTTGGGTAAATATCGGTGAATTTCTGATCTTTCCTCTACTTGTCTCACATGTTTAGTTTTTCTGTTTCATTAGTTGTAAAGATTCTTCTTTTATTCTCCCTTTCCCCAGGCTTTCTTGTGTCATTTACTTATCCATGCTCCAGCCCTACAGGCAAACAGGAAGTATTGTCTCTATCGGGTTTATCTTCATATCCGAGGAGACAAGATATTAACATACAGAATTAAACAAAAAGATGGGAGGCCCAATTCAGTACGTTAATGCCAAATGGTCAATATGATAAGCTCTACCTGTTAACAGAAAGATTTTACTAGAGGACGGTATAGATGCAGTCAGGAAAATGGTATGGAGCATGTGTCTAAAAATATAAACGGGACCACTGAAGTCGTGTTCAGGGTCAGTTACTACACTGATGGGGCCAGTTCAGCAGGGCCTGGGAGTTTATGTGAAGGACCCTTAAGGAAAATATAGTGCAAAAGGCAAACTAGGAGTTAAGGAAAATATTGTGCAAAAGGCAAACTAGGAGTCCCTACGTGACTCAGTCGGTTGAATGTCTGACTCTTGATATTGTCTGAGGTCATGATCTTATGGTTCGTGAATTCGAGCCCTGCATTGATTGGGCTCCTTGATGAGCATGGAACCTGATTAAGATTCTCTCTCTCTCTCTCTCTCTCTCTCTCTCTCTCTCCTCTCTCTCTCTCCCCTCTGCCCCTCCCCCACTTGCACTAACTTTCTCTCTAAAATTAAAAAAAAAAAAACAACTTAAGGCAAACTAAATCCTGATTGTGACAAGCCAATTTGTGTATTTGAGACTTTATTTTGGTAGCATTAGCGACGCTTGGTGAATTTTTCGGGGGAAAATGGCAGAACCAAAGCAGAGTTTGGGATGTAAATCAAAGATCCAAGTGAGTGGTATCTCCAGGAGGATGCAGGTGTCTGCTGTGGAAGTCAGGTATAAAGTTATCAGGGACAGATTTGAAGGAATGGCCATGTGAGGAAACCATTGTAATTTCCATTAAATGGTCAAAACCCACCTGTTGATAATCAGTTACTAGAGCACAATGGCACAGACAATGGCACAAATGTACTGTCTTGATCTTTGATTTCTGTCTCTTTAACCTTGGAAAGGTTGAAGCTAGAGTTAATATTTATTACATGATTGCACAAACTAGGAACTATGATAAAGACGTTGTACATGTTAACTAGTTTATTCCTCCTAAAAAACAGTTGGAAGGAGAGAAAAGTAAGACCCAGAGAGGTCAACTAACTTCCTCCAGTTATCCCACTAAGTATTCTTCAGAAAATTTAGCATCAGAGTCTGTGTTCTTAACCCTACACTGCACCACCTCTCAGAGCCTGGAAGTCACATGAACTCAGGATTCAAACACGCCAGGTTAACTGATGCCAAGCTCCTCCCTGATGTCATTCTAATATGGTGTTGAAGTTAGTTGACCCCAGGAGTCTCAGCCTATATCTATAAAACAAGAAGATAATAGATCCTGTCTTAAAGAGTTATTGTAAGGATGCAATAATCCACCTTAAGCACTTTACAGTGTCTGGCGAGCCTTCTTTCCATACTGATCCTAGGTGTTAATGTTCTGGACAAATCCAGTTCGATACGATTCCTTCCATACCTGCTCTCGCTTCCAGGTGAACTCCTGAATTTCACCTAAACTCTACTCTGATTCTAAGCTGAACAAACCTCTTTCCTGTTGCCAACACAAAGCTTGCAATTTATTATGTGCTTCTGTGTCCATCGCCTCCCACCTCAGGCACTGGGTTAAGAGAGAGTTCCCCCTACGTAAGTCATACACAGGCTTGCACGTGTGGCCCATGAGTGGCCCCACATGTGTCTCAGGCACCCGCAGGGAGAAGGTACAGTTTCCTTCACGTGTATATCCCCATTCTACACTGAAAGACGATCTAGTTTCTTACTCAAGTGACTCCATGTTCCCATGTCTTTTAACTATGGGCATATGTCATCTTTAGCAAGCATTTCATTTGTAAATAATACATAAACAGCCTTATCCTGCTGCTGCTTTATGGCTTTTTTGATGATAGCTGGGCAGCATTTTTTATTTTCTTCTCCAGAAATTCCTTTCACAAATAAGTCATAGTTTGCCTGCTCCTAAGGTGGGCACCGCGTGCTGTCATTCCTGGTGTCCCCGACTGCTCAGGTGTCTCTCTCATCTCCATTGGCTTTCCAGTCGAGGCCTTTATGACAAAAATTACTTCAGAGACCTCTCTCCTAGATCTTCCCAAAGAGCAGGTTTTCTTTAAAAAATAAAAACCCTTCTTTAAGAATCTGAGTAACTTGTTCATCCTTCCTATAGCGAATCAAACATGTTCTACTTCTCTTACCAAGTGTGTCTTTTCCTCTCTTAAAAATGTAAAACCTTTGCTCCTTCTGCTGTTTTTTTCAACACTTTATTCTCTTTTCCTGCTCTCTTTCTGAGTTTGAAATGAAGACTTTTCAATTTTGATGCTAGTTTCTTTTCTTTCTCTTGATCTCACCACTGCTGATCTTCTCTTGTGCTCAGACTTTCTGAGGTACACCCTCCCTCCTTCTCTTCCTTAGCAGGGAGATCTATGTAATGATGAGAAGACTCCCTCCTATCCCCTCCTATCCCCGCGTGCCATATGGTAGGCACGCGATAGCCAATGTCTTTTTTGCAATAATCACTTCGGTCAGGGAGGGAACTGCTTTACAGGGAGGGAACAAACTTTACAGATGAGAAAAGTAAGACAGTGAAGAGTTAATTAGTTTTCCTAAGACTAAAAACTAAATCAAACGTGGAACATGATTCTCCGAGTTTCCGTGTGCTGTTGCTGACCCTGCTACCTCAATTGCGGGTGCAAAAGGGAACAGCCCTTCACGGCACCTCTCTGCAATGCCATACTCCACTTTCCCTCAGACATCTGTGATCATGTAATTTTTCAGCAAGAGTCTAAAATTTTCTTTCGGTGTAACAGCTATTAATTTCTGTTTCAAGTAACGTGAGGAGTGCTCAAGGTAAACCCAATGTTGTCAGATCTGTTCTCAGTGACGGTCTATTCTAAGCCTGTTTGTACTATGAACTTGCTGGATGGCCGTAGGAAGTCACTGAACTCTGATAAGTCTCCATTTCCTCCTTCATAAAATAAATGGGCTATATTTTCCCTAAGGTCTCTTCCAGGTCTAACTGTTTTTAATCTATGCTGTAAGATAGAAATAGTCATTGCCAACTTTCTCAGTATTCTAGCTACGTCCCCTGAGATTTCACATGCTGGGAGAATTTTGTCTGCAAAATCCAAGGCATAAAAGTGAAATATGAAAGGCTTATTAAACAAGCCATACCATTTAAACTGGGGTATGACAAGTGTGGCTTCCACTAATAAAGTGATACAGCTTCCTAATCCAGGGAGAATACAAAGGGAGACTGGCAATACAGATGTCAGGTATGTTCTGTACTATATCAATGCATTTATATGTCACTTTTCAGTTAAAATTACAATTTTTTGACAACCTACATCCTTCCTGCTACAATCAGAGGGAATAATCACACGGGCCTCTCTTTTTCATATGCAGTTTTTGCAGTGCTGTGAGCTCAAACCATGATAATTCTGAGGAGTTCGATGTCACTTCTGGATAGTGGGACAACTTCTTTCTTCAGAAGACAGGAATTTCTAGTGATGAATAAATCAGAATTTTAATCCATATGAGCATGGTGTATGCCTAGATCCACTGAGCTGTTGTCAATGCAGCAAATGAAAGCTGGCCCCAAGATTTAGTTTCTCTAGAAACCTATTAAATACACACACACACACACACAAACACACACACATATATATATATATATATATATATATATATATATATAAATTTTTTGAGAGAGAGAGAGAGTGTATGTATGTGTTCAAGTGGGGGAGAGGAGCAGAAGGAGAGAGAGAATCCTAAATTCCATGTTCAGCACAGAGTCCGATGTGGGGCTCAATCCCATGACCCTGGGATCATGACCTAAGCCGAATTCAAGAGTCTTATGCTCAACTGACTGAACCACCCAGGCACCCCTAGAAACTTTTAGAAAATGAATGACACATTAAAAACAATATGTTCCATGTATCTTGTGCATCAGTTGTGGTGTTTGCAATGCAAATTATGATCCCTTTGCTCAAGGCAGAGACTGGGATTAGGATTACAGACCATCTGTGTTTCTCCACAACTGACAGGTCTCCTGGGACAAGGGACTTTCCGTGCTGGATGTGGGAAAGTCCTGTGCAAAGCACTATGAATTACTCACCCTACCTGAATTTCTTTGCCTCCACCAAGTCCCAGGTGCTGCCTCAGATATGAGCAGGAGTCAGACAGGGCTTCCAGAACACGTGGTCTGCATGACTGGTTTCGTCTTCTCTCTCCCTTGTCACCTGCATAATTTTGTGCAAGGTTTTGAGAACTTACCAAACCTCAAATCCTCAACTGAAAATTGGGATAGTAATAAATGCCCACTTCGCAAGGATGTGAACTTTAGAAACCATGAAGGGTAGAAAGTACCTGAGAATCAGAAATTCTCAGCAAGTGTAAGCTTTTGATATAATCGTCATAATTTTTCTCCGGTAAAATATCAGGTAAATGAATATCAATATAGTACACAGTTATAAATGAAACTTGATTTGATATGATCTTGATATTTGGTTGACTTGAAACAAGATTTTTGTTTCACTTGTATCACGTCTTTGAGTAATATGTCTTTAGAAAGTCAAGTGCATATGGCAAAATAACTAATGTGTGCTCTATTTCATGCCTTAAAAACAAATGTGCAAATAGTAACAGTGCTGATCTACATCAAGTTCAATGTCTCTTAATTGGCTCACCATTCAATACTGAGTCCATTCAAGAAAGGGAAATTCCAATTTAATTGTCAATTTGTGAGCATAATAATTAAAGGAGAATAAAATCAAATCCTATTTAGTCAATGACTAAATCAAGCAACATAGAAACTTCTTTGAAATTTATTTATTTATCTATCTATCTATCTATCTTGAGGTAGGCTCCATGCTAGGCATGGAACCCAATGCAGGGCTTGAACTCACAACCCTGAGATCAAGGCCTGAGATGAGATCAAGAATCAGATGCTTAACCAAATGAGCCACCCAAGTGCCCTGACGTTCTTTTAAATACAGTTTCCAGGAGATAATTCCTCAGTTCAAATATGAAAGCCATGTGTCATCCGAGACCACGATGGTCCCAATAAGATAACAGAACATATGGTTTGGGCCAGAGATGAGAAAGGCTTTAAACAAAAGACAATCATCTGAAAAGAAAGGGGCAGAAGTGAAGGCACCTGAGAAGTAAAAAATGATCGGATTGAAAACATGACGTGACAGATGAGGCAGAGAACTCTGGGTTAGGGTCAAGGCAACCCCAGGGTTATAAGTTTTGTATTCTACGTATTAAAAAAATACAAAAAATTAAAAAAAAAAAGAATTCCAAAGCCTCATAAAGAAGCTAATTTGAATTTGAGTCAACTATTAATTATATTAGTATCATTAGTCATATTTTTAATTTCCTATTACACTTCCCATCTGTCTCACCTTTAGAGTAGAATCTGCATACTGTATCACATTGGAAGCTGGTGATCATTAAGGTGGGCTTGTCTTCCTTCTGACTACTTCTGAGGATTGTTTTCCACCATGTTGCCTAATACCTGAACATTAGAGTCAGAAATCAAATTCTGAACATACTGAACAGGTTTATGATTGTTATGTCATTGGATATGACCTGAGCTACTCTGTGCTCACTCCCTCCCTGGGCCTATAGGACATGGCTTCTCACCATTTGGACATGGCTCCCCATCTAATCATAACCAGCAAGTCAACTGACACAGAATAATTTATTTCATGTTAGTTACTGTTTACTAGCCTAGGAATAAATAGCTTTTCAGGGATGGTTAAGGTAGTATTTTTTGTAATAAAAAATACTGAACAAAAAATACTAAATGACATATTCCAACTTTCATAGGACATAAGGGGGGGGGGAAGGAAATCAAGACATTTGGAGGAGAATGATAGCAGAACTTAGTTCATCTAACTCCTGCTCTTAGCCTGTGTTTTTTGCACCAATATTGACAGAGAATAAAGAAGAAAAATTGCATCAATGCTTGGGCATCGATCACCTACTTTGCCATTTGTCAATGCTTTTAAAAGAAGTAAATGCTCCATCCTTGCCAAGCCATTTTGTAGATACTCATTTCATCTTGCTCCTCTATAGATTCAGTTCACATTTTCCCAAACTTCTTCAGTTCCCATGAACTTCGTGGAGCAATTGCATATTCAAGGACATTCATTAATGCAGAGCAGAGTCACCACCATAAAGGAAACACACACTGCTTAGGACCCAGATGAAGAATGAATACATCACGTCGCGTGAAGCACATCTATGAGGTAAGTGTGATACATAAACATCTTACATCATATTCAAGCGTCTTGAATGTGGTCATAAATTGATTGCTGATTTGAATATCTGATTTTCTAGCTTCCTGGGTATTCAGGTTTTTGGAATCTAATAATGGGGAATTTATTTTCTAAGCAACGCATTCCTTGAATAGATACAGTTACGTGCTTGTGCCTCCCTTCAGTGTCCTGTAATCCTCCATAAGCCCTGGGCCACCTACAGCAAGAAACCTCCTATCTGACGGCACTGCTCTAAAAAGTCCCTAAGGCTTCCCAAACAGTTCCATCTGACCTTTATTTGAAAGCTCACCATCCTCCCGCTTACCCTCCACACTTGGCAACTGATTTGTAACCATCTCCCAAGTGCCTAAGTAAGGCAAGTTACACATGTGCACATACAAAATTACGTGTTCTTTATCAAAAGCTGGCTTGGGAGGGGGGAGCTCTGTGGCTGTTATCTGCAGATGTTTTATTTGAACAGATATTATGAATGGATTTTAATTGTGCTTTCAGATATAAGACACCCACCAAGGAATAGCCCTAATAGACCTGTAGAAACTCAATAAAATAAATCGATAGCATATGTCCTTGAAGACCACTGTGCTTTCTAACATTTTGATCAATACCGACATTTGACCTGCAAGATTTGTCATCTACTGATTTTTCAAAAGAATGTGCTGATAGAAGTGCAACTACATACAAGAAAACATATTAAGGAAGACTTTTTTCCTCAAGGCTCTTGCCAATATTTTCCTGGTACGTCACCGTGTTACCACGTCTCTCTTGCTAATGCAGCTCTTGGGGCAGGAAATCATAATGATTCTTTAGGCCAGACCTGCACCCTCCTCCGAATCTCAAATACCCACATCCTTCAGACACCTACCAGGTCACGATATTAGCTCACTGCTTGCAAGTGTTGGTATGAGGGGTCCACGCCCCACAAGACTAAATGTGAGTTCTCTAGAAAACAGAGCACAGCGAGATAGAGCTGAACTGTGCCGCCAGTCAGGTTCACAGCAGCCCTGAAACCATGGCGAGTGACGGAGAGAGGGATGATCAGGTCTCTCAAAGGCCCTTGGTCCCAGCAGAATCAACCTGATGTTGACACTTCTGTCTTTCCTGACACTGCGATGTTTGTCCGCCTTTCGCTGAAACATACAGACTCTTACCTTTATTGTTGTGGGTCACTGCTGATGGAAAAGAACCCTGCAAGTTTACTTTTGAGAAACATCAGAAATGCCAAAAAAACTAACCAAACCAAGAGGCAAGACGACAGGGTAACCTAAAGGCCTAAAGACTGGCAGGGGGGAGATTTTGCTAAAGAAGAAAGAATTGGATGAATTACAATACCGTGGCCCGGCAGTGCCGATAGTCAAACATGACAAATTCAAGACAAAAACCATAATATATTAAAAAAAAAAAAGAAAAGAAAAGAAAACAGATGGGAAAGAGAGACAGAGGCAAGAACTGGATTTTGGGGTGGGGGTGAGGCTTGTACACAGGAAAAGAAACTAATATTTACTGAAGGCTTACTAGGTGCCGGGTTTTCACAGGCGGTGAGAGAAACGACCTCAACTCTCTTTCCCGTTGAGGAAACAGAGGTTCAGAAGGTGGTGTAACTGTCCAGGGCCACCCACCTGCTAGCTGCAAGAGGTGGGATTCGCACCCAGACCCGCCTCATTCTAGTGTCCTCGCTGTGTCCACCGTGCCACCTGCTTCTGTCTTGTGTTGTCTTCCCGGCCAGATCTCTGAAATACGATCAAGTTCACCATCTCTTTCTCCTTTCTGCGCTTTTTCAACATTTGCCCTGTTCTACATTCTATGTGGAATATAGACTAGAAGGCTGAGCAGGCTGTCACAATTTCCCTTCTTGAAACCCTGCTACCCCTCTTTCAAGACTCAGTGTCAGGGTGGCTCAGTCGGTTAAGCGTCCAACTCTTGATTTCGGCTCGGGTCATGATCTCACCATTCGTGGGTTTGAGCCCCGCGGTCAGGCTCTGTGCTGGCAGCTTGGGATTCTCTCTCTCTCTCTCTCTCTCTCCTTCTATCTCTACCCCCCACCCCGGCCCTGGCTTGTTCTCTCTATCTCTCTAAAAAATAAATTTTAAAAAATTAAATAAATAAAAATAAAATACATTTAAAAATATAAATATATATAATATGCATTACATATATAATATAAATAAATAAATAAATAAATAAATTTAAAAAAACAAATAAATAAAATACCTCCAAAAAATAAATAAACTTTAAAAGAAAAAAAAAAAGACTCCACTCTGTTCTCTGGCAGTGGGACAGTGACAAGTATCCAGGGAATAGAGACACAGGAAACTCGCATAAAAGCAACGGGTGAGGGGCGCCTGGGTGGCTCAGTCGGTTAAGCATCCGACTTCAGCTCAGGTCACGATCTCACGGTCCGTGAGTTCGAGCCCCGTGTCGGGCTCTGGGCTGACGGCTCAGAGCCTGGAGCCTGTTTCAGATTCTGTGTCTCCATCTCTCTCTGCCTCTCCCCCGTTCATGCTCTGTCTCTCTCTGTCTCAAAAATAAATAAACGTTAAAAAAAAATTTTTTTTTTTAATTTTAAAATAAAAGCAACGGGTGCTTGCAAGATTTCTGAGGGAACCATATGTGATACACTTTTTAAGCAAAAGGATAGAGAAAAAATCCATCAGTGTGGTTACCTCTGAGGAAAAGCAGAAAGGTGTGATCGGTGATGAAAACCCAGCTAGGTTCCGCGTCATTTTGTATTATTTTAGGGCTTAAGTGAGGGGGGGGGCAGCTGAAAGACATATAATCTATTATTAGCCTTTATAAATAATATATATGTTCATATACTACTTTGTTGTTTCACATGTTACATTAAAAATAAAACAGGGGTACATCTGTGTGGCTCAGTCAGTTAGGCATCTGACTCTTGATCTAAGCTCGGGTCTCAATCTCATGGATTGTGAGTTTGAGCCTCACGTTGAGCTCTCAGATGACAGCACTGATCCTGCTTGGGATTCTTTCTCTCCCTCTCTCCCTGCCCCTTCCTTGCTTGTGCTGTCTCTCTCTCAAAATAAATAAATAAACTTAAAAAGTGAATATTCATTTCCATGGTACCAGCTGACTGATATAATAAAAGTTTCCAGATAGTAATGCATATAAAATTATTCAAGCGTGCCTGTAATTTATATGCCCATTCTCTTTTTAAAAAGTTGATTATAGGGAAATTAATCTCAAAAATATATACGTGTGTGTGTGTGTGTGTGTATATACATGTTTGTGTATATAACATATATGTATGTGTACAGAATCTAATACTAATAAGAATCTTTCATGACTTTGTAAGGTATTAAAACATTAGTTATATACTTATGAATTATATACTTGACTGCCTGCCATATTTTATTTTTAAATATCTATACATAGTGGAAAGAGATTGCTGCATGATTATGAAATTTTTATAAAATTATATAATTATAATTTAAGTAGCGTAAAGTGAAAATGAGGATGCACCAGAGGTAGGTACCATGGGAACAGGGTCAGGAACTGAGAGTCAGGAACCCAGGACGAGACTGCATCAAGGCGGTGTTAAGCCATCGCTCCAGGTTTCCAGGAGCGAAGGAGCCTGGATTATGGAGAAAAGTGAATGAAAGCCCCGCATCTGCTTTAAGAAATTGGGCCTTAACCTGGAATTCACCAACCAAGCACCTCACTCATGATCATGTTAAAACATAAGAAACAAAACAAAGAAACAGGACAGTCGGGCTTCTAGAAACACCCTAATAATGATGACTCACTTTCAGTGAGAGGAACTGGTAAGAAAATCAGCCAATGGTCTTTCACAAAGAATATTCCTTCACTTCTTCTTTGTCATTTCATTAGAATTATCTATGTTTTGTGGGGCTCAACAAAACTGAAATTTTAAAACCAGACTTGACAAGTCACAAGCGGTCACATATTATATGATTCCATTTGCATGAAATGTCCATATTGGGAAAATCTATGGAGACAGAAAGTAGATTTGTGGTACCCAGTGCTGGAGAGGTGGGGGTTGACAGGAAATGGAGAACTCTGCATATAGGTACAGGGATTCTTTTCTGAAGTGATGAAAATTTTCTAAAATTGTGGCGATGGCTATACAACTCTTTCAGTTTTCTAGAGGTCATTGAAATATTCACTTTCAAAAGATCATTTGTAGAGTATATGAATTATATCTCAATAAAACTGTTTACAAAAAAAAACTAAACCTAAGAGTTTAAAACCTACTGAAAACCATATAATTCATATTTCACAGCACATAGAAATCATCTGTTAGAGGGATATTTTTAAAATTGCTTATAGAAGTATATTAATGTATAGGAATTAGGTATAGTATCTAATTATTATCTATTTCTATCGGAAAGGGTGCAAAGACAAGGACGGTGATTTAACACATGGATTTTTAAGTGTTTAGCTGGCATTCAAGAAAGCCTATGATACACTTTCTTAGCAAAGATTTTAAAGATTGAACACATGTCCGCATCTCCAGAGGGGTTTGGACAGTTCCGTGTGACAGTTAATTTTATGGGTCAAACCAGCTTAGGCTATGGTGCTCAGTGGTTTGGTCAAACCCCAGTCTAAATGCTGGTGTGCAGGTATTTTTTATATGTGTTTAACATTCAAATCAATACACTTTGAATAAAACAGATTACCCTTAATAATGTGGGTGGACCTCAACCAACCAGTTGAAAGCATTAAAGACTCAGGTTCCCAAGATCGCAACAGAAGAGCCTTGCCTGACTTTCCCAAGCTGCTGTCCTGTATTATCAACTCTTCCCTTAATTTCCAGCCTGTCATCTTACCCTACAAATTTAACACTTGGCAGCACCCAAGTGGCTCATATGAACCAGCTCCTTGAAACTATCTATCTACCATCTATTTATATCTATCTATCTATCTATCTATCATCTATCTATCTCTATCTCTGTTTGGAATGTTGACTGTTAACAGCATCAGGAGTTGCCTCTTATTCATTCCTGATGAAACAACATAATAATCAAGTCAAAAAGTGGAAATTCCACCCAGGTATTTACACGTTGAATTTTCAAAGCCTGAACGTAATTGATATTGATCCTGGCCAGGCTAATAATTTATGGGACAGGTTGAGACCAGACACCACGAAGCCTAGACATGCATAGCTTCTGACAGACTCCTTCCTTACCTCACTTACAAGGTAGCATAAGTGTGTGACTTAGCTTGTGTGACTGGCCACCTACACATTTCTGGTGGCAGTTTCTATGAGGAGAGGACAAGGGAAAAAGAATGGAGTATGGAATGCATCTGGGACATTTATGCACATCATATGGCTTCAATGCACAAAGAGTTATGTCAAAGCGAAGCCAAAAGAGTAATTCCCTGGATTCCCCTATATTACTATATGTAAGGTTTGGGAATGTGTAAATAATTAATGTGCAAAGGAGAACATCTAACATAATAATTTCAAAGGGTCAGTCTTCACAGAATTCACATTATTATTTTCATCAGTAAAAAGGGCCTTGGGCCAGGATAAGACTCCTGCTCATGAATTCCCTGCTATTGCTTCACTGCAGTGCTGTAGGGTGGGATTTGTAATCATTAAGAATCGATGACACCTTTAGGAATAAAGGAGAGTTTATACTTATTAGCGGATCCTGTGCAAGAGTTGTTTCTCAAAGACATGGACATGCCAACAGTAATGAAGCAAAACTTAAAAGAAAAGAAAAAAAAAGCTTTTAGCAGAAGAACCAAGACATCACTTAGTATTAAGCAAAGCAGGGAGAGGATTGGAATGGACAATTGATTAAGGAGAGAGATTAAGGGGAGCTCAGCTGCAAGTTTCCATTTTTATTGCTATGATTTTGTTTTTGTAAAAGGAAACTGGTGGGATTAAGAATTAGGAAATTATGAGAATAATCATGAATCTAGGTCTCTGGAGCAAAGAGGCATAGATTTTCTTCCTCAGTTAAAATTACAGTCCTATTTTTTAATACTGAGAGGAAGGTGTCTCTTCTCTTATAATAACAAGGCAAGTTTGAGGACAGAGATAGTGTAATGATCTCACAGTATGAAGAGGCGAGGCTGTTAATGACTGGATCCAGTCCACCAAAGCAAGAGCCACCCAATGTTCATCCACAAAACTGAGCAGTCCAATGAGCCCCTGCAAAATGAAATTCCAAGTATTCAACCACCAGTCATTATTTTACTGGTTTCATCTAAGATCTTATAGTTTTCCGATCAACATAAATGAATACATAAAGGTGCTATTTACTTGAGTTTAAAATGAAAGCAGAGGGACACCTGGATGGCTCACTCAGTTGAGTGTCTGACTCTCGATTTCAGCTCAGGTCATGATCTCATGGTCTGTGGGATGGAGCCCCGTGTTGGGCTCTATGCTGACAGCGTGGAACATGCTTGGGATTCTCTCTCTCCCTCTCTCTCTGCCATTCTTCCACTTGTGCCCTGTATTCAAAATAAAATAAACATTTGAAAAATGCAACCAGTTACCCTCAAATGTGATTCCATATATACGAGGACTAATAACAACTAAAATCAAAACACACATGAGGTAAGTGTCCCTGACTCAGCTCCCAAGTCATCAGGTTAACACAGGAACTCTTTTACCACAACTTTTGGGACATGATGACAAAAAGGATGCTCTCATGACCAACAGTCAATCCTTGACAGCTGAGTGTTCACTTAGTAATCAATATGGATTTCTCCATCATTGTACAGTTGGAATCCAGAAATCATGCTTTCTTGGGAGTGATGTCAATTTCTATCCCTTAGCTTTGTATATCTTAAAACAATAGAAAAAGAATTTCTTTCTTCTGTTAAAATTCAGAGACACCTGTAACAGGAAGGAAACAACACTACTGAAAGGGAGAGAGAGAGAAAGGGAGACAGAAGGGGGAGGGAGGCGGGGAGGCAGGGAGAAAAGAGAAAGAAAAGGAAGAAAGAAAGAAAGAAAGAAAGAAAGAAAGAAAGAAAGAAAGAAAGAAGAAAAGAAATGAAAAGAGAGGAAGAAAAGAAGAAGGAAGGAAGGAAGGAAGGAAGGAAGGAAGGAAGGAAGGAAGGAAGAAAGAGAGGAGGAAGAAAGAGGGAGAAAGGCAGGAGGGAAAGAAGGAAGGGAAACATGCTTCTAGGAGAGAAGACACATTCAGAAGCCTGCTTGTGGAAAGCAGCCTGCTCTGAGCCTTTCCTGACAGAGAAATGAAGACCCTCACTGGGCATAGCCTAGAAGGGAGAAGTTTGAACAAAACCAATTACACGTCTTTGCAGAATTAAGTGTTCCAGTTACCCATTGCTGAAAAACAACAATTGACAAGTTAGTAATCAAAGTTACAAAGAAGTAAGGAAGGTGACCCCGAAATAGGAGAAAGGAGGCAGTGCTTCCTCTGGATTGCGGGTGTGGTCACGTCCCCTCAAACCACTGCATTTGGATGCCAAAGGAGAACATGAAGACGGAGACCATAGGAAGGCCGACCTAACATGACGACATGACTTCTGCTACGTGGTAATACAAATTTCATAATGATTGAACGTTGGCTGGGACGTTAGAGCAGCTACCTTCATCTTTCAGTTGGACTCCTTCCTTACGTTATTACCTGGCAGTTCAGGGAGCAGAACTTTGTTCCCACATATATACAATATTTAAATTGTAAATTTAATTATATGGCTAATTACAGCAGGAAGAATGCAGTTGTAATTATAACATATGTTTCTAATTAATTTTTTTCTGAATAAATAAACAGTAAATGAAGATCTGCACTGAAGAAGGGCTTCACCATTGCACTCACACATTTTGTGTATGTGTGTGTGTTTGATGAATTTGATGGGACACTTGTTCCTTCAGCTCTGTGACTGGGCAGACAGCGAGATCATGACTTAAGGAGTTCTGATGAGCATATTTCAATGTCATCTGCAAATAAACCTTCAATTTATTATGTAGGAAATGAGTTTTAGATTAAAAATTAATTACAAACTTGCCAAGTTAGTGCTTTCACACATCTGTGTCTTTGTGGCAGACAGGAAGAATGTTTATTTAAAAAAGGAATGACCCTACCACCCCATTCAAGATGAATGATTGAAAAAATAAGTGTTGTTTTTTTCCTTCCCCAGCTAAAACTTCCATTCAGCAACAGAAAAAAAAAGAAAATTGATTTTTTTAAAAAATGAATAGAAAAGTAAATTCATGAGCATGTTGAAAAAAAACAAAGAATATTCTACCAGCAGACCAAAAATGTAAATAGTTTTTGAAAGGCATAAAGTAAATGGGAACAAAATGGTAGAGAAATTCAAGTCAACTGAAGAATGTAAGAACTCCATGAAGTTAACAGAGATAATTAAAAAAAAAAAAAGATTTTTACCAGCAAAACTTTGGAATAATTCCCCAAACTGGCATGATGGAGCTACAAGGAGTAGGTCATATGTAATGAAGTTGAAGTTAATGAAAGGGTATGACGATGAGCCAATACCATCATCCTATGCCAATGGCCCTAAGTCTTCTCTAAATGGAAAGGCAGATCCAATGTGTGAAGGGCCTCATCTGCCAGGGTGGAAACCACCCTCTCCAGAGCACAAACTATGAGGAAATTCCACTTGGTCATGAGCCCTACAAATCCCCTGAGTAATCACAAGAAAGAAATGTTGGTCATTCAAAACTCCTTTGACTGCCAGGCAAATGTAATTATCGTTCAGACTGAGGAAATACACTTGCAATTATTAATTTTGTTTAAACCAGGCTCTCATTTAAAAGGTGATCAAAACAGGAAAACAAAACATTGAAAAACTCAATGTGTAAGAGATCTCAAAATTATACAAGGAATAGAAGAGAGCTTCAACATGATTATAATTAATATCCTCAGAGAGATCCCAAAGAACACATAAGCCACTGAAAAAAGGTGGAAGAAAAGAAAAACTTCAGAGTTCTCGGTAATATAAAATTCAAAGGGCAAAATACAAACTTAATAGATGGACAGAGAGCAACTCAGACAGAGCTGAGGGTCAAACACTGAAGTCAAAGAAGGACAATAGGATAAAGGGATACAGAGTATGAAAGAAAAATAATGAACCATAAGGGAAAGATTTTTTTAATGTATAACATTTGTTCTCTTCCCAAAGAAGAGAACAAAAAGAGAAGGAAAACCTCAAGATAGGAAAAAGAGAAAAATTTCTGAAAGCTAATGAAATGTTCAAGCCTTGCAATGTCCGATGACACAATGTGTAAAAGAGGAATAATTTCAACACACACACACACACACACACACACACACCACATTTAAACACATGCTGAAAAATTACCAAAGCTATAAGGAGAAGGAAAAATACCTTTAAAACTTCCCAACTAGCCAGGGCACTCAGATAAGAAAAAAGAATGAAGCATGCAGCTTGGAAAAAAATAAATAAAATTATATTTGCAGATGACATGACGTTGCATATAGAAAACCCTACTGGGTATACAAAACCCAGAGTTTAGAGCTAAAAAACAAGTTCAGCAATGTTACAATAGTGCAAAATCAATGCACAAAATCAACTGTATTTATACACAATAACAATAAATCTGAAAATAAAATTAAGAAAAAAATCCATTTACAATAGTGTTAAAAATATGTAGGAGTAAATTTAACAAGTGATACATGAGTTGTATACCAAAAACTAAACAAAACTTAACACATGGAAAGACATCCCATATTCATGGATTGGAAAATTTAGTGGTGTTAAGATGGTAATAGACCCCAAACTGATCTGCAGATTCAATGCAATACCTATCAAAATAACAGCTGCTTTTTTTTTTTGCATAAATCAGCAAGCTGATTCCAAAATTCATATGAAAATTCAATTTAACAATAGCCCAAGCAATCTTGAAATAAGAATAATAAGCTTGGAAGACTCACACACCTTGATTTCAAAACTTAATACAAAATTATGGCAATAAAGACTGTGTGATGCTCACCTAAGGATGAACGTGATAAAATCTGGAGTCCAGAAATAAATCCTGACAACAAACAATTAATATAAGTATTGATTATATAAAATAGTAATGATAGTTTGGGGTTTAAATTTTTAGAGATAAAATACACGACAGAGATAATAGTAAATCTTAACCCCCAAATCTGGTCTTCTTAGTCTTCCTGTGATTGAGGGAGCAGAGGGGCCAGAGAAGAGATTATTACTTAGAAAACATATTTTAGTCTCGAGAGAATTTTTGCTATTTTATGCCTTCTCAGTGATTATTCTCATTTTTTGTCGGTATAAAAATTGGGAAGCTGTCTTCATGTTGTGTTGGTTTGTTTGGGTTGGTGAGTTTCTTGCTTGCCTTTTGGGAGTCAGCACTCCTTACAAACACACAAGTTTGCTGAGAGTGTGGATCTGAAACACAGCTTCAGTCCTACTGCTATAGTGACTGGCCATGAAGATTCCGACCCCACATTCCCAAGAAGGAAGACACAATGAAGGTGACACAGTTTGCCTTTCTCATGGCTGTCATAGTATTTCAGAGGAAAAAGTCCTAACCTCCTTCCCTTAAGATGGTTTCTTCTGGGTGTGGTGTAAGACTCCACCCTTAACTTGGCAACACAAAAATGTGTCTCCACAGGGGATGAAGAAGGAGCTCCTTTGAATGTCAAGGTCAGACAGGGTGCATCCAGCTCCCGGCTGCTCGCCAGCGAAGTCCTGGTCTGCTGATCCAGATGAGCATTGTCCTTCTCTTGAACTTTCCTCTTAGCTTTTTGTGACTATTTGTACCTCCCGGTACCTCCTCTTGTGGGTGGAAAGGAAGGACCTGGGTTTGACCCAGGGGAGCAGAGTTCATAGTGCAGCAAAGTTCATAGTGCAGCAAAAGACAATACACCCCAATAATGTGTTTAAACTGTTTTTTAGTCATAAAAAAAAACTTCAAAAATCCGAAAAATATTATTTTCCCTGCCCTGAGGGAAAAATTGCATACATGCAAATAACAAATTTTGCACACAGTTTCAAGGCATTTCTAGAATGTCCAGTGTCCATTTATGAACACAGTTGTCAGGAATTCTGGCTTTAACACTCAAAATGAAAAAGAACAAAATTATGAAATTAAAGTGAATAGAAGCACATATTTATAAAGACACCAACCCACTTAGAAGCTCAACTTTTCAACATATTCCCAGACTCAGCAGTCGGCACATCGGTGCCATGCATAGGTCTCCCTCCACTTAAAAAACTGTCATCAACAATGCCTTTCATTTTTCCAGGTAGCAAACATCCACTGAAGCAAAACAGTGAAAAATGCAGAGGAAGAAGGGAATCTCAGCACATTTGAGATCGTGCACTTGATAAAACTGTTTTCTTAGCCAGGCAAAGTGTGAAATTCTTTTCCTGGTTCTTAGTCTAAGTGATTTGATGAGATCATCATTCAGCGTGTTGCCCAGAGCTGCTCCCTTACTCTGAGCAATATCCCGAAAAGGTTTCCCCCCATCCAACTTTCTCTCCACTGATGGAACAAGAAGATTAAGAGAATTAGATCTCCCATTGGTCCTTTTTTTTATTTGGCAAGACAGATAGCCCATACATTGGGAAAAATTTGTGTTCCATTTTTTAAAATATGGTTTATTTTATTTTTCTACTTTTGATGGGTTCAAGTTCTTTCCTACCCATTTCCATCCCTTTGTAAAAAAGTCTATGTATCTCAATAATATAAAAGATCATCATTTAAACTTTCTTTACCTCTAACTTGGTTAGAAAATGCCTTCTGTTACCTTAACTCCCTAACAGGGGACATAATAGACTCTAGGATAATGTCCTCTGAAAGATGCATTGTTAATTAAGAAAAAATATTTTTCTCTGATTCTAGATTTTTCAATTCAAGCCTGAAATTGATTCTTTCCGTACTTTTCCACCAAGCTCTCAATTTGGAGAGAAGGGAGGGAAGAAGAGAGGGAAGAAAAAAATAAACCGAAGCAAAATGATTAATTAAGGACCTGCTATGTTTCAATGAATATGTGAGAAAGTGTCATTTTTTGCTCATTTTGTCCTGATGTCAATCCTGATAGAGGATTTGTAATCCAAATGGCCTCCTCCTTGACAATCCTATTAGTAAACTAGTTATCAATGACACTGTTGATCAGGCTCAGTTAGCTTATATCTGTGACTCTGAAACCACAGCTGGAAGTCCCGTCCTAATGCCCCTCCCTCCACCCCCAATGCTCCCAGTGGCTAGCCGCCCAGCATCTGGGTAACTGACAATTCCAGCCCTGTTGAGTTGACCACCTTCTCCACGCCCTCTGAAGATAAAGTCTGAATGTGATTCAGCTGCTCGGGCCCTCTGTCAGAGGGGGCTCCTCACTCGGGATTCTGACTCCTGGATCCAAAGTTGTGACACACTCTGCCTGTGAAGCCACCGTGCCCCTTTTTGAAAATGTAAGAGTCCATTATTAATGATGATGTGAGGACAACAAGCATAAATGAAGACTGGCCCACGTAAACCAGGACCAACGGTGGTCCTGGAGCCATTCTGCTTTCCCACGAAACAAGCTTTGTGAAACGTGCCTTGCTTTCCTTCTTTTTTCTTTGGGTTGAGTTATTATTCATTTTCTAAAGTCAAATATTAAACCGTTTATTTGATGTCCTGCCTTTCTTCTATAATTTAAGAATTTAATACTATAAACACATATATGTTTAGATATATAAAGTTTTCATTATTTTTGAGTCTTGCTAGATCATCCTCATGTGTACTTCATTATTGTCAATATCTGACAAAATTATTGTCGATATCTGACACGTGGTTGAGAAACATGACCATTCTCTAATTTTTGGAAAGATGGTTCTAGATATGGGCATTACTCCATTTTCAACTATATTGAAGTCAATCGCACAATTAATGAGAGCGTTGTGGTAAAATATCTACCAGGGGTGGTCAATTTTTTCATACCAACTTTTCATTATAACACTATTTTTTTAGGCTTATCTGTTTTGTAGCTAAGACATTGGGTGTTTGTAAATTCAGAAATGTTTTAGCTTTTCCAGTGAACTGAATGCTTATACTGACTTTCTTAATCTCTAATACTGGTCAACGCTTTGAAGGAAATATTATGCTATTGTTTCTACTGTTGTGCTGGGAAGGCCGCTCTCCTGTCATCCTTTGCAGGGAATGTGTCCTTCCTTAACAACTTCCTTCAAATCCCTCTTTGTCTTGGATACTTCACAGTTTACCGCGATGCATCTAGGCATGGGCATCTTTCTGATTCCTACCTGTGATTCAGTAAATCTGGGGATTAATGACTTTCATTATGAATGACTTTTATCCACTAACTTTACAAACAATGCCTATAATCTCCCCTAGTCTCTCTTCCTGGAAATGCTGTCAGATCTGTGTTAGACTTTCCAATCTCATGTCTCTTGACTTCCTTCCACGTGTTGCATATCTTTCTCCTATATTCTCGGCAGACCCTTCAGAGCAGCCAACCAGTTCTTTCTTTAGCTCTTTCTAATCAGTGTAATCACCCACTGGGTATTTAATTTCAGTAGTTATATTTGTTTTATTTGTCAAAGTCCTGCTTGTGTTTGTTTGCAAATCTACTGAGAATTTTTATCAGCATCTCATTCCTGGATCACATGTTCTACTCCGTATTTTCTTTAAAATACGTGTTTATTTTTAAACAATCATCCTATGTATGCCTGTACATTACAATATCTTAATTTCTTGCTGATCTTATTCTGTTGTTTATAGTTTCTACTGGTTTCGATTATGGATGCACCTCTAAGCCTGTGTTGCATAATATAGGATTATAGACACAGACCTGACTGATGTTAATCGGTAAAAATCTTGGGCTCCTAGGGTAAAGATGTTTTCTTCTGGAGTCCTGCTTGCCTATACCGAATGTCTCAGAGCATTGCCAACCTAGAAGTCATTTAAGTTAATTATTGGTTTGGAGTTTCCTAAGCTATGCAATTGTGGTAATTATCCAAAGGAGAAAGAATTTTTATTAATATATTAATTTTCTACTTGGTACCAAAACTAAGCAGACCAAGTTTCCCTGTTGCCTCCCTTTTTCCAGAGGTCAATTCTATTCTTTTAATAGCCCACCTTTCCCTAAATACATAGCTCATTACTAAGTGGGGAGATTCAAGTTCTTATTTCTTGTTCCACAGGGTCAAGTCCTTGTCTTGTATTTCTGTGTAGTAACCCAAGAAGCTAAAGCCTCAAGGCTTGCTTAACACTGTTTTCAGCTTTGTCTTAATTTTTGACTTCTAGGAATATACCTTAGTACATGTGTGTCTGTATACACTTGCTTACTTACACTTAGTGAACTTGACTATGCACTTAAAATTATGTTTCCATATTTTATCCAATATTTCTAGATATTCAGTATGGAAAGTATGTCCAGAACATTTAGCCTTACCATAATGTCAGAAACAGAAGTCTAAAATATATTTGTCATAGGGTCCATTCTGTATGTTCTACACATTTTCTTTACCCTTCCAGATCTTTTACTCAGGAAATAATCAAGATCTAGAAGGGAAGGCTTTCAGAGTGAAAAACGAAGACCCATCTCAGTTGCCATGAAAAGCCATAGTTCCTAATCATCAGTAAAACCATTGAGAAATAGGAAGAAGACAGAAACTGGGTAAATTAATAATTTCCTGCCTTTGAGAAGAAAATCAGAGATCATCCTGAGAAAACTAGAGTCTCCAAATGGTGAGTTGGTCAAAATGCAGTACATGGTTAGGGCAACTTTCATGAATCTTTAAGTCAATTCCTTTTGCCCACCTCCTTTTTGTTCTTATTCCTTCTCCTGTTGTTATTCTGAGTACAACTTCAGGTGGGGGACACTTTCTACACATAAATGAACTTGCTTCACCCCCCCGATGTTTTATCTTACTCCCGCTTATTTAGTTTCTGGAAATGAGATTCCCTTTAACCATATTGAAAATGTTGGTCTGTATGCTGTATCTCCTTCACACCTTCATCTTTCTTCAACTGACTGACACAATTCCGATCTTCATAATCTAGTAATGTGTGTTGGGCAGCCCTGGACCACTTATTTCCAGGGTGAAAGCAAGAGGTGAATGATCATTTTCCTCAGATCCTGAATTCTAAGAATGGTAAGAAACATTGGGTTATACACATCACCTCATCTACAGAAATGTGGCCAAAATTGTGTCCAGTCTTAGTACACCCATGACAATGTACCCCTTCCATAATATGTGTATCACTATGTTCATTGATAGATTATAATTCATGTGTCTATTTCTGATACTATATTCTGAGAGGAGAGCATTCCCTTCATTCGTCAGCAGCTTCTGTGAGAGTTTGACCAGACTGCTGTGATTCTGTAGTTCAGTTCTACACAAAGGTAGCTCTTCTGTGGGGTAGATGGACCATATGAGTTTAAAAGGTCATAGAACTGAGTCCATGTACTGGCACGTACCATCCGCCTTAGCAAGAGGAGTATAAGCATTAAGACAAACCACATCCCACTTGTCAGGAGATGGAATCAAATCTGTCATGAAGAGATGCCTCCCACTTGCACCAGACAACTTAAGAGTCTCTCCAAAACTACCAAAGATAAGGAGCGGCAATCCATTTTTTACTTCTACTAAAGTAAGAGAGTGAGACAACGAAAAGCACGTAATTCTGAATCCAGACAAATGTTTGTTCTAAAATCCTGGTTTCTCAAAGGCAAAGCATTTTTAAACTTTGTACAGCAGCATCCAACATTATAATCCCATCCTTAATATCAGTGTCTCTCCAGCCAGAGAAGGAGACTTTGTGGAGTATGTTCTAAGAAACCTACCAGTCCCAAAGGTAGATATCCACTAACTTTGTTGTTAAGTATGTTGTCTGGGAGGGTGGCATTTACCCTGGGTGTGACACATCCATCATCTATCAGACAACTTCTTCTAGGCCAAAGTAGAACATTCCTAAAACAGCTCATGCCAGCAGGTATACAAGCTCTCTGATCCAGGTGACCTAAGGTGAGTTGGAGCTAGTATCGAAAATTGCCAAGGATGAATTTGTAAAAACAAGGACAGCAAAGGGGATAGACAAAGAGGAATTTTTTAACTTCTCTAGGGAACCCATTTAGGCTGAGAATTTTTTGAACTGCCTCTGATGTCTCAGGCATGAACTCCCCTTCCTTCTTTCCAAATAATGAAATGAGGCTAGCTTACAATTCGTTTTAAATTGCAAAACACAGAGCCTGGGTGGCTCAGTCGCTTAAACGTCCAACTTCGGTTCAGGTCATGATCTCACAGTTCGTGAGTTCAAGCCCTGAATCGGGGTCTTTGCTGACAGCTCAGAGCCTGGAGCCTGCTTTGGATTCTGTATCTCCCTCTCTCTCTGCCCCTCCCTTGCTCTCTCTCTCTCTCTCTCAAAAATAAACAAACAAACAAGCAAACAAATAAATAAATTGCAAACACACATGGAAATTTCCCAACACCTAGTTTGACTTGTTGAGTACTCAGTCAACAAATGTTTCACTAGGTTAGTATGGTGCCATGTCAAACAAAATGTAAAAGTGTACACCCAAGACCTATTGAAATTGAAGTTTATTATAAGTTTCTCCAACCCTGAAGGAGAACCTCAGCCAGGCGTAGATTCTACAATAGTTGCATGGGGGGAATAGTTGCTTGACAAATCAATCTGTTGAATTTGGTGGTGGAGGTCTAGACAGAAACCAGGCTTTCAAACAAAGATCAATAATTACCATCATTATATACAACAACTATTTTATGGATAGACCCTAGTTAGAGTTTGTTATAATATTTATTAAAATATTTTAAGTGGAAAAAAATACTTTGATATATAATTTTCTTCTTTAGGAAATTTATTAACTTTATAGGCATGTAGACCCAAGGTTTATTCCACTTTATCTTCAAAAAGCCAAACATCTTCCACCCCAAGATTATAGACTGTTAGTTCATCCACTAAATCAACCAAGTTTTACACCTGAGAGTCACTTGATCTCTGTCCTATACTAAAGCTGCTCGACTTTCAGAATCAGAGACGTAGTTGTCTCCCTAGCTTCAATCATTCAAATACCTTGTACAAGTCTTCCCATGAAAAAACTCATCATGAAGACCTATCATCCATTGGCCTCTCCACTTTCATTACCCTCTTTCTTCCCTTCTTCTTTAAAGTATTTCTTCTTCAGTTTGGAATGGATGGCCCAATGTTACATTCAATCTCTTATGAACATGCTACGTTTTTTCTTTGTCCCTCCAACAGCCATGAATGTAATAACCATGTGCCTCCTCCATGTCTACACTCATACAGCTGACAATTGCTGATAAGATCACACACCAGCCAAGAGTCCAAATTCATTTCTCAATAGTATCAGTAAAATGACTCCTTTCTTTCTTTTTTTTTTGGGGGGGGGGTGGGCTTATAAGGTTACATTTAAAAGCCTGCTGCAATCATTATTGATCCATGAGGAATCTTGTTTCACTCCGTAGAAAGACTGTCTCATCTCTTTTCCTCACTCTTCAAGCTCTACCCTCCTGTTTCTTCTCACCTTGTTACCTAATACTTCACTGAGACAATCCTCACACAGTATATGATCGTCTTGTTTCCTGCTTTTTTACCCAAACTTTGTGTCCTTCTTTGTATGAAAATAGAGGAACTGTCCTTTTTCCTAGCCAGTGAAGAATCTACCCATCTCAACCTTTCATGGACTTTCCTGGAATGACCCCTTCTTTCTCCTGGATTCTCAATCTTTCTCATTACAGGGCTCTTTTCTTCACAGGCAAGCTCCAGTATCTACAATTAAATAAAATACAGATAATAACAACCCTTTTCATTGTATGTCCTTTTCCAGACATTCACATTTTGTTGCTCCTCTTAAGGGCCACATTTCTATGTTGCCTACTCATTGTCTGCGATCTACAGTTTCCACTTACTACTCAACTCATTTCAGCTTGGCTTTTTCCCTTACCATGCCACTGAAACTGATTGAGCCCAAGTCATCAATTACCCACATGTGGCCAAACCCAATAGGCATTCCTCATTCTGCTGCATAAAAGTATCAACTAAAACAATTAACTACTTCCTGCTTCCTGAAAGGCTTTTTCTCTTGAAGCTTTCTCTATACCATCTATTATGGTCTGAACGTGTTCCTCTAAATTAGTATGTTGAAGCCCAACCCCTAGTATGGCTGTGCTTGGACGTGGTGTCTCTAAGGAAATAACTAAGGTTAAAAGAGGTTATAACGGTGAGGCCCTGATTCAACAGAATAAGTGTTCTTCCAAGAAGATACACCAGAGCTCCTTCCTGCTTACTCTCTCTTTCCCTTCCCATATGTGCTCAGAGGAAAGGCCATGTAAAGGTAAGGTAAGCATCTGGGAGCAGGAAGAGAGACCTCACCAAAACAGTGACCAGGCTGGCATTTTGATCTTGCACTCCCAGCTTCCGGATCTACAAGAAAGTAACTTTCTTTTGTTTAAGCCATCAGTGCGTGGGTAAACTTTCTTTTGTTTAAGCCATCAGTGCGTGGGTACTTTGTTACAGCAGCCCCTGCAGTCTAAGACATCCATCCTCTCTAGATTTTCTTCCAACTCTTTCACTGCTCCTTTGAAATTCTAGATAATCTACCCTAGAGTTAATATGGAAATTTGTACAGCTAAATCTCTGTCTTCTCTCTTTATATCTTCTGCCAAGGCAACCTCATGCTTTCCTTTGGTTTCAACTATCATCTGAATGCTGGTGACTCCCACAATTATATTTACAGTTTAAATTTCTTCTGAAATTTTGAGAATTTCATATCCAACTGGTCATTAACTGAGAAAAGAAAATGTTGAAAGATGTCACTGGCTCCCAATCTTCTGCCCAAAAGTGACACTCACATTCCCATTCCCATTCATTAAGGCAGGTCACCTGGCCATGTGTGATTTTTGAATATGCCTAGAAGAAAGACAATCAAACATTTGTGGTCATCCCCAATCACTACTGTAACCCCCCAGATCTATTTCTCCTCCATATGGCTGAGATATCGTCTACACCTCGGCACTTACCCTGCTATTCACTAGGTTGCCAAAACTTTGTCAGCACACTTGGTGGCTTCCTTTCCCTCATTCTCCACATGCAATCCTTAGGTGATCCTATACATTCTTCTTTAACAAATACCTAGAATGCATTTCTTGGCATATCCACACCACCCACCTAGTCCAGGTCCCTGTCTTCTCTTTCCTGAACTAATGCAGTGTCATGATCACTGAACCCCTCCCCTTCTTTTCATCCTATCCTGTATTTTCTGTTTGACCCATCTCTGACCCATTTTCCATATTTCAGGTAGAATGATATATCGGAAGTGAAAAAAGAAAGTCGACCATTTTGGTAGCTCCCATCAGCGTCTCCCAACATGTCTTGAACCTCTTTTCTTACTGACTGTTCTCCAGACAGGCTGGCTTCACACACACTTTGCCATTTTTCCTGACATGCTCACCTCTGGCTGTTCACTTGGATGTTACTTCTCATCCTTAAATACCAGCTTAAATATCATTCACTCAGGCAGGATGTTTCCAATTGCCTTATTTTATCAGTGACTCACATACCCAGCCACCCCCACTTTATTTCCATCACAAAACCCCGTTTCTGATACTTTAATAACTTTGCCATTGGGTGTGCATTTACATCTGCTTATCTTTTATTTTCCTTCCACCAGTTGACGGGACATCTGTCTTTCTTGTTATCTAGTATATCTCTGGTATTTAGCACGGTGCCTTAATAAATGTTTGTTCAATGAATAAATGACAAACACCAAGCCTGTGAAGTTCAGGTCAATGTTTACTTGAGCAAAAGGCTGACTGTAAATATGCTTTCTGCCTCTCTTACTACTTTGCTCACAGTGTATGTTCACTGGATCGAACAGCTCCTGTCTACAAAACATATGCCATAAATATATGTTGAATCAATGAATGACTGAATATGATATAATGTATCAGAAGCAAATATCAGATTATTTGCGTGTTTTATTGGCCTTTCCTCGGCCTTTGGACTTTGCAGATGGGAATCTTTAATGGATAACACTCTGTGTGTTTAGCCTAGACCCTGATTACTGACAAATGAGCATCGCGTTCTCCTTAACTCCCTGCTGAGAGTCCAAATTGGAAAAAAGACCTTCTTGTAAGGCAGTTAAAATTTCCAATTGAAGAACTCAGAGTAATATTATTTTTTTAAAACTTGATTCTTAATCTGACACCACTTTTGAATGTGTATAAATTGCCTCTGCTACAAAGAAAATAAAACTGTCATCTCATACTTTATATGTATTTATTATGCTTTTATTATTTACAATCAGAAGAGTTGGAACATATAACTAATCATGCTACCTAATTAATTACAAATAAAAATCGTTAAACATCAGATAGTCTAATAATAAAGTTCTTGGTAGATAGTTTCCGATTCAGGCAGATTATAAATAATGATCCTATTTAACAAGATAACAGTTTACTACTTTAGTGCTAACTTTTCCAGAGAGTAGCATTAAGATATTTCATGGGGCCATGAGGAGGAGTGGCCTGTATGTGCCCTGAAGTATCTTCAGGCTAAAACTATTTTATCCATGCCACACAGGCTAAAATTTTTGGGTGTTTGCACCTATTTGTCTACTCAACAGAGCAAATTTCAACTAAACCTTTAAACAGAATTCCATTCTAGTTAGGAGTGGTCATCGTGCCATCTCAAATGAATACAGGATAATTATCTAATGAGGTTTGGGTCCTTGGTATGTTCCTCAGCTTCTAGGAAGACACGGCAACTCGGCTAGTTCCTCATTTTCTGCCAAGGCCCCATGGAAATTACAAATGTGGCCTATGAGCTTTCCGAATTCATTTGGGGGGAAAAAAATTCTTTTCAAGATTGTTTGCTCACAGGATAGCTGGTCTACAGGACATCTGGTCTACCCATTCTTCCAGGGGTTCCTTAGGAAAACGGCAGTGGATCAGCCAAGACCTTGGAGCCTCACCGACACCATAACAGCTCTCTGCAGAATTGCTCATAAGTGAGTTTGTTCCTGCTGCAACCTTCTCAGTCTGTGTTGAGGTTCACTCAAAGAGCCCAGAGAAGCACAGTGATAAGTCAAATAGGAATTTGTTTTCAAGAATGGTGCTAATTTCATCACAATATTTTTTTTTTGGTATTCTTTTTTTTTAATAAAAATAAAACCCAGGAGAGGGGCACCTGAGTGGCTCAGTCTGTTAAGCGCCCAGATTCAGCTCAGGTCATGATCCTGTCGTTCGTCATTTTGAGCCCCGTGTCAGGCTCTGTGCTGACAGCATAGAGCCTGGAGCCTGCTTCGGATTCTGTGTCTCCCTCTCTCTCTGCCCCTCCCCTGCTCGCGCTGTCTCTCTCTTTGTCTCTCTCTCAAAAATAAATAAACATGAAAAATAAAATTAAAAAAAGAATAATAATAAATAAAACCCAGAAGGTATTTCTCTAGTTGTAAAGATCTTGAGCAACATTTTTTATTTCGATTTATTTTTCTGTCTTCTTTTGCCTCATTTTCAATTAATGTTTCTGCTTTTTTGTCACATATAAGTCATTATAAATATTTTCTCGAGTAAGGATGTGGACACACACACACATGCATATGTACAATATTATCCCATATATTAAAAATATGACTAGCCTGTCTAGCAACTCTCTTTGATCAGTTTATTGGCCCTTTTTGAGGACAGTGTCTTAAACCAAAGGAATAAATCTTCAAGAATGCAGTTGTATCCCAGGGGAACGCAAGGGGGAGATGCTGGTGTGTAAGAAGAAAAGCATGCAAGTGACACTTGAGTTGCAAGTCAGTTACCTATCCCATGTGATCACTGGACCATTCCAATGCACACACCACTTTCAAAATCAATGTCAGCCCAGATTGAAGGCAGAAAATTGGAGCTCAGCTTCTCACTTTGATTCTCTTGTTGACTCATCTAGGGCCATCTTTAAGCCCTTCAGTACTTTCTTTCCCATGTTGCTTTTTCCTTAATCTCTACTTCATAGGCAGGAACAGACCACCCAGGAGAACTCCTGGATTTACAAAATTAATCTGTGAATCATTGTTTAAGGAAGCCTAGCTTTGCAGGCAGGGCAATGGTAGGTTCAAAGGAATATTAACCCGTCGAAGGCATAGCCCTCTCCCCTGCATCCAGCCAGTGGTGATAAAAGGTTCACATCCACTACTGTATGGGTGACACACACACAAGTGCAAAGGACGTAAGAAGCAAAGGATTGCTTTCCTAAGGGAGACGATATTGTACTTGACATTCCAAAGAAGGGAACCGAAACCCTGAAAAGTAAAGTGAATTTGGCATGGTAGGTTAAAAAAACTGGTGAGGAATTTCTGGAGATTGTGCATGACACTAAGGGAAGAGTATAAATAAAAGGTTGTAAATATAAGCATGTTATGCAGAAAATCCACAGAAAGGTTTGAGAAGCAATGTAGCTTGAAAAGTAATAATAACAACAATAGCATTTACAAAGCAATTAAGTTCATATATATCAGCTAATGAAATCTTCACAACACAACAACCCTGTGATTCAGGTATTATGGGTATTCCCAATTAACACATGAGGATATTGAGGTCCAGGGTGGTCAAATAATTTTCCCAAGGTCACACAACCAGACCGATCACTGCGGCCCAGAGCCCACCCGCAAAGGCTTACATTTCAGCTACTGTGTACTACTTGTGTGGCCTTAAGTGAGTTACTTAACTTCTCCAGAGTCCAGTTGTCTCATCTGTAAAATGGAATAATACGCAACTCTTACAGGATGAAGACACAGACGAATGGATGATAAAGATGTGATATATATATATTATATATATATTATATGTGATATATATAATATGTGATATATAACATATTATATATGATATATATAACATATATAATGTATTATATATAATATATCACATATTATATATATGATATATATTACATATATATATATATATCATATATATAAAACATATATCATGGGATGTTATATATCATTATACAAAATATATCATGGAACATCACCCAGCCTCACAAAGGAATAAGATCTTGCCATTTGCAACAACATGGATGGATCCTGTTAAGCGAAATAAGTCAAACTGAGAAAGACAAATGCCAGGTGATTTCACTTATATGTAGCATCTAAAAAACAAATGTAGAAAAAAAAAAAAAAAGCAGGGTGAGACCTATAAATACAGAGCACAAACTGATGATCGCCAGAGGGAAAGGAGGGGGGTGGATAGAAAAATGTGTGAAAGGGAGTGGGAGATAACAGCTTCCGGTTATGGAACGAATAAGTCACAGGAATAAAAGGCACACGTAAGTGTGTCAATGTAGTGTACAATATAGTCAATGAGATAGTAATAACGTTGTGTGGTAAAAGATGATAGAGATACTTGCAGGGAGCACAGCCTCCTAACCTACAGAGAAGTTCCATCACCATCTTGTATGCCTGAAACTAATGTAACATTGTGTATCAACTCTAGGCAAATAAAAAAATTAAAGACACATTTACACACTTGCTAAATATTCCTTATCAAGTGCTTGCTATACGTTATTTTTATTGCATTTTTATATTCATTGTGGTTGTTGTATGGAACAGTGCTCTTCTGTTTAGAAATTTAAAGATATGTATATAAGCTGAAGTTGGAAATAGAGATTTAACACAAACCATAAATTATGGGGAGTTGAACTTCTGGTATCATTTACACAAAAGTTGGTGTAGGTGTATGTAAGATATCCCAGGACAGGAATACAACTTTATACTTCTTTGTGTCATGAGATCTGGTAGAGAATTGAACACTGCGGATGCATGCTAAATGTTGAATGAACAAATGGGTTCACTCATACCCTCTGCTTCTCTTTTTTTAATATTTTTTTAAATTAAGTAACCTCTACTCCCAACGTGGGGCTTGAACTCATGACCCAGAGATCAAGAGTCCCATGGTCCACTGACTGAGTCAGCCAGGTGCCCCTCTGCCTCTCTTAATGCACATTGGACTATCCATGGGTTGTCATGGAGCATAGTGAGAGAATTGCATTTCAGTGCAATGAAATCATAAAATAACTAGGGCTAGTGAAGAAAGGATATGGGGGGGGTGAGGGATTGAACCCCTTTCTTAGCCACCTGGGGCATTCGTTATGGGGAAACTGCCTAAATCCATGATTCCTGAAGGGAAGTTCAGGCTGTCACTGAAGGTGGGTTTGTCTCTCCTTCCTGCAGGGCTATCTGTAAGCCACTTTTGCTGGTAGGATTATCTATAGGAAGATCTGAAGGGACTGAGAATTGCCATTCTCATTTCCTGAGGATTTGAGATCTCGCTACAATCAGTGGGCTTACTTTGTCTCCTATGTCTCTGCCAGTGGTTCTTAAACTGGTCTTTTACAAACCCTATTCTTGGTTGAGATTTTTTAAACTAAAAACTTTGAAAGAATAAAATGCACACACTTTAAACATTCGCACGTAACATACTTCTCGATACAATTATGGGAGTAGCAAAGGCAGATCCTAGACAAACAGAGTTTCAGATGACAAAATTATACTGTTTTTTGTTGCCAAATACAGTAAAAACAAATCTGGGTCCAGTGACTTTGTCATAGCCTAAATTATTTTTTAAGGAATCCAACTTCAGTCTCCAACTATACAGCCCTCCTGAAGAATTTCCAGAAGTTTTCAAATGGAGGCAACGGGAAGAAGGCAGCTCAGTGCCATGAGACACAGTACAGAAAAGCAATATGATTGCGATCGTAATCCTTTGCTTAACATCTTGAACTTCTAACAGCTTCCTTACCCTCATGCCTCCTCGCCATCGTGGCGTGTTCAATATCTTTGCACACCTGGAAGCATAAAAGCACTAATTTCCATGAGGCTGTTATTACAGGAAACTGAGAAATGGAGAGGAAGGGTGAGACGGTGACTTAGGAGCCATTCAGGAAAGTGATGGCTTTTAAGGTGGCATGATGTCAGGCTGAGAAGTTATGCTCAGTATAGGACAGTCATGCTTTAAGGAATTGTACGTGTCTATGGGGAAAAAAATCACTTGCTGAATTTTAGTCCTTTCTTCTTACAAACACATAACTATCGCATTTAATAGTTGGAGACATGTTTTTAATACATATGCTTTTAATACACATCCTACTTTTAGGAAGTGGAATGTATTCCTTGAGGTCACTCTGTTAACCAACTTAGAGAAGTTTTTGGAAGAAGCAGTGCCGTATGTGATTTCAAACAGTTGTTTATTTTTTATTTATTTATTTTTTTTGGTGTTTTAGGAAAACCTACATCAACTTTTATGACAGATGCATTTCATTCAGTCAGTCAATCAGGCACTATTTCAAGAAATATTTGTGTGTGTGTGCGTGTGTGTGTGTGTGTGTGTGTGCTGGGTCATAATGGTTGACAAAATGGGTCACAGCTCTGTACTCCCAGATTTTACAGTTTAATGAGCGCGATGAGTACTAATACCATAGTAACAAAAGTGAATTTACAGCTGTGATAATTGCTACAAATAAGACGTATCAGATTCTGAGGTGTCTGACAGGTGGGGATGGTAGGGATTCATTCTTGTTTAGAATGGATGGAGGAGAGAATATTATGGTTAGTGACTGCCTCAAGCCAGGGCAGATGTCAGAGATAATGGGAAAGAATTATAGCTTTATTTAGAATCTGAAGTCTAAAACTGAAACATTTGATTGTAACAAACAAAAACATTCCCTTTGGCTTCTGAAATCTCATTTTAAAAACACACACAAACCTTTACTTTCTACCTAGTTGTCCTCTTACCTCGATGCTGAAAAGTCAGAACCTGACTATTATAATAACTGAAACTATAGTTTGTCAAGACAACATGGAATCCAATCTGGATAAAGAAGATGTTCACCATTAACAGAGGTTCATCATCAGATCCAAAGACTTTTTTTTCATTGAAAAGAGAGACAAGTCCTAAATTCGGTGTTTTGTTTGCTTATCCAAGTTTATGGTTCCCTCCATGAAAAATCGTAAGACAGAAGACAAAGAAATAAAGTAAAAAGATAAGAAAAACTATTCTAATAATTCCACTTATTGAAAACAGTTGCTCTGTTCATCAGAGGGGTGATAACAGAATTCTTTTTCATTTTTCTTATGGACATTGCTGATGAAGGTATACATTCCTAAATGACCATTTTAAATGCCTGTCCTAGAAATAAAAGCCAGACACTGTGTATAGAAAAAAATAAATAAATCCCTTGTTCCTGAAATCACTTTCGTGTTATGACACATTTCAGTATCTGGATTTATGGAGCTGTCCAAATTCTCATAATAATCATAGGATAATAAATCCCTTTGGCCAGGTAGCCGCAGGCTTTCAAATGGATTATTTGGTTTTAGGAGAAAAAAAAATGAGCGGACACAGACACATATTAATGACTAGCTTAGTCCTTTCTTCGTTTCTCTTTTCTTTGATTAAAATGTTCTGTGATCGTATCACCAGTACTCACCGTTTTTATACCAAGTGATAAAACTCAGTATAAAATGCCACATTTGCATCTCTCCCAAGAAATTTTTAGTCATTGAGGAACCTACAAGCTTTGCCTTAAAACTAATCATTTTATGACGTATTTTCTCAAACTGAAATGCTTTCCTCTCACGCTGAAATGCATATCGTAAGTGTGATGCGTTTTCTTCAACCATTTACACATGGGGAAGGTTTGTGTCAAACAAAGGAAACAAATAAAACTCCTTTTCAGCCTCAGGAAATGCACAGTCTTCATATCGGACGTATTAGTGTCTACTTTCTTTATTAGTTTATCAGATTTTAATCTCCTGTGGATCGCTTATCCAAACGTGTGCAATCATTCTGGAACATTGTAGAGTTTTCTGCTGTCAGGAAATAGCACAAACGAAAACCCTGCTCAACTTGGAAGCTGGATGGAACGTGGAAAATTCTTATCTGTCCTCATTTCATAGTAATAATAGCAAACACGTTCCTAGTGGTTATGATGTGCGAGGCACACGGGTGAAGTCATCTAAACCACACCGCCAGCTAATAACATGGCACTTTTGCTGTCCCCACTGTATAGATGGAAGAACCAAAGCCCACAGGCTGTAATGAATTGCCAGGAGTGCACAGCTGGGTACGGACAAAGCTCGCCAGGACACAGGTCCCCGGCTCCTCCTGGCGGGCATCTCGAGGGAATTATCAAAACTCATTTCATGCTGTCGTGGAGCCACTGCAAACATATAGCTGGGGCCACCCTCTTTGTCTCGTTTATTTCTTTAGTTTCCTGACCCATTCAGACCAATCAGAGAAATCCCAAAGACGGCAGAGGGAAAACAAAATGTTTCCTTTCCTTCTCCGTTTCTGCCCAGGTCCTGTTTTTACCAGGTATCTACTCAAAAATTGCACTTCTGAAAATTAGCTCAGGACCCGGAATGCCTGTAAGAAACTACTGTGGTTTGAATCGTGCTTTCATGGCAAAGCTGAAAAAAATTCTTGACATCCCACAATCAGAAACCATGTCAGAAACTGTGAGCAACATTCAAAGCAGTGATTTAAGCAGATGTAACCAAATCGTGATGTTGACACGGCTGTGGTCAAGAAGAGATCTGTTTCTTCCCAACGTCTACACACGATCAGCCTAGCCGGGACCATGGTTTGCTCTTTATTTCTTCAACCCATGGCCACCTCCCAGTGGCCCCATCTCTGACTGCTATACTGAAGGCTGATCTGTTTGCATCATTTTTTTGTTTGTTTTTCACAGAAGCCACGGGCTGTGCTGCATTGCAGGCAATTGGCTTCCAGATGTCCCTAGGGAATTGCTTTCCTGCCCTGTTTGCAGCCACCCTGTTCATCCCATAATAGAGCCCTGCCATCTATCCTGTGCACATTTCCAGCTCGCCAAAAACTGAATTACATGAGGTATAGCTTCAAAGTTGTACTCATTCAGTGTTACAAATGGTTCCTGGCTGACAATGATGAAACTCCTCAAATGTCTGATGGGACGTTGGTGACAGAGATAAATCTCCCAGGCATGTGTGCGAGCAGGCGTTTGTGCGAGTTGGGAAAAAGTGAGTAAGTTTGAAACTTTCGCATACAGGTCACCTCTAGATGTACATTTACTTCAACCATGATTAACGTTTTATTCTTTTCTGTCTAAATTATGACAGTTGTCTATGCAATTTGCTTAAGAAAATGCCAGTTGCCTTACTGATGTAAGGTTTACTTATTAAATGAGACAGTACGGGCAATATTTGAAAACATCTGTTGCATAAGGGTCACTTCTGTGAGATCTTACAGTGCCCTC
Source organism: Acinonyx jubatus (assembly GCF_027475565.1). Classification (NCBI taxonomy): domain Eukaryota; kingdom Metazoa; phylum Chordata; class Mammalia; order Carnivora; family Felidae; genus Acinonyx; species Acinonyx jubatus. The sequence continues at coordinate 72,798,929 of NC_069380.1, read as the reverse complement.
GTATAAGTGCATTATCATTTTAAATATATTGTAGTTATTGATTCACTTGTCTATCTGCCTCTTTAGATCATAAGTTCTTTTTTAATTTAATTTTTTAATGTTTATTTATTTTTGAGAGGGAGAGAGAGAGAGAGAGAGAGCATAAGCAGGGGAGGGGCACAAAGAGGGAGACACAGATCCGTAGCAGGCTCCAGGTTCTGAGCTGTCAGCACAGAGCCCGATGCGGGGCTCAAACTCACCAACCATGAGATCATGAGATCATGACCTGAGCTGAAGTCGGACGCCTAACTGACTGAACCACCCAGGCACCCCGTTAGATCATAAGTGCTAAAGGAAAAACAAATGAACAGGTAGGTAAGTAAATGACTGAATTAAGGGACAAATGCATTCCCTCATCCTTCCCACTCACGCTGAAGCTTAAAGAAAGCCACAGTGAATATTAGCTGTCATTGTTAGTATTTTTATTACTCCTCTCTCCCACCCCACATCCTGTCAACCAGGACCTGCTGGTTTTACCACCTAATTTATTAAATAAAATATATTACCGCTTCACTCGCTATGCTACTGAAATCCAAGACTTCATCGCTTGGACCCTATCGTCAGTTTTTCCCTTTGAAATTCAGTTTTCATAAAGCCACCAGTGATCTTTGTTTTTCCAAAACACAAATCTAATCATGTCATTCCCCTCCCTGGACTCCATCAGTTGCAACCAGAGGGCACACAAGGACCTCCCCAGCTTCGGCCCAGCCACTGGCATAGCCTCATCTACTACTTCCCGTCGCCAGGTAGAAACTCGAAGAGCAATGTCCATCCACCCCTCCAAGCTATGGTTCCTGGCCCTACGCCTTGGCCATGGGCTCTTTTTCTCTGCAGTTCAGGGTTCTTCCTCCAGAGGGCCCTCCACCCATCTCGGGATGCTCCTCCAGAAGGGCCCCACCACCACCCAGCCAAGGTCTTGCCCCTCCCGGTACCTTAGCACCTCATAACACCTGCTTCCGTGCGCAGGAGACATTGCTGTGGCTCCTTCTCATTCCTTGATGCAACTCTTCAGCTCTCGAGCATAGATATTTCTGATCCACCTTTTATCCCCTTCACTTGACAAATTGCCTGATTCACAAAAAAACAGATTAAGTGGAGACCTGAGTTCAGCTGAACTTTGTGGAACAAGCTGGCCCATCCCTGTTCAACCCGATTCGAAATCACTCTCTCCAGAACAACACCTCACAGCGTTCAACCTTGAAACAAAGTGTAACTTTCTGTTTCGAAATTTTAAAATAATGAAAATAAATTAGTCTTCCTCATTCTGGATTTGCCTGGTTGTACTAAATGACAAACTGAATGGAGGGCATTTAAAACCGCCTTCCATTTCATGAGAGGTCATTGATTGTTTCCGGAAGTTGTACAGGAAATAATTTCTGAAGCAAAGCTGACTGTACAATCGGTCTGTCTTTGCTTCTGTAGAAAAAAAGAAGTCAATTTAATTTTTATTTTCAAAATATTTTTCGCTGTCTGTATTCCAGCATTCCACACATGCTTAAAATTAAACATATATTTATTACCTGATAGCTCAACTTATTAATAGTAAAAAATGTAAAAGTCTCCAAAGGCAGTAAATTGGTAGCCAGAGTTCTTCCATTTTTGGCCAAGAAACTTCATCTCCATAGTCAGAAGGAAAATTCATGTGTGTTCTTTCCGTTGAGGACATATCTACTTCATCCTAAATCTTGCCTTAGTCACAAAGGTTGAATTGAAATAAAAATTATGTGGCACTTTGATCAGAATTGCAAAGGTAAAATATTGGCCAGAACATAGGCTAAAAGCAAGCTTTCCACACAGATAAGGGAGAAAGTCAAATTCAAACCTTCTAACCTTTTGTGTCTCCCATACAATAGGTATGTATCTATAGCAGCAAAACAAATGAACCATAATCACTCTATCACATAAATCTCTAAATGGATCTTAAGATTCTGGATTAAAGGGAGTCATTGAGTATCCAGAAGAAGAAGAAGAAGAAGAAGAAGGAGGAGGAGGAGGAGGAGGAGGGTGGAGGCTCTAAACATAAAATAAGGAAATGACAGGAAGAGTCATTTATTAAATCTGATCCAGACATAAAGAGAGACACCATAATAATCGTTGACTGATGACTCCATCAGGCCTTTGTGACAGGCCATTGAAATCTAAAATGAAAAACTAAATTATTACTAAATAAAAGGGCCTGCTTTCATTGCTGAATTTATTCGTATATTTAAGTTAATTTAGTTATATTTGGGGTTATATTTGAAGGTCAAAGAATAAAATTGAAGCAGTTTGCCTGTTGCAAGGACCGCCACCCACACTCTGCTCCAGAGAGTAGGAATGTCTTGCATTTAGAGGAAGTTTAGCTCTGTTGTTCAGACTCGTATGAGAGTAGACATTCCAAGGAAGCGCAAAGAGCCAGACAATATGCCTCGGGACAGGAAGGGCAAAAGAGTGTCACCAGTAGTGCCACACCATGGCTGCAAACATCTCTAGTCCCTCACATCCCTCCCCTCGGTATTTGCCATGCACATTGGTCAAACTTTTCTAGAAAAAACAGAACCAAGAGGAGACCAATATATATTGTAGGGAATCATGGTCCACATGATTATGAAGGCTGAGAAGCCCCTTGATCTGCTGTCTACGAGCTGAAGACCCAGGAAATCCAATGATGGGTCTCCAGTGCAAGTCTGAAGCCCTGAGGAGCGTGAGAGCCCATGTCCAAGGGCAGGAGAAGACCAGTGTCTCAGCTCCAGTGATCAGACAGAGAGCAAGTTCCCCTTTCCCCACATTTTCTTCTCTTCGGGCCTCCAACACATTGGATGAGGTCAAAGCCCATCAGGCCATCTGCTTTACTCAGGCTACTGACTCGAGTGTTAACCTCATCCAGAAACACCCTCACATACACACGCAGAATCACATTTAACCAAATATCTGGGCATCCTGTAGCCCAGTGAAGTTGACACAAGACATTAACCAAGATGCCATGTGAGCTCTTCTAGCTTTCCCCTGGACTGTCTCGAGTACCCAGCTGGTGAGCCCCTGCCTCCTCATCCTATCATTAGAAGAAGATGGAAGGAAAAAGAACTTAAGTGTCTTTCTCAGCAACCAAGCTTTCTTAGCGTTTTCTGTTCACCAACGCTAAAAATGAACTATTATCTTTTACTGTGGAAAAGCAAAATAAGACGACATGTATCTAGTGTCAAACATATTCCGGCCAGAATAAATAAACTTAAATAAAAAGAGGGGGTAGTGCGCCTGGGTGGCTCGGTCGGGAAGGTCTTGATCTTACTTAGCTCCTAGTCTTAGCATCCTAGTCTTGATCTTAGCTCAGGTCATGATCTCAACATTCATGAGTTCGAGCCCTGCGTCGAGCTTTGTGCTGATGGCGTGGAGCCTGCTTGGGATTCTGTCTCTCCTTCTCTCTGTCCCTCCCCCACTAGAGCCTTCTCTCTGTCCCTCCCCCACAGACTCTCTCTCTCTCAGAATAAATAAATAAACTTGAAAAGAAAAACATACACCAGCCAGAACAGTGCTGTTCTGAGCCTCTCTTCATTCCATTGAGGGCGCAGCCCAAGGACGAAGGAGTCACATCCACTAATCGTTCACTTCAACTGAGAATGCGCAATGCACTTTTGTGTGTGATTCAGCACAACATGGAATGTGGCACAATGCGTGCACTATTACCTCAACCACCATCTTGCTCTCTTGGTGTTGTCCTAAGTCCTTCTTTTCTGCCTTTATTTTATGTTTATTCACATATTTTTTTGTCATGTACATTATTGTCACATACATTACTACAAATTCAATCACTAATGGGGGCACCTGGCTGGCTCAGTCGGTTCAGCGTGAGACTTCAGTTCAGGTCATGATCTTGCAGTTCATGAGTTCAAGCGCCACGTCCGGCCCTGGGCTGACCGCTCAGAGCCTGAAGCCTGCTTTGGATTCTGTGTCTCCCTCGCTTTCTGCCCCTGCCCCATTCGTGTGTGCCCTCTCTCTGTCTCTCTCTCCTTGTCTCTCTCTCTCTCTCTCTCTCTCTCAAAAATAAACATTAAAAAAATTTTTCAAAAGCAAATAAATCACTAAAAAATTTGAAAGGGAAAAAAGATGTTAAAAGTAAATCATTGGTGATCCTGTCACCATCATTATCTACATTTAATGTGAAATCGGAGTGTCCCGAGGGAATGCACGGTTCCGCACGACTCTGGAACCACTGTCATTGCATCTGCCATGGTCTTAAGTCTCAAGAGAGCTTTTTCTGAAGATTTCCTTTTTTTCTTTTTCAAAGTAATTTATTAAAGGACTGAAAAGCCTCATTTTTCCCACCAGTTTCATAGAGTTTTTCTACGTTATCATAGTGCAAATATAATTATAAATGCCTGGGGCGCCTGGGTGGCTCAGTCGGTTAAGCGTCCGACTTCGGCTCAGGTCATGATCTCGCTGTCCGTGAGTTCGAGCCCCACAGCAGGCTCTGTGCTGACACCTCAGAGCCTGGAACCTGTTTCAGATTCTGTGTCTCCTCCTCTTTCTGCCCCTCCCCTGCTCATGCTCTGTCTCTCTCTGTCTCTTAATAATAAATAAATGTTTAAAAAATTTTTTAAGAATTATAAATGCCTGGTCCCAGGCTGATCTCCTCTCCTAAATGAAATATTAATAAAGAAGAAAAAATTTTAATTATTTTATTTTATTTTATTAATTTTTTTAATGTTTATCTATTATTGAGAGACAGAGAGACACAGAGCATGAGCAGGGGAGGGGCAGGGAGAGGAAGAGACACAGAATCCGAAGCAGGCTCCGGGCTCTGAGCTGTCAGCACAGAGCCCGACGGGGGGCTCGAACTCACAATCCATGAGCTCATGACCTGAGCGAAAGTCAGACACTTAACCGGCTGAGTCACCCAGGTGCCCCGAAATAAAATAATTTTTAAATGTATGCCTTCCACCTTTATCCTTAATTAGAAAGAAATCTTTTCCAAGTAAATAAATCTTATAAGTTACTTGATATGCCTTCAACACTGGCCAGATTATATGAAGAATGTTCTCTGTTACAGCTTGGCCTCTTCAACTACGAATGGTTGGTTGAAATCATGAATTTAAACTTAAAACCAGAAGAAAGCTCTGGATCCACTGACATTATCTGCGGGGTATCTGTGCTAGAAGTACTTAAGAGATAGATGGCAATTATGAAATATCTAATTAAGCATTGGGCACAGAGTGACAATTCACTTCCTAAGAACAAGGGGAAACACTTAAAAACCTTGAGGAATGTCAAAGTTTAAAGTGTATCTAAGTTTCTAAGTTCCATTCTGTTCTTGGCTACGGCTCACTGAGATTCCTACCTGATTCGCTCGCTGGATGTACGCGGACTTGCTGTCTTGACCGCCTTTCAAAATCTCTCACGGTTTTTACGATCTTGAGTTGGAGGTATGGGTCCTTCTTTAAACACTTGTCCTTTGAATAGCCTAAAAATATTCAGCATTTACTATTTTTGCTCTCTGTTCTGTATCCCCACAGCACACTGTGTAACCTGGGTTACAGCACCTGCTCCTCTGGGCCATTGTCCTGTGTGTGTGTGTGTGTGTGTGTGTGTGTGGTAGGAGTTTCTTACCACCAGAGACTCCTTTTCTTATGTACGATGTTAACTCAGAGCCGGGCACTGTGTAGGGGCCTGATCAATATTTACTGGATAAGTAAAGGTGCAACAACATGCAAATACATTTTCCGGATAAGCCTTCAATGTCTCTCCGACCAGTTGATTTAGATAAAATCCCTTTATTCAAAGATTACACCACCACTGAAACATCAACATACTTGAGTTTTATGAGCATTCAATGTTCTAACTGTGAAGTATTTAACCATGTTTCTTTTTTTAAATTTTTTTTACATTTATTTATTTATTTTTGAGAGACAGAGTGAGACAAAGTGAGAGTGGGGGAGGCGCAGGGAGAGGGAAACCCAGAATCTGAAGCAGGCTCCAGGCTCTGAGCTGTCAGCACAGAGCCCGACGCGGGGCTTGAACCCACAAACCGTGAGATCATGACCTGAGCCGAAGTCGGACGCCCAACCGACTGAGCCACACAGGCAGGCGCCCCTATTTAACCATGTTTCTAATGAAAAAGTAAGGATCTATTAAAAGTGATGCTTATTTGGGACCAAAGAAACACACAAACAACCCATAAGACTTTTGTCAAAAAAAAGACTTTTCAGTTTTTTGTTTTAAGTCCACACTTGAAGCAACATTGAAAAAACATTTTTATTCTCTATTAAGAAGTGACATGATCAGGCTTCTGACTCTTGATCTTGGCTCAGGTCATGATCTCATGGTTTGTGAGATCGAGCTATCAGTTGGGCTCTGTGTGGAGCCTGCTTGGGATTCTATCTCTCTCTCTTTGCCTCTCCCCTGCTTATGTGCTCTCTCTCTCTCTCTTTCTCTCTCTCTCAAACTAAACTTAAAAAAAAATAAGTAGTATGATCATGAATGTTCTTTTTTTTAATTTTTTTTTTTTTAGCATTTATTCATGTTTGAGACAGAGAGAGACAGAGCATGAACAGGGGAGGGGCAGAGAGAGGGAGACACAGAATTAGAAGCAGGCTCCAGGGTCTGAGCCATCAGCCCAGAGCCAGACGCGGGGCTCGAACCCATGGACCGTGAGATTGTGACCTGAGCCGAAGTCAGACGCCCAACTGACTGAGCCACCCAGGCGCCCCATGAGTGTTCTTAACTAACAAAAATGTAGCATGTTCTGCGTCATCAAATGTGTTTCATTAAACAACCAACTTCAACTTTTCCTTCCACAGCTAAGTTATCAATAACATCATTCTGAGATATTGTAAAATCTGTCCCATCTTTTCTGACTCCAAAACAGCCATTACTATTCATTCTTTGTCATATGGTTGAAACAGTTCCAGTCTATCAGTGCCAGAAGCAAGATAACAACCGAGAGCACCAAACCACCTATAAATAACAGCTCCCCCATGCTGCTAACAGGACACTTAGTACCCCAGAGCTCCCCTACAGTAACTGAAGCCCAGACCATGGAGGTGTTGTGAGAGGAGGGAATTTATATTTTCTATTTGACTATGTCTTACTTGTAATTCATTTATATCCTTTAAGGGTTTCTTTCTTTCATTTTGAGACTCTAGGATGGTCTTTTCTTAATTCTTTCCATGGTTTAGATTCCTAATTTTAAAAAATATTACCACTGGGGGCACCTGGGTGGCTCGTTCAATTGAGCATCCGACTCTTGATTTCAGCTCAGGTCATGATCTCGCAGTTCATGAGACTGAGCCCTGAGTCGGACTCTGTGCTGACAGTGTGGAGCCTGTTTGGGATTCTCTCTCTCCCTCTCTCTCTGCCCCTCCCTGACTCTCACTCTCTCTCTCAAAAGAAATAAATACACTAAACAAGTATATTACCACTGAACAATATTCTTCCATGAAAAAAAAAAAAAGACCTTTGCATGTAAGGGAGATAAAGCCTGCATCAAAATTGTCTAATTAATTTTAGTTTCAGAGAACATGCTGAGCACATATTAACTGAAAGCAGTAAATGCCTACTATTTTCATCTGCTCAGGACTGCCCTCCCTTCTACTGGGCCATATCTTTCCCCCCTCCTCAACCATGCCTTTTGCTTGGGAATTGCATTCCAAAGATCTCCTCCTCCCTGGCCAGCTCGAGTGATCTCGGGACAAGCCTCGGGCCTTTCTGGGATGATAACAGAACCCATCTGCCTGGTGAGACTTGATGGCTTCAGAGACACCCATCGGCACAATCTCAGTCAGTCAACCCTTCCCTATGGCTTTTGAACTTGGAAACAAAAATTAGGAGCCCTATTCTGTCTGGTGACAGAATTAGGCAATGTCAAGTATCCATGCTTCTTTTCAGTGCTGAGGAGGCCCAGTCAGAAAACAGGCTAGCATGCAGAAAGCAGCCAAAGGAGAGAGAGAAGAGAATCTTCCTGGCCTTCCACCATACTTGCAGCAATCCAGTTAGCCCACCCCTCTTCATTTCCACCTGAGCTAATTCAAGTTTGATCTGCAACAATTGACCAACTAATTCGCTGGACTAGGACAACAATGATGCCTATTGGGCAATGATGTTCGTTAGACAGCTTCTAGCGTCATCTCATTGATCATCTTCAACGTCACATTGGCATGACAGCTGTTTGACTTACATGCAAAGGCACTGAAACCCCCATCCATCACTCGAAACAACAGCAGACTACTCCCTCTGTGGGACTGAGCGCACAGTTTGTTCAGATTTTTCTTCTTGTCAGGTTCCCACGTATAATATTCACTTAAGTAACACACACTCATAAAAGTTAGTCTTTTTCAGTCCTTTTATTCCCTACCAAAAGAATGAGTTTACAAGCAATGACCTCAAAGTGTTCCGGAAACATTAACTCCAACACCAGTGGCTCTGACCACAATTCAATATTTGTGCAATGCTAATTTATTGCACTTTTCCTTAAAAAAAAAATGTCATTTTTTGAGAAGCAAACATCTTTTCCTGAGTCAAAAGTTATGGGAAAGAGAAATCGCGTTTCATTATTAAGAAATGGAAAGGTCATTGATCATAGCAAGGTAAAACCTTTTACCTCTCTGGGTATATTTCCCCAGAGAGCCTTCATTTAAAGTCCCGTGGTCATGTTTGCAAATTTCCAATTATTCAAAATGAATTATTACAGCATTGACAGAACTTGGCAAATCTTACTTGATATTTTGCTGCCACATTGTCTATTAATCTAGTACTGGAGAAAGTCGGGGGAAGACACTTCTCAACTTGGCCTCCTTCCTAAGCAAGCTTCTCTGCTAGGCAACGTGTCTGGATCTTTGATTTCTGTTCATGCCCGGAAAAAGAGAGGAGGCAAGGCAAGGGACGGTTTCCAGAGGAAGCTAAAGCTCGCTTACTTAAGTTACTCATCCTTAGTGTATTGCCAAATAAGAACAACATGCGATTGAAATATTGTCTCGCAGCTGCAAAAACCATGCAACTAAAGTATGAAAACAAAAGTCCAAACTGTGGCCTATTCGAGTTCGCAGGATAATGGCACCTGAGCACAGAAGCGGCAGTCTTTCCAAGACGCCTTGCCCCTTCTCAGCAATTACACACCTTAGAACACATTTTCATTTTCTCTCCATCGGTGTTTTTAAAGAATACGCCAGTAAATCACCGGGGCCTAAAAGTTTCCAGCTCAAAACCCCATGTCCCCATTATCACTTCAAATTTCCCATCTCAGTGTTACCGTGTACATCAGACCAAAGTCTACCCCATGGTTCAGTTGAGTCCCAGATAGAATTGAAAATAGATTTTTAATGGCCAACTGTCATGTGTGTTTGGGTATCTCAACCGGAAAAAGTTCTATTAAATATTTATGAAAATCTTTTTTTTTTTTCCTGTGGTTCCCTAACAGCATAGTTCAAGTTAAACAGAAGACCGTGTCATCACAGGTAAATTCCTACCACTGCCAAGGTTCTCAAGCTCCGCTCAAGTGTTCCCTGAACAGATGGAAACAGTCACAAGCCTTTCAGACCAGCCTTTATGGCAAGCTTTCCAGCAGTCAGTAATGATTTTGGTATTCTCAGTAACCTTTTTAGTCCTTGCAAAGAAACCTGCAAAATGATGTTTACCAACCTATGGCTTCTCATTTGTAAATGCACTTTTGTATTTTTAAATATACAACATGTTTCAACAATTAAAAGAAAAATTATAATAACGTCAGTTGCATAAAGCTTGTGTTCTTTTTGGTGTTGTTCTTTTGTTTTGATTTGCTTTTACTCTGTTTTAACAATGATGCCTTTTCATATCAGAAGGACCCAATAATATAACTGCATGTGACCCTTCAGGAAAACAACCGTTATTTTTCCTTCCAATTAATGCTTTGACTTGTTCAATTCTACCACAGAATAATATGCCAACTTTCAAGTCCTTTCCCCTGCTGCCCCATCCATGAGAATGTTACCCAGCTAGCTGAGATCTACATCACTCCCCAATTATGCAGGCAGTGGAGGTGACGGGGATGGGGTGGGAGGAGGGGCCGGTGGGCAGGACATTGCTGTCTCCAAATTACCAAGGGCTACAATTTGCTCTGCCATGTTCTTTTTTTTTTTTAATTTTTTTTAACATTTATTTATTTTTGAGAGAGAGAGAGAGAGACAAAGAGAGACAAAGACAGAGACAGAGACAGAGCACAAGCAGGGAAGGAGCACAGAGAGACGGAGACACAGAATCCGAAGCAGGCTCCAGGCTCTGAGCTGTCAGCACAGAGACCGACGTGGGGCTTGAACCCATAAACCACGAGATCATGACCTGAGCCGAAGCTGGATGCTCCCGCTGAGCCATCCATGCGCCCCTGCTCTGCTACGATCTTGTGCAGGGTTACGCAAAAGGTCCCCATTTTTGTTTCCATAAGGATATGAGTTGCATTCTCTTTTTCTTGGGAAAAAGCAAGGAAATGATTTGGAGAACAATTGTCTGCATCAGGTGCCCTGTTCGATTGTCTTCCATTTGCACAGAACCACTTTAAAAATGACACGACACGGTTTCCAAAGGATGCCCTGCCTGAGTGGCTATAGGAAAGTTTCAGGATGATTCACCCATGACCTGCAGTTGAGCTGATGTGCCAAACCCTTTCTTCCGGTAGAACAATGGGCAGAGGCAGGACACAGCTTGATTGTGGCATCATAAGCAGAGATCACAGCTGAAGGGCTCCATCAAAATCCCGGGGCCCAGAAGAGACATATTTCTGCCGGCCACACACCAGCCAGCCAGGTACGTTTTCACCAAATGTGTCCAAAGGTCACAGCAGTCATTACTAAGAGTATTTTTTTTTCTCTTATAAACTCACCTTTGAACACCTTCTCCTTGATAATATTCTATACTGCTTTAAAGGAAAACTTGTTTTATTGCCTTCCATTGAAGCCTTAGAAGGGTTTCATGATTATTATCTTTTTTACCGCACTCTCAGAGGAAAGGAAAACTAAGTGCCAGTATGAAAAGAAATTATTTACTTCTACTGGGTGATAGGAATTAGGTCAGGTTCCAAGTCAAAAGAAAAACTGTGTGTGTGTGTGTGTGTGTGTGTGTGTGTGTGTGTGTGTGTTGGGGGGACAAGGGGTTGATTCACTTCTTAGTACATATAATTGATTATAAAAACATAAAATAAATTTACTCCAGTTATTTACTTCAATTTAATCTAATATCCAGAGTGATTTTAATTAGGATGGTAGAAACATCTTGAAACTACAAAATCAGAGCAGCTCCATTTACTATCTCCAACATGTGTTGGGTATTATTACATTTTCTCACTCTTCCTTCTATGCTCAGGGGAGGCCTGGGGGTGATGAATGGCAGTGCGACCCCCATTCGCCTTCACCAGAGGGGCATCCTTGGTGTTAACCCTGCAGCAGGAGGCAGGTAAACAATTGTGTGGTCTCGACGGTCTTTTGAACCCCTGCCCTCCCACGAGGCCAAGCGGACAACCTCGGTCTTTGAAGCCCTCCACTACCTTGAAGGAAGTGATGCCACTCTCCCCGCCGGAAGCTCAGCGCTGATTGCAGGTGGGAGTTGCAGATAAATGATGGAAGGGGTATCTGAGCTAAGAAACCATGAAAATCAGCCAGCAAGACTCGAACGCGAGCATTGCCTTTCTCCATGATCTGTAGTTACAAACAAGACTGAAAATCTATGAAAAATGAATAGGCTTCTCCTTAAAATGCCCAACTGCGCTCAAGAAGGAAAGATAATGTAACACGAAAATGATGAAAGATTTTAGAAAGCTGGAAGCAGGTTGGTGAGCATACTGGACGGTAGCCAGCATGGGTTACCTGGAGGGGACAGATGGGGAAGAGGGAAGAGGGGAGTGTCTTGCTCCATCCCATAACAAAACTAATGGGCACTGGAGACACAGGGGGGAAGGGTGGATACAAGGCGCAGGGGACATCCCTGAAGCCAGGAGCAGGAGCAGTAACACGGTGCTGAGCATCTCTCGTCAGAAAACACCAAGGCAGTGATCTGGGACAATCAGAAAATAGCGCCAGAGACTGACTGTGAGCACTGAATTATGAGCACATGTGCTTTCTCCTAACCTTCCAGAACCAGGCCACATACAACAGCTGCCACATCTGCGGGCTCTGGCCACTGGGTACTTGTCCCACCTCATCTCCTTCTGTTTTTCTCCTCACTGACTCTCCTTTACCCTTTAAGCCAAGTTCATTTCCATTGTATGCCATCTGCACTCACAGTCCCTTTCCAACAGAATGCTCTTTCCTCAAATTGATGTAGGAATTGGTCCCTCAACTAATGTCTCTGCTCACGTGACAGCTCTTCAGAAAGGCCTCTCCTGGTCACCATGTTTAAAAGCCTCCTTGCCCCCCTCACCTCCCTGCCATAGGGGGTTGAATGGTGGTCCCTGCAATATATCTGTGTCCCAGGACCTGTGAATGAGAACTTGTTGGGAAAGGGGCCTTTGCAGGTGGGATTTAGAAGGCCATGTGAAGACAGAAGCTGGGAACCGAGTAATACAGCCACCAACCAAGGAGCGCCTGGAGCCATAGACATTGGAAGGAGCAAGGAAGGATTCTACTCCAGAACCTTCAGAGGGAGCACGGCCCGCCCACACCTCGAGTTTGGACTTCTGGTCTCCGGAGCCAGCGGAGAATAAATCCGTGTTGTCTTAAGCCACCCCGTTTGTGGTAATTTGTTACACCAGCCCTGGGAAACTGAGAGACTCTCTCACTTTCCTTCACCGCGGTTACCGCTCTCCATCATATATTGTTTGCTTGCTCACTCGTGACCTCCCGAATGTGAGTGCAGGGAGTTTATCTGTTTTGTTCACTGATGTTTCCCACTGCCTAGAAGAATGCCCAGCACACGACAGGAAGTTAGTAAGAATATGGTGAATTATGAAAGAGCGGGGACTGCTCCAATACCCTCTCTGGTGCTTCTGCTTGGGAAAAGTTCTGTGGGTGGAGTCTGGACTTGGTTACTATTATTGTTCCTCCATTGGTTGCCCAGGTTCGCTAAAGATACACTGCTCCCCACACAGGTACTCATGTCTCCCTACGACCATGTTGGTACAAGAAATGTTACAAGTCCTTCTGAAATAATCTTTAAATTCACCCATTGTCAGATCTTGCCATTCATGAAATACCACCATGATTCAATATTCCAACTTTCCAAATATGTTAAATTTGGCACAGGGCACCTGGTTGGCTCAGTGCGTTGAATGTCTGACTTTGGCTCAGGTCATGATCTCACAGTTGGTGGGTTCGAGCCCCGCATCGGGCTCTGTGCTGACAGCTCGGAGACTGGAGCTTGCTTCAGATTCTGTGTCTTCCTCTCCCTCTGCCCCTCCACCTCTCTCTCTCTCTCTCTCTCTCTCTCTCTCAAAAACAAATGAACATTAAAAAAATGCAGCATGAAAAATTCTACCTGGAAAAAAGCTACTGGCTTCCTGAAAGGTGGCACTTGCTGTGTATTGTTAAAAGGAATCCAATGCCCAACATTTCCTGGTTTAATCTTGCCATGTTGATTTGGATGCAGGCTTGTTTAATTTCTCAGCAGAGCCGCCTTGCAGAAGCTGGAGAACGCGCTCAGGATGGCTAATACCACGAGACACTCACTGTCAAGGTTACCAAGTGTCTGCTCACTAGAAGGGAAAAGATAAGAAGAGTGATGGGGCAGCCGGAGCTGTCAGGTGATAAGCAGAAAGATGGCATTAGGGTCCAGAGGCACTTGCTCATGTCCTCGCAGGCTGCCAGCGTGACAGAACAGGCAGACCTGTCTTAGATAGGGGAGCTGAAGGGGAGGAGGACTTGAGCCAGCCTGGACTTCTCTTGGGCTACCCAGGCTCAATTCAGCCTTCTCCACGTGTTTGCAGGATAGAAGAAACAATAAGGGAAAAGCAAGCTAGAGCTATTTTAACTACACAGGAACCTGGACAGAGAGGAAGGGAAGTAATTCGAAGCAGAATAGCTCAAGGTGGACCTCATATTAGCTGTGGGAGAAATCGACATTTCACTTGTAAAAGACAAGAGGGACTCAGTAGGGGAGGTAGGGTGGAGTCTAGGCAAGAATGGAGGGAGGTCCAGGAATGACAGGTATTTGATAGCCGTGATGTGTGGCGACTCACATGCTGGTCTTTGATTCCCATCTCCAAGGTCAGGACGTTGTGGTTCAGAGATGTTAAGTGGCCTCTTCAAAACCATAGGGAGAGACCTACACATCTCAAAGTTATGAATTTCCAGTGCATCAAACTGCACACCTCCATGAAAGTGCAAGCGTGAATGGCTTGGTCTTCGTAACATGAACCGGTTCCATCTTCCAACATAATCCTGACCTTGCGCCTGAAAGATACAAAAGTTGCAAATATTCCATCCTCCCTCGCCAACATGATGGCCAACACAAAGCAAATGCAACCATCTGTACACATAGAACCTCGGAAACACCCAAAAGGGGAGCTCTGATATACTAGAGGCAGGATTCCTATCATCAAATCCCAACCCTGCCTCTGATCAATTACGTGACTTTCAAGAAAAAGACGTGAGCATTCAGAGACTCTGCTTCTTCAACCCATCGATCAGATTAATAGTACCTAATAGTGATAACACATAAATAAAGCAAGTCATACCTACTAGGTGTTGAATAATGTCTATAGACATTATTACTGGTACCTCTGTTACATGTGAAAAGAGCTTGTCCTGCAGTCATGCGGTAAATGTGTGCTCTGCAGCCTCCGATGGAGACCAAACAAAGGTCTCAGGATTGGGACAGCCAATGGGAATGGTAGGCAGAGCTGAACACAGTGGTTCAAGCAGCTAGAAGCAAACACCTGGGAAAAAGTTGAAGGCAGAAGTCCGTCATTGGCTCCTTAGGTCAACATATGTAAGATACGTTGTGTGAGACGATCGAATGATGACCTCTTGGGGTCCAATTTGATAGCTGTTAAGTTTCCTCATGTCCCTTATCTCTTACCAAAGCGTTTGCGCCGTGAAGTGAGCAGTCATCTTTAGGTTAAAATATTTGTAAAGCACAGGCCCTTATACCCATTGAAAAGGTAATACCTTTGAGCTTGTTAGAACTTGAAATACTTTTAGTAAAATTCTTCAACTTTTATGACATTAAGGAGATTTAAACCATGAATCAAAAGCGTAAGGCTTACTGCTTTCTAAAAGCTGCGTGTATCCCAATTTCTTTTCTTAGTTCAATCAAAGTCACATGTGTAATGGTTAAAAAGGAAAACTAAAGGAGAAGAAGAATAATAAACAGCGACACTCTCTCAAGCCACCTCATTGACTCCTTCTTGTTCTGATGTACTCCTGAGCACCAACCACTTTTAGTGGTGTTTTTGGTGTGTGTTTTCTGGTATTATCTTCTTAAATGTAAACAAGACACCACACTTTCCACTTAGGCATTATCTACTGAGTCCAGAGCACAGAGGCTGTGGATGCAGCTGATAACCCTTTTCACAGTCATTTTTTTTTCTCTCTCTCCAGTTTTTGAAAGCGAAATTGCAATATTTTATCTCTGATAACTCCATTAATAAAATCAAATAATATACTTATGCTGCTGTTTACTGTTCTGCTGGGGGCGGGGTGGGGGGGGGGACACTTGAGTACTTCGCCTGTATCAAGAATGTTACTGATAGAAACTTTATCTCTACCAACTCCCTACTCCCAACTTCTTAACCACAAACTTCGACATCATCGAGATTAATAAAATTTTCATTCTGGCTTGAAATTATAGCTAATTTGTCAGCTTTGACTATAAGTTAAGCCCAAAAGTTAAAAAACGAGCAGAGTATTTATACTTTCTAGTAAATATTACTCCTAGAGGAGACACGCTAGACAGAGGTCAAGATATTTCCCACCCCTCGGTCAAATGTCAGGACCCAGAAGCCATTCAGAAGTGTGTGTTCCCTGTCTGGGAGTCAATGGTTTTTTTTGGTTTTTGGTTTTTGCTGATGATTTATCAGGTATTAAATCCATGCAACATTTTTGTTTACAACCTACTTGAACCATGCCATTCTTGTAATATTTTGTGTTTCTTTCATTCTTCCAACATTGGTATAACATTAATTTAGAGATTTGGCCCATACTTTAGCTCCACAAAATAGTTTTTTTTTTTGTTTTTTTTTTTTTTTTTTATGTCTTTAATTTTTTTCTCAAAGCTTATTTCTGGTCTTTCTTTCTAGGATGGTTATTTTATCAGAGACTGGCCTTTCTACACTATTCTTTTATGTTTTGATCTTTCTCTAACATTATGTGTTGCTTGAGTTGTTTCTTGTATTTCCTGGGGCCTTTACCCAATCGTTGCCACTAGCCTTCCTACTTATTAACATTATATCTTATTTTGTCACTCATAATTTTAATTTTCAGGAGATCTTTTGTGTCCTTGATTGTTCATTATTCATGACATCCCGCACTTATACTTTAGAGTTTACATTTGATTTCTCTGAGGAGCGGTTTTTTAAAATCATAATCATAACATCAAAAAAATTGACTCATCACTAAATTTTCCTGCCTTCCTCCTGGATGTGTCTTGTTTATCTCACTTTGTCTTTCTTATCCTGGCAGTCCTCAGCTTGTTGGTAATTGTTGATTTTCCATTTCTTCTATTGTGAATTTCAGTGCATTTCCTTGATTTCAAGGCTTCTCCTTGAATGGAGGCTGGTCTGGGGCTCTGTCGATGTGAGTAGGGTAACAGGCTGAGCACCTTGGGAGCAGGCAGTATCTGGCCACCCCCCTCCAAAGCTAGTTCAGTGAAGGCTCCAATCTGGACTGCTGACCTCACACTAGGAATGCTGCTTCTTCTCAGGAAGTCTCTCCAGTTTGGGGGGGAGCCATAAAGCGCCCTGCATTTTGTCCAACGTGAACCCTGAATTGCCAATCCCTTTGCTCCAAGGAATTGGTGAGGGGTCTACCCAGGGAAACCACTTCTTAGGTACGGGTTAAATTAACCTCTGTTTTGCATCTATCCATCCTCTCTTTGATAGCTGGTGGATCCCAAGTCTAAAGCTTCTGTGGACCACTGTCCTCCTTCCCACTATATCTGCTATTGTAAGTCTACGCCCATGGCTAATTCTACATTACGTTTGAGTGGATTCTGGAGAAGAATAGGGGGGAAAATCACATGTGGGGGAAGACAAACTCAGCCAGGATTAGTCCACCATCTTGAATTGGAAGCCCTGAGTCTTCTAAACAGAATACACTAGTGCATGGACAAGAATCATCGCCATGACATTGTGTCCATGTTTTCAATAGCGTCTTCCTGTTGCTTCTACTGGTTGTAAAACAACCATGAAACTAAATGACCTCTAAACTCAAGAATCGCACTGTCCAAACATATGGATACTTAAATTTAAATAAAATGAAATCAAATATAAAATTCGTTTTCTCAGTCACACTGGTCACATTTCTAGCGCTCAACGTTACGTGTGTCTGGCATCTTACTGAACTGGGCAGCAAAGATGGAGAACATTACCCATGCGGCATTAGGTTCTATTGGACAGTTTTCCCTAGAGAAAACTCAGGGCCCATCAGTGAAGGACTAATCATTGAAAGTCAAGGCATAGCTGATAGAGCATGAGCAGGGGCTCTCTCCTCCTTATCGCTGTAACTTTGTATTAAAATTCTCCTTCATGTGTTTTAGGAAGGACATCTGGTTCCCACAGGTACTTTGCCTTCAGCTGGGGTTAGCTCCCCGTGTTTATCTTGACTGTGTGAATTGACTGACAGTGTGGCCACTGCAGACCTGAGGAGCAGGTAGGAACACCAAATTCCTAAGATGCTTCCTGAGGGACAGAGTAGACCCCGTGATGTTGTTCTGTACAGTGAGGCTTTTCCAAATTTGGAGGCTCTTAAATTACCTCTGAGAACAGCACATGAGAACAGGCTAGGAGAGAAGACAGAATTTGACAAGGACTTTGCTCTGTTTAACTTCACAGGTCACAGGCCATCCATGAGGTGGTGAAAGTGACAGCTCATCTTACCTCGCTGGAATCCGTCCCTGAACGAGGAACTGTAAACCTTTTACACCCCACTCTGATAAGGAAGAACTTCTTCAAGACTGTCCTAAATTGTTGCTTTTTATCTACTTTGTGGTCCTTTGTGATGAATTGGATACAGTTTCAGAAGTGGGAAATAATGTAGAAAGTCAAAGGTTTGTATTGATTCAGAGATAATATTGGATGAAGGGACAGGCTTATGTAATTTAAGGGAACTTCAGCACCTCAGGAATTTATTGCACTTGGTTTTATGCCTAAGAAGTAGATACAGTGTGTAAAACAAAACTAGAAATAAACTATGGACCAAACTAGAGTTAACCCTTTGAGGTCTGTTCGTGATTCATTCTGGGAATTTGAAGCCCCAGAAATTGCATGGACTGGGTATGTCTCACGGACCATGTCCCACTGGGCAAGAGTGATATGGCACCTTTTTTTCTCTCCTCTACGTGATCCAAGATACGTTTCAGATGCTAGAAGCCGCCCTCTTGAATATGACTCCTTGTCGCTAAGCTTTAAGAATGTATATACCCATGCTTTCCAAAATATGTTGTTCTTAATTGTATTACTGCAGATTTTTAACTGCAAATCCCATACACATCATTTTTCTTGTTTGTCTTTTTTCTCTCTAATTCTAATTAAGGCACACCATTTTGATCTGTAGTTTTTCATTGAGAGGATAAATGGCACATCTTACTACATTTTTACACAAAGTGGTCAAGAATTGAGAGGTTCAATGATTGTTTTTTTTTCAAAATAGATAAACTGAGTAATAACGTGCAAAGAAATCTGTATTCAAATCTCATTATGAGAGAGAATTTCTACATGAGTCAAGTTAATTGGGTAATATTTTAATTTCCACTTTTCATGTGTGCATTGTGGACACGTACTAATTCATGTCCTATGAGTGTTGCCGTATCCGTTCATCCAGTAAACAAATATGAATTGAGAGCCTGATATAAGCAATTCACTGCAGTGGAAAGACAGATGAAGCAACCACAGATTCGTGTCCAGAACTTGGTAATCTTGCAGAGATGCTAAGTTCAGCCATGAATCCCTTTCTGGGCCAAACTTTCTTTTTATTAAACGTTTTATTTATTTATTTTTGAGAGAAAGAGAGTGAACAGGGGAGAGGCAGAGAGAGAGAGGGAGACACAGAATCTGAAACAGGCTCCAGATTCTGAGCTGTCAACACAGAGCCCGATGCGGGACTCGTAACCCATGAACCGTGAGATCATGACCTGAGCCGAAGTTGGACACTTAACCGACTGAGCCACCCAGGCGCGCCTCTGGGCCAAATTTTCTGCTTTTTCCCTAGAGCCTTTGGGTGAGGTTCATGTCAGTCCAAGTCCTCTCCACTCCTGACCCCCCTTCCTTCTCAGGGTACTGCCAAAGCTTTTGGGTGTGGGGGTGACATGATGACATAAAACAATTATGGTGTCTGGTGACCCCCGAGGGAAGGACCCAGGAAGCCAAAGATGGATGGGAGAAGAAGCATTTCAGTACACCCTCTCTGCTCTGTCAATAAGTATCTCCCCCAACTAAGACCCCAACAGCTTAACCAAAGAGAGTAAGGAACTTTATTTCATGCACTTAGATTTCTGTAGCTAAATAGGAAGTGATGCATCCTTTATACTACTGCAGGAATATAATAGTCAATAAAGAAAGGAGAGTCTGAATAAAAACGGTCCCACCCACGGATTGGCCAGAGTTCTGCAGCACTCGTGTTTATGAATGCCCTAGAAAGGCACATGCGAGTGGATCAGGGCTGCTTTTGAATCCAGATCCAACTACTGGCAGGGCTCAGGACGCAGGGCAGGGGGATAGTTGATGACCCGTGAACAAGGAGGCTGATGGAGGTTTGTACTTACCATGCGAGGGAGTATGGATTGTGTTTCTTGTCACTCATGACAGCTGAGCCACGTCAAAGACCATCACGTGACTGCACTCAGTAGGCCCACTTTGTGTCCAGTCAGCACCTTCTCTCAGGCTTCTCCGTGACTACTCCAAATGTTTACCATTTTAAACATTCGTCCTGGGGTGCCTGGGTGGCTCAGTCGGTTAAGACTCCAACTCTTAGTTTCGGCTCAGGTCATGATCTCATGGTGTGTGAGTTCGATCCGCCCATCGGGCTCTGTGCTGACAGCACAGAGCCTGCTTAGGATTCTCTCTCTCCCTCTCTTTCTGCCCCTCCCCCACTCACTCTCTCTGTCTCTCTCTCTCTCTCTCTCTCAAAAATAAATAAATAAATAAACAAAAAACATTTAAAAAAACAAAAACAAAAACATTCATCCTAACCCAGCCTTCCTTCTCCACTGAAAACATCACCTGCTACTACATTAAGAAATGCTAAAATCGTGGGGCGCCTGGGTGGCTCAGTTGGCTGAGCATCTGACTTCGGCTCAGGTCATGATCTTGGCGGTTCTTGAGTTTGAGCCCCAAGTCAGACTCAGTGCTGACAGCTCAGAGCCTGGAGCCTGCTTCGGATTCTGTGTCTCCCTCTCTCTCTGCCCCTTCCTCTCTCTCTCTCTCTCTCTCTCTCTCTTTCTGTCACAAAACTAAATAAACATACAAAAAATTAAAGAAAAAAAGAAAAACCAAAATTGCCAAATATCAAAAATCTGATGATCAAATCTTTAATTTCCCATGCCTTCCCCTAAACAATGAATCTGCATCAATAAACAGTCTTATTTCTTCTTTCCCATCTCACAGGAGCAGTTTCCTCTTTTAATTCGATGCCAACACGTAAATGGGATGCCCTCTGAGAAAATTCTCTCCTTCCTGGATCTTCAGGTTTCACTTTCCCTCTCTAGACTTAGTCCCTATAGTCTATAACATGCCCTAATCTCTACCATTTTGAAAACTAGCCTTCCTTTATCCTATAATCATGTCAGGTTTTATTACGCTTTTTTGTGACTCTGAAATCTGGTGGAGCCAATGAATTCCCTCTTGGAAGAATGCTTTTAAAAAAATAAAATACTTGGGATTACCGAAGATTCCAGTTATACTGCATACAGCTTTTAAAATACGGTTTTAAAAATGAGTGACAGGACAAGAGATGTGTTTAGCAACTCACGAATTAACGAATCTAGTGGTACATCTGGTAACTACCATAATTTTGAAGTCATGTGGAGCATTAACAATACTTAGCAATAGTGACAATCATTGTAATGTGATATGAAAATATCTGTGATTTCTGGAATCAAGGTGGAGTATTACTGCTAGTACTATAGATCTTGTTATCTAGGTTTTATTATTAAAAGAAATGCTAAATTACCAGTAGAGGTTAGTGGGGAAAAAAAAAAAGATGTTCCCCTCCAAGTTCCCAGAATTCCGTCCTTGGAAATATTGGAGGGATCAAGAACCTTGTCCCACTTCTGTCTTCCTCATCAATGGAAAAATTGTTATTTGCTTACTCCGATCTGACATCTGTCCTACCACTGTTGTGACTCTGCCCCAGGAAAGACCATCATGGTGTTCCAATGCTCATCTGCCTTCAGACTAGTCAGCCCACATCTTGTTGACCTGTCTGGAATCCCACACTGTGAACCATTCTTACCTGTGCTGATGAGAGCCCCTCTCATTTCCCCTTTCATCCTCTACTGACTGACTGCTAAAGTTTCTTATTTTTTTGTCATTATATTCACTTACCTGTTTTCTGCTCACCTTCAATTGTTTTGCTTAAGCGTTGTTCTCAAATATTTGCATTGCAGAAATAAAAAAATCGCTTATGCCCCAACCCTCCACCTTTCTTCGATACAAACACTTAGATGAACCTAAAAAAAAAAAAAAGGAAAGGGAAACTAACATTTACAGCATACTTACCGCAGTAGCATCATTCGAAATGCTTAATGTATGGTATTTTATTAGATCTTCCAACAGCCAATAAGGTTGTTCTCATTTTGGAGAATACAGTTAATTGAGATTCAGAATCACAAAATAAACTTGGCCAAAATTACATGGCTAGCGGTGGTACAACCAGAATTTCAGCCCCGGTCTACTGAGATCAGGTTGTCTGCACATAAGAGTGGTCCGTCTGAGGCCACATCTGATTTGGGTAATAGAGCATGGGGTTGAGGAACTGGGGACGGTAATGGGTGACAGGCAGGGCAACAGGAAGTGCTCATAGCCAACTCTCCCCAGTTTGTGCCTCATGGGGACAGCTCATACTTACGTATTAAGCGCATTAAGTCTCCAGGGTTGTCTGACACAAGCCTGAAGAACACGTTTTTATGACGGGATTTGCATTAATGTGGGCAGGCAAGCCGGAGAAACTTAGTCCCACTTCTACTACAACCTTCTTCTTTGCCAAATGATATCTCTTTCAGATGATGACCTGGGTTTCCCCATCGATGTGCCAGGGAAGACACAAGCTTGCCATTTCTGTTCGCATTCAAGGCACAAATAATAAGTGGCCAAGCGAAAGTAGCCTTCTGATACCGGGTTGTCCTTACAGCTCTCCTTCAGGTCAACCAGCTGGTGAATGAGATTTGCAAGCTCCCCTCACAGCTATGCCCTTAGCTGCCAAACACCTGCTTTTCGGTTGTGGATAACCCTCTGGAACCCCATCTTTCCCAGAAGATGGATGCAAAAAGAAGTTCAGCCTGTGGAACCAGCCACGTCTCGTTTGAACCTGACTCCTACCACGTGGAGTTTGGTCAAGTATGTAATCTCTCTGCACTTTTTGTCTCTTGACTATAAGGAACAGCTGATGAAGGCTCACTCACAGAGACATGTAGAGGAATAAGCGAAGCCACAAATCTGAAGTGCCCACAGCAGTTGCTATGCAGAAGGCACTCAGTGAATCTCAGCTGTTTGGTCTCTCTTCCTTAGCCATTTGACATCTTGATCAAGCAATTAAGAGTGAAGTGAAAATGTTCATGTATATAAAATGTATGTATATATCATGTATATGTGCATACATACAAATACGTGTGCATATACTTCTATATGTGTGATACATGAACAAAACAATATTTTTAATTAATGCCCACCTCTGTGAATTTGTGAGAGATCCAGTCATTCTTGTATCTATTTTAGTATATGTTCTAGAAATTCCTTCTCTTTTTTCTCTTTTTCACACCCCAGGAAAGCTGGGCACCCCATGCAAAGTGGGGCACTCTCTCTTTGCACCCCATGCAAATTTGGGCACTCAGTAAATGCTTTTGATGAGGAGAATAGGCTTACCATCTCAAAGTGTGGGTAATTTGAGTCATAGAAAGGTTAAATAGCTTGCCTGGAGCTACCCAAACTCCTTGTGCAGCCAATAAGCCAGGACACTAAGTGAATTCTTCTTTCCTGCATCTTATTCTTCGATACTTTGTAGGTAATTCATAAACAAAGTCATGTCTTTTGGTAACAAAAGACGTGTCTTCCTGGCTAAATTAAAGTTTGGGTAACCCGATTCGTTCTCTTAACCCAACAGAACGAGCAATTAATTTCCTTCTCATTTTCAGCAATGAAAATGTTGTCACATTTCACTCGTGCTCCCTGAATTATTAGATTTTGGTTCTTGTTTCCACACTCTTTATATGCACAAGTCAAGTGTAACCTGAAAGACACTTGCAGTGAAATGGCTCATATCTGAGAAACTTGTCTTATTCCCTCTTAACTCCTCTTTTGCTTAATGGGCTTATTGGTATTTTCGTAGGATCAAGTCGGTGTCGATGCAGCCTGAGGACGCATTTCGGCTGACAGCCTTGAACTTTGAGACAAGAATCTCTGAAAAAAGGTGAGAGGGAATCTGTAATTAACACCCTAAGCCTGGGAATGAAAACAAAGAACAGGAAGCTTGTACAATGCATCTGGCTGTCAAAACAAAATGAAATCAAAATCCCCAAAAGCCCAAGAAGCAGCCCAGCCTCATACTGCTGGGCTCCGCCCCTCTCTCATGCAGAAACTAGGGGCCCTGCCCGGACCACAGAGGAATGTTTCTTTTGGAAGCAGTCAATGACACCACCTTCTGCAGAAATTGTCTACCCAGGACACCGTAGTGCCTCTGGTTAGAGCTGCTTCCAAATCCTCACTGGTCTTCAATTCCCTAGAAAGGGCTTGCAAGCTTCCCGGTAATTGTGGCCAGGTAAAAAACAATCACACTGGAAAAAAGGATCCTCTAAAGAATCCCCGAAGTCAGGCCCGGCCACTGTATCTGTTTTTAGAGGTAAGTGAGAAATCTGTGTTACACTTTGGGGAAACCTCGTTGGTAAAAGCCCAAGCTAGAGTTCTTTCTTTTAAGAAGTGATATATTTCAGAATCAGAATATGACTTTGAACACAGCCCAGGAAATCCGGTATCGTACAACAGAGAATCTCCACCCCATTTTTTTTTTTTTTTTCACAGAAACGTTAACACCAGAGTTTAAGGTCGTCTGAAGATTTAGTACTTTTCTTCGCATCCCTGTCTGGAATGCTTGCCGCCCTTCTCTCTGATAAACTTGTGTTCTTTTCTGCATATGTGAGCTAGTCTGAAACTTTATCATTTGAAACAAATATTAATGGAACCCCTGCATTCAGCCAGGCATGGTCCTAGGAGCTGGAGATCCAGAGGTAACTTTAAAAAGCAAAATCCCTCTCTTTAGAGAAGAGTCACCATGTCAATCTATCAAAACCCAATTGCTCTACTGAAGGTTCACAAAACACATCCATATATTTACACTTGGCTCTGATCGTACTTCTCTGATCATTTTGGAGCTGCTGTCCTGTCTCACCCTGACCATAAATTCCTCAAGTGCAAGACCCACAGGCTCTTTTGATCCCTCTCAGTGCCAAATACAGACACATGCCCATCGTGACCACTCAAAGCTCACAATAAGCATCCCAGGCATTCAGATATTATCTAAAGATCCTACTGACATTTCCGTGACACGTAGAGAGAACACTGTTGGGCTTGTCATTTATATTCTTGGACCTTGTGTCTGGGTTCTTACAGATGGGCCAAGGAAACAAAGCCAGTGGTCAGGCTGAGACAGGATTGCGAATCTTTGGTTTTCCATCCAAATTTCTGAGCTAGAGAGAAAAAAAATGGGGTGGAGATTGTCTCAAGCATCCGAAAGTGTTGTGACGAAGACTGATTGTGTAAGAGCCCAAAGTGAAATGTTATTGGTAATAGTGACACCTACATATGATTAGCACTTTACGCTTTCCATTTATTCATTCATTCAAAAACAAATAGCACCACACGCCAGACCTGCAAGAACAGGGCTACCGTGGTAAGCAAGATCAATACTGCCTGTTGTACTAGGCAGTATAGCCTAAAGTGTCAACTCCACACTGGAGCTTGCTACAAAATGCAAGGTAACATAGTTAACTTCTCAAGCTTCATAATAGTGTTGAAAATATTAGCCACACTGGGGGTATAGCAGTCAGGGTTCAACATAAAGGGATTTATTTCAATAATTGGCTTGCACCATTGTGCGGGCAGGTGAAACAAGGGTCAAGTCCCTAGGGCAGCTCTCAGGAAAGGAAGGAGCAGGCTGGAACCCCATGGGCAAGAGCTGGTGCTGGCTGTCCACCGACAGGCCACCGTCCAGAAGGAAGAACCAGAGGTAAAAGAGCCCAATTGCACACCCCTCGCTGTTTGGAATCTCTGAGCTCAAAGAAGGCCTAACAGATCTTGTTAAAGGCCTTCCAAATGATGAAGTCAGGCCTACCTTGGATAATCTCCTCTTTGATTAGCTCAAAGTTGGGGCACCTGGGTGGCTGAGTCCAACTTTGGCTCAGGTCAGGATCTCACAGTTCGTGGGTTCGAACCCTGCATCGGGCTCTGTGCTGACAGCTCAGAGCCTGGAGCCTGCTTCAGATTCTGTGTTTCCCTTTCTCTCTCTGCCCCTCCCTTGCTTGTGCTCTCTCTCTCTCGCTCTCCAAAAATAAATTAAAAAAAAACATTTTTATTAGCTTGAAGCCAACTGATCAGGGACTTTAATTCCATCTGCAAAGTCCCTTCACAGTAGGACCCAGACTGGTCTTTCATTGAAAAACTGTGAGTCCAGCTCTCGAGAGAAGGTCGCTCATAGCCTGCCCTCATCCCCCCAATGACAGCGAGTGAGAAAGGGGGATCTGGGTGACACAGGACCAAATCCCAGTCAGGGAGGCTCATCGAAAAGACGTCCTATGGGGTTATTGTGAAGATTAAGGCGATGACATATGTAAACTGTCTGGAGTACACATAGTTACTAGAATTACTATTTAGCAGATGAGAAAATCAGGCTCAGGACAAAAAAAAAAAAACGTGAGCACATAATAGTTGGTCTGTAGAGCTGAAACGACAACCTGGTTTTCCTCCTTCAGAAAACTGTTCTTGCCGTGGTCACTAATCCAAAACTTGTGTTCCTTTCCCGTCTGTGTGCGATCACAGGTGCACAAGTTAAAAGGGAAAAGTGAGTGATAGCTGTAAGTGTGAACAGGTTTGCGGTGAGGTGGTCAGTCACCTTGGAGTTTCCGGGGAGAGTCAGATAAGGCAGGGAGATCCCAGGCCCCAGACGTATGCGTGGGATTATCACACGTATGAAGCCTCGGACACTCGTACAACACAGGCTATGTGGCCCACGTTTCCCCCTTAATAACTCGTCTTTTCTTTGCGAGCTTCTGGAGCGGACTCTAATGTAAACTGTTTTCATTGTTCTCTCTCGATCTTCTTTAGAAACAGGATTTCACTTTGGGAATGCTTTATTACTTCCTTCCAGTTGACTAGTCTTAGGCAACAGATTCAAAATTGATGAGAAGCCTTTCAATGATTCAAGACCACATCGTGTCTGGGTAGGTAGGAGTGTTGTATGGGTGGATAAAAACGAGCAACAAACACTATTTCTCTACCCACTATTCTTAGTGCAAAGTAAACACATGCAAAAGCACACAGAACTTAAATTGTCAACACAAATTAATCCTCTTGCTGTAACTCTGACAGGGAAACTGAAGAGGCAATATACCTTACTGGGGTTCAGCATCCCCCCACTAGACAGGGCCCGGAACATTGATCTGCTAGAACACAGCTGACACAAGCCAGGCGTCCACTCGATCTAATCTCACTCATCTTCCTCTGGCTCACATCAGCCTTGTGCAGCTGGTCTTTCAAGTGTCCACATTCTAGGGGCTCCTGGGTGGCTCAGTTGGTTGAGCATCTGACTTCAGCTCAGGTCGTGATCTCACACTCTGTGGGTTCGAGCCCTGCGTCGGGCTCTGTGCTGACAGCTCGGAGACTAGAGCCTACTTCGGATTCTGTGTCTCCCTCTCTCTCTGCCCCTCCCCTGCTCATGCTCTGTCTCTCTCTGTCTCAAAAATAAATAAACATTAAAAATAATAATAATAATAATAAATAAATAATAAATTATAAATAAATAAAATTATAAATAATAAATAAATAAATAAATAATAAATAATAAATAAATAAATAAAAATAATAATAAAAATAAATAAAAATAAATAAATAAATAATAAATAAAAATAATAATAAAAAAATAATAATAATAAATAAAAAAACAAAATAGCCACATTCTAAGAGGTCAGTCAAAATGGTACCCCAAAGTCATACACTCTCCAGTGATGCATTGATAGACTTCCGTTCTTTAAAGCTGAATTCAACCATCTGCAACTCACCAAACAAATACTCATTAAGCTCCTCTTAAGTGTCAGCAGTTCTTTTTGATCCTGAGATTACAGCTGAGATTTTGATCCTGAAATTACAAACAAGGCTCCTGCCCTCATGAGCCATACATTCTAATGAAGGTGCAGAGACATTGTAGGAGGGAACAAACAGGAAACCATTCAAATTGTGGAAAGGGCTGCCAGTCCAGAGTGATACAATCAGGAGTGATCATGGCTCCGGGTTGTTCCCATAAGCACGGTTGCCTCCCCCTCGGATGAAGGGGATCATTTGTCAGAAATAGCAAGAATTCCATACATCTCATGCATTTCGTTCAGAAGTTGCATCCTTAAATATGACACTACTCATTTAAAAAAAAATGTATATATTCACCAAAAAAGTCAGCATTTAAAACAGTTATCTAACACAGCACTTGTCAAACAAGGAGGTAACTTTTTTTTTTTAATTTTTTTTTAACGTTTATTTATTTTGGAGACAGAGAGAGACAGAGCATGAACGGGGGAGTGTCAGAGAGAGGGAGACACAGAATCCGAAACAGGCTCCAGGCTCTGAGCTGTCAGCACAGAGCCCGATGCAGGGCTCGAACTCACGGACCGCGAGATCATGACCTGAGCCGAAGTCGGCCGCTTAACCGACTGAGCCACCCAGGCGCCCCAAGGAGGTAATGTTTAAAAGGTGTCTGTTTTACAATCATTGAACACTGAACATCTGGAAATTGAGAGCAGACCACAGTGTAGACAAAAGTAGAGATGCCTGTGTGAAGAAAATAGAAAACTGCACGCCTGTGTGCCCTGAGAGATGGAGTCTAGCTAGACTCAGCAATAATTCTCCAAATTATGAAAACCGTGAGTCTTTGCACAGAAATGAGGACACTTTCTAATGGGCTAGTTAGGAAAGAAGACACTTGTGTTGTTCCAGTGGCTACTAGGGGAGTGACAGATTGATATTGGTAACAGACTACGGAGCTCAATTTTGTTTCTTACTAAATCTACACGATTCTGATGTATATTTGCAGCCTACATCCTCAGAAATTTTCCTTTCAGTGGCGACAGGATATTAACAGTCAAACCATTTTATACATGACAAGCTTGACTTTACTTTTTTCAATCCAGTGTATTAGCCCATTCATCAAAAATATACAGAAAAGGCAGCCTTCTCCGCTGTATGGAAGACACATAGCAACGTGGTTGCTGCAAAACGTTGAGCTCAGCCAAAATTCAAAGAATTAATTCTCAATTTTCTTTGCCACAATTACTTACACACTTCTCATCTTTTTAAAATATGCCAACCCCTTTACCTCACGTCAAAAATTTGCTTTAAATGGTCCCCACAGGATTTCCTCTAGACACGTAAATTCCTTTTGCCGTGTTAGATTCGGTTGGGGACTATGGAATGAGTCAACTCGGTAGTAAATGCTTTGCCTATCCTATCTCATTTAATCTTTTCAACAACTCTGGGAGAGGTTCAGCACCCTCCTCCTCGTTTCTATTCTATGCATGAGAAAGGTCAAATAATTTGTTCAAGTCCAAAAAGCTGGCACAAGACGGCACAATGGGTTTTAACTACAGTTAGTCTTTTGACTAAAAAAGCCCGGGAAAATTCTATAACTACCCACCTAAATTTCACGAATACTTTCAGCTATATATTAGAAATGCATATTTATCTACCTATATTTCCCCTGTTAGCTCCCTGTGCGTGGAGGACATGCCTGATATTTCCTGGCAGACAGGGGTTTCTATAAGAGCAACTAAATAGCTACCATAGAACCTACCATAACCTTCTACGACCAGCGGAATCATCATGGACACTGTTGAAGATCTTCTTAGGTACCTTGGATCATGCTAAGTGCTTTAATTCATTTCAAAATCAAATCCTCAAATTAATCAACTAATGTGAACACCAGTAGTATTCTTTTTTTTTTTTTTTTTTTAATGGGACAACAGGCTCACGGAGGATTCTTTCTAAGATAATAAGACAAACACATGAATAAATTAATCAATATTAAGGAGCACGTGGGTGGCTTAGTCGGTTAAGCATCAGACTTCAGCTCAGGTCATGATCTCGTGGTTTGTGAGTTCAAGCACCACATGGGGTTCTCTGCTGTCAGCGCAGAGCCCACTTCGGATCATCTGTCCCCCTCTCTGTCTGCCCTTCCCCCACTTGCTCTCTCTCTCTTTCTCTTAAAAATAAGTAAACATTTTAAAAAATTAATTAATATTAAGTACAGAATTTTATGTTCCAATTTTATAGAAGCTACTGAGGAAGGCGAACAATGGGAAGGCAACCTGGAGGAAAAACCTGAAGGTTTTGGTGGCTCCAAATGATACAAAAGCAGAGAAACAGTCCATGAGGCAGCGGCAGGCTTGGTTTATGTAAGAAAAGCAAAGAGGCCACTATGGCTTTGCCAGAGGAAGCAAAGGGAAGAGTTAAAAGCCGTGAGATCAGAGATGAACCACAGGGCTCTTTTTGGCTTTGTCAGAGTTTGTGAGCACTTGGGTTTTCGCCAGGAGACACGTGGAAGCCATCAGAGGGTTTTGAGCAGATGATTGTCACAGTGGGACTTGTGTTTTTAAATAAGATCACTCTGGCAGCATGTTCAAGGTAGACTTTTAGAAGTAAGTGCTAAAGTTAGCCCCAGTTAGAGGGCTGTTGTCATAATCCCATCTAGGGATGAGGCCAGTGCAGACCAAGGCCAAGCAATACAAATTTTAAAGTAGTTAGAATATGGACGTTCTGTTTGGAGTTCTGCTAAGGCCAAATTCAAAGGATTTGCTGACTAATTAGACAGGGAGATGCAAAAAAAGGAGTTCCTGTAGAGGACACCCAGTTTCTGGCCTGAGCAACTGGAAGGAGGACATAGGGTGGGGGGAGGAGGGAGGCCAAAAGCAATCCATTGTTAGATAAGTGCACTTGGTCAATAGTTAGTTATACGAGCCAGAAAATCCCGTTCTAGACAGAAAATCAGGGCCCCTTTGCCATCTGGATCGCTTCAGTCCACTGGATGGAATGAGCTCACCAAAAGGATGAGTATATGTGGTGAGGAGAGACCTGAGGGCTGAATTCTCAGACACACCCACAGTCAGAGATAAGAAAGACCCAGAAGCCTCAGCAGAGGAACCAGGGAAAGAGAGGTGGACTTGGGGGAGGAAAAACGAGGAGGGTATGTGTTCCTGGAAGCCAAGTGAAGGATGAGTTCCAAAATGGAGGACGAGATGCCTGTGCCTAGTGCTGAGGATGGGGGAGGGAACACACCCTGGGAGAATGGACACGGATTGGGCCCTGCTGCTGTCACTGGACCCAGACAGTGACTCCCATTCTCGCAGGACCTGAATAGTTAATGGCCATGTGGCTGAAGTGTCTGAGCTCACTGGGGCCTTGGATTTTCTCCCAATTATTAGTACCACCAAAATAGCTGACCTGGGAGAAAGAGTGGTCCTTCTAATGGCAGATTTGCAGTCTCTGCTGAAGGAGCTGCCTCCAGTTTGAATTATCAGGACTTTTTTTTTTTTTTTAATTTTTTGTTTTAATGTTTACTTATTTTTGAGATAGAGGGAGACAGAGTGCGAGGGGGGGAGGGGCAAAGACAGAGGGAGACACAGAATCCGAAGCAGGCTTCAGGCTCTGAGCTCTCAGCAAAGAGCCCGTCGCGGGGCTCGAACCCACCAATTGTGAGATCATGACCTGAGCCGAAGTCGGCCGCTTAACCGACTGAGCCACCCAGGCGTCCCCATTATCAGGCCTTTTTTATTAGATGTTTGTTTTGGTGTTTATGTGAGTGTGTAAATGTGCGCGTGTTTTAATTTCCAAACCAGAAGGGAGCCTGGGTGGCTCAGTCAGTTGAGCTTTCGACTTCCGCTCAGGTCATGATCTCACGGTCTGTGAGTTCCAGCCCCCCCCCCCCACCCCCGTCGGGCTCTGTGCTGAGAGCTCGGAGCCTGGAGCCTGTTTCAGATGCTGTGTCTCCTTTTTCTCTGACCCTCCCCCGTTTGTGCTCTCTCTCTGTCTCAAAAATAAATAAACATTAAAAAAAAAATTAATTTCCAAACCAGAGCTGCTTTGATCCTAGGAAAGAGAATATTCAGCCTTCCAACCAGATGAATACTGCTGCTAAGCCCTATGTTTGTTTTTCTCCTCCCCCGCTAGCTTAAATTCTACTGAGGCCAATTAAACTGCCTACACCCGCATCAAACACAACATACACTATCTCGACATGTAGGTGATTATAAACAACCAACTGTATTTTAGCATAAGTACTGAGCCATACACAGGGTGTTTTCACTTTACCGAACTGTCTTGTGAGTAGAAACACATTGTAACTTGCAGTGTTCTCGGGCTCTCGGGAATCTGGCCATTAACCACAGGAAGACACCTGCACAGAGCTTCCTCCTCATAATTAGTGAGGTCAAATCATGTATGTGTTTTTCGGTTCTTGTCCATTTTCTGAGTCCCGATGATTTAGTTTAATGTATGACTCACTCACGAAAGTCATTATTAAAAAAAAAAAAAAAAAAAAGTAAATAAAACATTTTAGCGATGTCTGAACACTCCGAGCAAAGTAATTCCTGCTGGGGGAAAAAAAATGAGGCCAGAAAGTTCTTAAGAGTATGAAAATATAGACGTTGGTATACCTCACAGGAATACTATCTCAACCTACTCTAAGTAGGGCAGGCATATTGGAAAAGTATGTTTTTATTGAAAAATTGCCTCTATTTAAAATGCTGGAAAGGGTTAGTGTGTTAAATAAGGAAATCATAATATTCCTAAGCTGCGTCTGAATCCACATGACTTTCCTCCTTTGTTATTTAGGAAAAAAAAACTGTTGGTTAACTTTGTAGATATGCAAAAACTGGCAGGAAGAAATTCTGAAAGCACTTAAACCGCTAACCTGCAGACAATAACCGACAGGGTGACCAAGGTAATGAGGAACTGGTGGCTGTAAGGAAAGCCCAACATGCCTCTTTTCGCTATTCTTTTCGCTAAGTGAAAATTAGATGATCTGATAAGTGAGTAAACGGTGGTGCGTTGATGGGGTGTTACTGAGTGCTGATGTGTGCCAGGAAGAGGGCTACCCATGCAACCTCGGGCATTCACACCACTTCCAGGCTCCAGAGCGCATTCAAACAAAGTTTCTTGAAGAATGCCCATCCATTCATTGATTCACTTACTTTCTCAATCATCCTCACCCAACACTAGACAGAAGGATACCCGGAGGCCGGGGAGGGAGACATTTTATCCCCTTCTGCTATTTTCTTGCACATTCCATGTGGGCACCTACAAGGACGCATGAACACAAGGTGCACAAAAGCCAAGTTTGCCTGTTCTTATCTCAAATGTCACTTCTTCCCTGACCCCTCCACTCTAAGTTGCTTTTCCATGATTTCTTCCTGGTTCTCCTTTATGATCCTTTATGGCATTATCACAAATTATGATTTTTCTATAACATCGGTGCGTGAATTTATTTCATCGATGTGTCCCCCTACTAGAGGCAACAACCATGAGGACACAGAGCTCATTGGATTTGGTCACCACTCTACACTTTCTGCAAAGCAAGGCACCTAGAACACACATCCAATCAACTGGGTGCTATTAAAACTTATTAATAACAAATACGACAGAATTTCTTTCTAGACATTGCCCTTTGTTTGCTAGAAAATTTGTAGTACTTTTATCCCTTATGCCTCCAATGATACGTTTCCTCTCCATTTGGCTTTTATTCCATATAACTTGCATTGACTTAGATTTTTTTTCCCCCAGTATCTAAATATCCAATGCCTCCTGAATTTAGAGGTGTAGCGTTTCTTTCTCCTTTCTCTTATGCCTTATTACAGTCCCAGGTACAGTCGCTTAAATGCTTGAGAGAGAGAAAAATAGAGGACTGAGTCTGGGTGGCTCAGTCAGTTGAGTGTCTGACTTTGGCTCTGGTCATGATCTCACGGTTCATGGGTTCAAGCCCCTCATCAGGCTCCGTGCTGACAGCACAGAGCCTGCTTCAGATCCTCTGTATTCCTCTTTGTCTGCCCCTCCCCTGTTAATGTTCTCTCTCTCTCTCTCTCTCTCTCACTGTCTGTCTCAAAAATAAACCAATCAATCCTTATAACTTCATGCCATTGAACCTCAGCACTGAGCAGAGGTCTCAGCCCACACCATGCTGTTAGCCCTCTGCCAGTCTCTTGCTACTCCCAGTAGCCTCAAGGCCCAGCTCTGCCTTGCCTCAGCATCCAGCATCGCTTTGGCTATCCAAGGGTGCATTGCAACATTCCCACTTTTCCTACACTTGCTGCTTTACTTTCGTCGGCTCCTAGTTGCCTCATTTTCAAACTATTTTCATCAGCGTATGTCATCTCAAAATTCATGGCATGCTAAACTTTTAAATTTGTGTGGCTGAAGAGAAGGTATACAGAGATGAACCTATGTATATTTGCGTTCTGTCAGTGGGGAGATCACATTTTCCGACACTTGATGAGGTCTAGATGCCGAATGTTTCCAACCTATGGGTTCATTCAATGTTCCTTCAAAAACAGTAGTTCTTTCTTATTGCTTATTTGCACTGTTAAACCTGTCACCGTACCAACAGTGGGGTACCTACCAGGTGCTGGGTGCCACAGCAAACATGCCAGAATTGACATACCCCGACAGACACTGACCTTCAGTTTTTGTCATACCACGCTGTCTTGGTTTCCCCCATACCCAGTAGACATCTCAAAAGACATCTAGTACTTGCCCTACCTCCAAGGTGCCAACAATCACCCAGTTGCTCAAGCCAAAAAACTCCAGTATATCTTTGATTCCTCCCTCTTCCTATTGATTAATGATCAAGTTTTATGGCTTTTATTTCAAACACCATCTGGAATCTGTCCACCTTCTTTAACTTACAACCAACTATTGCCCTACACCAGGCCAGCACCCCACTTGTACTACTCAGCCAGGTCTCTGTTTCTGCAGTTGACCTCCGTAATCTGTTCTTCATATAAGTAACTAGACAGATATTTAAACAGAGTGATCATGTCTTTCCCTTGTTCATGACCCATCAGTTCCTCTCTGTTGTTTTTAAATTAGATCCGAACATCTAACTACAGCTTACCAAGACCGTGACACTTGGCCTCACCTCCACGTCTCCCCTCCCTGCATCCACCCCCTCCTTCCCTCACCCTGCCAACATCCCTCCAGCTTCTTGTATATCAAGGTCCATTCTCTCTCCAAGGTTGGAAGGATGAGGAAGGTGAACAGTTCTGCATCAAAGAGTAAAACACACTTAAACTTGGTGTTGAACTTGAAGCTTCATTTCCTTGTCTTGTGCGTAATAACACGTCTGTGTTTGTCTCTGACACAACTGCTTACTCAAAGTCAGAACTGGGGTCTTCTTGTTCCCTATTACCCCTTGGCACCTCAAGAGCTTGTTAGGTGAATAAATAAATGAACTAATGAGTGAATCAACACCGATACATAGGCACCCATCCGTCAGGACTTTCCCTACCTTTAGATGAAAGGTGGGCACTGCTTGTTCTCCTTCCCCCCAACACTCTCTCACGTAGCTGAGGTAATACTGAGTAGGAATCACTGGACCTGGACTCTGTTGATATACTAAATGTGTAACTTTAAACAAAATGTACTTCTCTTGAAGCCTCGAATCCTTAATTGTGAAATGAAGGATTTGGAATAGATTGGTGGTTTTCGAAACTTTCTAAATGAAACAAAAGTTGTGAAACAAAATTATATAATGAGCTGTAATATGTGAATCATTTAAAAATGCTGCTGCCTCGGTTGAAGGGGCTGGTGTTCTTGGAGCCCTGCCAATCAGTAAACTCCTCTGTCCCTGCCTTTGGGGAGCCAGAGGCACCTCCATAGATGCTCTGCAAAGCCCAGTTCAAAAGCCACTGGACTCAAAAGTCTCTGAGGCCCCTGGTAGATTTCACATTTCATGAGTCCAACTCTGAAATAAACAACAGATGTTGCCAACTAAAGCCGAATGAAATGTATTCATGCACTCCTTTAAAAATTAAATGCAAGACTTTTCTCCTCCTTAAAAATCAAGCAAAATTCATTGCTTGGAATGCTGACAGAGTATACAAAGAGCCTTTTAAATGCTAAAGAACATTCATAAATGACTTTGTCACAAAGTGTTATAAGATTTTGCAAAATGGAGCTTATGTAGGTTTTTGCTGACTTGAAGTGTTATTGATTAGAAAATACCTTCCACCCTCGGGGCCATGCGTGCCTCAGAAGGTTTCAGATCCAGGAACTTAAGTCGGCTCACCTATGTACTGGAAAGGTCAACCCGCCATGGAAACCCCATTAAAACACACGCGCACATTCACTCCGTTTGGAGGTTCAGAGTGGCAGATCCAATCTCACCCAGAGCCACATTGCAGCCTCCAGGAGGCTGATGTAATTCTCCTGTGATTCTGTGGTTTAAATGGAATTGATTATTTTAAAATATTAGATATGGCATTGCTCGCTTTTTCACATTGAATTAAGCTCTCCTATACATAGAGCTACAAACTAAGTAGACAAATACACAGAGTTGCACACACAGCCTCTCTCTCATACATATGTATGTGCACACACCTGCGCATGGGCACACACATATAAAGAAGAGATAATATTAATAGCTTACATATGTGTAAGGATTTACATTTATGCAACACTTCATAGATAGCAGCTCGTTCAATCCCCCTAAGAACTCTGTAAGCTAGGTACTTAAGAGCTTCTACGTGTGAAAAAACAATGCACTGAGTGATTTTCATAAATGTATCTCGTTTAATTGTTCCCATATTTCAGATGAAAAGATGGAGACTCTGAAAATCCCAGTGACTTATGCAGCATTGCAATGCCGTTAAGGGCAGATCTGTAAATACAAGCCAGGACCCTCAACTGTTGAGGGCAACAACGTTCCTCTATCACACAGGTTCAGCTAATGCCATGACAGAATGTGGGTTTCTTCTGTATCGAAGTTTGCTCTGTCAATACAAATACAAAGCTTTTTGTAGAACAACTGTTCTGCATTGCATTTGTAATGCTAGAGCTACATTTACACAAGTCCATTCATGTCCACTCCCCAGGCTCTCCCTTGGGTTGGATGGCACCATCTATGACGAGCTGGCTGAAGCCAGCTGCCAATGGGGTCACCTAACATTTGATGTCTGGACCTTGACTTCATTCTTCCCAGTGCCCATCCAGAGTAAGATGCTTCTGATTAGAGAAATGACACTGGTGCAGTGGTTTGCATCCTCTTCCAAACATCCCACCTTCCCAGTAGAACGGTAGCCTCGATCTCTTGTTTTCCATTTCCTCTACTGCAGTTGACATTGTATTTTCCCTTCAATGTGATAAGATATACGATCTCCCCTGTCTCCTTAATTTATAGCTGGCAAGATTAGCCGACTGGTCCTGTAGGAACAAGAGAGATGTGATGATTAGCTTTCGTGGTTTAGTAACTTTCTCCTGCTGGGTCTCATTAATAGGACATCAACCAAGAAATTTTGTTCACATATAGCTTAAGCCCATTGTGCAGAATCTCAAGAGGCTGCCACAGCCTGGAAGTTATAAAAATGATCCTGGATTAAGCTGTTCTGTGAGGAAAGAATGAGAATCACCCAAGATAAACTACCAGTCCTGTAACTAAATGGTACAGGGCTTCTATGGAGGAAGAAAGACAAATGATTTCCTTGATCACAAATCTCTCGCTCTTGTAGGAAACCTATTCTCCAACTCTGAGACCATGTTATTGGAGGAACACATCTGCCACGGGCTCAGTTCTAATGAAGAAAGAGTTCAATACAGTGGGGATGCATCCTCTCCGTGGTCCCATTCATCCTGGGGGCAGCTGTTCTGACCACTTCCTGCATCAGTGACTCCCCTCTGTGACTGTTGTTCTTTGTGGAAGGTGATTCTTCCTAGGAAATAGGACAAGGCAGGGTACCCAGAGACGTGGTGCCACAATCCTTCTTTTGGTCCCAAAACCTACCAAGGGGCTTTTGACACATCTGACATGTACTCTGGGACTCAGTTTATCCATAAAGTGGAGTTAACAGAGCCGCCCACGGTTCTTCATACAAAATTAAATGTGCAGTGGCTATAAATGTCTGCATATTCCTGGAAGAATATGATGCTATAATTGTGATTGTCTCCAAGCAAGATGCTTTCTTGAGTTTAATTCTTCTTGCTGGAAGAGAAGAATTGACATACTATTGGCTTCTAAAGTGAACTTGAACCCTGAAGCCACCATCTGGGCAAGGACTTGTAGCTATGCTGGGAGCCAACTGGGACACTTGTTCTAGATGAATCTAACATCTTGTACACATGTGAAGTAATGATTCACACATTGCAACTCTCCCCTCCATGGTGACTCTAGCACTTTACTTCTCAACTGAACTCATTGACATCCCCACCCAGTTTCTGGCCATCACTTCAACAGAGGTCAACCAAGTCCCTCCAGCAGAAAAAGTGCAAAGAGAGAATGGGGGAGCAGAAACCCAGGAGAGCAAATTAGAGGTGCCATGATAACAACAAAAACATCTCAGAAAAGAAAATTGCGATTCTTCTTCCTCTGTTGGCCTGGAAACAAGCACATTCAGTCACGATTATGGTGAACATATTCTCCATCCAAAGACTGTTGGAACAAATAGTCTCACCAGGAACCTTTGTGTGCCACTTCTGAGGGTGAAATATGGTGTTGCAGATATAGTTTGAGTCCTGAAATATGAATGTCTAGAACACACAGATAGATTTGGAGTCAATGGCAAAGTAGGTTGACAAATGGCACTGTCCCGAAAACCCAAAGATATATGTTTCACTGAAGTCATATTCTCAGCATACAAGTACGATTTTATATCAGTGCAGTAGTAGGGAGAAGTGACTAATCGACTTTGAGCACTCAATCTCTCCAGGCATCAGTTTCCACAACCAAAATACAAGGGGATACGTTAGATGATCTCCAAGGTTCTTTCCTGAGATAATATTCTGTAATTCTATAATTTGTCCTCTATGCTATAACGGTCTTGCTTCAAAAGCATAGTGTGTGCACACATATGCACAGACACGCATGTACACACACAGAGTCATTCACACACTCGCAAGTGTGGCATTTGACTTCTATTCCATTTCTATTGTGGCAAATACACACTACCCTTTTTCCTCATGCATTGGTCTTTCAATCAGAAATACACCCCTAGGTCTTTGCCCAGTGAGATAATAAGATGATGTCTAAATACTCAATAAGTAACCCAAAAACACACTTGCTCAGCCCTCTGGGCTTTGGGCTGTGACAACTCTCTCTGGCTTGCATGTCAGTGTGTACCTCCACAATGAAATGACAGCAGCCAATCCCAGATCTCCCAGCTCCCAGAAGTTTAGCCAGCAGCTAAACAAAGCCACCCTCTCCACTTGCCAGCAAGAGAGAAATTAATGACATCAGTAAATTAATATTCAACAGCCTACTTGTTCTTATTCAAGGTCGTTAGCTTCTCTAACCTCAGTTTCTCTAACTGTAAGTGGCCATAATAATAGTATCTATCTCATAAGACTGTCCTGAGGAACAAATAAAATAATGTATATAAAACGTTGTATCTGCTATCAACTTGTCAAGCTATTAAAACAAGCCTAAGACTCCAAGAGCAGCCTTTGTCTTCAAGAACTCTTGATATTTGTGGAGTACCTGGGTAGCTCAGTTCTTTGAGCTCTGACTGTTGACTTTAGCTCAGGTCATGGTGTCCTAGTTCATGAGTTCAAGTCCTGCTTTGGGCTCTGCATCAACAGTGCAGAGCTTACCTGGGATTCTCTCTCTCTCCCTCTCTCTCTGCCTCTCCCCCACTCTCATGTCCCCCCCCCCGCCTCTCAAAATAAATAAATAAACTTAAAAAAAAAAAGAGCTATTGATATTTGTATCAATTTATCCTCAGACAATCAGCCACTGACTTCCCAATCTTGAATGCCCCGGTTCCACAGTTAGGTACCGTCCCACCAACTGACTGCAGAAACAGCTACAAGAGAGAAAGACAGACCTCGTCTGTTGGAACCCATGCCTACAGAGACAAGTTATTTCAGATGTCCTAGTATCCTCACAGCTAGGAGAGATATTTGCTTTTGCTGAGTGGACCAGTGATTTCTCTTCTTATAGACATAATACACTGATCAAAATGTAGACAGAGCTCTATTTAGCAGGATAATTATTGCCATTTATTTTTAATAGTAAAAAACTTGAATGCAGAAAGATTTCTAAAGAATGTGATATCGATTTTATGTGCCAAATTTGCTAGGTCATGATGCCCAGTTATTTGGTCAAACACTGGTCAAGATGTTGTTGGGAATGTATTTCTTAGATGTGATTAACATTTAAATCCGTAGACTTTGAGTAAAGCAGATTACTGTACCATAAAATACTATAATGTGGGTGGGCCACATTCAGTTGGCTGAATGCCTTAAGGGCAAAGGCCAATTTTCCTGAAGAAGAAGCAATTTTGCCCCAAGCCTGCAACTTAGAAATCCTGCAGATTTCAGACTCAAAACAGAAATATCTACTCTTCCTTGAACCTGCTCTACAGATTTTGGACTTGCCAGCCCCCACAGTCATGAGACAATTCCTTAAAAAAGAAACCCTCTGCCTCTCCCTCAATCATTTCCCACCTCCTCTCTTAAAATGGATAGATAACTAGATACATAGATACATAGATACATAGATAGATAGATAGACAGATAGATAGATAATAGATAGATCACCTATCCATCCATCCTGTTGGTTCTGTTTCTCTGCAGAAGCATTACTGATAGCAGGAACGATCACTACTATAAGGTTAAAACATATGAAACTGTTGTTTTTGTAGCTCAAAAAACAATTCAATATTGGCAATTTCATATAGTTTCACTAATACACATACGCATATAGGTTCTAAAATGAAAAAAAGGTGAATAGTTGATCCCTTTGTGAGATTATGAGTGGTTGCACTTTATTCATAGTGTTTAGTCTTTCAATCATCAAAAAAGAATTCATAGTATTTTTAAATCAGAAAAATATAGTTCAATACTTGTCTCCCCCAAGTCTTTTCTTCAGCAGTGCCATAAGGCTCGAAATAGGTTAAGCCATCATAAATCATTAAAGGATTCCTTTTAAACATAACTACTATGTGGTAGCCATTTTATTTATTAACACCTTAGCAAAGGCATTAACTTCCAGGAATGTGAAAGTATGTGACAGACTATTAAATATTGATGAGTGAGGAAATGGTGAAATAATATCCTAAGCAAAATGCCTTGCCTGGGGGAAAGTTATTTTAGGAATGGTACTATGGTGGAATGTTCAAGAAAGGGATATAGGGCCCACAAGGAATTCCCAAGAGGCGGCTGGGAGACTAGAAGAAGAAAGATTGGCTCCTGGAAGGAAGAGAAGCCTCTGAAACCACATACGTCGCATGTTGCTTCCAACCAGCCACGCTTTGGTGGCAAAGGGAATGTGGTCCTGGTGACAGATTCCCATGAAGCAAAGGCAACAGACGCTGGCTTCACTCAAACTCGTCTGGGTTGGTTTGGTTTTCTAAACAGAACCATCCCCAAGACCGATGTGTGGAAAAGACAAATATTACTTTCAACGGAGATCTTAAAAGTAAATACTTGTTGCCATTTTTGTAAGGCATTAGTGTCGTGTCAATAACAGAAAACATTTGCCTGGATTTCAAGAACACCATAACTTCTCTATAATAAGAAAACTCTTCGGGGGTTTTCCTTCTTAATGGAAACCTCCGTCCAAAGCAATGGATGTCTGTTGCTTACGATAAGAACTATAATTCTGGGAGGTTATGAAAAATGATGAACCGATTTGGCTGGAGGAGTCCTGTTTGAGGCCTGCAGGATTCCTTTTAGTAGCTGATCAGTGCCTCTCCCCGGCCCCTTTCCAACACAAGAAACCATCCATTGAAGCACTCTTGCATACCTGGCTGATCTAGCCTGGATGGACCACACTCGTGGCCCACCCTGATCTTGGCCACGTTACTTGGCTTCCACCAATCAGACAGCAGCAGACGCGCACGCATCCTGGCTCCCACTTCTGCTGCTCCACCTTCACCTTGAGATCATGCCTGGGATGCCTGCTGAAGCTGAAGGCCCGGGGAGCAGAGAGGTGTCTCGGTTGCCCTGATTGAGGCCCCAGGTGAGTGAAAAAGGTGAAATAAGATCAGCAGAGCCATCTAACCACTGATAGATCAGAGATAAATGCTTATAGTTGATTCCCAACGAAACATCTATAGTTTTGTTGTTTGTAACACATCACTGCAGCTATAGAGAACCAAGACATGTAGGTAGGGTCTTATTTGTAGTCTTTATTTCACTCCTTATTTCTCACCAAAACCCACCAGTCTCGTCTAACTCCACCAAAGTCCTGCTTGATGCTGTGATTTATATAATTTTTTAAACATTTTTTTTTAAGTTTACTTATTTTTTTTAAGAGAGAGACAGAATGTGAGCTAGGGAGGAGCAGAGAGAAAGAGAGAGGGACACAGAATCTGAAGCAGGCTCCAGCCTCTGAGCTGTCAGCACAGAGCCCGACGCGGGGCTCGAACTCACAAACCGCGAGATCATGACCTGAGCCAAAGTCAGAACCTAGCCACCCGGGCGCCCCTATAAATTTTTTTTTTTTTTAGTGAGTTATAAGAAACAATAAAATTATGCCATTTTCAGATGCTTTATTAGGAACTTTCATGGAGTCAGGAGGACAGAATTTACACATTTCCCACTTGTGATTTATCGATAAGGACAGACTGCTAGATGATAATACTTGAAAGTAACTCTGCAATACTGGGTTTAATGGGTAGGAAGGTACTCCATCCCTGAGAAAGGCAGGAGGAAGGACTCAGTCAGCCTGTGGGGGAGAGGGTTGGGGGGGTGGGTGTTGAAACAGGTGCCAGACAAGCCCTTGTATCAGGGAGGCCAACCTGGAGGAGGAGGGGGAGACGTCTTGAGTTGAAAGGGCACTGGATGGTTGGCAAGATTCTAGGTGCATCCCAGGGACCAGAGACCTTGGAAAGGTTAATGGCGTTACAAAGAATGAAAACAAGGGACAAAATTGTGTTTTCCGGAGTACTTGCAGGGCAGAATCCCCAGCCCCAGCAGGGTGACAGTCAGAGACTCAGTTTTAAGGCAACGAAGAAGTAAAACTTAGCCTGACCTGGATCTTATTGGCAAGAAAACAGAAACTGAGTAATTAGAACCACTGGGCAGTCAGAGCCTGGCCAAAAAAGAGAGAAACAGGAGGATTTGGTGTCCAGCACCCAGAGTGTTAAAAGTCAGGTGACCTTCCTTTCTTTTGCCTTTGCAGGTTTGAAGCAGG
Organism: Acinonyx jubatus; assembly: GCF_027475565.1. Classification (NCBI taxonomy): domain Eukaryota; kingdom Metazoa; phylum Chordata; class Mammalia; order Carnivora; family Felidae; genus Acinonyx; species Acinonyx jubatus. The sequence continues at coordinate 72,756,003 of NC_069380.1, read as the reverse complement.
AAGAAAAATGATAGAAACTGGGCTTCTTGTCCTGGGCTTGAAAAAGTAACTCAGTATGCTGGTTCGGTATTATTGGGGTAACTTTTACATAAAAAAAAAGGTATTGATTTTAAATGTTTATCAGATTTTTTTAAGCAAAATAACAATCTACAAAGGAATTCCAGCATTTTCCAGATCGTACGTAATTCGAAGTCGTACTTACGCTGACGCAGTCTGAAGACAGTTGAAATACTCATTCAGAAAATTCAGACTCTTGAAAACCTTTAATGAATGAAAAAAGAGCTCTGTTTGGCCTACATTATTCTGGTTGACTATCTAAATTGATCAAATGCATCCATCATCACTCAACTTTATACCTCACTCTGTGGCTTGTGTACAAACAAAATCCTCCTAGTGGTTGCTCTAATTGCAGGCAATGAGCTCCAAAAACCAACTGTAGAGTCGTGCAGTCAGATCTTTCTAATTTAATACCTGCAGGCCTTCTAAAACTGGAGGCAAATTTAAATCTAAAGTTAACACATAGCTCCCGGTAGACCTCAATTACTAGACCCGTGTGCGTGTGTGTGCACGCACACGCACGCTTTTCCGCAATTTATTACAAGAAGTACATACAATGTACCTTGCATAAGATTTCCCTGAAAACTATACATCTGATTCATAATTAGTTTTCCCTTATAAACCGGGCTGTAGATTAATCTAATTACATTGCCTACATTCGAATTTTAGCTTTTATTTGCTTCTGTTTGCTTTACTCCAAAGTCTCAAACACATTTGTCAGCTTTATCTGCTGTGGGCAGGGAACGCTAGAGGCCATCACTCAGTGGTTTAGAGCACAAGAGAAACCAAGCTGAAGCTTCCTAATGTAGATGAGAACAACAAAATCAGAGAAAGGGCCCTCTGTTCATGAGAAGACATTTATTTGAACTTCCTTAGCACTCCTGAGGTCAATATTTTTTCTAGGAAATTATAGGAAGGCTCAAGGGAAAGCTAATGCACTATGTTCTAAAGTGGACGATATGTTCCAGAGAATCATTTCTTCCTCAATTGAAGTTCCTGTAAAGGATATCTTTTCGTTAACTTTCATGTAGGCAGACGGGTCGTATGCTGGTCACATCCCAGAAAATATCAGAGGAGCCAGGTAAATTCCACCGTTAATTAATTATACTTATTTGGTGACTCACAATACTCATATTAAAGACAGGCCGAATCAGGCCCTTCCATGGCTCTATTAACCATGCTTTTGATAAGTTCCTATGCTCCGGAAGACCTTGACTCTTATCGTTGCCCATATATCCAACGTCATGTCCTGGTCTGCTTCCTCCAGCTTGGGCCCTCTCCATTTTTGTACCCTGTGATGCTTCCCTGGACATGGATGGAATGAGCCAGACCTTTGGTCTTAACTTTTGACTGCCACCCCCTGACGTGCTATGCGTGGGCTTTTTTCTTTTCCCTTCCCCACTACTGGCTCCTGTTTTACTGCCAGCATACAATGCGGTCAATATCATTTGGGGCTGTTCGAACTCTTCACGGCAACCAAAGCTATCCTTGTCTGAAAACTAAAGCAAGATGTAGCTTGAAACAACCCTATGCCACCAAAGTCAAGTTCGGGTAGAGGGAAGAAAAGCAGGAACGACATCCCCAAATGATGGCATGATACCCAGGACAGTCAGATGTTTCTTCTGGGAGGGAGTAGAGCAATACTCCCTCCTTTTTCCTAGAAACCATGGTATATGAGGCAATGTAGGGATGAATCTGGATACCCTACAAAAGTCACTAAACGGCTCACACCTTGCAATGACTGGTGATGCCTGAAGCCCCTTGAAGGCGTCACCAATGCAGCCCGGCATCACCAACGCGTCCTGCGCAAGGCGGCACCCAGTAGGACCTCAGTAAGCATTTGGTTACTTAGTCCTTTCCTCTAGAAGAGCCGCCATTACCAACGGACATATTCATGATTTTTCGGTTTGATTTCTTTTGTGAGTTGTTTGGAAATAAACTCTATTATTTTGTTTTTCTTATTGGAAAAGTAATATGTAGTCATTACGTACATTTGAAAAGTATATTCATGCTAAGGTACATCCCTGTGTATTACTCACTTTGCCACTGGAGTATCATCCACAACTTGCTGTGTCATTAAATGTTCTCCTACAGCGTGGCTAGAAGCTGCATAGTATTCCGTCACTTGAGCTATCACTAGTATTTTATTCAGTTGCAAGTAGAACAGAGTATGGCTCAGAATAATGGCTTCCTATATATTTTTCAATGAATAAGTGAATTTAACAGACATTTAGTTTTTCTCCACTTTTCTCTAGTAAACATAACACTTCCGTGAACACGTTTGTGGTTGAATCCTTGTGCGCACATGTCAGTCTTCCAGGGGATGAATGCCTGAAGGTTAAAAACGCTGGCCGAAGAGTACAAATCCGCTGGGTTTTAATCCCATCGTTCTAAAATTCTCAAGACGGCGAAGGCCCCACAACACAGAAACAATCCACATTATTCAAAGGTGACAACTGTTTCCATCCCTCTGCTTAGCCTTACAATTGGAAACAAAAACAAATCTAGCTTTCTCTGTTCTTCCTCCACGAGAAGAGCCTAGACCTAAGTGATTAGGGCCTATGATTACAAGGACTTTAGGCGTGACACAAAAGGGGGTCAGGAAAAATACCCTTTCGTGTGATTCACCAGGGACCAACTAGGACTAATTACAGGCTGTGCAGTACAGTCCAGCCACGTAAGTGACTACATTGGACGCTAATGAGTGTTCTCTGTCCTTCCAATCTGGCCATATGGCCTGTGCTTCCTTTGAGCAAGTGCCATGAAGGATCAACTCCAGCCGCAAGGATGGTGCCATCTGATGATCCACAGGTTGCCAGGGACTGAAGAACATCACCTGCTTCATCTGCCTGCCTTCAGACAGGACGACACTTAAAATTTGCTGAACAGGGCGTATCCTGCTGTAAAACGTTTTCCTGCAAGGAATTGAAAGAGGATATGCAAATCAGGTAATGGAAATGCCCCGAATATTATTGAGACCTATTTGCAAGCGTGATATTTAATTGCAAGCTTTTCCTTTCGTGCGGCACTCATGTGATTCAAAACTAAAATCCTAGACACCTGGAAATGCCATTAGCAAAGTGCTTTACAATACCGCCGTAAGTCCTTGTTACCAGCAAACTCAAGTTCAAGTGTATTTCTTGTATTTCTATAGAGTCTTTCAGTGAATATTAGAGCTGTTCCTTAACACCATTGTTTTCTAAGCATCAGCATGACTACTGAGATTATCCACTTAAATTTGACGCGGGTTGTCAAAGAGGTTCTTTAACACACATGTAAAGTGGTCATTTTCAACTTATGTTACTGAGACTGTACAATAGACCTACAGTTTCCAGAACCAAAGGTAATATAACACATTTCCATTCTTTCCCCACTTTTATCATGCTGCTGGGTTTCGTTTTGTTGTTTTTTTTTTTCATTACACAATGACTTGTTGACCTAGAATTTTATTTTTTTGAGTACAGAAAATCTTAACAACAAAAATAATGACTCTAAAATTACCAAACGTAATTATGGGAACTATTTGATCTTAACATGCGAGAGACACATCAAAGGATGACAGCCCAGGCTTCACAGGGTAGAGACTTCTGGGAACAATTATTTCTGTTGTTAAAAAGGGGAGGAGGGGGTGGAGGTGGAAAAAAAGGATTATCTGTTTCTCTTTCACTTAGATATCATTCATAATTGAATGTATGTATTGAAAGACAGTTTTAAATGTGCAAAACTTTATTTCTCTACGGACATTCCATCATTTAATTAATAACTTGGTTATAACAAATATGGTCTGATCATTAAACTATCCATGGGTGCAACAAAATAACAGGGTGTTACTGAAATGCTACAAGATGGTAATTGTAGACTGTACATTTCATCTAGGGAATAGCCACATTGTCAATGGAAATGTGACCTTTATTTCCTTAAAAATGCCCTCCTTTGACCTATAAATGTGTCTTCAGACAAACCAGTTCAGAAGACAAGATACAATAAAAAGCAAACAAGATTTGCAGTGCCTGGGTGGCTCAGTTATTTAAGCATCTGACTCTTGATTTCGGCTCAGGTCAAGATCTCATAGTTTGTGAGTTCAAGCCCCACATCAGGGTCTGCACTGATAGCACAGAGCCTTCTTGGGATTCCCTCTCTCTCTCTTTCTCAAAAATAAACAAATAAACTTAAAAAAAAAAAAAAAAAGAGGCAAATGAGATAATACTGGTTTCCAGATATTGTCTTCATAAACTCAGTGTGCTCAGCCACAATTTCCAGGGGAGGGAGCCAAACACTGAGTGCTCGACTAAATTGCCCAAAGTGGTGGAGAAGAATTTAAAACTGGAATCTTGGATTCCCAAACACCAGGCAATAATATTAAAATATGATTTGTAATATTTGATCAGTGGTTTTCCACTAGCCAATTGCTACATGAAATCACCCTCCTTAGTGTTGCAGAGATTAAAGCTGCCAGCATGACCTTGAGCAAAATCAGCTCAGCTCCCTGAGCTTACAGAACCTTACTTTTAAATGGGACTTTTTTTTTTTTAATTTTTTAACGTTTATTTATTTTTGAGAGAAAGAGACAGAGGGGCAGAGAGAGAGGGAGACACACAGAATCTGAAAAAGACTCCAGGCTCTGAACTGTCACCACAGAGCTCGATGCAGGGCTGGAACTCACAGGTGGTGAGATCATGACCTGAACTGAAGTTGGACGCTTAACTGACTGAGCCACCCGGGCGCCCCTAAATGGGACTTACAGATATCTATGTGTAAGGACTGCCAGATATCTTAGAGATATTTTCCAGGTCTGGGGTTCTTTGGTTTTGTACTGTGATATCAATTATTTGAATAGTCATTCTACACAGCTGAATCACTGACTCTGTCTATATAGTATTTCCATTTTTCTAAAACATCGGTCCACGGTTTCAAACAATATAAAGCTCTATGGGTTACCATTATCTACTGTCACAACAAAGTTTTCATATAGCATATTATAGAGATGCCAAATTAAGCCAATACAATGAATTTGAGCCACAGCGGAAGAAATCGTTACATAGAGATAACCGAAAATACACCTCAGCAATTATAGGTTTTGCCAGCGAATGATTTGCTTTAAGAAGAAACCGTGGAAATCCTAAAACTTGATAAACTCTCCTTAAAATAGGACAGAAACATTTATTTTCCCAGAAGGGTCTTGTGGAATATTTTCTACTTAAGGGAATCATTGTCTTAAGTCTGTTTTAAATGAATTGTTTTCCCACTAATGTAGGTGAAACCAAAGACAAAAATTGACACTGGTTCTTCTGAGCCAGAGTCCATTTCCCCTTCACCACCCTCTCCCTCGCCCCCCCCCTCCCCCCGCCCAGGGGTGAAAGTGCAGAGACAAGAAGTTAGCTTCACTGTTCAGCGCTTTGTTAAGTGTTCAGTTTGTTTAAGCGTTTGTTCGGTTTGTTAAGTGTTCCTTTGTTAAGCACTGTTCAGTGCTTTGGCACATTACTAGAGATAGAAGCCTCTAGAAATAGAGGCTCTTGTTCTTTCTTGACAAACATAGTCACTACCAATAGTATTTTTCCCCAGTTACTTTTTAAGAATAGGTAACTCTTGTACACGATCACTGCTCCCTACCCCCCCTACAAAAAGGCATTTCAGGATTCATGGGTTAAAAGTACGCGGTTTTGACACTAACCAAACGTTTCACGCTCCAAACTTACGAGTCAACTGAAGACCTTAAGTTGCAGCAACACAGGATGGCCTTCTGGATCTTTTGGAGACGGCTCTCTTCTCACTCTGTCTGAGAAGGAATGTGGCTTCACACCTCCCTTCCATCTCCCCTCTGATTCTCTGGATTTGGCCAACAGGGATGAGAGGGCAGGAAGCAAAGGATCAGGAAAGAGGAAGGTTAACCCAACAATCTCTTCCACGTCGAGATTCTGATTGTGAAGCCTCTATAGACAAAGACTAAGGGTCCAGACTACAGACCAGACTGACCTCGAGTCCTGGCTTTCCACGGTAGATCTTTTCCTAACTGTGTGACCCTGGGTAAGACTTGTAATCTCTCTAAACATCAAGTTCCTTATTTGTTACAAGAAAGAAAAAAAAAAAAAGGAGCAATTATAAAGCCCTCAGGGGTTTCATGAAGGGCTAAATTAAGATAGCGTATGTCAACACTAGCACAGTGTTGGGCACATAAGTCATAGATATTAATGATAAAGTTACTTAAGATTACATACCTGGGTGGCTTAGTCGGTGAAGCATCCAGCTTCGGCTCTGGTCATGATCTCGCAGGCCGTGAGTTCAAGCGCCATGTCGAGATCTGTGCTGACAGCTTGAAGCCTGGAGCCTTCTTCAGATTCTGTGGCTCCCTCTCTCTCTGTCCTCCCCTGCTTGTGCTCTCTCTCTCTCTCAAAAATAAATGAACATTGAAAAAAAATTTTTTAGAGATTACATATATTCGTGAATGCTCCAGGTCATTGTGTATTTTATGCCTTTTGAATACACAACAGTGACTTCAATTAAGGAGGTTTGTCTAGAGGGGCAGTTGTTCTCAGTCAGGAATTAATGTTGAAGCCCTGCCTTGCATTAGCACTAATATCATGTCTGTATTTGTTTCTTAGGCTACAATTGCAAAGTACTACAAAATGAGTGGCTAAAAACAAATTTAATCTCTCTCCGTTCTAGAAGTTAGAAGTCTGAAATCAAGGTGTCAGATAGGCTTTACTCCCCCAAGAGTCTGGGTAGAATTCTTCCTTGTGTCTTGTAGCTTCTGGTTTGGCCAATGATCCTTGGGGTTCCTTGGCTTACAGCTGCCCTGCTCCAATCTCTGCCTCCACCCTTGACCTTCTCCTTGTGACCGTGCCTTTGTGTTTTCTCCTCTTCTCATAAAGATACCTGTCATGTGGGATCAGGGACCCACTATACTCCCCTATGACCCCATCTTAACTAATTACATCTGCAACGACCTTATTTCCAAATCAAGTCACATTCTAAAATACTGGCGTTTAGATCTTCAGTATTGATTTTTGGAGAACACAATTCAACCCATAACAATATCTCCACCTGGGCCATTGTAATAGCTTCTTTCAAAGGCCTTCCTGCCCCACCCCCTGGACGTCCCCATCCCCACATACACTCTAGTCGAAACAGATCAGCAAGAGAGGGATTAACCATGTGGATTATAGCAAGTATTATGAATTCATTTTTAAGTACTCCAAATAAGCCGCTGAAATTAATCAAGCTGTGTTCAGCATTTTAGGATTTTCTCTGGGTCATGCTGATGATTTAGTCATCTGTCATCATATCATATTTTGATTGATTCATTTGACAATAGGCCCTCATTCTAATTTAAAGCAAATAAGATAACAAGCCCTGACCAGAACTTATACTATGGACATCAACCTTTTGGGGACCAAATACTACCTGTAATTGGATCTTTTACTGACTCTTTGAGAATATTTGGCAAATCTGTTATTTTCATATATTTGAAATTCATAAGGGGAATCAATTATCAAGTAACTGAATAAATGCCTGAAATGTTGGGACTTCCTACTTAAAATGCCATGGTATCATCTTAGAAAAAACTTCAAAAGAAAACTCTTCAGTAGTACTCTTGACTCTATAAAATGTTACTTTTATAAGAAGTAACCTAAGAAAGACCCTGCCTATGACACTACATTAACTTTCCATCAGAAAGCTTAAAATAACAGCTTCTAAAACAAGGGATGTCTTAATATTTAGTCAGGAACTTTTGTTCAATGAATCCATCCAGCCCAAAATCCCCAGTGCACATCAGTTCAGATCCCAAGTGCTGACTGCCATGAACTGTGTTCTCTCCGGTCATAGTTCAAGGGTGAAGCATTCAGATTCTGCAAGAGAAAAATCTCACCGTGTGAAAAAATGCACCTCAACATCCATGGAAAGGAAGCCCACAGCCCGTTAGAGTTTCCGGTGATCTGTGCAGTAACATGTCAATGAAGCGCAAGAATTGCTTCATATTCAGTGAGTTCAAAGTTCTCCGCATCATAGAAAACTACACCTGAAAATGTCCTCCAGAATGATGAACGAATGCCTTTCAAATTGTTTTCTCACAAGGCTCATCAATAAAGTAATTATGGAAACCGCAGTGTGGATTTTCATTCCAAGAGGCTCACACTTGGCACTTCCATGGGGGGATGGTCACTTTCATGTCTGCATAGATGTGGTCTCCCTATCCCAGAACTTTCTTGGTCACATCAGCAATACTGCCACTAAGAAGGTATAACACATTAGATGCTTAGTATGTGCTAGACAATATTCTAGGACTTGACAAGAATTCGTCATTTAATTCTTCCAACAACTTAAGAAGGTGGCTACTGTGATGATCTTCATTTTACAGACGAGTAAGCTGAGCTGTCTGAACCCAGGCATTCTGGCTCCAGAGTCTATAGACCCTTAAACATCATAGCATCTCACCTACAAGTATCGTTGGCCACAGCGCTTATACTTCGACTCTATCTAATAGGCATCTCACCTTCAAAATATATGAGAAACAGGGGCACCTGGGTGGCTCCGTCGGTTGAGTGTCTGACTTCGGTTCAGGTCATGGGCTCGCGGTTTGTGGGTTCGGGCCCCACATCTGGGTCTGTGCTGACAGCTCAGAGCCTGGAGCCTGATTCGGATTTGGTGTCTCCCTCTCTCTTTGCCCTTCCCCTGCTCTCTCTCTCTCTCTTTCTCTCTCTCTCAAATAAATAAACATTAAAAAAAAATTACAATATCTGAGGAACTTTTTTTTTCATTTATCCCAACTGTTGCTTTTCCGATAATTTTTCTCATCTCTATACGTGCTGTTATCAATTCTTCCAGCTGCCCAGGCTGGAAACTTGAGAGTGACCCTCGAATGCTCTCTTTTCCTCACGTGAAACTCAACTTCCTATCAGCATCTCCCTTCTAGGTATGTTTAGGATCTAGCCACATATCCCTCACCCCCACATATCACCTCCATTCAAATATCAGCTAGCTTTCACCTGGACCGTTGCAGTAGCCTCTTCAAACGTCTCCCTGCTCCACCTACCCTGTCCCCAGCACACATATAGGCATGCATACTCTACTGTAAACGCTGAAGCTAGAGAGGCTCATTATACGAAAATACAGAGAAAATACAGATAGTGGCCAACCTCAGCTCAAACCCAGAAGTTTCCTTCCCATTGTAATGGATGGCCAGTCTGTGCCCCCGACTGAGAGACAAACCGTTCCCTGGGTCCCATCTCCCTTCCCTCACCCAGACACTTTGCTCCTATAACTGTCCCCTGTCATAGATCGTCATTTGTCTTCCTCCCCTAGAGTCTCCCCATCAGCAAGGCTGTCCCAAGCATGTCTTTAACAACCACCATTTTTCTTGTGTCCAACATACCTTGAAAGTGCTGTGCACTGTCATTCTATTAAATACTGTCCCCAGTCACTCTCTAACTTCTGACTCTTATTTTAATGGAACATATCACTAGGTAAAATTCAATTACATAAATACTATTTATCAGCTTGTGTATTACATGGCCCCATCTCTAGATTCTAAGCTTCATGAAACAGGAACTCTTGTTCACAGCTCATCCCCGAGCATCTAGAAGGGTGACTTATATCCAGCAGACCCAGCATAAACATCTTGGAATGAATGAATGAATGAATGAGTAAATGGATAGATCCTGCTCTTCTTTCCAAGTCTTTTCTTCACTATGAAGAAAATGTTTTATCTGGGATAAAGGTCTGACCAGTATCAAACATTTCTTGGGTCTTGCATATATCATTCTTATTTTGATGCATATTAGTAAGTTCTATTAGTTTATTACACATCATAATAGCAGCTATATATACCTATCACTATTTGATATAAATGCATTATCAACCCTGAATTGTATTACTTTACTCACCCTCATGAATTACTCACTTTATGTCCGAAGAGTTGAATGCATCGTCTCCAATTTCCCCTGCAATCAATGATCAACACCATGGTTTCTTTGAACTCTCTCGGTTATTTTTTGGAAATCGCTTTAAATTCCAGCTTTAGTATCTACATTGTTGCAAACCCTTTTGGGACATGGCTCGAAAGAAACAAATTCATGTATTTAAATCTATGTACCATCTCCTCTCAAAATCTCACTATTCTTAACCTGCCCAACCTGCTTAACAATTATATGCATCTCTTAATGTGGCTTTAGGGCCCCTTTGTTCCTGAGACTACAAAAGCAATTACACTTTTAAAACGCTACTGCAAAAAACTAATCACAATAAACAGAATGAAATGTCATTCTGAATGACAGGATGGAGCTTCGGAGAACATCAGTATTCACACGGCAAACCCCGATTTGCTGAGCCCACCAACAGGTTGCACGGTTCTCCCTACAGTGTTGACAAATACAATTGCTGAGGCGGCTGGGCTGTAATAAGGAGAGCTTGAAAAGAGGTTGGGAGAAAGCTCGTAATGATAGTATTTGGAGCTTATTGCCATCCAATAAAAATAATCACCTGCTCTGCCTGCAAAGTCACAGCTGACAAAGCCACGTGGCCTCATGTGGCTTTACTCTGGGAAACCTTGCAGAGTGCCATCCACAGACTGGCAAGAGAGTCCTGCCCTTCTCCTGGGTTCTGGAGAGAAATGGTGTTGTGACTCCTGAGGAAAGACATGCCTGTCTGTCACGTAGGATATGTGCAAGAGCTGGTGGGAAAATATCAGGACAGCAGTGCCTTGTGTTCTGGGCAGAAGCTTCTGGGGTGTTCCTCACAGAATGAATAAAGTCTGGCGATCTGCTGTGCAACATATGCCTATAGTTGGCAATAGTGTGCTGTGCACTTAAAATTTTGAGAGGGGAGATCTTGTGTTAAGTGTTCTTATCAAACACACACAAAAAGGGACATAAGGAAACAAAAACAAACACATAAATAACAAGTTTATACTCGAGTGAAAAGCACTGTTTCTGAACCCAGCTTCTCTCTCTGAAGAGTCCGTGACAAGACATCCCGACTAAAATGTCAGGGTGCCCATTCGTGGAGGCAGCTGGGAGAAGACTGAACCCCTAGTCAATGTGTAACTTGGAAAGGCTAGAGGGACGCCATCACAGCACGCTCACTGGCAGGCCGGAAGATCAGGGACTCTCCTCTGTCACTCTCTTAAGGGGCCACTGAATGCCTGACGATGAATTCATGCTGCCTATGGCGCTGCACTGGCTCTCCCAGGAAGTGTTCACACAACTGAAAGTGGGAATTAGTTTACAGAACAACCTGTCTTTAACACAGACCATGTGTCAATGCACACTACTACTGTTCTGGAAGAGGAGGAAACAAGCTCACTGTTTTTCAGGCAGTGACATGACTGGGTATTCTGGCTCTTTGAACTATTCAGCAGTTAAAAATACATGTTTTCAGTGTCTCGTGCAGCAACAATGCTCCCCAGACATCAAGCATTCAGGGGATTTCTTCGTCAACTCCCTCAGGACAGGAGACAGGCTCAGACATAGGGTTTAGAGCCCCCCTCCGGCCTCCCAGCATCCTCTCTCTAGGCGGCCTCATCCATCTGGTTTAAATATTGAGGTTCTGAGTATAGTGTTGTGTTTTTTTTTTTTTTTTCTTTTTAACCTGAAAACATTTGTCTGGTGATGGGAGCAGGAAAAAGCAAAATCTTAGCAGTCCCCTTCTTCCTGATGGGGATGCCTCCCTTAGACACACAGAACCTTAACTACCTCAGGGAGCTCTGTGGAGATCAATATATTGAGATTCATAGACAACAGTTAGATCTTAAGCAGAAAAACACTATTGGAAATATTTATGTGATTTCTGTTACATAAGATGCTGCATTCTGTTCTTGTGCTGAGTATTGAGTGAGAATTGAATAAAAGCAACCAGGATTCTTGGGGCCAACTGGGTCATGTAGGTCTGTAGGGAGAAGAAAGGATAACTGGGCTAAGTGCGTGTTACCTCTCTGGATTACCGGGATTCCCGTTACCTTACGAGGCAAGTGGATTCCCTGGTCAGTACACTGGGCAGGACTCCAGCTGTACTGTCATTTTCAAGCCAAGCACTTTCAAGTTAGGTCAGCTCTTCACCGCAAGCAGAGGACTTCCAAGGCCACAGTGCCCCTTCTTGGTCCTCATCCTGGTCAATCTCCAAGGCCTAGACGCAAAGCAGAGACACGGGTCCCACTGAGGACCCCTGGCTGTGAGGCCGGGAAAGGATGCGTAGCAAAATGAGGGCCAGAGAGAAGAGCAGGGACAGCAGTAACCTGTGTAGACAGGTGAGTAGGGTACAATCAGGCTGCAACCTGGAGGCTGTAATGTGTTGTTCATAATACACATTACCTCTTCTAGGCCTCCTATATGGCATAGGTGGGATACAACCATAAAGGGCCTGGGCTACAAGCATATGTGCCCCAAATTCTCTCCTGATACCTACCTGTTCCCGTCTCATCCTGTCCTTGATTCCTTGTAATTTAACCCACACTCATGTTTTAATCTTCATATACCCAGAGATGCCACCTGCATTTCAACCCAGCACATCTAACCTTGGTCTTAATATTCCACCTGTACTTATTTCAAATCCTTTGTCCCTTGTCTTAACCCAGGGGTCAGTAAACTTTTTCTGTAAAGGGCCAAAAAAGGAAATGTTTTAGGCTTTGCGGGCTACACAGTCTCTTTGCCGGTAGTCAACTCCACCATTGTGGTACAAAAGCAGCCATAAATAATACGTAAAGGAATGGCCACGGCCAGAATCTTGGCCAGTACAATCTTGGCCAAGGCAGAATCTTGGCAGTGTTTTATTCTTAGTCCCACCATGTAAGGTGTCCATAGTCATGGGGGCCATGGCTTTCTCTCCAAAATTAGAAAGTGCTCGACTGGCCCATATGTCCCGAGAATATATTCGAAAAGTGATACAGGGAGAGGGGAAAGAGCAAGGTAGGAGCAAAGCAATCCAACATTCGTTTCTCTAAATCCCCATGGTGTTTCAGAAAGCCCAATGCAGTGACAGCCACTATTCTCTATGGGCACCCATGTCAAAAGAGGTTGGGCCTATGTAGATAGAAGGTCACCAGTTAAAGGAAATACTCGTTTCTGCAGTTCACACATTTACAATCTATCTGTAAGTAGCTATGCAAACCACAAGTGTAATAAATGCTCCTGGAATAGAACTCTACCATTTTCCCCATTGGTACCATGAGAACTCGTTCAGCTCTTTCTTGCATTTTTCTGCCACTATATAAAAATGCAACAGGTAGTCCTCAAGTAATTTTTGTTTAGATGCTTTAGAGTGAATGTTCTTCCTTACCGTTGTTGTTAATGACTCTTAACTTTGTTTTGCGATGTCCTCTAGGGTTAGGTGTTAGCTTCGGGAAGCTTAGTAGCCACAGTTCAAAATTATAGAAGAAGCAGTGTATTTTAAATAAGCAAGGGCTTAATGGAGAGCTATTTAAATAGCGTTTTCTGTAAGAGTTAAATTCATACCTTCATAACCAACAGTGGACATTACCCATTCCTAAAAGAATGTTTCAGGTTCAGATTGAATGAAAATGCAGAAGGTGATTAAACTCATGCTTACTCTCGGCCAAAACTGACAATTTCAGAATTAGAATTTGAAGCTGTCTTTGCTTTCAAGGTGGACTGGGCCCTAATACTGCATAATTTTGTGGACTAGCTTTTCCCTACTTTTCAAACTACAAAATGGAATGTTGGCACGCAAAGGTCATCTCGGCCAGCCACTTTTTTACAAAACATGGCGCAGTGACATTTGAATTCAACCTTATGTCTACCGAACTACTCACTAGACTTCCTTTGACAGATCTGAGTATGATGGATGCAGATTTCCATCCAAAAGGTTTGGCTAGGCCTCAGCAGTAATATAACCTTTCTTAAAGGTTATTTTTAACCACTTGCTAAAAATTCCTGAAGGAAAAAAAGTGACGTGCCCTTTAGTAAAATGAATACAATAATATACCTACAACTGATGCCACTGCAGTCAGGTTTGGCCAATTGCCCAAAAGAGACCTACTCCCCAACAGCCATGGGTTCTCCAGTTCTGGCCCAGCACCTCGAGTGGGGGCCTACAACCAAAGATTATGCAGAAACCGAGCCTCCCTCTAATTCTGAAACAAAGAGAGGGAGGAGGAAATAAAACCTCTAAGGTAGTTCTTGCAAACCCTTCATTATATTGTCAATTAACTCTGATATTGTTTTTATAAAGTTAAATCAAATATAATGCCATGGATTTATTCATTAGGAATCTCATTGACTCGGTGAAGGTTAATCTAGCAGTTAAACAACGTGCGGTTTTATTTTCAAAGGATTTTAATGTGATTCCATCTCTGAGAGATAAAGTAGAATTAAGAAGTGTAGCAATCAGCACATTGACTGGACCAACGAAATTAGCACCACTCCATTTCAGATAATAACCTAAAATTATTTCCCAAATAAGACTCCATGTACTTTTATAATTTGTTAGTGATTGGTTAAGAAAAAAAGGTTGTACAAATATAATTAATCTTCTGGCTCTCAGAGTTTTGGTAATGCAGCTTTCATTTTGACAGCATCAAAGCCAATACATTGCCATTTTTAATTCATGACTGAAAATGTATTATTTCAGGGCTCTCCGGTTATTAAGGTAATAGGAGTAATTAGCGGCAGTGCCATGCTGGCTCCACGGGGTTGGGACCGTGTGTTTCTGGGTTTGGGTGAACCGGAGGCAGCTGATCAAAGCCTTCTCCTGTTCCCTCGCCATTTGGCACTATGGCTCCAGACAATTCCAGGAGACCGCTCCAAGGAGGATACAGATCTCCGGGGAAGGTTTCCCCCATTCCTTTTAAGCAGAATTAGAAACTGCCGATGACGCTCTGTGGCAATGCTCAGAGAGGAACCAAAACCCAAACTGTCAGTAAGCACAGAGTTACCACAACGCTTCATCCTTCTCTGAGATCAAGGTAATGCTTCTGTCTAAAAGCCACGTAGCTTTTTTCAATATTTCTGCTCAAAAAGGTAAACTTCTCTATTTCATTCATTTCTTTTTTTTCTTTTTCCTCTTTTTATTTCATTTGGGGGGGGCGAGGGGAGAGCACAAGCAGAGGAGGAGCAGAGAAAGGGGACAGAGGATCTGAAGCTGGCAGTTGACAGGCTGACAGCAGTGAGTCCCATGTGGGGGCTCGAACTCACGAACTGCAAGATCGTGACCTGAGCTCAACTGACTGAGCCACCCAGGTGCCCCACATTCATTTCTTTTTTTTATAAAAGATTAAGCGTCTTTTATATGTTACTTTACAAAAAGAAAGCTATTTCTTCAAGCTGGTTTCACTATTACAAAAAGGTAGAAAGCAGACGCCCATGTTTTGAGATGCCTGTCACTCAAACAAAGCCCTGTTGACCATTTTGTTTAAGTGACGTATTGAATATTCATATGGTTATTTGTTTTCTTATAAATCAATTTACTTTGGGGCCTCTGTAAGCTTAAGCCCACCTCAGGGAAGTTGGTACCATAAAATACATGATATGTGAGAGCTTGATCAAAATTCCACTTTTTAAAATCAGGGTTTCCAGGGACGCCTGGGTGGCTCAGTCGGTTAAGCGGCCGACTTCGGCTCAGGTCATGATCTCGCGGTCTGTGAGTTTGAGCCCCGTGTCAGGCTCTGTGCTGACAGCTCAGAGCCTGGAGCCTGTTTCATTTTCTGTGCCTCCTTCTCTCTCTGACCATCCCCTGTTCATGCTCTGTCTGTCTCTGTCTCAAAAATAAATAAACATTAAAAAAAAATTCAGATGGGAAACGTTGGAAACTTGTGCAATGATGATAGCAGGGGAATGGCGAGTCCAGACCTGCAAGGCATTTCTAAGGTCCAATGGATAGGTCTTGAAGACCAATTATAGGAAAGGATGGCAGAAGGAA
Source organism: Acinonyx jubatus (assembly GCF_027475565.1). Taxonomy (NCBI): domain Eukaryota; kingdom Metazoa; phylum Chordata; class Mammalia; order Carnivora; family Felidae; genus Acinonyx; species Acinonyx jubatus. The sequence continues at coordinate 72,740,082 of NC_069380.1, read as the reverse complement.
AGGAGACAGCAGAGACAAGCATCCCCAGCTTGGGAGACTGGAGATGTGGTGAGATCATCATTGGAGAATTCAGGAAAAAGAGCAAGTACTTTAGTTGCAGTGGGACTTAGTATAATTTTTCAAATGCTAATGCTGAAGTAGCTGTGACACATTCAAGAAAAGAAACGTCTTGAGATTTCTGGAAGTGTAAGCTTATCATTCCAGAGAGAGGCTGCTATTGTATATTCATGAGACACCAACAAAGTCGAAGCCTGAAGAACAGAAGAGAGAAGGGGATAGCTAATATTTAAAGTTTGGGTGAAGGAAGAAGATACAAAAAGGGTGGCCAAAAAAAAAAAAATTGTCCGAATCCTAGAAGAAGAATCAGGATAGGCTGGGTTTTTTTTTTTTAAGACATACGAAATAGAAAGGGAATGATTGAGTCGAATGCTGTGGGGGCGGGGGGGGGGGACATTAATAGTGTAGTTCAAAAGTACAACCCAGTTTGCCAGATAGAAAGTCAGTGCTATTAAATAAGACGGTTTCAATATGTTTAGTGGGGAGAGTTTGTGACATGCTACATAATGAATGAAAGTAGAAGAGAAGGACTTTTGTTGAGTGCTGTATTCCTTCAGCCACTCCTTAGACACTTATTCAACCATCAACATGCCAAGCACTATTCAAGACACTGGGGATGTTGCAACAGGCAAACTAAGCCCCCTTTTTCTTACATTCTAATGAAGATGACAGCCTTCCAAAAGATTCCTCACGAGGAGGCAGCGGGAAGGATGAGTTCTTACTTGAATAGGGAGGCATAGTAATGGGAAAGATTTTCAGAACAAAGGAAATTTAAGCTGATCTATGGCCGGAAGGAAGAAAAGGTAGAAGGTGAAGGAGAGGAGATACATAAGGAACCAAAGAATAAACAGGTGCCCCGGGGCTGGAGGGGTGGTGGGTAACCTCCCAGCCCACATTAAAAGTTCATATGGCTCCAGGTAATCCTTCACCGGTGTAAATTCCCAAAGCCAAATGTGCTGTTGGTGATATGGTAGCATAGCTGCCTTCCCAAAGTCAAATACTTGAGGGGGCTGGAAGTTCAGGGAGGGTGTTATAGCTGTTCGATGATCCTGATGTCGCTAAGTGTAGGACATCACCCAGATGGCAGGCAAGAGGAGACTAAGGATCTGTCTGATCGGCTGCCTCACAAACCTCCAGGAAGAGAGCGTGTCACACCCAGGGAAAACTCTCGAAGCACCCCTCTGGTTGACCTTGATCTCCTAAACCACTCACCACCAGGGGGCACAGAATCTCACATTAAAGGAAACCATATCCCAGAGGCAACTACATGTCAATTTTCGTGGAATTCCTAGCAGAGTTCAGCATGTGGGAGACAATGAAATCTTGAACTCCTGGCTGTGGTAACCACAACACAAGCAGGATCTGAGTGCTTTAGCCAGACCATACATCAACTCCTTTCCCTAGCACCTTATGAACCCGGGACAGATTGCAGTGGCCGTCCCTGTTCTCAGCAACTGAGCTAATCACACAGTGCAAGGCATTCAGCAAGGGTTGCGAGATTCCATTCTGCAACTTTGTTTCCCTTTGTCTTCACTCCCTTGTCTGTGTCTTCCCCTGAATTCCACCCCTCCCAATAGATACTTGCTCCTCCAATGTGTTTGAAATGGATCCTCAAATAGGTGTACATCCCTGTAAAACTGTAGCCCTCCGTTTGTGTTGTTAATTTACACAAGGAGTATTTCCAATGAATCCCCCACTGTCTCCTGCCTTTTCTTCCGAGCGTTAGGTTTTAAAAATCCATGCACGCTGCTGAATGTACAGGTTGTCACTATAATGCAAATTCGCCTCTACACAAACGGGAAAGAGGAGAATGATGGCGGATAACAAAGAAGTCACACATCTTCCTCAGCTATCTTCCCAGCTTTCAAATGTTTACAAACACTAATCACAAGTACACAAATCACAAGCCACTGATCACAAGTACACAACTCCAGCTGAAGGAGGCTGGACTGCGGTGATGTTCTCAATGCCTGCTTAGCGCACATCTTCTTAGCGTGGCTTGACCACCTCCCCACTTGGAAGCCTTTATATATGCTTTTCTTTACTCTTCTGTGCTTTTGGCTCTTTGCTCCAAATTCAACAGGCTGAACCTTTCTTTATACCCCTTTCCAACATTCTATGTTCAAATTATTGTGATAAAGTTTGATACGTGCTTCAGTATTTTGTATACATTAGGAATTTGATGTTTTAAATGTTAATCCATCCATTGGAATAATTATTGTCCTTTTCAGTATTTTTACAGTGATAGTGCACAAGTTTGGAGTGACATGCCCCAACCCTATTTTTTTCCCATTAGCTCTGTTAATTTTAGGGCATGACTTTGCTGAACCTGAGATTTTCAGAATTCTAATATCATTTTACAGCAGGAAAAAAAGGTGTTACATTTAAGCCGCCTACATAACAAGTTGAGTTACTTGTGCCCTTCGGTATGTACTTACCCATTGCCCTAATAATGAATATTTGGGCCCATATCCAACTTCCCAAAGATTCAGGCAATGGCTAAGTGTAACACTAATAAGAGAGAATCTGTGATCTCCAGGAACTTACTTAGTTGGGTAGAGAGAATATATTCATAAAAGGATGAATAAAAATAGTACAGAATGATATATGCCAGTTCCAGGTGAGTGATACAGCAAATCAATGGAAAGTAAAGGACATATTCCTTTAATGGTTTTAGAAACATTGACTCTTTTGAGACATTCACTGCCCCTTATTGAATTCATTTCTACAAGGCCTATCTCTGAAAAAGGATAATACTTCTCACTCATGGTTATCAGTGTTGGTCATGTCTTTTGCATTGTCCAATAAAATGTGACGGAAGTGATTGGGTCAGCTCAGAGGAGAAGCTTTAATGGTGAAGGTACAAGGGTGCCTGGGTGGCTCAGTCGGTTAAGCGTCTGACTTCAGTTCAGGTCACGATCTTGCATCTCGTGAGTTCGAGCCCCACAACGGGCTCTCTGCTGTCAACACAGGACATGCTTCGGGTCCTCTGTCTTCCCTCTTTCTCTGCCTCTCCCCTGCTTGTGTTCTCTCTCTCTCTCTCTCTCTCAAATAAATAAAAATTAAAAAAAAATAGTGAAGGTTCAGCTTCACCACGTCTTTCTCCTCTTTGGCATGTCACAGATGAAGGCTAATCCTTCAGGGTCTAGAATAAAAAAGACATCCGCAGAGTCTTAGCTAAACGGAGAAGTTGCAAGCCACTGACATCCAGGGTTCTTTGTTACTGCAGTTGAAACTCACCTGCACTGAATGATAGAACTATTCATTTGGGATGAAAAGGGGGATGTTAAATCCTTACTTTTCACTATAAGTTAGTTAATTGAGGAGAAAAGTATAAGAGCATTAGGAGAAAATGGGGTAATTTTTTAGATATATCTGAGAAGTAAAAAAACTTTCTAACTAAGGTATACGATCCAGTAGCCCATAAAGGAAAAGTTTGACATTTTTGGCTATGTAAAAATTTAATGTACAACAACACATGCAATTACACAGCCTGGGAGAACATTTTGCTATACATATATAACAAGCAAGTGACCTATAACTGTAATGTAAATATGGATTTCAATGTTAAGCAATATGAAGAAAATAATAAATTGGAAAAGTAGGCTAAAGCAATACAAAAGGAAAAAATTCAAATGACCATTGAGCATAGGAAGACATGCTCGAGCTTATTAGCAAGGAAAGGGAAACAAATTAGAACGATGAGATAGTAGGGGCATCTGGATGGCTCAGAGGATTAAGTGTCCGGCTTCGGCTCAAATCATGATCTCCCAGCTCGTGGGTTCAAGCCTCACATCGGACTCTATGCTGAGGGCTCAGAGCCTGGCACCTGTTTGGGATTCTGTGTCTCCCTCTCTCTCTGACTCCTCCCTGGCTCATGTTCTGTCTCTCTCCCTCCCTCTCTCTCTCTCTCTCTCTCAAAAGTAAATGAACATTAAGAAAAATTAAACAGATTAAAAAAATGACGTAGTGTTTTTTTTAGCTTTCAGATGCCTTCAACCGGTCTGGAAAAACACCTACTATAATCGTGGTTATCTCTATAAAGGAGAAGATATCCAGGAAAGACTGGCCCTCAACTCCCTTATTCTCTGTAGCATTTCATTGTCGATGTGGATGTATCTGGTCCAGGCAATTGGATTTTATGTGTAAATTTAACGGAAAAGTCATCATGGAATAATATAAATGATCAAGAGAGGCTTCATAGTGCAGGTGATGCTTGGGCTTGGGAGATAAAACAGAGCCAGAGCAGTGGTTCTCAACTGCCAGGAGAGTGGCCCACTGGTAGACGTTTGGCGACGTCTTCGACGCAGTTTTTGTTATTACAAGGGGAGGGTTCTACTGGCACCTAGTGAGCAGAGATCCCAGAGATGCTTCTAAATTTTTTTTAACATTTATTCATTTTTGAGAGACAGAGAGAGACAGAGTGAGAGCAGGGAGGAGCAGAGAGAGAGGGAGACACAGCATCTGAAGCAGGCTCCAGGCTCCGAGCTGTCAGCACAGAGCCGGACGCGGGGCTCGAACCCACGAACCCTGAGATCGTGACGTGAGCCGAAGTCGGACGCTCAACCGACTGAGCCCCCCAGGCACCCTGAGAAACTCTTATTTAGAGGAAGAGATGGTGCATTTCTCAAAGGACAATGACTAGAGCAAAGGCTTGGGGGAAAGAATGCCAATAGTGTGAGCACCAATCACACCAGTTATGCAGGAGCATGGGGCTCAGGTATTCTCAGGGGACCATTCAACACACCACTAATACACTCCTAAGAATTTTATGTTCTTCAGGGGATGAAGCAGAGGGAAATGAGAAAAACAGCATTAAAGCTGTTTTGGTTGACTTGCATTACTTCAGACTTACTCCATTTGATTTTATACCCCATGATTATTTAAAAGGTTTCCATTTTAATCAAGACTATTTACTGCATTTTAGAAGTCTGTTCTGCATAAAATAATACCACATGTACATAATGACATTTTGAATGTTCAATTTGATGCTTTACAAAGAAATGAGTTCCACCAAAAAAAAAAAAAAATGATTAGCAAATACTGAGTTCTGTCTGATAAGCTAGTAAGACCTAGCACGAGGGGAAAAAACTCACTAGGAGAATAAAACACTGATTTTCAATGAAATTTCTGCCGCAAGAGTGTCGAAAGATATCCTGACAAGGATTTCCATGCAGAAGTGAACTTAGGAGCCACTGGATTCAAAACTATGGCTCAGGAGAAAAAATGCCCTCGTTACTGAAACTCAAATAGATAGTCTTGCCATTGTAGCACCTTGGAGAAGAGGTTTTAGTCCACATTCTCCAGGCAGTCCCCCTAGATTAACTGTGATGTAACTTCCTTTGTCAAACGTCTTTTCAGGTCCTGCGACACATCCATGATTCGGCGGTGAGAAAGCTATCTTTCGGCCATACTCACATGGTTTGTTTTGTCGTTGTTGTTGTTTTTGGTTTTTTTTTAATGATTTAACGGGGGTTGTCAGCACACGGAGCATGAGACACAACTGTTTACATTTTCCCAAGACGTATCTGGGCTGTAGCATGACTCTCCCAAGATTTCAATCCCCAGCTGCCTAGCTTACTGGGGATACAGTCCAAAAAGCCTTTTTGATTTACCAGCGTAAGCCTGTAGTTTGACAGAATGCACCAATAAATTGCAAGGTCCGGGCTAACCTGGCAGATCCTCGAAGCAAACGCATCTCCATAGTCTAGCGGGACCATTTGAAACATCTTCAGGAACTGGAGAAACAGAGAAGAGACATCCATCTCCCTTAGCCTAGGCAGCTGCAAACGCATGGGTCGTTAGCGCAGTTGGGCAGAGCCTGGCACTAATGAGACCAAGGTGACAGATCTGATCCCTGCGTGGCCCGCTTAATCCTTTTCTGTTCCGTGGCCCCAATACCTACATAAGCAAAACTCCTTGGGCTCCATGGGACCCAATGGGAAATGGTGGATGGAATTAAAAAAAAAAAAAAAAAGGCAGTACAGAGAAGCTTATAATCTCTTCGTCTGGATTTGGAATGAGGGATGCACAGAAGTCCATTAACTAATCATTTTGAACACAGCATTTCCTGAATGTTTTCCTGCATCTGCGTTCAAATGGTAAGAGTAACTGCTTTGCGAAAAAAGAACGTTTTTGTAAAAATGGGACAGCTGAGTGAAGATTAAAGGCCCAACTTACATGCTACTATGAAGTTGAGTAAATTTTGAATGGATTTTGGTCTTTATCATCGTGGAAACAGCCAAAAGTAAAAGTGAGATTAGAAAGAAATGAGAGAAAGCCCACAAACTTTACCTTGTGTGCCCCGCCATTGGTTCTCTTCCTGGTAAAGAGATGGTGAATGAACACAGTCACCCCACCACAGAATCTCTCCCACCTAAAATTCTTTAAAACAACTTTTTTTTTTTTATTGTTTTTTTTTATTTTTGAGAGAGAGACAGAGCATGAGCAGGGGAAGGGCAGAGAGAGAGGGAGACACAGAATCCAAAGCAGGCTCCAGGCTCTGAGCTGTCAGCACAGAGACTGAAGTGGGGCTCGAACCCACGGCCATGAAATCATTGACCTGAGCTGAAGTTGGATGCTTAGCCTACTGAGCCACCCAAACGCCCCTCCCACCAAAAATTCTTATGTAGCACTCCCACACCTTGTTTCTCCAAGCGCGATCCATGAACAAATAGTGTCAATATCACTTGGGAATTTGTTCGAAATGCCGGATGTCAGGCTCCTCCCAGACATTGATGCAAAATCTGCATATTGACAAGTTGCCCAGGCAACTCTTATGTATATGAAAGTTGTGTATATGAAAGAAGCACTGTCCTAATCGAGATCCAGAAAATGACTGTCCCTGTGGCTCATACAGGTCACAGCTGTAAGGTCACCTGCTCTCAGCAGCCATTTCTTGATGTGCTAGTCACCTGCTTAACAGGGTTGACAATACCTGGTGTCGTTTTGTCGTGGACTTTGTTTGATGAGAATCCTTTTCAGAGTTCATTGGCATTTCATGTAGTGTCACAGTCATCGAGATGTCTAAGAGATCAGCATGAGACAGCAACCAACAAAGCTTTCCCAGCTCATGTCCCTTCACATCTGAGTGAACATCAAAGGCTGCCATTGAATACAAATATGACATACCACGTATATGCAGACTAACCAGTTAAATGTTAAAGGCTTACCTGCGGTACCATTGAAAGAGGCCACAGTGAACAAGATTGCCATTTGAACCTGTTGTACTGACGTCCAAGCAGGGGAAAACATCATTTTGTGATTGAACCTGTTAGCTAATAAAAACGGTAAAGATGGAAATGCCGTAGTCTTTGAGAGCCTCATGCACAAATAACCTTTTCCAAAAGTCTGGAACCGGTGATTACATCTGGGACACAGGAAAACCCATTGAATTGATCATCTTGTTAATAAACTATTATTTAAAGATTCTGTTAAAAATAATGTATCAAACATTTCTACATTTTAAAACCTAAACCCAAGAATGAAAAGACTCTTAAGAAAAGGAATCAAGGTTCAATAGATCAAGGGCACTGAATGTGGAATTCAAAATTTACAGCTCAGTACCTTTGTTTCCGTATTTAATGAAGTAAATGTAAGCATTTAGAACCCCCCTTCTCTTTGTGACACACATTTTTAACCTAAAATGATGAAGATATAGGACACATCTCTAACCTAAATTCTGACACTTGTGGTGCTCTGTCCTCGAGTTTTTTTTAAGTGTTGTGCTGTGCTCTGTCTTTCCAGAGACGGAAAAAAACGGAACCAAGGTCATGAAAAATAACAAGAGTGATTCTTTGATCTGGCAACAACCAATCGAGCCGGTTTTTAGTTTTTCTTCTTGGGTGGTTGTCTGTTGCCAATCGTCCTCTGTTAGGAGGACATATTTCTCCACGTCCATTCCTCGGCCCAGCCCTGGACGTGTCTTCACTCCAGACATCCGACTGCTGTGAACCAGGATATCAAGATGAACACGCTAATGGGGCAAGTTTCTGAGGCTTGGGGGTGGGGGGGGAGGACCTGTGGCGCCAGGGTAGAAGCACTTACTGAATAAATAAGCAACTAAATGAGTTACTGTGAAAGCAGGCTAACAATTCAAGTGACAGGCCCACACTTCAGACCAGCCACGCTCTGAACCACCTTCATTTTGTTTCTTTGTGGTTTGTTTTTTGTTTTGTTTTTGCCACAGGCCACCAGTGTATATTCCATAGCAATTTTCAAAAACATTGTTAGAGAGGGCTTATGTCTCCTCTGATTTGGCAGGCTTGCTCTATATTCATTGCAATGAAAGAACACTGTCATTAACCCCACGAACAGTTAGAAGTTGGAAAGGCAATTCCAAAGTGGAAATCCCCCCTTGCGATCCTTTCTCATCATAAAGATGAGAACTCTGACTAATACTTTCAGGAAAATGATGAGAAAGGGAAACAATTCGGACTGAGCTTGGACTGGTTAGAGCACACTGTAAAGCAAAGGCCTGCATTGATGAGAAGTCTGGAAAATATTCAAGCAGATTCAGACTGTCTACAGGAAAATGCACTGCCGTAACTTAAGGGAGGTTGATTTTTGGTCTTGGACCTCTGATGTGATTTGAATATAAATCTCCTTAAATCAAAGCTTTTCTCTGAACATGTTGGTCTTGACCTGATATCAGAAAATTGGAGGCCAAGCTTACATGACCCTGAGATTCATCTCTTATCAATCTGCAGGCAAAAAAAAAAAAAAAACAAAAAAAAAAACCCAAAACCTCACTATCAAGTTTAGACCTTTGGAATTTATTTTCGCTGTTTACAATTTTAATAGCTACCAGATTATACAGAAGTTAGCAGCTGTAAAATCTCCTTCCAGCAGGCTCTCAAAGTGCATTTACAAGCTGAGTTGATATAATTACTGAAGAAAACCTCTTCCCCTCCCTTCACTTTTCTCCCCAGACCAAGTGTTGGAGCACTTCAAGGTTTCATCCCAGTGTAAAGTCTACTGAAGGTTGAAAAAGAAAAGTCAAGGGGCGCCTGGGTGGCTCAGTTGGTTGAACATCTGACTTTGGCTCAGGTCGTGATCTCGTGGTTCGTGAGCTCGGGTCCCACATTTGGTTCTGTGCTGACAGCTCAGAGCCTGGAGCCTGCTTTGGATTCTGTGTCTCCCTCTCTCTCTGCCCCTCCCCTGCTCACACTGTCTGTCTGTCTGTGTCTCTCTCTTTCTCTCAAAAATAAACATTAAAAAAAAAAAAAAGAAAAGAAAAAGAAAAGTCAAGACAAAGTTTATAAAATTCAAGTTTTGACATGGATAGTGTGTCCAGGAAGGAATGGGCTAGAATTATCATTGTTCCAAATTTTACATTGGAAAAAAAAAGTGTTTTAAGACTTTTGATATACCCTCTCAATCATGGCAGTAATGAACATAAATGACATTTGGTTAGAAAACAAACCCAAATCATGTGTGCCATCATGTTATACAAAGGTATTTTTGCCAGATAATGCTACTTTGTATTGAATTACTGTCTACCAACAGACCCCATTTATAGACTTTATCCAAGAGTGACAGTACAACTTTCACACATGCATTTATTTCTTTAGATTTATATCACCAAGGCCTCTGGGCAAATGCGCAGACAGAAAGTTCATGCACTGCTTTTCCAACAACTTTTCTCAGTGACATTCCAGAAAGGACTGTGGTAAAAGCAGTCTTGTCAACAAATTGGAGCTTCAATGTTTAATTTATATCAAGACCATTCATTTTCACTTTGTTTCATGTAATACCATTTACTAATCTTGGTGGTAGATACTAACACAGTATTCTAACAAATGATTGTGGGAAAGAATCTATCCATTACTCAACAATGCAGAAAATCTAACATTTACTATTGTACATGTCTAAAACCGTGTGTCATGTCAAACTACAGAATCAACACAAAGGCCTTCACTCCTATTATTAATATTTAACACAATAATTATTTTAAAAGACATGTATTTAGAAATATGTGTGTTATATTAAGTATACTGTAGAAAATTGAGCAAATTTTCATGACATCCCATCGAGCTTGACTAAAATGTTGATCTATAATGTAAATCATATGGTACATAACATTTTTGATTTGTCGGAATTAACCAATCCTCTTATTTTAACAGGAAATTTTTAGCCCCCACCTTTCAATTATGATGTAAACATCAAAAATGATGCTCCATGGAACAGATATTGTGAAATGAAGCTTTATCTTCTCAACATCAATAAAAAGTAAGTTTAGGGCCTGACTATGTTTGTGATGTCTCAAACACATAAATACAATTTTAGAGCTGGAAGACACATTTGAAATTCATAGTCCGTTCAATCTCATCATTGTAAAACTGAGTTCTCAGAGGTAAAGACGTTAATTGACTTTCTCAAGGTCACAAAAGTAGTCAGAGACAGATTGGGAATCACACCCCCTGGCCAGCCTACATGCCCTTCCCTTCTCAGAGTCTGGCACTTGACCCCGATTCAATGATATCTTTCAAGATGCACACACCTGCCTCCAATTCTGTTAGTCACCTAGAAAGAAAATAAAGGGCACATATACCCTTTCATTGTCCAGGTCTATACTTTTCGGAGACGAGACAACTTTATTTTCTGTCAAGCCAGTTGGGCTAAGTTGGCCCTGAAGCAGACTTAAACATCAATCCATTAACCTTGGTACAGAGTCACTTTGATGGAATATTAAAATATTGACACCTTCCTGGGCGAGCGTCAAGGATGATTCAAGCTTCTGAGGTTTCTTAGGGCCATGGTGTCTGTGGGAACATTTCAGAATCTGGGCACAGTAACACTCCTGAATAAAGAAAAAATTCTCAAAATCTCCTTTGGGGCCTCTTCTCTCTGTCTCCAGTGGCTAGAAGAATGCCTGGCATTTAGTGGGTTTATTGAATGAACTGCTCATTGATGTTCATCCAGTAAGTAAGTAAAATAAAAACTATCGATAGAAGAAAATAGATTCATGCACTAACTGAAATGAATGTGACTTTAGCAAAGACCGGCTGGTTTCTGGGGTATGCAATTTGTTTTCTGCCTGGTAACTCAACTTAGATGAGAAAGCCCAGACCCAAGTACAGGGTCAGCAGGATTGGAAGGCTGCCTGGGATGTTTATATACAGGAATCAACTGAAACTAAGCACCATTAATAATTTGAACACAACTCAAAACCAGAGGTAAAAGAAAGAACTTTCAGCCAATTGGCTGTGGCCTGTGAAAAATGAATGGGTATCTGGATATTTTGATTAGTAGGAGATGGAGACATAATCCCTTTCCGTGTTCTGCAGATACCCATGTATTTAGATGCATTAAATGTTCTAGATATTTCATTTGCTCTTTCTTTTTCTGCTGTTAAACTGAATAGTGCTGTAGCTGAGTTGTGTGAATCATTAAATTTCTCTCCCCAGCTCTAAATCTAGGTATGGCATAAGAACAAAAAGACACAAAATTGTGATAAACAAGAAGCAAAGATTCCGAACAGGACTTCAGGGGTGTTGGCCATGGATCCTTCTGCCAATCCAATGAACTAATTTTGTAATAATGCTTAAAGTGTGTAAAATATGCATATATACAAAATAAAAATATTTAACATAAATATAAATGTAGTACATAAGTATATGTATAAAATAAGTATAATATAAAAAAATAAAACACTGAGAACTACCAAGGAAACAAATTACATAAAAATGTACTTAATCAGCATATTAAAATAAACTATGATTTCTCAATAATAAGTAAATAATATTTCAAGCCTGAAGCAACTGAATTGCAATAGAAAAACATCTGTATTTTTTGTAGGCTATATGGTCCACAGATACTGTGGATAATCCTGTGGTTGTCTGCATTCATAATTAAAGAAAATGTCAAATCAAAACCACAATGAAATACCACTTCACACCTGTCAGAATGGCTAAAATTAACAACTCAGGAAACGACAGATGTTGGCAAGGATGCAGAGGAAGGGGGACACTTTTGTAGTACTAGTGGGAATGTCAACTGGTGCAGCCACTCCAGAAAACAGGACGGAGGTTGTTCAAAAAATTAAAAATAGATCTACCCTATGATCCAGCAATTGCACTACTAGGTATTTATCCAAAGGATACAAAGATGTTGATTCGAAGGGACACATGCACCCCAATGTTTACAACAGCACTATCAACAATAGCTAAATTATGGAATGAGCCCAAGTGTCCATTTGCTGACAAATGGGTAAAGAAGATGTGGTGTATATACGCAATGGAATATTCCTCGGCAATCCAAAAGAATGAAATCTCTCCATTCGCAACAACGTGGACGGAACTAGAGTGTATTATGCTAAGCAAAATAAGTCAGTCAAAGAAAGTTAAATATCATATGATTTCACTCGTGTGGAATTTGAGAAACAAAACACGTGAGCATAGAGGAACGGAAGGAAAAATAAGATAAAAACAGAGAGGGAGGTAAACCATAAGAGATTCTTAAATACAGAGAACAAACTGAGGGTTGTTGGATAGGTGTTGGGTGGGGGGATGTGTTAAATCAGTGATGGGCGTTAAAGAGAGCACTTGCTGGGATGAGCACTGGGTGTTATATGTAAGCAATAAATCGCTAAATTCTAATCCTGATACCATTAAAAAAAAAAGGAAAATGTTCAATTTCAGTCAGAAGTGAATGAAAATAAACATTCAAATGTTTTTCCCACCCAAGTTCATGGAATTCCTAAATTCTTCCCACAATTCTTTGAGGACCTGTAGATCCAGGTTAAGAACCCCTGATCTAGAGTAAGACAAATCCTGGATTGGAACTCTAGCTCTGCCGTGGGTGATTTCTGTGAAATGGGTAGGTTGCTTACTTTCTATAAGCTCCATAAAAAGGTGGGCAGAGGTGCACATCACATGGAGTTCTTGAAGGCAATAATGTATGTGACACGGTTAGCACACTCATCATTCTTTTGATTTCCAGTGGGACCATCTGCCCTGCCAGATAGTGTGGTCTTTTATAATAAGTTCCAAGTAAGCATATAATATTCCTTCTCTGTGCTGAGGATTACACTCCTCTTACTTTTAGCAACTTAATTCACAGCAACAAGAAAAACAGCACTGAAATTAACTTCACTAACACTAAAATTAAAAGAACACTGCATAAATAAAACAAAACAACAAGCAAGCTTTCACACTCTCAGAGAGGAGGTGGGCATTGAATATGGGGCCCTAAATCCCTTACCTGAATGAGAAAACATGGCGCCTCCAACAATGTGTACCAATTTTGAATTCTCTATTCATATCAACTAGGTATTTGTACACAATTGATCCCAAATTCTTTACTTTCAGAGAAGCTAAGCAGAAGAAACTCTTTGAGTGGGTGATTTAATTTTAGTAAGGAGACTTCGATTTCTGGAATGTATAACTGACCAATGGCTACAGTCAATATAATGACCACTGATGGTCATCATGTGGAGGAACAGACTGGGGGAAAAAGAAAAGAATTTCAGCAGCTTCTACACAATTATTTAAGTGAGAAAAGGCATGTCAAAGCATTATAAAGAGTTGTTTTGTTGTTGTTGTTTTTAAAGTCCTCAATTCAAGTGTATTTTCATTAATGACACTGAGTTTTGCACCCTTCCATTAGAACATGCAGACTGGGGCAGTGAGTTGAGGATTTTTTGTGAAGCAGAAAAATCTGTTTCCTCCAAAAATGAATTGATAAAAAATTAAGGTTTTCTTCTCTAACAGTTTTGGATGATGCATTAGTATATTATTTAGTGCTGGAAGACACATAGGAAAACTTCATCAACATTGTTATTAATTACAGTACATTCAAATTTGGAAACCTTTCTGTGGGAGGATTTGATTTTCCTAAGACATAAATTATGCCTACAAGCCCTTAAAAACTTTTACTCTTTCTAGAAAATGGGAAATATCCCTTTTAGCTATTAAAGTTAAGAGTGAAAGTGTCCTTTTTATTGCCATGAAAAATTCAAATCTTACTTGTGTGCTCTCTATATTGTACCATTTACTTCAGATTTTCTTTTTTAATTTCTTGTCTACCAATGTTAGATTCCAAACTGTATGAGTATATAAAACCTCACGTGCTCTAGTTATGTGATCTTGGATAAGGTATTTTATCTAAGACTCAACTTGTTCAACTGTAAATTAGAAATAATAATAGTAATCAAGTGCTGTGGTTTGAGATTTTTGAGAAAATATATAACAGGTAGCCAGGTGTCCTGCACATAGAAGTACCCCACACATAATAATCACCATTTTTCTTATCTTCAGAAGCATTGATAGTTTTGACTTCTGGGTTAAACACTTGTATTGTTGCAGTTTTTTAAAGGTTTTATGTATTTATTTTGAGAGAGAAAGAGAGAGAGCACAAGTGGGGGAGGGGCAGAAAAAGAGGGAGAGAGAATCCCGTAGACTCCATGCTGTCAGCACACAGCCCAATGTGGGGCTCGAACTCACGAACCAAGAGATCATGACCTGAAGCCATATGCTTAAACAACCGAGCCACCAGGAGCCCCAGACAGCTGTATTGTTTACTTACCTCTAATTCACCCAATGCCTTACTAACCACAGCATAAACTATCTTTGTAAATCACCTATTTGAAACCCATGGAGAAAATCAAGAACTTGGCTTATATATTTTTACATATGTGTCAGGTAAGAACATTAAAAACCATATTATAATTAAAAGAAGGAATTTTCCTTTATGCTCTGTGGTTCCAAATTTCCCTTTTGTATTTAATTCTATTTTTATTGTATATATGTTTTCCTCTGAATGGGGAAAAGAGTGATATAATCTCCATGAGTCATTGAAACTACAAATAGAATTAGTATTCCAAATTGTAACAAAATTATTGCTTTTTATTAACTTTTGCGGTAAATATACTTTTCTAGGATAACAAATGATTGAATGTCAAAAAATAATAATTACATAGGGTTTCACTTTTTATACAGTTACATGTAAAGAACAGAATGTTATAAAATGTTTCCCAGACACTGTAGACTTTATAACAAGGACAAGCGTTATTACCATCCTACAGATAAGAAAGTCGGGCTTCAGAGCCATTGCACAATTCCCCAGAAATCCACTCCAACTGCCACTTAGTGGCAGAACTGAAAATGCAGGCATAGCGGGTTGGTAAAATGACTCTAAAAAAAAAAAAAAAAAAAAAAAAAAGAAAGAAAAGAAAAGAAAAGAAAAGAAAAAAAGAAAAAGAGAAGAAAAAAGAAAGTCACGTTTTTCAATACCCATGGTCCAATATGGCCAATTCCAAACTACCAATGATTTAACAACCAGCTTGTAAATATCCCAAGTATTTAACAATTGTCTCTCTTGTGCAAAAGAACTTCTGTGCGCCACTGTAGACCTGTCTCCTGATTTGTAGCCTAGTACTCTCTCTACTTAACAAGGCCATCTCTTCAAACTGCATTGCTGATATGCCCGAAAATAACAGGTGCGTATGCTTTCTACATTTTTTGTTTTTACATCTATGCGTTTCCGTTGTGGTTATGAGCATGAGCTCTGGAGTCAAGAACTGCCTCAGTTCAAGTCCTGGGTTCCATCACTTTTATGTTTTGAACTTGACCTTTGACATTTTACTTAATTTCTTTGTGCTCAATTTACTCATCTATGGAATGATAATAAAAGCTAACAATAGCACTTACTTTATAGGGTTCTTGGGAAGCTTAATTCTTTTTTAATGTTTATTTATTTCTGAGAGAGAGAGAGAGACAGCGCAAGCAGGGGAGGGGCAGAGAGAGAAGGAGACACAGAATCCGAAGCAGGCTCCAGGCTCTGAGCTGTCAGCACAGAGCCCGACGCGGGGCTCGAACCCACAAACTGTGAGATCATGACCTGAGCTCAACCAACAGAGCCACCCAGGCTCCCCAAAGTGTGGTTCTTGAAAAGCTTAAATGAAATATCTGTAAAATGCTTAGAACAGTGCCTGACGTAAAGTAAGCACTCAATAAACAGTAGCTCATTGATATTAGCTACACAACTTTAAATAAATATAGAAAACATTAATATATATCAGTTAATACTTATAGCTTTTGACAGAACTAAGATGAGAGATTCTATACTTTCTTTTTAATCTTTTTATAGATTGTTTTAAATTAATTTTTTTTTTCAGACAGAGAGAGAGACCACGAGCTGTGGGAGGGACAGAGAGAGAGAGAGAGAGAGAGAGAGAGAGAACCCCAACCAGGCTTCTCACTGTCGGTGCAGAGCCTGACATGGAGCTTGATCTCACAAACCATGAGATCATGACCTGAACTGAAATCAAGAGTCAGACCAACATGTCATACTATCTCCCAACGCATATTATCGATGAAATGTACTAATACATTAATAGTGATAATTGCTATGTGGTAGGGTTATGGATTATATTTATCTTTTTCTTTATAATACTTTTCATAGTTTGAAAGTGCCTGAATATTACTTTTACATATATAGGATATAGGACGATGTGTGTATATATGCACAAATACGTAATTTTATAAAGATATAGCTGGCCCTACTAAAGGCAACCTCAACCCATGTCTGTGCATATGTTTATCTTAAGGTTTGAATGTGTAATTAATATAATGAAATAAATATAATATAATATAATATAATATAATATAATATAATATAATATAATATAATTATATGAGTTTTATATAATCTCCTTCTACCTAGCCTTCTCAGTAAAGAGATACACATGTAAACTTTTCTGAAAACCTTGACGGGAAGACATTACTTAAAATAATCCCCAAACAAAAAATTCTTATGAGATCTCCTCCTCCCTCCCAAGTACCCAACCAGCCCCATCTTCCCTCTCACCTTTCTCTCCCACGGGCTCTAAAGGTCACTGTTATGCTCTGAGTACTTTAGATTTCAAATGTCATTCAGGACGGCAAAAATCAGTTCAGGCTCTGCCTCTCTCTGAAGCACTTGGTGGCTCTCTGTGGCAACTCCAGCAGGAGCTTGGGTGCTTTATTCTCACCCTCACTCCGAAGCATTAATAAATGTTCACCCAACCTACACTCCTGCCCCCCCCCCGCAAAAAAAAAAGAAACTGAAAAGCTAGTGTCACATTGGTTGGAGGGGAATCCGAGAGGAAGAGAATATGATTTGTTGGCTCTTGGCCCATTTAGAACATTACCAGACACCAAATTTCCCAAACTAACTGATATTTGTCATCAGCACTTCCATTTAGCTATCTTCTTAGTCCTTAGCCACACAAGAGTGATTCAGGTCATTTAATCAAGTACATTTTAAAGACTATGATTTCAGTCATTCATATTCAACAATTGCTTACTGGTGTCAGCTACAGCATTAGATGCTGGAGGCTGCAAACATGGATGAAAAATATTCTCTATTTTACGGTTTACAGTTTAATGTGCAAGATATTAAACCTACTCAGGATTCAAAACATGAGCCCTGGGGCACCTGGGTGGCTCAGTCTGTTAAGCATCTGACTTCTGGTTTTGCCTCAGGTCACGATCTCATGGTTTGTGAGTTTGAGCCCTGCTTCTGCCTCAGCTCTGACCGGAGCCTGCTTGGGATTCTCTCTCTCTCCCCCTCTCTCTCTCTCTGCCCCTCCTCTGTTTGCTCTCTCCTTCTCAAAATAAATAAGTGAAACTTTTTTTAAAGCACGAGCTCTGGTTTTTCCACACTGGAAAGTAGCTTTTTGGGACCAAGAGTGCTTATTCCTCTGGTTAAAAAGATACCAATACGTTTTTGGAGAATGAATGAGTGAATGAATGGGTAGGTGCAGGAAGGGAATTTCCAGAGATGTTTATAGCTTGAATATATTTATACTAAGTATTTTATGAATGTGTACAAGGGCCTCCTACTATCTCAAAGAAGTGTTTCCAATATCAGAACCGTTCAAGACCAGAGGAAAGTATTATTAAATAAATGGGTTACTTTTTAAGAGAACACAAAATGAATTTGAAAGGTTTTATTTTCATTTATTTTATTTAGACCCTCAAGAATCAAAATTCCTGAAAAGAAACATCAGCATTAGTTGGAAGGACTAAAGAAGGAAATAGATAGCTTTAAAATAAAGAGTTAAAATGAGCTTCAGAGACTGGCTGAACAGGAAAATAACAAGGGGAACTTCGGTAACCTACAAAGTGACCCATCTTGAGGGTGATAGGAGAGGGGAGGAAAAAGCTTAGACACAGAAAGAACTGCATGTGGTTCCAGCACAGGCTTTTGTACAAAATATATAGGAAAAAAAAAGAAGAAGAAGCCAGAATATGAGAATAAATACGAGGGAGACAAAGCAGGCTTTTATGAAATAATACATCCCCATCTCTGAAAGCATTGAAAGAGAAGACGGATAAACAAGGATAAAGTAGAGGTGATTCATTTATCAAGTACAGGGTTGGGCTAAGTCACATTTGAGCACTTGCGATTCGTTCTAATGCAGAGAAAGGTCTTTGTACGAATACTTTATTTTTTTAATATTTATTTATTTTTGAGAGAGAGAGAGAGTGCAAGCAGAGGAGAGGCACAGAGAGAGGGGGACAGAGGATCCAAAACAGGCTCTGCCCTATCAGTGGAAAGCCCAACGTGGGGCTCGAACCCATGAACGGTGAGATCACGACCTAAGCAAAAGTCCCATGCTTAACCAACTGAGCACCCAAGTGCCCCTGTACAAATACTTTAAACAAAAAAGCCTAAGGGCGTACAGTGAGGGGCAAAAGTGAGAACAAAGAGAAACAGAGTGGTGGGGGGTGGGGGGGAAGTGGGAAAAAAAGGAGAGAGAGAGAAAAAGAGATAAAGAGAGCGGGAACCCGTCACCCAATATAAAACGCCAACACGCACCAAGTTTTCCTTTTGAAGACACCTCTGAATGTCCGAGGACGTGGGGAGCAGAGGTAGCTCAACAAGGGGAACCGTCCATAACTTGGTCTCACGAAAGCCTGTTGGGAGGCACAGGTAGGTTCTGGTTCTGATTATGTGACAGCAGCTGCAGGGTGTGCTCCACGAACAAAGTGTCCCTGGAGCCCAGTCCTCGGGCTCGTACCACTGGTTCTCAACGTGGGTTTATGAATCCCCTGGAGCACACTAGTAATTCACGCCACGCTAGTTACTAGTCCAATAAATGCCTTTCCTTTGCTTGAGAAATTCACTCCTGCTGGGATTTGAACCATAGACCCTCAGATCCAGAAGAACCAGAATCAACATGCTGATGACCAGCTCCAGAAATATTCATTTCATCTGCTCCCTGTTAACTCCCCAAGTGTTTATAAGTTGTTAACCGGAGAAAGATTCATGCTCACTGAAGGCATTGCCTCGAACTAACTGAATAATCACAGCTTTGTGACAAAGGAACTCAGAGTAAGGCCAAAGATTCTGGTTCTTTCCCATTTTCCATTGTCCAAGTACTTCCTCCAGGAACAAGATCACATGCAGGGAATTAACAATTTTGTTTTTCCTTTCATAAGTGAATCTGAACTTAAAGTTTCCTTATCCTCTGAAATAATAGCTCTTTCTAATAACGTAAACTTTTTTTCCTGGAAACTATTAACTGTTTAATAGTCTTTAATGTTTCAGAAATTGAGCATTCATTTTTATCAAGAATTCACGTTTTTTAAGGAAAGATCAACACTTGCAAAATTAACATTATAAATTACACGGAAAGAGAGACAGGCTCTTAACTAAGTTACATTAAAATCCCTATTTCCTTATAAACTTCCAGCATTTATTTTCCCTTCTCTAATTTTATTACTCTAAAGTTCACCTTAATGCAGTCGTATTAGGATCAGGAAAATTAATATTAAACTACTGGAAATGAAAATTAAGACACTTCTGATTTAAGGATCTTTGGTTTTTTGCATGTTTTGCATTGTTTTGTTTTGTTTTGTTTTGTTTTGCTTTGAAACGGTGCCTCTGAATTTGTTCCCTGGTTGTTTATTATGTCTCTTAGCAAGAACCAAACTTTCTTTCAACAATTTATGTATAATTCAGAGGCTGGAATACGCCAAATGAGAATGATAATGTCCTTATTTAGTATAACATCTTCCATTTCTTCAGACCCTACAATATCGTGAAACATTTTTACTGCAGTGGTAATATATTCAGTGCAGAAGCCACTATTACGCACCAGCACACAAAGTGTGATGTCTCCTGCAGCATTACTCATGCACAAAGGATGCAGGGACCCTGTCCCCAATCCCTGTCTCTGCTTTTTCACAAGCTCTGGTGGTCCGGCTAAGTCTGACATTAAAAACTCCGTCTCTGTGAACTGTTTGGATTTTTAAGCAAGCTGCGATAGAAGAGCTCAACAATTTGCAACGTCAATAGGTTACTGGTATTAAAATACCCATTAGCATTCCTCACCTTCTTTGAGAACAAAGACAGGGGATGGATTTCAGAAGATGACAGATTTTAATTATTTCCCTTTTGTGAAAACTCTTTGTTTCAAAGTACAGTAAAATGCTTCTGGGCATAAATGTACTATTTGTGCCAAAAAGGAGCTATAGGGTAGACATGGAAATAACATCAACAAATTTTGTATGTTGTGCACATTTTCCATTTGCCTGGTCTTCTGCTAGATTTTTAGGACATGATTCTTCATTGAGGAGAATATAAATTCACATAAATCTATTACGAATGAAATAAGGTGGTGAAAACTGTCAGAGGGGTCCAAAGAGACGTGATTTACATTTGGGGGAATAAGCGGAAAAGTTTTTTAGTGGAGGTCCCTAGGTGAAAAAGGCCAGTTTCTCAGATGAAAAAGGCATGGAGAATGAGACAAGAATTCACACTAATCTTAAGAATATAGTGAGAAACTATAAGGGATCAGCCACCAGTGAATGCTTAAGGCAGATTCAGGGGAAAATAATAGGCTTCCCTGATAAAGTAGAAAATAAGTATATGATGAAGCTCTGAATGTAGGATGCTGTGAGTGCTTGATAAAAAGAAGCTATTAAGAGCATGTAATCCCTATAGCCAGTTAGGGGGTCAAAGGAAAAACCCAATACAGGAAATGGCCCCTGGGAACAGAAAGGTACTTTTCTTTCTAGAAGTTGAACCCGAAATATCAAATGCCGATGACAGTATCCATATGGTAAAGTCATCATAAGGGAAGCATCATCTCAAAAAGAAGGAAAACAAAAATCAGGGAATCCTGGTCATCTAGAGATGGATTGTAGAGTAGAATCTATCAAAAGCAGTGCTTCAGTAATGGTAATAACCCAACAGAAGAAAGAACATGGGAGCAGAAGAAATGTTATTTCATGTGACAGAGAACAGGGACATTCAGAGATCTTGGCGGATTTCATTTCATATAGGGCAAAGACGTGCCGAGCCATTTGTCCGTTAGCACAGCATGATTCCTAAGGATGAGGGTCATTAAGTGTCCTAGCCAGGAGGCAGTGTATGCTTAAAACTACTTCTTAGCCCGGATGTTATCTCCCTTAACTTTTTAAATTTAAGTGTGCCTCCTTGCAATGGTAAACCTGGACCGTGGATGACAGTATTAATTTGCGAAGCTTCCCATTGCAAAATAATGAATTTGCATTCCAGTGTATTCATTAGTTTCTCATAAATCAGGTTAACATCAGTCCTGAGAGTCTGGACAACACTTAGGACACTAAAAATTCAAACCGAGGCCTTCACTAAGATAGTTGTTTCTTCATAAAGCTTGTCTGGGTCACACCTCACTCCCATATCTGCCATTTTTGTCGTACCGTTCTTTCATTTCAGTGAAAGCTTGGAGAGGAAAAGTCTATTAATGTTGTATGTATGTGCAGTGAGTAGAACAATGCTCCCTCCAAAGCTGTTTGCCTTGGAATCCCTGTGAATATACAAGGTTACACAGAAACGAGAATTAAAGTGTGGCAGGTGGAATTAAGGTTGCTGATCAGATGGCTTTAAAATAGGAGATCATCCTAAATTATCAGGTAGCCCCAAATAATCATAAGGTTCCATAAAAGTGGAATAGGGAAGCAGAAAAAGAGAGTCAGAGAGAGATTTGATGAGGGAAGCAGGGTCAAAGAGATGCCTCCTGGTAGCTTTGAAGATGGAAGAAGAGGCCACCAGCCAACGAAAGAGAGTGTTCTCTAGAGGCCAGAAAAGGCAAAGAAACAGATTCTCCCTAAGAGCTTCCAAAAGGCACACAGCCCTACCCTACCAGCACCTTGGTTATAGCCAAGTAAGATCCACGATAGACTCCAAGCCCAATGAAAGATAGTAAGTGTTGTTGTCTTAAGTCCAACTCAACTGAATTGTAATGCAATTCTGCTTGTACAGATGCCGTATTAGTTTCCTATTGCTGCTATAACAAATGCATGTATGCAAGCAGAATTGCATCACGTTTCAGTAGAGTTAGACTTAAACAGACTATGTAGCCGAGAATCTAAATCACTCTGTCTGCTAGAATGATCCAGATAGTAATAAGCTTTGGAAGTAGACAAACCCAGATTAAAATCCCAATTTGGAACATTTGATAGCAATATGAGTAAATTATTTAATCTCTCCAAACCTCAATCTCACCAGTCATTCAATAGAGAGAGAACCTATTGCACAGATTTTAGTAAGAATTTAATAAGATAAAGTTGCCCCATCTAGTAAAAAATGTCTATGAAGCACTCACATTTGGGAAGGTATTTGATAAGGGGAAGCTATGCAGTGATGTAAAGGAACTAATTAGCACTCCTATTAGTTGCTGGGGCTGCAACAATGAACATGTCAGACACTGAAAAATAACCACTTGATTTTAAAAGACTATTATAAACCTCTGATGAGCCTGGAGGAAGTTCTGTTACCACATGAGGGGCACTTTGGCTGGATTTATCGCGAGAAAACACTTCTTACAGGAAGAAACTCTAATGGAGGCCTAAAGAATAAATGGGAAGTAAGCAAACATGAGCAGAGGAAGAGTGGCAGAGCATTCTAGACCAAGGGAACAATGTGGTATAGGGCATGGGAGTTTGTCAATCAGGGGAACTGGAAATACCAGTGAGGGAGGTTCATTTCTGAGCTAGGCAGAGGCTAACACATTAAGTGTCTTCTATTCTCATCGCCATATTGATTTCTTGCAATGTTTTAACTGGAGAAGAGACATAGATCACGTTTGTGTTTTACAAAGATCACTGCAGCCACAGTGTAGAGAACAAATTTGAAAAACTAAAAAGACAAAAAGTCAATGGGAAAGTTGGGAAACTGTTGGAATAATGCAGACAAGTGACTACTATTGCTTTTATAATAAGAGCATTAGGAACGAACATGAGGGAAAGAAGTGAAATGAGCACATGAACGCCAACCCATCTACATGTGTTTCATTATAAGAAAATATCGTATCACAGCACCAGATAGCAATTTTTTGGAGACACAGAGGAAGGATCCATCAGCTGTTTCTAGACAAAGGGAGAGGGGATCAGGATAAGGGCGAGCTGTGGCCTCCGGACAAAAATCTCAAATCCAACAAAGGACAGGACCATCCTAGTTGAAAGCAGCTCTACGTCTCGCTGTCACTGGGCCCTCCTCGAAGAGGTCCAAATGGAACTTGGACAATGAAAAGGCAGGATGTGAACGACCACAGAAAATTCCTGTAGAACTTTGGGTGTCAGATATGGAGAGTCATCTTGGGAAACAACACACAAACCCACAAATACCACAAAACCCTCCCTTATTCCGAGCCAAGGTGGAGGGACAGAGGCTTCAGTCCGTTGTGCTGTTCCTCACTCAGGGTAACACGGTGCCCTCTGGGAAAAATGTGTGAGATGGATAAAAGGCCCAGGAGGGCCCTTATTGACATATCCAAATGCCCAGGGAAATGGGAGACACTAGACTGGGGGCAGGAATGGAGAGAAGCAGGGCCACTGCACTTTACAACTCAGATGCAGCCAGGCTTTCATAAACAAGTAATCTGGCAGAAGATGTCCTCTCATTTCAACAGGAAAACCTGTACCTGTCAGTAAAACCTTCCTACATAGGCAAATAAATCCCTCAGGAAGCAGGAAATGAAAAGAACAAGTTATGTGAGCCAAACGGAGAACCAATACCATAGGAGATAGTATTGGATCAAGGATAATTTCCTAAAAAGGATTAAACTGTGACTGATGTAGAAATAAAAATGAACACACGCTTAAGATTTAATTTAACTCATGAATGAAGGCAGTGGTGAGCTGTTACCCCCAATTCAAAGATTAAAACAAACACAACGAAAACAGGCCTCTGTATAGATCAAGAATCAAGAATAATGAAATAAATGTTCACATGGAGACAAACTGGTTCCTTCCAGAATCAGAGGAAGGAGGTCAATCAAAACGAACGTCCAACCAGACAGAATTGTTGTGTCTACAGACAAATGGACAAGTGTTGCTGTTTCTCTATGAGTTGCCTGCAGCTTACAGAGTTGTAGAAAAGCACCTGTAGAGTAGAATCACGTGCTATAGACAATCATAGCTTTCCACTGAAACTCATATTTTTCCTGAGTGTACTTCAACTGGCATTTGTCTTCAGTAACGTACCAAAAAAAAAAACCGTTTGCAGGTGGCCATAGAATTTTAAAAAAAAGAAGCCAGTCTCCCATCCACCGGTTTATGCTGAGGACAGTAAATACAGGGAAGGAGTCAGAGAGAATGGTAGCAGACCCAGAGCACCTCGCTGGTGCGACTCACTCCCACAGCATTTTTCTGAAGATCTATTAATATCCAATGGCAGAGCCTGCCCGTGCCTAGTTCCTCGTTCTTCAGCCGGCTGTACCCCTCCCATCGCCGAAGCGTGTTGTAGACCTTGAGAAGGTCTGAACCTGGCCCCCAGCTCTGGCACACACTAAGCCTGGGGCTAGGAGATTCCTCAACACTGCCATGAAACACGCAGAATCCAGTCCGCTAGTTGTTTATCCTTAACAGCCAACACGGAATCCAGGTGGCCTTTCCAGGGGCAAGGCCCAAGCCTCTCCTCTCTTACTTAGGCTACAGATGGTAACAGGATTAGAGCTTGAGGAGGTGTGATCGTGGAATAACAGACAATGACCAGCACTGCTTACACACTGGAGTTTCTGGAAGGCCTACAGCAGTGAGTGGACAATTTGTTCTGAAACAGAAAACAGAAAGCATGTGGGGGAGATGAGACAAAACAAAGCAAAACTTCCACATGAGGTTTCTGAGAAAAAGTACACTTTAAACCTCCAGGGAACTCCCAGAACCTCAGATAAGAACAAACAATCTGCCAATATGTTGTTTCAAAGGCAGAAGATAAAAAATAAAATAAAATAAAAAATGTTAAGTCTAGGTTGAGAGGCAAATTTTGACTTTAGATGCCAAAAGTAATTGTAACACAATATGGGATAAACATTGGGAAGTTCCCAGAAGCAATTTTACAGACACAGGGTGGTCATTTCCAATTGTGTAGAGGGAATGACAACGAGGAACGGCTGGAAGAAACAAGAATACGAAGTATCTAGAGCAAGAGATTTTAGTATTCTCAGATGTTGATGGTTATACACATTTTTTTAAAAAAAGCAGTTTTCTCGTTTATGTTAAAACTGACTTTCAGCTGAAGTTAAACAAAATAAAGACAAGAGTAATACATTTATGAAACTTCAGAGCAAAGAAATAGCTACTTGTCTTCTAGGTTGGAATCTGAATGCTCTATTTGTTAATGGAAACTCCATTATGGCATTTGGGGATGATGCATTTTGTTAAAATAAATGAGAATATTTCCCATATTACTGTCCAGAATTTTTGCACATATCGACTGTGGCACATTATAAGCTGATGTATCATTAAGTCACAAAGAGAAAGAGGAAAAACAAGTACTTATCACCGTGTGCCAGGTTTAGAGCTAAGTGTCCTCTCTATCTGATCTTAATAAATTGAGACACAATCCTAGATACACACATACAAAGGAAAAAAATTTTTAAAGAAATAAAGAAACTCAGAACTGTACTTTAAATCATCATGGTTGCGCAATTAAGCTGTAAAGTTTGGATGCAAATCTGATTCTCGCTGGTAAGGAACCCACGTTGCCTTAGGTGATGGGTAGAATGTGGTCTGGGTTGTCTTCTTGGATTTCTCAAAGTGAAACTGCTCCATGACTCAACAAAAAATATTTTCAGCACCTACCATATGCCAGACATTGTTCTAAGGTCTAGGGACACATCAACACACTAAAAAGAAGGAAAAGAAAAAAAAACAAAAACAAGAAGAAAGTTCTGGTCTAGCAGATTTACATTATATAAGGCATAGGTATTCTGATATCTTTGGGGAGAGATAAAACATTTCACTCATTTTTTTTAAATTAACATTCCTAAAGCTTCCCAAAGGAAAGAAGTTAGACCTAGCAGTAGTGTGGTTCCATTAGGTAACCTCCAGCCATGGTAAGATGTCACCATGCTTAGGAACACTATTGTTCAGGTAAAACAGATGATTCCTTACCTGACTTCACTGTGATGGAGTCCAGTGTGTAGGATGCAAAGGTACAATGCACATGTCCACGTCCATATAGGAGTGGGGTCCTGGGGTCCTCCCGTGTGTGTGTTCCAGTCCACATTCCACCATTTACTAACACGAGGCGAATCATTCCAGATCTCTAGAGCCTAGTCTCTCCTGCTGTTAACATAAGATATACCTCCTCCGAGGGCGGGTGAGAAAACTAAATAAGCTTAAGCAGACAGAGCACTTGGCTTCTAAAGCACTTGCAAGCTTCAACAAATACTGTCACGACATGAACCAGAGCATGACCTTCCGTCTCTATCCAGTGTAGTTGTCTTAAAAGTCAGCATCTATGCAATACTATTAATGCTTACTACTCATGTTACCTGGCAATAAAGTACCCTTAACTCCACTGGCCATGCTAGAGGACAGAAACGGTAGAAATATTTGGTGTACACACACACACACACACACACCTACACACATAGGAAAGGGAAAGAAAATAACGTGGTGGGCTTTACATAGCTAATTCCTCGTGTTCACAACTATCATGCTTGGCCTATATTACTGCTGCATTTCACAGGAGAAGAAACAAAGGATCCGGGTGGTTTGATAATATGGCCAAGGCCACACAGCACTTAAATGGTTAAATGTGAACCCTAATCCTTGTCTCTTATTCTGACACCTAGATGCCTCCAGCTATACCGCGTTTCTCTCATTATAAAGAGTTATTCATATTTAGTTCTGTATTATTCCCCCATATTTAGACTTGAAAACGTTTCTTCCCCGTATAGTCTGAAACTTCATAATGCCTCCATCTAAAAGCATGAAGCCTTTGTGTGAAAATTATCTATGTTCCCAGGAGTCCTCTATTGACTAAGAATCCCTAAATCTTCACTCCATTTTGGAGAAAAAAAAATCCACAAAAAACAAAAAGCCGTCTCTGAGACCAACACAAGTTCAGGATAAGAAAAGCTTTCTTCCTCTTTTAAACAATTTAGAGGCTCTATGTGACTTACCTACGATGATCTGGGGCCAGTCTGCGGATGAATAACTGAATGAATCAATAAACAAATTGGATGTGATTAGTGGAGGAATTATTGATCAGCAAACACTCCAGATACTTAAGTTCCCCTGTTGTCCACTCTCTTGCCATCTTCTTAGCCTGTCCCAAAGGTGGATCAAAAGAGATGACTATTTAAAGCACAATAAGTAAAGAGTGGTCAATGCATGTGCTTTCAAATGCATCTTTGTTTCAATGACTCCAGTGTGATGTAAATACTTGCAAGCATCTGTTTTGTACATCGAATTGTAATTCAAGAAAGCATTGTACCTTGAGAGTCACATGATTTGCTTTAAGGACCATCATAAAAACGCCTTCACTTCCGAGTTGGTCATTTACAAAGTAACCTACGCACTTCACAGTTCACGTGCTTAGGATTTGCCTTGATTACCTAGAGAAGGATGCAAACGTAAGTGTCCTTGCCAGAGGGCCACGGACGCCCTCACATCTTAACACACCGAACCGCTAGCCATGCCTACGAAGTCGCCAAGCTCTTCTGAACTTCGTTATTTTACCCATTCTGTTTATAATCAGTTTCAGTTTTTAATTTGATTTTGAAGTTGTAGTTAATCAAAAGATATTTTACTTTTAGTACCACGTTTTCATTTCCTTCCAGCCAACACTGTAATAACTGGAGTTTCAGCAACTTATTCCTCATTAAATGCCCATTAGAAACACCTTCTTTTCTGTATGCTTTGGATGATAGCTTGTATTTCTGATCCTTTTTGCCTTTTTTATAGTACTCACAATTTTTCACTGATAATCGCACATTGGTTCCTTTTTATATGGGAGTTGAATTTTTATTTTTTTTTTGTTTTATTTTCCTTGTCAACATTCCAGATTAAGTTTTATGTAAATGCCTCTTGGAAAATACATAAATATTACACCAAAATCCAAAAGTAGGAAAAATTGTATTCCAATAAAACAGTACTAATATATATAATATTCCAATTCACTTTTACTAGGCACCTAGGCATGCTAGAAAGAAAAAAAAAAACACCTACTCCAAAGTTGCTGTAATCTATATAGTTTAAAATATTAACGATTAATTTAGCCCAAAGGTCAACTTTTTAATAGAAAATACTTGATCGTTCTTAATAAAATATTTAAAGAGTAAAAAAAAAAAATACCTGGGCTAAAGCATTTTAAAAGAATTTGTGATGTTTAAGGTAATCAGCATGCTCTTCTCCTTGGGGGTCAATATTCAGAAAAAAGCAGTTCATTTGATTTTATTGACAGTAGAGTGATACTTGGCAGGTTGGGTATTTTTCCCCTTTTTAAATTTTTAGAAATTTAGTGTTGAAGACCTGCCAGATTGGCAGCACTGGAAATCTAAGTCACTTTGTGGAATTGGCTCTCTGTATCACTGGG
This sequence comes from Acinonyx jubatus, assembly GCF_027475565.1. Taxonomy (NCBI): domain Eukaryota; kingdom Metazoa; phylum Chordata; class Mammalia; order Carnivora; family Felidae; genus Acinonyx; species Acinonyx jubatus. The sequence goes on along the minus strand of NC_069380.1, from coordinate 72,711,225 downwards.
CTCCTTGGTTTAGGGAGGAGGTAGATTTTATGGGGACTTTTTTTTCCTCCTTTAATTACTTTCCCCCTATAGCACAGACATTAATGAATCAGAGAAACCACTGGAAAAGTGATTGACCCACTCCGTCCCTGGTGAGAAATTATACTGACTTCTTAGTATCACAGGAGAGGAATTTGAACAAGAAAACAAAGAATCGAGGCCAGGGAAAATGAGAAGGAAAAAGAGGACTGGTTATAGATCATGTAGTCTTGGTTGTTAATATCATTTAATAGGCTGTCTGCGTGGTTTCTATCCCCATCTGAGTAAGACACAGGAAATACCTGAGCTTCACAGAAGATCCTGCCTATTCCCACATGCAGAACTACAGAGACTTCAACTCCAATGGTGAAAGGAGCCTTGGGCTGAAATACAACTCTGAGCTAATGTTTGCATCCCTTTTAACACATGCTTCCCGGGTGATCATCTGTTCTTCCAGGAACAAGAAACTTTGTATCCTCTAAGGAAGCTCATTGGACAGATAAATATTCTTTTTATTGAGTTAAAATGACTCTTCTTCCTAACTCAGACTCTAAGTGGTGTGATGGTCACTGGACCTAATTCTGTCCCTTGGGTGTAGTTCCTCAGAAACTTGCCTTGTGTTAGGTTTTAGATGGTCTTCCTCTCTCAAGTCAAAGTCAATAAGAAAATAATCGGCCCCATAGACTATGAGAACGTCTGTCTCTAGACTTGTCTCCAGATGAATTCAGCCTACAACACAGCTCTTCATTTTGCTCTTAGGGATTTGGAGTTTGTTTGCAAACCGAGGAACCCATTTTTATTTGCTTATTTTTGATTCCAAAAGTACGTATCAACTATGCTTTCAAGTGTCCTTTAAATATCTTTCACCCTGGGGAACATTAGCTTATGGACCATTCCTAAGGTGTGAGTAAAATATATCTTTGGTGAAGGGGATATTATTGAAAAAATGCAAAATCTTGGTTTCACAAGAAAATGCGAAATTTTCAATTTTCAATTTTCAATTTTTAAATAAACAAAACACCAAAATAGCCTCACTCTAAATGTTGACCATAACAAAGCACAGTATAGTCCTTGTCTGAACCGAAAAGACCCTGTTCTAAGATGCCAACGGGCAATATCACACAGAAACCGCTTCAGGTGACTTTTTCTCCCAAACATATGCTCAAATCCAGACGAGCACGTATATTAGCTAAATAGAAAATTAACAGAAACCATTGAAAATGGGCTTCTGTTTGTACTCAGAAAGTGCCCAGAAAGGCAGGGCACGCAACCAATTAAAGGCTTGTTTTCTGATGTCTAAACTGTTAACAAATACACTATTTATAAAAAGCCTCGTAGTCGGTAAACTACTGCAAAATGATACGCGTGACAGTTGCACATTTTTGCCTGTAATGCATGTTGTTGATGATTAAAAAATTTACAAGAGTGACACACATTAATGAATTTTGCATGTCATAAATAGTGAATTACCCTTTGTAGAACAAATGTCAACAGAGAACCGTGACAGACAATAAGAGATTAGAATGGCGTATCCGGAGAATATTACAATAGGCTATCTCTGTCCACGGATACAGGCACCAACAGAAGCCAGTTGCTTCCGTGCTAAAACTCCTGGATGCCTTCTAGCCTCTGAAATTTACATAGTCCACAAAGGACACTTGTCATTACAGATTCCATTTCTCTGCGGTCCAAATCATCGACCCTCTTGGAAAACAAAAGTTGAAAGAGAGGTAGTCCGAATAGAAGAAGGAGTTTCTGCAGCTTCTTCAGGTAATGGCATTTAATCTCTATTTCATTCCTCCTAAGGATATCCACAAATGCTTGAGACTCCTTTTCCCGAAGCAGCAGACCTTCAATTCCACCATCCAATGCCCCAAAGGAGGTGATGCCCTTCGGGCTTTCCAAGCGTGTGTGAAGAAAAACCTCTGCACTGGGGAAACTGTAATGTGTATCCACTACTTTGCAGAAGCACAAAGATCAGAATGAACTTACACAGGACAGCACTCCTTTTCACCATAAAGCATGTCAAGTTCATTTAGCTAAAAATTAAATTTGTAGCTAAACGTGACCACTGAGTTTTCTTGAGTTCGTTCCTAAGATCCTTTGACCCAGTTGCTTCAAGAAAAATGCTAAACAGTAATAATGTAAAACATTTTCCTGAAGTCAAAAGGTTGCCCCTTTTCTAATACTGTGGGTGGAAAAATTGACATGAATTATTTTCTATTTTCGTGCATTGTCTATTTTCAATGTATTGTATGAATTCATACATGTGGGAGAGTTTCGAATTAATGGGATAATACAGTAGTTTTTCAGGGTAGTTCCCCACTTTGGAATATTCCAAACATGAATCATCTACTTGGGGATGTTTTTTACAGTGCAGTTTGATATAGATATAGAATGCCTTCTATAAAGATGAAGGATCATAATTAAAAATGCAATCTAGGTGATGCTTTAAAACATTTGCTAGTAAGGAAGCTAATGCAAACTTATAGACAAGAGATGAATAGAAACAACTCTCCATCTACTGAAGACCTCTGTGAACAAATTTCAGGTCCCCTCTTCATGTAGGTAATACTTGAACTAAAAAAGGAACCTTTCCGTGTCTCTTCCCTACATCCACAGAGACTATTTTTCTAACAGGCAAGAAGAAGTACTATAAATACAAGTCAAGAAGGAAGAAAAGTCTACTGAGGGCTTATCAGAAGCATTTTAATGTGACCCTGGTACAGATGACTTACTAAGAACAGATTAAAATCTTGCCTGGAAGAGGAAAAACAAGCAAAACTATGGTTAGAAATAAGATAAAAACAAACATGGAAAAAGTAGAGAAATTCGTTTCCACATAAATCCAAATAAACCCCCCAATATATATAAACCAATTCTTTGCTTCCTTTGACGGTCTTGCTTACTCGTCAGATAGAAGCTGCTTACAAGGTCAAGGATATTGACCATGAGTCCAATATGCCAAGTATTTATTCCTAAATTGGATCCTCCAAGCTTCCGTCACAAATGAAACCGGCGTACGTACGGTTAGAATTTACTTCTAAAAGGAAGTTGAGTTTAGCATTCTCTTTTAGTGACTCTGTAAATCATATGAAATACAATGTCATGTAAACAAAGCAAATTTATTCCCAGGGAACAGATTATAAAATATGACACTGTCCTTTGGGAAGCCACTTACCTGATTCAGACAACTTTACCATAGTCTCTGCATCACTGTACCTCAAATACTTTCCCTTAAGTACTTTAGTTTATGTTCAAATAACCATCTGTTTTTCAAGTAACCAAGTGAACATAACCTGATCGTGTGGAAGCTATTGACTTATATAGCCAATAAATATTATACAAACCAAGGACGAGTAGAAGTTTATGACAAATGGCATTATGTTTCCTTTTAAATGTATCATAATATACCAAAATGATTGCCAATACCATACTTTAAACAATACAACTGAGTCTTTTCCAAAATAATATTTTTGGGTATATATATATATATATATACACACCAAATGCATCATGAGGTAATTTGATTTGATTTGATAGGCTACTTCTTCTAGAAAAATTAGAGAAAGAAGGGAAAAGCACTGTGTCAAAGTTAAGAATTTAGCCGGAGGAACAAACATGGAAAATGCATTTGAATCAGTGGTCCTTAAAAAAACAACAAAGTCTAGAAAGAAAGTCCAGGTTTGATTTAGAAATTTGCTCTGGAAGAACTGTATAGATGATCATAGAATGCCTGAACCATAACTGGAAAGTTTACAGCTTGGATCAATTATGAGTAATTGATTCTCTCGGTTGCTTTGGCCAATATGTGTGTGAACTCATTATCCATCACATAAATAGAATGATGTCTGTCTCTAAGCTAGACTAAAAGCAGCTACTTAGGCAGGGACACTTCAATGACTATGCACGCGCATGTCAGTACAGGAAAGTGTCTTACAAGATACCCAGCATTTTAACAGGTTGGGTTGATTTTTTTCCCCCCAGCGATGTGGAGAGGGGGTTGGGCCTCACCACTGAGCTCTGGCAACATGTTTGCTGGAGAGCTGATATGACACCTTGCCCAAAGTGTTTCATCCCATTCTCTTGGCCTTTCCCAAATCCCCAAACTCATTTCTTTCTCTCCCAGAGAGATTCACTGAGCAGCTAGAGATCATGCTTAATAGCCCTCTGATATAAGAAAAAGATTATATTTAATGGATTTAAATATGCTTTCCTTATCATGCTCAGCATTTCACAAGTCAGGAACTTAATTGGTTTGCAAAGGTACAGGGTGGGAGCAGGAGGGCTCTCTGGACTTTATATGTAGTACTTTCTTGCCCCCTACTGGAAAATCTGAGCCTGGCAGCCTAAGAATTCTAATTTTGAAGTATTTTCTGATTGATTTTTCCTATACATCAGCTCACAAACCCCTATCTCTTTCAAAGGAAATGAAAGGTAGTAGAAAGGTGTAGAATAGCTTTAATAACATTAGTTATGCATTTTATTGGAAAAAAAATGAATTTCAGAAATTCAACTTGTTTAAAGAAAAAACAAAAACCTCAGGAGAACAACAGCCAATTTTCCAATTGCATAGTACAAGTAAATCCACCATATCAAGTTGAACATTGCTGGAATTCTTTGTAAACAGAGCTTAAGGAGAGCTTAACATTCAACAGGATTTGCAAAAGATTATAAAGGAAGTATGTTTCTGTTTTTAAATATTATTCATGACTTCTTGGGCATCAACAAAAATAATTCCATTAGAAAGGGTATTTCAATAATATCTATATTTTTGAAGGTACACTTGCCATTTTTCTTCAGAAATATTTTTCACCACGGAGCACCTGGGGCCTCTGGATCCCTTTTTGATCATTTTTCCTCCAGCAGTAAATTATTAACGTCTTCTCTCATTAGGATGATGACCATCGCTATTTCTTGGGTATGCTTTATAGCTTTTATGGTTCAAGACCTCTGAACATTTTTATACAAATACAGCTAATCACAAATTGAAATCTGCACAGTGATTTACGTTCTCCTTAGACCAGCATTCTTTTTTCATCAAATTCCAGTGATCGTGAGGTTGATAATAAGTATGAGCGGCCCTCAAACACAGAAGAGGTCATTCTTTCCGAGGTAGCTGCTGGGACGCGCCTCTCTGACTTTTTATGCCTCTTTCGGTCTTTCAGACAACACCGGTTCCCTCCTGGGTGTCAGGGACCCTTGCAATGACTTCTCAGTCGTAAGCAACACGGAGCTTTTTACTCAGTGACCTTAATCTTTCAAATGACAGGTCACTTCCACGGTGAAGAAAATGTCCCTTACGCTCACATCCAGTCTGGAATGGCTCACGGGGGCGGGCAAGTGCACCCCATGAAGAGGAGGGACCCTTCCTTTCTGACAGCTCTCCTTTGACGCTGAATGTCTTCAAAGGCCAGTTCTTAGCAGGAAACCAAGACAAAGTGCTGTGCCCCGAAGGCACCAGAAGACACAGCTGCCCTCAGACCTTCATTAGCAACCTCTTGACTTTTGGTTTCAGGGTATGGAGGGTTCCTGTCTCTTTGGGGTGAGCTTTGCATGGATTCCTTTTATGCTTACTGTTCTTCTTGAGTTGCAATTCTTTTCATGCAAAGACAGAGCTAACCAGGTGGGACAGAGGAGGATTATTATCTTTGATAATAGTCTTTGAAACCCAAATTGCAAACATCTGCTCCAGAACAGCAACTATCCCTTCTTGGTAAAAGGCATCCCAGAGGGGGCAGGGAGAGGGCAGAAATTCAAAGGTTTTGTTTCATAGAATGCCTGAGAAGGTCTTGAACCTTTTAGGGCTAAGTCGTTCACTTCAGTTATGGGTGCCAGGGATGCGTCCCCAGAAAAATTAGCTGCTCTATAAATAGCAAGTGGCAAATCTCTGGGCTGACTTTTCTGTGACCTGTACAAAATGAGCATCTTCCCACAAATTTCCTAGCAAACAAGGATGCGCATTACCAAATTCGAGTTAGTAAACCTTCCCCCCTCCTCCCCAGTGGTTACGTGTTGGACCCTGGGGACGCTCAGAAAGCAAATGTCTCAAGTGGAACACAAATATGAATAAACTCAGCCCATTGATTACTCTGCCCTATATCCTGCTACAGCAGGAGTGGAGTTCGGTCGTGAACCAATTTCAAAAGCATCAAAAGATCAGCATCTTCTCAAAAATGTATCTTACGGTCTCACTCCACCGATAGGAGTTGACAGCCTGGGCCACTTCTGAAGAGAAATCAGTAAGAAGGCAAGGGTCACATGAGTCTTCCAGGTCTTCTTCCTCCTGATTTGTCTTCATGGGTGTCCCCTAGTGTTCACTGGTTTGATTTTAAGACAAGGGGAACTAGCGTGGGTGATGTCATGAAAGTAGATTATTTACATACCCCTGGGTACGGTCAACATAAATTTACTGATACATCTGAAGATAGTTTTTACAATCTCTCCATATCGCTCAACTGATTTAGTCGTCTGTAAATGGAGAGAAATTTTGTAGTTCACCATGCCTGCCCTCAGAAGCTTCCAGGCCTATTTTCTAGAACTTAGGATGCAGAATTATCAAGGGATCCACAAAACATGGACTCAAGAATTTTCCCACGTCCCAGATGATTCCCTAAGAAGAGTTTACGCCAATTTCATATAGAGGGAGAGGGAACCTCCATTACAGGAAAGAAATTCTTCAGTAACCTTTTTTTTTTTAATTTTTTTAACATTTATTTATTTTTGAGACAGAGACAGACAGAGCATGAACGGAGGAAGGGTCCGAGAGAGAGGGAGACACCGAATCCAAAGCAGTCTCCAGGCTCTGAGCTGTCAGCAAAGAGCCCTACAAGGGGCTTGAGCTCATGAACCATGAGATCATGACCTGAGCCGAAGTCGGAGGCTCAACTGACTGAGCCACCCAGGCGCCCCTCTTCAGTAACCTTCATAAGCATCTACAGAGAAAGCTACAAACTTCCCTGCTATCTACACACATACACAAAAGGTGAAATGATGACCTGAGACAGTGAGTCTCCCCACTGCTTTGGGACATCTGATGCAAGAAAACACATAGGTTTCGAGAAGCCTTTGGTGCCATTGCTTTGCTTGTACAGAGTGTCCTTACAAACAACACCTCAGATACCTGTGCTTTGGATAAGCTTCAAAGGCTTTAACCTCAGATTCTCAGCCCTCCCATTCATGTCATGGTTCAGATGAAAAGTTGGTTTCCCAAGGGCTGTGTTAGCCAATCTGGCCAGAAGTAATCTCGGCAATCCAAGTTCTGGATCTCCAAGAAGCCCAACTCTGGGCCAATTATTCAATTAATACTTTAGTTTAATTAGCATTTGGGGAAGCTCATGAATCTCATTTAATACTTATTATACACGCAACTTATAAACAAGGCAGGCTCGGAGAAATAATGAGATATTATGTCCTTGCAAAAAGCCTACCTTTTTCAATAAAACAATGACAGCGATACAACATCATGTTTTCCTTTGCTTTTGTCTTGCTTTCCAGATAACTTAGTGCCAAAATTTTGTCCTTAATGGTGGTTAACTTTCCTAGGACCTTTACATTTGGCGCAAAGACACTATTCCTTGAGGGAAGCATTGTCCAGTGCCCGACATAGAGTAATTACTCAGTAAACACCATTTTTTTTTTACCTGTCTTCATTACAGACTTTGAGCACAGTAAGTAGCCTCTCTAAATCTGGGTTTCTTTATAAATAAAATAAAAATATGAATAGTGCATAAAGTGTTATTGTACCAAGTGTTGTTGCAAAGATTTAGTGAGTTAATACATGGAAAGTACCTACAAATTTTTTTAAAGCTAAATTAGTAGAGCTATTATTGCTGCTTTTGTTATACTATTAAATATCTTTGTTCTAATGATGGTATTGTGTATTTCTCTTGTAATCTACTGCAAAGCCATCTAATACCATGGGTAATAAATAAATAATATGTATAAATATATCTAAGGTAAAAAAGCTCAAAAGAATACCCATTGATGTGCAATAATCATAAAGAAGAAACCTACCTTTAGTGGTAGACATTCTGAGCTTTAGGAAAAAAGTGGAAAAAGCCTATTTCAAATTACCAAAATGGCCATCAAAAATCTTCACAATCTGGGTGCCTGGGTGGCTCAGTCGGTTAAGCATCCAACTCTTAATTTAGGCTCAGGTCATGATCTCACTGTTCATGAGTTCAAGCCCCACATCAGGCTCCATGCTGTCAGTGCGGAGCCTGCTTGGGATTCTCTCTCTCCCCTCTCCCCCCCCCCTCTCTCTCTCTGCCTTCCCCCCTGCTCTCGCTCTCCCTCAAAATAAATAAACATTAAAAAATTTTTTTTCATGACCACAAAAGTGTCTGTTTTATGACCTCAAGACATCTAGAAAAAAATTTCTGCAGGAAGACACTCCTGGGAGATCCTCGGAAGGTAGAAAGATGGCTTGAGACACTCAGCTGTGCATTCATACCAGTGGCCAGTAGAAGAGGAGGCATTTCTCAGTGTTACCCTCTACTGCTCTGGGACATCTTCTACAGAAAGCACACAGGGAGTGAGACGTCTTGGGTGAGCCAGACTTCAATGTTATTGCTTCACTTGTTCCTAAGTTGGTCGATGAAGGTATGAATAAATAAATACATTGATTCACGTGTCACTTCCTCAAGGCTACAGACATTTTCTCTTCCTGTGTCTCTGCCAATTTCATGTTATTTTCCACACTCCTGAAACAACAGTCAAAATTCCTGGTTTCACTGGCTCTGCAACTTGAATGTTGGTCACCGAAAAACTAGAATACTATCCGCAAACAAGAAAACAAATGGGCATATCCTAAATAAATAGATCTAAATGGATGAAGTGTTTCTTCTTTCCCCAAACACTCATCCAGCCCTCCGTGTAGGGTTTTATAGAGGACTCTTGTGGTTCTATCGTATGATTGTTATATGAAAGAACACATAAGTAAATAGGAACGTAATAAATGAAAGGAAAACTCAGGAGCAATAGGAAAGAAACAAATTAAAATGACCTTTTCAAATTTGTATTTTTTCATTTCAAATGCCATTTCTCTTCCCCCAGTCCCTAGACCTTTAATATCAGTCAGACCCTTACTCACTTTACCCTCTAGCTCCTGTTGCTTTTTTCTTCATGACTCCAAAGCTCTTAGCCATTTGTTAACACAAGCTATTTACAAATACTAGCTAAAATTAGAAGAAGCAGGTAATTAATGAAAATACAACCAGAGTCTTCATCTACTACCCCATCATTTTATCTTAGAGAAAGCTCTATATCACCATGATTTCTAGATGATTCCTTCCTCCTTGGGAAAATCAGTGTTGTGGTTAAGCCGTTCCTTTAAAAAAAATAATAAAATAACTCTGGCTTATTTCAAAAATAAAATATGAATAACTGAAATGAATTTTGATTTCTTTTGACTGCACAAATTATTTTGAAAGCTAACAGCTCTGCACATTTTAAAATAGATTCAATCATTCAAACTCAATCACAAATTTTCTACCCCATAATAATTTCTAATCATTTCACAGTGCACACACACACCCGCATCGAAATGCCTTCTTCCACATGTCAAAATAAAATTCATATCTATTACCACACCTCTGAACCATCAAAACACTCAAAATGAAGATCATAAAATGAAGATATATGGAAATGATGTGTAATGCCACAGTGGAATGTATTCAGCAGAGGTGAGCTAGCCAAACTCCAATATTATACTTCTAAAACTCAGCAATGCTTTGCCTTTGAAATAATTTATTTTTAACTTTCTAAATAGTTTGCAATATTTACAACTTAAACCAAACTTTGATTAAGAGAAATAGCTCCAATTTTTACTGAACGCAATATCACTTTTAAAATCATCCACAGGGGAAACACTATTAATATCATTATTACTGTCCCTCATCCCATTTATAAGGACGGTGTAGTAATTCATGCAGGAGCTCAGATTATAGGAAAAAATAATCTACACCAACAGAAATAATTCATTAGCGGATAACTAGAAAGTTTTATTAAGATGGAATCATCTATATACCCTTCCCTTCCTCCAATAAAGGACAATCATAAAATGAATGACTCCCTTTGAGATTTCCACTCCTGTACAAGCATAAAAACAAGCACCGAAACCCCCAAGTACGCACACTCACACACACCTGCACTCACACAATATACACACCTTCACATACACACACATACACTCATACACACTTAAACTCACACACTCACACACACATGCACACAGACATGCTTGTGAGGACAACCCAGTCGTTCAATAAAGGTGATGTGATAGGACTGTCCTTCGTTATACCTTTATGCTGGCCCCCAATTCATAAAACAGAAACATCTTCTGAGCCTGTACACACCTGTGATTGAGCTACTGAACATGAGCAAAGGCCTCATGACCCAAGTCACGCCCAAGGCAGAAAGCACCATGCTGTCACTTACCTGTTCAGAAGGCATTTTAGCAAATAACTTGGGGTGTGCTCGACTCTGTTCATGATGTCACCCATGTTAAGTTAGCTAATGCTCCAGCTGGCATTGTAAACAGACTTATCAACCAGAGGATAACGTTTGCCTAGAGAGGAAACTTCTATTCTCCTCAAGTGACTGGGTCCTCTTTTCTGCCTTCAGCTGGGCTACCCCTTTCCAAATACCACCTCTTCTGTATTTCCCTTATTGACCACACACACTGAAGGATGCCAGAAGCTTAAGTAGTCATTCAGCTGAAGGCTTCAATCAAATGCTAGAAGATGACATACAAGTCGGGGAGTCATTCCATCCCTCATGTGACTAACCCATCCCATGGAGCATTCAGGAGGACGAAACCCAGTATAGACATCTCCTTCCTACCTCCTCCAGCTCTTCCCCACTAGATTACTACTATCTTTAATTAAGCCTGACCATGCTGTTTCCCATCCCCAACTCAGCATGAACCACCCATCTCTGGGGTAGAAGTGTCTCTTCTCCAGTATTTCCCTGCATGTCTATTTATTTATTTATTTATTTTTGAAAGATAGAAAGAGAGAGCATGTGAATGCAAATGAGGGGTAGGTAGAGGGAGACAGAGAGAGATAAGGAGAGAGAGAGAGAGAGAGAGAAAATCCCAAACAGGCTCCACACCCAGTGTGGAACCCAACTCGAGGTTGGATCTTACAACCCTCGGATCATGACCTGAACTGAAATCACGAGTCGGATGCTTAGCCAACTCAACCACCCAGGTGTCCTGCCCTCTGTGTCTTACAAACTCAGCCACTTGACTCATTAGTGGAAAGCCAGTAGTATCTTCAGCTGGTCTATCCACCTTGGAGTGGTTCCATGAAAGAAAGCACCAAGAGCGACTTCCTTTACCACAACGAGCCTTGTTTAACTGTCCATAACTTAGTCCATTTTCGAAGTTAGATTCTTTCTATCCAGGCATTCAAGAATGCCCTTGAACTTCCACACATTTCTATTACACTTGTGCTACTTGAGTTAACACAGCTTCTCAAAGCATCCCATTTGGGCATCATCTGTGACGTCCTTTTCCTTTGCATCTATATGATAAGATTGGAGGAATCATTTGCCTTACCACTTAAGTGAAATATTGTTTGATTCATCAATTAAAATGACCTAGTTTTCATCTAGAATTTGCTTTTTCCCTTTCTCCTAACCTCCCAGTCAGAGAAAGGATATGGTAGGACCCATATCATGTTGCTTTCTCCTCTCCAGAATCTTAGGCCGTCTACCTTCTGATAGTGTCAATAAGAAAAGGAAACAGACTTGTATGCAGTGAGATCACAGTGAATTACAAAGTCTACTAAAAGAATGCTTTTTTTTTCTTTCCAAGCAAATTTCAGTATCTTTGTTTAACAATCAGAGAAGACCACTCTCTTGGTGAACTGGATAAGTGGGTAAGCAAAAATGAAAGGAAATAGTAATGGCCAAATGGGCAGTCTTTTGGAATTGCAGGCAGAACGTACGTCTGCTGACCCAATCCTCTGAAATAACGTTTCCAAAACAATACACTCTATGGCTTGCATTAATCTTCTCTATGAATCACCATGCTGTCATTTACCTGTTCAGAAGGCATTTTAGTAAATAACTTCCTCTCCAAACAAACTATTTAGAAGTACAAGTTTAGCTTCCCCTTGAGCTCCTTGTAAATCTAACTCGAACACCCTGTAGCTTTGTTTCTTTGCATCTTCCGTAATCCTGGGACCCACCCAGTCCAAGTTACACTCACAGAAAACTTCTGTCCATAGCAGTATGAGTAGCCAAGTTTCTAGCACCCATATTTGTAGGAATGGATACTTTGTGTCAATCGTTTATTAATTCAATCAAATAATATTCTTGTACATCATCTGTTGTCAAAGTACTGCGTCAAGAGATAAGCGGCTACGACACTGAATGGACTATAGTCTTAACCTTAATGATATTTCAGTCCTACAAGGGATTATAAAATGTATCCACAACAAAAGCATAAACTAAGTATAAATAAAATTCCGTGGAGTTCAGAGGAGGTAAGGATTAATTCCATCTTACCTATTTCAATGGTGGATGATTTCACAGAGAACAGGGCATTGGAACAGGGGCAGAGTGGGTAGGATTCGACCATTTGAAAGTGGTAGAGGCTAACTGAAAGGAGAATGTCATGGCAGAGGGAAGCAAACCAACAAAGGTAGGAAAATGGGAGGTATGGCCATGGAGAGAATTACCCCCCTTCATTTGCCTGCAGCGATGGCTCACGAAGAAGGGGAGTGATGAGAAACACATTTGTTAGAACATATTGAAACTAGATCAAAGACAGCCTAGCACGCCAGCTGAGAAATTGCTCTTTATTCTAAAGGGAATGGAAAATCTCTGAAAGGTTTGGAGCATGTGAGTAAATAATCAAAGGTTGGTTCGGGAAGATTGCCAGCTGCGTGTAAAAAGCAGAGTGGAACACAGCTGGAGACAAGACTGGTTAGGGGGCTACGGCAATGGACCGCACAAGAGAGGAAGGAAAAAGCCAAAGGGTGTGACAGAGACCTCAGAGACAGAGATAAGAGGACTTAACAATCTATTGGATCTGAGGGAGAAGCAGGGAGAATCGTGGTGCCATTCATAGGCAACAAGATAAAAGGAAAGAAGAAGATAATAAGTTCGTTTCCATAAGCACAAATTTGTGTAGTATTCCTGCAAATTTTAGGTGCCTTCCCCCAACCCAGAAAGGCATGCCAAGTCATCTACAGAAGATACCTGATCTGGATAAATATAATTCACATTAATTCCAGAGTGATTTTTGCCCTATGAGCACCTCGACATGGTTTCCACCTCATCTGCTTCTTTCTGACTTCCCAGCAACTAGTCTTTCTGGCTGATGGTTGACTTAGTTGGCTTAGCCATCTCTCCAAGGCTCACACCCTCCATACTGGCCATCCACTGACCTCAGACTACTCGTGAGTCATGGACCTTCTCAGCTCAACCCCAGCAACCTCTCACCAGGATTCTCCTGACAGAATCACCAACTTCATCGACCTGTCCCACTGAAGTCCTGGATGGCTGGGCCTAGACATAATCTGCAGTGTCAGAGGGATGACCAAATGAAGATGGCTACCATCAGCCGGAAATGCAAGATTGGAGTTGAGAGTTCCGAAAAGTTGGGAGATCTCATGACAGTCGTCCTCAGTCACCACCACGGTGAGGATGACAAGGATATGTACCCACCCATTCTGCAGGACAGTCAGGTGTCCAGGAGAAGAAGGAGCCCTGTGAAGGAGGGAGGGCAAGGAAGCTCACCTGCCTGGTCTCTTACACACACCTTGGATATTTTTGTCACAAGAGGATGGACAGGGATTAAAGACTATTTTGTGGCATTGATTCTGCAACGTGAGTGTGCCCTTTGACAGTTCACGGACACTAAAGGACCACTGATGGCCCATTCTGGCCAAGAGCAGCAGGCACGCCCTTCAGAATGGAGCCCTGGGAGGCTCGGAAGAGCTGAGGTGGAATGAACAGAGGTTAAATGCCCTTTCACTTACTTCTAAGTGACAGGTTCTAATTAAACATAATTCACACCTCAGTTGATCCAGTCACTTCTGTGGAGAGCCCAGGCTCCTGCTGCAGCAGACCTGAAGGCTGACAAGGGACAGGAGGTCCGTGTGGGGAGGGGGAAGAGCTAAGACTTGTACAAACCCATGAAAATTGAGGGAGGGAAGAAAATAGACTAAAAGGAACATCCTGTAAAGTAAGGCAGTTTTACTACACTTAGGGTGGCGATTTCTATCTATCCATTTACCTTTAAAAAAGTGGCTATAGGCAGGGGGCCTGGGTGGCTCAGTCAGTCATGCATCCGACTTTGGCTCAGGTCATGATCTCACGGTTTGTGAGTTCAACCCCCGCGTCGGGCTCTGTGCTGACAGCTCAGGGCCTGGAGCCGGCTTCAGATTCTGTGTCTCCCTGTCTCTCTACTCCTCCCCTGCTCACACTCTGTGTGTATGTGTCTCTCTCTCAAAAAAAATAATTAAACATTAAAAACAAATTTTTTTAAAGTAGCTGTATAACTTGCCTTTGTGAAAAAATATCTTGTATCCCAGTGTTACTTTTTTGCCAGTTCCAAAAATTACGGAAAGATGTTATTTATTACCTGACGGCAGAGATATGACAGATGCGCGTGTTCCCATTATATAGATTCAACCACCAACACTGAGAAGACACAGGAACCGACCAACTCATGTGGAGTAAGGGGGTCACGGTGACAACAGAAACTCTGATTTCTCCAAACAAGACCCTAACCTGGCTTTAAACAGAGGACAACCTGACAACATCAATGGCTTTTGCAATTCAAGCCATTCCCCTTTTGTTTGCCAAAAGCTAAAAAATTAAAGACATGAAAAAAAAACCGATTCCTGTGAAAATTCTATTTCTGGGGGTCACAGCTGCGGGATTAACATATGCTAAAGCTAGAAACACTGAAGGTTGATTGTGCACATCTTTTCAAACGCAGCTTAATCGCCCAAGAATGCAGAATCACATCTCTGATGTGTTTAAAGCGTGAAAAATATTTATATAATTATTGTCTCATCAGATTAATATTAAAATCCTGAACCACTCTACTTAAGGGCCCTGAAGTTTTTGTGTGGACTCCTAACTCCATATTAGGCGGCCCTTCGCTGCTTAGCAAAATCGTCTCCGGCCCGCACAGTTCCTGCCCAGATTCCGCATCCTCTGTGAAGCTTCCCCGGCACCCCGACAGGAACTACTAGCTCGCACCTCTGTGAAACCCCAGGACACCTCGTCTCCCTAACGTGCCATTTATGTGCCATGGGTGGCGGTTGCCTGAACAGGCACATATCTTATTGTCCCTCCTTCCCCACAGCATCATGCAGTCCCCGAGGGAAGGAACCACAACTTACACATCAGCATCTCTGCTCTAAGAGCCTAGCGGAAGACATCCTGCCTGGGGTGGGACGGGGGTGTTTATAAATGAATGATGCCTGCGTGAGAATTCTCCAGGGTACTCAGGCTTTCCTTGTCAAGTTGTGTCTAGAATATGAAAAGCATGCTTCCGCCATCCCACCTAGCCTGCGGTGACTCCTTCACCACTAAGTCACAAATGAATAAATACAATCTGCTGCTCCTCTCCGCGGGCCCCTCTGGAGAGTCCCTTCGGGCTAATTGGTCACTCTCTGTTCTAGCTGGGATTTCTCTCAGTTCTTACTCCCGGGGAAATCTTAGCTGGGCCAGGGGTCTAGGACACTAGTTTCTAAGTTATAGGCTCGACACCATATGCTTTTCGTCTTTAAACTCCTAATTATTACTTTCTTTTCAGTCATCTTCATTTCCCCCCTCCTGCAATGTTCTGTTTCCAGGACTCTCCTGAAACTATCTCCTTTGAGCCATCTACAGAACATAAGGCAAGCAGATGGTACTCCGATTACACTGGTAATTACCCCCTGAGAAAAGCATCCTTGTTCCCAAAGCAGGTAATTTGGGCTAAAATAGAAGTTTAGGCAGAATAACCCAGATAAGTAGGGCGTTGAGCTATATGCATATATGACCATATTTTACATAATAGGAGCCGATATCGTTCGTTTTTGACAAAACCGGGCCCTCTATCTCTACAATGAAAGGTAGTCAACAACTAAAACCTGAACTGAATGCTTTTCTAAGAGGAACTCGTTCAGACCCCGCCCACGTCCTTATCCAGCTTCTCCTGCAGGAAGGGTTTGGGGCACCTGAATCAGAGTCGAGAAACTCTTGAAATCGACTCTTACCAGCCATCACGTGCACTACTTGTCATAGCTGGTTCCTAAGCACAACGACTTTATTTTTTTAATGATATTTATCATTTTTCATTGCTGAAATGCAGTTTCCACCAGCATATACATTACTTTGCTTTTTTGGCAAAGAAATACTTGAACCTATGCTTGGGTCAAATTGGACAGACAAAGGCTTCTCTTCACTACAGAGTAAACAGTATTCTGCTCGCACATTCACCGGGCTCTGATTGTAACTGCAGACCATGATCTGCTGAAATTTTTCGATAGCAGCAAGATTAGCCAGAGTGCTTTCCGTCCAAGAACAGGGTACTCTATGTCATTGGGCAAAAAATGGCAAAAGGTCATCCAGATGAACTTCACATAAGAAGAAGAGAAGCAGTGAGAAATGATAATTGCCCTTTTCTAACCCAGACCAGGTGCAATTACCATCAATTCTTTGTGGTGGTGTTTTTTTTCCTGTCCTTTTTTTTTAATCTGGTATAATAGTGTGATCATCCAAAGGCTGCAATTTAGATGTAGGGCTCATTAAAAAGAAGGTTGGAATTTTAATATGTATACCCAACACAAAAGCAAGATATTTATTGCATTTGGCACACGGTGGAGGTTAAAATTTCATTGAAAAGATTTTTCCGAGATTAACATAACTACATGTATCTTTTTCCTTCCTCCTGTCTCCTGGAAATACAAAATAGAGCAGGAAAAATTACTAAAGGAGGAAAAACCCCCTCCTCAACTAGTCAGCTTCATCAACATTGTGGATAAATGATGGCCGATTTTATAATAAAGTGCCCGTGTTCTTTGTTTTAGCCATTTGGATCTTAATTTAGAAAGCTGTTTTGTACTATTTGGTAATATTCTCTTCCTCTACTTCTTCTGACATTACAAATTGTCCAGACTACTTGTGTTTTCTGTTATTAACCTTCTAAACTCCCATCCACTGTGCAATAAACTTGCTGGGAAAATCAAAAGTGGAAACAGGGAGCAGATGTTTTATTTTTTATTATTCTACTTAAATCTCGTAAGGAAGTATTTTACTATTTAAAAGTCACTCGCCTATATCCACGGGAGAAAATGCACGTCACATTGAACAGCACCAGAACCTCACGGGCATTACCATTTCAAGTAAGACATGATTCTCTCTGTCTGATGATTAGGAAAAAAGAGCTCTCTTGGTCATCTGTAAGAATAAATTTAAACCAAATAACTCGGGTCAGTATGAGGCTAGCTGATACATAAAGTAGTGAGAATGCCAGCAGAGATCCTTGCAGAGAGGAAATCACTGATAAAGGATAATTAATCAATTAATATGATGGCTAATAGGCAATAATTGGCTAATATTGTTTAGGGACTCTACCAATGTAAATAGCTTTATTTTCAACCCACTGACAATGGCTCTTCACATTAACTCAAATTAGTACTTTGAGGCAGCCCTGGAAAAAGCCGAGTAAAGCCATGAACTGTGCCTCCTGTTCACAGTGCTTTCACATTATTTACAACACAATCAACTTGTTAAAAATCAGTTTTAGATAGGCTATGTCAACATAGGCACAGTCTGTGCATTGGACATTGTGCACACCCTCTAAAACCTATATTTAGAAAATTAGCAATTTTGCTCAATTGGGTCCCAATTTGAAGTTCTGTTATGAACAATGGTGACTGATTACTGAAAAGGGAGTCTATGTCCAAAAGGAGTTATCCTTCAACAAACTATGGAGTGAGGCATGAGGTCCTCATACTCCTCAGAATCGGTGGTATTTGTCAAAGTCTGACCATCTGCTGACCAACCGACGACCATCACTGGAATACTCAGGAGCAACAGTGGTCAAAGTGGGGTCCCCGGAAGGACGGCATCATCACCTGGGAACTAGTGAGACAAGGCAAACTATTGGGCCCAGCCCCAGACCTACTGAATCAGAGACCTTGGGAACTTTGGGGGCGGAACTAGCAATTTATGTTTAAAAGGTCCCTAGTGATCCTGATACCTGCTTAAGTCTGAGAACCACTGTCCTGGGAAGAGGTTTCTCTGAATGTGGTGGGAGTACGGTGGGCATTAGAATCACCCAGTGCTGATTCCTGGAGCCTACCCCGCTCTGCTGAATTAAAATGTCTGGCAATCCACGCTTTTCATAAGCTCCACTTGATGCACCAGGAAGCTTAAGAACCACCTAGCTGGATTTAAATGAATAAAAGATTCTTCCACGGAAATACAAAGGGAGAATATGAACCCAACAATTAGATTCGCTGGAAATGTTTCGTATTTGAGGACAGCGGCCTAAGTCTCTTCTAACTGGGGTGCTGGTTAAACAATCTTCTGCACTGGTTAATATGGGAACTAAAGCATTTTGCCAACCCACTGCAGCTTTTAAAAAGCCTTTATCCAATGGGACACCTGGGTGGTTCAGTCGGTTGAGCATCTGACTTCAGCTCAGATCATGATCTTGTGGTTCCGGACTGCGAGCCCCGCTTCAGGCTCACTGCTCTCAGCACAGAGCCCACTTGGATCCTCTGTACCCTCTTTGGATCCTCTGTGCCTCCCCTCCACCTCCCCTTCCCTCCCCGTCCCCTCCCCCTCCACCTGCACTTGAGCACGCCAGCTCTCTCAAAAATAAGTAACATTAAACAAAAAGCCTTTAGCCAATGAAAAGAATGATTAATTTCTAATCGAAAGCAATAAAGCTGGAATAGAACTAACACCTTAGTGTCCCCAGATCATTCTGTAATTCACGTTACGCTACAGGTAGCTAAAAGACCAGGCATTTTTTATAAATCAGGTTTGTTTGGGGTTGTTTGTTTGGGCAGGGAGCTTTCTGTTTCTCTGCTTGTTTTGTGGTCTAGAAATGTCGCTGGTGACAACGCAAACATCCCACACCGTCCATCAGTAACACAGACTCTGTCTCTCCGTCAAAACACAGGCAGAATTAGTTAAAAAAAAAAAAAAAAAAACACTTGCCAATACTAACAAATAACTTCATATATGAGGAGGGGCAGCAGATGTTGAGATGGGGGAGGAAAAGGAAAGAGAAAAGTATAAAGGCGATAAATTCAAAGACAGAAGCCAGGCTGCATGTTAACCTTAATACAAGTCAATCACCTCCCCTTTTATCTTGCTGAGTGAAAACAAAAATACCTGCAACATTAACATTCCTGTAACAAAGATCATAATCATGGCAGCAGCCTCAAAATCCCACCCTCTTCCTCTGAGGTCTCTGAAAATAAAAATCCACAGAAACAACACATCCCATCGTTAAAAAGCTGTACAGCATTACTGTCGGACATACCAGGTTTTCCCGGAAACTTCATACATCATGGACCCTTTACCAAGGTAACACTTGGATTTGGCCAAATTAATCCTTTTTAGCCTTATCATTGTAAATGAATGTGTCTGCTCCCCAATATTGCAGACAACAGCAAGAGACGGATGAATATTTCAGATATTGTGGGAAACTGCTTTCTGCAGAGAATGTGATATTTTGGAGAAAGCAAGATGTTTGCAACAAGAGGGCCTGGGTTCAAATATCTGTTCTCCCATTTAATTGCTAAGTTATGGGGAGAGAGTCAGTAAAACCAATCTGTGCTTCAATTTTCTCATATAAAAAGGCTCCCTCAGAGGGTTGTATATCATATCAGATAATGCCTGTGAAAATTCTTGAAGTGTAATGGGTTTTCAGGCATTTCACTAGACTCTAAGTTCTAACATTAGCAATTGTGTCTTCTTATCCTTTTTCTTCCAACATGCAGGATAATACATGATTTGTTTAATTAGTAGATTAATTAATTAGCTGTTGTCTGATCGTGTCATGGGGAATAGAATTGGCCCCAGAAAGTTGCCAGCCAAGTCGATCCACACCCCAGGGTCCAGAACCAAACCAAGAATGACAATTATCCAAAATGGAGTTTCCAGTGAGCACACCCCCATGTCAGAGGTTGAGTAGGGACAGTCCAAAAGCAGATACTAAATCTGTCATCTGGCCCGAGAGGTCAGCACGAGACCCACAACTCAAGGCCATATCTGAACGTCTAAGAGTGAACAAGCACAGGGATGCAGAGGGAGGGAAGATTATCAGACCTGTCACAGAAGACAGGACAGAGAAGCCCAGAGGACCCTTTATTAAGTGGTGGGATACCCCAAGTCTTGTGCGACTCAGCCTGAGCCAAAGTCCTGGCATCGAGGCAGACTGCTAGTTAATCTTTATTTCACAGGATTTGAAGGAGTGCCTCCAGAAGCTCAGTGTCCTTTTCCTTTGTCTCGCCACTTCTCTACAAAATTATTGTCCTTTGTTAAGATGCTATATAAGCTTAAGTTCTAACAATCTCTTCCAATTACTCACTGCTGAGCTCTCCCTCATTTAGGCACCATGCACATATTAATAAACTTGCTTTTCTCTTGTGGAAAAAAAAGAAAGAAAGAAAGAACATGAGTGGGTTTTAAGCCAGGTAGATCCAAGTTCAAATTCAATTCTGCAGTTTACCAGCTGTGTGACCTTGCATAGGGCACAGAGCATCAACAGCCCCATGTTCCCATAAAATTTGGGTACTAACGTCTTCCTCACCATGCTTTGTGGGCATTAAAGGAAATCAGGAGTCATGAAGGACCTGAAACAGTGCTTGACAACTGGGAAGCACACAACACATGTTAACTTCCTTATGCCGCCATGATTGCTAAGATTTTCTCGTGGCTTTATTTCTTATTAGCAATTTGTTATCCTTATAAAGTTTTTAGTCAGTAAATCCGAATTGAAAAAAATTATGCTTTAATTTCTGCTGGTGATAAGGGAACTTGGGGCAAGCTGAGGGCAAAATACAGGCTGGCACGCACGCATACGTGCACACACACACATGCACACACACACGAGGTAGGATCTGTGTAATATTTCTTGGACACTCCCACCCACCCAAGAGAAAAAGGAAAGGGGTTCAAGTGCTTGCCATATTGATGTGGGACACTAAGGCAAATGGAAAATCAAATTCCCTTCCTGCCTACAGCCCATTGATAAGTCCTTGAAACCGGCAGAGTGACCTCCCTCTAGAAGCTCGGCTGCCCTGATGATGACACTTTGCTGGGGGCAAAAGAGAACCTTGGCTTGACATTCTCCCAACCTTGAGGATCCTGCAAGTCAACTTCCTTTATCTCAACTGCCCCAAGATATATGCTGACAATCATATTCCAAACTTACGGCCCCCAAAATACATCTAAAGGGTCTCATTACTGAGGTTTTATTAAACGGTAATAAGTGGCATTTCCCTGGCAACAGCTAGCCCCTCAAGGTCCTGGAAACCTTGCTTCCAAAATATCTTAGAGACTTACTCTATCCCTGACCCCCTCCCAACCTGAGGGCATATAATGAGTTACCCATCAGGACCCCAGTGCAGCTCTTCCTGCCCTTGGGTCTTGTCTCTGTGCTTTAATAAAATCACCTTTTTTGCACCAAGGATGTCTTCAAGAATTCTTTTCTGGTTATTGGCTCCAGACTACCCCTCCATCACCCCCAAAACTTCATCAGTAGCCTCATTTGAAGATCTGATTCCAACCTTAACCATATCCCTCTCAAACCAGAATTCTCTTGATTCTAATCATAAAGGGCATCAGCAGGATGTTGGAAAACCATTTACTAGAATCCTCAGAAGTAGAGTCTTCCATAAAAGAAAACAACTTGCCCCATGTTGACCACATAGGCCTCAATAATTTTTCCATAAAGCAGAGGCTTTCCCATGAACCAGGATTTTTTTCTTTCAGAATGTGAAGTCTTGAGAGTGGCCTTCCCAGGTGATACACTAAGAGATCATGAGACTTGACAAACACGCATTTAATTTATTAATTTATTCAACACATACTCATTAAGCTCCTACTATAATTTGAATTATTTGGTTAAATGCTTTGGACACAGCATTGGAACAGACAGAAATTGTGCCTGCCCTCAGAGAGCTTACAGGTCTATTCATCAGGATAGTTTAATCTAGGCTGCATAATAATGAAGCCTTAATATCTCCATAACATAACAAAAGCAAGATGTGTTTCTCATTCATGTTAAGATCGGGCAGCTCTCCTTGGTAATTCTCAGTGGCGACACAGGGATTTGAGTTCTTCCCATCTTTTCTTGCCGCTGTCTTACACACATGGCTTCCGTGGTCTTTAAGAACGAGAAGGGAAGTGGTCAATAGCCCCCCAGCCTGGAAGTAGTTTACACTTCCCCCACATCCCACTGGCCAGAATCCAATCACGTGGGCTCAACCTACTGTAAGGGAAAATGAAAATGTAGTTTTTGTATTTGCCCAAAAAGAAAAAAAAATTACAGTGGGATTCAGTGAACATACGAAATTACATTTGACACATGTAGTTGCAAGTTGCTGTGTTGGACAGTAAGAGACAGATGCCTTCCTTCTTCTTAGCCCCTTTCCAGGCTCTTCTAATGGTGTGAATGGGGACAAACATATATGTGAAAACTGGTTAGAGCTAGATTTGCCATGTTACTATGGAGGGTCTGAGCCCTGGAAGTATTGACCTACTGGAGCATATTGATGGAAAAAATCCAAGGAAGAAAAATGATGAACTTTTATAAGTAAATAAGAAGAGTTTGCAGGTGAGGAGAATCTGAGGAAACGAAATGTTCAAGAGATGTCAGGGAGCCCAGTGTGGCCAGCAGAAAATGCATATGACATGTGATCATTTTTGAAAGGAAGGGCACAGGTGAAATTGAGCAGGTTTTGAATGTCACCGATCGGAGTTTGAAAGTATCCATACACACAGAAGGTGGAAGTAGCAGAAAGTTGTTTCCAGAATGCAGTCAAAAGGCACTGAGGTTCTCAACTGAGAATATTCCCATGTCACTTCTTGATCCCATGCCCCTTGAAAGTGAGTACTACGTCTCAGTCAACTTCTTGTTGATTTTGTGTTTAATATACCTCAACGTTCACCTAGGGCATAGACTAGTAACTTGGTAGCCGGCGATTGGCAAAATGGTTGCCCGGATAAGTGTCTGACAAGGGCCCTTCTGACAACAGCAAACACCATGAGTACACTGATGCCCCCGTATGTAAGGGATTCATGCACACAACGGAAGGAGAGGAGCAGGTAGCAAATGACCTATGGCTCGGGCTTCTTTTAAGAGTTACGACAGCACATCACTTGTTCTGCCATGAAAGAGTATCACTCGTGGGCCAAGGCCCAAGGAATGGGAACAGAAAATGCGTCCGTCTGTTCTTACGTTCACATCTCCTGTGTAGGAGAGGCCTACATGCTGGTTTCTGGGAATTCTGAGCTCTAATCGGCCTCCACGGGTTTCCAGCTGATCAGCCTTAGACAAACCAGGTGCGCTTTCCATTTCTTCATCCGAACACATTGATGTGGACAGTTACCCAGATTTGAAGGAGGTAAAGGAAGTTAAATGTAAAAGCACTTTAAAAAGACTAAAATCCTAAATAATGTATAAAGTACCCATTTTGGTGAAAAGTGTGGCCTTCAAGTAGAAATTGCTAGGATATGGAAGCAGGACACTGGTTAAAAGAGGGTTGAAACCTAAAGCCTAAGAAACACATCCAGATGCTTCGCCCGTCTGGGATGCAGGCCTCACGTTCCAGCTGATTCCAATAGGTAGCGTCCCCACCAAAAACAGAACCGATTTCATTCCTGAAGCAGCTTCTGCCTTGGGCTTTGCAGTTGTGATTAGCTTCTCTTATTTAGCATCCGGAGGGATTGGCTTGAACCACACTGTAGGGCCACTTAATTAAAGAATTAGATAAACAAAGAAACGCCTCCCTCTCTGAATCAAGCCGAAGGGTCATGAAAAAGAAAACAATTAAGCAGAAGCAAAGGCACCGACAACATATTAAAGCAGAACAAGTTGATACAAAAACCTAATGAGGGTTCATTACTACAAATCGAAAGGCGGAGAGGCAGCGTGGCCAGCTGTCCATGACTACCTTTATCAGACTTACCTGCAACGTAGCAGTCCTGGGAGAGACAAATGCACCCTTGTGCAGAAACAGCAGCACCCCCTGTCTGTGTCCTGCCCTGAGATTTACAGGGTGCTTCCGTAGAGCAGGGTCTCATTTAATCCTCATGGGGCAACCTCTCTGAAATGGGTCTTAGCTTCATTTTACAGATAACGGAACAAAGACTAGGGGAGTTTATGGGACTTGCCCAAGTTCGTGCAATTATGAAGTGACCACCAGAACTCCAACCCAGACTGCTTACCTCCAGACCCAGGTGCTTCCCATGATGTGACAATTAAATTCTAAACTAACCTGCGCTTGCTTGCTGGGTATTGTGCAAGGGAACCATATTTTCTCCTTCACCTGCAACAACAACTATGCCGTGAGCATCAGCTCCCCCCACAACACTGGGCTCGGTGAGGCGGATAAGTGGATACACATCTCTTCTCAGGGAAAATGCAAATAATTAAAATTCTCTCTCCAGCACAGCGATTTTTTAAATTATGCCCAGAAATATTTGGTCTAAGAAATAGAAATACGATGTCCCCCAGTGCGCACTCACACACGCACACACAAGATTTTCTAGAAGTCTAAGGGGAGCATTACTAGCTGATGTAATAAAATGGCCACATAAACACCAAAACAGAATAGTATTAGGATCACCAATAGCTTCTGACTAAGGAGGCCTTAACAGCATCCCCTCAGCCTGACTGAATTTTAGCCGGGTTTCCTCCTGACTCTACCAACGCCCTCCCTTTTCTTAGAGCATTTCCTTTAGAGAACTTGGTAGTTGTAATTCTTTCTCTGCCCCTTTGAGATGTAAACCTTCTACCTCCCAGAGAGGTCTTTCTCAAGGACCTGGGAGCCATCCCTGTGTTCTGGACACCGGAAAGACAGTGCCTCATCTCCCACTCTACGTGGGAGGATCAGAGCCTAACATCCATGAACGCCAATCAGCAAACACAGGTGGCCCCATCATGGTGACCATCCTCAACTGATGTTCTCCAAGACTTTTCTACCAGCTCATCCCCTCTCCCCCATCTTTTGTTTCAGTGGAGTTGAGGCCAGTCTCTCTCCCCTATTGTAATAGTCTTGATTCCACTAGTCTTAAAGACTTCCTTGCAATTTAACTAGTCCATTGCAATTTTTACAGTTCCTCTGTGCTAAGTAGGATGCAAGCTACTAGTCTTACAGATAGAAACAGGATAGGCCTCTGCTCTAGAAAGATCAAGGTACAGATCTGTGGAAGAACTACACCAAGATCAGTAAAGTGATACCTATTAAATGAACTCCAGCTTTGATAACAAATCACCAAGATTCACACAATGTAACCTATAAAACATAGTCTTAAACTTGACATTTGGGGCCTTGTTAACTGGTAAGTTGCACAGGAGAATCTAGAGAGAGAAATTTTGTGGAGGGGGGGCGGGAGGGAAGAAGAAGAAAGGCAAAGAGAAACAACAGAAACACCATCTTTCTTTGTCTTGCTTTTAAGAGATGAGGCTTACAAGCCTCTGTTTGGATTTTCTAACACCAGTAACAAGGTGAGCATCAGGAATTGTGTTTCCCTAGCCCTGTGTCCTGATTATAGGCTGACCTCCCCCACTCCCTCTCCCTGCTAAATCACTCCGGTGACAGTGCTCCGTTTGTATGACTCATCCTTGAGGCTACAACTCTGATGCGAGAGAGAGGAAATATGGAAATGCTGTGACCTGTCAGAAGGCAAGACCCTTCACTTGGTAGTTTGAACCATTAGTGATTCTTGGAGAGGAAATTTCAGAAGAGGTAGCATAGCAGATGCCATTAGGAAATATTTCTGGGCAAGCAAGGTTTTGAAACGTGCTCCAAGGCGGGGTTGTCCATTCCTTCTACTGAACCACCAACAACTTAGCATCTTGCTCTGGGCATTGCTGACATGGGGCGGGGTGGGGGGGGTTTGTTCAGTGATAACGGATGTGTGTGAAGGGGAAGAATCAATACATACTAACCTCAAAGGTAGTATAATTTGTGAACTCAGAAAGTGCCTTGTGCTGCCAGGCTGCATATTTGTTGTTGATGGTGTTGCTGTTGTTTTGCATTAGAGGAAATGGAAACGAAATGTCAGATCTAAGACACTGAAGGAAAAAAAGGGCAGAATATGAAGACAGGACATAGGCTGGTGGTGAATAGAAAATTCTATAAATGTGGGCACTCATGTTGGCCAGGACATGAGTTTCATAACCAGGAGAACGTGGTATTGGCAGCAGCAAATGGGAACACTGGGGTCAATTTATAGCTGAAGTGGGGAGAACCAGAAGGTTTCTGGAGACACGTAATCATGAGAGTCTTGAAATGTTGATGGTAACTGACATGACAGAGAGAGTAGGGGCAAAGTCAGAAAAATAAGAGTCAAGTTCAAACTAAAATCCGTGGGCAAGGAGGAAAATAGTCAGTGAAGGGTAGCAGGATAAAACAAAGCAATGAAGAGCAAAAAACCAAACCAAGAAGACAAAGATCCTCAAACCTCTATCAGTCAGAATCCAAGCAGGGAAGTGATGACACACACTGGGATAATTCAGAGGGTGGTTAATAAAAGACCTCTCACAATACAGAGGCAGGGCACTGATTGGGAAACCACATTAGAGAATGCAGAATCCTGGGGCTCTGGGGACTGAGGGGGCTAAAGGGATGGGAAGAGAAAATAAAGACCAGATCCTATAAGGTGAGACTTACAGAGTACCATCTTGAGTGGAGCCATGACCTTTGTTCAGTGAGCACAATCAGCTTGAGTTAGCTGAAGGGCAGGTTCCTGGGGACTAAGGACTCCAACCCCACTCCCTTTTCCCTCTCAGATCTCTTCCGGGGCTCCCCATTGACCAGATCCAACCAGAAACCAGAGAGCGAGGGTGCCATTGGTGTCATTCTTCAAGTCGGCCTCTCCAGCCACAGAGTCAAGAGGAGAAAGGTGGAAAAGTGCAGATGAAAGATGCCCAGTGTAGAAGCCAAGAGGGCAAGAATCAATGCCTCGGACCCAGCGTCTAAACTTGGTACCGACAGCAGCTATGAAATCTCTGTGCAAGGGAGACCATGGAGGGACAAAGCATATTTCAAAGCTCTGCGTGAAAGAACATAAAACTTATTTCCTTTATCAATCACCTACTCATCAAAACGTATACATATATACAATTTTGCTTTGGCACCCATTGTAAAGAATATTAACACCAAGAATAGAATTGATTCTAACGAATCTGTTGAGTAAAGCAACAGAATATTACCAGGCAGAAATTCTAGTCCTTAATTAGTAATCACAAAAGGCCCTACCATGTTTTTCCACCATGAGTTACAGAGACCTCATTCAGCCTACACAAATTAAAAAGTCAGGCTCTCAGCTGCCAGACGGCCATGCTCCAGGGCCCGGCCACTCTTTGGGCAGCCTGCCTGTGTTCACCGCACTAACTCATTAGTAGTCTCTCTCCCTAAACACAACACCCTCCCTTCTCTGCCCCCCCCCGCCATCTATCTCATCTAGTCAATGGAGAGTTCTCTTTGGAACATGGTGTGCTGAGGTTTTAGAAAATAAACACAAGCCATTTTTTTTTCTTATGTGCCAAAGAATTATGGATACCATTATTGCTGTCCCACATGGCCACCATGAGTTTTTGATGTTCATGCACCTCTCAATCATTAAAGACTATTTGATTTAGAAAGTAATAATAAAAAAAATGTTTTTCTACCTATGGCATCAATTATGCAGATTGACTTTTCTGGGGGGAAAAAGTAACGAGACATCATCAGTATTCTTTGAATTTCTAACTTAATTCACACAGTTACCGTGAGAGTATAAGTTATTATTTGGTACCCGAGGTTGATGAATTCTCCACAGGCTGTCAGTAATTATTCTCAAGTATCTATTATGAGGACACAGAAAATTGCTATTATGTGCTGACTCAGTATTGTGTGTGAGCACTCCACTCCCTCCCTACCCAGTCTCCAGGCTCTGAGATTCCACCGTGATATATCTTAGCTGATTCACACTGGAAAGTTCTATTAAATTTCAAATTATCTAATCACACTACTGATGTTATATTAAGATATAAATAAAAGGAGGTATTGACATGATTTATTTATACATGTTACCCAGTAGGAAGAAAATGCAAAATGAAACCTCAGGATGATGTAGGTAACAACCACAACTAAAAATATTTCAGGGGATCTCTGTGGCTGCCTGTTCTCATTAGACTTTGATCTCGAGTTTCAATGGAACATGAGAGACCCAAGCCCAGGACAGCCCTCCCTGGGACCTGAAGTCAGCACCCTTTGGAGGCAAGTGAATACAACCAACTGGTTCTCAAGGAAGCAAAAAGGGAAGTGGTCGGATCTCATCACTGAGAAGTCCGCCCTCAAGAATGGAAGACACTCAAATGATGCTGTCAGATTGCTCCCCTCCCACTTTTAAGATGGTGTATCAGTCCTCCTTTTTTCCCTGTATGTTGGTCTTACTCTTGCTTATTGCAGTGACATTTGTCCTTGAGGCATGAGAAGGAAAGGCTTGGATGACCTCTGGGTGTGGTTGTATGAGTTTAGGTGCCTGGAGTGTGGAGCAGAGGATGAGCCACACTATGACCAACAGCCCTGTCAGGACCTTGCCAAGTGGGGAGCAGGCAGCCCCTCGAAGGAAGGCAAAGTTATTGTCAACAAACAAGCAGGAAAGAATACTTTCTTTTTTAAATTTTTTATTTTTTATTTTATTTTTTTTTAATATATGAAATTTATTGTCAAATTGGTTTCCATACAACACCCAGTGCTCATCCCAAAAGGTGCCCTCCTCAATACCCATCACCCACCCTCTCCTCCCTCCCACCCCCCATCAACCCTCAGTTTGTTCTGTTTTTAACAGTCTCATGCTTTGGCTCTCTCCCACTCTAACCTCTTTTTTTTTTTTCCTTCCCCTCCCCCATGGGTTCCTGTTAAGTTTCTCAGGATCCACATAAGAGTGAAACCATATGGTATCTGTCTTTCTCTGTATGGCTTATTTCACTTAGCATCACACTCTCCAGTTCCATCCACGTTGCTACAAAAGGCCATATTTCATTTCTTCTCATTGCCACGTAGTATTCCATTGTGTATATAAACCACAATTTCTTTATCCATTCATCAGTTGATGGACATTTAGGCTCTTTCCATAATTTGGCTATTGTTGAGAGTGCTGCTATGAACATTGGGGTACAAGTGCCCCTATGCATCAGCACTCCTGTATCTCTTGGATAAATTCCTAGCAGTGCTATTGCTGGGTCATAGGGTAGGTCTATTTTTAATTTTCTGAGGAACCTCCACACTGCTTTCCAGAGCGGCTGCACCAATTTGCATTCCCACCAACAGTGCAAGAGGGTTCCCGTTTCTCCACATCCTCTCCAGCATCTATAGTCTCCTGATTTGTTCATTTTGGCCACTCTGACTGGCGTGAGGTATACCTGAGTGTGGTTTTGATTTGTATTTCCCTGATAAGGAGCGACGCTGAACATCTTTTCATGTGCCTGTTGGCATTCCGGATGTCTTCTTTAGAGAAGTGTCTATTCATGTTTTCTGCCCATTTCTTCACTGGGTTATTTGTTTTTCGGGTGTGGAGTTTGGTGAGCTCTTTATAGATTTTGGATACTAGCCCTTTGTCCGGTATGTCATTTGCAAATATCTTTTCCCATTCCGTTGGTTGCCTTTTAGTTTTGTTGGTTGTTTCCTTTGCTGTGCAGAAGCTTTTTATCTTCATAAGGTCCCAGTAATTCACTTTTGCTTTTAATTCCCTTGCCTTTGGGGATGTGTCGAGTAAGAGATTGCTACAGCTGAGGTCAGAGAGGTCTTTTCCTGCTTTCTCCTCTAAGGTTTTGATGGTTTCCTGTCTCACATTCAGGTCCTTTATCCATTTTGAGTTTATTTTTGTGAATGGTGTGAGAAAGTGCTCTAGTTTCAACCTTCTGCATGTTGCTGTCCAGTTCTCCCAGCACCATTTGTTAAAGAGACTGTCTTTTTTCCATTGGATGTTCTTTCCTGCTTTGTCAAAGATGAGTTGGCCATACGTTTGTGGGTCTAGTTCTGGGGTTTCTATTCTATTCCATTGGTCTATGTGTCTGTTTTTGTGCCAAGGAAAGAATACTTGAGTGGAGGTTTCCAAGATCAGGAAATGTCAACATGGATTCTAACACCACAGGCCCTGAAGCCATCCCTCCAGACAAAGGCTGTGGATTCCTGTGGGAATTCAGGGAGGTGAAGACAGGATCCTGAGCAGATGCACCAAAAGTCTGTCACGAGGCCTTGAATAATGGTCTTCAACCAAAGTAGTTGCTCATTACGTTGTCTCTTCCCCTTCAGGCCCAGAAGAGAAAACAAAAGAACTCATGGGGGGGAATAATGCATCTTGTAATGCTGGAAACCTGGAGAACCAGCACGCAATCCTTCAAAATCATTTCCTGTGTCCTCTAGGTACCAACTGAAAACACAGCCACCAACACAAACCAACCTAATTATATTTTAGTTCTTTTAGCCTTTTAATAAAGTTTCAGAACGTACTAAGAACCTATGTGTCACCTCACATCCCTTTAACAAACAAGGTGGGAAAGTATAGGATATTTTTATTGGAATAGTTGATGACCAATGTCTCTCCTTGCTGATTTCTGGGCCTTTTCTTAAATGATAAACACCCTTTTATTGTTGAAATGCTGGTTATATATTTAAAAAGTGGCATCTGATAGACAGTGTGCCCTTCCATACCCCGCTGTCACTAGTAGACAAGGGAAGTCTGACATGATACAATAGGCCCTGTGGTCCCTCCCTGCTGTCAAAAGGAGAAAAAGCAAGCATCTGATTGTGTGGCCCTCTCCAGCTCCGGCTTCTCTCACTCACCAATGTCTTCCCAGAGCCCACTGGGCAAAGACAAATGAGACATGGCCCCTGCCCTCCCAAATCTGGGGAAAGAGAGTCACAACCACCAATAAATCCTAATGAGAGGGCACATGTGTACATGGGTGACCATCTCACACAGGAGCCCAGAGGGCAGGCAGCAAACTGCCTGGGAAACCCGAGGGCTCCAGAAGAGATGGTGCTGGGCCCTGAAGGACAGGAAGGACTCTGCCAAGCACCCGTGAAGGGTATGTGGGGGTGAGATTGAAGTGTACCAGGCAGAAAGATCTGTGTGGGGAAGTGCCTGGAAATGGACAAGGCACAGAGTGGCAATCCAGATATGAGCACCGAGTACTGACAAAAAGTGCCAGATGATGGTATTGCAATAGGAGACTGGACTGGCAGGTGAAAGCCTATGTCCCAAATGTACGAGTTTCCTGGGACTGTCATGACAATCCCAAACTGGATGGCAAAACAACAGACATTTGTCCTCTCTCAGTTCCGGACGCTAGAAGTCTGAAATCATGACGGAGGTTCTAGGTGAAAACTGCTCCATGGCATGTCCCACCTTCTGGTGTTTGCTGGCAATCCTTGGTGTTCCTTGGCATGTGTCAGCATTGCTACACTCTGCCTCTGTCTTCACATGGCCTTCTCCCCTCCTGTTTGTCTCTGTGTGTTTTTTCCTTTTCTTACAAAGACACCACTCATATTGGATTAAGAGTCCACCCTTTACGGTGTGACCTCATCTTAATTTATGTCTTACCAACATCTACAAAGACCTTCTTTCCAAATAAGTCTCATTCATAGGTGCCATACATTTCTGGGGCCAATTCAACTTACCATACCATGGTAACCAGGGTCAAAGAAAAATTGTACCAGACAAGTTAAACAAGTAAAGAAGACTTTATTTGAGATTATTGCAATAGAAGGCAAGACTATTATAATAGAAGAAAGACATTGAACTTGACTCCTCTGAAACAAAACGTGGGAGGCTTTTAAGTGCTGGGGTAAGCTGGTGGAAAAGTTCTGTAAGACATCAGGTAAGGATGGTCACTGTGATAAGTCCACCTGTGTTTGCTGATGGAACTTATGGAAGTTAGGCTCCCACCCTCCCACAGAGACTGGGAGATGGGGCACCATCATTCTTGATGAGGACATTTCAAAGGGATGGCTCCCAGGTCCTTGAGAAAGACATCCCCTGGCTGTGGGAGATCTACCTCTCAAAGAGCAGGAAAAGAATTTACAGTTTCAAATTTCTGAAGTAAACTCTCTAAGAAAAGGCAGGTCAGGATCTTGTAGTCAGGAAGAGACCTGTCTAAAGTTCAGAGAGGCTGAATGTCCACTGATAGCTTGTGAACCATTATCACTTTTCCCCAGGACAGAACAAGAGACAGGAAGAATGGGTGGGAGAAAGAAAGGAAATATAGAGGTCTGTAGCTTAATGACAATTGGAGTGGTTATTTTTCCAAACTGAAAGGCAGAACTCACTCGAAGACATCTTCAGCAGCTCTTGATAAACTCAAGCCCCCTCAGGGACCATGGGTTTGTGAAACACATGTTGTCTTTTGTCCACAGATCTGAATGCCCCTCAACTTTTTTTAAAGTGATGAAACAAGGCTTTCAAAGAGTTCCACCAGGATCTCATTGAATGTAACAATCATGTTGTCCTTTTCTGCTTGGAAAGAACTCTACTAGGATGCATCTAGAAGATCTAGAGATACCACTCTGGGCAATGTTACCTCATAACCAGTGTATTTCTGGACAGGCCATGCTCTCAATGAAAGGTTAGCACATTTTACTGTAAAGGGCCAGAGAGTAAACATTTTTGGCTTCGCAGGCCACCTGGTCTCTGTCACCACTACTGAACTCTGTTGTGACACAAAAGTAGCCAGAGATAATGTGACAATGAATGGCGATGCCTGTGTCCCAATAAAAAATTTGCGGACACTGGAATTTGACCTTCATATGCAACATTGTTTTTCCTTTTTTGAGTCTTGACAATCATTTAAATATGTAATATCCGTCCTTAGCTTACAAGTATACAAAAACAGGCAATGGGCCAGATTTGGCCTGCAAGTTATAGATTACCCACCCTCGGGTAAACAAAAAAGGATTTGCAAATTTCCATGTATTCCCAGTGCATCTCATTTTCTTGCCTCGCCTCCAAATATGAGCCAGTTGTAGCGGGGGAAGGAGGGGCTATCCCAGCACTCATATTGATAACAAGAGAAAGACAGTCGGGCCTTACACTGTTTTGTCAGTATCCAGCCTCACAAGAGCCAAATGCTACACAAAACAATCGTTAATTAACATATTCAATGCATGTCTATTGAAGAATCGCTCTGAGCCAGGCACAGTGTGAGACACTAAGAATATAGACAGCAAAGACAAAACCCGTTGGCCTCTCTGAGTTCACTCCTATACCCAAGTGAGCATTAGGGGCAAATGGGTGGCTCAGTCGGTTAAGTGTCTGATCTCATTGTTCATGGGTTTGAGCCCCACATCGGTCTCTATGCTAACAGCTCAGAACTTAGAGCCTGCTTTAGATTCTGTGTCTCCCTCTCTCTTCGTACTCTCCCCCCGCAAAGATAAATAAACATTAAAAAAATTTTTTTTAAGATACCTACATCACTTTCAAAAACCACAGATGGTGGATATTTTTCAGTATATTCCCCAGACTAATTAAACCAGAATCTTGGAAGGAGGGTCCGGTCATCCTCAGAGTGATTTGCTTTTGAAAACTCCCACTGGCCACACTGCAGCCTCCAAAAGTGATTTGGTTGCTCTGGGGTGGGTCTGGGTGCAGGTAGCTTTGAAATTTCTCTAAGTAATTCTGGAGTTCAGTCATGATTGTGAACGCTGGCCTAGCCCTTCTAAGGAGCCAGCTTTGATGCCTGAAACTCATGGGGCCCCCAAATTATGTCCACAGCTGAAAGCAGCTTGGGGAAGAGCCTCCAGGACCCACCCCCACCCCCACCCCATTCATGACTGCCATGGGGCCAGAGTGTCCTGACTGGTCCTTCATATCCCCAGACCCAACGTAACCAGGCTCAAGTCTTACAGCTTCTTGTCTTGAGATCCAGCTTTCCCAACTACCTCTCTTGTTCCACGTGTTCATATCACAGGTGCCTTCTTACTGTAAAGAATCCCTGTAGAGTAATGATTCTCAAAGGGTGGCCCCTGATCCAGCAAAATCCAGATCACCTGGGAACTTGCTAGAAATGCATATCCTGGCCTCACCCCAGACCTATGAACCAGGGGCTCTGAGGGTGGGTCCCAGCAGCCTGTGTTGTAACAACCCTTCGGAGGTGATTCTGAAGCATGCTCAGGTTTTGAGAATCAATGGCACAGAGAAGTGGAGAGTATGGTGAATTTTGACGATATAGCCAAATCAATTAGCAGTTATTTTTTTTAATTAACCAATGGACTAAAAATGTGGGGAGCTGAGTGTTGCAGAATTATAGCTCTTGATCTCTTAAGACACTCAAACTTGAAAGACAACGGAGCTCTTTTGGCCTTAAAGAAAAAGGAAATCCTGCCATTTGTGATCATAAGGATGAAACCTGGAGGACATTAAGTTAAGTGAAATAAGCCAGATGCAGAAAGATAAATACTTCATGATCTCACGTATATGTGGAATATATCTTTTTTAGAAAAGCTGAACTCCTAGTAATAGAGAATAGAATGGGGTCTACATAACCATTGTCAAAGGTAGCAAAGCCAGGCACTAGTTGAAGTGGTAAGGACAGATTTTATTTTATTTTTTTATGTTTACTTATTTATTATGAGAGAGAGACAGCCAGCAGGGGAGGGGCAGAGAGAGGGAGAGAGAATGGATCCCAACCAGGCTCTGCGCTGCCAGTGCAGAGCCCCATGCGGGACTTGAACTCATGAACCAAGAGATCATGACCTCAGCCGAAGTCAGATACTTAAACAACTGAGCCACCCGACGCCAGGTAAGGACAGATTATAATCAGCGAAAATGCTATTGAAATAGGGGAAAGAGTCCAGTGTGAGCTCAGCTTCAGTTTGTGAGTGTTTTTAAAGGCAGGAGGAAGGTAGAGGGGAGCAGCAGGGGTTCTAGAAGAGCCAAGAAGTGAACAATTACAAAACACAGGGGGAGGTGTTGGTCCCTATAAAACTGTCTGGATTTGCCAACTGGCACTTGTAGAAGTTAGGCTCCTACCCTCCCATGGAGGTGGGGAGCCAGGGGCCATGTATTCAGGGGCTGGCTGGGGACATGAACAGAGTTAAGAAGACTTTCAAAGATATTTTTATCTCTGAGAAAGTGGGGCTCCACCCACAACTGCCTCTACCCAGGAGAGAAGCTGTTTAGGAAGGGTTGATGCACTGTGAACCTTAGAAGGGAGGTTCACAGAGACATTTCCTTTTGAACTTGAGAAAAAGAAACACAGCACTAAATATTCCAAACTGCTGCTCTAGATTTGTCAAAGAGACAAAAGAGACAGCAGAAGAGTTAAAGGCATGGTTGTCTGAACGCAACAGACGATAGCACGCCTGTCTCTCGGCAGGGGAGCAGGGGGGGATCTTGAAAAATAATCTGTGTACAACAAATATTATTAAGTGGCAAGAGCAAACACAGTAAAATACAGGTGGAAAATATATTCTCAGCTGTAACCAGGCTAGGAAACAAGACAAATAAGAAACTGTAAAAGACTTCAGAATGCAATTAGAAGGGCACTCAGAAAGAACTACCAACTAACAGGGAAGGTACGGAGTGAACATGCATCAAGGGCACATATTGAAGGAAGCACAAGGAAAGGGAGAAAATACGTCATAGATTTTGACCCTCATCCTATTGTTCCGATTAAGTTCCAATTGGAATCAAAGTTACACATGCAGAACAGCAGGCTTAAGATGTAACATGAATAGATGTATAAAATTCATTCTTTACCCAAGGAATTAAATTCAATCATGACTCTCTCCGGTCTTCCCCCAATGTTCTGTCCAATGTTATATCTGATCACCCCTGTGCTCAGAGAAACCCATACAAGTAAGGACATGAAGCATGCTAATTGTTCAACGTACCATCTACAAGGCTCAAGGATGCTACAAGTTAAAGGCAGTGGGCCCCAGGCAGTGAAAACTTCCCATGGGTTCTATGGTTAGTAGGGGCAAAAGGTGACCTCACTGCAGGTGCTTTGAACATTTTCCTGACTCAGGTGAGGGATGTTCCCAGAAAGCCATATGGCCAGTAGGAGGGGTACGGAGGACAAAGGAACAGCTCAATGAAGCAGGAAACAGACATGCCTGAGAGTTCTAGAGGGTGTTTGTGGACCAGTAGTTCTCAGCAGTCATGATTTTTATCTTCCAAGGACAATTTGACAATATCTGGAGATACTTTCGTCACACTGGGGGAGGCTGCCACTGAAATTTGGCAACTAGAGGCCAGGAACACTGCTAACACAGTCCTCCCCAACAAGGAAGATTTATCCAGCCCTAAGGCTGAGATCCAGAATCCATGGTGCACACCAAGTAATTAAAAAAAAAACTGTTGAAGAGTGAAGAGAATTCAGTATTAAGAATGAGTATTAAAGGGGGGGGGGCATGATGGAGAAATGGCAAACCAAATCAGTATCATAGCATGTGGATATTAGGGTGGCAGGTGTGTTCTGAGAGAAAAGAGACAAAGCCATTGGATCAGGATGAACAAGAAGTGATACAAGATCTTGGGGCACCTGGGTGGCTTAGTCAGTTGAGCATCCAACTCTTGGTTTCAGCTCAGGTCCTGACTTCACGGTTCATGGGATATAGCCCTGCATGAGAATACTTGGGAATTCTCTCCCACTCTCTTTTTACCCCTCTCCCACTCATGCCTTCTCTCTCTCTCTCAAAACAAATAAGTCAACATTTAAAAAAAAAAGAATTCATACTAGATCCTTTACACACAATGCATAGAAGTTGGACAAGGTTGCACTGGATGTTTGAGATTCCTTATGAAGTAAGGTATGCAAACAGTGCAGAGTGAGGGGGGTGGCCTAAGCCCCACACATCACGTGATGTGGCTGCACGTGATGTGGAGAAGAGAGAGTCTAGTCGGATGGAAGCACCTGAGTCGATGCCTGGTGAAGAGAGGGAAGAGCTCACAGTCCCAGCGAGGGACAAAGTATGGGATTCTTAGATGGTGGGTTTGTAGGTTCTCAAAATAAACCTGTTTACACGGCTGGAGGAGTAACCTCTGCCTTAGAAGGAGACCAAAAAGGAGATAGTTTCTGAAAAAGTGGACTTAGCCTGAATATATTGGTTCTACAGAATAGAGAACTAGAAGCGGTAGCATCGGTAGCCCATAAGTATCCTATCAAGAGCTTCTTCCAAGATCCTTGACTTTAAGTACAGCACTTTAGGGCCTCCCCCAGAGCTCTGAGACCCTGGGATGGGAAAAATTCAAACAAACCTTAACAATTATGAGCAGGACAACTGACCGCATCAGACCGAAGCAACTCCCAGGGCCTGGGATTCATTCCGCCTTGTGCTGACATGTCCTTATACAGGCAAGGCCAACAGCAAATTTAATAAATCCCACAGATTGTGGTACTTAGTCCAAATCTAGTGTGTTCCCCTAGTGGATTTTGTTTTTATCATGCTTTAAGCAGTCTCTCTGGAACTCTCTGAGTAACTATGATTTTTTTTTTAACAAATTGGTGTTCGCTGATCCATAGATGTTGTGATACCATCATAAATCCCTACAATACCAGGCACGCTTTCAGAGGTTTTATTTTTGGTTGCTCCTTATATTCTCATCTACTTTGATGTGAAGCAAAACCTTTACACAAATTTCAAAGGTCTACAACATTAAAAGGATTACAATGGCAAAATGTCAACAATTTTGCACAATGAGCTGAGGAATGTTTCTGAAAGCTGCTTTCTTTATCAAAAGAACATACACATCCAGCTATTCTGAATCTGTGCCAATCTTTCTTGCAATGCTGTCTTTAAGAGCATTTGAAAGACTTTTTGTTCCATTACTATGGCTGGAACGATTAAAAAATACAATTGGAAATGACACCTCCATAAGTGAATTAAAAATGAATGGGGGGAGGTACTTCATAGGGCCAGGGCACATGCACACTGCCATCATCTTTCCAAATCTCTTCGCCCGGGTGTTCATTTAGATTGAACCACCAGCAAATGCCATATCGACCCAAAGATACCCTAAAAAATTACACTAAAATGAAAACACTGCTGCTTCAAAATTTTTTGCATTTACAATTCTTTTTTCCAGGTAGTCTTTTTCAATAACTGTAAAATTGCAGCTTACTTTGGAGAATTCCTTCATTTTCATTAAATGTTCATGAATGTCACTTCTTATAATCATTGACCTCAATTTTCTTTTAAGAATGAGTTCTGAGAAACACACATAAGCATGCCTTGGGAACCCAGTTTTCACTTCGGATGACCAGAGAAGACCTAAGAAAACTTTAAAGTTTGCCGCAATCTTCAAAAATTTGCTTTTAGAGCAGAGGAAGTTTATATCCAATTTAGGACAACCGATAGCCTATGTTAAATAAATTTGAGTATTGCCCATTTAATATTCTATTTATAAATTTGCATATACCCAAGTAATTGACATTAGGACAAATAGTAATAATCCCCAAAACACTTCAAGTCTACCATATGCTTTTACCATATGGTAAGTTTACCATATCTCTTAAATATGAATCTTCACACAAATAAGTTCATATAAAAATACCTCACAGAAACTGTACAGAATCATGACACTAATCAAGTGTGTAACAGAAAAGGATTAAAATATTTCCTACTTAAGTAATGCTACAAAATTTCTTTGGAAAGATAGGCAGGCCAATGGATAAAAGTCAAAATTTCAAAATATTAATTGTATTCATTAATATAAATTTCTATTTAGTACTGGTCTTAAATTCTTGATTTTTTTCCGAGGATCAAAAAGAGAAAAAGTAAAAGAGGGAGAAAACCAATATTCTGGAAGCACCCACCATGTTTTAGACTCTCTGCTTGGTGCTTTGTATCAATGACCTCATTTCATTGCACGAGTAGCCACATGGGATAGTATCTTGCACATAGCAATCTAAGCACGTTCCCTTAACATTCCCAATTTCTGACAGCTAAATTTGTAATAAATACAACTAGGTTCTCCCCAATGTCATACCTTTTTGACTATCCCAGAATTTTCCGTATAGGAAACCACGCTATTTAATTTTATTTACTTCATCACTTATCAGATTATTTTGACCACAGAACACTTTCATTTTCCTACAAATGGCTGTTGAGGGAACATTGCATTATACCCATCTTTTTAGTGTGGGTTAAACTGAACATATTCCTGGAAAATGCAAACTATACAACTTGTCAAGGACACTCAAACCAAGTTCATATGAAGGAGTATTGATCTAGGTACAATGCTACACTTCACCCCTTGGCTCTTTAAGACAGACATACCTCGAAGATATTGCAGGTTTGGGTTCAGACCACTGCAATAAAGCAAACATCACAACAAAATGAGTCAGATGAACTTTCTGGTTTTCTATTGCATATAAAAGTTGTGTTTACACTATAGTCTATTAAGTGGGCAACAGCATTATATCTAAAAAATGCACATGCCTTAATTAAAAAAAATACTTAACCTTTCAATACACTGTGACTGCTGATCACAGGTCACCATGGCAAACATAATAATAATGAAAAAGTTTGGAATATTGTGAGAACTACCAAAATGGGACACAGAGACATGGATTGAGCAAAGGCTGTTGGGAAAATGGTGCCAATAGATTTGCTTGAAGGTTGCTACAGACTTTCCATTTGCAAAAAAAAAATGCACTGTCAGGAGGTACCTGGGTGGCTCAGGCGGTTGAGCATCCAACTTCCGCTCAGATCATGATCTCGCAGTTCATGGGTTCAAGCTCTGCATCAGACTCTGTGCTGACGGCTAGGAGCCCGGAACCTGCTTCGGATTCTGTGTCTCCCACTCTCTCTGCCCCTCCCCTTCTTGCACTCTGTCTGTCTGTCTCTCAAAAATAAATGACCATTAAAAAAAATTCTTTTAAATGCACTGTCAGAAGCACAATAAAGCAAAGTACAATAATAAAACGACATGTGCCTGTATTCTAAGAATCTCAACTTGCCCCCAAACAATTCACAATAAACTGTTGTGGTTTCGTTGGCTACTGTCCCCAGAAATAGCACATTAACAGATGGTAATGGTAAGAATTCTTTCCTTTAACACAAAGGTAAGATCTCAAATATTTAGGGCTACATTGGAGTAGCTGAGCTTTACTGGGGCATCTCATAGCACACTCAACACCACCTGCTTGGCAGCTCTTGGGACTCAGACACCCACCTGACCCAACTGCTTACTTGCCTCGAGAAAACGTGAGCAACAAGATGTCACTTTCCACAGATGTACAGAAACACTTAACAAATGAGTAAAAGTTTGTGATGCAATTTGAGATGCCCGTATAAGAGGTTCAGAAGAGGAGGAGGCCTACAAATGTAAAACACTCCCTATCTGGTAAAGTCATTGATTTCATGCAAAGTATAGGTTTCCATTAAGAGAGAAAAATAGCATGAACGGTGACAGGTACAACTTAGGAAATCCCAAACACACCATGTGAAAATGACTTTTTTGGCAAATCGGGAAGAAACTCAAAATGCTTTTGACTATGAATTCGCTAAAGTCTGGTATTATTACCAGAATTTCCACATTTAAACATGAAATAAGTGCATAACTTTGGTTTGCCAGAGGGAACATCAGGAAGCCAAAGACGGTTTAAATTAAGATAATCGCCTTTTTCTTGTTTTCCTGTTATTGTGTTTTCACAACAAGTTCAGCAGAACAAGTGCGTATTACAGAATTTCAATCCTAATATTTTCACAGATTCCTTAAATTGTAGAGTGTTTTCTCTGCATTACTCTGTGTGAAATACTGTGCTAAAATGTGACACTGAAAAATTCAAATCAAAGTTGTATAAACTGCAGGCATTCATGATTCCTCAAATATTTACTTACTTGGCAGAATTCAAAACACACTGTTGTTCTAAAATAATTCACATACTCTAATGGCCTATATCCGTACATAATTCTTTAAATATCTGTTTGGGGCCAATCCGTGCTAAAGGCAATATAGCACACCCACACAAAAAGTTCTCTGTCCGCACAGAACTAACAATTCAATTATGTTTTAAAACTTAAAACAACAAGAATGATAACAGACACCTCACTACAGTATAGATCCTTGATTTTCTTGAGAGAGACATCAAGAGAGCTTTATGGGCCCCAAAATAGCACGCATTCCCTGCAGCTCTCCTGGGTCACAGAGATAGATAAGACAGCAGCTCAGTGACTTTCAGAAAGGAAGCAAGAAGGAAAATATGTTTAAACAAAACTTGCATGGATTCCCAAGTCTACTTAAGAGCAATTGTAAAATTGTGTGATACAGTAACGCTAATATTTCAAAAGGCAGGCCATAAACAATCGTGCATTCACAACAAATATTATTGCACACCTACTGTGTACCTAGCAACTATTGTTAGCACTGGGCATACAGCAGTCAATAAAAGATACCAAGGCTATTCTTTTATGCAGCTAACATTCTACTGGGAGGAAACAGAAAGTAAATCAATAAATATTTAGTTTATCAGCGTATGCTGTGAGTGCAAGAGACATAAACAATGCTGGAAGTGGGGATTGGTTACTAGTTGTATAGAATGATCAGGAAATACTTCTATGATGCTTTGACATTTGAATAGAACACTAAATGTGTCAAAGAGAACTCACCAACAAAGAGGAAAGAATGTGCAAAGGCCCCGGGGTAGCAATGATGTTAGCAGATTTGAGGAGGCCAGTGTGGCACGAGTGAAGTGTGAAAGAGAGAGGTGGAAATGACGTTAGAGAGAGATGTGTAAGCAGGATATAGGAAGCAAGAGCCAACGGTGCTGGTCTGATGCAAACGTGGTCTGGAATCATATTAGAAAGTGTCATAAGAAGTGTCATTACAAGGCATCATAGGACACCTTTGCACAATCTTGAAAGATAGATAAGATTTGTCTAGCCTGAAGGGGAAGAAATAAATTTGGATTTATACTTAGTTCTGTTAGCTGCCTGAGTTTTAGATATTCCTGATACTTCTGAGAACATTAAAAGGAATACCTAAGCTCCTCAGACTTCTATTTAAGATGAATCTTCCATTCCTGACGATTTTCTCCCACCAGAGCATCCTCTCAGATCCCATAGAATTTATCTGGCCAGCTCATGGCTTTCTGACTTCCATTACTTTATTCTGGAACTCTCTCAAAAAAAATGAGAAAGTATAATCAAACTACTCACATAGAGCTCCACTTGAAAGGAAAATGTCTGAGAAACCATTTAAATGTCTAATTAACATGTTTTTAAAAATCCATGGTGGCCTCAGTCTGCTACCAGCTTATAGTAGCAGAAACTTTAAAAATGGAAAAAAGGTGAATTTTCAGACTGCTGTCTGATAAAGGTGTTCAAGCATGGTTTGGAAAAAAGGCGAGAGCTAATCATGCAAGATGATCTCATCCTAAATATACGTTAATTTATGGGGTGTTAACAGCATGGGAATTAATCTATGAAATAACTGCTCATTTTATTAACCAAAAAAGGATCAAAATGTACTACTCTAATTATAACAGAAATATGAAATACATCATACCAAAAGACAACCAAATAATGGCTGAAATGGGTTTTATAAAGGCAACATGCCTAACAAGCAGTCCGATCTCTCTCACATTCAATTGGGAACTAAATTTTCCAACTGATTTCTTCAGCCTTAAAAGGAATACACAAGCAACTGATGGTTGTTTCTGTGCTTCAATTTCCTTAGCTATTCCTTGAGGAAAATATGATTTCTCTCCCTCCCAAGAGGTATCTTTTAGAGTTGTTCATGTCTGC
The DNA here is from genome assembly GCF_027475565.1 of Acinonyx jubatus. NCBI lineage: Eukaryota > Metazoa > Chordata > Mammalia > Carnivora > Felidae > Acinonyx > Acinonyx jubatus. The sequence goes on along the minus strand of NC_069380.1, from coordinate 72,668,266 downwards.
CAACTGCTAAATATAATGGTTTTCTCTAGCGTGTGTCTGTCGACCTCAAAACAATTACTTGCAATTTTCAAGGCACACACACACACACACACACACACACAAAATCAATGCATCCTAGTTTCATTTATTGGAAATCTAGAAGGTCATTGGAGTGCATGGCCCAATAACCTGAACACCATTTCCTCAGGTCCAAGATCCATCATGGAGTTTTATGTTGAGCTTATAGAAATGAAAAAGAAAGAAGAAAAGAAAAAGAGAAAGAAAGAAAGAAAGAAAGAAAGAAAGAAAGAGAGAAGGAAGGAAGGAAGGAAGGAAGGAAGGAAGGAAGGAAGGAAGGAAAGGAGAGAGAGAGATAAAGGAAGGAAGAAAGAATCTGAGCACTTATTTGAAGATGGGAGTTTTAAAATTCTATTACCTTCATAAAGCCTTTCCCAATCAGCTATATAAAAGGAAATGTCTCCCTCCTCCAGAATCCTCGAGCAATTATGGCCTGTATTATTGACTTGTCAATTTATTTTATACTGTTCTTGGGGCGCCTGGGTGGCTCAGTCGGTTAAGCGTCCGACTTCGGCTCAGGTCATGATCTCACAGTCCGTGGGTTCAAGCCCCACGTCGGGCTCTGTGCTGACAGCTGAGAGCCTGGAGCCTGTTTCGGATTCTGTGTCTCCCTCTTTCTCTGACCTTCCCCTGTTCATGCTCTCTCTCTGTCTCAAAAATAAATAAATGTTAAAAAAATTAAAAAAAAATTATTTTATACTGTTCTTGATAGCTCTCTTATTTTTTGCATTTAAGTGTTATTTTAATATTTCATTGTTACATTTTTCCATTTAGGACTTATTCAACCAGCTTTTTCAGCCTTATAAGATTAAAGACTAAAAATTAAATATCTGTATAATCCCTCCTTCACAACTAGGCACTCGGCAATATTTGGAATATTGCCATCCCTCCTGACGATATATTTATTAGATTTTTGATCTCAGATAAATTGTTGGAGAAAAATCCACAGCTGCCTAATATTAGGCATAGATATTGACACCAAAGCAATGAAGTCTTCCAGGAAATATTCACTCGAGCCTGAATATGTCAACTTATAAAAATGATCACAATCTTCACACAACTGAAGATACAAAAGCTGTGCATTGAGGAAGATTCCAGGAAGATGGCAGAATAGGAAGCAGCAGGAATCTGTCTCCCCACCTAGACAACACTTACACTTGCAACATCTATATGTTGTACTATTTTGGAACGCTGGAGCCTATTGAAGGCTTGCAACTTCCAGAGGAGGACTTGGGTGGTAAACTGATTAATGGTGGTCAATTCCAGGCCTTAGCACAGTAGCAGCTCTACCTGTTCTCTAACCCTCCCCCTATGGCAGGCAGCTATGTTCCTGCAGCTGTTTCCATACAGCTTGTGGGAGCCAGGGGCGGGTCGCAAAAAGGACTCTTACCATTTCTTAAGGGATAAATATCCAACTATCAGAAATCTGTCCTCTGACTGCTAATGCTGCTTCTGATCACAGAGGGGCAAAGAGGACAGCTATTATTCTTGTATCTCCCTCCACTGCTGTAAAACCATCCCCTTCTGGCTGCAGTGACTTCCAGAGAATTTAAAAGGTCAGTGCCCTTTGTTTCACCTCCCTTTATTTTTCTCTTTTTCCTCTTTTGGGAGCCAGACGTTAAAGACTAGGGCATTCAAAAACCACTACAAATATGGGGAAAATTAAAAAGTGACTACATATGCCCAGAGAAAGTCACTGGCTCAGAAAAGACCTGAGATTACCTTAATTTTACACTTCGGGCTGATCCTTGACACAAAGACAGCCTACAAAAATCAGAATAACAAAAACAATAAGCAAAAACAGCAACAAAACCCTGGGGGGAGAAGGAGAATCTGATTCCCAGAGTTATATTTTTATTGGATTCGAGTACATACCATTCAAAGGAAAATAAATTAATCAACAGAAACTGTCATTGAAAAAGACCTGACAGCAAATCTAATAGTCAAAGATATTTATTTACTTACTTACTTACTTATTTATTTTGAGAGAGAGAGAGAGAGAGAGAATCTCAAGCAGGCTCCACACTGAGCACAGAGGCTGATACTAGGCTCAATCCCACCACCCTGGGATCATGACCTGAGCTGAAATCAAGAGTCAGATACTCAACCAACTGAGCCACCAGGCGCTGCAAGACAGAGATTTTTTAAAACGACTGTCTTGGAAAATGCTCAAAGAGCTAAAGGAAGATGTACAAAAAGTTAAGAAACTAATACATGAACAAAACAGAGATATCGATAAAGATAGCAAACCTAAAAAGAAACCAAAAAAGACATTCTAGACCCGAAAAGCCCAATAACTAAAATGAAAAATTCACTAGACAGATTCAAAGGCAGATTTGCACCAGTAGAAAAAGAATCAGCAAACGTGAAGATAAGAGGAAAATTGTCAAGTCTGAGCAGCAAAAAAGGGACGGAAGAAAAGTACGCAGAGCATAAGGGGCCTGTGGGGCACCAAAAAACAGATCTACTTACACATTTTGGGAGTCCCAGACAGAGGAGAGACGGAAAGGGGCATAGAAAATATTTGAAGAAGTAATCCCTGAAAACTTACCAAATGTGATGAAAAACATTTAAATATTTACACGCAAAAAGCTCGACAAATTCCAAGGAAGATGAACTCAAAGAGATCCACATTAAGACACATTATAATGAAACTTTCAAAAGCCAAAGATTAGAAAAAAGGTGGGGGGTGGTGGCGGGAGGGGGGGGAGTCTTGAAAGCAGCAAGTGTGAAACACATGAGATACTTAGAGAAGTCAGAATCATAGACCCAGAAAGGAGAGTGGCAGCTGTCAGGGGCTGGGGTAGGGTTGTGCAGTGGGAGGTTAGTGTTTAATGGCTACAGAGCTTCAGTTTTACAAGATGAAAAGACTTATGGAGATGAATGGTGGGGATGGTTACACAACATTAGGAACGCATTTAATGCCAGCGCATTGTACTGTAGTTCAGCTTAAAATGTTGTTGTGTTTTAATGTTGTGGATTGAAAAGCGGAATTCTGTCGAGGGCAAAACCTGTACTTTGACCTCAGAGAAACGTGGATTCAATTCTCCAGCGCTCAGCTTACTGCTTCTATGACATTGTGTCCGTTACAAAAGTTCTCTAAGCCTCCATTTTCTCATCTACGTAAAGGAAGTGATAATATCTCTTTTGGAAAATTATTTTGAATATGGAAGAAATACATTTAAAACACCTGGCTAAGACAGAGGTTCAAGAAGCTGTCCACAGATAGCTAGCCCTCACTAGCAGGTAAACTGGCCTCACTAGCAGGTAAACTCTGCCATTAGCCAGATGGTATTAGAGACAGGAAAAACCTTGTAACAGAGAATATTTTCTTGTGTAATTTTTATTTTTAAGGAAATGCAGAGCTTTTAGCGCAGCTTTACTAGTAAACAAGCTGTGCTACATGAATTTTTCTGGACTAACTTTCCTTCCAAATTCATCTTAGTTGTCTACTTTTGTTTTCAGTATACCGTTTCTATTTATGTTTTGTTTTATTATATTGTATGTGTTTGTGCAGCTGCAGAGCTTTTAAGAGACTTTCGAAATACGTGACCAAGATAAATCGGCTAAGTGTTGGGCGCTGACGGATTTCCTAAAGGATTACTTAGTCCGGTTATTGTTTTTTAAGTCAATAAGCAAGAGAAGAAAAGTAGTCAAAGGCAAAAAAGCCAAGTGACCATGTCTTCCACTTTTCAGTCGATTGTTGTGTCTTTAGACAGAAAAGACGCAGCTCTGGCAGTGGCTTATGAAAGCAAAGATTTTCATGCATTAAATTAAATAGGATCCTACAAGAGTGTTGCTATGGGATAGAGAGAAATTACTGCAAAGAATCAAGAAAAGGATATAGTGATTTTCACTGGTTCTTTTTTGTGCCACTCATCCCCCATGAATGTCATGATTTTCTCATTTTACTGAGTTCAACAGGAAACCAAAAATTTCTGGAAAAGCTGAGACTTTTAGGTTAGCCCTATCACTTTATAAATGCTCTTAACAGCTCGAACCATACAATTTTGTACACATGGGAATATCCCCCAAGTCACAGAGGTTGAAATGTTGACCCCCGCCTCTTACTTAGCACAAGATATCCATTGCACCTGGTCTACAAATTAATGTTTTGAAAGTCCCCACCCCCCAAAAAACACATTAACTTTTAAAGTTGGGACTGAATCATTTCTTTGAGGCTTTTTTCAGAAAAATGCTGATCCTAACAGATTTGCTTTCAAAAATCTGGATATGATTTCCGTAACATTTTGAAGGCAAAATGCCAAACGTTCAGAACTATTAAAGATAGTGCAAATGACCAAGCAGACGTACAGAAAACGTTATCAGCTATAAAAGTCATTGACTGGAAAAGTTTCACTGTTAACTCTTGCATTTCTTCAGCTATGGACTTTTCTGGATCAGATTTTTCAATAAATCTGATTATCCTTTGATCTAAAAAGGAATCACGGTGAATGGAGGGAAAATTGGAACTACCCTTAGCGTAAAGTCACAGTTAAGGCATCACCACCTCTATGTATTCCCATGAGGGCTGCCATTTCCCCATGTAGGTAGTGGGTATGCTTTGTGAACATTTATAGGGCCATATAATTATGCTTTGTATGCTTTTGATATGTAAATTATACACATAACAGTATTTTTAAGTGGTTCTTAAGTGATATTGATAGGAGGCTAAGCAGTAACTTTATTTTTCCAACACATTTAGCTTTACCAAGACAAGGTTTATTCATCCATTAAATTGAAGAGTTATTAAAATAGGTTAGAGATACGAATGTTTTATATGCATGTCAACGTGAGACATGTACTGAATCCTGTACGTTTTGAAATGCATATCAAATTCATTACAGGCAGTAATGATCTAGTATACAAGACAAGGAAAAAAATGGGGTCAAAGTACCCTCATGCTTTGCCTCTGTAATGGATGTACCAAAAGTCTTTCATTATGAAGGAAGTAAAATGTATTTCCCAAGAAGAAATGATGATTACAAATTTAGTGATTATCACTGGGATTCCATGATTCAGTCTAGCACTCACTCATTTGCATGACACTTGAGAAATCTTCATAAATAAAATTACGACATGTGCCCAGAATCTCTTGATAATTGCTTTTTACTTGGATGTTGTCACTTATTCTGGATTTTCCCTTTTTTCCCACTCTGAATGTTGTACCAAAAAAATTCTCCCCTTGATTCATTCTTCTGCTTTGACTCTAGAAAGGATATGGCAAAGCTAATTAATTCTTACAATATTGGTATTCATTTTTAAAATGATAAAAATGGTATGCACTTTTAGTTTGATTTCCCAGATTCTATCTCCTGGGGCACCTGTTATAATATTCCATATGCTTCTCTTAATCACTATGGGTTAAGAAATCTATGTATCAATCTGAATGACAGTATATATTTTTTTCTAACCAAGAGTTCAGCCCACGTGGGATTTAGGTCTTCCTACAAGAAGTATACATAAAAAGTACAACCAACGATAATATGTATATGTGTTATATATGTCAGAGAGAGAGAGAGAAAGAGACAGAGAGGGGGAGAGAAGCAGAAACATGGAGAGACAGAGAGCCAGACCGAGAAGGCTTTTTCCTGGAAACTGATCGTTCTATACATCTGTCACAACCTACTTTTATTCAAAAGCTCCAGATTTTATAAATTATTTTCACTGATATCCAACAAAAACAGATTATATACTTACAAAGCCTTTTATGGCTTTTTATTACGTCACCTCATCTGATCATTACAACCACCATTTCATAATGTAGGAGGACAGTCACTAGCCTATGGCCAGGAAATTTTCCAGTAAGTGCTTTTAAAAAAATAAAGAAAGAAAGAAAAGAAAAGAAAAAAACAAAAAACAAAAAAACCCACAGTCACCACAGGAAGCATTGCTTGTAGTACAAAGTCAAGAAGAATGGAAATGTCAAAAATTTTATTTAACTAAAAATGTATAAAGTTGCTGAGAAGCCTGCTTAAACAATTTTGCTTAATATTTTATCCGGTTTTTCTAAAACCTAGCAAATAAAGCATATTAAACGGTTCAAATCAAACCATTAGTTGGGGTTTTCAGAATCTCTTCCACAACTAGAAATGCTTTGCCCTTATGATGTACAGCTAAGAACCCACGAGAGATGATGAGGTTGTTCTGAGTTATCCAGACTGACTTCACTCACACCATATTCACTGATTATTGATTTTTCATTTCAGATTGTGACACAAGGCAAGAGCAGACACTTCAACTCAATTTTAACCAGGCAGTTTTTTAGTATGTGGGAGTTCCATTTTAAAACAAAACCACAATTGTCTCCAGTGCTATATGAGTTATCACAAAAGTGTCATATATTGCAGAAAAATGGAAATTGTTAGATTTACTCCTAAGTAATAAGAGTTACTTAGGAGATTAGCAGATTTCAAGTTACTAACGGACTAAAATAAAGGTCATAGCTTTGTCAACACAAAGTGCCTTTCACATAGTTGATTAATAACAACAGAAGGTATTTGGGACTTAATTTTTTTACTAGCTTCCCAGTGTTAGATTGTGATATACTTATCACAAATATGATAGATATTCTTCATCAGTGATACTAGAGTTCTCATTAGGTACTCATTAAACTCCTGCACCTTAGGATAACCTTGAGAAGTGTATTAGCTACTAATGAGTAAATACTTTCATCATGTAACTCTTATTAATGATAATGGAATTTACATGTGCGCAGTAAGCATAGGTAGTATAAATTGTAAAAATTGTAGCGATTAGAATTTCACATCTCAAGACCGAAATAAATGATAAATGGGCTGATCTGTTAAGGTAAAATTGTCTGCATAAATGCCACACACAAGACAGAAATCAGTTGAAAGAAAAAATCTTCAGGCATTTAAAAATACTTAAATGTTTGACAATAAAGAGTTAAGATACAAAGTGAATAAATACCTGAATTTTTAAAAACAAGCATAATTATTTAAAAACAAAGCACTCTGGGATTCTGTGAAATGCTACAATGACGTTCCTTAACATATTAATTAGCAATACAGTTTATGAATTGATAAACCACTGATCTCCCCTCTGCCATTTCTTTTCCATTTATTCTTATTGTTATTGTCTTATTTAAAATGTCCCTGTGCTTAAAACTAACAGCCTTGCTATGGGGAAAGACATGATAGAGATCAGATTAAACCGTGAGTTGGAGGTAGTATGAGCCCTACTATTTACTTCCTCTTGATTTTGAACAGAAGTAGCAGAATTATTGTAATAAGCAACTATCCAAACTATTTTTCAAGTTAATCCGCAACTGAGAATTCCTAAAGCTTCTGATGGACCAACTCATGAATATCATTGTTTTTCAGGAATTACTTTTTCCTTGCTACCTTAATTGTCTTAATTACTTAAATCCCATTTCTTTTTGAATCCTATTTGGAGATGAGGAAAATACGGTCGCCATCTTGAAATAGTAGACTCTTAGATCTGAAAGAACCTGAAGAGGTTATCGACCAAATAGTAATCATTCTTCCTGCATGCTACTAGCATTGAGAAATTCAGTTATATAAAAGGTAACCCTTCCAACTGTTAAAATGTTCTTTCAAATAATTAGCTGAAATTTACTCTGTGTGTAATTTCTTCCCCAAAAGCTTAGTTCTGAAAGCTTAATGGAATAAGTTTAATTCCTCTTCAATATAACAGACCTCAAATACATGAAGGCTTGTTTCTGTGCTGATGTCTCTTTTTCCCACTGAACAACCAGAGCTCCTTCAACCATTGCTTATGTAGGATAGGGTTCATTACCCACTGACCTCTCCACATAGATGTCAGAGAGATGCTCTCTGTCTTCAATAAGACACCCAGAATTAATAGCAATTCGCCCGGTGTGGGTCTGGTAGTGCTGAGTGCAGGGAGCTTATTATCCTCTGTGAACTGGATACCATTCTTCTCTCTATTAATGCAGCCTAGGATTGCATTAGGTCTTTTGTCAGCCTCATCACCTTGGATAACCCTCCATATCCATGGATATATTACCAGGAGGGAATGAGGGGAACTTTTAACAGACCGTCTAATCTGCCCCCCCGAGCCCTTGAGCAAATAGCAGTGCTTTTATAGCAAGCTATCTGGAAACCTATATAAATGGGTCATTAAAAACTCTGTACTTTTTGAACCACTAAAGGGGGGGGGGGGGGGTACGGAGATTGTTCAAATATCCCTTCTTTCATTCTTGTCCTCACAAATTCAGTATCTATTACTGAGCCACAACCATGTGTCTGGCTGGGACAGAGAGATGAAGACCAGGCCTCTGAATCTCAACTCCTACATTTCTCAGACAAGCAAATCAACAATAAGCTACTGTGCTGAGTAGTGTGACAATAATCTGTAATAGTGAAGTGAATGAACAGAAGAGGGACACCCAACTCAGCCTCAGAGGCATCACCGAGAATACTATCCTGAGTTGTACCTTCATGTAAAGTGAGAGTTCTCCTGGGTCCCTCTCTCCTGTGCCTTAGAACAGAACCTGGGTGCTAAAAAAAAAAAAAATAAATGAATAAAATGTAAAATAACATAAATGGAAAAGGTGGATGAGTTAACTAATGGATGGAGTCACTGCTCGATGAATTAATTAGACATAGACTAACATATGAGAGTTTAACCTATTCAGAGACAGCTTAGTGGTTCGGTTAAGCTACAGCTTGGCCTTGTAGAGGAAAAACAAGAAATGGGATTAGAGAAGTAAGTAATGGAGAAAGGGATGTAAGCGGGGTCTCTGGATATAGAACCAACAAAAGCCAAAGAAGAGAAGGAAAGGTGGGGGTGTAGTTGAGAGATACCGAGGACCAAATATATGTCACAGGTAAGGGACAGAGATCATAATTCCTTTGTTTCTTGCTTGGGCAACTGTAAAGAATATTGCACTCAGCAACCTTCAGGCCACAAGTAGCACAGGTTTTGAAAGTGGGGAGGATGACAAATCCAGTTTTCTTTGGATTAAATTGAAGATGGGGTACTCACAGGAGATGCCCATGAGCCACTCGTGCCCCATCTCCAGTTGGGAAGAGGCATCTAACCACAGTTAGCTCGGTCATCAGAGGGTGTAAGTAATTGCTGAAACGCTTGGTGTGAATCAAATTGTCCAGAAAAAGTACACCATGTGGAAAGAAAAATGCCAAACAACAAGCACTCGAGAACATAAGTATCTACAGGCTACCTAAGGAAAACAAGACTGCAAGTCAAACTTCAGCAAGTAGTAAGAGATTTCCTGTGGAAGGTGGAAGGACTGAAAATATTGGTATGTGGAAGAATAAAGGCCAGCTGAGCAGAAATTGAAAACATAGGAAGGACAATTAATGGGTCAAGCCTTCTTGCATTTACCCACAGTTCTGAAAAGTTCTACCTTACAGACTTTAATTGTAAAATAAGAACTTTATTCTCAGAGAATACATTTTTGTAAGAAATCAGCTAAAAAGTGAGTTTCTTTCATCACTTTTCCTTTGACGTCTTTCTCATACTCAGAGTTTCCACCTAGCTGCCTTCTTGATACTAAAAATTTCCAGAACTTTCCAGAAAAGTTAAGGCAAGAAAGATGGCTGGATCTCAATAGGGGGCATTGAGATGGAGTTTGAAGGAGGAAGTTCTGAACTGCAGTGTCCAGACTTCACCAGGAGGTGCTGATGTCTAACAAGACACCTCTGCTTTGGACCTCAGTCATGTAGAACCCCAGGGATGTGGATCATCCTAGATAACTTGACGGTTTACCACTTTAAGCAACCAACCTGCTGCCCGTACCCCTTTATATTTTTTTAATGGAGTTTTCCCCCAAAACTTGTCTACAAGTATTTCTATCTTAAGATCTGTCTTTTATCATCTTATAGTGAGAAAATAAAAGCCATGAAGGGGCTTCCCTTATCTTACCACCACCAAGTTTACTAACCTTTTCTTATCTCTGCCTATTCTTTGCCTTCTCTCTCTTTATGGCCTGGATCAAGTGTCTCAGACTGTATCTAAATCTACCCCACCTTCAATGCACAGCATCCTACCCTCACTTATTCACCTCGCAAAGACTTTGGCTCTTATGAGAAATTGTCTCATCTTCCCTTTCTTCTGCATCCTTAATTCTCCCTCACTGCTAGAACTTTCTTTTTAAAATACAGATATACTATACATCTCCCACTTTACAGCTAATGCACAAATACCTTGACCAGCCAAGGTCTATGCTCCCCCCACAGAATAACTTCAATTGAGTGAGGACCGTCTCTGCTCTCTTACTCCCATTTGCTCCACAACTGATGCTGCATGCCAAGTTCCAACTTTGCGTTAGAATTCCAATCAGATTTCCAATGCTGTAAAAGAGCTCCAGTTGGATTTCTGTTCTGTCCATAAACTGACCAAATGAAGATCACCAGCGAACCCCGTGTTGGGAGATCCAGTGGTCTGTCTTCAACCATCGTGTATTCTACCTTTTCCATGATACAGTGGGTCACCCTGTCCCTTCTTGGAGCACTTTCTTCTGTTGGTTTTTATCACACTAGTTCCCCACTCACCTGACCACCTGGCCCTCCCAGCTTTCCTTTGTTCATCTTTCCTTTCCTCCTCCTCCCATGATCTCCACCAAATGTGTTGATGAATCCCATACTCTGCACTGCAAAATAGAGTGTGATCTGTACCCCAAATCCTCTCTTGCAGTTTCCCATTTCAGTAAACACCACCTCCAGCCAGCCTCACACACAGTTATTTGAGTCAAAAACCAGGAAATCTTCCTCGATGCTTCCCCCGCCTCCCTTCACTCCTTACATGCAACCCACCAGCAAATATCATTATCTCGAACTTCTGAAATGCACCTGGACTTCACCCACTTCTCCCCACCTCCACTGCCTCCTCCCTAGCCCAACAACCCTCCTACCCTGCCTAGACTTTCCTAGCCACCTGACGACATCTCTGCTTGCATTTTGACTTCCCTGTAAAAAGAGTGATCTTCTTAACCTTTGTCAAATTATGTCAGCTTCCCGAATAAAACTCCCCAATGGCTTCCCAATTCACATAGAGTAAGCTCCTATCAGGACCTTGTCTCTGGGCCCTGCCTCCTCCTCTATTTCATCTTTTCCAGAATTCTCTCTACTCACTGTGCATCGCCTGAGACACATGAGCCCTTCTGTTCCTTGAAATCACAAAGCCAGTCCCAGCTTCAAGGACTTTGCATTTATAGCACCTCTCCCTGGAAGCCCTCTCCCTGGCTGGCTTCTCTTCATTCAGATGTCTGCTGAAAGCCCACCACTGTTAACAGCCTTCTCTAGTCTAGACTCTCCCCACCCCCCACCACCGCCAGCCTTAAGTTGGGTCTCTATCACATTATCCTATTGTCTTCAGTTCACTTTTCACTATCAGAAATTAATCGTTTATTTCTTTTTTATATTGTTATCTATCTCCCTCCACTAGAATATGGATTTAATGAAACCAGGAGTCTTGCCTATTTGAGTCACTTCTGGATCTCCCCAGTGCCTAGCATATATGAGGCATTCAATAAATAATAAACTAATGATAAACCTGGGATAAATGCTGCCTGGATTTGCTTCTGAGATGCCTGGTAAATCAAAATAACATTTATGGAGATAACAGTTTTCTCCCTTAAATGTTAAAAACTTCATGCCCTGGCGAAGGTATTTGAAAATCTTATTTAAAATTATAAAGATGGGCATGAAGCCTGAGGAATTTATTTTGACATGGAGTCCATACAAGGCCATGTCAACACATTTATGTATGACCTCTCCCAGTGAGATTAAATATTTTTTAGAATTCTAAGCATTGCTGATTATTCTTTGATAGTAATTGGGTGCAATAAAAATGTTTAAAATGGTCTAGTCCCATTTTTAAATTAGGAAAACAAACGGTTGAAACCACCCGATGTAGCCTACACCAGTTATGAAGCAAAGACCTTGAAAAGTTTTAAAACTTGCAAGTGTTCGCAAGAGAGAAGTAAGCATCAAGCGGCTATCCGTTGGCCTCTCCTGTTACGACCCCGTTATAACACCGGCCCACAAACTGAGACATAAAAGAATAAAAGACAGTGAGATGTAGCCTCCAATGGAAACTGTCTTCACTGCGTGGTCATGACCATTAGTCAGTATCCCAACCACTAAAGGCTTCCTAAGCTCGGTCCTGCCCAGGGTGTGTGAGTCCCTCCCTGCCCGTATCCCCACGGTGCTCAGCACTCTAGATTAGAACACAAGTGCCCTACCCTCGTCTTAGGGGAGCGAGTTGCTGAGGGCCAGCTGGGGTGCTGACAAGGCTAACGGGGAGGCTATGAGCTTTCACAGAGGAAAGGAACTGGTAAGAATCACTCAGGCCTCCAGCAGGAAAGGAAAGGGAGCGTAGGGATCCAATTGGGGCCTAACAAGCAGTAGAAACCAGATCTGCAGTAAAAGGGACTGTGATTTCTCCACACTGCTCCATCAGCATTAACTGCTGTGGGGAGTCATGGCAACACCCTCAGGGCACCACTGCCCTCGTTGACCTTGAACCTCAGGGAGGTGTTGCTTGACCAATGGAACTCAGCTTTCTCATCTGCCAACACGTGTTAATGGTTACTATTTTCTCTTTGGCTGCCTGGAAGCAGTAAATAATAATAAGGGCATAGTAGGGACTTCACAGAGCTGTTGCTATCATCACACAAAAAAGCTAAAACTATGGCCTCTGGGTCTGTTTTCCGTAACTCTTCTGTTCCCGTCTTTGCTGTTGGGCCAACATTGCCCAGCAGATCAGCTTTGAGTAGCTCTGTCCTTCCCACTGGACCCAATTCTACTTATCTGCATGGGGCCTGGTGTGCCTCAAAACTGACAATAAATTTATAATCTTTCATTTACACTCTGTCTTCCCCATTATGCTAGAAGCTCCATGAAGGCAGGCACACTCTGTCCTGTTCTGCCTACACCCTCCCCGCCTCGCTCTGGGTTGAAGCAGACTTGTATTTGACTCCTGATTCAATAAACGTTTGTTGAACATTGCTGAGTGGATGGCTAGAAATCTGGTAATCATAGCCATCACCCTAGTAATAAACCAGTGACAGTGGCAGGGGGGCGCGGGGGGGGGGGTCCCTTATGAGGAGTCTGCATAAAAGTTAGCATGTGAACTTTTTAAATAACTTCTCAGAGGCGTCTTGCCTTACTTCTGAGTGGTTCAGTGATTCTGAGCTCTCCAAGAGCTTTGGAGAAACACCGCCTGGGGCCTGGGGAACATTTGCTAAAGTCTGCGACCCCATGTCTATGAAATGGAAATAATTGTGAACTCCCAGGAGTATTGTGAAGACTGAGTGTGACATAGAAACAATTTGCAAACTTATGTTTAAACGTTTTTGAAACAAATATAACAGGAAATCCCAGGAACTGGTGGAGCTTCAGTGGGGACGACTGTCTGCTTGGCATGTGGGACATCCCCAGGAAACCTCATCAGAAGCCAGAGCTCAGGGACCGTGGTGACAAACCTCCAGACACTCAGACTGACAGAGAGCGTAATAGGCTTGCAGAAGGTTGCCTTGTTTTTCCCCATTGCATTTCGCGGAGGTTGCTTGGTAAATAAGTTACAGGTCAAAATAAGTTATAGATCAAGTCCTAGATCAGAGGAGGGAAGGGGTATGTGACTTTCCTCCAGTATGAAATCTAGGTTCCTCCTAGAGCCCTACAAAATAAATTAGTTCTCGAAGTTTTAAATTGCTGATATTATACCAGAACAGACACTCAAATCACTAAACACAAACTTCAAGCATATTAAGAAAGAAAACTTGCATATGTCACCTTAACTAAATTACATACATAACACGGAGCCCCACCTAGGGATGTAGCAGGAAGGATTATTTGATAACACCCAGAGCATGTGATTGGTGTGGGCCCTTTCCAGTGAAAGCAACCAACAAAAAAAAATATTTTAACAGCTACAACTTGACTATGAAACACAGAGGTGGTATTCAATTTGTTGTTGTTTTTCATTTCCCCTCCATCCAGAAGGAGAGGAAGAGAGAGCTGGTTCCTGGTGTTTTCTGGAAGCTGAACCTGGTCCTGGGATTCTTCTCTCCTCCCCAGGCACAGACCACTCAACTCTGCCAGAGGCTCCTGGGTCTGGTCTAAGCTCTGCTATTTCTGCCTGTTGCTCTGGGCCCAGGAATCTCTCATCCAGCCCCTTGGCTACAGCCCTTCTTGAGGGAGGCCCCATCCACTGACTCCATGGGCCTCCAGATAAAACAGTTCAGTTCCACACGCACCCAGGGCACCGTGTACTAACCTTTGCACTTGTTTCATCCTTCAGTTTTGCTGGTGGACCTTGTTTGGCACCTAATGGTGCTTTTCGCTCACCAGCATGCATGACGCCATCTAGTGTTCAAAAAGTCAGCCCACAGAGTCAACTTGGTAGGTGGCTTGTATAATCCAAAAAGAGTGTCAGAATGCCTTTGTTCCCCTCTCAGTTCATCACCAGCACTGCTAGCACCCCCATATGGAACTGCCTCTCTGACCCACGGGCAACTCCACATCTGAGCCCATTTCCTAGGAATGTAGCGGAACATCCAGCTGAAACACCCTCTGGCGAGAACATAATATCCAACCTGAACAAGAGCTCAAAAAATGACCTGGATGGAACTTTATCCAAACCTGCATGGTTGCATGGTCCCCCCAGAGGAGACACCCAAGACTTACAACAAACACATTTACACAATCGTGTGAGTTTCCAAGTCTGAGGGCAAAAGAAAAAAAACAAGAAAACAAAAAAGTGGCAGGAAGCCAGGCTTCGGTAAAGCCTAACTATGCTCCTCATCCACCAGCTTAATTTTTAAAAGGAGGGAAGTATCAGGTGGTTGTGAATGATTCCTTTTTCAAAATTTTTTTTAATGTTTATCTATTCTTGGGAGAGAGACAGACAGACAGACAGAGCACAGGCGGGGGAGGGGCAGAGAGAGAGGAAAACACAGAATCGGACGCTTAACCGCCTGAGCCCCCCGGACGCCCTTGGAAATGATTTCTTCAGGCTGCCTTGGACAAGGCGCAATCGAATATCATTACTTCAGTCCCTGAGATTCCTTTCATGCCAGCAGGGCATGGACCAGAACGAACCAACCCTTTTCTTAGCAAGGCAGGTCTTATGGGAACTTGACTGCTGCTTGCCGCCCCCCACCCCCACCCCCAACTTTGATGGGGAAGGCTGAGGACCAGGCTGAGGCTCCTAGCCAGCTTGGGCAGGGAACGGTCTGCAGGACCAACACGCCATGTAAGAGACAGAATGAAAATGGTCCAGGGACAGCCAAGGCGGATGCTATGGCCTCGGCCACACAATACGAGGAGACCTACACCATGTCGGAGAGAGAAAGGCAGTTCCGGGTCGGCCCTCCTCCAGTGCATTTCCTGTGCCTTAGAACCAATGGACCAGTGCTGCCTGAGTTTCTTCATTATGCTAACCAAAACCAAACAGTGTAGGAGGCATCAGGAAAGCAGGGAAAGGAGATGGAGACGGAGGGAAGAATCAGGAAGACATGTCCTGGGTGACCATGTGGTTCCTAAGAAGAAGGTGGTTTTCCTTCCCTATACTGGCCTCGTGCACATGGCCGTTGGGGAGGCCTGGGACTGTCTGATAACCTTCTCCCTCCCCTACCTGATGTCCCCTCTCGGTTAGTTGAAGGGAGGGTAAGACTGCTGATCCAAGAGAGCAACCAGAGATTGTCCCACGGGTACGGAATCTGGAAACAAAAAAGAGAAATTCTAATTATTTCTGGAGGCCAAGATATGAGGCATGTGGGCAGAAAAACAGCTGGGAGCCTTTGTTCTAAGCACTTTAAGTGCAGGGCTGGGGAGCATTTGCCACCCACTGACGGGGAAAGCCCAGAGAGAGAGAGCCACCCTGCAGATAAGTTAAGAATGAGGCAGGTGCCCAGGGCTCAGGGCCCACACCTATCGTCTCCGTGGGCAAGCTTGCCAGAGACTATTTCCACTCGCCCAGACTGTTGAATCTCCCGTTTCACACCCAAGTGGAAATCTGCCCCACCGTTAAACTTTAAGCAGAAAGTCCATTGTTCATCATTCAGTGTTATTTGTTGACCCAAGCACTGTTCCAGGCAGTACAACTGTTCCAAACGGAACAACAGCAAAACACTGTGGCCTTTGTAGAACTCACATTCTAGTGAGGACTAAGAACAAACAAGACCATGTAGAAAGCACATAAAACGTGTTAGAGCTGTGGAGGGGGAAAATAGCGTAGGACAAGAACCATAGGTTTGGGGGAATTCTAAAGGTTGAAGCCTTAAGTTTCAAAGTAAACTTTTCTCAGGTGGGGAAAGATTTTAAGGGAGTTGAAGGGGGAGCCACATGGGTATGTGGGGAAAAAACACCACAAGTAGATGAAGCAGCCGGTGCAAAGGGCCGGGGGTGGAAACAGCAAGGAGGCTGTTGTGGCCGGGCAAGATGGGGGTGCGGGAGAGTGACGGAGTCAAGGTTAGGGAGAAAAGAGGGCACAGGCTGTGTGGGGCCCTACAGGCTGTCGGAGGGACACTTTCTTTTGCTCTGAAAGAAATCAGGAGCCATTGCTGGTGTTCACCAGGAGAGTGACATTGTCTGACTTACCGTCCAACAGACAGTTCTCATGGATCCACTGAGAACACACTGAAAGGGACCAGCGATATTAACAGAATCTGGGGTACGCTTGGGAAGCAGCCCTGAGAGATGATGTGGCTTGGCCCCGTACTAGCAGGAGTGCTGCTGAGAGTTCTTCAGCTCTTATTTATTTTTCCAAGGTGGAAACAAAATTATTTCCTGATGTTAATTTATGTTATTATTTTTACTTCATCCTCAGTACTCTGACCGCCCGTTTATTCGCTTTGCCTCATTGAGCGTCTACTTTGTGTTCAGCCCGGTGTTAAGTTTTTAAGCAATGAAATGATGATTTAAAACAAGGATTCCAGGTTCCATGGAATTAGCATTCCAGCTGGGAGGCAAGAATGACAGCTATTTGAATACTTATACTACGTGGAGGATGGGGCAGGGAGTGGTTATTAATACAGAAATAAAGGCCAGCATTACAAGAGCGCCTGCTTTTGGAGGTCTGAGCCTTGTCCAAGGGCCACGGGAAGCTCCCGCAAAGAACTGCTTCACAGTCCGTGTGTCTACGATACGAACCTCCAGCATTTACAGCCTGCTAGATATACAAATGGCTCATTTCAGGAAGTTTGTAGGTTTCGGTTTTGTTCGGTTTTACAAAACTGCCTTCAAGATGGCCATACTCTTGTCGCAGAGGCTCTGACGGGAACCAAGGTCCCTTCAGGAACATGGGACTTGTCTTGCAGGTCTGCGGACACCCGCTAGCCGAGAGTTTGCAAGTGTCCACCCCCTTGGGGGATTGTCTTGGCTGAAGAAAGCAGGGTGTTGGGGTTTTTTTAATGTTAATTTATTTTTTGAGAGGGAGACAGAGTGTGACTGAGGAGGGGCAGAGAGAGGAGACACAGAATCTGAAGCAGCCTCCAGGCTTCGAGCTGTCAGCACAGAGCCCGACGTGGGCCTCAAACTCGAGAACCGTGAGATCGTGACCTGAACCGAAGTCGGATGCTTAACCGACTGAGCCACCTCGGCACCCCAAGAAAGCAGTTTTGACAAAGACATGCCTCCTTCTCAGGGCCACCCAAGCCCCTTTTTCCAATTCAGGACAACTCTGAAGGGTTGTTCCAGCCTGAGAGCCCACTGTGGAATTGCCTAAGGCGTCACGGAGACTGCACGCTGGCCTGATTTCTCTCCGTGCCCAGTCCTGTTATTTTCCTTTCCCTTCCCTTCTGTAGGTGATGATCCCAAGAACACACCTAGACAAACTTCCTGTGCACCAAGTTTCTTCTCAGAGGCCACCGCGTGAGGAACACAACACAGAACACCTTTATGTACCCCAAACCAGTGAGCCAAGTCTATGGGCTTCTATGCTAAGTTCCCATCGGCATCCAGCTCCAGATTAAAGTTGGCCTTGAATGAATTTCTATGACTTATTTTGTCAGGAAAAACAACTATAACCCCAAATCTTTCTATAACCCCAAATCTTTTCTTTTTGTCTACAGCTGCCGGGAAACTTAAAACTAAATACAATGATTAGTTATAAATAAGAACACATTTCTGCTGTCTGGAAGCACCTACTCCCTCTGATCGTGTTTTTTAACCCAACTGTCCTTTCCATGACGTTCCATCTTATAAGTCCCTTCAAATCCCTTTGCAAGAAAATTGGCAAATAGTCTAGGAAAAGATATTTGCCACAGGGTTAATAATTTCTTAGGTATTTCTAGCTGGTTGAACTAGGACCCAAAGACCACTAATACAGAAAACACTTCTTAAGGTTTTTTTTCTTTATTTTTTTTTTTAGGAGCACATTTTTTTTTATACATTTGTTCTCAATGTTTACTTATTTTTGAGAGACAGAGACAGAGCATGAGCGGGGGAGGGGCATAGAGAGAGGGAGACACAGAATCTGAAACAGGCTCCAGGCTCTGTGCTGTCAGCGCAGAGCCTGACGCAGGGCTCGAACCTACGAACCGTGAGATCATGACCTGAGCTGAGGTCGGACACTTAGCTGACTGAGCCACCCAGGTGCTCCAACACTTCTTAACTTTGTAGCCTGAATAAGCTTTTGGTTTCCTCTTTAAAGATCATTCTGAAGAGATGCAAATCCGGATCCAAAAACCTTGAAGAGTAACGTGTATTTTTACTGAAGTTGAAGATACCAAGTGAGGTGAAGTGAGATGAGGTGAGGTGAGGTGAGGTGAGGTGACACAAGGGTACGGAGCAAAACTCCTCAAATCCAAGCCATTATCTCTCACCTTGGAGTGGTCAGGACTCTGTTGATCAGAGGGTTTAGAGACTCCATCAAATTAACATGAGGAAATACAGAATTTCTTTACTCAAATGCCTGGAAAGTCCAGGGGTAGACCTCCTCCTGTCCTGGCTGACTCCAGAGTCCCCAGTGATGCCATTAGGATTCTGTGTCTCCCTCTGTCACTGGGCCCATCTCACCTCTGCATTGGTTTTAGTCTCAGGCTTTCACAACATGGTGGCAAAGATGGCCACCGGCTCCTGTACGGCGACTACGTAGCCATTCCTTTCTCTAATAGTTCCAGCAAATGTCCCAGAGAGCCCTGTGACTGGCCCTTTTGAGTTCACATCCCCACCTCCAGGATGAGGTGAGATGCATCTACCTAATTCAAACCACATGAAACAGATTTGCTATAAGCAACAAGAGTCCACAGAAGCGGAAAAGGAAATGCATGCTGGGCAGAAAACCGTCCCCAATTCTAAATGTACAGGGGCTCTTCTTAAGCTCTTAAAATTCTAGCACAATCTTATTTCCTTTTCACTCTTCAGTCCTCTCTTTGGATCAGCTCAGCTAAATCCCCCTACTCCAAGATTATATTTTTTCAACTGTGTATGCCCTCCCCTTGCTTTGTTGACCATTGTCTCCAGTTTTCTAATGCTTGTTTGTACCACTCACAAGGATCAGCACAAAGGAGGCCAAGTAGCTAAACATGCCAAGATTCTTTTATCTTTAGATGGTGGAGAAAGACAAAGGATTGTGGATGTTATGTTTTAATATGATTTGGATTTATAGTACCCCTGGGCCATATGCTTGTATCTATTGATATGCTCAGCACCTCTTGCTTCATGAGTAAGGAAGGAATTTTGGTTGGAGGAGAGGATCCTCAAAGAGGAAGAAAAAACTGGACAGAAGGTTTTTCCACCCATGTTCCCAGATTAGGCTTTGAGCCTGTAGTGAGGGGAGTAAGGATCAAAATCCAATGGGATAGTCCAAATGGAATTTGAAAAACCCTGGGCTCCTGAGGTCTAGGAGAAGCAAGTGATAAACTGGGAAGAAGAACATTCTCTCCAACCTCTGAATCTAGCAATGCTCTTACACCTGGAAGAACATAAGTTGGGAGGCAGCATCTCTGGCACAGCCCTTGGCATTCTTCTGATAGCCAGAGACAGATGAAGTTTCTCTAAGGAGTCTGATGGCCACGGGCCAGAGAGCACCCCCAAAGTTGCATATCTACTCTGTACCGTAGCTGGCAACCTGGAGCGTGGCCAATGCCAGGTACTCCTCTGAAGAACTCTACTGGGAGGCACTGGAGAGTTATTGATTTCTGTCAGCCAAACCAAAATGGCCCCATCCATGCTAGAATTATTCAGGATTATGGCTTACTTTGTGGCCAGAGGCTGATGAGAGTAGAAATCTTTGAGTTTCATGTATAAACAGTTCAAACACATTTCTAAGAGAAGCGCTGAGAAGAGACTAGATAGATGTACAAAGGATAAATTTTATAAAGGAGAAAAGGTAAGAAACATTTTTATATGTTCAACATCAGTGGCAATAAATATTTCCAATCAAAGGGATTTTTTAACAGAGTAATGTAGTAAAAACTGGTGACACTACTAAATTGACAGACTAATACATCACCATTAGCAATGAAAAGCGGCCAAAGTATATTGAAAATTGATTTAATCATATGCATTAAAAGTTTTTAAGTCTTTTAGTGCGAAATACCTCTTCCTTGCTTTAAAAGCACTATGCAAAGCAATGTTCACTATAGAAATTTTTGTAATAATCAAACATCTTACAGAAGAGTAGCTAAGTACACTATGTTACATGCACTCAATTAAACTTCATGCAGATTTTAAAAGTGAGGATTATACAGGCTACAGAATAGTTTATGGGAATAGCTTTAGGGTACTAGTTTGTGATACAATGCAAGGTAAAATTATATATCCCATATAATTAAAAGTAGGACAGAGTTACATGTTGTAAAAAAAGAATATGTTGTAAAAAAAAAAAAGAATTAGGAAGGAAATAACAATTCAGATCTGAAGGCAAGATAAACCATGGAAATATTTATATTCTTTTCTCTGTAGACAAAATTATATCATTTTTATAACAGGAACATAGGTCTGTGAGCATTCTCTACCTAGAGAATGGCAGAAAGCAAATAAAAATAATCTAATGTTTCTGTACTCTGCTGCATTTATTTTTCTACTAGTTCGCATGCATAACTGAGTTTTCTATATTTCATAGGAAAGCAAGTGAATAATTAAATTATTGACATAAAATGTTCCCCATAATGTTTGGAATTTGTAAAAGTGACTTATTTAGGGCCCTTACAAAATTGAGAAACACACAGGACTTAATGCTCAAGACTGATAGGAAATTTAATGTGAAAAGGTTTTAAAAAGAGCGTTGTAGGGGTGCTGCTGTGACATGCCCCATGCATCTCTGCAGCGTTTATGAGGCCTCCTTGCCTCTGTCTTCTTGGTGGGAGTCAATCTACCACATCCAAAATGAAAGGAAATGAAAACGCCCAGGATTCCTCTTCCCACCCCATCACAGTGAGGAAACTGGACCTCTTTTTGACCTACACCAAAGTCATCAAATGAGTAAGTGAAGCCGAGATGGATGGGCTGGATTGTCTTCACTGCAGAAGCAGTAACAAAAGTACTCTGCGATGCAGTAGGAACAGAAAAGGCCTGACCACACCCTGTCTGGGAAAACGCTGATGGTGCTCCCTAAGTCCCAGCACCTTGCTCACATGTTGTCCTAACCACCATCATAATAAGAATCTCTTCAGGTAAAAATTATTTCTGGATCCTAAAATGACTGAGTGAAGGTTGGTGAGAAATAAGATGTTTATAACATCCCCAAACACCTTCCAACAAATCTTATACTAATCACAAAAGGGAAAATGGTCACTTCATAGTGGAGAAGCCACTGCTAAGCAAGTGATCAAAGTTAACAACACAGATCACAGGCCCCCTCACCAGGCTGTGAAATTGTGGAAAAGGTTCTAGTCTTATTTATCTTTGCTCCCCCAGATTCTGTAACACCACGTGTAGTAGCAAAGGCAGAGGGAACGGACGTTTATCAAAGCCAAGTACGTACCCAAGGTTTTCTGTCAGGTGGTAAATTTCCCATTTGACATAGGAAGAAGCTGATGGTCAAAGAGAGCAAGGAACTTGTTCAAGGTAATAAGACCAGTCACGTCCAGGGTCCAATTTCAAGCCCAGATCCGCCTGACTGCAAAGCCCATGTCTTTTTCCACAATGTTTTTGGTATAAAACCTAACCATAAGACAATTGAATTTCATCAGGGAGATTTAGTCATCACAAGAACAGAAAATAAAAAAAATTGCATAGGCAGGGGTCACAAACTTGAAAGCCAATGATTGGCCCCTTAATGCACAAAATGAATGAGTTAATAAGAAAATGGCGCATGGCGGGGCTGTGGTGAGTTGGGAAATGAACAGTTCATCCAAACAGGGCCTGGGCAGTTGCCTCAAGATCAGCTGGCATTTGTGGATGAGAACCCAGGCTTGCCAGGTCTTCTGATGTTTCACGGGGAAAAGGAGATCTGTATGTATGCAAAACCTTCCAGTTGTTAAAACACTGGCCACTAATTTTATAAAAGTAAAATACTCAGGGGCACCTGGGTGGCTCAGTTGGTTGAGTGTCCAACTTCAGCTCAGGTCATGATCTCACGGCTCATGAGTTCAAGCCCCGTGTCGGGCTCTGTGCTGACAGCTCAGATCCTGGAGCCTGCTTCCGATTCTGTGTCTCCCTCTCTCTCCACCCCAACCCACTCGCATTGTGTCTCTGTCTCTCTCAAAAATCAATAAACATTAAAAAAAAAAAAAAGCAACATACTTAACTGGCCAAACTCAAGACATCTATGTGCCATACTTGGCCTGCAACCTCTCCTGTTTACAACCTGCAAACTCACCTATTTACAACCTCTGGCATGGAGCATTCTTCTTATGACCCTTCACATTGTTGTTGGTGGTCCTGTCTTCCCATGTGATGTTGGTGTGGGGGTGTCACTCTGTGTACCCATCCTGGGACTGTTGCCATAGCAACACAGCAGACTGAGCTGAGCCTTAGCACAAGTCAGAGTGAATGTGGAACAAGCTGATGTGATTGATGGTGTTTCATAACCGATTGAGAAGGAAGACTGGAGTAGATCCCGAACTCCTTGGTCTGCAATGTCTCGTCCCATGGACTGACACTGCCTACAAAATCATGTGGCTTTGTAGTGACCCCCTCCCACCTTGGGCCCCTTGCAATGACAGCATTGCTAAGAAATAACAGTATATGCCTGAGAAATAGGGATTCCAAGTACAGTAAAACCTTGGTTTGTGAGCATAATTCATTCCAGAAACATGCTCGTAATCCAAAGCACTTGTATATAAAAGCGAATTTCAAGAACCATTAGCTCAGCTGTGACCATGTGACGTTCGGTGTCATGTACTACCTGTACTGTAAGACATCGCTCGTTAATCATTAAAATTTGTTAGAAATGTTTGCTTGTCTTGTGGAACACTCGCAGAAGTTACTTTCAATCCAAGGTTTTACTGTATTTGTAAAGCTCTGAGTTTATGTTACGTTGGCAAATAAAGTAAAAAGAAATACGACTGCCTAAAATGTTTTTGCCCCCTGAAGAGACAATTTAGAACTTCTTTCCTTCACTTATTAAGGGAAAACGGCACAAGTGCCTACATTCAAATCCAGGAGCTGTCACTCGTCACCTAGGACCTTTGGGCAAGTTATTGAATCTGTGTATCAGTTTCCTCTTCTCCAATATGCAGGGGATAATAGCATCCATTTTTGAGTGTTGGTGTGAGTTTCAGGTGGGGATTTGATGACACAAAAGCAGTATGTTTTATCTATTAATTCTATTAAGCTTCTAAGAAAGTGGCTGAGGAAGAATAATGTAAGGAAATAAGTAAAAGTATGGCCATGAGTATAACTTGCGAGTCTTAATTTGATAGGAAAAGAAATGGCTTCTTACCAGTTTGTTTTAAATACAATAATTTATTAAGAACCTCTTTAGCAGTAATTGAATGGTGATAGCTACCAAAGTCATTAGGATTCTGCATAATTTGAAAGCAGATAACTTTCTTTATAGATATTCAGAATGAATTAATAAAAAATGGAAGATGACGGAAATGGCTATAGATACTGAAATAGAGTATTTTTCCCAGCATAAAAAGTTGATGTAACCATGACTCTGTACAGAGGTGACATAAAATATCAATTCAGAGAAAGGATGATAAAAACTTTTTTTAAAGCATTTTGTCAGGTATCTCCTAGAACTGCTAAATTGCCTTTCTATTCTCAATAACATGAGTCAAAGGCCCCAAAGCCAGTATAAAAAATGTGAAACAATCCATCTCTGAAGCAGCACCTGATAGGAGAAAACAGGATTTCCAAATCAATTTGTCATGATCCAATATGGATTAAGCAGTTTATTTGTTTTGACATTTCTCATTTGCTAAGTGCCAGCATGCCAAAGTAATCTCCCTGTGATACATACACAGACCAGAACATTTATTATTATTTATTTAGGGGATTTATAGCCCCTTTTCCTCCAGAGAAGTCATTTGAAGGCAAAAATATATTTTGAAATTGGGACTGCAGGTGGCTTCACCTGATAATAGTTTAATCTCATCATTTCGCTCCTACAATGGAAAACCCTGGAAAACCTCCACCACCTTGGACAAAGGAGAAAAGGCCTTCCAGACTTCTGTAGTGAACACAACCACCCAGGGGAAGACTTGAACACCCACCCTTGACAAAAAGTGATGGGCAGCCATTTGTATTCTAGAACCTTCCTAGCCCGGGATATTTTCATCTCTTCCCATCCCTCTTCCTGTTAAACTGGGGACAAGTAGAGACTTCGAGGCTGTTTTAGTGACTCTTAAATAGAGTTAAAACTGCAAGAGATGGAACAGGGGGTGATGAAATGAGCTGGAATCAGACTGATTTGAGTTCAAATCCCACTATTTCATTCATTAGCTATTTAACATTAAGCAAGTTATGTAGTCTCTCTGAGCTTCAGTTGCCTTGTCTCTAAAATAGTGCTATGATACTTTTCTCATTGGATTATAGTGATGCTTAGGTCAGAGAATATGAGTAGAATGCCTAGCCCAGTGCTGGCCCCGGGTACCTCAAGAAATGCTTGCCGTCCCCTTCCAGCCCCCTGACCCCCCTGGGCCCTCACGTTCAGTTTACAAGGTGGGAGGTGGGGACAACAGGGTGAAGACTCCTATTCCTTAAAATGACTCCCAGAGGCTCTAGGCTCCAAAATGTTCTCTCTGCCCGCGTTAGGGAAGTTTGGAGAAACATACAACACGCCGTAGAAGAGGAGGGAGAGAAGGTGGAGGAATCAGAGCAAAGTGACTAGATCCGAGTGGGGGCTTTGCCCTGACACAGGATAGTTGATCTCCCAGCGAGAGAGGAATGTGGGTAGAAAACAGGCATTTCCAGTGCCTCCAAGCCTGCTGTCCCAGGACCCTTCTTCTTGGTGTGGACATCAGCTCACACAAAGCCCTGCCACTTTCACTTGCGTGTATCTATTCCCATTTAAACATTATGTATGTTCGTTATCTCTTGAGTGTACTGGCTTAGGTGCACTTTAGAACTGCCATTTATAGTTGGACACCGACAAGAATGGACCACAATGCTCAGCTAGAGTGCTTCTGCCTTAAAACAGGCTGGTGGGGAGAGGAACAGATTCAAAACCCTGTGTCTCCACGTTCCAAAAAGTAAGCAGAATGAATGAAGGACATGCCCACGTAGAAGCTGATCTCTGCCTGATAATCAGCGAGGGAAGTGTAAATGGGACTCTTCCAAGCTGAGAATAACGCTTGCACCTCCCACGTTCTGTGTTCTAAGAGCAAGCATTCTAGAAAGGCTCGTGTGCCCCACACTGGGCAGAGCATTTCTTGTGGAGGACTATGCCTAGTCCTCATGGCCATACTCGGAGGGTATTGTTGAGATCAGGAAACCCAACCATGGAGGTAACAGGTCCATGCTGTCACTGAAGTTTTCTAGTTCTGAAATTCACACAGAATTTTAAGTAAACCTCCTCCATATCAGCCTGTATCCCGCAAGATGGACAAAAAAGACCCATGCTTAGGAGATCTGGGCTTGGAAAGTAAAAAATTAATGAAAGGTCTGAAATGATAAGTATCTGAAAAAAATCTAAAGAAAGTGATTGGCTGGACAATTCCTATATACTCAGATGCCTACATTCACTGCTAAAAACAAGAACCAAGAGAAGAAGTTCTAGGGGTAGCTATAAAATAGGGGACAATAGAAAGGGCTCCAGACAAAGGATTACAGTCATGAACTGAAAGTGATGCCTTGAAAGAACGAATCAAGCTAGACCACATGTGTGGTGTAGGCTCTGTCTGATGGGCAGCACTTGGTGGTGGGTCTTTTAGGAGACTGATCACTAACCAGTTCCCAATGGACACACAACTCAGTCACCAGAAGCGGCTCCTGCCGGTGATATGAACGTGCAACCTGCCACCTCTTGGATACCTGATCTTGCCCCCATCGCCACACACAAAAATGGAGTCTCTATGGTCCTAACTCTCCAGAATGAAGTCATGAGTCAATCATCTTAGCTGCAAAAGGAAACAAGGAAGTGTGTGTCTGGCATTTTTCCTCCTGCAGCGGGAGACTGACTCTCCTCTACAAACACTCAGAAGATGGGAGTTTCCTAAGCACAGCCAGGAAAATCAAATGCTGGACTGTAAAGGAATAATAAAGCCCACTGTGGAATTGTTTCAATTTATGCCACTTTACTATGGCCTCTAAACACTACACAGATGGTCCCAGAAGGCTCTCTTCACTACATTCCAAAACTCCAGAAAGTTGCAAGATTCTGGGGCTTTCTATGGAAATTAAAAATTGCTTCCTAAACCTATGTTGCCCCTAGATTGTCTATGTTGGATTTGATGAAATCTCAAATTCCCAGACCTACCAGATTCTTCCCCAGAGTGGTTGGAAACGTCTCAAACCATAGAGTTGTTTTGGAATGAAATATTCTTAAGGAAATTGCAGGACAAAATATATCCCAAGGTCGTGTCAGCATTCAAAACTGTGTCCCTAAATGGTCCCTTGGGACCACACTGCTGCCCTACATCCCCCCATCATGGACACTTGGCCCTACGGGATTACTGAAATCTTGAATACCCTCAATTCTGGGAAGTCCAGTATATTGTGGCCCCTTTTATTTGTACCTATATGGCCTCATTCCATAGCACTATTTAATTTTTTTTTCACATTTTATTTATTTTTGAGACAGAGAGAGACAGAGCATGAATGGGGGAGGGGCAGAGAGAGAGGGAGACACAGAATCAGAAGCAGGCTCCAGGCTCCGAGCCATCAGCCCAGAGCCCGACGCAGGGGCTGCAAGATCGTGACCTGAGCTGAAGTCGGATGCTTAACCGACTGAGCCACCCAGGCGCCCCTCCATAGCACTATTTAAATATAAATGTAGCCATGTTTTAGCATCAGAAGAAACTGTAGATTTAGAAGTTGTGTTGTGGTTAAAGAGTGAGTCATGGTTAAGACTTCCTGGCCCTACCATTCACTAGATATATGATCATCAGCAAATAGAAGCTTTCTGAACCTAAGTTTCTTCATCTGTAAATTACAGATGCTAACAGTTTCTCCCTCATAAGGCTTTTTGAGAAGATTAACAACACTACATAATGATGCCTTTAGAAGGACCTAAAATGGTTTCTGACATATTCAATGCCTTGACAATCCTATTATCAAAATTGAGGCTTAAGGAGATTAAGTAACTAGTCCAAGATTATAGAGCTATTTATGTGGAGGAGTGACTTTTTCTAAATTCATTCCAAAGAGTTGGCTAAGGACTCTGATGAGCTATGGAAAAATAAGTGAAAACTTAGAGCAGAGGATATAGCAGACAACAAATCACGAGATAAACCCCAGTTTCTACATCTCTAAAATGGGTAGACTGAACTTGATTTCCAGGTTAAGGTGGCACTTGTGTAGCAATTCCTGGTCTTCTCCAAATTTCCCTCACTGAAAAACCTACAAAGACACGGGGAAATTTTTAACATGCAATACTTCCAGGAAATTAAGGCTAATAACAAATCATGGTGGATTTAGGAAGAACTACTCAACAAAGCTGCTGGCCTACATGGGTGTTGTTCCCTAAAATAGAGCAATATGTCCTGCTTAGACAGTGGTAGGAAAATCCCAGACCTCTACCCATTATCCCACTGCCTGTCGCCAGCTTAGAGTTTGAGGATCTGCCAAAAAAAAAAAAAAAAAAAAAGTTAATTAAAAAAAGTGCATCCATTCCCGCCCGCCTTTCCTCACCCTACCATGCGCGCAACCTATTTTCATGAGTTGCAAAATTTATGGACAACCCCCGTGTGGCTACCATCATACTACTATATTCCCACCACCCCCCCCCCCACACACACACACACATATTGGCATACTCACTTCACAGACACTCTAA
The DNA here is from genome assembly GCF_027475565.1 of Acinonyx jubatus. Lineage (NCBI taxonomy): Eukaryota > Metazoa > Chordata > Mammalia > Carnivora > Felidae > Acinonyx > Acinonyx jubatus. Next base: position 72,639,904 of record NC_069380.1, on the reverse strand, counting down.
AAGACCTAGAAGTTCAAAAACCTAATGACCAAGAAGACGGCATCATTTTGGGAAACAAAGGAAGACCATCAGATAGAACAGGAAAGGCTACTTCTGCAGAGCCTTCAGTAGCAAGAGAGGGAGCCGCCACAATTTGGGACTGGCAGAGACTCAAAGGCAAGCACAGGATGGGAGAGCTTCATAGAGGAAAAGGGGAAGGCTCCAGGCGTGCCGCGACTGGAGGCTGCTGGCCTGGGGAAACTGGAGGCGGGCCAGCTAGAACCAGGGTGACCTATGTGATTGGTTAGCGTGCACATTTGGTAAAAAGTTAGGGAAGCTGTCAGTTATTAAGTCCTGGCCATTTGGGGCCCATTGCTCTAAGGCTTATTGTATAGTTGCTAGAAACTTCTGTTAGGTGTGACTTACAGAGAGGATGCTGGCTTCCTGGGCTGAATACTCTAGATAATGTGCTGGTTTCCTGGGCTAGTTGCTATAGATCTCCTTATATCACCTGGTCATTTTCTATTTCTATATTCAACCTCTCAGCTTTATTATATTTTGGCATGTGCACATAAAGGCAGAGACAGGAGAAGGTCTGGCGTCCAACAGAAATTCTAGTTTTTCACACAAATGTTTCCGATGAGAAAAGATCCGTGCACAGCCACAGGTGATCTGGGAGTAGCGTTTCTTGATCTTTCAGACAAAGTACTTAAACTGCAGGGTAGGAGAGGAGCCCATCCAAGTCTAGGAGAATGTAACTGGATAATTTCTGCTTTCACGATACCAGATGATGGTTTTGGTGTGAGACAGGTTTTCAACAAAGCACCTAAATGGACACTGAGCACAGTCAAAGGGAGACTTTGTATTCCATCTGTTGGCAAACACTAAAACTAGACCAATGCCTCCTAAATCTAGACGAGGACGGACTAAGTCCTCATTTTCCTAATGAGTGATTTTTCTGTGGCATAATAAAGGGAGTATCAATTATCTTAAAGACTTCAGGGAATCCTATCTCTGAAAACTATTTGCTTCAATTAAAGGAAGAATTTTTAGGGCGTTCCTGGGTGGCCCAGTAGGTTAGCCATCTGATTCTTAGTAAAGCGTCCAACTCTTGATTTTTGCTCAGGTTATGATCTCACAGTCATGCGATCAAGCCTCGCATCGGGTTTTGCACCAGAAGTGGAGCGTGCTTAAGATTCTCTCTCAATCTCTCTCTCACTCTCTCTCACTCTCTGCCCCTCTGCCCCTGCTCGCTCTCTCTCTCTCTCTCTCTGTATCTCTAATATAATTTTTAAAAAGGAAGAATTTTTAGAAAATTCAGATATAGGCAAGAAATCATAGACTCCATTGAAAAAATAATCATATAGAATAGGCTGCCCTACAAAGAGACCTAGATAAGACATGAAGACAAAGGCTGAGATTAAATCTGAGATAAGAGAAGTTCTAGACCCTCCCTAAAACCACAAAAGCAGAATTAAACTCCAAAGGTGGGCATCTTTAAAGAGAAGAATCTGTGTATATGTAGCTCCTACTTTTTTTTTTTTAATTTTTGTTTGTTGTTTTTTTTTTTTCAACGTTTATTTATTTATTTGGGACAGAGAGAGGCAGAGCATGAACGGGGGACGGGCAGAGAGAGAGGGAGACACAAAACCGGAACCAGGCTCCAGGCTCTGAGCCATCAGCCCAGAGCCTGACGCGGGGCTCGAACTCACAGACCGCGAGTTCGTGATCTGGCTGAAGTCAGACGCTTAACCGACTACGCCACCCAGGCGCCCCTATGTAGCTCCTACTTAATGGAAAACTAAAGTTACTTCAGCATGCAAAGAAAAAGATAAAACGATACAGCGGAAGGAAAAGTAGCAAAGGGAGGCAAAGAAACTAAAATACGTATTTTTTTAGAAATTAAAAAGAAATTCCCTGAGCTGTAAAACATAAACTCCCTCTCGTAGATCAAAAGGATTCATGTCATCCCAAGAAGAAAATATAAAACTTGACAAAGACATAAAATTTCAAAGATCGAGAGCAAAATTTCTGGCTTTCAACGAAAGAAGAGATGTCATATTAGCCGCATATGTCTCCTCCATCAGACTAGATTCCAGAAGAAAATGGAGTTGGGTCTGTAGAATTGGATAAGAAATCAAAGAATTTCCTACATCAAACTAGCTCATTTATTTACAAGTGGAAGGAAAGATTTTTTTCAGACCTGCTAAGAAAGTGAAAAAATAGTTTTCATGTAGATTGCCTAAAAAACATGTATTTTAGATGACCAAGAATGTAATCAAAATGAAAGGGCCAAAAAATATTCAGGACAACATAAAGAAAAATCTGAGACTGAACACCAAAAAAGACTGAGTAGTAAATGAGATCAGAGTAATACAACATTGTTAAATTATCTTCTGCAAAATAAGGCAAAATGTAAAAAAAAAAAAAAAAAAAAAAAAAAAAAATCCTGCTCACTTACTATTAATAGTATGTACCAACAAATTTCAGATTTATTAACAACATGGTAAAAAATGTAAAAGTCTGCTGAAAGGATGTTCTAAGTTTAGCTTTACATAGGTCACAGTAAGAAGTGATTATGTTGGGGCACCTGGGTGGCTCAGTCTGTTGAGCGTCCAACTCTTGATTCCCACTCAGGTCACGATCACTCGGCTTCATGGGTTTGAACCCTGCATCATGCTCTGTACTAGCAGCACAGAGCCTGCTTGGGATTCTCTCTCTGCCTCTCTCTGCCCCTCCCCAACTAGTGCTGTCTCTGTCTCTTTCAAATAAACTTTAAAAAAAAGAAAAAAAGAAGTGATTATGTTGCTGTTCATCGACAATTAAAAAAATTTAGATTAGATGGTGTTTTTGAAAAACTTAAAAGATAATCATTACTGACATTACAAACAGGATGCACACCTGTTTTCCAAATCATTACATAACAAAAAAGGAAAATTCAAGAATCTGCAAAGAATAAAAATAGTTAATATTTATTTAATTCACTCTATGCCAGGTGCTATACATACTTGCTTTTTTCCCCCTCATTATTCCTTAAACTATTGTATAAAGTACTTATTTTATTTTCCCTTTTTTAGGGGATGAAATTGAAGATTAGAAAAATATAGTAATTCATTCAAAGACAGTGTTAAGAGCTGGTATTTTAACTCAGAGAGGTGGATTTCAGAGATAATGTGGACCCACTGTCATGTGTGGTCCTCTCTATACGTCTACTGACAGCTTATGATGTGCCAGGAACCATGCCACTAATTCAGTTAACATTTCAATAGTTCTAGGAGATAGGCAAGGATATAAAAAGGAGAAGCAGAAAACAAAGCGTTATTAACCCTATCAGTGTACTAGTAACTTAAAATTTATATTGAAGCACAAAGATTTACGGATTTAACTTTTTATTTATTTTTTTTAATTTTATTATTATTATTATTATTATTATTATTTTGCTTTACTTTTGGGTCTAAAACTAAATGATGGGGAAAAAAGGCAAAAATAAATAACCAAAGAGATATACAAGATATGAGATGAACAGCAACAAAAGGAAAGCTTAGGAGATGAAATTAATTCCAAAAATATACTCAGTATTAAATGTATGAAAAGCAAAAAGAGAATCATCGTGCTGTATTGCTATATTGTTTGTATAAGTTTTATCTATAATTAAGACAAAAAGTCAACAGATACGCACTCCATATATCATAAATATATGGCATATTATAGATAACTCTATTATATGTAACCCTATAAAATTATATGTATATATAATTTTACAAAATATATGTATTTTACAAATGAAATGTAGAAAACGTTTATTTGCTGGTCACTGATTCTTGAAATTCAATTCCACATCAATGAAACGAACACAAAATGACAGTCATTGAAACTTGCTAGCCCGCCAAAAACTTAACTTGGTAAAAGTGACCACGTACATATGCTGGAAGGGTCTTCTGACTCTCTGTGTAATTTAACTTCCAGTTTCTACCACATGATGTTTAAGTGCCCTTACGGGTTGGCCATGCACAGTCTAACAGAGAACCAGGTAGATAGTCAAGCAAGAGTTTCTTTCTTTATTCGATGGTAACAACAAAAGCTGCAGTAAATGGTGACTTTTCTATCCAGGAAGAGTAACTAAAGACAGCTATGAAATCTGCAAAGGAAACTAGATACCAGGACAAAGAGGCAGGGTGAGCCCAGCTGTTGCACGCTGCTCTACGCCAGCAAGGACAGGCAAGCCAGTTACCGACTGCTTTCCTTACTGACGCGAACCGCCAGTTTTTCCTCCAAGAACTTTGTCAATGGTTGCATTCCATCGCTTGTAGTTCAATACAAAGAATTAGGCCTCACAATAAAATCACATTTTTCAGAAGAAATATCATACACTTAGAATCACTGACTGCCTTTTCTTCGTCTTTTTTTCCTTGAGCGTGTAGGTGTTCGAGTCGCTTGTGTTTCCTCTTTTACACCAGGTACAGGCTATTTGAAAACTGTTCCGTTATCTTTGTCATCAACATTCATTTTAGCCGCTTCAGATTTTCGTTTCTCCAAAACTGTTGGCGTGCAAACTGGTGTGGGGCCCTGGCTAGCCACAGTCTGCTCAGGACTGCTAGGAGTGAATGAATTCTTTTTCTTCTTCGCCTTTGGTAAGACCTGACCTGGCTTTTTGTAGATTTCTGAAGACCGGTGTCTGAAGCATTTCTTTCTTCTTTTTCTTTTACGTAAAATCAGTGGAGGAAAATCATAAGCAATTCCTTTTTCAGCAATTCTTTTCCTGAGTAATTTTTCTTTCTTCTTAAGTCGCTCCTCCGTCTGTAGCTTTTGAAGAAGCGTCCGATTCTGATTATACCGCTTCAGTGCTGGATAGGATGGCTTTTTAAATGGAATCTGCCACCGTCTGAAAAGTTCTTCATGCACTTTTTCAGGTGGTATAAGATGACACTTTAAGAGCCCTTCACCAAAAAGGTAGTTGTTCATTGTTTCAGCAACTATCTTGGCAACATTTTGAGATGCCAACTCCACAAAGGCATAGCTTTACTATTTCCAGTCCGTTTCCTTCTGGACAGTCTGAATCTTGTAACAGTGCCAAACTGGGAGAAATATGCTGGGATCTGGGTTTCATAAAGTGCTGGAGGTAAGTGGCCCACATAGATTACTCCAGTAGTAAGTTTTGCTTCCTCCTGTCACTGGATTGCACCCCTGCAAGCCTGCACCACCTCCTTCTGAAACTTGGCCACCTCCTGCGTGTTCAGCGACAGGAACAGGGCCTTGGGGACAGCTTCCAAGCCCAAGAGCTCCACGCAGCTCCCCCGCTATATTTTATATTTTTAAGTGATCATATATATACATATACAGAGGCAGAATCTTTTTTTTTTTTAATGTTTGTTTATTTTTGAGAGAGAGAGCACGAGCAGGGGAGGGGCAGAGAGAGAGGGAGACACAGAATCCAAAGCAGGCTCCAGGCTCTGAGCGGTCAGCACAGAGCCCGATGGGGGGCTTGAACCCACAAACCTCGAGATCATGACCTGAGCCAAAGTTGGATGCTTAACCGACTGAACCACCCAGACTCCTCGAGAGAGAGAATATTTTAATATACCAATCAGGTAGATCAAAAGACAGATAATTAGAATAATGCAATCAAAAAAATCAGTCTAAATCAAGCTTTGCATTCTACAAAAAAAAAATCATCAATAGAAATTTGGCAGGCTGATATTAAACTTAGCCAAAAAATCTCAATTCCAGAGTTATAAAAGCAGAAATTATAGAAGCCAGATTATTTGATTATAAAACTATATTATAAATTAATTTGTTCATATAATACAAAAAAATTCTTGAATATTAAAAAACTGTCCCAATATTTAATAACAGACTAAAAAAAGAGAGAAATACATTGTAAAATAAATTTATGAGAAATCAAGCTCATATATTTCTGTAGGTATATAAAGAAGTCCTAACTGAAATACTAGCAAATTTATAATCCACTAAAATTAAGTACAAATGCCTGGATGCTTTAATAAAGTTTTTAGAATTGAAATGTTATTAACTCAAATAAGGGAAACCTTGTAGTTGCCTCAATGTGGGGTTAAAAAATATTTAATAAAGTTTAATCATTAGTCTTGATTTTATAAGCTTTAAAAAGTCTAGGAATTAAAAACATGAGACACGGTAACAATTTCATACCAAAAGCCATTGCCATTATTAAGTCAATGAGAGTCAATCTCATTAAAGGAAGGCTGTAATCATCATTCTTTTTTAGCATTGTTCTGGTTGCTACTACAAATCTAAAAACAGATGACAATAATTAGGAAGAGACAATAGTGTCATTATTAGTGACTAATGTGGCTGTATATCTATAAAATCTACATAAATAAGCTGAAAAAACTTTCCTAATTCATAATGTTCAGCCAAGCGGATACACATAAGATAAATACATAAAATCAATAGTGGTTTCAATATACCAACAATAACCTTGCATTAAAATTTGTAAATTTTACAAGAGTGTTTATTTTTAAACTGTTGACTTTTTTCCAAGGTGCTTCATTGAGAAAATATCTCTTTCCCTGCCATATGTTTTAAACAATGTAAAAGAAAATCTGAATAAGTCATCAGAAGTGTCCATGTTGCTGGATGTGTTAATGTCTTGCAACTTGACACATAGGTTAAACATAATTTCAATTAAAACCTTAAGCTTGGAATTTAACAAAATAATTATTAAGGATACAAAAATTTGAAAGAATACAAATTGAGGATTGCTAAGAAGCATTGTATACAGGCAAAGAATGAAAGATGACATAATTACTAATACAATAAAATACACTACCAACTAAAATGTTTTCAATTTTCGCAGAGTACATGCAACATATATGACAAATTACAAATTTAGTTACAAAAGTACTAAGATCCTGATAGGCACCTGGAGAACAGACAGAACCAAAAGTTCAGGAAAGAGAAGGTTGCAATGGCTAAACATTTGGAGGGGAAAGAAATGCATCATGGCCAGTAATTAAAGAAATGTTTGCTCAACGATGAAATACTACTCAGACCAATTAAACTTGCAAATATGATACCATAACATTGGTAGAGATGTGATAAAACACATCACTGCCAATGGTAGTGTAATAACTTTCTGGGTTGTGATCTGGAAATGTGGAGGGTGTAGGGGAGAAAGGGAGAGATACAGAAAAAAAATGTGGAAAATATTTGTCGCATTGCAGGGAGGTGAGATTTCTGTGGTGTTTTCTTCTTTATACTTTTCTGTGCTTCTCAAATGTTTTATAAGGTGATATAATAATATAAATATTACTTTAATCCAAAAATAGACGGAAAGCTTGAAAGAGATCATCTCTAACTGACTTCCGGTTATGAATGATTCTATTGCCGTACCAATGTCAACATTCAAGTTCCCACAATTATTGTCTAAATGTACCTAAACCACTTTTTTTTAATGTTTCTTTATTTTTCAGAGAGAGAGAGACAGCATGAGCAGGGGAGGGACAGAGAGAGAGGGAGAGAGGGAGACACAGAGTGTGAAGCAGGCTCCAGGCTCTGAGCTGTCAGCGCAGAACCTGATGCGGGGCTCGAACCCACTGACCATGAGATCATGACGTGAGTTGAGGTCAGATGCTTAACCAATTGAGCCACCCAGGCACCCCGTGCCTAAACCATTTTTAAGGCTATTGATGGTCTACCGTGAATTTTAAATCTCTATATCCTTAGTCAAGTTTGATGGTATATTTTTACCTTTCTTGTTTCAGTAAAGTGGACGGTGAAGAAAGTTGCCCACTTCATTCTAAAACTATATTAATATGTAAAGCGTGTAAACAATTGCCCAGAACATATCTGAAAATTCTACTAATTATTTGGACTGTTCAGTGGGAAAAGCAGGTCTTATAAGTGAGCTTTAACATACAAATTTGAAAGAGCTGGGAAAGAAAGTTTCTGCATACAGCCTGACAATGCAGGGAATGTATAATGATGAGTTGAGAAAGATCCATATCATTTGAATTTTATAAAAAGGGGAAGAGGGTAGTGTCCATGACTTTGCTTAGACCTGAGAAAGCCTTCTGTTGTGTGGATTTTAAAAGGAGAGAGAAGAGTTAAGTGCTGTCATCTACTCAAGTTCAGGTGGAGAAGCTTAAGCAGATACTCATCAATTCACATCTATTTCTGCAGAACATGATCATTGATTTTGCCCCTTTTGAAAACAAATCAGTTTGTTGTCGTTATGTAGAGTCTTCAGTTACACAGGGAAATAAAATTTTAAAAGGAAAACTGTACAGGGGATCTGAATGGCAGTCTGCCTCAATTGTGGCCCCCAAACAGGCTTGCAAAAATACATGACTTAAGTAATTGACTCAATGAATTTCATTCTCTGTGCCTGGATAGACACAGTCAAGAAAATATTCCCTTCTCCTCAGTAAAATAAAACTGAAGGTCCAGTGGATGGGTTTGGATTTCATCAAGCCTATTACCCTTATCTCTTCCTTATCTCAGAGTTTAAACCTGAGATTTTTTCATTTTCACGAGTTCACTATTCTTTGGGAATCCAAAGGGAATACCTTCAAAATTTGCTTACCTAGTCCCAGTAAAGGCAAGATTGCTTGGGGGAGAATGTTTCTTAGAATAGAAACTCCATTATTTCCCTCTATTGTCAAGATCATCTTTTACTATAGAGACAAATTCCCAATCTAATTAATCATTACTCTGACTTTCAGTACGTAAAAATTAGAAGAATTTTGCAGTTTCCCAGGTATTTGTAAAACTTGAGCTAGACATACCTAGCGAATTCAGTGAAATAGTTTCTGCTGTCTCGTAACTTTTCTCTATGATAAACTGTTTACCCCAGCCACAGGCTTGAGTCAATCAAAATATTGTGAATCATTTGTTGTCGAAATAATTTGATTAATCTCTTTAAATTTCAAACATCAATCCATAGTGAAATCTTTTTCTGATTTTTTTTCTTCCATCATATTCAGTCTTCCCATGTACCTTATTTACTCTGTGTAAATCAGGAAGTCTGCAATGCATCTTAATTCATACTATTTTGTTCAGGTCTTCATGCTTTGAAATCATTATCCTGTCTTAAACTTCCTCTCTCCAAACTGTGAGATCTTTCCATTGCTTTTACAACTTGTTCCTCTTACCCCTTAATGCATTTTTTGCTCATGTTTAACACTCTGTGGATTTCAACCTTTTTCTAAATTCTGAGATGGACATTTTCTCTAATACATTAATTCATCTAGTGTTTCTATACAAACTGAGCATATGACATGTGCCAAGTCCTGTGGTGGCCCGTGGGAGTGAACAGTGTACAGCTTGTCTCTCACTGTTTGTGTCTCCATGCCCAGACGTCTGATTTCTGTGCACTGACAATGAGTGACTGATTCTGACCCAGTGATGTACTCTTATTTGACTAATCCAGTGACATAGTTGTCTAGGTAATTTCAATACCCTTCAGCTGAGTTTTATATCAGTCCCTATGTGTGTGCTTTTGGTTTCAATACCCAATCATTCTAATTTATCAAAGCCACTATGCAATCACTGATGTCACAAACCCAAAACTCTGTGTTTATTCCCATTTAGGACGCATGTGCCGGACCTAATTTGAAAAATAATTTCTGGTAATGTTCAGTACTAGTGCATTTGATTGGTCATTTTGTTCTTGAGACACACTGTGCTCAGAACCCATATGACAGGTGTGGGCCTTGAGGATGTGGTATCTAAGGCCTATGAGAAGCAAAATTTCACCTTCTTGAGACACCAGGCTTTATCACCTCTTCTGCCTTTTGGTTTGGCCGACTTTGATCAGAACTCATCAAAATGGAAAGAGGAAATATTAAGACAAGTAGAGAAGCCAAAATATAATGAAAACAGACTGGAGAATGAAGGCTCCTTACTCCAAAAAAAAAGCACCAACAGCACCAAAATGGCTTCCTTAGGGCCCTAATATTTTCAGAATACATTTATAGATTTAGACCCTCTGTCCAGGATGCTTCTCTCCTAATCAATAGTGACACATCCAACTATAATTCCAAATGGGCACCGACTTTGATTTGAGCTCAATGGGACAGAAAACACAAAATAACAGTGGCTGAAGCAAAAAATTATTTATTCTCTCTCAGGTAGACAAAGTATGAGAGCTCCACAATCAGTAGGATCTCTGCCATTCTCACCACATGGCAAAGACCCTGTTGATCAAGATGGCTGCCTCAGCTTTCGCAATGTGTCTGGAAGGAAGTAGAAGAGGAAAGGGCAGAAGTGTATTCTCCCTCCCTTTAGGGATCCTTACTGGAAGATGCCTATACCACTCTGCTCATATTACTTTGGCTAGAATTTAATTATATGGCCATACCAGCTGTGAAAGAGATTAGGGAATTACATTTTTGTCCTGGGAAATTATGTTCCCAGGTAGCAAGTGGAAGTTCTATGATTAAAGAAGAAGGGGGAATGAATATTGAGGGGAAACCATCATGATCTGCCGAGAACTAATTATTTTTGTTAAATAATGATTTGAATAATTTAATGACACATGAAATCTGACCACCTTTTCTACTTAAGCTCAGTCCAGCTTTCCCTCTGTAAAGTCAGATTCATTTGCCCTAAAAAGCAGCAATAACAAACCATGATTGTAGAAGAGATAACACTGAGCACATTATCTACATTTATCGTGGATCACCTAAGTCCGTATTCAGAAAAATCAGACTAAATCGTCTATACACAGCATTTCACATAAGAAAATTAAATACTGAGCCTGGGTGGCTCAGTCGGTTAAGTGTCTGACATTGGCTCAGGTCATGATCTGGTTGTTCGTGGGTTCGAACCCCGCATCGGGCTCTGTGCTGGCAGCTCAGAGCCTGGAGCCTGCCTCGGATTCTGTGTCTCCCTCCCTCTCTTTCCCTCCCCCACTTGTGTTCTGTCTCTCTCAAAAAAAAATAAAATAAACATTAAAAATTTTTAAATAAACAAATAAATAAAATACATATTAAAGGTCATGAAAATTGATTCATGGAATCGATTCCCTAAATCTAAGTAATGTTTTGATAAATGCATGAGAATTCGTATCTCTTCCCTGACTGCATTTGAGCATCACCTGGGGAGTTTGTCTTGTTGTTGTTACTATTTGCTTCATTATCTTCTAATAATTCCAATGCCCAGCACACACCTGAGACCAATTAATCCAGAATCTGCAGGGTGTAGGAAAGGGAAGTGAGATCCAGGTCTCTATCTTTTAAAAGCACTTTCTGGAGCATAGGACTCCATCCACAGCAACTGCTAATGAAGTCTTAGAATATAAGCATGAAACGGGCCAACACCGATGCTTTTAATTGCACTCAAGAGTAAAGTGCAATTAAGAAAACCTGTGATGTGATTGATCTCTCTGTATATGGAAGATTTTGCACTAAATAAAGGAAGTCACTAAGGTGAACTAAACACACTTCTGACTTTCTTTTGAAATCCAACATCTTTTTTTTCCCCCCTTCCAGGTTAATTATATAAAGCAATTGCAACGATATAACACACAGCAACAAAATACTCTTCAAGTGCAGAAGGAGGAGAGGCTAAGGCCCTCAACAGGATAGAACAGGTAAGATTGGGTTGAGATCCTTCAATGCCTTCACAACTGTTTTAATTCTACCTACTGGTACCAGGTGGCTGGCTGCCTCGGAGGTATCTGCTTCTTCAGCTACTCAGGCTTTCTGGTTATTCTGGCATCACTAAGGGAAGGGGACAGGGCAGAAGGACAAAACCTTTCACCTAAAAAACAATGTCGGGGCACAGTCCTACGACCAGGCTTGAAAACACTTGCAATCCAAGCGTAGACCTGCCTGATTACCAGTACAACTTCTGACTTCTATTTGTTCTCCCTGAGGCTAAGTGTCCTCATCTGTGAAACACAGGCATTTAACCAGTGGTGTCCCGATGCCCTTCTACCTCTAGAATCCAAAGTTTCTACCCTGCAGTTGTCCTACTTGGAAAGAAATTTACCAATTCGGATTTCCTGTCCAGATCATTGCATCAGCCCTCCCTGACCAAGGTCACACCAGAATAGCAGCTTGACTACAGGGCAAATCCTCAATCTGAGCCCTCTCCCAGGTCCTCCCGACGATTCAAATACATTAAGGCATGTGGTCTGAGTGTACTCAGCGTTTACGCACATAATACAGAAAACACCTGGCATGAGTTCCGCCTTCTGTGGCCCCAAGGGGGGACCACTGCTTTAAGCTTTTGAGACTTTCTAAGAGGTATTTATAGGTCATGGGATATATAGCTTTCCAATGGTCCGAAGAACACAGCCAACTTCAGGACGAGTGATACAAGTGCTGAGATTCTAAGGGGATAAATCCCATAAAAATTTAGAGGCTGGGGCTCAATATGGAAACATGGACTGGAAAATGAGGAGGCTCGTGTCATGGACACGAGACAAGCCTGGGCTGTATCTTGTTCCCAGAATGAAGAACTGTGGATATAGGCAGGGCAGTGCGCCCATAGCCTTGAAGATGGAGTCTAGATACGTGAGGTTCTTGCACCGTGTTCCGCCTGTTAAGGAATCTGAGTGACAAATGGCATAAGGTTAATGAGAAAAACACTGAGAGTCCAGGGAAGCATATATCAGAAACTGGAACACCAAGACTACCCAAAGGCAGGGCCAGATGAAAGGAAGATTGACCATGAGGCTCAGAAGACAATTTAGTTAAGACGGAGATCTTAGGCAGATGGTACAGCCGTATCCCTCCGATTGCTTCCTGAAGAATCCCAGTTTTGTTCAGGGCAGCAGTCAGTGCTGCCGGAAATAGTCTCACAGCTCCCATGCATGGGCAGGGGTGCAGGGGTGGGGAAAAGGGTCACGAGATGGTTCTGGCCCCAAGTGAGGGAGGCAGGAACCCGTGGAGACGCCATCCTCTCCCACATAAGAACAGATAGAGCCCCTGAAGGAGGCAGCCTACTGATTCTTCCTGTCCCTCCAAGCTGGGGCGTGAATGTGGAACTGGTGCTGAAGCCTCCGTCCTGCCCGTCTTGCACCCAGGAGGTCACGAGAGGGAAGACAAAACCCGAAAGGTAAGGATAAAAGGGCAATGACAGGAGGACACCACAGAACCACCAGACCATCCTGGACTAGAGCCACAAGAGGAAAGAAAGCGCTACTTGATGAAGTCAAATGACAAGCCAACTACCACATCCAATAAGCGCACCAGCTCATTAATTACAGCTTAATAACATTCATGGCCTCACGGTGCCGAGGAATCCAAAGCATGGAAACTCGTACAATAGAGTGTATCCTGCTCTCCCAACATCTGCTCGCAGGAACCAACGAAACATCTCTTGTCGAGAAGGTAATCTCCCTTGAGATTAAAAATTAAAAAATAAAAATAAAAATAAAGTAAAAGTCTTCAAGGAGGCAGATGAAGACACATGTGACCAAATGCTTAGCACGTCCTTGCCAAGCAGGGGGCTGTTTATGCCATTTCCATAAACAATGGAGGAAAGATAGAAAGGGACTAAAATTAGAATCATGCCAGAACCCTGACATTTGAGATGATATTAAAACTACAAACTGGCACTTATAAATGACGAGAAACTCACAGGAGACCAGCACATCTGCCTCGTGTACCTGATTAAAGTTTGAAAGGAAGCATTACGACTCAGCAGTTACACCTAGTGCCTGAAGAATGTCAGATTAGTTGAAGAGAGACAAATAGGAAAACACTACTTTTCTGATTCAGGAAGAGGTACTGAGGCCTGAACATCTGGCTGTGGAATAAATAAACTCCCTTGGGGCTGCATTGTATTTATTGCGTGAAGTGGGTAGCATTTGACTTCGGTGTCGGCTGGCTTGAGTGCATCAGAGATGTGGCTAAGCCTGGTGACATCAGCAGGGCAAGAGTCAGAGTGCAAAACATAACAGGCCTCCTAGCCCAGGAGTTATTTTTATTAGGAAAATCCAGACCCTCAATGGAGCTTCAGTGCAGAAATGCTACCAGCAATGCTTTCAAAACGCATTCCAGGGGCGCCTGGGTGGCTCAGTCGGTTGAACATTCGATTTTGGCTCGGGTCAGGATCTCACGGTTCGTGAGTTTGAGCCCCACATCAGGCTCTTTGCTGACAGCTTGGAGTCTGGAGCCTGCTTCAGATTCTGTGTCTCCTTCTCTCTCTCTCTCTCTCTCTCTCTCTCTCTCTCTCTCTCTGCCCCTCCCCCACTCACTCTCTGTCTCTCTCTCTCTTTCTCTCTCTCTTTAAAAAATAAGTAAACATTAAAAAAGAAAAACACATTCCCCACCAGGGAGTTTGCTTATGCAAACCTTCTCCTTGTGGTCCAGGGACAATGACCGTGACCCCTCACACATTAATGGTATTGTGAACCCTGGGCAGGGACCAGCTTGCCCAAGTGTGACCCCAGAGCTGACTGCTGCCTCACCACTGCTGACTCGGGACAGGCCAGCTGAGCAACCGTGGTGTCTGGAAGCTGGGACCCCAGCGGCAAGCCAACCCCGACCGTGTCTCCAAGACACTGCCAACCCCTGATGCCCGCGGTGGATGAATGAAGCCACCTTGCACGGGCACAGGCGGACATCACACCGTGAGTGAGACGAGGTTTGAAGGGTTTTTTTCCCCAAAACTGCTAAAAACTTGACGGAGAGTCTCTGGTCAGAAATTATGTCAGGAAGCTGCTACTTCAGCAAAGATGAACAGCACTCCAGAAGGAAATGTGAATTTTAATTGTGACTGTACTAAAGTAAGTGAAGAAAAGCATAGCAACTTGCTTGTTGTTGAGAAAAGGGGCAGAGTGTTGTAAAAATGAGACAAGCTTTGGCTGGAAATCCAACTTTCCTCAAAACCAGCTCTCACCAGCTCAGGGTTTGGCTCTCACCCATTCACCAAACCCCAGAACCCCAGGCTCCGCGTGGAAAGGGCATCACCACATCCGCCCGGCAGGGACTCAGGCGAATTAAACGAGACGACATCCGTGAAGTGCTTGGCACTTTGGTAGTTACAGTGAGTAAAAATTGTGGTATGGTTCTTGTTGACAGTCTCTAAAATGGGGCTGACACTTCCTTCATGAGGAGCATATAGCTTCAAGATTACATTCTATCATAAACAACAGTTTAATCCACTAAAAGGGAAGTTCTGACCCTACATCTGAGAAGTACCAATCACACTGACATGGGAAGATCCTGACTTGCCCCAAGCCACAAGCTAATTGGTAAAGACAAAGGTGTGCTAGCAGCTGGGGGTGGGTGAGTGGGTGGGGGGCTGCTCTTGATCCAGGGGGGTGAACCCCCCTCAGAGGAGCACTGATGAGTGTATTTCCCCAGGCAAGGAATCACGTGGGGTAGACATGATAGGGAGTGAGCTAGGATGGGACAAACCCACAGTGTGATGCAGAGTCAGGGTCCAGCGAGAAGAAGGAATGGTTTATCTGGCACATGTGGGTCCTAAACACCACGGGTCTCCAAACAACACGGAGCACTGTCTGCAGAAAGATCTAGAGAGCACAGAGGCATAGTGTAAGCTCATCAAGTCATACTGATAACAGGTTCCATTACTGAACACCCACTCTGTGCCAGTCCATTTATATTCATTATCTCATTGAACTCTGACAATCAGACTATCAGATAGACCTCATTCTCTCCACCTGTGTGAAGAAGGACGTGTTCCCAAAAGCTCAGCCACTTGGGTCATGCAAAGCGAACAAAGATGAACCTTTCTTTGTCATGAGTTTCCTTATCCTTTTCAACTTTACATGGAATCTGCTGCCTTTAGGCTGGCTCCTGGCTAGAGTATCTTTATGGTAGCAGATAACTTGGGTCCTTCTATCTTGCTATCTTGGGTCCCATTATTCCCCAAGCCTTTTGTGATTCCGATTTCCTAACCATAAGTTGCCTCTGTCCTCCCTGGTTCTCTCATGACAAAGATAATCTGATGACTAGATAATTGGATAAATGCAGTGGTCCTAAGGTAAGCAAAGGTAAGACTCTTCCTCTTCTCCTGTAGAAAAAATAAAAAGGTTTTCCAAGAGTATTTTACAGCAATGCTGGAAGTCTCCAAGAACTTTCCATATGGCCAGAATATTTTTATAATAAAGCTGAGATATTGTGTGCCTTTTTCACTGTTCACTATTCTCCTTGAAGTGATTGACCTATTTCGCTCATTTTTAAGAAAATATCTGCCCAATACCCAAGTCTAAAGAACTACCATTTGTCTGTCATTTGTTCAGGTCTACCAAAAAAAAAAAATCTCACAGCAGCACAAGGTCTGTTCTTGGGGCTGACCATCATACTTTGGTACATGGCAGAAGTCAGTATATGTACTTGTCATTTCATTACTAAGGAATAGTTTTAAAAACATGCACTGAAGGGTTGAGATTTAATAAAATTAATAATTTTTGCCATTTCATCATGAACCTATTTAAGTGAAAATGATTTTTGTTTCTTTGCTTTTACTGCGTAGGGTGGGGAAGAGTGCCATGACTGTTCAGTTTGCTGTCACTGCCATGATTCACGGGCAGGCACCGACCATTTCATTCACTGCTGGTTTTGCACCTTTAGTACAAGTGCCCACACAGGGGAAAAGGCAGATTTGTTGCCAGTAATAAAGTCTGACCTTTCAAGAGAAAAACAGAAATTTAGAAAATTCATATTGTCGGTGTGAGCTTTTCAAAGCTTAGTTTTTTTCTGATAAAATTAGTAGTGATGTTAACGAAAGTGACTTTTTGATGTTGTGCTAAAAATTTGACAATTGGAAGATCTTTCTAACTCTATGAATCAATATTTTCCAAATTATCATGAACAGTATTATAAAATCATGCATAAGTGAAAGATTTATTCAAAATGCAAGACCATTGGATGCTAGAGTAATAGATCACAAAATGCTCATTGACATGTTTTCATAGTCCACATCGCAATTAAATTTTTATTTTTTTAATCTTTATTTATTTTGAGAGACAGAGAGTGTGCATGGGGTGGGGGGGGAGGGGAAGGGCAGAGAGACGGAGAGAAAGAATCCCAAGCAGGTTCTGCACTGTCAGCACAGAGCACACCTCAGGGCTCGATCCCACAAACCGTGAGATCATGACCTGAGCAATCGAGTCAGACACTTAACCGGCTGAGTCACCCAAGTGTGCTTAGCAATTAAACTTTTAAAAACTACCATCTGTGGGGCACCTGGGTGGCTTAATCAGTTAGGCATCTGACTCTTGATTTTGGCTCAGGTCATGATCTCTCGGTTGTGATGTCGAGCCCTATGTTGGACTCCACACTGATCGTGGAGCCTGCCTAATATTCTCTCTCTCTCTCTCTCTCTCTCCCCCTCTGTCCTCTCCCAAGCTTGCCTGCTCTCTCTCTTTAAAAGAAAAAACATTCTAATATTAAAAATAAATAGAGGCACCTGGGTGGCTTGGTCGGTTAAGGGTTCGACTTCGGCTCATGTCATGATCTCATGGTTCGTGAGTTCAAGCCCCAAGTTGGGCTCATACTGACAGCTCGGAGCCTGGAACCTGCTTCAGATTCTGTGTCTCCCTCTCTCTACCCCTCCTCCACTCCTGCGTGCACATGGTCTCTCTCTCTCAAAAATAATATTTAAAAAAAATTTTTAATAAAAATGAATAAATAGGTAAATAAATCAATAAATAATAAAAACTACCACCTGTCTCACTTGTCAAATTCTGGCATAGTATGAAAGGAGTATATCCACAATTATCTATAATTGCAACACCCATCCCCCCATTTTCCAACTACACATCTGTGTGAGTCTGGATGTTATTCATATACTTCATATTGTGAAAGACTGAATAAAGAATCAAATATGAGACTTGGCTGTCTTCTATCAAACCAGACCAAGAGATTTGCAAAAATGTGAAACAATGCTCCTTTTCTTGCTAAAATTTTCTTTTAGAAAATATATTTATTTTAAATTAAAATGTTATTTGCATTAAGACACAATGTTTATTACAGACACTTAAAATGAATCAATAAATGTATTTAAATTTTCTCAGCCTTAATTCCTTTTTTTTCAATTAATTTGTTTATTTTGAGAGTAACAGAGACAGCGTGGGTGGGAGAGGGATGGAGAGAGAGGGAGACAGAGAATCCCAAGCAGGTTTCGCACTGTCAGCATGGAACCTGATGCAGGGCTCCAACCCACCAAACCATGAGATCATGACCTGAGCCAAAACCAAGAGTCCTTTGCTCAAGTGACTGAGCTACCCAGGTGCCGCTCTCAGTTTTAATTCCTAATGCACTAAACATCAATAGATACATCCTACATTAACTAAAGCTCTTTGGGGTCGTTAAGAATTTTAAGAGTGTAGAAAGGATCCAAGATGAAAAAGTCTGAGAGCTGCTGCCTTGAATCAAAAAATTATAAGTACTCCAAAAATTAGTATTTGGTAAAATAGATCTTTTTGTACCTTCCATAAATTATTTGAGAGATGTAGAGTGCTAGGCAAATAATAACCCCCAAAGATGTCCAAGTCTTTTTTCCTGGAACCTGGGAATCTGTTACTTTATGTGACAAAAAGGGATTAAGGTTGAAGATGGAATTAAGGTTGGTAATCCACTGACTTTAACACTGAAAGATTATCCTGGATTATGCAAGTGGAAGAGCAAAGCAGGAGGGTCAGTGTCAATGTGACGTAGCCTAAGGAGAATTGTATCAGCCATGGCTGGCTTTGGAGCCTGGAAGGAGACACAGCCAAGGAATGGCACAGCCTCCAGAAGCTGAAAAATTCAAGGGAATAAATCCTCCCCATCCTCCCCTGGAGCCCCCAGAAGGGAGCACATCCCTGCCAACACAATGATTTTAGTCCAGCGATACCCACATAAGACTTCCACCTCCCAGAATGTAAGATAATAATTTGCATTGTTTTCAGGCACTGACAACTTCGAATTTGACCTGAACCCTGTAGTCCGGAAAAACAGATGATGTTAAAAAAAAAAAAAAAAAATACCACCATTTTATGCTCTGGGAAACAGCAAAGAACCTCTCTTCATCGAGTGACTTAGATAAGACTCAAGGATGCCCCTCTTGTTTCCCAAAGACAAGGCCAGACGCAGACACTCCATATCCACATTCTTTGCTCCATACATGATTCAATGGACTGTTTGTCCACAATGACAATTGGAGCAAAATCCATGTTAACCCAACATCAGTTAAGTTTCTCTCTTTCCTCCAGGTCCCTGAACTTTGACCCACCCTCAACCGGAGCCCCTCTTTCTCTCTTATGAACAGGCTGGCCTCAGGGTAACACATTCTCTGCTCTACTGTCCTATCATCCTGCTGCACATACCCAGTTCTACTAGCCTTATTCACTCCTCTTTATAAGACAGAATACTTTTCCTGCCTGACCTAGAAGATGCTTGCAGATCTCATGGACAGAATGTTCTCCCTGTTTCAATAGTCCCTCCACTTCTCTTGCAATAATCCTTTTGAATACAGTGCCTCCTTACCTAAGTCCACATTTGTTTTTTATTTGACCCCCATTAAGTGTGCGGTCATTTGTTACAGCAGTAATAGGAAACTAACACATATGCCTAGCTCAACTAACAGCACCTTACCACCTAAAGTCATCTTGAGAGAATGAACAAAGCAGGTACAGGAGAAAATAACATCATTTCCCACTCTGCTGTATTTCCCACTGCATTGCTAGTATGGCAGTGCTCAGAGCAAAGGTGGGGACAATTGGAGATTTTGAAGGAGGTCACCCAGATGAGGATCTTTGATCAATCAGATCAATGATCCCTCCATCCAGACTTGCAGGTGGCATAGCAGGAAGTCTCAAAGAACCATCTTAAATTCCTCAGTGGCCCAGAGTCCCGACGATCACTATGAGGACCCCTTGGCAGTCCAGACAACGGGAGTGCACTTGACCTCTTAGGATCTTCCCTTCTCACACACATCTGCACATGAGAACTCTGCTGTCAGCACGGACCCCTCTTGGGATCCTCTGTCTCCCTCTCTCTCTGCCCTTCCCCTGCTTGCACTCTCCCAAAAAACAAAACAAAACAAAAATGGACATAATAAAAAAGCAAAAGTTGCAAAATTAATGCAACCTGATGAAAAATGGAAAGATAATCTTCTTTCAATCATAATATTGTGGAACACTTGAGGAGTACCTACCAAACCTCACGCCGTGTGGTATTTACAAGGATGTTCTTTCAACAAAAAATGACTTTGTTTTCCTGTTTGCGTTATTTCCAGCATTAGGAGATACCACGCAAACAATGCTGATCATTGCTGGCATGTTGAAGTTGCCAAATGAGACCATTTAGTCCTTAAGAAAAAAATCTTTATCTCCGAAAAGTCACCCTGACGAACCAGATGGTTGAGTACTGTTGGATGCTATTTTAATGTCTCAAGTGCTCATTTTTTTTTTAACTTGAACATTTAAAAATGATGAAGCAAAAGGGCTCCCGGAGCTTCCTTCGCAGCAGGTAGAGCCTGGCTGGTGAACAAGACACACACGTGCCCTTGCACACATGCACGTGCACTTCCATCAGTCATCCCCCCCACCCCCAACACACGCTGCTGTTCAGCAACTGCTATCTAAATGTACAGGCTACAAACTTCACCCACCCGGAACACTCACTACCGCGCAAGGAATCCCTACTGTGCTAAAGACAACCACGAAACGTGTACCTGACCCTCCACCTCTTCCACACAGTAGGTACAATCTGAGGTTTCTGACTGATCATAACTATAAAACTCAGAGCAGGCCATTTCGGATACGTCATAAAATAAAAAGGTTTACATGGGGAGACCTACCCACAGCTGAGCTCCTGGCCACATTTTATTACTATTTCAGAGCCCAGAAACCTGGTTTGCATTTCCCCTGCAGCTTGAAATCCACAAGAGGCCTTTCCCAGCTGAGTGGCCTAGAGTGGGGGCCACGGGACAGCACACGTGCTCTTTCCGACCAGCCACCTGGCAAAACTGTGACTTGCCCCCATGTGAGGGATGCAGGTTACAGAGGGGAGTTAGAAAAAAAGCAAAAGAGAGAAAACAAAATCAGGGTGTGCTTTAAATGAACTCAACATGTGCGTGGACAATCATCCACCCCTGGTCCACCTTCGATGCCTGTGGATGCAAAGCATTTCCAACCTGAGCTCCCAGAGTGGGTTTATGGAGAAAGACGGTTTCCTGTTACTTGATGCAAAATTGGGGGGAGCGAGTGGAGATGGAAACCAATTTTTTTTTATCAAATCCTCAATAAAAGGTTAAAACCCACTTCAGTAAGTTTAAAATTCAATGAATTCAGAAATATCCTCTTAAAACTCTCCAGCACAGCTCTAACCATTAAAGGTAATCTCTCATATCTGTGTTTTAACTTTAGCTGTCACCAAAGGGAAGTTTCTCTTTCTTTTTTCTTTTATTTTTTTCTGGGTCCAAGTAAAGAAACTTAAGGGGAAGAATGGGAAAAGCCAAGAAGAGAAGGGAAAATGCAGAACATGGAGTAGAAGACAAATTAACTTCTAGATAAAGAGAAAAGATAAAGGTTATTTATTGTCTCATGAAAAATGAGGATCAAGTAAGAAATTGCTACTGGCTGAGAATTTGAGAGCTAAAGGGATCATTTATTCCAACACTTTTTTTTTTTAATTTTTTTAATGTTTATTTATTTTTGACAGAGAGAGAGAGAGAGACAGAGCATGAGCAGGGG
Organism: Acinonyx jubatus; assembly: GCF_027475565.1. Lineage (NCBI taxonomy): Eukaryota > Metazoa > Chordata > Mammalia > Carnivora > Felidae > Acinonyx > Acinonyx jubatus. The sequence continues at coordinate 72,618,288 of NC_069380.1, read as the reverse complement.
AGGGGCAGAGAGAGAGGGAGACACAGAATCCGAAGCAGGCTCCAGGCTTTGAGCTGTCAGCACAGAGCCCGATGTGGGGCTCAAACTCACAGACTGCCAGATCATGACCTGAGCTGAAGTCAGACGCTCAACCAACTGAGCCACCCAGGCACCCCTCCAACACTTTCTTTTAATGAGTGAAAATAATTAGTGACTTATCAAAGACCCCATGGCTAAACTTCTGCTGATCACTCCCCAAACCAGCAGCCAGAAACCTGTTCCGGGTGAGCGAGCCCTGGTGAGTGATCAAAGGATCACCTACTGGGTCACAAACGGGCTCCTCGCAGACCGTATTTCCCTCAAGGTTTGCCTTTGAAGATATTGTGGGTACACAAAAGCACGCCATGGCCACTGGACCAAACCTGAGCAAATTCCAGGGATTTTTTAAATTTTAGTTGGTGTTTCTTTGGGCTTGATACTTTTCTTTCCACCTATCGCTACACCCTGGCAATTAAAAGAACAGGATTCAAGAAACATTTTTGCATTTACTGAACAGCTGATTCTGTCGTTTCATCCACTTCTCTGTGCCCGTGCACATCTTACCATTTAAAAAGATGGTTTTCAAGAGCATGAAAAGATCTGATCAGAACACGCTGGGGTGTCAGGGCGCGGTTCACAGATCCTCAGGTCCTCCGCTGTGACCCCCGCACGTTCAGTCTCCAACGTTAGCCTTCACCAGCTCTCTTACATGGTCACCAGGCCTGTTGGCCGGTCAGGTGTCTACATACCCTCTGTGTACAGCAGCCTGACTCCTTCCTGGCTTTGGCCTTATCTATGACCCTCTCTCCACAATGTCCTTCCTCCTGTGTCTACCTAGCAACCACCTGCCTGTATTTCCTGTCTCTCCCTGACCCCACCACTGCCCCCCTTCACCATGACTCCACCCAACTCTAAGGTCATTGACACTAAGAGCCACATCCTACTCGTCTCTGAAGACACAGCAATTGGCAAAGAGCCTGGCTTCTAGAAGGAAATCTTTGGCTGTAATGGTGAACTGTAGATTTGATGAATTTAGAATTGCTTCAGCTGACCAGTAACTGTTTGCTGATCACCGGCTGTGTACCAGGGCTGTGCTATGAGGAAGGGAGGTAAAAATGAACAAGTCACAGTTTCTGTTTATGAAGAGATTTTAGTTGAGTGAAAATGAAAGCAAATCTCTCCCCTCTGTGGGGGAAAACACATCTGAGTGCATTCATTCCCTCTGATAATAGTCCAGAGGCGCCATATTTACGGATGGAAAACCTGCCCTTATATTCTACCATTCTTAGAGGAACTCACTTAACTGTATATCACATTCATGCCTAATGAAGGTTAATAATTTGCTATTTTTAAAGTTAAATCCAAGTTAACAGAGGCCTGAAGATATTAGGTTTGGGTAGGGGAAGTACACGAAAGGAAGGAAGAAAACTAAATGTGAGAACAAGAAAAATAGAAGAGATAACCAAATCTTACAGTAGAAGTTTTCATTCTATTTCTTTGTCTCAAAGTGAAGGCTAAGGAGAATTTCCCTTTATTCTTTAGAAAATCTGCAGCTGGCCCAGGAGGCCAGACACGTATTCCGTTCCCACCTCCAGACTCCATTTAGAGCATTCTCCTATTTTTAAAAATGGATTTCTGTAAAACATTTCATAATGTGGATTGGTTTCTTTGGGGTCTGCCTCTGCACTATGGCTGCATAAAAAAAGACATTAATAACTTCTCTGTTAATGGGTTTTTCAGAGTCTCAAAAGACTCACCTTGTACATTATAACTTCCTCCCACTTAGCCCTCTGGCTAAATCTTGATTGCCCTTGTAAGACATCTTTAGGACATATTGCTGAAGTTAAAGATGGTCCTTAGGAGAAATAACTTCTCATATGATGCACAACGCACGCTCATGAACCGGCAGAGCAGAAGCCCCTTCGTTTTGTGTCATTCTACCTTGGTCCCGTGCCACACTCTGCTCCGAGAGGGCTGACTCTGCCTCGGGAATGAAGAATTTCAGCAACAGAGGCAGCTGAGGCTCTCTCCCAGACCTGAAGGGTGACTTTGAACCGGTTATTTCACATCTTTGTCCTTTGCCAGGACATTCCAGTCAGCTTACCCATCCATCGTTTCACAAGGGGGCATGTGGCGTGTCCGGGACGTTTCTGCATTTTGAAACCTATAGAAGTAGGAAAAGAGACTGTAAATATAGTATGTGTACTATAGTAGTGCACACACACACACACACACACGGGAATATACATACACTTAGGAAATGTGTGTATATGTGTGTCCGTGTGTATATGTGTGTGTACATGAGTGTGTGTTTGTGTCTATACGTACATATATATGTATGTGTGTACGTGTTCATAGGTTTGTATGTGTGTATATATGTGTATGTATATGTATATGTGTATATATGTGTATGTGTATATGTGTGTATGTGTGTACATGTGTATATGTGTATGTATGTGTATATGTGTGTATGTATATGTATTGTGTCATGTGTATATGTGTATGTGTGTGTCTGTGTATGTATATTTGTGTATGTGTGTACATGTGTATATTTGTGTCTGTGTGTATATATGTATATGTATATGTGTATGAATGTGTGTACATGTTATATGTGTATGTGTATATGTATGTGTGTATATGTGTGTGTATATGTGTATGCATATGTACGTGTGTATGTGTATGTGTGTGTACGTATCTGTGTATGTGTACGTGTGTATATACGTGTGTATCTGTGTATGTGTATATGTGTGTACATGTGTATCTGTGTATGTATGTGTGTATATGTGTATATGTGTATGTATGTGTACATGTGTATATGTGTATGAATGTGTGTATGTGTGTATATATCTGTGTATATGTGTGTAGGCATGTATATGTGTGTATATGTGTATGTATATATGTATGCATGTATACGTGTGTACGTGTATGTGTATATGTGTGTGTATGTGTGTATTTGTGTTTGAATGTGTGTATGTGTATAAGTGTGTCTGTGTATATGTATGTGTATGTATATTTGTATGTATGTGTGTACATGTGTATATGTGTGTGTATGTGTGTGTACGTGTGTAGATGTGTGTTTATGTTTAAAGTGTATGACTATATATATGGTAGTTATATATCTATAGCATATAGTTATATAAAGATGGAAAAGGTAGAATCTTGAAACAGGTCTCAAATTTTGTTCTTTGGGGCTGACACCCCAGGATGTAACCCAGTAGAGGGTAGGACCTATGTAGGCTCGTGTTTGTCTCTGCATCTAGTATTAAATGTTAGCCTTTCTGGCTCCAACAGATATGGTGCCTGCGTCTCTCTAAATGTCTGTCGTTGGGACAAGCAACTGCTTTAGTTCAGCAAGTAAAACCTGAATTCAGCTGTGATAAGCAAAGAATCCATAGCGCTTCTTGCTGAAGCAGAAGTGTTCGTGTTTTTTGTTTTTGTTTTTTTTTTTTTACCTCTTATAAGTCACAGACAGCTTTAAAAAATAATCTTCTAAAAAAAGGTAGTACATCGGTACATACACACGGAAGTTTGCATGCAATTTTTGGAGGACCATGACTTCAAAGTCTCTCTTCTTGAAAATATTTGCAAAAGCAGTTTGCCTCATCTCCTGGTATTTTTTTCCTTTTGTGTCCAGGTGGGTGGCTCTGTGTTTCACGTTGGTCTACACCAGCTTCAGTGCTGCCCTGAGAATGAACACTCCTTACCTACGTCACCACTAAAATTAATAGGTAACTGTCGCCATGCGCGTCTCACCACACCGCCCTTAGATGAATGACAGTCTGATTAACAAAACGGCACTGGTTTTCGACAGATGACAAAGCATTTGTGGCGCTGCGGTCAGAGTCCAGACGAACAGCAGTCTGCCTCCCCTCACCACACGACAGGGGACTGTCAGAGGCCAGAGGACACCTGGCCAACATGTCATACAACTGACATGTATGAACAGCATCAGGCTCATGGGCTTCCAAGTGCTACGCCAAACGTTCAGACACAGAACACGATGAAAAGGAGATGTCCTGGGCTGGCAGCCGCCAACAAAAAGCAGATGTTGAACCATTGCTTCCAAAATTCGTTTCTGTGCTTGGGATCCAGGTAACATGGTGGCTCGGAGCACAGGCCTCAGACTCGCAACAGACCTCCTGTGCCGCTTGATTATCCACTGGTTCCTCATCCACCCTGACCCTCAGTTTCTCCTTGTAGAAAATGGGGATATTGGTGGGGAGAGGATCTCCATGTTCCAGGGTTACAGAGAGAGAAAGGGAGGGGGAGAGCTCTTGGTGGTATCTCTTCTTTTTTTTTTTTAATTTTTTTAATGTTTATTTATTTTTGAGAGAGACAGAGCGTGAGTGAGGGAGGGGCAGAGAGAGAGGGAGACACAGAATCCGAAGCAGTCTCCAGGCTCGGAGCTGTCAGCACAGAGTCCGACACAGGGCTTGAACTCATAAACCAAGAAATCATGACCTGAGCTGAAGTTGGCCGCTTAACCAACTGAGTCACCCAGGCCCCCGTGTGGTATCTCTTCTTATAAGCTCACCAATCCTATCAGATCGTGCCCCTACGACAACCTCATTTAACCTTAATTACCTCCTAAAGGCCCCATCTCCAAATATAGTCACACTGGGGGTCAAGGCTTCAATATATGAATTTGGAGTGGGACTCTGTCCATAGCAAGAGGTAACAGGTTTTATGTATTCTGAGAAACTTGGAATAAAGATCTCAAAAAGATGATATTAATCTTGGATTTTAAAATTTTATAACTTTTGAGCTGAGAAAAAAAAATATTGAGGGGGTGCCTGGGTGGCTCTGTCGGTTGAGCATCTGACTTCGGTGCAGGTCATGAACTCGCGGTTCATGAGTTTGAGCTCCACGTTGGGATCTGTGGTGTCAACTCAGAGCCTGGAGCCTGCTTCTGATTCTGTGTCTCCCTCTCTCTCTGCCCCTCCCCTGTTCACGTGCTCTCTCTCTCTCTCAAAAATAAATTTAAAAAATTTTCTTTTTAATATATTGAGGAAAAAAAAACACATAAAAGATATCTCCTCCTCTGGGTTCAGGGAGAGCCAAGCCAAGCATGGAAATTCTTCAACGTTGGACCCGCTGTTCTACCTGTTGAGAATCGTTCTACATGTTGAAGGTTGGGCTATGGAACCAGATGCAGGGCACAAGGAACCCTCCAGCATGTACACGGAGAGCATGGGGCCAAGAAGGTGACTCCCCCAGGGCACCAAGCTCCATCCACACCTAGCCATCTGGTGGGCTCAGTGAAGGAGCCAGAGAGAATATTAAGGTTCACATCACAAAGAGAAAGAAAAAGAAGGAAGGGGATATTTTCTGAGGTGGATAAAACCAGCCTGGTTCTCTACTAAATGGGCATGGCTATCTAACTCACTGGGGAAACTAAAATATGAGAATAAGTCCTCCTCGGTCTTTATGCTTCTCTGTCTTCTCTTCTTCCTGTGCCTGAATTCCACTCCTCTCTTCCCTGAGAGGCAACATAGCCCTCCCAGACTCAGGGCCGGTAACACTCACCTCCTCGCTGCCATTCCCTCCCTCTCACCCCTGCGACCAAGCATTCTCTGCAACCCCACACTTACAACCGTGTGACCTTTCCCAAAGCTCCTCAACAGCCTCATGCCTCGGCTTCCTCACCTGTAAAATGGGTATCATATTGACGTGTATCTCATGGTTTTGTGATAATTCCCGAAATCATCATCTTCTATGCTTTAGTTTTAATAGTTCTTACTGCTATTTTCAAGGTCTTTGACCTTTATTTCTACAGTGTCCAATCAGCTCCTAAGCCCATCTCGTTCATTTTGTATTTCAGATATTGTATTTTTCAGTTTTATAATTACATTTGGTTCTTCTTTGATCTTTAATTTCTGTTCTTGCTGTATTCACGTTTTCTTTTAAGTCTTTTAGCATGTTTCTGCTAGTAGTTTTCAAGTTCTTATCTGACATCATATGTTTTCATTCAGATGTGGATCTTGAGAAAATTAACAGAAGACCATGGGGGATGAAAAAAAATGGATACAAACAGAGAGGGAGGGAGGCAAACCACAAGAGACTCTTAAATACAGAGAACAAACTAAAGGTGGACAGGGAGGGTTGGGGGGAGAAGGAAAATGGGTGATGGACATTGAGGAGGGCACTTGTTGGGATGAGCACTGGGTGTTGTGTGTAAGCCAATTTGACAATAAATTAATTTTTTAAATAAAAAACAAAAAAATAAAATTCCTGCCTGTTCATTCCACCATCTCTGTCATTTCTAAACCTATTTCCATTGACCTACCTCCCCCCTAATTATAGGTCATATTTTTTTGCTTCTTTTCATATCTAATAATTTTTCACTGGGTGGTGGATTTTGAGAATATTATGTGACTACTGAATGTTGTTGTTTTCCTTAAGGAGTATTGTGTTTGTTTTGGCAGGTACTTAAACATCAGTTTGAACCTCCAGATACTTGTTTTTTAGGCTCCATAAGTGTAGGTTCAGAGTAACCTTAATTCTGGGGCCATCTTAGCTCCAGGGCTGAGGCATGAACTCTTGGAGTCTCTGCTAAGGCATGATCTTCTGAAGGCTTGACTGAACGCCCGAGGTATTCCTTCTGACTTGTCAGAAATTAGACTTCTCCTAATGCTGTGTCAGCTCTTGGAATTATTCATTCACAGTCCCATACTAGTTACCCTTCACCCAGCCTTGTGGAGTTTCATCCTTGGCTTATGTGGCTTAGTGGTCAGCCAAAGATCAAGGGCAAACCTACATGCAGATCTCTGGACCTCTTCCTCCCAGCAGCTTCCTTCTTTAGCTCTCTGCTCTGCAAATTCCAGCTCCCTCCTCCTGTCTTCTCAGCTCAGTGCGCCCAGTATGTTTTGTTTGTTTTCCCTCTCAGGAAATCTGAGACCACTATAGGATTCACATTGTTAGTTTTCCTTCTTCAGACGGCGCTATTGTCAAATACCTGAGAGCAGTATTTCCTACATTTGACCGGTGTCATAGTTGATTACAGAGGACGGTGAGTCCCATGTCACTTTTATGTGCACCTGTATACACAATCATTATACAATTGTCATTGAAATAGAACCATTTTTTGAATTAGTCTTCGACACCCCACTAGACCATGGTAGGGTTGAGAATTTTTGTCTTTCATATTTGTAGACCCTGAGTCTAGCAAGATGCCTGGTATGTAATGAGCATTAGTATGAAATATTTGTTGAATTGATACACAATTTCTTCTTCACTCCTGACCAAGGGTGGCCAGCCTTCCAGGTGTGACTGGCAGGCTGACTTAAGTTTCTTTTTTACTTTCCGTGTTTCCTGCCCCTGCTTTCTTCACATGGAGGCCTATGTGAGTTAAGGCCAATCTCCTTTACTTGATTTTTGATTTGGGAATTTTTAACTATATCATATCCCAAGTCCAACCAGATTAGTAATAGAGCATAAAAGATGTGGACTTTCCCCCTTGGCCAGTCTATACAAATCAGCCTGTGAAATACCTTATGTAATCCCTGGCACACAGGCGGTAGCTAATAAATGTATTGTTATTTCTGTACTTTCAACCAATCGCTCATCATGGAGTCAGAAATAATCATAAGAATCCACCATATTTGTATTCCCTAAATGCAAGTTAACAGAAGCACTCCATGGTTCATTTGCCACTCTAATTACATATCTACCTTGCCTTTTACATGCAAAATTTTTAATTTGGCTTTGATCTCCATTCACTGTAAGTGTTTTATCCCCTTACTTATTAGTTTCATGTTTTATGCTGTTGTCTATCTATTCTTAAGATGTGTAAGCTCCTGGTAGGCAGTAATATCAGAAATAGCCAATGCTTATGTAGCACTTACTCTATGTCAAACACTATTGCAAGTATTGTAGGTCTATTAACTCATTTAAACTTCCTGAGGTTGTAGGTACTATTATTATCTCTATTTTAAAGACGAGAAAACTGAGATCCATAAAGGTTATACGGTGTATGCAAGGTCACCTAAGTAGGAAATATAGGGGCAGTGGTTCAAACTCCAGAACCTAAACTCCTACTTGCTACCAGATGCTGCTTTTGCAAGGATAATCTTGTGTCCTCTGTCAAAGCACTACTCTTTGTACACAATTATGGTGTGTATTTAACTGGATACCAGCCTAGCACATGCCTCATCCCAGATCCACCCAGTTCCATCTGCCCCTGGGTCTCAGCTACTTTCTTCACCTCCTTGCCAGAATGGCTCCAGTCAAGACATATATTTCTGCAGTCCTCTCTTCCTGTCTCCAGACACCAACAAATTTCTCAGCCTCTCCAGAGCACAAGAGTCAGGCTTTGTCATGGCTTCTATACCTTCACCATTGCAAGAACTACAAGAGTCCCAGCACCCAGATCCGACGTGACATGAGCCTTGGAGAGTCTAGCTTTCCCAGTAGCTGTCCAGAGTGACAGAATGCTATTACTAAGGTGTGTGAAGAGTTAATGCCCCATAGGAAGTACTTTGACCTGAGACAGACAGGAAGAAGCTAGCAGATAAATTCCTCTCCCTCCCTCCCCACTTGATTGCTCTAAGGCACAATGATATCATATCACCTCTCCACCCTTCTAGAGACACCTCCTGTGACTGAGCAATCAACTCTGTCATCCTGAGTAACTGTAGCCAACTTTACTAAGCACCACTTTGAATTTTTTCCTGTCTTCGTTGCCTAACTTTTCTTTTTCCCTCACTCTTGCTTCCTTCAGATTGTATCTCCAATATTAAAAAAAAAAAAAAAAAAAAAAAAAGCATGCAATCTTGACTTTAGGCTCTGTTTTCTCAAGCCCAAACAATTTGTTTCCTTCCAATAATACAGATTAATTGGTGCTGACACATATATCCTCTCTCTTGGTATATTAATTAGTTTTTGTTGTATAATAAATTATCCAACACTTTGTGGCTTGAAACAATAAACGTGTATTATCTCATGGTTTCTGTGGGTAAGGAATTCAGAAGTGGCTTATCTGGTGGCTCTGGCTCAAGGTCTCTCATGAGGTTGCAGTTAAGATATGATCCAGGGCTACAGTCATCTGAAGGCTTGACGGGGGCTGGAGGATGTGCTTGACGGGGGCTGGAAGATGGTGCTCTCACATGGCTGTTGGCAGGAGGCTTCATTTCTCATTGCCTCTTGGCCTTAGAAGGTCTTATTCCTTCACCACAATGGATCTTTCCGTAGGGCTGCTTAAGTGTCCTCACAGTGTGACCACTGGCTTTCTCTAGTGTGAGTAATCCAAGAGAGAGCAATGAGGAAGATGCAATCTCTTTTATGACCTAATCTTTGAAGTCACACACCTTCATTTTCACCATACTTACAAAGTCTGGCCCACACTCAAGGGAAGCAGAATTCTGCTTGACTTTTTGAAGAAAAGAGTGTCAAAGAATTTGTGGGAAGATTTTTAAATCACCACACCTGGTTCCTTATTTACCAAGAATAAATATCTAAAGGACAGACTGCTAAGGATAGAGTCTGTAGATGAAATAGAGCGATGCTAATAATCCTACAAAACCATTAAACTAATGATCATCACCAACCAGCTGTCTTTTTGTATTGTACTATCATTAATGGTTCAAACATGTTTTTAGATTTGAGTATAATGTCAAGGAAAGTGCTCTGAAGTCATCGGGTCACCAGCTAGACCCCATACTTGACCTTTACTTCCCCCCTGCGTGTACTCACCGACCTTGGTCCCACATTTTTCCTTAAGCTCTTCTTTCCAGTTTATCTCTGAACTCAGGCAAATGGAAAGTGAAACCACCTCTCGAGCAATAGCGACCTCCCTGACAAGACCTCCAGCTGGCCCAGACCACCCAGACCAATTTGAGCTTAACCCCTGATTTGCACCTGCACAAATGGGTGATGGAGTGACCCCCAGAGTGACCGGCAACCACCTTTACCCATTATAATACTAAAATCTCCACCCGAAGAGGAACACAAGTGTCATTTACATAACATACAATGTGTGTATAGGCATGTTTCCTTAAGGCGCATGCACAACCTTATGCTCACCTCAACATAGGATGACAAGGCATCCCAATCAAAGTATACATCCTAACCCTAAATCAAAGGAACACATTCTCTCTCACTCAGGGAGTCATGGCTTTGGAAGCTATTCCCCATGATCTCCTTATTTTCTGCAAATGAAGTTATTTTGTGTGACAACTCAACCTGGGACAGGTTCGGACTCACTGAGGAGTGAACTCACGCTGGTTCAGTTACAATCTTAGTATATTACTTCTTTGTTTCCTCAGATCTATATCTGCATATTATAATCAATATCCCAACATTTGATCAATACTGATTGCATCTACTGTAAATACTGACTGCATCTATTAATGAGTGTCAACAAAAATAAATGTTCTCATTTGTCAGCAATCACAAGGTTATTCAAAGAATCATATAACTTAGCAGGTGAAAAATCATGTTAGTGTACTGCCTGGCACAGTAGATGTTCAATAAATGTTTCTCTCTAGATCAAAACAAAAAAAATTATATAAACCATTAATCAGCCAATAGCTCTTGACATTGCTGTTTGAGTCACTATAGCTATGATCACATAGGCTCTAGATCATATAACCTGATATTTTTCCCCTCTGCCCCCATCTGGTGGTAAGTAACTTGTCTCTTTCATCTGATATTTTATTGGTACAAAATATACAAAAATAATAACATGTCAGGCTGAGCATTTTTCTGCTTAACTGTCTTCTTCCAATACTTAGTCTATCCCTTTGCCTTTAACCTTGGTGAAACATAACATGAATCTCTTTTTCACACTGTAGTTTTAATGAGGTTGTTACCCTGCATATCCAATGAGATAGTGGCTTATGTCATAAATTCATACTTCAAGGTATATGCCTTCAGCTGTTGAATTAACCTTATAACTGAAAATAAATTTCAATTGCTGATCACAAGAACTTTTGATGTATTATTAATATTATTATTATTTAAAATGAATGTTTTGCATGCAAGCAAGGTAAACCTTATGAGTAGGCATTCACTAAAAATGCTTCTGTTTCTGATTAAGTTCCTATGTACAGCCAACTTAATTATTTGTGATACTAGGTAACAATATAATTGAAATGAATGATTGAATAACTCCATCTTATTTTCCAAAAACCTTTCATTTTCTCTTGGCCACAACATCTGCCACACTTTAATAACTTAAGTTTGATCTCCTTCTATTTCTACTACCCCTGTTTATAGATGAAATGCTAATAAACATACAAGAGTCAAAATATGTCAGCTGGAAGAAGAAAAGAGATTCATGTACCCCAAAATGAATATTAATTTCCTAAATAAATAAGAATCAACAGTATGTCCTATAATAACGTAGAAGGGAGAAGCTTTCCATAGTGGTAATGATAAGTGATATGCCATCAGATCAAGAAAGAGTGTTTCTTGTCCACTAAGCCAATCATCTTCAACTGTAACCTAAAGTTCACAATGCTAAAGCATTGTACTGGAAAGGATTCCAGAAACAAAGACATGGATAGAAGGAGAGTGGTGGCACATCTTACTCTGTCTAGGTTGTTGAGAACAGTCTTATTCACAATAAATTGCTCCAACCATTTTGTATCCAACATGCTCACTTAATTCAGATGAGCCTCACCTTTGGGCCAACCATACCTTCCATTTCTGGGATGCAGGTTACCATTTACCATTCACTTCCTGCACCCCACCTCCACTAACCCATCTGCCCTTTGGATTCCCCCCTCACTACCAGAGAAGGACAGCAGCAATGAGAGAAGTCATACATAAAATCCAAGCAAGAGAAGGACACAGGGAAGACAAGGCAGCCATGCTTCACGGGAACAGTCAGAGATTGTCACAGCTTTGAAAGGGAATTTTAATTCTTAAGGCAAAAAGAATAATGCAAGTTTGATGTCTCTGGAAATTTGCCTGGTAATTCACTATCTTAAGGATGGACCCAGTTTGCCTTAAGGATCTACTCAGGGGCTGAGGGCAAACAGACTTCTACAGCGGGCTTAGAGCTAGGCTCGACCTGTCAGCTCCAGAAGGCATTTCTTTGTACAAAGCAGTAGCTTTTCCATAAAAGGTCAATGCTAAATGAACATGTGTTCAGCAAACATGTTTATCCAGTGCCTAGTTTATGAAGGAACTCTGTAGATGTATTGTTATCATTATTATTATCTCTACCAGATGACACTCTGGCAGAGAACTTGACACTCCTGGCCCTTTGGAGGTTAGCGCAAAGTACCAGTCCAGCTTATCAGGGAGAGAGTCCGACTCTTTCTCTCAAAGAACCAGGAAACTAATCCACAGTTCACTTCTCTTGGACACCCGGGATCCCTTTCTAGTCACGGAGGACCACTTTCCCTCCCCTGGCTCAGTGCACCTCCTGAAGCACAGTTCTTCCCCAGGCTGTCTCAGGCACCCATTTCTTTAATGAGTGCTTTGCCCTGACAGAGCTGACTCAGACAGATGCACAAGGGCCCCGTGCTTGATGTGTCTTACATCTTGAATGTCCTTCCAAACAAATGCCCAGTAGCTGAGAGCCCATTTATTGAAGAGACAAATGCATTTGTTTCGTTACAGAGCTGCAGGCAAAGTATAGTAGTCTGGAAATAGGATGAGGGAAAAAAATCTTTGTATTGTTAAGACCTAACATGACTGAAGTCAAAGTCAGAAAGCCAACAAAGTCACAAGGTCACACGAATTTACACCAAAGACCCCTTACACCAATTTTAACATGTTCATGCATGCATGTAGTTTGATTAAAAAAAAAAATTCTGTGGGGCACATGCATGTCTCAGTTAGTTGAGTGTCTGACTTTTGATTTCACCTCATGTCATGATCCCAGGGTTGTGGGATCGAGCCCCGCATCAAACTCTGCACTGAGCGTGAAGCCTGCTTGGGATTCGCTATCTCTCTCTCTCTCTCTCTCTCTCTCTCTCTCTCTCTCTCTGTCTCCTTCTGCTTCTCTCCCAACTGGTGCACACTCTCTCTTTCTCTAAAATTAAAAAAACAAAACAAAACCTTTTGAAAACTGAATCTTAATCTTGCTAATTCTTAATCTAAGCAACTATTCGTTTATGTTAATAAAATGGGTCCTTCATGATATCCATGTGTAATTTTTACCTGCCTTTCTACAACTTCAGTATTGAAACATTGGATTTATTATTTTTCTACTTCCTAGACTACTTACCTATGCAATTGCCTTCTTTCCTGTAAAGTTTTTCTTTGTAAGCTGAATTCCAGCCTTGCCCCTTCCAGGCTGTGGCCTTGAGCGAGTCACTACACCTGCTTCTGTATCAATCTCTTCATCTGTGGAGTGAGGATATAATAGACCCAACCTCATAAGGGAGCTGAAAGAAATGAAGTGTTGCTACATTGAAAACCACTCAGAACTGAGGCAGGCATGGACCCATGTCAAATGTCACCTCAGAGAGAGAAAAAAATTCAGGTTACAATATCTGACATTTCAATATTATAAAGTGAACACTCAATATTAGTCATTCTGATTAGCCAAAGATCCAGGACCCAATAGGACCATGTTCCAGGTGTCCTAACCCCAGACATTCTTATGTCATTACATCATGTTTCATTGGTGACATCCCTACCATGAGCTGACTCCTGAATTTTTAGGCTTTCTGTCTTCTCTGGTACCCAGGCATGTTGACAAGGTTGACTTCTGTGATCCCACTTCTCAGACTCCCCATAGACACACTTTTGTGCTCGTCCTTTGACTCCAACCTCTTCTGTCTTGAGTAACTTCGCACGATACCCATCCTCCAGTGCCCCCCTCATAACACCATTCCCAAAGACAGCTAAACGAAGATGCTCAGGTCCCTGTGCACAAGGGGTACCTGCTCAAGTGCATCCTGGGTGAACATCCTGAGCAGTGGTGAAGCAAAGCAGCACAGACCCATCTTTGGACTTTGTTTTAACTCTGTCTCTCTGCCATCACTTTGCAGTTTAAAGAAAAACAAGTAATATTTTTTAAATGTCGCTGTCATTACATCAAGTAGAAAGAAAATTTGCTGCCAACAAGATAGCAGCCTTGGCACATGCTCTACTCCTGTTCCCCTTTTTGCTTCCCAGAAAACCCAGAACAGAGGAGGAAGGGTTTGGAAGAGAAATGAGACACCCCTAAACCAGAAGCAACAATCAGTTGACTGGTTGCATCTAGCCAGGCCTCCTAGAAAGGCAGCAGCAGCCTACCTCATGACCACGTACACTCTCCACTCTCCACGGCCATGGCCACAGCCACCAGCCTCCTTTCTTTGAAGACCTTCCCACATCAGCCTCAACCTACCTTTCTGGTCTGATTTCCTTTGATGGCCCACACATGCATAACACACTCCGGCAAGGGTGGCATATTTGATGGTCCCCAGTGATCTTTCTCAATGACTTGTGATATTATCTCCACCAGGAAGTTCTTTCCTCATCTCTCCTCCCATCTTGCTCATTTTCCATATTTAGTTTTGCTTCTTCCCTGAGCTCAGTCACTGTGTCCCCCCACACTTGCAATGAGATATAATCTGTCTGCACCTAACCTGTCTCAGCACTGTGAGTCTACCTCTCCTTGAGCCCTTACTCCACTCAGTTATACATTATAATCATTCACATATTGAATTGTGTCCTTTGCCACCATTAAGCCGTATTCATCTTGAGGGTAGAGACAGTATCGTTGTATCCCCTGCCAGGCCTAATACAGGGCTTGGCATGCTGAAAACACTGAGTAAACATTTTTCAAGTGGAATTAAAGATTGTACTGTGGATAAATATCCTTTGAGTTACTTTATATTTGTTTAAATTTATTTTGTTTTATTTTGCAAATATAACCGACCATATCAACTTAATATATCTTTTTCCCTGCTTTGTTCCTGTTACTGGCAATGGACAACATTCTCAACACACTGTGTATGTGGAAAGCTAAAGGAGCAGAAAGAGTGACAAAAAATGGAGAACCAGGCCTTGTATTTAATCTTCATGTTTTACATTTCAGGTGAAAGTGAAAAAGCTTCTCAGGTTCTCAGATAACCTGCATAATGCATGAGGCTATGGCTCCACTGGAATAAAATAAAACTTTAAACACAAGGTTGTATTATTATTCTTTGAGACCATACTTCTCAATTATCCTTTGGTTTATCTCTAGACCTTTATCCCCATGATTCAGGGTTCTCTTCCTTTTTTTTTTTTTTTCATTGTAAACAATTCAGTTTACAAATGTAGAATAAAAAAATTAGGCTTCATCATAAGAAATTCTGGATGCTGGGAGAAAATAAATCCTATCTCTTTTCCTCCCTGAGCCTGGCTTCTTGGTCTCTGTGGTTTCTTCTCTCTGGATCTGTGCCTCTTAAATGCCTTAAGATCAAAAAGTGGGAAGGTGGAAAAGTTGAGAAGGATGATTTTAATGAGGACAGCTGGGTACTATGACTCTGTAATCAATAAGTTAAGTACAAAGCAAGGGAATGTTTGTTGGAGAGCTATTTTAAATGTGTCATCTTTTTTCTCAACAGGAACACTTGGAAGAATGTACTATTTTTGTTTAAATGGATTCTTATAAGGCTCATCAGAACCCAGCATATTATAATAAACCCATGATATTTAATACAGACAGTGTGATAAAGATAAAAACTGTCAATATTTTTGTTTCCAGATTCTTTAAAAGACATTGAATTGCTGAACCAATTGGAAAGAAAGAAACAAAGAAAAAAAGGCAGGAAGGGGTAGAACGTAGGAGGGAGAGAGGGAGAAATACTGATTTGGGGAAGGCTAGCTCAAGCTGTCTCCTCTAGTAAATAAATTGAAAAAGCAAGGAAGACTTTCAAGTAACTTACACAGCACTTGTCCAAGTCCAGGGTTGAGTGTATCTAAAGAAAACAATACCATCAGTTATTAACATTAAAAAGCTCCAATAAAGCTGTTTGAAATTTCTGAATGGATATTTATTGTAATTCATTTCCTGAACACGTAGCCACGTACCTATCTGTTGTAGAGTTGGTGATATCTGAGGTATCCTTCCAGATTCAATGACCAAAAAGCTAAGTGTCTTAAAAACCCTTTGTCCTTTACCATATACAGCACTTCTGTGCTGCGGGGGAAAAGAACAAGGTTGAGTGAAAGAAAGGTCTTTACAAACTGAAATATAGGGGTGCTGGGTGGCTCAGTCAGTGAGTGACCGTCTCCTGATTTCAGCTCAGGTCATGATCCAAGAGTCATGGCATCAAGCCCCTTGTAGGGGTCTACGCTCCTGCTTAAGATTCTCTCTGTGTCTCTGCCTCTCTACCTCTCTCTCTGTCTCTGTCTCTCTCAAAAAATAAAAAAGAAAGAAAGAAAGAAACTGGAATATACATTTTTAAAGAAAATCAGCAAGGAAAAAGGGACGATTTCAGGCATTGTCCTCTATCATAATTCTCCATTCAGATATTCTTATTCAAAGACTCAGATTTTCTTAAAAGCAATATGCCCCCATATTTTCCTCTTGCCATTTCCATAACTTAAAATTCCTTCTAAGAACACCTGGGTGGCTCAGTCAGTTAAGCTTCCAACTCTCGATTTCGGCTCAGGTCATGATCCCAGATTCATAGGATGGAAAACCCTGCATCCAGCTCTGCACTGAGCATGGAGCCTGCTTGGGATTCTCTCTCTCTCTCTCTCTCTCTCTCTCTCTCTCTCTCTCTCTCTCCCCCCCTGCCCTTACCCAACCCCCTCCCTCTCTCAAATAAAAATTTTAAAAGATCTTTCTATTCTTTTTTCCTCTTATTAGGGTTGTTAGATTTTATAAATAAAAAATACAGGGCATCCAGTTAAATTTGATTTTCAGATAAATAACCATTTTTTAGTAATAAGTATATTTCATGAACTATTGGGAAATTTGTACTAAAAAGGATTCATTATTCACCTAAAATTCAAATTTAAACAATGAATCTTTTTTTTTTTTTTTGGTATAAGTATGTCCCAAATATTGCATGGGACATACTTACAGTGAAAATTTATTTGTGGTTGTTCTGATGTTCAGACTGAATCTGCTGTATTTTATCTGGAAGCTCTGCTGTTAGGTAAATTCTCCCATCGTTCGAGCCCCGATCAAATCCCATTTCTTCAGTGAATGCTTCCATACCCATCTTATTTTGAAGAGATTCATGCATTTATTCATTACCCCCCAACCAAATATGTAATGAGCAGCTATTTTCCCCCAGTAATTGTGCTGGGTACTGGGGATAAAAAGCAAAACCAAGTCCATAGCTAACAGGTAGAAGATGGCCTTGGAGGTGGGTGATAATGACCCAGGGGAGAAAAAGTCACAAGAGAGATGCACAGGGGACATCGGAAAATCCATTAATAAGCATCCTTATAGGATGGCAGCCTGACTGTCCCTGTATGTCCTATCTAACTCTATGTTATATTAACATTTGGAGACATATCTTCTACTTCTCAGCCTCTTCCTGGTGTCACACTTCACCTACAGTAGGACTTGTGTTTGTTTTGTGCAGTGAAGCCCTTTTCTTGATCCCATTCACTTGCTCTCCTTTGGAGTTTTTAGAAAGATAACCCCAAGCTTGAGTTTTGTTTGCTTCACTTTACAGTGAGAAATGGTGCCTTTTCCAACGTACTAAATGTGACAGGTGTCACTTCATGTGCTTCGCATGGTCACTCAATCCTCACACTTACTCAGCAAACGAGGTACTCTTTATATCCCATTTCATGGAAGAGGAAACAAAGATACAAAAATGGTTCATTGACTTGCCCCAAATCACACCAATAATAAAGGCTTCACTAAGATTCAACCCAGGAGCCTGGCTTCAGAATGCTGTGTTGCCACTCTGTGATAGAGGTGATTTTAAAAATGGAAGTTAATAATAATAGTAGGAGACTTCAACACCCCACTCACAGCAATGGACAGATCATCTAATCAAAAAATCAACAAGGAAACAATGGCTTTGAATTACACACTGGACCAGATGGACTTAACAGATATATTCACAACATTTCATCCTAAAGCAGCAGAATATACATTCTTCTCCAGTGCACATGGAACATTCTCCAGAATAGACCATATACTGAGACACAAATCAGCCCTAAGTAAGTACAAGACGATCGAGATCACACCATACATATTTTCAGACCACAGCGCTATGAAACTCGAAGTCAACCACAAGAAAAAAAATTGGAAAGGGAAAAAATACTTGGAGACTGAAGAACATCCTACTAAAGAATGAAAGGGCCAACCAAACAATTAAAGAGGAAATTAAAAAGTATATGGAAGTCAATGAACATGATAACACCACAACCCAAAACCTCTGGGATACAGCAAAGGTGGTCATAAGCAGAAAGTATATAGCAACCCAGGCCTTCCTAAAGAAGGGAGAAAGATCTCAGATACACAACCTGACTTTATGCCTTAAGGAGCTGGAAAAAGAACAGCAAATAAAACCCAAAACCGCAAAAGACAGGAAATAATAAAGATTAAAGCAGAAATTAATGCTATCAAAACCAAAAAGCAGTAGAATAGATCAATGAAACCAGAAGCTGGTTCTTTGAATGAATTAACAAAATTGATAAGCCACTAGCCAGTTTGATCAAAAAGAAAAAGGAAAGGACCCAAATAAATAAAATCAAGAATGGAAGAGGAGAGATCACAACCACAGCAGAAATAAAAACAGTAATATGAGAATATTATGAGCAATTATATGTCAATAAAATGGGTAATCTGGAAGAAGTGGACAAATTCCTAGAAACATATAAACTACCAAAACTGAAACAGGAATAAATAGAAAATTTGAACAGACCCATAACCAGGAAGGAAATCGAATCAGTAATCAAAAATCTGCCAAAAAACAAGAGTCCAGGGTCAGATGTTTTTCCAGGGGAATTCTACCAAACATTTAAGGAAGAGTTAACACCTACTCTCTTGAAGCTGTTCCAAAAAATAGAAAAGGAAGGAAAACTTCCAAACTCTTTCTATGAAGCCAGCATTACCTTGATTCCAAAATCCCACTAAAAAGGAGACAGAGACTCCACTAAAAAGGAGAACTATAGACCAGTTTCCCTGATGAACATGGATGAAAAAATCCTCAACAAGATATTAGCCAACTGGATCCAACAATACATTAAAAAAATTATTCACCACGACCAAGTGCGATTTCTAACTGGATTGCAGGGCTGGTTCAATATCCACAAAACAGTTAACATGATTCGTCACATCAATAAAAGAAAGATCAAGAACTATATGATCCTCTCAGTAGATGCAGAGAAAGTATTTGACAAAATACGCATCTTTTCTTGATAAAAACCCTCAAGAAAGTAAGGCTAGAAGGAGCATACCTTGAGATCATAAAAGCCATATATGAACAACCCAACGCTAATATCCTCCTCAATGGGGAAAAACTGAGAGCTTTCCCCCTAAGGTCAGGAACAAGACAGGGATGTCCACTCTCGCCACTGTTATTCAACATAGTATTGGAAGTCTTAGCCTCTGCCATCAGACAACACAAAGAAATAAAAGGCATCCAAACTGGCCAGGAGGAGGTCAAACTTTCACTCTTCGCAAATGACATGATACTCTATATGGAAAACCCAAAAGATTCCACCAAAAAACTATTAGACTTGATCCATGAATTCAGCAAAGTTGTAGGATATAAAATCAATGCACAGAAATCGGTTGCATTTCTATACACCAACAATTAAGCGACAGAAAGAGAAATCAAGGAATCAATCCCATTTACAGTTGCACCAAAAACCATAAAATACCTAGCAATAAATCTAACCAAAGAGGTGAAAAATCTATACGCTGAAAACTATAGAAAGCTTAGGAAAGAAATTGAAGAAGACACAAAAAAATGGAAAAAGATTCCATGCTCCTGGATAGGAAGAACAAATATTATTAAAATGTCGATACTACCCAAAGCAATCTACATATTCAATGCAATCCTTATCAAAATAACACCAGCATTCTTCCCAGCACTTGAACAAATTAATCCTAAAATTTGTATGAAATCAGAAAAGACTCCGAATAGCCAAAGCAATCTTGAAAAAGAAAACCAAAGCAGGAGGCATCACAATCCCAGACTTCAAGCTATACTACAAAGTTGTACTCATCAAGGCAGTATGGTACTGGCACAAGAACAGACACTCGGATCAATGAAACAGAATAGAGAACCCAGAAATGGGCCCACAAACATATGGCCAACTAATCTTTGACAAAGCAGGAAAGAATATCCAATGGAATAAAGACAGTCTCTTCAACAAGTGGTGCTGGGAAAACTGGACAGCGACATGCAGAAGAATGAACCTGGACCACTTTCTTACACCAGACACCAAAATAAACTCAAAATGGATGAAAGACCTCAATGTAAGAGACAGGAAGCCATCAAAATCCTCGAGGAGAAAGCAGGCAAAAACCTCTTTGGTCTTGACCGCAGCAACTTCTTACTCAACACGTCTCCTGAGGCAAGGGAAACAAAAGCAAAAATGAACTACTGGGACCTCATCAAAATAAAAAGCTTTTACACAGTGAAGGAAACAATCAACAAAACTAAAAGGCAACCGACAGAATGGGAGAAGATATTTACAAATGACATATCAGATAAATGGTTAGCACCCAAAATCTATAAAGAACTTATCAAACTCAACACCCAAAAAACAAATAATCCAGTGAAGAAATGGGCAAAAGACATGAATAGACACTTCTCCAAAGAAGACATCCAGATGCCCAGCCAACGCATGAAAAAATGCTCCACATCACTCATCAACGGGGAAACACAAATCAAAACCACAATGAGATACCACCTCACACCTGTCAGAATGGCTAACATTAACAACTCAGGCAACAACATGTTGGCAAGGATGCAGAGAGAGAGGATCTCTTGCACTGCTGGTGGCAATGCAAGCTGGTGGAGCCACTCTGGAAAACAGTATGGAGGTTCCTCAAAAAATTAAAAATACAACTGCCTTACAACCCAGCAATTGCACTACTAGGTATTTATCCAAGGGATACAGATGTGCTGTTTCAAAGGGACACATGCACGCCAATGTTTATAGCAGCACTACTGACAATAGCCAAAGTATGGAAAGAGCCCAAATGTCCATCGACGGATGAATGGATAAAGAAGATGTGGTATATATATACAATGGAGTATTACTCGGCAATCAAAAAGAATGAAATCTTGCCATTTGCGACTATGTGGATGGAACTGGAGCGGATGGCTAAGTGAAATTAGCCAGAGAAAGACAAAAATCATATGACTTCTCTCATATGAGGACTTTGAAAGACAAAACAGATGAACATAAGGGCAGGGAAACAAAAATAATATAAAAACAGGGAGGGGGACAAAACAGAAGAGACTCATAAATATGAAGACCAAACTGAGGGTTACTGGAGGGGATGTGGGAGTGGGGATGGACTAAATGCATAAGGGGCACTAAGGAATCTACTCCTGAAATCATTGGTGCACTATATGCTAACTAATTTGGATGTAAATTTTTAAAAATAAAAAATGAAATTAAAAAATATATAAAATAATAAAGTGGAAATTATATAAGCTTCTGGAATTTTCTGTGGACACTTTATTTGTTCTTTTGTTATCATTTTATTTTTAGAACAAGCAATCCTTTTTATGTTTCTAATGGTCCACAAAAGAACCACATAGGCCCAAAGACAATTCAAGGGAAGAAATGTTAAGAAGGAGGCTAACACAATGCAATCTCACACACTGAAAGCGTAAGGTAGTTCATGACCCTTCCCTTCATTATTATCTGCCCCAATCCTTCTGGTCTGTGCTACGGTTTAAGCCTGGATTCAAGTGCAAACATGGTGCACATCCCTGGTTACTACTAGACAACAGCAGACCCGATCGATCTAAGACAACAAAGTCATGAAAGCCTTTTCAAGTAACTGTTTAACTGTAAGTTAGTTATCATGCAGTTAGAAGAAGTAAAATCATTCCTCAACGTGCAGCAAGAAATTTAAAGAAAGCCAAACATGGTGCCAAGAGACGTACTTCAGATGGAGGATTGTAACCTTATTACCTGACTTATAAAATTACAAACTCGAGTGTGCCGAATGCTCTAAATCTTATGACCTCCAAAATGTGACCTGGAGAAGCCCACTTGATGAATATTAAAAATATCCATTTTATGGGGCACCTGGGTGGCTCAGTCAGTTAAGTGTCTGAGTCTTGATTTCGGCTCAGGTCGTGATCTCACAGTTCATGGGATCAAGCCCCACATGGGGCTTTGCACTGACAGCACAGAGCCTGCTTCAGATCCCGTCTCCTCTCTCTGACCTTCCCTCACTCGTGTGCATGCGTGCATGTGCTCTCTCGCTCTCTCTCTCTCAAAAACTAAAATAAACATAAAAATATATCCATTTTTCTATTTGCATAAAATGAGAATACTTAAAACATAAGAGATTAATTTAGAGGCACTCAAACCCCCATTCTCTAAAAAGGATACTGCCTGTTCCCTCTTCTTGGTGGCTGGGACTTCTAGCAAATATGTCATGATTTAAATTTCAACTACATGGGATACAAAGAGATGTCCATCTTCAAGAAATCACCTTCCACTATGAATAACAGAATCTGTGGTCATCTGGTCTCAGTGTTTGTGTCCCACTTAATTTGGTGCAGTACATCAGGGGAAGTTTGGCTCAGTGTAATTGTTGCCAATAAATGACAGTGTTAAAACAAGTAAAATTATTGAGAAGAGCTGTTTGTCCCTAGGCGGCACTCTGATACCAAAGCTAAGACTTCACTAATATTTTTTTAAGGTCGTTGAACTAAAACATAGCCAGAGGCCTCTTTCACTTTCTGAGTCAGAAGACAGTGCAGAAATGGGAAGTTACCATAGCAAATTATGGTAATTTAATACTTCATATAAATCAAAAGTTTCCAAATCTCAAAAATATATGGAATTCTCTTACTTTGGACAAATTTTCCACCATATAAATTAATGGAAGCTTCATATATAATTGATAATAGTGTGATATTTAGAAAAATATAAAATGTCAACAGAGACATCTTGAGTAAACAGGTCACAAAAGCCTGTGCTTATGACAATAAGAGATAAATCGGTTTGGGGGAATAATAGAATCTCAGAGGTTGAAAAAACTTTAAAGGTTACTGAGTTTACTACCCCAAGTTTTAATATGCTCTCCAGCATCTTCTCCCCCATCTAGACAGCTCTGCTCCAAGTATAGGTGACTGTACATATCACCCCCAAGTTTGTATCTATGTTTCCACTCAAAAGCCATCACTGAAGTTGACTTACTGACAAAGAACAAGAAAATGGGGCAAAGATTGGGAAGCGACTTTGAAAGGGACCTGTTTCCACCTGTCCCATAAGAAACAACCCTTTCCATCTTTCTTTTGACATCTTTCTTTTGACCTCTTTTGACTTTGTCCTTGAAGCCTTGGAAAGAACTTGTACCTTTGAGGAAGCCCAGCTGGGTGAACTGAGAACCACAGACATGAACATTGGTATGAAAATGAGAGCAAGGTCAAGAACAGGTGTGGGTCAAGGGGAACAGTGCAGAGTTCCCAAGGAGGGTAAGGAGTGTCTTCACTACATCTAGAGCTGAGAAAAAGCCATGTGATCAGAGACTTTTTTTCAGTTGTGGTAAAAAAACACATACCGTAAAAATTTACCATCTCTTCCAGTTTTAAGTGAACAGTACATTAGTGGTTAACTACAGGCGCATTATTGTGCAACACATCTCTAGAAACTTGTCTTTTGCAAAAATGAAGCCCTACGCTCATTGAATATCAACTCCCCATTTTCACTTTCCCCAGCCCCTGGCAACCCCCATTCTATTTTCCGTTTATAAGTGTTGACTACTTCAGATACCTCGTGTAACTGTAATCATGCAGTATTTGTCTTTTGATGACTGGCTTATTTCACTAAGTATAACATCTTAAAGGCTCATCCATGTTGGAGCCTGTGACAGGATTTCTTTCTTTTTTGAAGATGAATGATATTCCATTCTATGTACAGTAAAACCTTGGTTTGCAAGCATAATTCCTTCTGGAAACATACTTGTAATCCAAAGCACTTGTACATCAAAGCGATTTCCCCATAAGAAATAATGGAAACTCAGATGATTCATTCCACAACCCAAAAATATTCATGTAAAATGATTGCAATACTGTACTATAATACAAAATACTAAGAAAAATACAAAGTATAAGGAAAAAGAAACAAATTAACCTACATTTCCCTTTGAAAACCTTTGTGGCTGGTGTGAGGGAGACAAGAGAGAGGAGGGTTATCGTGTGGGAGGATTTTCACTATCACTAATGGAATCACTGATATCTCTTGGCTCAATGCAATCTTTTTCTTTTCTTGCAACTTTAACAAGGAACCTATCCAATGACACTTGCTATTGCCTCCTTTTGAGATTTCACGGAAGTGTGACACTGCATTGTCATTAAACAGGTTCATCACTATCACTGCTAACGCTTTACTTGGGTAGTGCTTTTCCACAAAGTTTAGCAGTTTCCCACATTTTACACGTCTCCCTAATCTCATCTGAAGTGATTTGAAGGGATTCCTCCTCCTTTTTCTCCTCCTCTGCAGACGAGATACAGATGTAGGCTTCTTATAAAATCTTGCAATTTCGGCCACTCCATACCTCATTCGTACTTTTCGATGATTTCCTTCTTAACTTCTACTGTAATCATCTTATTACTGCCTTTCTTTCCAACCTTTTTCTGCATGGGCGCCATTGTATACACGCACATGGACTTGACTACAGTGCAGTATTAACAGACTCTTGTCATGTACTGTATTGAATGTAAGTGGCAACAAGGCAGCAGAGGAAATGGTCTGTATCTGCAGGCAGCCTGACCTAGAACGAAGCAAAGCATTCCTAAGCCCACTCTTGTACGGAAAAGCAAAGACTGTCCATAGGTGCTTTGAAGTGACAAAAAATACACTAGTATCAGTTGTGGGCTCCTTCCAATGTCCTGAGAAATCACTGATTTCTGCCAAACGCTGTAGCCTAAAACCAAGCATCTGAGCATGGGAGACGATCACCCACAATCCCTTAGAGAGAGAGTTAGAGAGAACCATTGGCTCATATTGTAAGACATCGCTTCTTTATCAAGTTAAAATTTATTAGAAATGTTTGCTCTCCTTGTGGAACACTCACAGAACACGTTACTTGCAAGCCAAGGTTTTACTGTATATGCTATCTTTTCTCTATCTATTCATTCATCGATGGACATTTAGCTTGATTTTACCTCTCAGCTATTGTGAATAATGCTGCAATGACATGGGTGTGCAAATATATTTTTGAGATCCTTTTTTCAATTCTTTGGGATGCACACCCAGAGTGGGATTGCTGAATTACACGGTAGTTCTATTTTTAATTTTTTGAGAAATCCCAAGTCTTCCCCTTTTTTTTAACTATATCCCTATGTGTTCTTTTCAACTGCCAGTGCTTCCAACTCTGGCTCCTGGGAATTTGCTCTTAACACTATCCAGGGGCATCTGGCAACAACCTTCCTCTGACTCCTCCTACACACATTAGTGTCACTGCTAAGACCAGGGCAGGCCTGTGTGCGTTGCTTTATACAGTCCTCCAAAGATAAAACCAACCCTGGTTATTCTTTACTTACTACCTTAGGATGGGAAATATGCTGGTTCCTCCAATAATTAAGTGTATCTCAGCTTTATTGCAAGAAAGCCTGTCAGTGACACAAACAGAATTTCTATTTCAAAGGAATGATCTCCATCCCCTCTTCTTTGGAGAAAGTAACTTAGATATTTTTAGGTAAAAAAAAAAAAAAAGATTCTTTGGGGATATTTGTTATGAAATGTGTATTGATATGTTTTTTATGTGTACAGTAATTTATAAATGCAACTTATGGAATTAGGAAATGCTCACCTAAAATCCAAAATTAAGGTATCTCCTGTGAATTATATTACTGAATAAACACGTCAGGGAAAAGGCAAGTTTTAATTTTCTAGGTAGAATTCTGAAGAACCAGGACTTAGCCCAGTAAAGGCTTGACTTGTACATTAGTCAGGACCACATTCCCCGCCTCCCCACCCCCCCCACCCCCCACCCCCCTCGCCCCCCACCCCACCCCACACCCCCCCTCGCCCCTCCACCCCACCCCCACACCCCCCCTCGCCCCCCATCCCACCCCCACCCCCCCACCCCAACCCCACCCCCCCCACTCCCCTCCGCCCAGAAAGAGAACCAGGACAGCGAGAAGTTACGAGGAATTGGCTGAGAAGTCCCAAGGTCTGCCATCTGCAAGTGGGAGACCCAGGAAAGCCAGGGGGATAATTGAGTCTGAGTCCAAAAGCCTCAGTCCAAAAGCCTGTGAATCCCATTTTGAGAGCAGGAGAAATTAAGATGAGATGGACCCAGTTTAATTACTTGAGGCAGGAAAAAAAAAAGGATGAATTCTTCCTTCCTCTGCCTTTTGTTCTATTCAGGCTCTCAAACACTTGGAAGATGCCCACCCACACGGGGGAGGGCAGTCAACCCTGCTGAGCCCACCTATTCAAATGCAAATCCCATCCAGAAACACCTTCACAGATACAGCCAGAAACAATATTTAATCTGGGTACCCTTGGTCCACTCAAACTGACACATAAAATTAACCATCACAACTGGGCATCAAGAAAATTTTGTGTAATCGATGGAATTCTTATTCTGCAGAACTGTGAACATCAAGGGACCAAAGATAGACAAGTGCAAAGCAGAGAAATTTTCCAGTGTTTGTCAAGAATGATTCAGAAAAAAAGCAATACTGAAATCAAGGCAGAAACACTCTGTTTCTTTCTAGAGCCAGAAAATATGAAAGGCAGTGAGAGTGCCTTGGATTTTCCAGAGCCTGGAAAAAAACAGTCCTCAAGGTGATCTCTTTCTGTTAGTACAATATCGAAAAGTAGAATTTTGAGTACCCCTGAGTTACCCCGATACTGTAAAGGAGGCATTGGCTTGAGGCCACTGGAAATATATTTTCTCCATTGTCAATAACAGCTTGCCATTATGTTCAGACATCATTCTCTTGTGAGTTGATTTAAGGTGTTAGTCTTTGGAAGGTTTACAAACTCCAGCACAAGCAAACCAGAAGACAAGACCACGTGCAGGGGACCTCATCAAAATTCTCCACTGAAGGCATACTCCATGAGCAGGTGAATCCTAGCATAGGTTTACCTTCAATTCCTAACTTCCATATAGAGGCAAAGGATATCTATCTATCCATCTATCTAGCTACCTATCCAACCGCTGTAAAGAATTCATCTAAGTGGTAAGATCTACCCCAGGCTATAAAGATCAAATTTATCTCAACCCGAGACTAAAGGACAGAAGCCAGAACAGTGCAGGAAAAAAGCTTATGTTGGAAAATGAGCACAATAGTTAAACCCAGGACTCCCAATAAAAATGAAGAAATCAGTGGCGCCTGGGTGGCTCAGCCGGTTGAGCGTCCAACTTTGGCTCAGGTCATGATCTTACGGTTCATGAGTTCGAGCCCCGTGTTGGGCTCTGTGCTGACAGCTCAGAGCCTGGAGCCTGCTTTGGATTCTGTGTCTCCTTCTCTCTCGGCTCCTCCCCTGCTCGTACTCTGTCTCTCTGTCTCTCAAAAATAAATAAAACATTAAAAAAAATGTTAATGAAGAAATCTCTTAAACAGTCCCAAGGCATGATAGGCAAGGCTAGACAGGAGAACAGCACCAGTCAGGACAGACATGACTTTGACACCCTTTGGCCCTCTCCAGCCAGGAAAGAATCCTGCCTGCCATCCCTCCCCGTTAGCCCTTGATGAGAACCTCTCTTCCTCTCCTTTGTTAGGGGCAACTCTCAGGAATAAATACAAAATCAACCTCACCATGAATTTAATTCTGCTCAGTGAGTTCCTAGAGTTCTCATATGTCAAGCCTCAACTTCTACAATTAGACACCCCACTGAGTTAAGTTCATGGGATCCCACGAACCCTTCTCTACCTCTACCGGTGGAGGTGTTAGAATGATCAAATGTCAAGGAAGGAAATAAGGTCATCAGTAGGTATCCTGGGCCAAGGTTGGCTAGGTAAAGTTCAGAATCAAAAACCCGGACAAGTCAGAAGCTCAGATCATAAATAGTTCTGACCTCTCTGGCTGGATTTTGTAACAGTCATCTGTCACTGACTTCAGCTTTTGTTTCATTTTCTAAGTTTTTATGAGTTTGCAGTTTTTGGTTTGCCCATTATCTCGGCGGTCACTGATGGAGAGGGGCAGAGGAGGATGGTGTTATTCATTCCTTCAGATGAACATAGATAGGAATGACCAAGATTCTGTATTGTAGCATTGATCAGTTGAGGTTTTCTGCCTGTGGAAACAAGATACGCCACAGGAAAATAATATCTACAACCAACTCCAAAAAGGCCTAATGGGGTGGGGGCAGAGGGGGAGGGTCACACCACAAAACACAAAGATATACAAAATTACATTAATCACGTTGTATCTCTTCAACATTTTGTTCCATAACCTTTCATCTAAAACAGCTCAATGCATCTCCTCAGCCCTGTTCTGATATGTACCTAATCTAATCGTTGCCTTCTGTTTTTTTCAAAAAGCCAGGGAAGGCTGAGCCCAAGGAGAAAGCATGCCGAAAGAAAGGAATACCGTCAATCCTAAGACTTGCCTTGAGAAAACAAGGTAAAAGGCGAGATCCATAGACAAAATGGGCCCAGGCCATTTATTTTACCTTCCTTCCCATGGCTATCACCTATGTTCCTACTTAGCAGTACAAATTCTCTACCACTTCCTGATGTATAGAAACCCAAAAAGTGACCAACTGCTTGGAATAAAGTTGGAATTCTTACAGCAGAAACAGAAAAAATTAGTATCTCAGAAATCATCCTGCCACACGTGCAACAAAAATTCAAAATGCTCTCCTCAATAATTATCAAATGTTAAGATAATCCTCAGTGAGCCAGATGGAATAAATTATAGTTAAATATTTAAACATTTATTGATGTTGCAGCAACTTTCCAGACAGTCCAAAATTCCAGAGTAATATTCTTCAAGATGTGGCACAGATTTTTTGGAGTTCTTACCACATCGGAGAAGCACTGCTCTTTCTATTAGGTCCTCAGGAACTGGGAAGGGCATTCTGATGGACGACTTCCAAATCAATGAGGCTTTCTGCCTGTGGAAACAAGATACGCCACAGGAAAATCAAGCCCACGTGTGAGTAAACTGTGGTGCCTTCACGGTGCCTTCACATCTCTTTATGGGAATTGACATCCATTGATTTTTGAAAGTATACATTTTACCAGAACTCAACAATGTTTTTTAACAAGGCTTTCTCACACAGTATCATCAGCTTCTGTCGCTCTATAATTAGATTCAATTAGCATGTCCCAAATGCCAGAGGGGTTGGCAATAGTGACAACGGTTAGTACAGTTAATGCATAAAAATTAAAATGTTTGCTCTCCATAGCATTGAGTTACATATCGTATTCCTCTTTATTTCTCTCATGTTTCTTTGTAGGAACCTTGAGAATGATGGTTTCTTACTGTGGGTCATTCATATGAATGCATTTTATAGACAAGCTTACTGGTGGATGACATAGTAAGAAGACCAGACGATCAACCCATAATAAAAGTGAGAAGTTTCCATATCCAACCCCTCTTTCCTGTCCATTGCCAGACTGAAATCAGGCATCCTGTATGAGCTCATCTTTGAGGGTGAGAGAAGAGTAGTTCGAAAAGATAAATCTTCCTCAAGATATGCAATAACCACCTCCAATTCTGTCCAACAAATAGGATAGGATAAAATAAGATCTAAATCCAGTCATGTCTATAATTTTTAGTGACTGCATGAGCATGAAGCAAAATGCAGTGATAAGAGTGAAAGACAGCAAACAGCAATTAACCATAACGTCAGGTCTGAGATGGTACTTTCTAGTACAACAGGCTGCCACAGTAGTTTTGAAATAAAGTTTGCATGTGAATTACCAATTCAAATTGACTAATTCATTCACAGAAATAAATTCACGTATAAATGTCAACGAATAAAAGAGAAGAACAAAGAGTGCCTGGGCGGCTCAGTCGGTTAAGCGACAGACTCTCGATTTTGGCTCAGGTCGTGATCTCACAGTTCATGAGATTGAGCCCCACGTTGGGCTCTGTGCTGACAGTGCGGAGCCTGCTTGGGATTCTCTCTCCCTCTCTCTCTGCCCCCTCCCCTGCTCGCTCGCTCTCTCAAATGAATAAACTTAAAAAAGACAGAGAGAGAGAAAAGAATGAAAAAGAAGACTAAATAAATACTTGGTAATTTATCAACATAAAAGTACCAAAGTTACCACAGAGTCAACAACTTCAGCCAACATCCCAGAAAGATTAAAATAGGTGTGAACACCTTTTTTTGAAACTGAAAATATAAAAGCTAATAAGATAGGAAATATAGATAAAAGGAGGTTAAGCAAGCATGGAGGGACATTTTCCCAAGGACATTGTCCCAAGAATTCTGGAGGAGAGTTCAAAGGATTAGCTGCACATGTGACAGCTTTTTAGGGAGGGAATACAGTGACTGGGGTCCAACGCATAATAAAAAATAACCAAGAACTCAAGGACAGAGGACAACCTAAATGAAACCCAGTAGGAGAAAAAAAAAACAAAAACAGGTGATAGAATCAGATCCATGGTGGTTCCAGATATTGTAGAATTTGTATTTTTTTTAAAGTATTATTACTGTTTTCAATAAGATGCAAACCAAATTGATACTTATCATCAGAAAATTCCAGAAATAAAAGGTACAATGACTGAAATTAAAAAGATATGAATGACTTTAGCAGAATAAAGACAATTAAATGAAGAGAGTATTGGTGAACTTGTGGATAGGCCAGAAGAAAAGATTCAAAATAAAAAATAAACAGAATATTATAGAAAATACACAAGACAGGAAGCAACTCAGAAGTCACAATGTGAAGCCTTAAAGTATATGTAATTTGTGTCTGGGACAAAAAGATCAGACAGAAGGAATGGTCACAAAAACAATGGCTGATAGTTTGCCAACTTGAGGAACGATATCGAACAACATATTCAAAAGGACTACGAAGAGCAAACGAGATAAATAAAAATATAAGTGTATGTAAGCACATCATAAAATGCTGACAACCAAAGATAGAGAAAATATTAAAATCAGCCAGATGAGGGGGAAAAATAAAAATTATTTTCAAAGGATCAGCAGTAGGACTCAAAGCTAATTTCTCAACAAATGCATTGGAATTCAGAACAATTGGAATTATAACTTCCAGGTGCTAAAAGGCAATAACTCCCAAAACAGAATTTCAGACCCAGTTTAAGTAGCCTTCAAGAATGGGGAAGCAGATCAAAACTAAAAGGATTCTCTACTAGAAGCCTCTCACTACGAAAAATGTTAAATACCGTTTGGGGGCAGAAATACAGTCATGCCTGATGGATGCTTAGAAATGCAAAAAATAATAAAGAGCAATAAAATATATTAAATATTAAGGGCTAATGAATACTGGCTATGCAGGTGAAAATAATGCTTTATTTATGAGAGAGACATAAAATTCCCAACATCAGTGGTGTATGTCAGGGTGGTTACTTACATTATCTGGGGATAGGACAAAAGTAACAAGAAAATTGTGTTTGGTAAATCAGTTGTCAGTTTCTACTGTGACCACCAAAATGATAATGGTAACTGTTTAGCACTCCCAATCTAATGCACAAGGAAAATGTAATATAGAAAATAATAAATCCATAATTAGGCAAGAAAAAAAAAGAAAAGGGAACATTGAGTATGTGTTCAAACAGAAAGCATTTAATAAAATTAAGTATTTGAACCCATGTATATAATAAATTACATTAAATGTAAGAGAAAGTAATTTTCAAATAAATAAAACTTAAGATGAATAAGTGCCTTCAAGAAAGACATCTTAAATATGAAGAAATAGAAAGGTTACAAATGAAAGGATACCAAAAACTACGCTGTGCAAGCACTAAGAAGAAGTCTATTGTAGTCATATTAAATGTGATAAAATTTATAACAAAAAGCACTACAGGCCATTGTAATAATGAAAGGTTCAAATAATCAAGAAGATATAATTCAAAATTTCTATAATCTAATAACATAGCTTAAAATACATAAAAACCAAAATTAACAGTTTAAGAATATAAGTATATTCACAATTATCGTAGGATATTTTAATATACCTCTGTATAATTAGAAGAACAAGTAGACAAAAAATAGTGGAAATACAGAAGATCTGAAAAATATGATTAACAAATGTTATTCAAATAACATTGTGTTCAAAATACATTCTTTATACATGCAGAAAATATATTCTTATAAAACACATGCTAATTCATTAAATAAATGTCAACAAATTTCAAAGAATTAAAATAAAAGCAAATATGTTCCTTTTTATTTTTATTTTAAATTAATTTGTTTAATGTTTGTTTTTGACAGAGAGAGAGAGAGAGAGAGAGAGCATGAGCATGGGAGGGGCAGAGAGAGAGGGAGACGGAGAATCCAAAGCAGGCTCCAAGCTCTGAGCTGTCAGATCAGAGCCCAATGCGGGGCTCAAAATCACGAACTGTGAGATCATGATCTGAGCCAAAGTCAGATGCTTAACCAACTGAGCCACCGGGGGCCCCCGCAAATACTTTCTTTAACCATAATTCAAGCTACCAATTTCTAGAAATTATAAGTAGGAAACTTCATATATTTGGCAATTAATGATCGATAGTTCTAATTAAATCCTGTTATCAAAGAAGAAATTAAAACAGAACTGGAAAAATGTTTAACTCCTTGATATTAAAAATGCAACATATCAAAACTTATAGAATGCAACTAAAGATGTGAAAATGTGTATATTAGAAGAGAAGGGTTCTATATCCATCTCAAGAGATGAGGAAAAAGATAGCAGAGAAGTAAAATGAAGAACCTGACAAAAAATTTTACAAAACAGGAAAATTACTGCCACTTTCACTCTTGCTTCATAAAGTATATTTGGAGAGTGTTTCTTTAAGTAATGAAGATAATTCATCGGTGGAACCATTTGGGCCTGGAGTTTTCTCTGTGAGAAGATTTTGATTACCAATTCAATTTCTTTAGTAGCTATAAAGCTAATCATATTTTCTCATTTTTTTTCTTGCACTAGTTTGATAAGCAGCGTTGTTTAAGGAACATGTCCATTTCATCGAAGTTGTGTGATTTATTGGCCTAAAATTTTTCCTATTTGTTTATTATTATCCCTGTAATGTCTATCGGATTAGTGGTGGTATTGTATCTTTCATTCCTGATGTTTATCATCAAATTTCTTTCTAACTTGATCACACATTCTAGCCATTTATCAATTTTACTGATCTTTTCAAAAAACCAATTTAGTTTTCTCCATTGTTTTATTCTCTTTCATAAATATCTTTAACTTATAGTATTTTTCTTTTTTATCTTTGTAATATTAAAACTTGGATCATTAGTTTTAAACTGTTCCTCTTTATTGCGAGCATTCAAAGCTAGTAACTCCACGGTTTTTGCTACAGTCTATCTCTGATATTGTGTGTTTTCAATTGCGTACACCTCACAATGCTTTAAATATTTCTTGTGGTTTCTTCTTTGGCCCATGGATAATTTAGATTTTTTTTTCATTGCTAAATATTTGAAATTTTCTAGCTCTCTTATGGGCATTATCCTGTGGTTAGATGACATACTACAGAGGATTTCATCTTTCATATTTACTGACACATCTTTTGTCCTGTTATCTGATCTTAGTAACTGTTCCATATGCACTAGGAAATAAAAATGTGTGTTATGCTGTTATCAGGTCCAGTATTTTAAAGTGCCAATTAGGTGAATGTGGTTGATAATATTACTCAAGTCTTCTATAATCTTAATTTTTAGCTGCATGTTCTATTAATTAATTACTGAGAGAGATACTAAAAATTACCAGGTGTGATTCTGTATTTCTTCCTTTCATTTTATATTTATCTCATATGTTTTGAACTGCTGTTAGTAGATATATATACATTCAGGATTGTTACATGTCCAGAACAAATAAAGTCTTCACCGTTATGCAATATTTCCTTTATTGATAATATGACTTCTTTTCTTAAGTTTAGTTTAGATGATATTAATAGAGCCACACCAGCTTTCTTACACGAGGTAGTCTGATATATCTTCCATTCTTTTCCTTTCACCAGTCTATGCCTTTGGGTTATGGAATTTAAGTTTTTGTCCCCACCCCCCACACTCATATGTTGAAGCCCTAACCCCCAATGTGATGATATTTGGAGGGGGTCCTTCGTGAGGTAATTCAGTTTAAATGAGGTCCTAGGTGGAGGGTGGGCTGAATTAGTGCCCAGTCTACCACAACTCAGTGGTGAACATTCATAAACTACTGTTCAGGTTAAGAAATACAACATCACCAGCACAGAAGAGCCCTTTTGTGGGTTCTCCCAACTACTACTCTCTACCTCTTATGATTTCCAAGGTAATCACATCCTTGCTTTTCATTAATAGTTTGCCACCGAAGCATGCCACCCCAAAGTTGGCAGTTTATTTTGTTCTGTTTTTAAATAAATGGAATCACAGAATACTGTTTCTGGTAATGGCAAGTGGCTTATGGGGAATTCATCCTCTTACAGATATCAGTTATAAATTCTGGCAAAAAATGTTAAAAAGAACTATTTGAGGGTAATGAATAGCCACCAAAGGCAGGACGAAACTGGAAGGTATTTGATCCTTGATAAAAGAGAACCACTCTGAGTGAGATCTGTGATTGCAAAGCTCTTCCCCTCGAGGTAGCCATCAGTCCATGCAGCATGCGGTGGTGGAATTAAAGCAGAAATCCAGACATACTTGAGATGTCAGAGCAAAATGTGTCCAATTGTCAGAGAAGCTACAACTTGGGGGAGAAATCCCAGGAAGAAATAAGATATAAGGACATTCCCCAATTGCATGTAATTTCCCCTAAATCATTGGCTGGCCCCTAAGTAGCTCGGGTGCAAGGAAGACTCCAAAGAGTAAAGCAGAGAGAAAGAGCCGATCGTACATTTCAGCCCCTACTCACCAGAGAAGACACAGCTTTAGATTTGAATTCCTGCAAATTAGAGAGGGTTTTGTAAATCTCAAAAACTCAGGCTTTTTGTGGAAGAAGGGCCATGCCTCAAGAATAAAACCCGAAGACTAGACTAAGTGCAAAACCAAAAGGCTTATCCTTGCACAGTTAAAAAGCCCATGTAAGCTCAATGTAATAAACCAATAATTTAACTGCCCACTGGGGCAACTGCCACTTGGGTCAACCGCATTAACCTCTGCAGAGGAAGATTCCTTAATTAGGGAGTCTGCAACATAGTGTACAATGTCCAGCACGCACTTAAGAAAACAGAACCTAGACATGGGGAGAAACAAGAAAATGTAATCCATACTCAAGAGAAAAAGTTAATGATGCCTAGGAACAGATCTCAAAATGTCACATTTTACCTCAAAAATAGTAAAATCCAGCACCCACCCCCCAAAAAATCAACTGGAAACAAAGAAGTTGAGATACATAACCCAAAGCTAAGAAACTCAACCTGTAGGATCCAGGGTAAGGAAAAGAAGACTCTAGATTCTGTTGTAGCAGGGTTCCTAATCCTACTTTCCAACCAAATGCCATTCATTCTCCCGTAATAATGAGGCAACATCCTAAAATTGGTCACTAATATTCTGAAATATGGAACCAAGCAAGCTGAAGCAATACCCTTATATTTTTTTATCTTCAGATTTTTTAAATTTTATTTTAGAGAGAGAAAGACAGCATGAGTAGGGGAGAGGAGCAGAGGGAGAGGTGGAGAGGGAGAGAGAGAGAATCTCAAGCAAGTTCCACCCTCAGCACAGAGCATGACACAGAACTCACCAAGGATGATGGGATCATGACCTGAGCTGAAATCATGAGTCAGACGCTCAAACTACTGGGCCACCCTGGTGCCTTATCTTGAGATATTTTGAATCAAGAGAAAGAAGTGAATGTGAGGATGTGAACCACTTGGGGCTGTGGCAGTGTGTGTATTTAAGAGTGTACACTCTAAATTTGCTGGAGAACAATCCATAATTCAAGGGTAGAATACACCTTCCTCAAAAAGTAGAATAAATTCTGGCAAAGATATTTAGCAAAATCTGAAAAGTAAACAGCATGTATTATATATGAAAATGTAAGAGGGTTGAAGACAGGAAGAAAAGACGGGAAAGTAGAGGAGAAAAGGAAAAGAAAAGAAGAGAAAGGAAAAGAACAGTGCATGCAAAACATAGATAAAGAATGTAATCTGAAAGAAAATCTACATTTTAGAATAACTAAAAATAAATTCAATGAAATGGAATTTAACAGATTAAATGCTAAAAATACAGACTTTGATGACAATGGACATTCCAGAACAAAGTAAACAATTCAAGGAAAAATGTATATCGTTTCCATGGTAAAAAATAATTTGGAAATGATAAGGAATCAAACCGATATGTACAAGACTGGAGATAATCACCACAAATTAAAAGAATGGGGCAAAAGATATTTTTTTAAAAAAATAGAATAGATAACAGAAAGAGAGGGCCTTTAGAACATACTTATTCTAAATAAATAATTAACTTTTTCTTAAATATGAAAGCTGAAATATGAAACAGGGAAAGTATCCAGAGATAAAATATAAGAAAACTTTCCTAATCAAAAAGAATATTGAATCAAAACAGAGGATATAGTGTTCTAAGACATGTCAATATAGTATGACCAACCCAGAGTCATGTTCTGACTGGAGTCCTGAACTTCAGAGTCAAAGAATAAATACTTCAAGTATTCAGCAGGAAAAAAAAAAGCCATCGAGGAAAAAAAATAATCTAGCTCAAGCCTTCTCTACATCAATGTTCAGTGCCAGTAGACAATACTGTAATGTCCATAAAGGTCTAAGAAGTAATGTGAAATAAGAATATTTTACTTTCCGGGGCACCTAGGTGGCTCAGTCAGTTTAGGGTCCGACTTAGGTCATGATATCTCAGATCATGGTTTTGAGCCCAGTGTGGGGTTCTGTACTGACAGCTGGGAGCATAGAGCCTGTTTCGGACTCTGTGTCTCCATCTCTGTCTTCCTCCCCGACTCATGCTCTGTCTCTGTCTCTCAAAAGTAAATAAATGTTAAAAGGGAAAAAAAAGAATATTTTACTTTCCAAGAGGAAAGCAAAAAGATAAATATTCACAAATAGGAAAGCACAGGGGATAAAAACTCCTTGAGTCTTTCTAGATAAAACTAGTCAGTGGAATACATACAATCAAAAAGTGCAATTTAAATTTAAAAAAAAAAACATAAAAAAACTCAAAAAACAGAGAAGTCATCTATGGTGAATTAAAACTGGCTACAATTTTTTTTTCTTCTCCAAAGTAGGATTTTTTCCCCCCTTCTACGTGGACTCTTCCATGGAAATGGAGCTGGCTGTGCCAGTTCCCGGCTCAGCCTTCAACAACTGGCAACTTTCAGTCATTATGAGACGCCTCGGCCACGTAAAGAGGCAACGCATAGCTGTTTCAGTGGACAGCCCCCACTGAACTTCCAGCCACCCGCCAGCATGGGCTGCCATCTTGTGAGAGAGCCATCTGAGAGGCTCTGGTCAGCCCACAGAATCATGGGAGGTGATATCATGGTTGTTGTTTTAAATCACTAAGCTTTGGGGTATTTTGTTACACAGCATTAGAAAACTAAAACACTAACATAGAAGGATTGATAATAAGCACTAAATTCACTTTAAAAGATGAAACATTCTGTGAAGATTAGAGTTATAGAGAATAATGTGAATATTATCATGAATGGTATCAGTCCATTAAGCATCCAGCTGTTGATTTGGGCTTATGTCATGATCTCACAGTTCATGAGTGAGAGCCTCCATGTCGGGCTCTGCACTGGCAGCACGGAACCTGCTTGGGATTCTCTCTCGTTCTCTCTGCCCCTCCCCACAAGCACTGTCTCTATCTCTCTCAAAATAAATAAATAAAAACTTTGTAAATATATATTTAAAAAACAACAACAACAACACACTATCTAACAATGGCTCCCATTTCACTTCCAGTATCAGCCCATGTCCTCACAATGGCCTCTAAGGCTCTAACCGATCAGTCCTTCCATCCAATACACTTTCTCTCCTCTTCCATTACTCTGCTCTTTACCAACCCCATTCCAACCAGGCCGACCTCCTCACTGCCCCCAGACCTGCCAGGCCTTCCTTAGGGATTCAATCCAGCTTTCCTGTGCCGAGAATGGTTACCCCAGACACCTGATCAACTCCTGACCCTCTTCTCCTCCTTCATAATGAATGACTGGAGTCCAACTTTCTTCTCTCACTCCACCTGGCACACATGATTCTTCCTACCCTTTGTTTTTCTATTTGTTTATTTTTTATTTACCAAATCATTATCATGTTCGCCTTCGTTATTTATTTCCTATCTCCCCCTGACTATACTATGAGTTCCACAAGGGCAAGAATCTGTCCATTTTATTCACCCAAACACCTAAAACAGTTTCTGGCGCAGAGTAGGGGCTCAACATAGATGAATAAATACAATTTAGATGCTGGAGGGCAGGCAGAGAAGAAATGTGAGAATGTTCATTTTCCTATATTTTATGTTAGAGAGTTAACATTGCATAAAATTCAATATATGTTTTGAAATGCATTCAACATCTAGGGCACCTGGGTGGCTGAGTCGGTTAAGCGTCCGACTTCAGCTCAGGTCATGATCTCGTGTTTTGTGGGTTCAAGCCCCGTGTCAGGCTCTGTGCTGACAGCTCAGAACCTGGAGCCTGCTTTGGATTCTGTGTCTCCTTCTCTCTCTCTCTGCCCCTCTCCTGCTCACACTCTGTCTTTCTCAAAAATAAATAAACATTACCAAAAAAATTATTTTTAATAAATAATCGCATTCACCATCTTACGCTTTCCATAATTCCCTCTCAATATTTCTCTGAAGCTCTTTCAGGCCTTTATTTGATATTTTGCTGTTAAACTCATGTAAAATAATTTTAATACATCTAATTTTTACCACAGTGTGCAGACACGGTGCCATTGTGAGCTTTCTTTTTATGCTGATGGAAAGACCTTTCCCTTCCCTCCATTTATCTGCTTAGGGACACGTTTGGACTGATGCTTACTTAATATTAACGAAATGTGCAATAACCTGGACGTGTTTTTACTTCCTTTTTCAAACCCTTTCGCATTCATTGAAATTTTTGTAATAAATATATATCACTTGTAAAAAATTTTAAAGTGAAATTTAAAAGATAAATTACTTCCTTAATGAGTTATTTCTACCCCAAATGTCCTAAAAGTAGCTCATATTCAACATGTACCAAAAAAAAGAAAGAAAGAAAAAAGGACTGGCCTTATCCTTTTTACCGGATCCTTCTTTTCTTGTGTGTATCATCAAGGATGAGGCATGCTTAGCAAATTGCAACTTGAAATTTAATTTATCTTTGACTCCCATCTTAACAAGGCATCTAGTTATCAAGACTTCTCTGTTTTTAATTTTAATTAGTGTCTCCAATCCCATTCTGCTCCTCGATTCCATTGCTGTGATCAAACACCCTATGCAGGAGGAGGTCCAAATTCCTTCACACATCACTCAGATATCTTAAGAAGATGCCCTTGACCACCTTTGCTGCCTCAGTCCCTATCTCTCCTCAGCCTAGAAACCAGGCTTTCATTCGTGGGTTTTTTTTTTAATGTTTACTTATTTATTTTGAGACAGAGAAAGAGCAGGTGAGGGTCAGAGAGAGAAGGAGAGAGAGAATCCCAAGCAGGCTCCACACCCAGAGTGGAGCCCAACTCAGGGCTCGATCTCACAGCTGCAAAATCATGAACTGAGCAGAGTCAGACACTTAACTGACTGAGCCACCCAGGCGCCCCCACCAGGCTTGCATCCTTAAAAAGCCCAGACAACTTGTCTGATATTAGGCTTTCCTGCCTATCATTAATTTGGTTTTCTGCTCTCTTAGTATTTAATAAAGTTCCCTTTGAAAAGTCAAACCCATGTCAGAAGTGTGAAAGTGTGACAGGTCATGCATCTACTTTTCTTAGATTCCCCTCGAGCTGGAAGCTGGACAGGAGGTCCAGTACCTGGAGATGGCAAAGAGGCCATGAGGCTATGATATCCAGTTTATCCAGAGGGTTAAAATCTGAGAAGTGAAACGTGACCAAAGGGCACATCCCTGTGTTGCTTCATCTGTTTAATCAGCTGCCCTGCTGCTTGGAGAGATCTATTACCAGAATCCCACTGTTGCGGTTTGGGATGGTATAGGTTCTATTAAAGAGATTATCGCCCTGAACTTTGCTTTACAAAGTGCCATTGAACATGAGC
This sequence comes from Acinonyx jubatus, assembly GCF_027475565.1. Classification (NCBI taxonomy): domain Eukaryota; kingdom Metazoa; phylum Chordata; class Mammalia; order Carnivora; family Felidae; genus Acinonyx; species Acinonyx jubatus. Next base: position 72,577,961 of record NC_069380.1, on the reverse strand, counting down.
CTCCTGACGTGATAGACGTACAACTGGTGTGCGGTGGCCAAGTCCTTGATCCCACCCAGATGAATGGCCAGCCAGTCCGATCGTGGGCGACTCTCTGAGGGCCAGTGGAGACTCCAAACAATAACCCTGACTGTGGGACTTCCGGGCTCCATAAAAGTCCAGTCTGCAGGAAGGAATGGGAGACAGGAGCGAGGGAGGTCATCTCGGCCAGAGGGAGCTGTTCAACACAACCACTCAAGTCCCAAATGCCTGTTTATCTCAACAGAGCCATCCCTGATGAAACACAATAGGAAACAGAAAGCTTGCCTTTCACAGTGATCTTCACGGCAAAGGCTCAGAAAGCTATTAAATGTTCACTACTCCAGTGCAATACAGGGGAACCAAATGGAAGCCTGAGCAGTTGAACTGACCCACAACCTGCCTGTGTCTCTACCTGTGGGGGCTGAAGCAGGAATGTGCAGCTGGCTTCTTGAAAATGGCCCCCTGCATGGAGAAAGTGAGCAGGATAGACTGAGGAAGGTGACAGTGGAAATCAAGCCCCAGCCTCCTGACAGTGACACTCAGGTGCTCATCTGTTCCCTGATCTTGCATTGTAATTAAAAAGAATGATTTTTGCATATTTAGGTATTTTCCATTTATCCAGTCTGATGCCTGAATTTGAATGCAGCTGAAGTTAAGGGTACTAATTAATTGTGAATCCCTCCAATACTTGAATATGAGGCCTCTCGAGCCTAATGTGCAAATTTATGTAAAAACAATGTGAAAATTAGAAATGCATTGGCACATTTTTTTTAACCAGAACTGTAGCGTTCTGTCTAGTCAAACAGACTGCTCATTTGCAAGTTGTCTATATGCAAAGCATTCTGCCCCTGGGAGCCTCAAATCTCCTTAGCAAGCCATCTGAAATTTGAGAACAGCTTTGTTCTGAACCTGCTTTCTACTCTCTACACTTTGTCTCCTCTGCTTCCAGCAGAAAGGCTAAGTCGGGAGTTCACCCGGCGACCCAGCAGCAAGCCCAGAACAGGAAGCCCATCCTGGGAAAAATCCCAGCCACCCTGGAGTTTCCCCTCGCAAACCAGACCTGGTGAAGCGAAGAGGCTGTTGGGGGGTAGGTCCTAGGCTAGCTTTTTCACTCTCCAGGGCTGTTGGAGGTGAAAGCAAGACAGCTGCTTTGGAAGCTGATCTCCAGTCCTGTGGACATGCCCAACCCAGCCCAGCCCAGGCACTGGGGGGCAGAGCCCGAGCTGGCAGGTGCCGAGCTGCGGCAGCAGGGGGAGTGTTCAGCTCCTGCCCTCGGCTGCCGGGCACCTGAGCCAAGAAGTGGGTCAGAGGTCAGTGCCAGGAGATGCTTGCAGGGCAGGGACCAAGTCATTCCACACACAGGAGTGAGAGGGGAGCCCTTGTGGGGATTCCCTAGCTAATCATTTAGCTGTGGGAGCAGGAAGGGTAGTGAGAGAGTCGGGACGATTTCCTGGGAACTGGCATGCAGCCAGGCAGAGCTAATGGGAGCCCACCCATGCCAGCAAAGGCGGCTGTGAAGCATGACAGCTAGAGAGGAGCACTCTGGGGACAGAAGCTGCACCATAAGGAGTGTGAATCATGGTCACCCCTTAAGGACACTCTTCGACATTTTCCCAGCAGCTCAATTCCAGATTAAAGGGACAGTGTCCCTAGGCCCCCAGCAGCTGGGACATCTGACACAAATGGATCCCTTTGCCGGGTGCTCACAGCTCATGTGTACTCAAGCGATGAGAAAGGTAATTCCCCGTATCGAGTCGCTCTCTAAACGCTGTTCTCAGTTGTGACCGGTAAGCTCAGTTTCCACCACCTTGGGTGCCATGGTAGTCACCCTGACATTGGTAGTCTGTGGCCTTGATGCTCACAGTGTGGTCCTCTGGATCGGCATCAATCCATCAATGCCAAGCTTGTCAGAAATGCAGACATCCTGAGGCCCACCCCAGACTTCCGGAATCGGGATCTGTGCTGTAACAAGACCCCTGGAGGGTTCATGTGCACACTGAGTTTTGAGAAGTTCTGTTCTAAGGTGCTGCTAATTTTCACCAAGCCAGACTGAGTTTCAGGATGTCGAGGTATCTGCTGGGTAGCTTTGAATAAAGCACTTCATTTCCTTGACCCTCAAGTCTTCATCCGTAAAATGGGGATGCTCATCTTCCTTAATTTAACATGATTAAATTAGACAACACATACATCTTGACGCAGTCATTGGATTGTAAACTTCCGAGAACAGGAACAATCCCTCTCTCCCTCCTTTATCTTCCTTACACACCAAATACAGTGTTCTGTCTGCAATGAGGTTGACTATTTGACATTCATAAAAATCAGCCTCCCTTGAAACCTCTATCCACCAGCCTGTTACCTTGACTTAATCCTCTGAGGCTTATTCCTCTAAATAATTGTATTGTCTCTACCTAAAAAAAAAAAAAAGTGCTTTGTTACCATGGCAACACACACAGAATCACTTCTGTAATTGAGGGTGGCTCTACTCATCAGCTCCCTTCCCACCAGACCCCATAGACAACATTCCACCCTCCTGCATGTTACTGTCCCATAGGTTTGCATCAAGACCCTACAGATTTCTGAAACTTACATGTACTTTAGGAAAACTATAGACCAATACAAGCAGACCAGTTGATTCAGTAGGAAGGCTCTTGGAGGGAGGAAATTCAAGGTCTAGGTCCCAGTTCAGAGCCTGACACGATTTTGCAATTTAACTCGGCACAGGACGTGACTTTTTCAGGACCCAATCTCCCTTATATGAGTGAACAATGTGCTTTCCTATGGCTTACACCCTCCAACGTTCTTTCGTTTTTCTTAGTTGTTTTTAAGTGTCACTTAACTGAAATTTCACAAACCTCCTCAGCATTAAACATTAACACGGCTCTTTTTATATGGTACGGTTCATTATCATGCCAATAAATGATTAATTATAATTCTCCAGCCGGACCAACAATTTGGCAGGACTTTTATGATTCATAATTTGTGCTGTGTTGTAATGTTACCTCTGGAAACTGACATACTAGCATTTATTGTTTTTTATTGCTTCTCTGAGGTGGTTTTTGAAAGAGACTCAAGTGACACATGTTTGAGAAGGGTTTAAAAGTTGGACACGGCTGGATGAGGCATTATTCATCTGGTGAGGAGCGGAAGATTGGTACTTCTGTGGTCGCGTGTGACCATTTGGGCACCAAATCCAGCAATGAATAATTCAACAGGCTGTTCGGCCAGTGCCACGGTTTGCAATGGGTCGTCCTGTGTGCTGACTGAGAGCAATTTCAATAACATCCTCAGCGTGGTCCTGAGCACTGTCTTGACCATCCTCTTGGCCATGGTGATGTTCTCCATGGGATGCAATGTGGAAATCAAGAAATTCCTAGGACACGTAAAGCGGCCGTGGGGCATATGCGTTGGCTTCCTCTGTCAGTTTGGAATCATGCCCCTCACGGGATTCATCCTGTCAGTGGCCTTTGACATCCTTCCTGTCCAAGCCGTAGTGGTACTCATCATGGGATGTTGTCCCGGAGGAACCGCCTCCAATATCTTGGCCTACTGGGTCGATGGCGACATGGACTTGAGGTAAGCTATCTAAGCCTCTCCTACTGTAATCACATTGAATTAATCTTGTCACAAGCCCACGTCACTGTGATGTCCATCTGACCAGCCTGATCTAGGGTACAGCTGAGGAACTAAACAGAAGACAATAAGTGCATTCCCTCAACTTCCTGTACAGCTGCTTAGCTATTGGAATTTGGGGGTTATACTTTATATTTGTGGTTTCTAATCCAGCTCAGTGAACAGGGAGCTGGATAGTTGCCATTTATCTTTGGGGAAAGACTCAAAGTGTTTCAAAAAAGAAGTTTGTCCAAGCCACGAGCGCACCTGAGAAAGTTTGCCCTGTTGGTATGAGCAAAAACAAAACGAGAAACAAACCAGACCTTTCTTTGTGGTGACGAGGAGCTCTGAGTGGAATCACGCGATCCAATTGTTCGTTACACATTAGAATCTATTCTAAGACAATATCAATAGTTGGTCAACTCACCAAATACAGCCAGTTCTTTGAACAAGTTTTTTCTTGGTATAAAGCCTCAGGAGGAATTTGTACATTCGCTTCGCTTCTACTGGCATTAAAAGAGAAAAAAAAAAAAAAACCTGCAGCAGCTTTTTTTAAATTATGCTTACCTTACTATAAAATAAACAGAAAATGGCTTCTCTGCTTCCCACAGAGTAATCTAAATTGCAATGTTTGCCCAATTCATCCTGTGCCAGTCTGAACTAGCACCAGAAAAAAAAAAAAAAAAACTAATAGAAATAAGACGAAGCATTAACGTGATGAGACCGAGAATTTTAATGCCTTACGTTGAATAGAAAAACATCTTTTTCCTTACCTGACAATTCCTCATTTCCTGGGAAAGGTATGCATTTCTGCAAAGCAGCCAGGTGGTAATGTAACGCGTGCTTATTAAATACTATACAGTAGGCAGTCAGCTCTGTTAATCACAAGCTACTATGCTCAGAAGAGAGAAGCTTAAGGCGTAGAAATGTAACCACTGGAAAATGTAAAGCTGTATTCCACGTTGACACAGTGCCTACTGAGCACTGTGTCATCTCAGCTGGGGTTGGTCCCCCCGAAGCTTCAGAAAAGCCATACAACCTGTATGGCTTCACTTCACATACTTTTCACTTAAGGAAATACCATCTCTCCTTGCAATAGATTTTTCCCCCTAAGGAAGTCTTGTAAAGAACAAAGGATGGCGAGCGCTGTTCAGGTTTAGTTAATCTGTGAACCACCACAGAGCCATAAGGCCCTTCTAGACCTCAACTTGGGCTGATCTGGACATAAGCACACAGAGGTGACAATTCACCCACTAAGCCAAGGGGAGTGACCCAAATTGAATATGGGACTTTGAATTCCACCAAACAGCTTTTACAGAGTATTTGTAACTTTTCAATAAAATGGAAGAGTCTTCTACCTCAAGAGAATGCCCCACGTGTAATCCGTTTGTAAAACAGAAAAGTATGCACGAGGCTGGGTTATTTGGCTGTTGGAACAGATTTCTTCCTGCGGGCAAAAACTGCAGGGACCTAATCTAAGCTCCAACTGACACTTTTCTGTGGTGTCAAGGAAATCTTATTTGTCTTGAAACAGATGATTATGTAATCCTGTCTACCTCATATAACAAATCCTGTAAAAAAATAAAAATATTTAGGAGAAAGAGCCAAAGTAAAACTTGAAACTTTGGTGGAAAACAGCCAGCTTAATCAGTGTATGTGAATCCTTCAGCAAGTCAGAATAATCCCTAAATGGGACATATGGCAGTGAAATTGTTCATTTTCATTCTAGAAAGTGTGTTCTCCACAGATGCCCCTTGTCTTGTGAGTAACACCAACAGCTCTCCAGTCTAGCAGTCACCTTGCTAGCCATGCCCCCTATCCAGACCTCAAACAAAACCCAGGAAAATATTCAATCCTGCTCAATGTCATAAATGTTCCTTGCGCAGGACCTTCTTAATCTCCTAATCCTAGAGCTCTGTTGCGCTATTTCTCAGCACAGAGGATGAGATATAAGAAGTGGGGTGGAGGTAGGGACGCCTGGGTGGCTCAGTCAGTTGGGCGTCCGACTTTGGCTCAGGTCATGATCTTACCGTTTGTGGGTTTGAGCCCAGTGTCAGGCTCTATGCTGACAGCTTGGAGCCTGGAGCCTGCTTCGGATTCTGTGTCTCCCTCTCTCTCTCCCCCTCCCCTGCTCATATTCTGTCTCTCTCTCTCAAAAAATAAATTAAAAAACATTAAAAAAAAAAGAAGTGGTGTGGGGAGCAAGGTGCTAGTGGGGTGGTTCTGTGTCCCACAGCATCAAGTGGCCCCAAAAACCTGACCTCAAGAGAGAGGAGCAAAAATGCCCACAAAATGAATAAGGCAACTCACAAAGTCACAGCAGCTGCTGCGTCCCTTAATCTAGGGACAAACAGCTCTCTAAACACAAATGCCCAGAAGACATCGCTGTATTTTAGCGGAGCAAATAATAGCGTTTATCACAATGGCTCATAATCATTGAAAGCAGTTAAATTATGCTGTTCAGTACGATGATGACATTATGCATTGCATATGTTAAAGGAAGAACTGGTCAAATATTCCTTTAAAGTAAGTTAAGAGAGTATCACCTCAGCTTTTGGGAACCAGTTTTCCAACACTTTCTATTCTTCTGGAGTCAGTTCTGTGCTTTAAGAACTTTACCTTCGGGGTGCCTGGGTGGCTCAGTCAGTTAAGCATCCGACTTGGGCTCAGGTCCTGATTTCGCAGTTTTGTGAGTTCGAGCCACATGTGGGGCTCCACGCTGACAGTGCAGAGTCTGCTTGGAATTCTCTCTTACTCCCTCTCTCTCTACCCCTTCTCCACTTGTGCATGCTCTCTCTCTGTCTCTAAATAAATAAACAAACAAACAAACAAACTTAGAAAAAATTAAGAACTTTACGTTCTCCATTTCCACTGGAACCGTAGCAATCGCAGCCAAGATATGATTGTTTCACAACAGGTATCTGTAATGCTTATCAGTTGCTAGAACAGATACCACACCATGAAAGCAAAACAACTCCATCTACAGTGACTTGCCTGGGTGTGCTTTCTGGGAGAAGAAACCAAATCAACCCCCCCCCAGCCCACCCAGCCCCCTCTCCCTCTCCCCTTCACCCCATTGTCCCCCTAACACTGTTGTCTCCCCCTCTCCCGCTCATCCCCTCATTCCCCTGCCACCATTTCTTCTGAACCTGGCAAGCCATTGCATTTTGCAATCTCCAGTGAAAAAAAATAATAGACAACAACAACAACAACAAACTTAACAGTTATCCTTAACGAAATTATAGACCTTGCTCATTGAAATACAGCAAGTGATATTTGAGCTCCTTCTCGGACTGCTCCAGCCTAGAAAAGTGTTGCGGGAATGTGAGTAGCGTACAGGTATTTTCACCTGTTCTAGCTGTGCTGTGGGCATTCTATACACAAAATGTTTCTGGGAGAAATGAAGGTGACATTTTCAGGCGAATCTGCCGGTGGCAGGACTCATAGTCCAGAGGACACAAAGACACCTGCCTCCTTTGAGGCTCTATTCCCAGAGATCCCCCATTTTCGAATCTCCTTTCAGCCACACCATGCAAGGACTTTTCCTTGTCATTTTCCTTTCTTTGACTTCTTGGAGGGATCCCTGCTTATGTACCTTTCCTCCACTCCCCCCAACTCCATCTGGAGTTGCCATCTACTAGCTACACTCCCTTATTCTATTTTCCAGTGTTAATCGTTCCTAGATTTTCCTTTGTTCTCTGGCTAAGATTGCTACATTTTTCATCTTCCAGGTCAGTTCATTGTTCATTGTTTATTGTTATTTTAGTTGTTCAAGATCCTCCACCCTCTGGCTTATCACAAATTTGAAGCAACCTCTCCCATTTAAATCACATAAATGTCCAGTTTCTCTCTACTCTGAGAACTAACCCAATAGTATTTGACTTTTTCTCTTTTTCCCCTCAAAGTCACCAAGCTTTGTTTCTCTTATGTAGCATTTATTTTTATTTTACTAGCTAGTATTTATTAGCTCACCATTATGAGCCACACACAGTACAAGGATTCCACATACATTGGTGTATTTAACCCTTGAGATAATCCTCTTGAGGTCAGTACTATTATTTTCTGCACTTGACAGATGATAAAATTAAGGCTCATAACCTTAACCCCAGTCACAGAGGCAGTACATATCAGAGACAGATTTGAATCCAGACCTAGTCAGGTATCCTTATCCAGACTCTTAATCTTTGTTCAACATTTTTTCTATTACTTACCATGTCCCCACTTTCTAGCACCACCTACATACACTTCATTTGATCTGTCAAATTTGGTGTTTTACTTCTAATATGGTAACAGTCTTTACTTTCCTCATCAGTGACTTCACCCAATTCCTCAACATTTAGTGAATTCTCATTTATTGTCTTTATCTCCAAAAGAAAAGAAAAGAAAGGAAAACAAATTTCCCTGGTGGCGAATAGGCTAAAGCCAAAAATTAAAGACAAGAGATTTTTTTCTTTTGTTACCTTTTTCCTCATTCCAGCATAAACTCATGGTAGTATTTCTATTGTTGACATCTATGCTTCTTATAAAACTTCAGATTTTATTCATAAAAGGAGTTTTTTTTCTTTTGCTGATCTATTCCCCTACACTGCTCCCTAGAATTATTACCTGTGAATTGTTTTTCATCTCATTTTGAGTGGTTTGATATTGTTCTCATGTTAGTTCAAATGGCATCAACTTCTGGCCACCTGTTCTCTTGCCCCTCTGCAGTGCCTCATGGTCAAGGTGGCCCACTAAAGCTAGACCATTCCCTTCTCCAGCTGCTGCCATGTCCTACCTCGGGGCCTCAAGAAACTACTCTTGCCAAACTCAAAACCATAACACAATTTCATAAACTGTCTTAGCAATAATTTAAAATTGAAGCTTTCCCAAGGAAATTTGAAAGAAAAACCAAAGAGAGAAAGAGTTGTTCTCAGAGTTTAAAATAAAAAATCCTTACCCTTCTCTTTACTATATCATCCAGGTAGAAAACACTGCCCCCTCCGTGCACCCCTCCCATCCCCTCTACTCTGGAAAGCACATTGGACATACTGGAATAAAATGATTTTATTATGGTGATAAATTTAATTTTTTTAATGTTTTTATTATTTATTTTTGAGAGAGAGAGAGACAGAGTGCAAGCAGGGGAGGGGCAGAGAGAGAGGGAGACACAGAATCTGAAGCAGGTTCCAGTCTCTGAGCTGTCAGCACAGAGCCCAACGTGGGGCTCGAACTCACAGGCTATGAGATCATGACTTGAGCCTAAGTCAGATGCTCAACCCACTGAGCCACCCTGGCACCCCATGATGATAATTTTAAATCCATTCTAATTTATTTTTGAAATAAAAGATAAAAGAGAGAATGTCAAAGGAAGGGAGAGAGCTTACAAACTCCAATATTTTAATTATAAGCAAGACTATTTCTGAAAATTATTATTCTGGTTTAGGATGCTGCCTTAGCATCCTTTTTTTGTATCTAAATTAAGTTAATCTGTCCCATAACAGATGGAACTTCTTAGAAATGTTTCACATACATCTCCAGCACTTGTTGTTGTTATACTATTTTAGCTCCACGAAGACAAGTACTTTTATCCTAAATTCTTTTTTTTTTTTTATCCTAAATTCTTTAAACACATTTTAAGTGAGGTCATTCCCAGTTTAAAAAAAAAATGGTTATTAGCCAAGTTAAGCCCCCGTTAAGCGTTGCCACCACCCTTTATTTTTTGCCAAGACTGTGCTTAGTTGGATGCATTAAAATGAAATTCCTCACCCCCAGCTGTTTTCCTTAGCACTATGTAGTGTGGTTTTGGTATTTGTGGAGCACAGCAGAGGGCAGGGTCACAGGTGATGTAAATAATTCTGCATTTTCCTTCAAGTCCACATATAATACCTTTAAGAAATTACTACTCTGATAGTCTCAATGCTACAGGTTTTGGAGAAAGGCCTTTCAGAAAAATGTCTCATTTCTGGATCCTGTATTTTGTTGGAACACAACACATGTGCACACACACACATACACACACACACTATGGCTGGAGAGCTAATACAGTAGTTGACTTTTAATGAGAGTCTTGCATTATTCTAAGTACTGGACTCACTGGGTCATTAGTCCTCACGGCCTATGAGGTGGCAATAGTTATAATCTTCATTTCACAGATAAGGAAGCTGGCCAAGAAAAGTCAAGTAAATTACCCAAAGAGCATAGTACTTATGTAGTAAGTGGCTACGCCTGCTTCCAACCCCAGCAGTGTCTGGCTTTAGTGCCTGGCCCAGACATTTAACAGCTCTGTTCCCCAGGAAGAGAATGTGCCTCTGTGCACATGGCCCCTTGAGGGGAACCAGGAAGACCCACCACCCAAACACCTGTCTTCCATCCATTGTCACATTGCGGAAGATAGCACCATTCCATGTAAAATCCTCCAGGTCCAAAGCCAAAATCCGCTCACCCAGCCAGTCCGCTCACTAAAACACAGATGCTCTCAGGAGTAATAGTATCAAACCCTGGTCCTTCTGAACACACATTGGGTAAATTTCTCAGCGGAAATAGAATCCAGGCCCACCACCCCCTCCACCCCCGCTTGCATATTTTCTTTAGTTCTTCAAGTCAGCTTCCTCTTTCTTTTTAAGCTACAGGCATTGGGGCAGTAATCTGTCTGCCTTAAAAAAGACACTGAGGCTCCCTCCCTTGGACATGTGCTCTCCTCCGAGGGACCAGGGAGTCCCATCCCATCTCAACACGGACAGACACAGCAAAGCCCCTAAAGTTTCGGCTGGTATAGATGTGCTGGCTTTTCTCTGATTGGAGGTCCAAAGCGTGGTGTGTCCAAGAACCCTGTACCTCTTCTAATAATGAATTTAAACAGTCATTAACTGTCTGCTCTGATCCTCGAGAACCAGTGGAGAGGGAGGAATGGCCCAAGACAGAGTAGAAAAACAACAAATCCAGATCTCCGCATTTTCCCCAAAGCTGGGACCTGTACAAAGATGGGCACATGCACACATCCGTCCATCAGCCTAGAGGATGCTGCTGGTTGAGTCTTCCACAGGATTTCCTAATCATGAATTGCAAGATGAAACTAAGTCTCCCCCTAGAAAACCCAGGCGGACGTATCAACCTGCCCATTTCCTTCCAGCATCAGTATGACCACATGCTCCACGCTGCTTGCCCTGGGAATGATGCCGCTGTGCCTCTTTATCTATACCAAAATGTGGGTCGACTCTGGGACCATCATAATTCCCTTTGATAACATAGGTAAGTCATTCCTCTGCAAGCTTTCTGAATATTACCCTCCTGTTCTCTGTTAACCTCGGGCCAGGCCCAGACCCAGCTAGTGTCTACCTCTCAAACCAGCGGCCGTTTTTACCCAATCAGGATTTCGTTACAGGTCATGCCTACGACTGAATGAGGGTTGGCAGAATCCAAACCCCAAACTTTGACCCCAAGGGAGAACCTGGTTTTCCTCCACTGCAGGTACCAGAGGGAGGGCTGACTCAAGGCACGGCCGTCTGGACCTGAGGAAGCCAAAATTGCTGATGCACAAGAGGCTATGTCCTTCCCGTAACGCTCAGTACCATAGTTCACAGGAACATGAGTTTGCTCCCAGACACGCAGATAGAAGAAATATAACATAAATATATATACACACATTCCACTAATGATTTAAAATTAGGACACCTAGTGAGCAATCGTGGGTGTGGTGCTGGGAAACTACCCAACGAAACGTAATACAGGTAACACTCGACTGTGAGCCACATCTTGACTCAGAAGTTCGTTGCCTGGTGCAGTCTGTACGTGATGCCCCAGGAGTCAAATCTACCAGTCATGACTCTGTCTCCACTCATTTTGCTCCGAGATGTTCACCCCCACCCCAAAGGGGCTTTTTTTTTTCAGTTTCCGGTTCAACAGATAATGGTGAGAAATTAAGTGTTTGTGTAACATGGGGTCAAGGGTAAGACAAGACAGCTCCTGGCCTTCTCAAACCAGGCATTTCCCACACCGTTGTAGTCATAAAAGATGAGATATAGGTGAGATAGTTCTCTTGCAAACAGGTTGTAGGGTGACTCCACAGAATCCCCTGCTCTGCCTCATTCTCCTTAACTCTCAGTCTGCTCCCTTGGAAAGCACCTTCCTTCATGTTAAACAATGTAGACTTCCTGCATTGCAGGCCTCTCAAAGAACCTGTCTCTTGAGTGAGGACTTTTAATTCTATTATTACTTATTGTTTAACAAAATAATTTAAGCTTCAAAATATTCTCGTCGAGGGGCGCCTGAGTGGCTCAGTCGGTTAAGTGTCAGACTTCGGCTCTCGTGGTTCATGAGTTCAAGCCCCAAGTCAAGCTCTGTGCTGTCAGCTCAGTCTAGAGCCTGCTTCGGATTCTGTGTCACCCTCTGTCTGCCCCCTCCCCCTCTTGCACTCTGTCTCTCACTCTGTTTCTAAAATAAACATTAAAAGAAAATTCTCTTCGTGATATTCATTCCCTTCTGGAAAATACTTCATGGCTATATTGAATAATTCTAACTGTAGTGTGAATAACTTATAACACATCCTTTTTAAAAAATATATGTGTTTGTTTATTTATTTATTTTGAGACAGAGAGAGAGAAGCAAGCAGAGGAGGGCAGAGAGAAGGAGAGAGAATCCAAAGCAGGCCCCACAACACCAGTGAACAGTGTGACAAGGGGTTCAATCTCACAAACCCCAGAGATCATGAGCTGAGCTGAAATCAAGAGTTGGATACTTAAACGACTGAGCCACCCAGGTGCCCAGCACTTCCTTTAATGTGAATAAATTTTGAAAGGAACAGAAAATGAGACAGAGTAATTAGCACCTCTGTGGAGGTAACGGTCATCAGGAAAGAGGTCAGGGCAAAAAGAAAAGAGAAAAGGGCAAGATTTTTAAAACTGTTAAATGAGTTAGCAAAAACAAAGATACTGACTCTGCTTATTCACCATTTTACCCAGGCCTGTTTTCCAACCTAACCTTCTTGCTATTGGTTTTTCTAGTCCGTTAAGACAACAACCCAATCACTTCACAAGTTGTGCTCGTTACTTTTTAGACAAGGAAACTAAGGCCCAGGGTAAAGTTTAATTTGCCCCAAATGAGCACTGAACTGGAAATGCCCCCTGGTCTTCACATTCTCTCTGTGGTCAGCGCTGCCCAGCCCGAGTTCCACACAATGCCCACCCCACTGTGCAGGTGCAGCACCATAGCCGAGCCCTTCCCATAGGGGGTTGGGGTGGAAGAGGGCGTCTCCCCAGCCTGTGCCACCGAGAACACGGAGACCAGTGGCTGCGGGGTGCTGTCCCTGCTCCCCTCTGCTGTCTGTTTAAAAGTGCCCAACGCTATGAACCATACACCTGCTTCATCACCTAATTCCCACGGCAGCTGCGTGAGCTACTTATAATTCTACCTGCTTCACAAAGGGGGACACCAGGGCACAGAGAGGCTGTACAGTTTGCAGCCTTCCCACAGTTGGTCAGGTTCAGACCCCAGTCCCTCTGGCTCCAGTCCATGACTGTCCTCCTCTTGCTTTTATCCGTCTTTCTTTCCTCCCAGACCTGCTCTGGGAACTCAAAACAAAAAGGCCACATTACAGTTCCAGTGGCCCAACTGCTTTCCCATCGAACTGGACGGGCGTTAGACACGTGCTGCGCGGGCACACGAGGAAGGGGGAGAAGGAGAGAGAAACTTTACCCCACGGGGAGTCAAGAATCACACCAACCCACCTTTCTGGGTGGGAACCACACACTGAATTTGAGGAAGGGCAAAGAGTGTCTTTAATGGCCAACTTCTGGTCCCAGAAAAACTGTCTCTGGCCTCACCCGGTTGGCAGAAGAAACACAATTTGGGCAGGTGGTCCGTGTGTTCATCCTGTAGCCTTGGGCCTCCCCAGAGAGGTAAAGACTCTCAGCAGGAGGGGCCCCAGCCTGGTGGGGCAGCGGGGGAAGGGAGCCCCTTTCACAGAAGGGACACATTAAAAATATACTATACCCTAACCACACTGGCATCCCAAGCACAGTATCTGCACCTGGATGTAAGCTACCAGAATACAATCAATTCGGATCAAGACGGTTTCAACTGGAGGCCTACAAACTTGCCACAATTTAAGTAGTCTGGACACCCCAGGGAAGAAGTCTCCTCCCAAAGTAGCAGGATGTAAGGATACCCAAAGGAGGTTTTTCTGGAAGCTCTTACCAGTATGACCATCAACCACTCTTTTCCATATCCTGTGTTCCACCATTTTCTCCTACCATCTTTTTTTTTCCTGTTTTAGGTTTTCCCGGCCATTACTTAATCCCTTTGAGTAATTTCTGGGACAAAGTAACTGCTGACCTTTATACTGCCAGGAGGACCAGAAGGCTACAAAGAAATTATGTTTTCATCACTGTTGTGTTCATTTTAAATTCATGTTTGCAGCCCTGGGATCTAGAATCCATTTTCCGGTCCTCATCGAATCTCCTCCAATGCAGAGCAACGACCACCCTCGAAACTTCATGATTCGATTGCACTTTCCCCTCCTGCTTTAAAAGGATATTTGACAAAGAAACAGCCCGTGAGAAGTTGAGGTTGTTGGCACACAACTATGTAAAAGCAGTGATTGGACAAAAATAGTTAAATAACATGGGGTAACAAACCATCATGTGATGGGAACAGCAGTAAATTTAACACGAGGAAATTGAAGCATGGCTCTTTTATCTGGCTGGGTGAGCACGTTCCTGCAAAGAATTATAATTGCTTGAGAGGTCGCCAAATATATTATCTCACAGAAAATTTAAAGCATGCTTTTTTCAACCTCCTCTCTCACCTCTCTGCTGTAGATTTGAAGACCTGAACTCAGTCTTAACCAGAAGTCATCAGCCCACAGAATGCCTGGAGAATTCTGAACTTTTTGTTTGGTTTCCACTGCCGTGATGTAACAGGCAGACATAAAATACCCATGTACACCCCAAGAACATAAACACACACACAAAGTTTAGAAAGGTATTTTTCCCAGGATATCAAGAGCCAGAGACCAAAGAAGCCAAGATTTTGACAAACTGAAAGTAAAAGATTGGCAGTGTAAAGAACCCTAAGAGGGATTTGTACCATCCATGTTAGCAATGCTTCACCAGGAAGATTAAATCTTTTGCCGGGGTGGATCAAGGAGAGTTTTATTACTGTTTTGCTTGAGTCTGTTTTGTGGATTCATAAGGGGACTGATATACTACCTAAGCCTTTTGCAGGCTGCTTACTGTTTTGTCTTCCTTTTTCCTGGGCTACGTATTTTGTTGATCAAATTGCTCTCCTGTCATTTTCAGGTACGTCTTTGGTCGCTCTTGTTGTTCCCGTTTCCATTGGAATATTTGTTAACCACAAATGGCCCCACAAAGCCAAGATCATTCTTAAGGTAAGTGCCCCATGCCATAGGTTGCAAATGCTCCACAGTGTGAGTTTCAATAATTGATCTTTCCAGCGACGAAACCGGTTTTTTCAGTATATCATAAACCTCCATCTAGCGAGACTTCAAGTTGTTAGACATTGCAGTGCACTCTTCCAGAGTGCCCTTCCTGGTCCCACCTACAGGGCAGGATTCTATCCAACTCAAATGCCACCTCTTGCTTTTACTCTACCCTCTATTCCCAGGGCACCTTGCTCTGATCTCTGTTCTGTGGGTTTGTATTATAAAATGTATCTATACAGCTGTTTTCAAAAATAGATCAGATGTTTCTTATCTCTGAATCCACACGGCCAGTTCAGCATCTGGCAATTGGTAGATATTAGTACCCATTAGTAATTAGTAACCATTCATTAGTAACCATTCATTCCCCTTCAGGAACTATATTAGAGCTAGTTGGTATGGATATGGATAAAGTGGTATAGATATAGACACAGATGATATAAATACAGAAATAAATGCAGATAAAGATATACATATATATAGATGGAGACATATATATATCCTACTGATTGGAAGACAAAATAAGCTAGTTGGTGTTCTTTATTTTTCTGGACAAAAAAAAAGTTATAATCTCCAAATTTTCTTGCTGTGAAAATAAGAAAACAGTAACAACAGTGGCTTTTGTTTATATATGATTTTTTAACTTTTGTAGAGTGTTATATCCCTTTTCTCATTATCATCATCACAAAAGGCATCTTGGGCAAGACTTGATCCTCAAGTACACATGAGGAAAGCAAGACTAAGAGACGTTGTAAGACTTACCAAAGGAAGGAGAGCAGGAAGAGTTCAATCTGGAAGCCGGGTGTTCCAATTCTTCCTGAGTGGGTTTTGTTCTCGATCACAGCTGTCGGGTCTGCTTGTGTCTTCCTTCCAGATCGGGTCCATCACAGGTGCAATCCTTATCGTGCTCATAGCTGTCGTTGGAGGAATTCTATACCAGAGCGCCTGGACCATCGCTCCCAAACTGTGGATCATAGGGATGTTATTTCCTTTGGCTGGTTACTCCCTAGGGTTTTTACTGGCTAGAATAGCTGGTCAGTCCTGGCACAGGTATGGTGTTTTGATCAATCAGACTGGGTATCTGCTTCTGTAATGGCTGTTGTATTCATTTGCTAGGACTGCTATAGAGAAGTACCCCAGCCAGAGTGGCTTAAACAGAAATTTAAGGTCTTACAGTTTTGAGGTTAGAAGTCCAAGAAGCAACGTGTCAGCAAGATGCTTCCTTTGGAGGGATGTGAGGGGGAATCTGTCCCAGGCCTCTCTCCTTGGCTTGAAGATGGCTGTCTTCACACTGTCTTTCTTCTAGAAGTGTCTCTGTGCCCAAACTTCCCCTTCCTATAAGGACACCAGTCATACTGGATTAGGGCTCACCCTAATCATGTTATCTTAACCAAGTATATCTGCAGTGACCCAATTTCCAACTCCGGTCACATTCTGAGGTCCTGGGGGTCAAGACTGCAGCATATGCATTTGGGAAGACACAATTCAACCATAACAGCTGTAAATACTGATAAGACATTCAAAATCTTTCACCTGTAATAACATTCACCCAATCATTCTAAATAGACTCAGGTCCCCCAGAAATAAAATACTGACCGACTCTTTTGCTCAGATTCTTGGGGACCATTCCCCACACAATGCAGACTGAGTCCTTCCATTGTCTCACGTCCTTATTCTCCAGGCAGAATAACTTCAACAAAAGCACTTAGGGTGGCCTGGTGACAAGGGGCCCTCTGTCCAGCAACAGGCGGAGCTCCTCAATGACCCAAGGTGCAAACATCAGAGCTGGGTTTAGCATGGACAAGTCTAGTACCGAGTAAAAACTTTTCCTCCCCTGCCAGACCATCTGAGCCAATAGGCAGAAAGAAAAGCTGGTGTCGCAGCTGCAGCATGCCAGACATTGAGAAAGAGACGAACAGGGCTGGGCAGTGGGGGGTGTTACACGTCATCAGGCTGATCTGGGCTTGCACTCTGACCCACCACCAACTGACCTTGGGAACCCCAGGGCAGGCATTCACTCTTCCTCTGACTTTTCTCGTCTGGAGAACGGAGCAGTACCACCTTCCCGGCAGACTTTTATCCAGCTTTCATCAGAAAAACAAAGCCAATTTAACAATGAAGCAACTATAACAAATACTCTATCTTGAGTGTCTTCTCAGCCCCTACTCTGTGCTCTGCACTGGTACCAAGGGCATAATTGGAAAGAATGAAAGGAGCCCCCTTTGAATTCATGGAACACTAATATAAATGATCCTACTCTTTTCATATGTATATTTTTATTTACATATATATCTACTTTAAGTGAATATATATTAAGCAATGTTACACTGTATGTTAACTAAAATTTAAATTAAAAAATATGTTCACCTAAAAAATAAATAAAAGATAAATGTATATATTTATTCAACATGTAATTTTATTTGTACTAAATAAATATATTATTTGTTAATAAATATTATTATGTAACAATATAAATAAATATTATCTTTATATATAAGGTTATATACATACATATACACATATATACATATATATGTGTACATACATATTATATATATATATATATATCATACACACATACACATATAGATATATTCCACTGCTCAATGGGCAAAATAAGCTAGTCAGTATTCTGTGTTTCTCTGGACGAAATGATGTCAAAAACTCTAAATTTTCTTTAACGTGGAAAGGAGAAAACAGCAACAGCGGTTTTTGTTTGCATATGCTTTTTTAACTTTTGTGATGTTTTATATCGCTTTTCTTACGATCATAACAATCATAAAAGGTGACTAAGCCAAGATTGTGTCTATGTATATATAGAGAGAATATTTGTGCATACTGTATATAATCATATATATTAAGAAGTTATCTATCCATGTAGTATAAGTAAAAGAATATGTTGAATAAATATATACCTTAAAAGCAGATAGCAAGCTACATACACATACACATATAAGCACTTGTTCTCATTGTATCTGCTTTCAGTGCCATGCAATAACAAAGCACAAAATAATGACCATAAGAGCATAAATCCTCTCAACGCGTCTTGCAGGTGCCGAACAGTTGCTTTGGAAACGGGGATGCAGAACACTCAGCTGTGCTCCACTATCGTGCAGCTCTCCTTCACCCAGGAGGAGCTCAACGTCGTGTTCACTTTCCCGCTCATCTACAGCATTTTCCAGCTCACCTTTGCGGGAATCTTCCTAGGCAGTAAGGAATAATGCTGATCACATGGCCCCGGTGATACTCCCCTTTGAGAGACCCTCGAGTGGATAATGTGGCATTGTGTTCGATCACTTTTTTTTTTTTTTTTTTTTTTTTTTGGCGGTGAATCGTAGTTAAATTAAGTACCTTTTCGTGGGTGGAGAAATAAAGGGGTGGGAAAAGTCATCTCTACTATTACCACGAATTCCCAACAGCTAATGAAAAGGTGGCAATTTTATCAGAAGATTTTTGTAAAGATTACTGTTAAGTGAAAAGTAAGAGAGTTTCATTCATCTCCACGAACTTTTCTTTTTCTCCAGTAATTAGGGAGGCATATTAACCTGTTAGGACCATTTTATTTTGTGTCTTTCTATATGCTTCTAAGAACCCCGAACTGGCTGTTTTTTCCAAATCATCATCTTCATATGCTTTGTAAATATAGGATATTTTTCACAAAAGTGGTATTCAAGAGATATTTATCAGGCTAAGTTATATTAGAAGACAGATACATGAGCATGTGCACGTGTACATGTATTATGTAACATCCATATAATTAGAAGAGTTAAGGCAAACATGTTCTTTATTTTAGGGACTAGGGATAGCTAATCTGATTTTTTAGAAGTTTATTTATTTGTTTGTTTATTTATTTATTTTGAGAGAGAGAGATACAGACAGAGAGAGAACGAGCTGGGGAGGGACAGATTGAGAGAGGACAGAGGATCTGAAGCGGGTTCTGTGCTGACAGCACAAAGACTGATGTGGGGCTCAAACACAAACTGTGAGATCATGACCTGAACTGAAGTCAGACGCTCAACTGACTGAGCCACCCAGGTGCCCCTAATCTGATGTTTAATTTTACTCTGCTGTGGCATACACTTCTGATCCTTGGCCCCTGCCACCTGCTGGCCTTCACCTAGGTGAAGCTTTCCTTACATTTGTTCTACAAGGATTCATGATGTCTAGCCTCTATTTTTAAATTTTATCTTCTCTTTAAAACGAGACTGATATTTTATGCTTCGTAGCAATTTAAGGGAGGTTATATAGTGAAGGTGAATGACAGAAATAATGGGAATGTTATGTTATAGACTGCCTGGCTGTCCAGTGTTGTTTGGGTTTGGTTTAATTTTTCACTTGGCTCTCAAGTTCTCAAGCTCTCATATTCAACTTGCCTATGGGTACTAATCGTTCTCTGTATTACTGTCTTGAATGTTATCCTCAAAGCAGAGTTTTCCTTCTAGTATAAAAGACTCCCTGGATCCATTTGAAACTTTCCACTGATTTATCACTGACACAGGAGACAGGAGTCCATGGCCTAATTACTCTGTTGTCTTGTATGATAAAGACATATAGCCAATTTGGGTACCTTGAGGTTTTTCCACATAATTAGCTAGTGATGTCTACTAGAAAGCCAGAGAAAGCAGACTGGATGATGGAACAATTAAGTGAATTTACTAGTTGGATAACTAACTCAAAAGGGATTAGTAGATAAGTGGAAGGAATGATGGGAAGGCAGGTACTGGTATTGGTCTTATACTTTCCCACATTTTTATAAGTCAGAATAAAGATGAGGAAGCCATATTTGTTGATACATACAATGCCTGGAAACATATTTTGGTGAAAGAATTTTTTGGAACAAAGAAAGTAAGGAAAGAAGGGAATGAGGGAGGAAGAGAAGGAGAAAGAAAGGAAGGACAGAAAGAAGGAAAGAGGAAGGAAGGAAGGAAGGAAGGAAGGAAGGAAGGAAGGAAGGAAGGAAAGGGAAGGGAAGGGAAGGGAAGGGAAGGGAAGGGAAGGGAAGGGAAGGGAAGAAGAAAGAAGAAAGAGAATAAACAATTTGGTTAAATAGAATTAGTGGTGTACGTGTGTTGAAGGGGTCCTGGCTGAAAACAGTTTGTAATAAAACTGTTGGGCTATTTTAATTAACCAAAAGCTCAATTCAATAGATTCAATAGCTCAGTGGCTTCAAAATTAATGTATTATAGAAGTGCAGGGATCAACAAGGAGACATGGATCTTGACATACTAAGACCTTTGAAGCACTCCTGAGCACTGACTATTCTCCCAGGGCCATACTAGGTACCTTACTATTTTATTTCACTTAATGTTCACAACTGCATTATGAGATAGACATTATTATGTATGTATTAAGTGTGAAGTTCCAATGATATAATACTTTTTCTTCCTCTGTTGACTTTGTAACCAATGAGAAGTAGAAGAAAAAAAATCATATATTTAGATAACAAAATAGCACTCATTCAGATAAAACTTAATTAGAAAATATGGCTCGAAAACCAACGGGGCCTATGAAGACCACCCCTCTCCCCTGCCCCATACATGGGCCCATAGCGCTTGCCTACACACATACACTGCTCTGCTCCCCTTGCCGGGCAGTGTGCCCAGGTCAGCTGGCCTCAAAACTACGCTGATAGATGCACTACCACCAGAGACCAGCAGCTTCCCAGAAGAGAGGAAGGCTGATCCCAGCTCAGCCAAGGCTCCCGCTTCGGGGGAAGAAAGGAGTCAAGTCAGGGAGAGATGGAGTGTGATTCCAGCACAAGTCCTCCCACACAGAGCATTAGACCTAGGTGTTGGACCCTGCACCATAGCATGGACCCTATTTACTGAGGACTGTAATAAGTAGGAGGTGGTGGGCACAGAATACGTGCCTGCTGTCATTCTTGACGAGCACCCACCGCAGGGCTGATGCCTGCAGAAGCCATGTGAGCAAGTGCTCCCTATGGCTGTGCTCCAGGTCTTCCAGAAGTACCATGACTGGTGTGCAACCTAAGAATGGCTTCTGCTCTCTCTAAGCAGCCCTCAGCCTACAGGAAGTGCAAGCTGATATCTGAGCCATAGATTATGATCACTGCCCAAAGAAAGTTTGCAGCTAATTGATACGAACCTTGATTAACCTCCTGTGTCTTGCCTTCTAGTTTATGTGGCATACAAGAAATGTCATGGAAAGAACGACATGGAATTTCCAGAGAGCAAAGACATTGAAACAGTCTCTGGGTCATCGTTCTCAAAGGTGAACGGAGGATTTCAGCCAGATAACAAGTAGACACCAAGTTGACAAAAAAGAAGAATTCTAAAGTACACGTTCTGCGATAACAGTATCTGTTTGTTTTTGTTGGGATACTTGGCAGGAAAGGGTTAAGGTGAAAATTTAAATTCCAATTGAATCCATATATTGGTTTTGGTACCAAGTGACTGGTGGCCCAAATCCTTAATGTGACAAATATTTATATGTATATATGTACTGTCTTTGAAATATGCCCGAGAAATGTCCTCAGACCACAGACTATACCTGACACTGGTAACACTGAGAACCTCATAACTCCTAAACCGGATTCTTACTCAGAATCTCAAAACGCAGAGATGAGCACCTGACTTTATGTATCTTAAGATAGATGCAACGAATTATTATTATTATAAAGTGATCAAGATTTTCTTCAGTATTTATGATTGTAAGAAGATTGAAATGAACATCTTCCACTGACATGTTAATTATTATTTTGAAAATGTTGCAACCTATTTATTTATATAACTTTATCATGTAACATGGACAAGTAGCTGACTTCCTGCATTAAAAAAAAAAAAAATTAGCCTTCTCCAGTGACAGTCCAAGGGCAAAAATAAGAGAAAAGAGTTACTAAACAGAAATCAATCGTCAAATTAGGAGTCCATAATGCATCAGCGATGTCATACATTGGTTGCTCTGCCTCAGGAGTCCAACACTGCCACTAGATTTCTTTTTTTTAGGAAAAACAATTCTTTCCAATGGCTTGAATTTGGCAAAGAGCTCTTCAAGCCCTGGAGAGGGGCTTCCTCAAGGTCTGCCTGCAGGGGGCAGGTCGACGTTGGCTAATGTGACAGCTATGGAGCGGGCAGGTTGCAGAAGCATTGGGAAAAAAACACCACTACTCCAGTTGGTGATTTTAGTTCAATGGGAGATCATGGCGAACGCAAGGAAAAGCACAAATAATAAAGACCCACTTGAAATGCAGGACATGAGTCAGTTAGATGTGCACAAGTGAGTATCGATAAAAAGAAACATGAATGAGGAAGAAGACGACATGCCCAGGGCCCAGAAGTAGGAAGGGCGCTGCCAGATGGGTTCTCTGGGTGCTGTACGTAAGTGTCACAAGAGGAAGCAGGGAGGATTTGATCAATGGCACCAGGGGTTTAATGTCAAGGGGGAAACAACTGGCCACGTGTTGGATCTGATTTAATTTCTTTTCCTTCATTCTGCGGCAACATGGGGGCACATTCTTAATTCAGTTCATGGTGGTTTTGTTCCATTTCCCATTTGGAAATTCTCCCTGCCTCATAGATTTCCTTTCAAATGTTTTGGCTCCAAACGGCCTTTGGCATTTGGGTGAAGCAAGTTCAGATCCCGCTGTTGTTCTTCAGCATCACAAGAACATGAACGTCAACCCTTAGCTTCTGATAGGGAGTGAGGGAGTCTGCTTTGAACACCGTAATATGTATGCCTTTTTAGATGAGGTTCACATTTACGATTGGATAAGGTTCCTATATTTTTTTTCATCATTAGATTTATTAAAAGGGACTACAGCTTTTTATTAGAGGCCAGTAGGGGAGAGGTGGTTTAGATTTTCTATCAAGGAGTGTCAAAGAATATGCTTCTGATGGCGCAGAAGGAAAACTTTGAGTCTGTCTGTTCAGTGCCTCCTACGCTTTCCTCATCAAACAGAAAACAGGCAGGTGTGCTAAGGCCACTGTGAATTCATATCAGCATTTCAGCATGGCCAGACAAGGGTCCGGAAGCCAGCAGCTGCAGCAGGCAGGATTTTCCTCCCTGCAGATCCAAATATGTGAGACAAAACTTGGCTTTCTTACATGGTGTGGTATTGTGTGAGTTGTGCTAGAGGGAAGAAAAATAGCTGAGCTTTGTAAAATGACAGCTCTCTATTTTTAAATGAGCTTGAAAAGCCTATTAAATTATGTATTTTATTGCCTCTGTGAGTATCATATTAAATGAATATTTTATTTTAAAGGCTTGAATAAATGCAAATAATTTTTGTAATGTTTGGTCTAGTTGAGTCCTTGTGACAAGTGTCAAGATTTCCTCACTGTTCAGTTGGAGAGATCTAAATAAGGTGGAGTTTCTCTACTATGAAATTGTTCTCTGAAAAGTCCCTGAAAGAAACTCTTAATTGAATCCTCCAGTAATTAGGTCTCCCACTGATATAGACTGAGGTTTGTCCCCAAGCAAATAATACAGGGGGAAACATTAATCAAAGACTTAAAAACAGTGTGACAATTATAGCTGTTTTAAAATAATAATAAAAGTATGACACGTACTTATAAATAAAACCACCATCACTTTTTATGAAAAATATAGAGTAATATATATATTCTCTATGAATATATATATGTACATTCATATATATTTGGAGAGACATGGAGAGACTCCAGTGATGGCCTTAGTGCACTAAAATCTTTCACCAACAGTACTGAAGAAATTCCATATATGAGCCTCATCTGACGCCTCAAAGACATCACCCTGTTGTCCCTCCAGGAACACTTATTACTCTCCTCCAGCAGGAAACAATTTATCTTTCTTGGAATTTTTGACAGCCCATTGCTTGTCAAGCATTCCCTTCTTCAAAAACCACATTCATTTAGAACAAGAGTCTTCATATTCTGGTACGAGTACTCCTGGGAGTTCAGGAAATTGTCCCTGGGAGTTCAGGAAATTGTCCAAGGAATGTGAAGGCATGGATAGGGAATCCGTTTCCATTTCTCCATTTTCCATATGTGTGCTTTCCCAAAACTTCCATGCTTGGGATGCCTCAGTGCTCCACTGGCCCTGGGTTCTGCGTCTCCTGGCAGGGCTCTCCCCCTTGAACAGGAAATCCCTAATCTACCTGTGGTGGACAGACCTGGGGGAAAGACTTTCCAACACCAGCTGAAGGAACAATTCAGAATATTAGTGTCTGTGAAAGGCTTCTTATCTTTTTAATGGATTACGTATTTATTTAAGAATCTAGAAGCGACATTTTTTCCCTGTGTTGGAATATTTCAAATATAGAAACACTATAGGGTGGGAGCGGAGACAAATTTCCGTGAACATGCTAGCACTTCCATCCTCCATTTTTTACCCCAAAAAGCATCACTCTGGAGGGTGATCCAAACCCATACTTATGCATTTGTCAGAACTGAAAAATGAGGGGCACCTGGTGGCTCAGTCGGTTGAGCATCCGCCTCTTGATTTTGGCTCAGGTCATGATCTCAGGTCATGAGATTGAGCCCCCCATTGGGCTCTGCACTGACAGTGCTAGAGCCTGCTTGGGACTCTCTTTCTGTGTCTCTCTGTGTCACTCCCCGACTCTCACACACACCCTCTCTCTAAATAAATAAATAAACATCTTTAAAAAAGAAAAATGAAGTCAGGTGTTTTTTCCTTCTGACAGAAAGTCTGATTTGGCAGATTGGCATGTGAAGGGCCCCTGCTTTGCTAATTATGAAATACGAAGGGCATTTTTCATAAATTAGATGAGCTAACTCTGCAGCTCCAAGGTTTTCAAAAGTATAGTTAAAACATATGACAAGATAAAAAGCATATTTTAAAAATCATTGATCTATAATATCAAGGGACTCTTACAACCCAGTAATAAGAAGGAAAGTAAGTCAATTTTTTTAATGAACAAACGAATTTGAACAAATGAGCAAAGAATGGCAATGAAGCAAATAAGCACGTGGCAATGGCCAATGAACACATGAGAAGATGTTCAACATCATTAATAGTTGGATAAATGAAAAGCACAATGAAGTGCTACTGCTTGCCCAATAAAATAGCTAAAATGAAGGATGCCTGGGTGGCCCAGTCAGTTAAGCGTCCGACTGCAGCTTAACTGACTGCAGTCCGATCAGGTCATGATCTCATGGTTCGTGGGTTCGAGCCCCACATTGGGTTCTGTGCTGACAGCTCAGGGCCTGGAGCCTGCTTCAGATTCTGTCTCTCTCTCTCTCTCTCTCTCAATCTCTCTCTCTCTCAAAAATAAACATTTAAAAAGTGTTAAATAAAAACAAAAGTCTGGTCAGTGTTATAAAGATGGTAGGGGAAGCTAAGGAATGATTGTCCTTTCTGCAGGTAAAATACACACAAACACAAACACAAACATATGTATTAACTATAAGCATTCCTAACTTACCCACCTGGTGATTAATATAATGGGAGATGCCTTGGGTAAAAGGTCCCCATGCAAACATCTGAGGAACCGGTACAGTGGACAAGAGGAGGCTAATAGTTGTAGAGCACTGAAAAGATCAAAGTTTCATCATGTTAAGTTTTGCTCAGGACACAAGGTGGCAAGTTCCATAAAGGCAACGACTATAACATTCAATTTTCCATATCTCTTACCACAAAAGCAGCTCAAGACATACTTATGAAATTGAATACACTGGCCCTGAATCAGATTATGAAAAATATTGCTTATTTTTCAGCCAAAAGAATCTTCCCCATAAACTTAATCTGAAAGTAATAAACAGAAGTTGCAGATATAGGGAATAGGAAAATTTTTTTAATTATTTCCAAGTAGTTACTCCCAAGCTATGAGTTGTAATATTTCACTGTGTACCCAGCATGATTATAATTTTTATTAATTCTCCCCAGCTTGTGCAAATTTTTAAGGGATAATTACACTATTTGCTGTAACAAAAACAAAATCCTACCGTATAGCATCAGGTGGGGTTGGAAGGATAGAAAACAAAAATTAAAATTACATAATTCTTGTGTGCATAGTAGTTTTGAAAGCTTCAGATACAGATTTATTAGATTGGGTTTCCAGCTGCACATGGAGTCATGATTCAGACTATTCTTTGACTATTGAATAAATACACATTAGGCACTACTTTAAGCACTCATTATTAACTCCAAGCAGAATAAACCCATTAAGAGTGAGTCTATCTGGTTTATCAAGTGTATCTAGACTAGATTCTTAGGAATGTGTCTAAGTGTTACATTTATTCATTAGACCTCACTAGAATCCCAAAGTCATGTATTCATTATGTCAGGGAGTTTTTAATGTTCTGTGTCAAATGATGTTCTCCAAAATGCTGAAGTGATAAAATACGATTAACTTTATAACCCAGGTGTTAATTCTCATGACATAAAAAGGGCCATGAATGACTCACCAGTATTATAAAGAGCTTTGCTACCTTTGGTCTCTAAATGCCCCATACCTTGTCTTCCCAAACGTCTAGCCCCCACGTCAACATTGACACTAAAAACTTGGTCTCTTTCTTCTTCACCTGGAGATTCTCCTGTTGAACCTGAGAAATTTTCCTCAAACCAAACACTGATGCCTTCCACAGGCCACGGGGCAAAGTCCACTGCTGGAAGCTGCTCTTAAATCCAGGTTCCCTCTGGGAGAATCCTCCATCTATGTAGAGCCTGAGGAGGTGAAAACAAAAGCACTTGTCCACCATGAACCAGCATCTCTAAAGGAATCCTTTTATCTTACATAACACACACCACATTAACTAAGATGGTGAAAATTATTTAATTTTCAGACTTGGTTATCTCCTTATTACTCTGTACTCTCACAGTGTTTTATGATCTGCTCTATCACGTGGCACTTCCCAAAGACTTGCTTGATTAGTGTTCTCTCTCCTTCTCCAAGCCTCATGAAGAGTTAGGGCTTGATGAATATTCATTGAGTAATGGATACTTTAAAGTATCATAGACCTTTTTTAAAAATTCAAAGTATTTTTATTCCTTTTTCATACCACCTGGCCAAAGATTTCTTATTTCTGTGTTTCAAAAACCATTAGTCCTACAGCATATTATTTCATAATTCACAAACTATACACTGGCTTCACACATAAGAATCTGCAGCCCACTTACAGTTATACCTTCTCGCTCATCCCCAGTGTTTCCTGGCTAAGCAAACAAGCATTTATCTACAGCTGGTATCTCTTACTTAACTGAATTACAAAATCCTTGGAAAGACCTACAAGTAATGACAGTAGTTACCAAAGGGCAAACTGTATGATTATGCACTTCATGTGTCTAATTAGTACAAATGGGATCCTGATATTTATGGGGAAGATGTCTTCCACAAGAAACAACACTACCTTTGCAAAAGCAAGTTACATATTTGCAAAGGCGAGATCTTTTATTACAACTTTCGTACGTGTTGTCATCTCCCGAAGCTCACTTCCCGTTGTTAATTACATTCTCTTCTGACAATTCAGAAAAGGCCATGTCTGGTAGTTAAAATCTGGTCAGCAGCTTCATTTCCAAGGTAATATGCCTTATGTACCTACTCCCTGCCCCACCTCTTCTGCAACTCCCTTTTTCAAGGACTTGAGCATTTTATGGACTTGTAAAGAAATTGTATTATATCTAATGACGATGATGTACATCAGTCATAATCCTAAAGTTCTGCTCATTCCTCACTCCACCTTATCTCCTTTTTATGACTCTATTTTACTGTCATTGGGATTACTGAATCGTAAACCTAAAGGGGAAAAAATGTTCCATTTAAAAATATCTTTTATACTATGGGGGTTACGCCCATATTTTGAATCCTCATAACATATTGCATATCGGTTCTTTAAAATGTCTGTGTTGTATCACATGAAACTAGAATATTCAACTTCCCGTGATTTCCCCCTATCTATACATAACCTCCATGAAGTCAGGGACATTCATACTCAATGCTACGTAACCTTAACACCTAAAGTTGTGCCTGGCTCATAATAGGTACCCAATGATGTTGTTAAATAAAAGTCTATGAAAATCTATTGTTGAAAATACTGACCTTGAAACTTTTTGCTTTTCCCATTTCCTCCAATTACCCTGCTCCTTATGAGTCTTCTCTTCACCTTTTGGTGGCACCCCGTACCAGCTGTGGCCATCTCCATATGTGTTTCTCAGCCCTATGATCATCAACTACAGTAAATAAGTAATATGTCTCATTAAGTTAAATGCAACAACTTTAACTTTACCCTGTTAGCTATTCTAATGCCTACATTTCCAACCTTGAGCTCTAATTTGAGCTCTAGTCCTGTATCTCTAATTGCATGGAGGGAATGACCACTGTAAAATGATGTCTGTGCTCTTCCTACCAAAGTTGACCCATGTACCTAATCCCATTCTTTCTATCAATGGCATTCTCCAAGCCAGTCCAGCTTGAAAATCTACCTTTCCTTTATCCCCTATAGCCAACTAATTACAATGACCAACTCCATATTAATTCAACTAGCATCCTAAACCCAGCCCCTCCTCTTCAGTTCCACCACCATACTCCAACTCTGCCCTCATTTTCTCATATCCAGACAACTACATTAGCCTCTTGGTTTTCCTTCCTCCAGCTTCTCTTCCCTTCAAAATCCTGTACACCCAACATTTGACAGCATGTCCACAAATATTAGGAGCCAAGCATTATTTGTTCAATGAATGAACGGATGGATGGGTAATGGATAAGTGCTCTATCATAACATGTGCCTTAGATATTTGGTTCGTAACAGTCACCCCTGTCTTAATACGTTTCAACTCAGGCTTCAAATCTGTCCATAATCTGACTCTAACTTTTGTCTACTATGTCCCAACTTCCTCACTGTCCCCGGTAGCTTACCCTAAGCACACCAGAATCAAGCTTCTCTAGCTCTGAAATCACCCCTCCCTCTTTTCACACATGCAAAGTTTGCCCTATTACCTCCTGAATAGATGTCTAGAATGACTTGTGTCCCCCATTAGCCATCCATCTTCTCTGAATTCCTATAACATTCCCTACACAATAGTAATAAATTTGGGCATTCTAATGTGCATTGTCACTGCACTATTTCTTGCACATATGTCTTTTTCCCTCAGCTAGATTTACATAATCCTGGACACTATGTCTTAAGGTCTTTTTGCTTGACTGACTACAGTGATTTAAAGGACTAGGTATTTCTTTAACTCTCTACATACTTCATTTTGCCCTTATATGCTTCCTATGAAGAATAAAAAGGAAACAAATTTTAAAGCAGAACAAAACCTACACATAACAGGCTCCTGAAAAGAGAGAGCACTGTATGTTCTACACCAATTGATTAACATGAAGCATAAAACCCAAGAGAAGCTTTATAAGTAGAGCTTCCTAAATGCTTATACTGATAGCCAGGAAATAGAGTGGAAAAGTAAGAAAAATCAAAATTAGAAACAGAATACCTTCCCTTTCTGCTATTACTTCCTGAAAACCCAAAACTGACTCACTATTTATGAGTAATCAGTTATATATATATATATATATATATATATATATATATATATATATATATAAACTTATTCCTGTTCTTGTATAATACATATGTAGAGAAGTTTATTTAATTTGATGGTTTTCTATGTACTTAAGAACAAAAAAATCTGTGCAACCTGTTTCTTAAAAGCATCCAGTAATAGTAATGTCCAAACAAAGACAACAAACACAGATAGAAATCAATTATCAAAGAAAGCACCATATAATTTTATTAAGGATGCTTGTTCCTACAACTCAAAAGTTGAAAATGCTCTTATCAGATAAGTTTCAAAGATAAGAAGAACGACTGAAGAATGAGTTTATTTTTTGACCCTCCAAAGTCTAGCGGCCATTTAGTAAAGCATTAAAAATAATAAAGGAAATAACTCACATTTTTTTGGCCTCAGGAAATACTCTGTTGTTTGTGGAAGTAATTCCCAATCTTTATCCCCTGTTTTTTCAGATTTATTTCAGCTTTCATTGGGCTTTGGTGCTCAATCATAAAATAAGAATTTTTGAGGAAGGATCCCAACAAAAATACTAATATGTGAGCAGAGCCACCCCCAGGCCATCCTGTGAGATGAATTGTATATCTTCTCCTTCCTGGGCATTCTGCTGCCCTCTTCCTGCCAGATGCTCGCTGTGGGTCATTACAAATTTCTACTCTTGGCTTCCACCACTTTCCCAGGGGAAAACTTATTCTCCAGAAAGGTCAATCCACTCAAAATTTCATAATGACTCCTCATAGGTACTTGACTCCCCACTTCAATATGAACCATTTCTGTCCTCCAATGTCTTCCTCTGGCCTCACTACTTATGCAGATTTCACCCTTCCTTCAGGGTCGCACTCAAGCCCCACCTCTTCTGTGGAGTCCCCACCCTCATCATATTAGAGTCTGCAGAAATGCTGCAGAGCTGTAGCATTCATGGAAATGCTGTCTTCTCTCCTCAAGAAGTGCCTACCTATTCCTTTATGTCTCTCCTCCACTTTCCTCCTCCTGTTAACTCTTCATGTCTTGTTGAGAGCCTTTCATTTTGGTTATAATTTGTGCTTAGACATTTCTCGTGCCTCTGACGACACAACAAGCTTCTTAAGAGGAAGGCTATATTATATGACTCAACCATAATTTGTGCTTAGACATTTCTCGTGCCCCTGACGACACAACAAGCTTCTTAAGAGGAAGGCTATATTATATGACTCAACCACCAGTATGAGCAGTATCATACATATGCCAAGAAATAGTGGGCCACTCTGTAGACATCTGTTTAATAAAGGCAAAGTAGTGGTCTAGAGTTCAAAGATCTGGAATCAAATTATGACTTTGTTACTTACCAGCAGCAGCGGTGTGACCTTGGCTCTTTTGTTTGCCCTCTACTGGCCCCAGCTGCCGCAAATGTGGCATACAGTGTCATCAGCTATTTTCAGTATTGTTTTTGCTATTGTTAGGATTGTGGTGTCGCCAGCAGCCCCCTTTCAGCCATAACCAGAGGACGGGCATGTTGGTGGTGAGAGACAATTCTTTATTTAATAAATCTTAGCTGTCCCATTAAACCCTATGTAGAAATTCACAGAGTCTCCTCACTGCATTTTTCTGAAGTTTTTCTTCCAAACTCACAAAACGAAAGTATGGGAAGGCAATAATAACAAAAGGAAGGAAACATTTATAATATACATGTTCACTCTTTAAAACCCAAACAAATGATACGGAAAAGTCTTTACTGTCAAATATCACCTTGTAATCATTGATGGGCATCCAACCTCAGTTATGAACAATATGCCAGCTTCTGGAGATGATTTTATGGTTCACTGCAGTCTTGGTCAAAGTCTTTAACCCATGACCCTCGCTTCAGTGAAAAGGTTCAAAACCACGTTCAGTCATTTCAAACCTAACATTTGCTTGCTTTGTGCTATTGGAGTCATTCTTCAGCATAAAGGTATACCCAAAAGGGATGTGGGCAGCCAAGTGGCAGTCCTCGGGGATGCTAATATTTGCATGCCTGAGTGACTCTGATTCTCACATGCCAAAACAATTAAAGAAGCAGGAGTGGACTAAAAATTGTGAGAAATTTTTTTCTCTTTCTAAGTCATTGCTCACAGTTCCTATGCATAATTTGTTTTCCGTTATACAGACTTTAACATCTTGTTTACCACCGCTCAGATGGAGTGTTTCTATTTAGAAAACTTTCTGAGTCTCTATGAATTGATTAAGAGTGGGATTACAGAATATAAGGCGTAGTAATTATTCAGTGTGTGTGACAAATGCTCATGCCCAGGAGGTGAGCTCAGCCCAGACCTGTCATTCATCTAAACATTACTTAGTTATTGAGCAAACCCTATATTCCAGGCGGTGTGCTAGACATTGGGAGTACCTCGATTGCTTTGCTTCAGGATCCTCTATATTGTCTTTTAATTGTCATTTGCAATTCTTGTCCTCTAAACTGTCATTTGCAATTCTTACTTAAGATGATCTGATTGACAAATCAAAGAGGAACACAATGCACTCTCAAAAATCAATCTGAACTTAACAAAAAGAGTTTATATTCAATCTCACAACAATGCGATATGGTCAAATGAACTTCCTGTACATGGTATTTGAAGGTGTCCTATAAAAGCGCCTCTCCAACATCATTCTCTAATCCTCTCCCATCTTTCAAGACATCACCTATATTATCTTAGCTTATCTCAGTTAGTCATAGCCTCTATACCAGAAAGGCACCCTTTGTTTTGCCCTTTTAACTTTTATTTCACTATGTTTTCCCATCCTCCCCACTCTTAGAAAACATTCTTTTTACTCTGTCTCTGCCAAACTGAGACCGCTTTTCTCAAATTCAAGCAACAGATTCATTTCTCCTGTGAAATCCTTTTATACATAGTTTCCGTCATGATGTTCACTTGAATAAAGGACATTCCAATCAATCTCAAACAGTAGCTAGATGATTCTAAAATATAAATGTAAATATGCATTCACTACGCACCTTACACAGAGCAGCTGTATAATTAATATCTGATGAATGCATAAAAATTCCTTTAATTTTTCATCTCTCTACATGAAGATCTTTCCAGTACACTATCATTCTCTATTAGTGTACATTTTGGCACACCAACAGCTTTGCTATGGAGAGAAACCAATTGTACAAAGTTATAAAGACCATTAGCAGTAGAAAAATTGTGCGAACTTTGTGGAAAGAGAAAGTAAAGGTTGAGTCATTTGACAGTGGGAGCCACTTCAAAGGGGTCTTAGATTTTTAGAAGTTAGTCCTGGAGAATGTAGACTGAGACTAATATAACAGATGCTTGACAAAACTAAACCCAACTTCCCTATGGAACACACACACACACACACACACAACACACTCACACATGCATACAAAACAATGACTGGTCAAGTCATAAATTGGTGTCTTTTGTCTAGGAATTTCAGTGGTAGACAGATAGATCCAGGAAATTTGCACAGAGAAATACAGCTTTCCAAGTTAGTCACCCAACAGACACGGATCAGCAGAGCAGTTACTGTTCTTAACTGGCCTCCCAGAGGTCTCCTTGGTCAAGAATGGTGGAGGCCAGGAGAAACTTCTCAAAGTATGCCAGAATCCTGGGATTGACCTGGAACAGAACCATAGGGAAGCAGGAACAGAAGCTGTTTGTTCATTTGCCAACATTTACCTCAGCATGAAACTGCCAAATAAAAAGTGCCAACAAATTTTTAAGACAAGTACCCTTAACTACACAATGGTCAGAAGACTGAGCACAGAGTCAAATGCACATATTTATAGCGCCCTCTCCTGAGCATTGGATCTTGCCTAATGTCTGAGAGTAAAAAAATATCACTTCATCAGTTTCGTGTCATAATCAACCCCACGATAAGACCTTCAATCAGACCGTGAAAAGTTGAGACTTTTTCTCACATAGGTCCAGTGATGATGAGAAACAAATATTAAAAGGGAAAAGACAAATTGGTAAGACCTAACTCCAGAAAACAAAAGGGTAAATATATATCTTCACTTAGGAAACATTATGTTCCTTTCAGCTGGATGTCTTGTGAAAATAATGGCAAAGTATAATGACTTGGTTATTGGCCCAAAGATACAGTTTTCTAGAAAAATGTATCTCAGTATGAGATCACTTGGGATAGTGGGTCACAATTGGGTGCTTAAGGAATTTCAGTTAAAGATGCCTCCTTTATTGCATCGCAATAAAAATATACAAGTTAATCAAATGCCACAAAATTTTTCCTTGATGATCTACACAGCTCACACCACATTGTCAAGTAGCTATTTAAATTTACAACTTCAAAGCAGGGGAATTTGCTGACAGGTATGACACAGAACATCTTGGTAGGAAAACAGCCATGAAAGCATTTTTTTTTTCATGTTATCAGTATCCTCATTCCCACCTATGCCCACAGCCCCAGGAACTTCCAGCTCTTCAGCAATGAAGTGTAATCTGTTAGCTTCAAACACTGAAGAGGCTGAACCAGAGCCATCTTTGGACTCTACTGTCCAGATACTGCATTATCTGTCTACTGTGTGACTCTCCACACATGCCTTCTTGTGTCCCCTTACTCAGCTGTCCCCTTTTTTTTTAATGTTTATTTATTTCTGAGACAGAGAGAGACAGAGCATGAGTGGGGGAGGGGCAGAGAGAGAGGGAGACACAGAATCCGAAGCAGGCTCCAAGTTCTGATCTGTCAGCACAGAGCCCAACACGGGGCTTGAACTCACAAACCATGAGATCATGACCTGAGCCGAAGTAGGTCACTCTACCGACTGAACCACCCAGGCGCCCCTCAGCTGTCCCCTTTAAGCATGCCTGCTTTGCTGAATAGTGGCAGTGAATCAATGAGGTTGGGTTCAGGAATTCCCCCAAGTAACTTCACTGTTGGCCTTAACCAGTACTATGCTACTCAGCCCTTAAATATAAAGGAGACCAGGAAAAAAAAAAAAGCAGTATGTCCTTGGTAGTCTAATTAATTTCTATTTCAGCACATTCAGTTCTTTTCCATGCTTTGCTTTTATCTTTCACTCTTATTAAACTTAATAATCTAACACCATATCTGATTTTTTTAATTCTATATATACACACGCACACACAAAAAGGGAGTTGGGGTGGGGGGAGGTCAGACACATAAAAGTGTGATATCTCCAGTCAGAGCCAAATTCCTAAAGGGTTAGCCCATTCAATGGCCAAACAAAATAAGACACAATCAGCGCTAACTTCATTTTCAAAAGTTCCCACGTGCAGGTTTTATAAGTGCCCAGAGGGATGAGTTACCCTCAATTGTGTCTTGTTTAATTTGGCCATTGGAAGGACTAACCCCTTTCTAACTTGGCTCTGGTTGTAGATATCACACCTCTGCATGTCTGAACTTGATTCTTAACTTGGCTTTTTCAGTGCACATTAAATGTTTCTGATTTGGTATCACTCTAAAGGAATTTGTAAGTGGTTTCTTTGCACTAATGTCTGGACGGATTGGGGTCAGGTGTGATTGGTGAGCTTCCACTATTAAATTATTTCACACTCCCTCACCCCCACCTAATGGCTGTAACCTCAGAGTTCATCTTCTGCGTGGGAGGCTAAAATATTCTGAGATCACGCACTGCAGAAGTTATATCTACACATTGCAATTACAGCAAAACAAAAATGATATGTTGTGCTGTTGAATACATGTGTTATCTTAGCCAAAAGCTTCTCATTAACACTTTTTACTTGGAAAAAATAATGAGGAATTGCCTAATGCAGTAGATGGTATGCAGAGATTAAGTCCTTGTTTCTGTCCATTTCTTCATTTATTAAATGGGGAGGCTACTATTTATCACAGAATTACTTAGCTTATGATTTAGTGGAAAGAAACTCAACTGGAATTCACTCTGAAATTCTTCATGAAAATTAATTGTATTTCTTTTTCCCCCTGAAAAAAAATAAAATTTGGCCTATAGAGATACATAAAACACAGCAATATAACCTAAATTAGAATGGGTGAGAGAGAAGAAAACTCATGTAAAGATACAGAAGATGGAGTAAGGAATGGGTTGATAGACCATGAGTTTCAAGAGTCACAAAACGGCATTGTGTTCCTGACTTACTGGCTTTCTAACCAGTGGTAAGCCATTTAACCTCACTGAGCTTCAATCTTCATACATGTAAAATGGAAATTATAATAATTTCTAACTTACTGGGTTTTTGAGGGAATCACAGAAGACTATAGATATGAAAGTACTCTGTAGAGTATAAATCCCAACAGGATACTTCACTACTATCATAAAAGAATTAGAGAATGATTAAGGGCTAAATTATAGTGTGGCTATAAGAGTTCATAGAAAAAGGATATTGTATGGATTATAGAAGATTAGAAAGTGTTCTTAGAGCAGGTGCAATTTGAGGTAGACCTTGAAGGATGTGTCCAGTTTGAGAAAGTACAAGGGAAGAAGAAAGTCTTCTGGAGAAGAGAGGTAGGAAGGG
Source organism: Acinonyx jubatus (assembly GCF_027475565.1). Classification (NCBI taxonomy): domain Eukaryota; kingdom Metazoa; phylum Chordata; class Mammalia; order Carnivora; family Felidae; genus Acinonyx; species Acinonyx jubatus. The sequence continues at coordinate 72,542,006 of NC_069380.1, read as the reverse complement.
GTTGGGGGAGAGGGGGCTAGTGGGCAGCAAGATGCAGGAACATACAGGTAAAAGCACTGGGACTGGAAGAGGGGTGCTGGGAGGAAACTGGAGGTAAGGCTACATCTCAGGAGATACGGAAGTAAGGCTGAGGAGGCTAAAGGAGCCCTGTCAAGGGCTGAATGTTGGCATCCTCCCAAAATTCATACATTGAAGCTCTAACTCCCAATGTGATCATATTTGGAGATGGAGTCTTTGGGAGGCAGTTAAGGTCAAATGAGGATCCAGAGGGTGGGACCTTGGTCTCAAAGGATTAGTGCCTTTATAAGAAGAGACACCATGTGAGCCCAAAGAGTTCATGTGAGCACTCAGAGAGACGGCACCACCTCTAAGCCTCAGAATAAAACCTACCTTGCTGGCACCTTCATCTTGGACTTCGGGACGCCAGAACTCTGAAGCTCTGCTGTTTAAGCTGAGTTTACCAGTTTACCATATTTTTTTTTGGCAATCCATGCTGATGAAAACAAGCTCCAAAGAGGGAAAGCCTCAAAAATCAGACAGAGGGATTTGGCTGTAGTTTCCTGAGGGGAGTGGCAAAATGAAAGCGGTGTCTTTGGAATGTTACCTTGGTAATCATGTGCAGAGTGGAATAGAATGGAATAAGGCTGAGAGCAGAGAGGCAAGCTGAGAAGCTGTTTCTACAATCCATATATAATGTGATAAAAACAATGATCTTAAACTTAGCACTGAGAGGAAGAGAGCAAATCCAATGGGTGATTTCTAAGACAAGCACAAAAGTATCCAGTGACAGGGAATAAAGGGAGGGAGAGTCAGCTTGAATCCTAAATTTAGCTCTTGTCTTCATATTTTTTTAAAATGGATAAGAGGCTTGGAGTGAGCAGTTTGGATTGTTCAAAATAAGAAACTTGAGCATTATTATGATAATCATTGTCTTCTTCATTATTAATACTGAGCACTAAGTCTTTACTTATGGGCTGGCCAAAGATTAGGAAGCTGGAAGAACTATGCTCAGTTTGGCTTAATTCCAAGTGCTATCTATCTCTAACTTCAAAGTTTCCGAGAAAGTTGCTGCTACATGGCCCTGCTTCCACATCTAGCAAAATAGGAATAGCCAAACAGTCCCTTCTCAAGCTCATAAGTTTATTTGTAAATGAGTGAGACAGCATATGTGAATAATGGGAGCCCTGCAAAAATAGTATCACACAAACATAAAAATTAGTATGCTGAGACACACAACCATTATGAATAAGTATTCATGGTCAGCAGAGCAACTAACCTTTACAAATTAAGCATTTTTGATCAGGAAACTTTAGGAATCATAACTCAGAATGTCATCGTTGGGCTACACATGAGTTCTTCAAAGAATAAACTTAAAATTTAGATATTTAAATCCTAAAAGTTTCCTGCTTCATTAAATCGTGTTAATGGATGTTACCTCGAATTTATAAAGTAACCTTTCTTTATCAGAGTCTGTGTTTTTATCATAGTCATTCAAAATATATCCGAGATATAAGCAGAAGAAAATGTTATATTCATCAGAGCAAAGAAATTACACTATCATTTCTTCATTACTAAAAAATTGGTTAAGTCATGTATTCTTATGTATGTACTATAGACACACATGTACACATATGCATATGTATATAGACACAGATCTATAAACTCTAACTCAGGACATTAGAACTAGGGATAGTTTACAGGTCATCTAGTATAATGCTTTTATCTGACAGATGAATCCATTGAGACCTAAGCTTCTATATTCATATTTCACCAAAGAAAAGAATGGAGGCAAAGAGTTCAAGGAATTTAGCAAGGTCATGTCTTGGGTAAGCAGTGGAGCTCAGACTCAAACACGAGTCCAGTCTAAAAACCTGTCCTTTCTAAAGCCCAAACCATGAACTTTTCATTATGTCATGCTGCCTGCCTGTCTTCTTCCCAGCCTATAATCCTGGAGGTGACATTAGGAACCCAAAGCCACCTCAGGAGAACTGGGTGAGGCCTCCCTGGGCCCAAAACACCCAAGAAGCTCTAGGCCAATCCCCTGTCCAAGAGAAACAGTTGATTTGGAGAAGATGCACACTTCTCAGATTAGATTTCCCACGCAGTTACCGAGTGGAAGTCAAAAGCAGATCTGAAACTGAAGTCCAGAACAAATACGTTAACTCCTGTTTCTTCTGCCCTGCCCCTTCCTCTGGCATTCCTCAGAAAGCAAAACTGGAAACTAAGCAAAGCTTGCCTTCTTAACCCTCAGAACTCTCCTCTGTGTCCCTCCCAATGCCCCGGCCTCCTTGTTGCAGACATAGTCAGGCCCACCCTCTGCAGCTGTGATGTGCGTGCAGCCCCCACCTCACTTGACATCAGAACCTTCATTTCCCCCATCTACTCTCTCGGGTTCCAAGTGTGACAACCTAACTGTTACAAAGACGAAGTTTTCCAGGGTGCCTGGGTGGCTCAGTCAATCAAGCATCCAACTCTTGATTTCAGCTCAGGTCATGATATTAGGGTTTGTGAGTTCGAGCCTCATGTCAGGTTCTGCACTGACAGTACAGAACTTGCTTGGGAGTCTCTCCCTCTCTTTCTGCCCCTGCACTGCTCATTCTCTCTCTCTTTCTCTGTCTCTGTCTCTCAATAAATAAATAAATAAATAGACTTTATATATATATATAAAATATATAAATATATAAATATATAATATATTTATATATAATATAAATTTATTATTTATTAATTTATTAATATATATTAATTTATTTATTTATATAAATTTATTGATATAATATAAATTTATTTTTATATATAATATAAAATAAATATATAAATATATAAATAAATAAATAAATAGACTTTATATATTTATATATATATATATATATATATTATTTAAAAAATAAAACAAAGACAGAATTTTCCAAACTGTGTTTCTCTGAACAAATAAAAAGCTTCTCAACCTCAAATAGGTTTTGGAAATTTTGTTGACTGTATTTCTTTCTTGGAGATCTATTCTACACATACTAAAATCTTTGGGAAATTTATAGCTTAAAAGAAGAAGAAGAAGAAGAAGAAGAGGAAAGAGAAAAAGAAAGAGGTGGAGGAAGAGGAGAGAGTAAAGGTGGAAAAGGACAAGAAGGAAGAGGAGGAGCAAAGTAAAAAAGAATTTGTTCCCATTTAACCAAGCGTTTGCAAAACCCATCTGCCCATAGACTCCTTTGTTTACATACATTTCTCAGAGATAATATCCTGTGAGGTACCTTTTAGAAAAATTTACATTAAGATCTTTATGCCTATTGGATTAGTGTGCTATATGTATGTCTCTGCTGACATTTTGTCATTTAACTTGGACTTCCTAGAAATATACCTTAACCCAAGCACACACTCCCTGGAAGGAGAATCTTATGCAACTGACAGTCCCTTGAGGGAACAGTGAGTGGCAGAACCTCTCCAGCCCCAGAAAATGTCATCAGGAAATGCAGCCGGGCTGGCCCAGCCCCCCGCAGCCCCTCCCTGCCTGGTCCCATGGCAAACACCTACCAGGGAGTTAGGAGTCATGATGGCAGAGCGTTTTTGTAAATCACATTTTTCCACATAAAAGCATATGGATATAAAATCCCCGAGGAGAAAATTGAAACGATATGGTTTATCACCCAGTTTTCTTTTTGCAGCATTTATTGAAAAAGGCATTATCACATGGAACCCTTTTGAATTGCATTTTGATTTTGTAATTTTATTTATTCATGGTTTTCTGATGTCAAAGTGTGGTGAGAGCTTAAAATTCTATTTCAGATCCACCTAATTGTGTTTGAAGAGATCTATGAAAACAGTCCCTACCACGTGAACTGTCTGTGTTGTCTGGGCGCTGGGTGAGGGCCGGCACAGCTTCCTGCGGGACCCAGCCCCACAGGCAGCCCTTTCCCTTAACACCCCATCCTCTGCACAACTTGCTCAAACTGAGCCAAATAAAGCCTGATCAGCACACCTCACGAGGACCCGTGTCCCTTCACTCGTGCTCAACTACCCATTTGGAAATGAAATGCTACTGCTTCTGATGCTGTCTTTATGCAATGCTGGGTAAAGTGAAGCCTCTGCTAACCTGTTCTGTTTCTCCTCCTGTTAACTGTCTACGGTCCTAGCCCATCAGTTACTCCCTCTGTTCCTGCACCTACCCCTGCAGCTCCGGTGGTGGATGGGCTGGGGCACAAACAGGGGTGAAATTCCTTCTCAGGCAGCCTTGCTCGCAGCAGCAGTGGGAGAAGACAGTGGCAGAGGTTTGCTGAAGCTTCAGACCAGCTCGTGATATTGTCTATTTGCTTCTTTCTCAGTCACCTAACATTCACTCTCATTCGTCAAAAAGAAAAATCAAGAGCCTGTTTGGCGTATGACGAGGGCATATGACAAATTACAACCCACGGGCTTTTGATACAGTTTGGTATACAACCTTATCACAAACAAAATGTTAATAATGACACAGTTGCAAAACAACAGTGCAAGCGATATCTTGGGTGATATTTTACTAAACCTATTCACTTTTTAAAAAACCATTACTTAGCTCCTACTATGTGCCAGGCAATACGCTTGGGGCTAGGGATGAATGGATGAAAGGAGAGTCCTTGCTGTCAAGGTGTTCACTGAAAGTCAAGGGAGAGAGAGAAAATAATTAACCAGCACCTGCAAGGCAGCAGGACAAGTGCTTTGAAAGAAGTATTTCAAGGGGTGCCTGGGTGGCTCTGTCGGTTGGGCATCCAACTCTTGATTTAGGCTCAGGTCATGATCTCACAGTTCACGAGTACAACCCTTGCACGGGGCTCTTCAGTGACAGGGCAGAGCCTGCTTGGGATTCTGTCTCCCCCTCTCTCTCTGCCCCTCCCCTGCTCTCTCTCTCTCTCTCTCTCTCTCTCTCTCTCTCTCTCTCAAAAAATAAGTAAATAAACTGAAAAAGAAAAAGAAAGAAGTATTTCAAGAATGCTGTAGGAGAATAGGAATTCTGGACAAGGAGAGTCTAGAAAGCAAGAAAGACACCCTGGGTTGAGTTTTAAAAACAAGAGGAAGTTGGCCATGGGGGTAAAAGAGAGAAAGACACTTAAGGCAGAGGGGGCAGGGTGAAAAAAGGCATGGAAGTGAGGGAGAAAATGCTGAGCCCAAGGAACTGTGTTCATTGGCCATGGAGAGAGCATTTGTTACACACTGGGTGTCAGGGAACAGTGACAAGACAGCTGGCACTGGTCCAACTATGGAATCTGGACTTTGTCCTTAGGGTAGTGGAGAGTCATAGTATCATTTTAGACAAAGAAACTATACCATTTAAACTGAATATTACAAATATCACTGCAGCAGCAATACAGAAGGAGTTCAAGAAAGAGCTAGTGAGGGGGTGCCTGGGTGGCTCAGTCGGTTAAGCATCTGACTCTCGATGATCTGAGCTCAGGTCATGATCTCATAGTTCATGAGATCGAGCCCTGTGTCAGGCTCTCTGCTGACAGTGTGAAGCCTGCTTGGAATTCTTTCTCTCTCCCTCTCTCTGCCCCTCTTCTGCTTGTGTGAGCGCTCTCTCTCTCTCTCTCTCAAAATAAATACACTTAAGGAAGGAAAGAAGAAAGAAAGAAAGAAAGAAAGAAAGAAAGAAAGAAAGAAAGAAAGAAAAGAAAGAAAAGAGCTAGTATGGAAACAGAGGTAGCCTGAACAAGAAAAGATCAGTGAGGAATGTGGGGTAATTTCCAAACTTGTGGCTGCACAGAATGAGGACATCAAGGCTCATTTGAATATTGTCCGCATATACGTGGCTGTCTGAATGTATGTGGCAATGGAAGCCAAGGCAAGTAGAAGACAAGAAATGCAAAGTGGCTGAGGAATGGTCCAGAGAGTGCTGGAGAACCAAGGTTAATTAATTAATTAATTAAGCTACTAGGGAAGCAGCCCCCTCACACTGCTACCCTAAGTAAAAGGGGGGTTTCTCACATAATGTAGGCAGCACAGACCTTCAAAGGACTGCATATATCCTTGTTCCAGTTTCCTTCCTAGCTTGGTAGTAAATCAATGTGAAAGCCATCTGATTTGTCATCCTTATCTACCTGCAAACTGGGAAACATTTCTGTGGTCTCTCCTGCCCATTTAATTACCACTTTCATTTTACAGATAAGGAAGATGAGGCTCAGAGGTTGAGACGTGGCTTCGCATACAGGCAACAAGAGTTAGCGCCAGCCCTCAACTCTCACCTGCCTTCAGATCCAGTCATTGTTCACTAGATCCCACCGGTTCTGATAACATTTCCCCATCTGTTCTCTTTTTTCCTTGCAAACACTTTCTTCCAAATGAACCCAAATTAAAACTAGACACTCTTTACAAAACTTGACCTTGCTGCCTTCACATAAATGGGAATCGCATTGCACATTCTTAAAAAAAAAAAAAAAAAAAAGGCTTATACAAAACACAAACCAGTAAAGATTTTTAGTTGTCCTCACTATGTGAAAGCTCGTGTTTCTTTCCTGTTTCCCCGTCTGCTATTTGGGAAAGATTAAAAAAAAAATGAATGAATGAATGAATGAATGAAAATGTCAACAAATTTCAGTCAGGAAATAACTGCCTTAAGAATACCATTGATCACAATTTACCTTGAAAGGAACCTGAAGGGAAAATAAAAATCAATCTAGGTGAACATATATAAATGGTCTGCAAATAATATGCTAATAGAATTTTCATGACTATGTAACATATCCAGGAATGAGTCCCAGGAAAACCCTAAAAGGCAACTGGTCTCAGGTTTAATATTTTGTGAGTCAAGACCACTGTAATCTTGAATCAAATATACTGAGAAAGGCAGGGGGTGGGGGTTGGAGAGGGCGCCTGGGTGGCTCAGATTGTTAAGCGTCCAACTTCGGCTCAGGTCATGATCTCACAGTTCACGAGTTCGAGCCCTGCTTCGGGCTCTGTGCTGATGGCTCAGAGCCTGGAGCCTGTTTTGGATTCTGTGTCTCCCTCTCTCTCTGCCCCTCCCCCACTCATACTCTGTTTCTCTCTGTCTCTCAAAAATAAATAAAACATTAAAAATTTAAAAAAATAAATATACTGAGAATGGGATCCCATGTAAGATTAGGTTGGATTAGGGACACTATTTTTGTTTAATCCAGGAGAACAACTTTTTTTTTAAGGCTTCAGAATGTGTCTCCAGTGATTTAAATTACTGTGCTGTAATGAGGAAAGAAATTAGGTCAAAACTCATTATCAAGTGGCATTTCCACAAGCAGCGAGGGAATACACTGTTTCCTATCAGACATTACATCCAGAGTCTGGGTAGGTTTCTTTCCTGAACCTGAGCCTAAAAAACTACTTCATTTCCTCACCTTTTCCCAGCATTTTTAAGTATCCAAGTTTCAACAGGGACCACGAATAGTAGACAAACTACTCCAATTCCCTGGGCTGTAAAACTTATTTTGAAAAGCGACTTGTAAATTCAGCAGCTTGCTTCAGTTTCTTCCTGTCAACCAATAATGGCCAACCATCCCCATTCTTATGGACAGACAGAGAGAAACTATCACAGCCAAAAATAATTTACTTTTTTTATTTAGAATAAATCATTTTTGGCACAACTTTGCTTCCATTTCTTCCTCTCTGGAGGATCATTATGGAATTTAGTACTCTGGACTTGAATTATCAGCTTCAGTTTTTGCTTTAGGGCCATAACTGTAAGTTACTGAGAGCATTAATTGTGGTATTCTTTGTTCCACTGGCATCTTTCTTCTGAGAACTCCAAGTTAAACTGTTCGGTGTTTTATCTCTTGAATCCTCACAGAAGCCCTGGAAAATAGAAATACTACAACGGCTAATCTACTTTTTAAAAATATGTGCATCCTTCTACCCAATGATGTAAAATGCCTCCCTATTTATAACTTTATAATCAAATGAGAATTATCTATTCCTGATATTTAAGGTTTTATAAGAACAGATATTTTATGCTGTTTGATGGATGGATGGATGGATAGATGGATGGATGGATGGATGGGTGGATGGATGGATGGATGAATACATACCATAATCTTGGTATATCTTTTCCTTTCCTCTATTTGTTTTATACCCGACAAAAGTGGCTGGCTGGCTGGCTGGCTGGCTGGCTGGCTGGATAATGTATGAATGGAAGAATGGAGAGGGGAGAGATGAGTGGATAATATATTAGAAGAATTGAGAAAAAGTAGTTCCTACAAGGGCTCCATTCTTAACAACAACAACAGAGTGAAGAAACAATCTGGGTAAAATGACCCATATTATTTATACGACATTATATTTGCTACAACTTGATCTCTCCTTCTCTGTCTTAACCTATAAATCCTATTATCAATGAATCCACTTAATTGATAATTTAGTGAGCATATTATGATTTGTTAAAACTTAGTGTTTCATAAAGATACTTATCACCCTTTATCCTTATATGCCATTCCTAATGACATTTCATCAAAATCTTCCTTCTGGAATAAGAGCGCAGTCAAATAACTTTTTGAATGTGATATTTAAGATTATAATTTTCAAAATGAATAATATATTCCATAACTTCAAGAGAAAAAACAAGGTATATTTTCTTCCTTACTGCTATTTTAGGATGACCTCTAAAAAGCCACTTTAAAATGACTACTACAGAATCACATGGTCATTCCTTCAATAATCACTTGAGTACATACTCTGTGCCCAGCACCATGATAGATGCCTTCTGTTTTCACATATTTTTGAATCTACTCAGGAGACAGACAAACAAGCAATGAAAATATGGTGCTTGGGACCATAGGGAGATGTACACGTGTAGTGGAGACATGAAAGAACACCTTAGTCTGCTTTAGGGTGTCAGGAAGAGATTAACAGGAAGAAGTCACGCTTGAAGTAACACTTGAAGGATGGGCAGTTTGCCATTATCATTAGTAGGACAAGAGAGTGCTTGAGAGAACAGTATGTGGATACGTGCAAAAGTATAGAAACACGAGAGATTCTCATGTGTTCAGAGACTACAGGAACTCAGGTACTGGAGGAGAGAAAAGCACAGGTGGCAGAAGATGAAAATAGACACGTGAAGGAAGAGGGGATGATGAAGAGTCTTGTGTTCCCTGCAAAGAAATTTGGACTTGATACCACAAAGAATTGCAAAAAGAGACGCATCACTACCATCTTTGCTTGTATGAGCTGCTGCAAAGCCCAGCTCAGACCCCTGACTGAAGAAAATTGCATCTAATCAGCAGAGCCTGAAGAATATGCAGTGTTTCTCTATGGAGATGCCAGCTCACCATTATTTCAATAGCCATAGTGTCAACGTGGTCGTCTTCACTACAAAGGCTGGTTGCAGACCCAAACAATCTAAGGAAAAATCCATCCCAAAACTACTCTATTATTGGGAGCTGGCCCCTTGTAGCGTCTGAAAACCTGTTCTTGTTTGAACAAATAACCTAAGCTTGGCAAACTGGGATACCCAGGTGCATGTAAGTACAGCATATCCTCCGGGGATGTCAATTTTGCTCAAATCAGTGTGGCAAAAATAAACTTGTAGATATTTCTCAAAATCAATATGATATTTCAAGATTAAAAACCTGCGATTCAAACTCTTCCCCCAAACACCCACCTCAACCCCCCACTCCCAGGGGCCAAAGTCATTCCTCCATACAGTTATGGGCAACAATGTAAATGTCAGAAAATCCAGCGCTCCATGAATTAATGTTTGGAAAAGGATATGCCCCTGAGGAAGAAACGCATTCTAGGGGGGCTCACACATATTTTATTCTTTGCTATGAGTCAACATTAGTCCGTATATAAGTTAACACCAAACATTTAAAGACGGGAATAGTAGCATGTCGGATTTTCTCCTCAACAGTTTAGCCCTCTTTCAACAGTCCTGCCGATTTCTCAAGGTTATTTTAAGGATTAAATGAGGAAATGAAAGCACTCTGTAAACTGTAAAGTGCTACCCTGATGTAATGTTTCATTAACAAATTAATTTACAAATGGCTAGGACAAGGTGCCTTCTGAATGACGGTTTTGTTCCCACATGAACTAGAAAAAAAAATGCTCTGGTGTGGTCTACCCAGCAAAATGAAGGGCTGTGGCATTCCCTGATGTCATGGCACAGATGTGCAGAATTCCGATTGTCTACATCAGACAGTAGCAATCAGGCAGCGTGTGGAAACCCATCTGGTTCTCATATTGTCTGAACGAGGTGGTGAAGTGGAGGGTTTTTACTTAGCTGAATTTGAACAAATCCTCCTGAGCTTTTACCAAATGATTAAAGACGGTGCAAACTGTCCTCAGCCTAGTCCCCATGCTTTGATGTGCCCTGTCAGCAAACCCTAGGCTCTCACGTAAGACAAAGGCTAAAGTGGTGAATGTCAGAATAGTGATTCCAGAGCTCCTGAGTGATTTTACTGAATTGTCACTGGTTCATTCAACTCCAAAGTTATACGTGAGACATTGGAGGTGAACCAAACATAAACCAGACCTACCCAATTTTTAATGTTCTCAGCTGTGTCTTTGTGGGAAATATATTTCTTGGAGGTTTGCCACTTCTTTGTTGAGTGCCGTGGCCGGGGTTTCTGCTTAATAGTTGGGGGAGGGGGCTGCTGCTGGTGACAGAATGCTAAAGCCAAACACAGAAGCCTAACTAAAGAAAACAAATTTTCTCTCAAGAAGACGCGCAATTAGCTCCATGTGTTAAAAGAAGGAAGTTATTAAATTATTTAGTCGGGCATTCATGTCAGATGCAAAATATTTTACTTTAACCCTTTCTAAGACCACAGTATGTCCTTACTAGCAGATTATTCTGTGGAAGTAAAAAGATGGAACGCTGATGGTAAATGAAAGGACACACTGACATTTTAAAGGATTAATCCTGGTTCTTGGGTGTTTAGGGTTTTTCACCAGGGTTATCCAAACTGAATCCAGACACGTAAAACCAAATTCTTACGTAGACCCTGAAATGTACCCGATCACTAATACATGTGTCAAGACCTAGTATACATGAGAAAATCTTATTTATCTTATTTACTAAAAGGTGAGCCCAGCCAGTAGCCGTTTAATATGACACCCATATTAAACTGAGCTTTGCACAAGGCTGAGAAGTGAAGGAGATTAAACCTCTCAAGAAATGGATGTTGATGTTGATGTTTGGTCTAACTAAAATAGCAGCCTACGAGGATACTTCCATTCCTCAACAAGATGAGTGAGGTTGAGGTCTATCTCAAAGACTCTCTTGATCAGGTTTTATCACTATTATTAGTAAGAATGAGAATAGCAAACATTTTAGAAAATATTCTATGTTACAAAGCACTGTACACTTATTGCTTTAAAAATCTTATAAAGTGGACATGATTAAAACCATCGTCTCACAGAGAAGGAAACTGGATCTCACAGGAGGTGATGTGATTTGCCCAAGAATATACAATCAGTAAGTGACAGAAGAGAGATTGAAACTCAGATTTTTATTCCCTATCTTAGGAGTTTCCTACCACACCGATCTTTCTCTTTTTATGTAACCGTGTGTCATTCTTCTGCAGGTTACAGAATAAAGGACTACAGGAATGGCCTTTTCAACTCTGAAACTTTAATGAACACCTTCAGTTGCATGAAACGTTTTCTTGCTGCAGAGCAGTTGCTCACCCTGGTCTTTCTCATCAGTTGGCTCACCTCTCATTTAGCTATTTTCCACTAGCAAGATCATCCTACCCCTTTCTTATCACCCTCCAGAGGCCCTGGCAGAAGAGCAGCAGAAGCAGACAGAGGTGAACATCGTGGTTTCTGGTCCATAGATTCTGACCCCATCACGTATGTTGCTTCCCACATATGTCATCCCATAGACATCCGATATTATATATTACTCCTTAGGAGAGAACACTACTTGACTGAATTTGCTCACATGATCATAAATGTGAAACAGGAAGTCCAAATTGAACAATTAAGTTGGCTGTTTATTGAGAAGTCATCATCTTTTGACTAAAGAGCACTGGCCAACGTGACTCATGCAGTGAGAATCCCTTTGGCCTCCCATTTCATAAGGAAAGGTGAAGAAACCAGATGCTGTCTGACATTCTTTGGGCTTATCTCTAAGAACAGAGATAAGTAAAGAGATATAAGGAGAGTGAGAATCCACTCCCAAATTCTTCACCCAGCTCTGCCCCCTCAAGATTTCCTGCAGGCTGGGAACTACCCAGTGGTCTTCAATGAGCATTAGCAGGGGAATAAAGAATGAACCTTGCTGGGTTGGATGCCTTCAGACCCAAGATCTTCTGAGACCTGTCTATGATGGGCAGGAAAGGCCAAGTAAATGTCCCTCATGCAATCTGGGGTGCTTCCATGGCCCATACGAGCTACTAACAACCCTCATCCTCTTCATATCCAGGATCTATGACTCCAACTCCTTATGTAGAGACTTTCAGATTTTAAAGAATAGACACAAACAAATCAACAAAATACTTCTTCAGCAATACTTAAACTTGATCTTTACACCTGGCTTAAAGTAAACTGTTTGCATATGGCCACCTGCAGATTATGTGCTAAATCATGCACTCATTATAGAGAAAAATGTGCATGAACTTATGAACAGCTCACACGCCTCAAAACAGATGCTTTAGAAAAACATGTCAATCATGGTGCTGGAAAGATGCTGACTCCTGGCAGCTTTGGAAATTGTTGGGTCTGTTATTCCATGATCAATTGTTTTGTTTCTATTTAATCCAATGTTACTTCTTTGGTGCATATTCACTCTTAAATCTATTCATATACTTCACCCAAGGATTTCGGCAGACTGTTGAACAAAGTGTCCATCTGATACTTAACAACCCTCTTATCTCAGATTTGGTAATTTAGTTTTAACCAGCAGCACTATTTCAACGTCACTTTATATCTGCCCATAAACCGTAATGAGAAAAAAGCTTCGCCTTCCAAATTATCAATAGCACGAAGCCTGGAACACAGTACTTGCTCAATAAATAATTGTTGAGTAGAAGTGAAATGAACTTCCCCGGTGGGATTCAGATCCCAGCAATGAGGAGGCATAGTCAAGCCTACCAACTATCCCAAGGGGCATTTCAAACCTCTATGTTACCCTGCAGACAAGAGTTGCCCAGTAGGGACTCAGATGAGATAGATATTTCATCAGAACACTCAGGAGACAAACAACGCTCTCCTTTACCTCAAAACTTCACATTTCAGTTCTCTCTCCAGTACAGCAGGTCTTTCTGGGAAGTACTTACAAAATCTTTTCTCAAATCAGAGGCCTCCTTCAATTATTTGCTTTTCTAACAGAAAGTTTACCCAAGGGAACACCCATACATTTTTTTTTCTTTTGAAAGACTAGGAAAGTACATATACTTTATTAAAAGGAAAAAAAAAATTTCATTTGGGTGAAGGTTGAGAAGGCTGGCTGGGTGTTCTTGCCATCTCAACAAGAAGTATCCTTGTTTTTCTTTCCCTTTTTCTCTCTGGGTTGAAAGTTCTGTGATATTATGAGAAACAACAAAAGGCTTTTACATAAATCATCTAAGTGCTAAGGTGACAGACGCACTGAGGAGAACAGAATTAATGTTTTTGGCTCTCAAGCTTCAACAGAAGAAAGCCTTTGTTAACTTCCAGCAAGGATCCTTCTGTAAGCCATTGTCCCACTCTTAAGCAGTCTTCTCCAGAGAAATAAATGACTTAGCACTAGTTAGACTCTAGATGCCTTCCAAACTCAGAGCAAAAATCATGGCTTACAAATGTCTTCATATATTGTTTCTTTGAGTATGCTTTAGGATCTGTCAAGCATTTCATCTGGAACCTCAAGAAGAGCAGGGCTCTAGCCTAGGCTGGGATCTCAGGAGCTGGATCTGTCTTCACAGAGAGAGAAGGAAAGGCAAATATGCATAAGGTGGCCTCAGAAAGTAAGAAACTGTTCAGATATGTCAAATTCATAAGGAAGAGATAAGACAACACTTATATTTTTCACTAATGCCTCCTCATGGCCTAGAAAAAGTGCCTGGTACATAACAGGCATCCAATAAATAATCAGTGAAGGAAGGAATGAATCAGAGCCAAACTATGTGATTCAGGCAGTACCTGCAATTGCATATGCTCAGGATATGAAATGAAATGAAATCGCCTATGTTTAGTGTGCCATCCAGGAAGCATGGAGTGAGGGAAGGAGGTACTGGGGAGTGTTGGTTCAAACAACACCACACGGCCCACCCCACAATTACATGGCAATCATGGTCTGGGTTTCTGTAAATCCCTTGGGGGGACTCCTAATCCCTTCAACAAGAAGCCCTCTTCCTGATGGACTGTTCATGCTATGTTACTGGGAGTCTAGTACTGTCTGGACTTGTTCTCTCTCTCTTCAGTGAATAGCAGGGTCTCAGTGCATCAGGGAAAGCAGGATAGAGTGGATAATAAGAAGGGCAATTGCAATCTACAGGCCACAGAGATGATCTCCTTCCACCTTTAGGAGTCCCAGAAAACACTCTAAAACTCTGGTGTAAGAAGCTGGTGTTGATGTAATGAGGAGAGAACCAGACATGTTTCCACCGCCCGGCCCACTTTGCATATTGGGTCTTCCCTAATGGACTTCCAGATCCCTTCTAAGACACCTGTATTTCACCCAGATACTGGCTGCCCTCCAGGATGTTGACAGTGTTATGAAGTAGGAAGAAGGAGTGGGGTGTAATGCCAAAGCAGTATCTGAATGGATGGGGTGCAGCTCACATTACTTTGAGGTACACAGGTCAATAGCTAAAAGGCATTACCATAACAAGGATTTATCAAGTCCCCATTTTATGTGCCTTTGGGGGGCCATATGTTTATGGATGGGAGACGTGAACAATAAACACAAACATGGAAGCCTCAAAGAGTGCCCCACAACATCAAGAGACCAATAGGGTTTGCTGTTTGAAATCTGGGTACACAGTCTAGGGCTGTGGAAGCCCTCACAGAATACATCTGCTGTGGCTGACGGACGCTGCAAATGAAGTGTGCCCTCTGAGTAGGTGTCAGCTTCCACCAGAAAAACACACCACGTGGGGGGGGGGGGTTCAGTGCACAAAATCAATTTGTGAATTTCAGTCCACAAAATCAACCGTGCAAGAAATGGCACATATCTTTATTCTCTATAAATCAATTTAATTGCGATTGTGAGCCTACTTTCTTCCACACTCAGAGGAAACCTCCGTCATTCCGGGGGCCCCTCTGGTAGCCCAGGGCTGCTCATGGTTCAGTGCCTTACACAGGAAGCCAGCCGAGTCGTGCCCTTCACCTCTGCCTCGTTCTCTGACAGACTTTCTCAGCTTCTATGCCTGCCTGGGGCAGGGACATGTTTGAGGAAACTCTTTATGAGTTCACTCTGCCAAGACACAGCAGGCAGTCATTCCTTTTAGGAGACATCCCCTGGGTGCTGCTCAGGGGATCATGCAAATTCCTGCTGCCCCTCTCACCCACCAGCTTTAGGAACTTCTTTTACTCCGGGGAAAATTCTTCTCTCGTCATATTTCTTCCAAGGCACTTTGCTGCTTTCTAAAAGGCATTTCTTCCCCTGGGACTTTGGCTCTTAGAAACAAACAAACAACAACAACAACAAAAGGAATTTTGTAGACCGCTTCTGCTTTCCACCCTGGGGCCACAGAATTTTCCTGGGGCAAGAAACACAAAGGTAGGCAAACCCTATGCTAGGGTGTTAGAACCACAGAGAGAAAATAAATAAACTAATATTTAGCTATACATACAAAAAGGATAGACCAGAGAAAAAGTCCGCATTAACAGTATTCCAGATTTCCTCATTATAGGCCCTTATGCTGGACACAGGTGGTGCACAATGCAACATCTGTAGTTTGCCTTAACATAGGGCCCACAGAACTCCACACGGCCATGAATATCCAATGACCTTGAACGGATAACTGGCCACAGTAACTGGCCAGGTCATAATCACCTAGCTTCCAGAGCAGGCCTGGCCAGCATCATGCCCTTCTCCAGCAGCTACCTGCATGAACCTAGAGCTGACTGTGCCAAAAACATGAATGGTTTTTGTTCTCTGCAGTCGAACCAAATAACCATATTTTTCCAGATAAGCATCTGCTGAGGGAGGCTGTATTAACTTCCTCAACAAATTGCCATAAGCTGAGCAGCTTTAAATGACAAAAATGTATTCTTCATTGTTCTGGAGGCCAGAAGTCTGAAAATCAAACTGTCAGCATGACCATGCTCCCTCTGAAGGCTCTAGAAAAGAATCCTTCCCTGCTTCTTTCAGTGTCTTCTGGTTCCTGGCAATCGTTGGGGTTTGTTGGCTCAAGGTGCATTACTTCCAATCCCTGCCTCCACTGCCTGTGGCGCTCTCCTTGTGTGCCTAAATTTCCTTCTTCTTATAAGGGCACCAAGTCATATGGGACTTAGTGCCCATCTTAATGAAGAATGACCTCACCTTAATTTGATTATGCCTACAGGGCGCTTGGGTGGCTCAGTCGATTAAGAGTCCAGCTTCAGCTCAGATCATGATCTCACAGTTCATGAGTTCAAGCCCTGCGTCAGGCTCTGTGCTGACAGCTTGGAGCCTGGAGCCTGCTTCAGATTCTGTGTTTCCCTCTCTCTCAGCCCCTTTCTCTCTCTCTCTCTCTCTCTCTCTCTCTCTCTCAAGAATAAATAAACATTAAAAAAGAAAGAAAGAAAGATTATGAGTATGTTGGCAAAGACCCATTTCCAAATAGGGTTGCATTCATAGGTTCCAGGTAGACATGATTTTGGGCAGAACACTATTCAACTCAGTATAGAGGTTGGAAACTCAAAGCAATAGGAAAGGTTGACCTCTTTTGTTATGAACTGTGTTCTCCAGCTTGCTGTAGCTGCCTGGGGCTGCAACAGTCTCGGTGCACTGTCACTGAATGTCAGCTGGCCCTAGACTAGCCTCTGTATCTCAAAAGCAGCCTTGAAGGTAAGCAATTCTCTACTGTTTATGAGGCTGCCTTTTGGGAGAAATTAATACAGGGTTTAGGATTCTCAGACTGGGATCTACCAGCCACTGAGCCTCCCTGCCAGCCTTGCCTGATGAAGGAGGAAATTAGAAACTCCCCAAGAAGGGTGTGTTACCAGCCACAACTCTGTCCTCCAGTGGTTGGGAGCAGGGATAACATTTAGATTCAGAAATTCAAACTGTCAGTTATAAGTTCTAGGGATCTCATGTATTGTGTAGCAATTATAGTTAATAATGCCATATGATACACTTGAAATTTGTTAAAAGAGTAAATGTGGTATTCTCACCACACACACACACACACACACACACACACACACACACACACGCACACACACAGAGTAACTATGTGAGATGATGGACAGGTTAATTAACTTGATTGTGGTGGTCCTTTTACAATATATACATATATCAAATGATCATGCTGTGTACCTTTGAAAAGAATGCTGTAAAACCTACACATATACCATTCTTATTTGACAACCCTACTTCATTGAAGCTGGAAAAGAAAATAAATAAATTTTGAAAACTCAAAAAGAAGTTCACACACAAGTGGCCTCGAATAGTTCCTGGACTGGGACACCACCAGCCACTCTCCAGCAGCCCACACCGCAGAGCTCCCCTAAAGGTCTGGTTTAAGAAAGTAACCCTAACTGTTGCTCACTGCACTGGAGATCTGGTACATCCCATGGACTGACACAAACTCATTTTCAAGAAAGTAGATGCAGAGAATAGGGTCTCTGGGTCTGCAGTTAAGGTTGATGCAAAATCTGCTGGGTCCTGATTGATAGCAGTGACTCTGACTGAAGGTACGTGGCAACCCCCAGTGGCCAGTCATTTGGAATGAACATGTGTGGAAGGGGCTGAGATCTGGACCACACTGGGAGTCACTGCTGTTTTGCAATTAGCCACTGTAGGACACGAGAGCAAGCGGTCGGTCAACAAACCCTTTGCCCTCAGACAGTTTGCATGAAGCCCTCAGCTGTAAATGGGAGTTAAAGCTACAGGGCACCAAAGGAGCAGAGGCTGCCTGATGCAGCCATCTCTGAGGCCCAGGACAACCACAAGGCATTGAGAAAACCCTGCCTGCCTTCCCTGTTACCTTGGACAGTGAGACTCAAACAAGAGGTAAAGTCTGACCTGGCAGTCAGCAGGATGGCCCTGAGATTGCAAAGGAAAACCAAAGGCCAAATCCCAGGCAAGGTGGCCTCTGGAAGCAAGAAGTCATTCAAAAGCTAGGAAGAATATAAAGACCAAATTCATGATGTAAGGAATTCACACTGTTGGGAGAATCAACTGAATAGAAGATATCCTTTCTCTCCAGAGCATTGGCCTAGGAAGGGGGAGTTGAGGGCAGCTGGTAAGAGACCCAAGATCAGACATGTATGAAGAGGCCAAGGGCAAGACAGGGTACCCATAAGAATTCCTCTCAGTTTTCTATAGAGTCATTTCTCAAACTTAGAGTTTATTATAATCAATTAATCAATGATATATTGATTTTACTATATATGTATATTTATTAAAATATGTGTGTCAGTTTACTCTGCCTACACACTTTATTAAGATGTGGCAAGAATTAGGGACTTTGGTTTCTCTAAAACTGTCATCTCCTCACATTTAACCAGTACACTGAAGTGAGGAAAAAGAATGGTAATGTTATTGTTTTTCATTGCAAAATATGAATTTCCCTTCTCTCCTTCCGGATTCTTGGGGATTGGTTCCTTCCTGTTCTGCTCCACTGCCTCAGTGAATCATAATTCTGCTAAGACTTGAATCTTCTGTCCAACTTTAGGATTTCTCTCCTCTCCGGGAGTTAGTCTTCTGGGACCCCAAATGTAATACTAACTGGCTCAACAATCCCACAGCTGTGCACAAAATAATTGATAGAAATCTATTCACTAGATCTGAAATCATGTTACAGCTTAATCCTTCCCTATATCGGGGCCAGGTGCTTCACATGGTAAAGCTGGACTCAAGAGCCTTACACAAGTGAGATGAGATTTTTGGTAAGCCAGGCAAATCGAAAGATATGATAAAGAGTTCTCCCTCTATTCAACCAAGAATAGTGATAAGGCAGCAGCTTTCTGCTAATGCTGCCCAAAAAGCATGACTTTGTTTAAATTCTCTACAAGTGTCCAAAAGGAAATGCTGATGCAAATGAATATAATGTGTTTCTGTTAAAATCTGCAGTATAACTTTGTGGGAAATGTAAGCTTCATAAATTAATCAAGTAAAACTTATCAATGCATCAACAAATATTTATTGTGCATTTCTGTGCCCTAAGCACTATACTAGGCTTGTTTATGGAACAAACCTAGAAAAATTATATACCACCGTGTCCAAACCCTCAAGGAGTACATTTTTTTTAAAAATTGCATGAAAAGATAACTAGCATAAAAGCAATGGAAGAAATCACAAAAGGAAAGATAGACTGACTACATGAAAATGTAAACCTTCTATTTCTCAAAATACAAGCTTATCAGATGATATAACACAAAGTGAAATATTTACATAATTATGTTGCACCAAAGATAAGCTCCTTGATATACAATGAGGTTATGTAATATAATACACTAAGATCCAGTAGATAAATGGTCCATGAGCATGACTTTCATAAGTGAGGACATATAGTGGTTTATACATATTTGAAAAAAAAAATAACCTCAGTAATTAACCAAAGAAATGAAAATGAAAACAAACAACAAAAAAACAATTTAGCAACTTAGCCAAGACATTTTAAACAATAAGGGAGAAAATACAATCTTTTTTTTAATGTTTATTTATTTTTTGAGAATGAGAACTCACATGCAAATAGAGAAGGAGCAGAGAGAGAGAGGGAGAGAGAGAATCTCAAGCAGGCTCCTCACTGCCAGCACAGACCCTGACGTGGGGCTTGATCCCACAAACCGTGAGATCATGACCTGAGCTGAAAACAAGAGACACTTAACCAACTGAGCCACCCAGGTGCCCCGAAAATACAATATTTTTTGTCTGAATCTTAGAAGTGAGGAAAGAAACAAATTACCACCTTTATCTCCCAAGTACGGTAACAAAATGGGAGGGGAAATCCATATCAATAAGTAATGGAAGCGAGAACCCCTGAGAAAAAATATTTTTTTAATTAATAGAACTGGAGAACTGAAGGTTCTTAGATGGGAGCAGATTGTAACCTGAAAATCTGTTCCAGCTTCTGAGAAATTAGAGAACAACTGTGTCTGTGGGGAGCTGGGAAGAACAAGAAGACATGGAAAAGACTTCGTGTCCTGGTGTTATAGTGAGCAAGATATTCAACTCCATCCTTACTGTTGAAATAATTGTAAGTTTCAAATGGCGCTCTTTCATGCTGGGCATCGTGATAGGCTAAGACTTTCCTACCAAAATTATACTGAAGCATCTCTGCAGGGGGCCAGGACTAGGAGGTCTGGGCACCCGGTTTGTAGCTGCTATCACTTAACCTGAGAGATTTTAGACATCACAAGGAACAGATGGGATGCATAGTCTTCAAAATCCACACCCCCCCCATTGAGTTTCTCAAAAATATCAAGGCAGTCAGTCTGGGTTGTTCCTTAGGTACAAACCCATATGGCTTCCCAGTCATGCTGGGGGTAAAGCCGACATTCCTTGTAAAAACTGTGGAGGATAACAAGGATCCATGTTTGACGAGAAAACCATTGCTTCTCTCCGAGGACCTGAGCTGAAGCCTAACTACTACAGGCAGGACCAAGAGTCTTCTGAAAAGATTATTATGAATCATAAAAATAAATGAGCACCCCAGAACCCAGAGGTCTACTCCTCTCTCCTGGTCACAACAATTCAGGCTAGAAAGCTTTCAGAGGAGGTATAAATATAATTCACCATGCTCAGAGAAAAATGTCAACAATGCACCCATGCAACACCTGACTTAGAGCAATGAGAAGCACCCTCCCAAACAAGCTGTAAAGCAAACCCTCTAGTGTATAAAATTCTTCTTGGATTATTTTTGGTGGGCCAATTAGATATTGAAGAGCGAGTACTCAAAATAGTAACTTTGGTTTTAGAATATGGATCTGTGGCCCTTATTTCTAGTGATAATTAGCTTTAAGGTCATTATATATCTTTTCAGGGCACTCTCCATTCAAGATCATAAAAGCTTAACACACCATGCAAGACTTTCTGTCTTCTACAGGAGGAGGGAGGTTATCCCACCTACTCAAAAGGAGTGTATGCTCTTTAAGAAACTAATTGAAAAGACAGCAGAAAGCATTCTTTTTTAATGCACATAAAAATTTTTTTACATTTCCATCTGGCAGGATTCCTTAGTCTGTTTGAATACAACTATGGGTTTATATTCATGCAGTTCATGCTGTTAGGTCCAAAACCAAATCCTACAAAATCAAAGCCTGAGGAAAAGTCAATAAACACCACATATATCCATCATTGATTCCAGATTATTATTATGTTTTCCAGGGGACTGAAGAGGATAAAGGCAGATTAAGATAGAATCAACATATCTCAAGTCCATATATTCCTCATAAAAATCACTGACCCAAGAAAACCAGACTTGTAGTTTTGTTTTGTTTTTTTTCTTAAACAAGCAGCTAGCATCCTATTAAAGTGAAATGTCCAATAAACAAATGATTCTGTAATCTGAAAGGATAAAAAGTGTACTAACTTTGAAAATAGGATAAACTACTTTTTAAAAAATAGGATAAACTATTTTTTAAAATAGGATAAATTACTTCACATAATCAATTTATTGAGAATGGAATCCCACCATTGAGTAATTCCTCAAAAGCTCTCTCAACAAAACATTAGTTTCTCCTCCAGAACACATTATTAAGCTTGATTTTTGTTTCATGATCAGAATTTCACTCTCCACACATTCACAACAGAGTTTCTCACCTTTTCATTTCTGCCCCCAAATATGCTTCTCTTCCATCTTTCAGATCTCAGGAAATGGCACCATCACCCCCACAGTTGCTCAGGCCAAAACCCTGCTATCTCACCCTCATGCTCCATGTCCAAACCCTCCACAAATCCCATTGGCTCTACCTTCAAGACCTAACCAAAAACAAACTTTTTATTCTCATTTCCACCACACTAGTCCAAGATGCCAACTCCTCCCACCTGGACCATGAAATAGTCTCCTGACTAGATTTCCCACCTCCGCTTCTGTCTGCCTTCAGACAAAAGGATACACGGTGCGTGGAGCAACTTCTAGAAGCTCAAATAATATGATGTCACTCTTGAACCCACCAAATCCTCCATGGCCTTCTACTACTCTCATAATAAAACCCAAACTCTTGACTATGACCAACAACAACCTACATGATCCATCCACTGCCCATCCTGGAATCTCATATCCAACCACTTGCATATTGTACTCTGACTATAACATTCTACTGCCAGGTATTCACACAGCTCACACCCTCATTTCATCCAAGTCTCCATTCAAATGCTCCTTCAAAAGGCCTTCCCTGGCAACCCTTTCTAAAATATTCCCTGCAGGGGTGCCTGGGTGGCTCAGTTTGTTGAGTGTCTGACTTCGGCTCAGGTCATGATCTCACAGTTTGTGAGTTCGAGCCCTGCGTCGGGCTCTGTGCTGACAGCTCAGATCCTGGAACCTGCTTCGGATTCTGGGTCTCCCTCTCTCTCTGCCCCTCCCCCACTTGTGTTCTGTCTCTCTCTCTTTCTCAAAAATAAACAAATGTAAAAAAAAATTTTTTAATAAAAAAAATAAAAAAATAAAGTATCCATCTGCAACCTCTACTCTGTTACTCTCTACACCTTCCCCTCCCTGCTTTGGGTATCCTCATAGTCCTTATCACCACATATCTTTGTTCATGTTATCTGTCTTTCCTGTTAGGGTGTTAATTCTATGAGTACAGGATCCTGGTTGTATTCACAGCTGTATTCCCAGCCTTCTGGGATGTACCCAAAACACAGTGTCCACTCAATGAATATTTGTTGAAAATTCATGCCATTTAATGAGGACAATTACAAAAAGTGGGTGAGATCATTGCAAGCCTGTTATCAGCTAAAATCCATTCCACATAAAAGATGTACCTTGGTCTAGAGAGCATGTGAAAATAAGTGCCAAAAGACAAAAATGTTCATTATATCAATTTCATTACATTATAGTCATATATTTTAATTTATACATAATGTAATTAATATATACAATGTCAATGGCATTATACTTCTCAATATCCATAACTATCTCTTTACTTTTTTATAATATATTGGGCATGTGCTGGCTCATTTGAGCCAGAAAAATAAATGTTTATTTTCACATTGACATAATGAAATATTTATCCTCCTTAGATTTCGTATTTCAAATTCTGGGAATTTGTCATAAGGCAACTATTCAAAACTTGAGCAAACATGTAAGCATAATGAAAAAAAATGCACAAACAATTTTACAAGAAAAATCTAACAATACCCCAGAGGTTTTAATTTCCATCTTCAACCAGCTAAGATGTCCTGACAGGTTATCTGTCATTTTAACTGGTCAGGGAAGTCCCCAAACTGCTAGATCAATCCCTAATCATTCCACTGAACCCAAATCAGAACACCTGTGTCTTTCTTCTTTCAAAATGTATATAAGCATGTGTTTAACAAGAAATGAGAAAACGTTATACAGTGAGTGCATGACAGAGGAGAATTCTAAAGGGATTTTTGTTGTTGTTGTTACTAAAAGAAAACAAAAATACAAAAGATATTAGTGCCTTTTCAAGATAGAAAGTGTCACAAATCTTAGAAATAGTTACTAATTAGTAATAACCTAGTTCTGACTAAAGACTAACATAAAAATATATCCAGAGTAAAAATATATCCAGAGTAAAGATATGCAAATAGTTCAATAGAACAGAAGTGAAAATTCAGAAATATCCTTACATTTATGGTCAACTGATTCTTAACAGAGATTCCAACCCAATTCAGTGGGGAAAGAATAGTCTTTTCAACAAATTTCACCAGAACAATTACGTATCCATGTGACACATAATAAGTTCAGGCCCTTACCTCACACCATACAGATACACAATTTACACATTCACCATCTACTGATCTTCAACAAGGGTGCCAAGACCCACAATGGGGAAAGGGCAGTTTCTTCAAAATGGAACTGGATATCCATTAAGAATGAAACTAGTCTCTTATCTCACACCATTTACAAAAATCAACTAAAAGTGGATCCAAGACTTAACTGTAAGACCCAAGACTGTAAAGCTACTAGAGCAAAGCAAAGAGAAAAAGCCTCCTGGCATTGGGCTGGGCAACGGTTTTTTGGTTGTTTTTTGGAAAGCACAGGCACAAAACCAAACACAGACAAATGATATTTCACCACCAAAAAGTTTCTGCACATCAAAGGAAACAGTCAACAACCTACCTTACAGAATAGGAGAAAATACTTGCAAACCATATATCTGATAAAGGGTTAATATCCAAAATATAAAAGGAACTCAAACAGCTCAGTAGGAAAAAACAATGCTGTTAAAAAATGGACAAAAGATCTGAATGGACAGTTCTCTAAATGGCCAACAGGTATAGAAAAGGTACTCAACATCACTAATAGTCAGAGAAATACAAACAAAATCACATTGAGATATCAACTCACACCTGTTAACTGGCTATTATCTAAAAGACAAAAGATAGGTATTGGCAAGGACACAAAGAAAAGCGTTGTGTACTGTTGGTGGTACAATCATTATGGAAAACAGTCTGGAGGCTCCTCAAAAAATTAGAAATAGAACCACCATGTGATGGGGCAATCACACTTCTGGGTCTATATTCAAAGGCAATGAAATCAGTAGAGATATCTGCACTGTCATGTTCACTGCAGCACTATTCACAGTTGTCAGGATATGGAAACAACCTAAGTGTTTGTCGACAGATGAATGGATAAAGGAAACTGAATTTGTAATTCAGTCTCAGAAATAAGAAAATCCTGCCATTTGTGTTAGTATGGATGAAGCTGGAGAACATTATGCTAAGTGAAATAAGCCAGACACAGAAAGACAAATCGTGCATGATTTCACTTATGTGTGGAATCAAAAAAGTCCAACTCATAACATCAGAGATAGAATGGGGCTTTCCAGAGGCTGAGGGGAGAGGAAAATGGGGAGATATTGGTCAAAGTATACAGAGTTTCAGTTACACAGCATGAATAAACTCTGAAGATTCAATGTCCAGCATTATGACAATTGTTAATACTGTATTATATACCAGAAATTTGCTAAGAGAGTAGACCTTATGTGTTCTTAACACACACATACACTAAAAAAGTAACTCTGTGAGATGACAAATGTGGTAATTAGCTTGATGGTGGGGATCATTTCACAATGTATCAAATCATCACATGTACACCTTAAACATATACAATTCATATTTGTCAATTATATCTCAATAAAGCTAGGAAAAGTAAAAAAAAAATGGTCATCAAAGAGTAAAATGGGGAAAAAAAGATAACAAAAATGTTTTCTTCATTCCAGCTGCCTCAATGTCTCATTTGACTCTCCAAACTTGACTTGGATGTTCCTAATATGCATTGAGTCATGCAGAGTATAAACTAATCAAACTGTTTGGTGCTAAGAAAAGAAGTAGGGCCCAGATCTAACAGACCCTCCTCCAGGGACCTTTGCCACATAGCTGCTGCCTGGGGGGGGAGGAGGAGGAGGGTCGGAATAATCTAGCTCAGTGCAAGCCTAGCCCCTGAAGACCTGAAGGGATGGAATACATTGATTGGGACCCTGCCAACTCCTCTATCACTTATACATAAAGACAAGGAAACAGTCCAATTGTTATAATTATTGTATGTTTCAGATATATTTGATGTTTCATTGACAGATAAAAACTTGTCCGTTGGTGTAATTTAATGAGTATAGATGTTTCTTTTTTTAACTTTCTTTTTTTATTTAAATTCAAGTTATTTAACATACAGTGTAGTCTTGGCTTCGGGAGTAGAACCCAGTGATTCATCTCTTACATATGACACCGAGTGCTCATCCCAAAAAATGCCCTCCTTTATGCCCATCACCCATTTAACCCATCCCCCCACCCACTTTCCCTCCAAGATGTTTTAAGTGGAAAGAGCTCCTTGCCCTCACAACAGCCCTTCCATCTACACTTAATGATATAATATTGGTAGAAACATTATCAATCATGTAGCCATGTCATATACTGCTGTTATTTATACTTACATTATAGACCAACACTACCTAGCAAGACACAAGAGGATATAGTTTGCTGTTACCATGGCCTGACTTTCTCCTCATATAGCTGAGTCATCAGTTCAAAACCTTCTGCAATAGAGAATCTGAGGTCAAGGGAGTATTCTAGACAGCATATCAAGAGAACCAGTCCAGTTCAAGACTGAATGACTAAGCACTATGTGACATCATGGTAATCAAGTCAGCACTAGCAAGAATATGAGTTCTGGATCAGAATTAACTATAGAGTCACCATAAAATAGAGCGAAAGTAGAAACTGGTCCTAGAAACTTCCATGCCCTAGAGAAAATTAAGAGGATCTTTTTAACTGTCTCTGTCTCTTTTTATCTAGAGACAAAGCAGAAAGGACAATTTGACACAAGCATTTCAATGCTTCCATATTTATGCACTTGTATAAAAATGAACATGACAAAATGTTAAAAGCACTATTTTTTTATCCAATAATGTGAATAACAGAAACTGAACTCTACTCCAGCCCTGACCCCATCCTTGATCCCCCACCCCAAGGGACAGATTCATAATAGAATAAAGCTTGGGGATAAAGTAGTGATATCTGTTTTGCACATTACTTAGAATAATTTTTTAAGTGGAATATTTCACAAGTTCTTTTAAGGAGGCTGAAAATATATGCAAATAGCCACACCATCATGTTACATAACCAACCATAGGACGCAATCCACAGTTACTCTATCAGAGACTCAATCACAGAATTTCAGGGTGAGATATCAAATCAATACTCACCTTGTAACCTTTTTCCAACTTCCTTCCTGAGCAACGGATGAGACATGAGAAATTTGAATTTGGTGGAAGTTCCTGAATCAGCACCGAAGACAACATCACCAGAGATGAATGCTTTGTGATTGGATTAAACAATATCACCTGCCATAAGCTAAAAAGGCTTATCTGATAAAGCACAGAATTCTGATATTGAAAGATGATTAAGTAAATCAGCAGCATGTTAAATATTAAGCATATCTTGGAACGTGATCACTGTGCTAGAGGTTACCGCATCATAGGAAATGAATCTTAAAAAAAAAAAAAAAAAAAAAAAAAACAAGGTCTTTGGCTCTAAGACTCTGCTGAAGCATAAAAATGTACTTAAATGGGTTCTAGAACTGACCCTAGAAAGAAACACGACTGCTTGAGGGTGCATTATTTCTCAGACCCCCTAAATATTTTCTTTCCTAACTCCAATGATGTTGCCCTCAAATATCATCAGCTTTTAAGGAAATATAGCTAAATCCATCATCTTGGCAACCTTCAAATTAAGATACCCTTTTGACTTTGTATATTGTTCCCATTTGAAAATTTTCTCTCCCTCTTCCATAATATTATCAGACTCTCTGGCCTTCCATGATGCTACAACAAATCTCTAGTCTATTTATTCTTTAAATACTTATTGAGTACCTACCAGGTGCCAAGTTCTGTTTTAGGCATTAGAGAGGTAATTAGTGACCAGCAGGCCTTGCCATCCCTTGTGATCCATGACTTCACCAGTATTCTATTTTTCCTGCTTCAAGTCCATATTGTGTCTCCTCCATAATACTGGGGACTGTCTTATTGCCTGCCCCTAGTACTGTATAACCCATATTCCTCTAGCCCACAAGGATCTCCATACCCATAGTACCTGATTACTGTCCTCCCCTAAACAACCATGGCCAAATTTACCAGTTTCCATTTTAGGAGTTTCCATTCTCAATTACCATCCAGTAGAGCCATCCCCAATCCACTGTGTGCAATGTCCAACTTGCTGCTCACCTTCTCAGACGTGCTCACTTCAACTTTCTACCACTGTGATCTCCACATAATCCATGACAGAACTATATCTTAGTTTAAGACACAAGTAGAGCTCATAATTATATTATTTATAGTTGCCCCTAATAACACTAATGATATGACCATCCACTTGTGGCTCAGTTTATAGAAAAATACTTGCCTATCACTTTTGCATCATTCAAGTACTCTCTTCTTTTTCCTTCTTCCTCCTTCTCTTTCTCCTCCTCCTCCTTCTTCTTTTCTTCTTCTTTTACTCCCCCTCCTCCTCCTCCTCCTCTCCTTCTCCTCCAACTCCTTCTTCTTCTTCCCTTCTTCTTCTTTTTCTTCTTCTTCTTTTTCTTCTTCTTCCTCTTCCTTCTCTTTCTTCTTTTTTTCTCCTCTTTCTCCTACTCCTCTTTCCTCTTTTCCTTCTCTTTCTCCTTCTATGACTTCTCTTACTCCCCCCTCCTCCCTCTTTTTCTCCCCCTCTTCTTCTTCCTCTTCCTCCTTCTTAGAGAACATCCTATAAGCTCAAATTTTCTATAAAAGTTTTTGCACTATTTCTAGAATTATTTTTTTTAAATCAGCATTGTTATGGCATGAACATACCCTCCAAAATATTTACATTTCAAAAATATATTTTATGTGTTTATACCTGAACACGTTTCTGTTAGTAATTTAGTTGCTTATGTCCATTACTCCAGTCTATATTATTTTTAAAATTTTTTAATGTTTTATTCATTATTTTTGAGAGAGAGAGAGAGTGTGTGTGTGTGAGCAGGGGAGGGGCAGAGAGAGAGGAAGACACAGAACTTGAAGCAGACTCCGGGCTCTGAGCTGTCAGCGCAGAGCCCAGTGCGGGGCTCAAACCCATGGACTGTGAGATCATGACCTGAGCTGAAGTCAGACACCCAACCAACTGAGCCACCCAGGCACCCAACTCCACTCTATATTATTGAATACAACTTCTTATGAATCCAACTACCTAGTAAATGGTAATTAATATTCTTTACTGTAAGCATGAAAGGTAAGAAATGGGACATAAAGGTAGAAAGAGAACAGCTGTCTGCCTACTCTACCATGTCTATGGAAAATAATGACTTGGAAGATAAAAGAAACTCTCCAGAAGAAAAAGAAACTAGCAAGTGAAGATTTCTGATCTTGGTTTTAGTTGGTGTTGGATTGTTGGGCTTAGGAAGAAGGGAGTTGGAGGGATTTTTTGATAAGTGAGAGGTCCTTTTATTTTATTTTTTATTAGATAGAGCACACAACCCAGAAAAGTTGGGTTAAGCCATGGACAATCTGTAGAACTTGACACCCTTGAGAAACCACTCCACATCTCTGCAACTTATTCCCCTTTTACGTCTGAAGTGACAGGGTTGTGCTAGAGGGCTCTCTGATCTCCTCAGAATAGGACAGTTATTCATGGTTTCCTGCAAACTGTACAACTTACCTGTATAATGATGTAGGCAGAAAGGGGTGCTCGCATCATAATCCCCTTGTCTCCAGTTTGTATCTGATAGTCCAAGCACTGGAAGATGTTCTGAGGGCTTCAGAATACTCCACCAGTGATAAGCAATAACAAAAAGCATATGAAAAAGGGCTTTTGTTTCATTGCTAAACCTTGGGATACACCTTAAGAATCATCTATGATATTGGGGCGCCTGGGTGGCTCAGTCAGTTGAGTGTCCAGCTCTTGGTTTTAGCTCAGGTCATGATTTATGGTTTCATGGGTTTGAGCCCCATATCAGGCTCTGCACTGGCAGTGTGGATCCTGCTTGGGATTCTCTCTCCCTCTCCCTCTCGCTGTACCCTTCCCCCACTTGTGCTGTCTCTGTGTCTCTCAAAATAAATAAATAAAAATTAAAAAAAGAATCATCTAAGATATTATTGGAAGCTCTAATTAATGGGCAATAAATTATGTTGCATTACTTCTTAGGTAATATTAACAATTAACAATGAAGAAAAACAACCAAATATTTAGAATCACAGATATTTGCAAAACAGCATACTATCACCATTTAAATTATCCACATGTGAGTGGACACTGAGGACATTAAAGGTTACTTCAAGTTTTCATCTAGTTATTACATAAGGTCAAAAAGGCCGCCAAGATAAAGAAGAGGGTGGGCAAGTGCTATAAATTACAATCCTTGCTTTAAACCGCAGTTCAGATTTAGAGATACAAAGGGAAAGAATAAAGTACTTGTGTGGAGGATATATGTGTTGAAAAGATAAAATAAACTGAACCAGTCTCATCTAAAGTGGTATTCTTCAGATGAGATTTTAGTAAACACTCACCATGTGTTAGGCACAAACAAACCCTCCACTCACACTTGGAAGAATGCCCAGGGGCACCCGGATGGCTCAGTTGGTCCCAAGCATCCAACTCTTGGTTTCAGCTCAGATCATGATCTCATGGTTTCATGGGTTTGAGCCCCACGTGGGCTCTGCACTGGAAGCATGGAGCCTGCTTGGGATTCTCTCTCTCCCTCTCTCTCTTCCCCTTCCCCATGTATGCTGTCTCTTTCTCAAAATAAATAAATAAACTTTAAAAAAATTTTAAATAAATAAAATTTTACAGTTCATGAGTTTGAGCCCTGTGTCAGGCTCTGTGTTGACAGCTCAGAGCCTAGAGCCTGCTTTGGATTCTGTGTCTCCCTGTCTCTGTCCCTCCCCCACTCATTCATTCATTCATTCTCTCTCTCTCTCTCTCTCTCTCTCTCTCTCAAAAATAGACATTAAATAAATAAAATTTTAAAAAATAAGATGCCCAAAATATGGGTCCATACAATCTATGAGCTTGTAGTCAGGTTGCTGAGAAAATGAACTAGCACTTAACCCACAATCAGGAAAATTACTAAATGCCAAACTCTTGGAGACTCATAAATTCATATAAATCAAGAGAGAGAAAAGATTCCTATAGTCTGGAATTATTGGATTCCCTAAAGAACAATGGGGTAAGACAAAGCATCAGTGTTGGAAGTCTGACTCTCATTGGACACTTGCCTGTTGGGTGCCCTGGGTTGCCTATGCGGTAGAAATGGACATCTTCAAGAAGCCCGGGCAGTTTCTGTGTTGCAAATGAAGTACATGAATATACGAGGTGAGTACATGAACACTTGAAGTGCTTACAGAAGAATAATATAATTCTTGGTAATAGAGATGTTGGTAACCAAAGGGGGAAAGGGTAGCAATTTTGCCATGAAGAATTCCAATTTAGGATGGTTTTAGTCTAGCAATAATGTCAGGCTCTTCCCACAGTTAAGAGACAGACTCAATTAGGAATGTACCCTGTGGGCATTAGGTGCAATTGCCATCCTAGGGACAAACTGCACTCAATCAGCATGGAAAGAATTGCTGCTGTGCATCAAGCTTACAGCTCAATTCACTAACCCAGTAAAAGCTCCATAAGGAGCAGCATCTAAAACACAGGCAGATTCCATTAACAGTTGGATCAGACACATAAAAAGTATTAAACTTTATAGTTATTTGTACTATGTAGAGTCTAAAAGAAAAAGGAGAGTAGCATTTGCTTTAGAACCTTCTTCCAACCATCCCCTTCCGAGTCCATTCCCCTCCATAACCAGAATGGCCTTCTGACTAGTCCCCTCTTTCTTGCTCTCCATGCTCCCAAACCATCACCGTCACTGCTGCTACACCAGTCTCCCTGAAATATAGCCGTAATTGTTCTTCTTACCCTGCTCAAAAGCCTTGCGCGATTCCCAGCCAGACCCATGGTGTCTAAATTCCTGCTCTCTCCATTTCCTGTCTTGTTTCCCCAATAAGCTTAGCCTTAAGTTCATGTTCCCTGCACAGATCTCTAAATTTTCACTTCTGCCATGGTCTGTTCCCTTTCCCAAGTTGGATGCTCTCCCCTCATCTTCCTCAATCCCTTTGTGAAGGTTTTAGAAATATGTCCACAAATACTTTGCTACTCTTTCCAAGGAGAGGTGGAATCTAATTTCCCTCCTCTTGAATTTGGGGTAGACTTAGTGGCTCACTTCTAACAAACAGAACCCAGTAGAAGTGATGATGACTCCTGGCCCACCTGGATAGAAATGCACCTAGAATCATGTAGGGTTGGACCTCTCTTGCAGAACTCCGTATCTCTAGTATAGTGATGTGTATAACTTGCACAATTTTTTCTCTTATTAGAGGTTAAGATCTTTGAGGATTTGGCTCCAAATATTTCCTCTTACCACAGAAGTTAGGTGCAGGAAAAAAAGAAATGGTAAATATTTGTTGAGCGAGTGAGCAGCTAGATTCTAATCTGAAATTCCTTTCCTTACCTGAAGACCTGTCTATCTGTGTTTATTGTTGTGATTTTAGTAAGGAATCACGTACAACTGAAGAAGCCAGACACAACGTAAGAAGTACTTCATTCTTTCATAACTTTTACAAAAGGGGGAAACGCTCCAAGAGACATAATTAGCATATTCAAATTTTCCAAGCAGATCAGGTAGGTAGAACTAAACCATCACCATTTTGATGCTAGTCCTTGTCCAAAGCAAGGTATGAATTGAGAGGCATGGAAATCAAGAGATGACCACGTTCCTGACCAAATCACAAAGTGCTCACCAATTTTTCTTCCCACTAAAGACAGAAACTTCTCTCTTTCCCATTGTTTGTGAGCTGACATCATCCCCTAGACCACTTTGACCCTCCTCACTATGGCCTCTGATTTGCTTTGTACAATATTAACCAGGAATCAACAGCAACATATGAAAAGTGAATAACCATTTTTGATTGTTTGTATCTAAAATCCAGGCTTCCCGTTTCCTCTGAGTAATGGAAAATGGGAAAACTGATTATGAACTGAGCATTAAATGTTCAGAGCATTTGGCTTTTAAAAATGAAAGCACAAAAAATCATTATGCTTTGTTGGAGCTCTCCAGACATAAGTACATAAAGAGAAGGATTCTTCCTGCCAGCCCTTGTCTTTGCCACTGGTAAGAGGACGTGCTGTCAGAGCCTGTGTCTCTGCTTCCTTTGACATATTTCTAAAGTGTCTATTATCAACCAATGTTCAGCCGTCAGGGAAGCTCAGATTCAGGCAGTAATCGCCTAAGTAGGCAAACTGTACCTATCTCTTATGCAACTGGATTTGATCCTTGATCTGAAGCAACCACAATAAACCTACTGAGACATTTTGTACAGGGATAATTGTTTTTATAGTAAATCAGTATCCATTTACAGATCATTATATACTGTAAAACAAGGAATATGCTATTTATGCGTGAACTCTCTTGCATTCTTGACAAGTAAGACATCAATTCAGCTGCCTCCCCCTTCCTCAGCAACAGTGACAGCAAAAAAATCAGTGAGTTCCTGAGTTTCAGTTCTTCCCAGCTTGCTTTCAAATGTTAAAATAACATTGTCTCAGTTCCAAATTCCTTTTTTTTTTATTTTTCTAACGTTTATTTATTTTTGAGACAGAGACAAAGACAGAGCACAAGTGAGGGAGGGGCAGAGAGAGAGGGAGACAGAATCTGAAGCAGGCTCCAGGCTCTGAGCTGTCAGCACAGAGCTCAAAGCGGGACTCGAACTCACAAGCCGTGAGATCGTGACCTAAGCCAAAGTCAGATGCTTAACCCACTGAGCCACCCAGGCGCCCCTTCAGTTCCAAATTCTAGTAAGATTTTTAAAAAGTGTCGTTTCTCAGTTTCCAAACTTCATCCTAAGGGTTTTGACTACTAGTGTTCCTACTCTCTACTCCCAAAATAGGGGTGGGAGAGGGGGGCAAATTTTAAGGGACTGAAACCCTTTTGAGTAGTATTATTCCCACTGCCAAGTGTTAGACAAAGAGCACCTCTGCATTATTTTCTATGCTGGATAAATGAAATAAAGATTTAGGCAATAATTCAGGAAATTTAATCAATGTTGCCCATCAATATGGGTGATTCAAGATAGTATAATTTCAGTGCTTGGTAGTATAAGTTTTCAGCCTGGATTCTCTAGATAAATAACTATATTTCTCTTTGTTGGTGTGGACAAAGCTTTAAGGTGAAACCTTGCTTTTTCTTTTTTCAGTAGACATACCTGCCATTCAAATCACCACACTTACAGCAGCATATTCTATCCAAACCAAACTAATGGACTCTAATGCACTGTTGTTAATAATTTTCCTTATGGGTAGTGAAAATAGGTTCTCCCACATCCGGCTCTTTGGTTATTTTAATAAATCTCACCTCAAGCCCTATTGAATTTTAACCTGGCTGAAGAAAGTCAGCAAGAACATAGCCATAGATTAAAGCAACGCTCGTCATAATACAACTTCTTGAAATGGAAGTGTGAAGAGCGAGGACAGCAGAGAAACAATCACGTGAAGATTATGCAGATGGAAGTCAAGAGGGAGAGAAACGTCGCAGAAGAAATATGAAGAAACTCAGTGTGGTAATACAAAATTCCTATGGGTGTCTGGAAAACACCACAGGAAAGCAACCGTGTGTCCCTAATATAGAGAATAACAGATAGTGACCAGATGTGGTTCTGAGAGGCTGTTTTTTTGAGTCAGGCTTTTTTTTTGGAAATGATAAACCTAAAATATTTTCAGGATAAGAAAAGCTTCAGCATCACATTTGTCTGTTAATGGCTGCACATACAGATCAGTCACCATCACAAGGTGACTTGGTATCGTGGCTCGCCCAGGATCATGCCTGCTGTCCTAACAGTGTCATCTTTCACCCTCAAAAGTGCACCAGTTTGGAAAACAAATTATTTGATTACCCTAATTTTTAGTGGGTTAGTGTTTAGAGGGAAAGAACAATGACATAATAAATGCATGTATCATCTTAAAACCATCTCATCTACCTCCCTCATCTGATGTTCCTCAGACTTGGTGAGAATAACCAGTAAATATACTGCTTCTCAGAAGCCCTCAACCTGACCCTTCTAATCCAGCTAACACACACACACACACACACACACACACACACACACACACACCCCACATATCTTCTTTGGTGATGCTTTTATGGAGATGTCCAAATTATTCCCCAAACAAGAATTGGCTCTTGTCTGCCAACAAGTGCTGTCACTTTATCCAGCATCAAGATCAAGAACCACTGGTTCATTTGGTTTTACTGATCCTAGTTCATTCTGTCTCAATGGAGGCAGATCCCATAAGTAAAAATACATTAACCATAAGTTGGATTCAACATAGATAAACAGTGACAAAATGCATTCCCCAAACCCTGGTGTGCTTGCGAAGATTATGGCTGTTGGCCAGTAGCTCCGCTGCACTTGGGTTGCAGAGGCTTGGAGAAAAAATACCTCCATCCCAAGGACTCATAATATCTGCAACCCTCTGCTTGAAAGGCACTAGATCCTATCAAGTTACAAACAAAATTTCTTGGCTTCATTTTTTTTTTATCTATTTTTAATTTCTTTTATTTTGCTCTAAACCCCTGTAAGCCTTCTTAGATCCTTCTGCCACAGTGTGGAAAACACACCAATAACCAAAGATGGTTCTTGCCTGCATAGATCTTAAAATTTAGAAGAATAGGGAAAACAAACCACAGGTCTCTGGTACAGAACATGATATAACAAGCGCCATGAAATAGAGACAAAGTGCTATTACAGTTCAAAAGAAGGATGAAGTCGTTTCCATGGGGGTGGGGGGTGGATGATAAGAGAAGACTTGGCACTGGATGGTGGATGGTGCTGTAATTGGTTCTTGGGAGGTTGTATAATGAGGTTAGATAATGGCAGAGAAATTGAGGAACAGGCTTTTTGGTGGAAACAGCATACATAACGGTCTAGGGATCGGGGCGCCTGGGTAACTCAGGAAGTTAAGCATCCGATTCTCGATGTGAGCTCGGGTCATGATCTCATGGTTTGTGAGACAGAGCCCACATCGGGCTCTGCACGGACAGTGTGGAGCCTGCTTGGGATTGTCTCTGTCCCTTTCTCCCTGACCCTCCCCATCTCGCCTGTGCTCTCTCTCTCACAATAAATAAACAAACAAATAAGGTGTAGGAGTTAAAAAGTGGAGAGTATAATTGGGATAAAACAGTAACTCAAACCAGCAGAATGGCTATTTAGGGGTAAGACTTGTCCTGTCTTAAAAGTGTAGACTTCTGATATATATCTGAGGAGCCTAGGCTGAGAAAGGAAAATGTACATGTTCATAGCATTGGAAGTGTGCGAGGCTACCTATAATCTTATTAAGAATGTACCCAAGGGGCGCCTGGGTGGCCCAGTCGGTTAAGCATCTGACTCTTGATTTCAGCTCAAGCCATGATCTCATGGTTTGTGAAATCAAGCCCCACACCGGGCTCTGCACTGACAGCACAGAGCCTGCTTGGGATTCTCTCTCAATCTCTCTCTCTCTCTCTCTCTCTCTCTCACTCTCTCTCTCAAGATAAATAAATACATAAATAAACTTACAAAAAAGAAAATAAATATCTGTTATTCAGTGCACAATTACTAAAGCTCAAACAAAATGCAGGTACTGAATACTCCACTACTGCATACACTCACACAATGGCTGCTTTCTGCTCAGACAGAGAAATTTGGCCACGAGCTCCAAAGAGACCACCCCCCCACCTCCAACACAGATGCAGGGTGTGTGTGAGAATCAGGAGACAGAACAGCCCCGGATCCACGCTCCTGTAGAATCCCATGTTCGTGTCAGGCAGCTGTGGTCCAGGATCACCCATCCCAGCTCAGATCAGCTGCAGCGACGGATTTGACGCTCAGGCGAGAAGCAGAGCACCGGACACAGCATCGGGTCTCCCCACCTGTGTGACAGTCTCACTTTCCCCCACTCTAGGTCACCGTCAGTTTGATTGACGCACAGAACTGTTCGTCTCTCTCCTCCCCAGGGAGGGAAAGGAAGAGAGAGTGCAATATTGTAGAGTGAAAAGTGGTTTTATACGCATCATCTTAATTTTCAGTGATGGAGAAAGAAGAAAAAGAACAAGAATTCGAAGTAGCACAGAAAGGTTCAAGGTTAATTTGATTGGCAATATATGAAATGCCACTTGCCTCAGGCCATTTCAAATTGCCCCTCATTCTCTCCACAGTGAATGAAATGATTCTTTCCAAAGACGGGGGCATCAACTGATAATGGCTGCTATTACATATTCATACACCACTTTACATTCTGTAGCTTACTTGGCAGGAATTCTTACAAGTCCCTCTTCACAGATGTCAGAGGTGAGGTGGGGACCGAGCGCACTCTCACGGGCACTTTCAGCAGACAGAGGAACAGAGACCGGACAGCAGGTGGAGGAGTGAACCGCACCTGGTGTGCAAGTAGACTGCGCCTCTAACTGCCCGCCTTCCCACCACAGCACATCCTGGAAGATGCCCTTTCCAGAGACCTGGTGCTTTCTGTGTTATTAAGGACCATTTGCAGAACCCACAGCTTTAACAGTAAGGGGTACTTCTCAGTACTGGGAGGAGGAAGAAAGAATCATTTTGTGCCTTGAAGAACAATGTGAGAATTATCTTTCTACATTAAGGATAATTTCCTTATCCTAGAGAAACTAAGAACATTTGGGTTTTTTTTAAGGATTAAAAACAAAACAGGAGAAGTCATATCGTGAGTTTCTATGCGCAGTTGACTTTCCCGGCTGCGGTGCAACCAAACATTCTTCTCTAGAGCCCAAACCCAGGGAAATGGAGTCCAGTCAGTTCCCCATGCGTTTCCTGTCTAGTGAGCAGCAGGCACAACACAAGCCATTCTCATCCCCAGACAGGCCAGTTTACCCCGAACAAAGGTGCAGCCACAGGCAGAGTTCTGGAATAAGCCCATAGAAAGCTGAGAGGAAAATATGGGTGGCTCAGTGAATGCCCATCCCACCTTCAAAAGAAACAGAGCACAGGGATTATTTACACAGAATCATTAGCTTCACATTTTTAAACCATAATATTTCTCTCTCTCTCTCTCTGCCCCCCGCCCTCAGTTATTTAGTGACATGCCAATTGCTGAATTGCTTTTCATGATTAACTCTCTTATTTCAAGGTCAGTGATTGCCCTTAGCGTGATGACAGGGCTCAAGGTTAACACACAATTCAGATAAACCTTGAAATGTTGACCTATCATAAGTTCAGTGTAATTAAAAGGTGTGCCTATGCCTGAGCCAACTGTTTGAAACATGTTTTCTAGAAACCTAATGTATCTGAACTTGCCCGGAACATCTGTTCATGCATTTCCTTCACGGACCCATTGTTCAGAGCAATTTTCATGAAGCCCTAAAAATCTGCATGAAATTAATGACAGCAAAATGAGCTTCAGCTTATTTTTTAAAACTAATTTTAAATAAGAATTTCTGGTTGAAAAATAGGAAGCAAGGACTTTGGGGTTATGTAGTACCAGAGGATATAAGGTGGGTTCAAATGCTTTAGGAGTAAATGAGGCCCTGTTGGTAGACTCTGTGTTTTGAAATGCAGTGACATTTCTTGAAGAATTGTTCCTTAGAGTTATTCTGACCACAATTGTCTTCAGTGAGATTGATTTTTTATTACTAATGGGATTGATGCTCCCAGGTATATATCATAGA
Source organism: Acinonyx jubatus (assembly GCF_027475565.1). NCBI lineage: Eukaryota > Metazoa > Chordata > Mammalia > Carnivora > Felidae > Acinonyx > Acinonyx jubatus. The sequence continues at coordinate 72,503,592 of NC_069380.1, read as the reverse complement.
GAAGGAGAAAGTAAGAGAGAAAGAGATATTCCCCCTGAAACTCTTCTAGAATAGTCTTGCCTCCCACCTCTAAGCATCATTCCAGGATGCCAGGATGCATTTTGGCCATGTGTGGGTTAGGAGGCACCCAGGGGCATTGCTTAAGGAACAAGAGGCAAAATTCTTACACCAAGAGAACAGTTGATCCATCCATGTTTGGCAGTAAATCAGCATGAAATGGTTGAAATTGAACAGGGCAACATGCTAAGAACAAGGAATGTGTCTGGATAAACTAAATTCTTTGTGAAAAACACCTACCTAGGGTTTGTAATTTCAAATCTAAAATAATCATGTTATCCAAAGTGGTAAAGCCGGGAATTAATGGCCAAACAGACTTAAGTTCTGAGAGAAAAGCTCGCCTGGGTAATAACTATGGTGATTTGTCCCACATCCATCAGACCCAGGGGAAAGAAAGGAAGCATGATGACACATACCAAATCATTCTGGAATCTCTAATACATGAGCTCGATTGCAAAACTAATATTATCTTTCTGGCTATTCTCCAAATTCTAAAATATTGATCGTCCATTCTTCACAGCACTAGAACAAATAATCCTAAAATGTGTATGGAACCAGAAAAGACCCCAAATAGCCAAAGCAATCTTGAAAAAGAAAACCAAAGCAGGAAGCATCACAATCCCAGACTTCAAGCCATACTACAAAGCTGTAATCGTAAAGACAGTATGGTACTGGCACAAGAACAGACACTCAGATCAATGGAACAGAATGGAGAACCCAGAAATGGACCCACAAACATATGGCCAACTAATCTTTGACAAAGCAGGAAAGAATATCCAATGGAATAAAGACAGTCTCTTCATTCAACAAGTGGTGCTGGGAAAACTGGACAGCGACGTGCAGAAGGATGAACCTGGACCACTTTCTTACACCAGACACCAAAATAAACTCAAAATGGATGAAAGACCTCAATGTAAGAGACAGGAAGCCATCAAAATCCTTGAGGAGAAACCAAGCAAAAACCTCTTTGATCTTGGCCGCAGCAACTTCTTACTCAACATGTCTCCCGAGGCAAAGGAAACAAAAGCAAAAATGAACTACTGGGACCTCATCAAAATAAAAAGCTTCTGCACAGCTAAGGAAACAATCAACAAAACTAAAAGGCAACCAACAGAATGGGACAAGATATTTGCAAATGACATATCAGATAAAGGGTTAGTATCCAAAATCTATAAAGAACTTACCACACTCAACACCCAAAAAACAAATAATCCAGTGAAGAAATGGGCAGAAGACATGAATAGACACTTCTCCAAAGAAGACAACCAGATGGCCAACCGACCTATGAAAAAATGCTCCACATCACTCATCATCAGGGAAATACAAATCGAAACCACAATGAGTTACCACCTCACACCTGTCAGAATGGCTAACATGAACAACTCAGGCAGTAACAGATGTTGGTGAGGATGCAGAGAAAGAGGATCTCTTTTGCATTGTTGGTGGCAATGCAAGCTGGTGCAGCCACTCTGGAAAACAGTATGGAGGTTCCTCCAAAAATTAAAAAGAGAACAACCCTACGACCCAGCAATTGCACTACTAGGTATTTATCCAAGGGATACAGCATCCATCGAAGGGGCACATGCACCCCCATGTTGATAGCAGCACTATCAACAATAGCCAAAGTATGGAAAGAGCCCAAATGTCCATTGACGGATGAATGGATAAAGAAGATGTGGCATACACACACACACACACACACACACACACACACACACACACACACCATGGAGTATTACTCAGCAATCAACAAGAATGAAATCTTGCCATTTGCAACTACGTGGATGGAACTAGAGGGTATTATGCTAAGCAAAATTAGTCAGTCAGAGAAAGACAAATATCATATGACTTCACTCATATGAAGAATTTAAGATACAAAACAGATGAATATAAGGGAAGGGAAACAAAAATAATATGAAAACCAGGAGGGGAACAAAACATAAGAGACTCATAGAGAACAAACAGAGGGTTACTGGAGAGGGTGTGGGAGAGGGGGATAGGCTAAATGGGTAAGGGACATTAAGGAATCTACTTCTGAAATCATTGTTGCACTGTATGCTAACTAATTTGGATATAAATTTTAAAAAATAAAATTTAAAAATTTAAAAAAAGATTGTCAAAGAAGTTTACAGGCTTAATAAAACAGGTTAGACAACTTCAAAAATATATATATATATTGATCGATAAAATGAAGATCATAATATCGGCCAGCTATGGTGGTTGTGGGAGTGAAATAAATAAATATATAGCTCAGCCTCGTGCTGGACGTACAGCGAACTCTCAACTAACAAATGTTGTCGCCATTATGACCATACGTATCGCTTTCACTCTTCGGTATTTAGCCATGAATAGATTTTATCGGAAAAGATGTATGTTTGATGATAGTCTTTTTTTTTTCCCCATTCACCGCAAGAGTATGTTTTGAGTTCCTTCTCTGTCTTAGGCACTGGGCAAGGCAGAGGGACTGAAATCCCAGGTGAGCAGAGTCATGCAGATGCATAATTCATGGTGGCTGATGGGGTGCTAAGACTGAAGACCCAGCCAGGAGATGTCAACTTACCACTTGGGAGGCCTTGCCAACCCAACTTTTAGACAAAAGGGAGTTATTTTTGCAAAAAGTAAATAAATAAAACTTTCATTTTAGCAAACCTAAGTAAGGTCTCTCTCAAAAGGATCCAAGTATACTGCAAGGAAGTATGAGCCAAACAGAAATGTAAGCAGTCAATTTGGGAGAACCTGTAAGCATCTGAAAGTCAGGAAAATAAGAAACATAAACTCACAGAATGGAAAGAGAGCCTCAGGCAACACTAAGCCATTAGGACTGATGGTTATTCCGGTGCAAAAGACCTCAGAAAATGAAAGCATCATCTTCAGCCCTGTCCTGGGTTTAACCACATTGGTCCGCACCCACACCCCTGTTCACACTGGTTTTTCTCCCAGGCTATCCTGCAATGCACATTTGTCTCAAATACTGGTCCATATGCTGCCTTGCCAAGGCCTTCAAGTACATGTGCACATTCTAAATGATAAGCAAGTGACTGTATTAGCTTTAGTGAACACATTAAGCCTTAAGGGGAAAAAAAATGCATGACTAGCTTTTGTGGTCTTTAATACTGACGATGTTTTTCCTGCCTTTAAAACATTCTTTTTGATATCATTCCCTAAAAGCGTCCAATTTTATTCACAATAAAAATCTGCTATGTGCAATGCCATTGTCTCCTTATAATTATTCATAACATTAGAGAATAATTTCCGTTGCTTTTATCACAATGCTAGCCTTCCCAACCTCTCATTTTTACATTTTGAACATTGGTACAAATTTTAAATCTATTGAACCACCCATGGCTAACCATAGCATTGCATTAAAAATCTTGTACCTCCCCTTTACATCAATTTACAATAATTATTTGTTTTAATTGTCATTTAAATGTATCCCATACTTTTGTAAATTTCATCCTTCATCTGTATTAGTGCTAACTTTTCCATTTAGATTTCTGCTTTTGTCAAGTACTCCAAAAAAAAAAAAAAATACATAGGAACACCAAAGCAGAGGCTATTTATGAAATGGAAATGCTACCGATAATGTGGATGAAAAATGAGATTTCATAGTGAACTGTATGACTTTCCAGGTATCAGGTAGAAAGGGAAGTACTTTATACATACTATCTCATTTAATCTTCAAGACAATCTTATAAGGTGCTGCTGTCATCACACCCATTTTACAGATGAGAAACTGAGGCTGGAAGACATGCAGCCATTTGTCAAATGTCACAAAACTAAGAAGAGACAAAATTCAGAGCTCCATCTGTCTCGCTCCAAGACCTAAGCCCTTTAAGCATTATACCACGTGTAGGAAATTTTATGTGCACTTTTATGCATGTGCTTTTGTGCAAAATGATTTTCATTGTTGAGGCAGCCAGAGGAAATCCCACACAATGGAATAAAGGTTTTGGCACTTTTAAGCCTCTTTACACTTTCATTTTTTTCCTTCTAATGTACCCCTTGCTATTGCTTGGTTTCCATTTAATCACAGTTAGAATGTCATAAAAGAGGTAATAATACAAATGATACTGAAATAACACATATAAAAATCCATGGAGAAAACAGAACAACATGAAAGCATAGTCACAAAGCCCCTCACCCCGTGGTGGCTGCTGCCTGCCCAGCATCCTGGCTTTGCAGCCAGCAGCCACATGCAGCATCACTAAAATTTCCATCTCTAAGATGTTATTATGGGCCTCATAGAACAATCTGTGTAAGGTCATATTTGCATAAGTCAAGTGTTCCACAGTCTGTACAGCATCTTTACCTAATGCAGGATGAAATCACTGGCGTGGACCATAATTAACCCTCCAGATTGCCTTAAATGCCAGCCAGCTTTCACTTAGAGATGTGGCCAGAACATGGAAGGAGTGAGGTGGAGTTGACTATAGTCAGCTCACAAAAGCCAACACACAGAGCTCAGAAACCATTCAAGAAATACCCTTCTACACACCAATGTCCTTTATGTAATACGTTAGTACAAACAAGGGAAAAGTTAGTGTGTGAGTTGGCAACAGTGAGGACTTCAGGGGACCGTGTATGATATTACCGATTGTCATCCTTGAGCTCAGTGGCTTCCTAACTGAATTTCCAGAAGCCCTGGTTTCCTACCTCACAGCTGCTTTAGGAATGAGAGAAAAAGACCCAATTAGGGGGCTACGGGTCTTCAATGCTTCCCTCAACCAGTGTGACTTCACTTTTGTCTGTTAGGTATGCTGGGGTTTCATGCACGATTTGACTGGGAAGAGTATCTGATGCTAAGTATGAAGTCGGAACGCAGCTAAATCAGGGCAACTTCCACCTTTCACTTACATGCAGATGGTACTGGTCAAAGATTTAGCATCCTGCCCAGTGAGTGAAGCCTGGCTAGAGGCAAAACCTAGACCGGAAACTAACTATTTGAATTCCTGCTCCAGCACTTAGCCCACCATACCTTGAATCTCCATTCATGACTTCTACTTCTTTCTACTCCCACCCTGGAACATGCATGGTTATCTTTTCCAATTTGGATAAATGCATACATGTGAGAGAAACACAGATGGTTCCTTCATCACACCTTTAAAAACTGGGCAGACCCAGGAACCACGTAGCCTTTGAAAGCAAGCATCCACATCCTGTATTACATGTCTGAGCTCATGTGTATTAATCTATCTAGCCTTATTCCTTCAGCAATTACACTGTATGGTTCTCTAAGCTTTACGAAGCACGTGCACATATTTAGTCCCTGTGTAGAAACTGGCCCTTTTGCAGAGCAGTGGGAAATTATTTATCCTACTAGGAATGTTGAGGTTTACAGTTAGATGGGGCTTTACGGATGACCCAATCTAACTCTTCCAGTCTATAAGTGAGAAAACTGAAACCCAGAGAGGTTAAATATTAAATCAAATGATGTCATTAGGTCAGCACCGAAGACCAGATCAGCTGATTCCTAGCACCCCTCACACCATATGTTCCGATTCTATGCAGTGATACCTAGAGATTTCAGCGGGCCTTAGTGTTCCTGAAGATTTTGATGATTCCACTCATAGCTGAATATATTACCTGGCATATGGATACTTGACAGCTCAAAGGAAAGTTATTTGCTTCTTTGTAGGAGTACCTCTAGGGACCTGTAGGGACCTTTCCTATAATTATCATAAATCCTCATGCTTTCCTTCATAGTACCTATCACAGTTTTGTGATATTCATTCATTACTTACTTACTTAAATGCATTTATTTACTTAATGCATCTTCCTTTTTCTTTCTTTCTTTCTTTCTTTCTTTCTTTCTTTCTTTCTTTCTTTCTTATGAAAATACAAGTTCTATGAAGGCAGTTGCCAGTTCTGTCTTGTTTAACATTTTTTTTTCAGACTGTAGCACAATGGCTAGAACACTGCAAAAGTTGAATGAATGAATGAATGAGGGAATGACGAATGAGCAAATGAATGAATTTCACAGTACCTTAAGAATATTTCTATTGCTACACCTATAATATAGTATTTAAACCATACGCTTGTGGTTTAATAAACTAGGAGCTTCCTGAGGGTAGTATTTGTGCCCTCTTGTGTTGGCAATGCCTAGCTTATGTCTTATCAGTATGAAGAAGCCTGCCAATAAATGTTTATCAGATAAATAAATACGTTCATTCATCAATAAAAATCTAATGATCCTAGATATATAATAGGTATTCAAACACATTTACTGACTGCTTAACTGATTGGTTGGTTGGCTGATTGATTCATTGATAAAACTCCATAAAAATCATATGTTTTCAGGGTGGCATTTTTAGAGAGCCTTCTCACCATCACAGAACCTAGTGTATTCATGAGCACCCAAACATGTTTATTTGAAATATGATTCCTCTGAATTTTATTGTTCTACCCTTCCTTTTCTTCTCTACTAGTTAAGACAGAAATATATCCATCTCATGGAATAAGTTTTTACGTCTATTCAGGGAACTGTACAAAGGTAAATCATTCAAGAGTGGGGTAGAGCAGTTTTCTCTATATACGTCACTTCAAGTTCATTGAATCTTTACTTTGAAAACCAAAAAGGGGCCAAAGTTCAGGGTAACCACTTATGACTGTGAGCATCACGGCATGTAATAAAATAGTCATAGAGCTACTGTTTATTGGATTTGAGAAGGTCATTCTGAGTAGGGCTCAAGGCTAAGTGCCTAAGTGTATCATGGGTAATGCCTTGGATTTGTCAGTACCTTTTAAGAACATCTTTGCAAAGCAGATGACAGCCGTGGAAAACAGAACACACATACACACATTCCCATAGATCTTTTCCACTAACATTTTGGCTTTTCTTTTGAAATTTTCCAACCTCTATTCTACAAAATGCAAACATAATAGAGACAGTCTCTCAGCAGCTATTGAAGGAGAAAAAAGCAACAGGAGTTAGTCTTTGATCTTTCCACCATATTCCAGGTGGAATGAAAAAAAAACACTCTATTTGGCAACTGGCATGTATGTAGACATCTAAGCACATATATATTGCATCTACTGTTAGCCCTGCTCTCCGGGGAGACCAGGGATCGATTGGTAATTGAGATCTGCCACTGATTTCAAACACTTCAATTCGTATAATCATTTTACCCTCTCCCTTCACTGTAAACCTTGGTAAAATGTTATTTAAGCTGCTTTGCCTCCTTGTTTCTCCCAGTCAATTGGTAAAGGAGTTTTAAAAGCATGAACTCGCCAAGAGGCAGGCACCATGACATGATATAGAGAAGGTTAAATAAAGGACTGAATTATACATAAACTGTCCCTCAAAGCCTACATCATCAAAGGTCACCCATATTGTGGCTACATCACCTACTAGATGGCTCATACATGAAGGGGCACACTATTCAGCACGTTCAATACTCCATACACTTTGGGCCCCAGCAGGAACCTAGGGTTTCTGGGCGCATTCGGTGAATTGGTGTGGTAAGCCATCAGAAGCTTATTTGGAAGAGCTACTAAGGAGCTGCCTGTTAGAGACCTCACCAAAGGGCAGAATGAGCATAAGCTGAAGGAAAGTCTCAGCATCAGAGCGTTCTCAGTGTGACTGAGGACTACAGAAAGAGGGCACTACTGGGGGGAAGGAAGGGAATAGAAAAAGTTGTTTCACTAAAACCACAAGGCTTAGGAAGGTCCCCCTCTTCCACCTCCCAGAAATGATAATGCTGCTGCTGCTGCTGCTGCTGCTGCTGATGATGATGATAATGGTGGGGGAGGACAAGCCAGAAGCCAGAGAGCAGCTGTCATTCTCTGCTTCACAATAAAATATAATGTAGCTCCTATCACCCTGGGACTCTGATCTGCAAACCGCAAAACCCAGAGACTGCCTTGTTAAAGTGGAGCGGTTGCATTAACATCTGGCAGCAATAGACATGCTTATAAGTACATCTGGGGAATTTCTGAAGTATTCAAAGTCCTGTGTGAGCTTCTTGGGACAAGTGAAATTTGGGTCCATGTTCATGTTTAAGTGCTCTCATTTGTACCCAAAACACAGGGAGGCTAGAGGAATCTCGGGACATATATATCTTCCTTTGTAATACCTTAGAAACTTAAATGACCATCAGATACATGTGAGTTGGGATCTATAATCCACATGATCAAGTGCAAAGTGCATTTTCACAAAATTAATTAGCTGTCCACTCCCTATGAGGACACTGTGCTAAGTGCTCTATGGAACTTTAAAGTTTTTTAAACAGGAGTACTGATGCATAGGGGCACTTGTACCCCAATGTTCATAGCAGCACTCTCAACAATAGCCAAATTATGGAAAGAGCCTAAATGTCCATCAACTGATGAATGGATAAAGAAATTGTGGTTTATATACACAATGGAATACTACGTGGCAATGAGAAGAAATGAAATATGGCCTTTTGTAGCAACGTGGATGGAACTGGAGAGTGTGATGCTAAGTGAAATAAGCCATACAGAGAAAGACAGATACCATATGGTTTCACTCTTATGTGGATCCTGAGAAACTTAACAGGAACCCATGGGGGAGGGGAAGGAAAAAAAAAATAAAAAGAGGTTAGAGTGGGAGAGAGCCAAAGCATAAGAGACTGTTAAAAACTGAGAAGAAACTGAGGGTTGATGGGGGGTGGGAGGGAGGAGAGGGTGGGTGATGGGTATTGAGGAGGGCACCTTTTGGGATGAGCACTGGGTGTTGTATGGAAACCAATTTGACAATAAATTTCATATATAAAAAATAAATAAATAAATAAATAAATAAATAAATAAATAAATAAATAAATAAATAAATAAATAAATAAAGTTTTTTAAATGGGGCACCTGGGTGGCTCGGTCGGTTAAGTGTCCAGCTTCAGCTCAGGTCATGACCTCGTGGTTCCAAAGTGTGAGCCCTGCATCAGGCTCTGTGCTGACAGCTCACAGTCTGGAGCTGCTTTGGATTCTGTGTCTCCCTCTCTTCTCTGCCCTTCCCCTGCTCACGCTCTCTCTCTCTCCCTCTCTCAAAAATAAATAAACCTTTAAAAAAAATTCGAAGTTTTTTAAAATATGGTACTTTTTGGGGTGCCTGGGTGGCTCAGTCGGCTAAGCATCCAACTTCGGCTCAGGTCATGATCTTACGGTCTGTGAGTTCAAGCCCTACGTCGGGCTCTGTGCTGACAGCTCAGAGCCTGGAGCCTGTTTCAGATTCTGTGTCTCCCTCTCTCTCTGACCCTCCCCCGTTCATGCTCTATCTCTGTCTCAAAAATAAATAAACATTAAAAAAAATTTTAATATGGTACTTTTTGATACTGAACATGATATATTACTGATTTTATATTTGCATACAGTCATATATAAGAAACCCACCTCCCCACCTTCTACTTTGATTTCTGGCAACTCTAGACCTTAAAGTCACTGCCGTCAAGCAAATAAATCAGTTACAAAGGAAAGTGTTGTCAGTAAGTCCATGCACTTTACTCTCAGGAGAAAGAAAAATAAAGTCATTGTCAAGTGAGAACCGCAGGCTTAGTGTGATGCACAGATTTGGGGTCACTGATTTCTAGTTTAGCTACCTGCATTCCCCCGGTAACCAATAGCATAAGAAGTAACAACTGATGGCAAGGTGTGGGGGGCAGGGGGCCAGGCCAAGAAACTAAACACTATGACAGTCCCATGTCCTTGATTGACGTGATGGGCTGAGGTACCTCCAGGATCCCAAGGGCACATGCATGTCAACACATGTCAGCACAACGTCCCACCTTCAGCTAACATGTCCAAGTCATCACAAGGAGGTGGGTTGCATTCTGTCTGTTTTGGTGACCTGGGTGACATGTAGCTACGCCACACTGAAGATGTTCATAATTTCTCTAAAAATATGTCCAACTAACCAGTTCAAGGATATCCTTCACAAAACTGCAGTGACGTGCCCAGAAATTAAGACCTAGATAAAACCAAATGAGAATCCAGGTTCTGATACCTGAGTGGGATATGGATGGCAGTGACAGAGCTTGGAACCCAAACAAGATTGGCATCTCCAGCCTTACGTCCTGCAGGTGAAACCACTGAGATCTATAGAGAGAGAAGTGAGTTGCTCAAGGTCACAAGTCAGTGAACAGTAGGAATTGGGACAAGAGCACAGGTCTCAAGGATTCTAGTACTACCTTATTTTCATCGAAATACGCTGTCGCTTTTCTAAGGTAGTTTAACAGAACTTCCATCCCATGGGCTAAAACCTGTTGTTCAGTCTCCAGCTCACAACTGGCCTGGTATTTGAAGGAGCTCCCGATCCTGCCTGCCTTCATCTAAGTAAAACCAGAGTAAGGAAATTGGCTGGATTAAATCCCTATGAGCACATGTACAGCTTTCCATACCTGACGTAGATACTTTAAGCAACTGCTGCCACATATGTTTTGATGTGAGAGATGTAACGAGGAGAAATTATGTCCTATCCACAATCTATGGGAACAAGTGTATTAAAGGAAATGGGGGACAAGCATATACACATCTTTTTCTGGTGTTCAAACATTTATTAAGAACCTACTATGTATCATGGCTCTGTCTACAGTTCAAGTATGCTAAGATCTTAAATGGAAATGCCTCAGAGTCTCAAAGGGTGACCCCAAGTCTTCTAACGGAGCCTGTGAAATTTAATAGTTGGGAGGCTAACACCAAATCTCATTTATTGCTGTTTTAAATGAAATAGATCACAGTTAATAAAGAGCCTGCAAATTAAAGTAACCCAGCAGTCTTAACTAGCAATTAAAATGACTTTTTTTTTCCCTATCAAAGGTGAAAGCATATGCTGGAGCGAATTTTGTCACGTACAAGATAAATGAGCAGTTTGGCTCAGCAGGGAATAATTCCAGTTCATACTGAAGGATCAGTTTCAATATCAAAATCTTGTTCTCCCAATGTCAGGAGCCTGATACTGATTTCCTGAAGACACCAGGGCTCAAGAGCTTTCCCTGTGAGGACACAAGCCCGGGTATACCTTGCCCTCATCCCTCCCCACACACTCAGGGCAGTAAAGGAAGGAATAGAAGTGTGATATTACCTGGGTTGTGTTAAGAACCTAAATGCCAGCAAAAGGGTCACCTTCCTCACTGCTACTATGGGAGCACCCAACACTTACAGAAGTATGTAGGGAATGAGAAGCAGGCGGGAGAGAAACGTGCCTGGCAACGTCTAATCTAAATGGATGCCCATTTTACTCAGCCAAAAAATTCCTAAGAGCGTGTTGGAAGGACTAAGATGAGCTCTGGGAAGCACCAATCATGCTTTAGGAGAGAAGAAGGTAGAGGCCCATGAAACTGGACATAATGAGCGCATAATATTAATACAATAACGTGCAATACCTTCCGAGTTCAGCTATTTGGAACATTTCTTCCCAAGAACCTGACTTGCCTCTATGTGTTCATTTGCCTAGCTGGGAAAGAATAGAAGTAGTGGGGACTCCTGGGGGGCTCAGTCGGTTAAGCGTCCGACTTCAGCTCAGGTCATGATCTCATAGTTCCTGGGTTTGAACCCCATGTTGGGCTCTGGGCTGACAGCTCAGGGCCTAGAATCTGCTTCAGATTCTGTGTCTCCCTCTCTTTCCGCCCCTCCCCCACTCGTTCTCTCTCTCCCTCTCTCTCTCTCTCTCAAGAATAAATAAACATTAAAAAAAAGAAAAAGAAACAGTGGAGGTGGCATGCCTGATGGAAAGACAGGAAATTTTTACTGACAACAGAAGACAAGAAGAAGACGTATGCAGAAGAAAAAAAGAAAATATACATAAATAGAGGATATATGGACAGATGTTTACATGGATAGACAGATTTATCCAAATGTACCCATAATAGATATGGGATGGATGGATGGGTGGGCCAGTGAATGATCAGTATGAAAGAGGAAGACACCATTGCTAGATTCCTACTTGGTTTCAGTCACTGAACATGGAGCTTCCTGTGCATCATCTCATGTCAACCATCTGCGACAGCATGGCTATTTTGCCTGTTTCGCACATAAAGAAACTATCAACACAATAACATCACCAGGGTTAGATTTGAAGTCTGGTTCTATGTAGCCACAAAACCTTTGGGTTTTCCACTACCCACACTGCTTCTCACTCAAGGTCATGCTGAAATTTGGAAGACACTATATTAGAGAATGGAACACAAGCCATGTAGACTTGTTCCATGAGTGCATAATTATAAACTATACCATCAAATCTACACAACCATTTAACATATGCATTCTACTGAACGCCAGGATAAAAAGGCAAAAGAACACAAGAGATTCCTCACAAATCTCTCCCTACTTGATAGCAAGCAGATGAGAAGCACATTTCTGTCCAAGATTGTCTTTCACCACCTCTATGCTCCACACCCTGACAGTGCCCACACTCCCACCTCCCAGCCATTTTTTACTCCAACAGTGTTCACACTTTTTTGCACGGGCAAATTGCCTCGGGTTTTGTTACAATGAAGATTCTGGTTCAGAAGATCTGGAATCTAAGACCCAGCAGTTCTAACAAGTTCCCCGATGATGTCAATGCTTCTCCTCTGAGGACTACATTTCAGGTAATTAACCTCCACTCTATACCCCATTGTTAGACAAAATCAACATGTTAACTGTAAAAGGCTATTTAGCATCATTCTGTGGGCACTGAGAACATTTAAAACTTGTAATAATAAGACATGTGATGTGGATGGAGGAGATTTGGGCTATCCATATATTTAAAGGAAGAGTATCTGTAAGTTGTAGAATCCTTCCAACCAGTCCCCAAGTCACTCAGCTGCCGTTTTACATTAATAAAACCAAGAACTGCACAGTAAAGAAAAGGACGCCATCTTGATGCCATTTAAATATATATTTACTTCTTATTCATGATCTTTCACCCATTTAATTTTCTCTGAGAGATTATGCAGGTCACTTTTTAAATGGGTTTCAATGTTTCCAGGGCTGCAGCTCATTATAAAAATGTTCACAGCAGATAGAATCTTGCTTCAGCACAGCACTATTTTCAAACTGGCAGCCGCAGAAATCGGTATGCAGATATTGTACCATAAACATTAATTTAGTATTATGTGGAAGGTTGATTGATTAATAAATACATAAGCCAGGAAGCCTAATTTAACTCTTAATTCACTTTTTTTTTTATTTCACAGAGAGGGAAAAATTAATCTAGAAGTGTTGATTGATTGAGAGTTTTAGTCTCGTCTAGACAGCCATGGAAAATGACTATGAACCTGGGACTTTGCAAACTGCATCATTTGCAAAATAAACCCAATCAACAAATTTCATCACACAGTGATTGATGGTCAGAAGGGAAAGGCTGTAGCGATCATGGAGGAGAAGAATATGTAATCATCCAAGGAAGCAGCTCGCCTTACAGAGTGGATAAAGGACAAAGAATTAGCAAATATTTTCAGCTCAGAGGTGGACACAATTGAAAGAAAATACGCTTCAGGTTTTTTTTTTTTAAATTAATGAGCATTAGAGCACTCCAGTAGACTAGCAAATTAGAATTAGTACATTGCATCCTTAAGAATGTACAGAATATAAACATGTTTTAGCTGTTGTGGTCCCACAGCAAAGACTGCCTGATGTAAAGAACCGACTTACACTCTTGCTATGATTAAAAGGTCACATTTAGAACCAACTGTTCTATATCAAGATTTGAATAGTGTTGAATTTTTTCTAAAAACAAGGGAAGCATGTTCATTGTTCTCTTTTTGAAGAGTAGCAATTAGGCTGAGCAAGGCAATTGCTTATAAATTAGACCTGCATCTCCTTCCTGTGATTCTGGTTTTCCTTTCCAGCTCATATTTACACAATGACAATCAAGGTCAAGTTCCAAGCCCTAAGCCTCAGAAGGCTGACATCAGAATCATCAATATTGTTTGCATTTAGTGTGTCCATGGAAGGAAATGGAAGGAAGGAAAGAAGGTAACATTTGAGGACCTCCTATAATAAGAACTGCTAAATATTCTGCCAGAGATTCTGATCTAAGTTCCCACATCAACACTTTGGTTTATTAACCCCATTTTACAAATGAGGAAAAAATATCAGGGATGTTAGGATGATTGGCTGACACTGCAACCATTTAGGTTGGGTTCCCTGCAGGCTCTAACGCATGCTCTTTCTATAGCATCAGAATAATCTGCAGAGCTTATGAAAACAGACTGTTGGGCCCTATGCTCAGAACTGATTCCGTCAGCGTATCTGTTTCCTATTGCTGCTGTAACAAATTACCACAGTCTTAATGGCTTTAAAACACAAGTTTGTTAGTCACAGTCCTGTGAGTCGGCACACAGCTTAAGTGGGTTCTCTGCTTAGAGTCTCAGGGGCCAGAAATCAAGGAGGTGCTGTGAGGACCACATTCTTTTTCAGAGCCTCAGGAAAGAATTTGCCTCCTGGGTCATTCAGTTTCTCATGCTTGTGGGACTGCATCCACATGCCTTGCTGGCTGTCAATCAAGAGCCAAACTGGCCTCTAGAGGCTGCCTGCATTCTTTCCCATGCTGTCCATGCAGCCCCCTCCAGCAGATCCCATCTCTCTCATATTTTGAACCTCTCAGACTTTCCTCTCCACTGCATCTCTCTGACTTCAGCCAGAGAGACGTCTCTACTTTTAAGGACTCACTGTGATTAGAATGGGCCCACTAGATAATCCAGAATAATCTCCTTGTCTGAAAAGTTTATGAACCTCAATTGCACCTGCAAAGTTCCTCTTGTATGTGATAAATTCACAGGCTCAATGGATTAGAGGGTGGACATCTTTGGTGTCCGTTCCACCTGTTATAGTCAGTCTGGGCTAGGGCCCCACAATTTCCATTTCTAATATGTTTCTCGGTGATGCTGATGCTGCTGGCCCAAGACCACATTTTCAGAACCCCCGCTCTGGCTTCTTCTACTCCAAGTATGGCTCATAAATCAGCATGGTCTAGGAGCTTGTCAGAAATGCAGAATCCAGGGCCTCATCCCAGACTTTGTGGATAAGAAGTTGCAGCTTAGGGGCACCTGGGTGGCTCAGTTGGTTAAGCGTCCCACTTCGGCTCAGGTCACAATCTCATGGTTTGTAGGTTTGAGCCCCACATCAGGCTCTGCACTAACCGGGTAGAGCCTGCTTGGGATTCTCTCTTTCTCTCTCTCTCTCTCTGTCCCTCCCCCACTCACACTTTCTCTCTCTCCCAAAATAAAAAAAATAATAATAAACTTTAAAAAAAGTTTTTTAAAAAGTTGCAGCTTAACAAAGATTCCCCAGGTAATTTGTGTGCACATGAAAGTTTGCGAAGCACTGTCAGAGGCCAGTGAAAAACAGGGCAAAACATGGGAGTAAAGTATATGTTTTATTTATTCTCAAAAAATTTTGGCAAGACACAACTCCTCCCTTGTCCAGTGATTGCCCTTTATTTTCTCTGGGAACGAATGAAGTGAAGATATCTTACCTATGAAGTTATACTCGTAAAGAATTCCTGCACTTTCTCTCTGAGTGCCTTTAATATGCCTGTCCCTACTCCCAATTTTAATTCAAGAGAGGAAAAAAAATCTCCCTGTGAACTCAACCCCAGAAATGTTTGACCGCCTGGAAAAATTGCAGGTTGGATTCGATTATTCATTGGGCAGCTTTGACAGGGACATCCTCCTCTGGTCATATCCAAAGTGTGATGGGAATAGATGTCAAATGGCACTCAGATGGGATTGAGGACGAAATATGGTCCTGGCCATCACCTATGACCAGAGACAGGGTGGGCTCCAAGAAACACAGCATACTCTACTTTTACTCTGCCATTAATAGGATTTCCTCAGTCTTGGAAAAAGATTTAGCAAAATCTCAGGGTCCCAGAGGAGAAGGAAATATCATTAACCCTTTTATTGAGGATGCTATTGGTTTTCTGTGAGTTGCCATTAGAGGAAAGTGACTGCAGTTAGAATATATTGAAGAAGACACAGAGCGAGACCAACAGCCTAGGACCAAACACTCGGCTGACTTCTATCTCTGGCCCAAAATGCCTGAATATAATTACTGAAATCTAATCATTAGACAGCCAGAGAATAGTGGAATAGGTTTCAAGATGTAGACATTAACTGAAAATTAATTAACTCAAATTCTGTTTTTCCTTAATTTAAGGTGAGATAAAGAGAACACAACAAAAATGGACAGATGTTTGGGAGTGAAAATAAGAATATATGAGTACAGTGAAGTGCTATGAAGTTAACCCCATTGGTAAACCACAAGCTGACTATCTCTCTCTCTCTCTCTCTCTCTCTCTCTCTCTCTTCCTCTCTCTCTCTCTCTCTCTCTCTCTCTCTCTCTCACACACACACACACACACACACACACACACACACACAATGCTGTTTCTTTTTTAGCGTGCCAAGCTCCAGGTAATAAAGACCCATATTGTCTGCTTAAATTGGGCATTTGTTCCAAAATGAGCATGAAGAACCATACAAACCATCTCTCCTCAGTCCCAGTGCATTCTCTCTACCCTTGCACGCTTCCTCTTTGATCAGGTAAGGAGACTGTTTCCATTTCCAACACTAAACCAATCCTCTAAAACATTGCTAAATTCTCTGTGGGAACTCAATAATAAAAGTACCATGGGCTGGCAAAGGATGTCAGCAGCCCAGAAATGCTTAATGAGGTACCTGAAAATGTATGCAAATTATACCAGCAAAGAGTCGATAAGGCACCGGGCCATTCAGGCAAGATATGGGACAAAAGCCAAAGAGATAAAAACCACTCCAGAAACCTTGAAGGGAAAAGCAGTTCCCACCTCCCTGATCAATGCCATTCCCCACCTCCCTTTCTGGAAACTATTTACTTCAAGAAGCATTTACAGAAGAAAAAAAAATCAGTTTCCTGAAATCTGAAGAGTGTTTACCTTTGAAAACCACCTGGCAAAATAGCTTAGCTTTCAACCCTTCACCGAATTGCCAGTGTTCTTTCTGATCCATGTTTAACAGCAGTGGAAGAAGAAGTAGGAGAGAGTCCAGATCAAAGGTAGGATCCCTCAGGGGTCACTGGGAAAACACAAGATGACCCTACACTGGATTTCTGACCCGACAGGCAGTAGTCAGAGGTTGGCATACAGTCAACAAACCTTATAATTTTTGCCCTGTATTTGAGGATTGGGCAATATTCTAATTCTGTTTGACAAGTGGTTAGGCTATGATGTATCTCTTCTTTGGAGCCTGTGACATAATATTTGCATTTGTTTTGGACACGCCTGTTCAAAATGCTGCTACTGTTAGTAAGTCTCTTCTGGATATTCATGTGTGGGCTTCGCTGCACTTGTCCATGTAAGCACCATCATGAAAAGGGTTTTCTAATTCCTATCTCAACCATTCTTCCATTCCTCCCAGCTTCCCACCCATCTAACTTTTCTTTCTCTTCCTCTTCTCTTCCCCAGCAATTCATTCCTGAAGTTATTAGCTGCGGCAGAGCAGGTGAGGAACTACAAAGATGTAGCCTGCAGAGGGCTGTCAGAGCCCCAGCAGGGGCAGGAGTGTGCTTACCCAAGAGGGGTGAGTCAGCACAGATGTGGGGTGGACCACAGGGAAGGAAAGTGCAGTGGCAACAGAGATCATTACATACTGAGGGATCAGTCAATACATTAATGGATGGGGGAGAAAGGTTTCTCACTGTTTGAGAGGGGGATTGTAAACACACAAAGGGAGAAAACTAAAGTGAATGCTGCAGTGTTGGATTGGAAGTGGAAGAATTGGTTTCAACTCATGTTTTCCATATATAAAATATACATGCAAATGCATAAGGGTGTGTGTGTTTATGTGTGTGTGTGTGTACATATATGTTCCCTAGTTCTAACCATTGAGATAGCTCACAAGGAGTGAGATTCCTGCAGCAATGAGCCCACTTAGTAGCCAGATCCCAGCTTCTAAATGCCATTCTCCACTAAAAACAAAAACCAAGGCTCCTTGAGGAAATGACTAATTCTAAGACAGGGCCCAGAAAATTACAAGATGAGCCTGTGATATCTCATTAGACCAGCAAGCAATAGAGTCCTCAAAGGATGCTGGGGCCATATCAAAAGAACACAAGGCAGCTTGACTGAGATAGTACCAGCCAAATCAGAGACAATTTGAACATCAAAATAAATAATGATAATAACAGATTATAACTCTTGGAATAAAAAGAGGATACCCATGAGTTCATATTGATATAAAGTAAATAATAATAATAATAATAATAATGAAAAAAGGTTTTGGTAAGGAGTGGGTTATTTCCATGATTTCAAAGTACCTTGCCCAAAGTACTTTTTTACAAAAGGCAAAGTAATAACTTTACAGTGGAGAAGGTTGGCAGACACAATAGTAATCAACTAATCAGTGTGAATACTATCAGTAATGGAACAAATACAAATCATTCACAACCTCGTAAGATGCAATGAGAAGACAGCACGACCTCCATGTTGTTCTTCCCTACAGTGTGTAACCTGCATCTAATTATAAGAAAGCACGGGACAAGCTCACACAGAGATACATACTGCAAAATAATTGCCTTGCAATCTTCGAAAGAGTCAAGGTTATCAAAGTCGAAGAAAGGGTGAAAACTGGTTCCAGAATGAAGGAAAGAACAGAGCCAAGACAACTAAAGGCAACATGTAATTTTTGAACTGGATAATTTTTCTCTAACAGGCATTCTGGGGAAAATAGGAAAACTTGAACAGGGTCTAAAGTTTCAATGGTTAAAAAAAAAAAAGAAAAAAGAGGAAGAAGTTCTTTTTACCATCCTTGCAACTTCTCTGTGGGTTTAGGGTTGTTTTATAGTAAATACAATTCTATGAAAGAAACTTAATAAAATAAATCACTTGAATCTTAATAATTCTCTCCTTTGATGATTTCATTCACTCTGAAGTGAATCCCCCATTTAATGCAGATGATTTTCTGCATTAGTGACTTGTGGCTGCGTGACAAATCACCCCAAAACACTGTAGCTCAAAACCACCATCTACTGAGGTCAGTATTCTGTGGGTCAGAAATTTCACACGGGGTCAGCTGTGGTTTTTCAGGGATATGGGGCTGGGCTTACTCACATGTTTGTGGTCAGCTCCCAGTCCTGGGGTGCTCCTTCTTTGTGAATTTAGTGGGTGTCAGTTGGGACTACAAAGGCAAGGGGATGCATGGTTGGTTAGTATCTAGCCAGGTGGGCCGGGCCTGTTCCCATGGCTACTCAGGTCTCCAAGAAGAACAAGACAGCAAGGATGATTTCCAGGAGGAAATAATTTATTCACAATAAAAATGAGAATAAATATTTTGTAGGATTTTCATGGAGATTAAACAAGATAATGTACTGTTGACCCTTAACACGCAGTAGGCATTTAAAATTGTTTCCATACTCTTTTCTCCTTCCCTAGGCAAAACCTACTCCCCTCTTAGAATTTCTCTTGACATGTTCCCAATGGTGCAGGCTTGTGGAAACATGGTGGTCATTTTCAAACTGTCCTTTTCCCTTGTCCAATCATATTCAACCTGCCCACCTAACTAAAGGCTTATATCACAGTCCTCTAGAAATTTTTTTTAACTCTTAAAAGGTTTTTAATAATCAAATGCAGTTCATTCCATTTCTGCAATCTTATTCAACACACTATGGATGAACATCTCACCTTTCTGGCCCTTTTGCCAGAGCTGCCCTTCTCCCTTCACCCCCTGCATCAGGCCTGTCAGCACCACAACCAGGCGAGTCAGATCACACACCTGAGCTCGCCTCCTCAGTGTGCCCAGCCACTTCGCTCAGATGATGCACCTGCAAGTTGCAGCCTGGTGGTATGACACAGGGCTCAACTTGACTGGAATACCTGGATTCCAGTTTCATCTCTACCACCTACTCACTGTGTGGCCATACACAAGGTCCTTAATTTCTCTTAGTTTCCTCGCCTATAAAATGGGGGTGAGGTGCTGCCTTAAGAGGCGTTGGAGGATCAAATGAGGAAACCCACAGAAAGCACTTAGCCTGTGCTTGGTACCTGCCAAGGGCTTTAATAAGGGTTAGCCATTCCTATCGCCGCTGTCTCCCCCCCCCCCCCCCACCGCCTTGAATACATTCTTTCCTTACCATCTCTGCTTGCTGCTCCCTCGGACCAGGAGCAGGACCAGGCAAGGTCCAGATCTTACCTTCCCCGAGGGCACCAGCACCAATAACACCTAACTGAAACCCAGCCTCTAGTGTGGCTTCCTCAAAACCATCCTCCCTCATCCCCACTGGAGAAACCAGTGCAAGTGGGAAAGTCCCAGACAACATTTCCCTACTAAAAGCTTCACCTGTAGCTGTCTTCCCAAACTATTTAGGATTAAGAACCAATGCATTTCCCAACCAAATATCAATAACAGAACATATATTTGTAAAACGCAATGAAAACTAATTATTGGAAATTTTTCATGTAAAAAAAACAAACAGAAAACACAAACCCAAGATTTCTATTATTAGATTTAATAGATATAAATACTCCCTTGGATTGTTTTGACAGTTTCTAAACACACTTATTCCCAATTGCACTCATCTCCCTAGGGACTCATGGCAAAGAGTTGCTGAACTAAGAATGATCCTTTGTCCCTTCAGAAGTGCTGGTAGGTGTCCTACAGGACCTAGGCTCTGGCTAGTTTCTTGTTGAGTTGCCCCAACTCTTAATATTTATACATGTCATATACATATATATATGTGTACACATATATTTATACATGTCATATAGATATATATATGTGTACACATATATATATATCTATATGACATGTATAAATATTAGGAGATATATAAAGATATATAAGATTTATATTTATATATATATATATATAATGTGTGTATGTGTGTGTATGTGTGTGTGTGTGTGTGTGTGTGTGTGTGTATGTAATTACTTGGGGTTTCCCCCAACTTGCAACATTTCTATCTCTATTCTTTCCCACATGGGATTCCATTTCCCCTTTCCATTTTTGTGACCAGGAAACTCCTAAACATCTTTTGAGATTCTATTCAGATGTTGTACAGCCTAAAGCCTCGCATGTCTGCTGTTGGTATTGAGGCTCTGTCCCTGGCACTGTGGTTGATTGCCACCACTGTCCTGACATGTTTGTCTGACTACCAGCACTCCAGTGGCTATGGTCCCCCTCTGTCCTAGTAGCCATTGATTGCTAAGTCCCACTACCTCCACCAAAGCTGCTACAATACTAGAACTTGAAGGAAAACATCCCCGAGTGACTAAAGCCACTGGAGACTTTTAGTGAATCCCACTTATCCCATTTTTCTGTCCCTTCTCCTAGGGTAGCTGGGACGATAAACTTGAAGAATGATCCAGAAAATATTTCAAGGACACCAGCCTGTACATCAAGAGTTTTGCCAAATACCTACTACACACCTGGCATGCAGCTGGATGCGGTAAATACAGAAGTAAAGACAGAGTCCCCTCAGAAAAGTAATGCTTAGAGCAGTTCAAGAAGCACTATAATCATAGAATGTGCAAGTCATTGCAGTAATTCAAGGAACAGCACGTAAGTGGTAACACAGATTTTAGTGCTGGGTCTGCATGAGTCTCATTTCTGTACATCTTCTTCACAGAGGCACTGACAACCTTTTCTCTCTTTTCAAGGATGTTTATACAGTGAACAGCTTTGGAAGATAGAAATAATGTCTTCTTCTACAGCAGAGGGAAGAAATGTTTGTTGTGTAGTATAACAAAATTAGTGTCTCCCTCCTGGGAAAAAAAATGGGCAGCTTTTCTGGCATCCATCTATTGTAAAAGAGGTTTCCTAAGCTCGGGTTTCCTCAGCTTGAAGCAAACCCAGTACATAGGCAGCATCTAGGGCCATGTGTTGCACCCATGGTGCTTGGGGGTGCAAAAGTAGATGACATGAGCATGATGTGCATGCTGCTTGCTCTATGGGGAGTAATAAAGTCCTTTGCCTCTTACCTGGGAGTGTCGTGTCTTCTATCAAATCCATGAAACTATAGAGGACTAATGTGTTAGTGTGAAAGTAGGGTAAAATCTAAGAGCTATCAGAGTTCTTGATATTTAGATGGGTTCAAGGGAATTATTTCAGGGTCCTGACACCCACCTGATCTAAAATACGTAGGGTTTTGTTTTTCTTTTTTTTTAGTGTTTATTTATTTTTGAGAGGGGGGGGGGCAGAGAGAGAGGGAGACACAGAATCCAAAGC
Organism: Acinonyx jubatus; assembly: GCF_027475565.1. Lineage (NCBI taxonomy): Eukaryota > Metazoa > Chordata > Mammalia > Carnivora > Felidae > Acinonyx > Acinonyx jubatus. The sequence continues at coordinate 72,481,405 of NC_069380.1, read as the reverse complement.
AGGATCCAGTCTCTGAGGTATCAGCACAGGGCCCAACGTGGGGCTCCAACTTGTGAACCATGAGATTACAGCCTGAGCCAAAGTTGGACGCTCAACCCACTGAGCCACCCAGGCACCCCTAAAACAGGCAGGCTTTGTGTAAGTTAGCCTCAAAGGCATTCTAGAACACAAAGTAAAGACCATATGGATGGGAAAGAAGGAATAACCACAAAATACATTTACAAAAATTCAAGTAGACAGGGTGCCTGGGTGGCTCAGTCCGTTAAGCGTCTGACTTTGGCTCAGGTGGTAATCTCATGATTCATGAGTCCAAACCCCATGTGGGGCTCTGTGCTGACAGCTCAGAGCCTGGAGCCTGCTTCAGATTCTGTATCTCCCTCTCTGCCTTTCCTTTGCTCATGCTCTGTCTCCCTGTCTCTCTCAAAAATAAATAAACATTTAAAAACAAATTTTAAAAACAATTCAAGTAGAACAAGTTGGCCAGATCACCATCAAGGGTTTTACACACAGTCACAAAACTAAATAAGTGTATCCAATTTGGCCTTAAGGTCTACTTTGAGATAAAACTTTTAATAATATTAACCACAGATGTACAATTAGCTAATACAGTATTTTCCAACCAAACTGATGAGGAAAAACTGTTCTGTGTCATGTTAATTGCTATGCCAATAAAAATAGACTTTCCTTAGTTTCTTAACTGGAAGGAAAGTTCAATAGGTTTTGGTGTTTGAGTTGTTGTTGTTGTTGTTGTTGCTGCTGTTTTTTCACTGAAGCCCTTCTTGATACTTCAATATGGTAAAAAAATATTTTGAATCACCAACGGGGAAAGTCAGCAGCATGCAGCCTAGACCAAGCTAATCTGATCAGGTATCCTTTGTTTGAGGAACTCTGATTAACAATTATTTACCAGACTCATTGTTCTGCTCCTCCTGATATGAGTGATGTTTGTATAATCCATTTAAAAATCACTATGGCATTATAAGCAAACAAATGAAACGATAATTGAATAAAATTAATCGTTGGCTGGATTTGCCTTAAAATGTGTCTGTAGAATTAGGATTCTGTAGTCCTAAACTGTCATAACCTAAAATAAGTGAAATTCCATAAAGGTTTGTGCGTATCTGTTCTCTGCTCTGATGACCTACAAATTAATAAACCAAATATTAATTGCACAGGAACATTTAAGTATTTTAGTCATACATCTACATCTCTAGTTGACTAAACTGTTCCAAGATATCAATTCACTATGCATATATATATATTTGATTCAGACATTGTTTACTTTGCCAAAAGAGTGCACTTAGAGTTTTATTACACGCCAGGTCACTGAAAATGGAGCATAGCATACTTATATTAGTTCCATGTAGAAAGATATACAACATATGTAACAATATGTGTATCATATGAATATATACATATATCATACATACACATTTCAGAAACACCTATGCAAGGTCCTTCAACCCTAAAACTGAAAGGAATAGGAAACCAATTAGGACAAAATCAACAACCCTTTGATTGTAATCCTTTGACTGTTGATCACTTTTTAGCTGAAACAAGGGTTTAATCATTGTTACAAGGTCACACTACAATATAAATGTAAGTATCATTTCCTTAAAATTGTAAGAAAAATTGCTATTTCTCACACTGAAAAGCTCTCTTGGCCAAAAATATTTGGAAAATTTTTCATTACCTATTGAATGGCAAAGATTCAACATATTGGCTCACTGCTGTCTATAAATTCACCCTTGAATCATCCCTAGCATGGAGCTATCATAGGGAAGGAAGACAGTCAATCGATATTTATTAAATAAGTAAATGAACTTTTCACCTTTTAGTTGATACGATGATATACAATTTTAAGTATATTTGCTGATGTCTATGAAATTCTTTACCACCAATCCATTTCATTCAAAGGATTTAAAAGTTTATTAGAAAAACAGACAAATGCAAAAGAAATGTTTAAATGGCTTACCAGACAATAATGAAATTACTGAAATCCTGAGGATTATATAAAATAAAACAATATACTAAACACAGATAATATTCTGCTTATAAAAGTTATACATTTAAGCTGAAATGCAGACATGTTTGTCACTATAGTTTTTCTTTAATGAAATCATTACTCGAGTTTTACAATGTTCATTTATTTCCATTTTTTGAGCTTCTTATAGTGAGTGGCATTTATTTCATATAATTCTCTGGATTTTAACAAATTAATATTTTGTTATTGAAATGTGATGCCAAGGAGTTAGAAATTTAGGCTGAAATCAATAAAAGAGTTTAAAGCACATAGGTGACTTTTCTGTCCCTGTCCCCCAAATAACTTCTGTGTCTCTCTGGTTCATGGGCCTTGTTTCTTCATTTGTGTGAGCATTAGTTTTGATCTAGACAGGATAATCCTCAGCTGCGAAGCCCTCTTCACCAGTGTGCATGTATGAGGACTCACTGCCACACCTATCCCTAAATTGTTTGTGCTTATTAGGCTCACATCTACAGAAAGATGAAAATCAACAATTCCCAGCCTCAATGAAGTTATGATCAATGTGAGAAGTCATATTTTAGATTCCAGGGAAGACAGTGGAGTTCAGGACCTTAGGCTCACCTTGTCCCACAAATGCAACTAGATAACACCCGCATCAGTGTAAATAATCTAGTGAACAAGCCAAGGGCTGGCAGAACAAACTGTCCACAGCTAAATGTAGAGAAGAGTCCACATGGAAAAGGGTAGGAAGGGTGGAGGCACCGTTGGGAGTTAAATGGCCCCAGAGGGCTATCTGCAAGAGGGAGAGATGTCAGGGTGGAGAGGGGAAAGAAATAGACACCCACACATACCCCAGGCACAGGGAAGACAAACCCCATAACATTTGGCTTTGAAAACCAGAGGGGCCAAATTTCAAGAATTTTTACAATCAGCAGGGCTTAACACCTGGAACTTTAAAAAAGTCACCAGACTCCTGGGAAAGCCTGGAAGGTGAGAGGAAACTGAGTCCCCACCCTTAAAGAGACAGTACAACAAACAGCCCCACAGAGATACAGCATAGAAGCAGCAGTTTGAAAAATACCTGGGATTTGCAAGATGAAGATTTGTTTATTCATTTCAGAGCATGTGCTGGAGGATCAGAGATCTTGGGAGATTTCTCCAGGGACAAAGGAGATGCCAGGTACCGTTTCCCTTCTTTACCCCCCAGGATGAACACAGTCAGCACTTACACTCACCACCTAACATACTGTAAGTCCACCCCATGCCCACATTCTGCTGCAGACATGCTCCCTGCAGCCCGGCCTCTGCTCCAGGTCCCCTCCAACAACAAACCAACACAAACTTTGCTAACACCACATGTCCTACCACCTGCGTAGCTTCTGCAGATCTACCTCTTCTAACCTGGCCTGCTTCAGCCCCTAGCGGTTTCCCGCCTGCCAGCCCAGACCCCGCTGACACCACATGCACCAACCCCAGGTTCTACTACAGACCTGCCCCCTCTACTATGCACTGGGCTGGAGCCCATCCAGAACAGTGCCACAAGCTCAGCAGTGTGTAAGTATATGTGACAGGTGTCAGAATGACTCCCACCTGGAAAGAGGGAAAGATAACCACACACATCAGTCTGACTAAGGCCCCACCAATGTTGTCCCTGGACAACAAAGGGAAATCACCTTGCGGTTCAGTGCTACTGTACTCTCTCTGGCAAACACCTGGCTTGACTCAACTCAAACCCAAGACAGCCCCAGACTGGCCCACTACCAGCACAGGCAAAGAGATCCATTACAGAGGCCTGGGATGAGGGTGAAAGCAGCTCAGCCACACAGTAGGGCAGATGCAACACACATAGGAGACACCCTGAAGCACCAGATTCCAGGTAACAGAAGACATGGCACTGCAAGGCACTAGGGGACCACTTCTTCATAAAGGCCTTTACTTTCAAGAGCAGGAGACATAGCTGATTTTCCTAACACAGAGAAAAAGACAGGAAGACTTAGACAACATAAGGAGACAGAGGAATATGTCCCAAATTAAAGAACAGGACAAAATCACAGCAAGTGAGCTAAACAAAACAAAAATAAATAGTATTCCTGGTAGAGAATTTAAAGTAATGGTCATAAAGATACTCACTGGACTTGGGCTTAAGAGAAGAGTGGAGGACCTCAGTGAGACCCCTAACAAAGAGATGGAAAACAAAAAAGAACTCAGTAAATGAAGAACTCAACAAATGAAACAAAATACACTAGAGAGAATAAATAGTAGACTACAGGAAGCAGAAGAACAGATTGGAAACCTGGAGGACAGAGTCATGGAAAGCAATCAAGCTGAACAAGAGAGATAAAAATAAGAAGAAAAAATAAAAATAGACTTAGGGAACTCAGCGACACCATCACATAGTAACATTTGTCTTATAGGGATCACAGAAGGAGAAGAGAGAGAAAGGGGAACAGAAATTTTATTTTAAGAAATAATAGCTGAATAACAGCTTCCTAACTCTGGAGAAGAAAACAGAAATCCATATCCAGGAGGCACAAAAAGCCCGTATCAAAGTCAACCCAAGGAGAATCACACCAGGACACATAGTGATTAAAATGGCAAAAATTAGTGATAAGGAGAGAATTTTAAAAGAAGCGATACAAAAGAAAAGTTACATAAAAGGGACACCCCTTAAGACTATCAGCTTATTTTTCAGCAGAAACTTCACAGACCAGAAGGCATGACATATTCAAAGTTCTGGCATGGGGGAGGGAACCTGCAACCAAGAATACTCTATCCAGCAAGGCTATCATTGAGAATAGAAGGAGAGATAAAGAGTTTCCCAGAAAAACAAAAATTAAAGGAATCCATGGCCACTGAGCCAGCCCTGAAATAAATGTTACAGGGGATCTTTGACTGGAAAGGAAAGCCCATAACTAAAAATAAGAAAAGTAGGAAACACAAAAGCAACAAAAATAAGCATATCTATAAAAATCAGTCAAGAGATTCAAAAAATAAAAGGATATAAAGCATGACACCATCAACTAAAATATGGGGAGTAAAAAATGGGTTGAAACTTAAGTGACCATCAACTTAATATAGACTGCTATATGCATAAGATGTTATATACAAACTTAATGGTAACTACAATTAAAAAACCAGTAATAGATATGCAAAACTTAAAGAGAAAGGATTCCAAGTAAATCACTAAAAAAGGCCAGCAAATCATTAGGGAAGATAGCAAGAAAAGGAACATAGAACAACGAAAACAACCATAAAACAACTAACAAAATGGCAATAAGTACACCCCTATCAATAATTACTTACAAAAACATGACTTCAGATGTAAGTGGACTAAACGCTCCAATCAAAAGACCTAAGGTGATGGAATGGATAAATAAAAAAAAAAAAAAAAAGCAAGATTCATCTACATGCTGCCTACAAGGGACTCATTTCACACATATAGACATCTGCAGATTGAAAGTAAATGCATGCAAGAGGATTTATCATGCAAATGAAAGTGAAAAGAAAGCCAGCATAGCAATACTTATATTGGACAAAATAGACTTTAAAACAAAGACTGTAACAAGAGACAAAGAAGGACACTATATAATCAAAAAGGGAACAATCCAGTAAGAAGATATAACAATTGTAAATATGGATGCACCATCATGGGAGCACCCAAGTACATAAGGCAGCTAATAACAAACATAAAGGAAGTAATTGATAGTAATATGATAAGAGTACGGGACTTTAACACCCCACTTACACCAATGGGTAGATCATCCAAACAGAAAATCAACAAGAAAACAGTGACTTTGAACAATATATTGGACCTGATGAATCTAACAGAAATATTCAGAACATCCCATCCTAAAAAAGCAGTATACACATTCTTTTCAAGTGCCCATGGAACATTCTCCAGAATAGATCATGTATTAAGCCACAAAACATGTGTCAACAAATTCAAAAAGATTAAAGTCAGAACATGCATCTTTTCTGAACACAATGCTATAAAACTAGAAATCAACACAAGACAAAAATCTAGGAAGAACACAAATACATGGAGGTTAAATAACATACTAGTTAAATAACTAGACAATGAATGAGTCAACCAAGAAATCAAAGAAGAAATAAAAAAATACACAGGGACAAATGAAAATGAAAATACAGCAGTCTAAAATCTTTGGGATACAGCAAAAGTTGTTTTAAGAGGGAAGTTTATAGCAATACAGGTCTACATCAAGAAGCAAGAAAAATCTCAAATGAACAACATAACTCTACACCTAAAGGAGCTAGAAAAAGAAGAAAAAAACAGTAGAAAAAAGAAAATACGAAAATTAAAGCAGAAATAAACAAAATAGAAACTAAAAAAAAAAATATCATAGATCAAGGAAACCGGGAGCAGTTTCTTTGAAAAGATCAACAAAGTTGATAAATCTTTAGCTAGACTCATTAAAAAGAGAGAGGGGTGGGGGGACTCAGATAAGCAAAATCAGAAATGAAAGAGGATAAATAACAACAACACCACAGAAATACAAAATATTATAAGAGAATATTATAAAAAATTATATGCCAACAAATTGGACAACTAGAAGAAATGGATAAATTCCAATAAACATACAATCTCCCAAAACTGAATCAGGAAGAAACAGAAAATTGGAACAGACCAGCAACAAAATTGAATCAGTAATCAAAAAACTCCCAAAAAACAAAAGTCCAGGACCAGACAGCTTCCCAGGTAAATTCTATCAAACATTTAAAGGAGAGTTAATGCCTACTCTTTTCAAACTATTCCAAAAAATAAACGAGGAAGAAAAGCTTCCAAATTCATTCTAAGAGGAGAGCATTACCCTGATACTAAAGCCAGGAAAAGATACTACAAAAAAAAGAACTACAATCCAATATCTGTGATGAACATAGAAGCAAAAATCCTCAACAAAATATTAGCAAACCAAATCCAACAGGACACTAAAAAAATTACTCACCACAATCAAGTGGGATTCATTCCTGGGATGCAAGGATGGTTCAATATTTGCAAATCAATCAACATGATACATCATATCAACCAGAGAAAGGATAAAACCATACGATCATTTCAATAGATTCATAAAAAGCATTTGACAAAGTACAACATCCATTCATAGTAAAAACCCTCAACAAAATAGGTCTAGATGGAACATACCTCAACAAAATAGAGGCCATATATGAAAAACCCATAGCTAACATCATATTCAATGGTGGAAAACTGAGAGGTTTTCCATTAAAATCAAGAACTGGGGCACCTGGGTGGCGCAGTCAGTTAAGCGTCCGACTTAAGCCAGGTCACGATCTCGCGGTCCGGGAGTTCGAGCCCTGCGTCGGGCTCTGGGCTGATGGCTCAGAGCCTGGAGCCTTATTCCGATTCTGTGTCTCCCTCTCTCTCTGCCCCTCCCCCGTTCATGCTCTGTCTCTCTCTGTCCCAAAAAAAATAAAATAAATGTTGAAAAAAAAATTAAAAAAAAAAATCAAGAACAAGACAAGGATGTCCACTCTCACCACTTTTATTCAACGTAGTCCTGGAAGTCTAGCCACAGCAATAAGAGAAGAAAAATAAATAAAGGCATCCAAATTAATAAAGAAAAAGTAAAATGTTCATGATTTGCAGATGACATGATACTACATATAGAAAATCCAAAGACCACCAGAAAACAACTAGAACTGATAAATGAATTCACTAATGTTGCAGGATATAAAATCAATATACATAAATGTATTATATCTCTACATACTAATAAGGAAGTAGCAGAAAAGAAATAAAGAAAACAAGCCCATTTATAATTATACCAAAAATATTAAAATACCTAGGAATAAACTTTACTCTGAGAACTCTGAAAAACATTGATGAAAGAAATGGAAGATGACAAAATAAATGAAAAGACATTCCATGCTCATGGATTGGAAGAAAAAAATATTGTTAAAATGTCCATACTACCCAAAGCAATCTACAGATTTAATGCAATCCCTATCAAAATACTAACAGTATTTTTCACAGAACCAGAATAATCTTAAAATTTGTATGGAACCACAAAAGGCCCTGAATAGCCAAAGCAATCTTGAAAAAAACAAAATTGAAGGTATCATAATCCCAGATTTCAAGATATACTACAAAGCTATAGTAATCAAAACAATGTGGTACTATTACAAAAATAGACACATATATCAACGGAACAGAATAGAGAGTTCAGAAACAAACCCATGATTATATAGTCAATTGATCTTTGACAAAGGAAGCAAGAATATACAATGAGAAAGAGACAGTTTCTTCAACAAATGGTGTTGAAAAAGTTTCATTCATGCAAAAGAATGAAACTCTATCACTTTCTTACACCACACACAAGAATAAGCTCAAAATAAATTAAGGACCTACATGTGAGATCAGAAACCAAAAAAATCCTGGAAGAGAGCACAGGTAGTAATTTCTCTGGCATTGGCCATCGCAACATTTTTTTGATTTGTCTACCGTGGCAAGGGAAACAAAAGCAAAACTAAACTATTGGGATTACATCAGAATAAAAAGCGTCTGCACAACAAAGGAAAGAATCAGTAAAACTAAAAGATAACCTACCAAATGGGAGAAGATATTTGCAAATGATGTATCTGATAAAGGGTTAGTATCCAAAATATATAAAGAACATATACAACTCAATACCAAAAAATAAATAATCCATTTTAAAAAATGAGCAGAGGACATACAGACATGAAAAGAGGCTCAACATCACTCATCATCAGGAAAATGCAAATTAAAACCACAATGAGATACCACCTCACACCTAACAGAATGGCTAAAATCAAAAACACAAGAAACAACAAGTATTGGCAAGGATGTGGAGAAAAAGGAACCCTTGTGCACTGATGGTGGGAATGCAAACTGGTGCAGCCATTGTGGAAAACAGTATGGAGGTTGCTCAAAGAGTTAAAAATAGAATTATCATATGGGCCAGTAATTTCAGTACTGGGTATTTACCCAAAGAAAATGAAAATACTAATTCAAAAAGATACTTGCACTCCTATGTTTATTGTAGCATTATTGACAATAAACAAGATTTGGAAGTAACCCAAGTGTCCATTAATAGATGAATGGATATAAAAGATGTGATGATATAGATATAGATATAGATAGGTACAATGGAATATTACTCATCCATAGAAAAGAATGAAATCTTGCCATTTGCAACAATATGCATGTGTCTAGAGTGTACAATGCTAAGTGAAATAAGTCAGTCAGAGAAAGACAAATACCATACGATTTCACTCATATGTGGAACTTCAGAAACAAAACAAATGAACAAAGAAAAAAAGAGGCAACCCTAAAAACAGACTTTTAACTATAGAGAACAAACTGATGGTTACACAAGAGAGGATAGGGGGATGGGTGAAATAGGTGAAGGGGATTAAGAGTCCATTTATCATGATGAGCAGTGAGCAACATATAGAATCACTGAATCGCTATATTGTACACCTGAAACTAATATGTAACACTATATGTTAACTATACTAGAATTTTTAAAAAATTAACTGGTCTACAGAATAGAATTCATTTACTCATACATTCATTGAGTCATTATTGATTCATTCAGCAGTGTTTATTTAACACATATTATGGCCCACGTCCTGCAAAAGATACCTTAGATGCAAAAGCTAATAAAACATTGTAGCCCAATGTAATGTTTCTTATTCCCCTTACATTACCTCTGCCTCACCTTAGTCCAGGCCCCAAAGCTCCTCAACAACCAAAAAAGACTATCACCTACAGTTTTCTCCAGAATCTCCAGCCAATAGGCAATTGTTCAATCCTCCTAATGCACAAATTTGTTTCTATAACTTCCTTCTTCAAAAACTTTCAGTTGCACCCCCCTAACCTATGAAGTAAATTATAAATTCCTTAAACGAAAATAATTTAAGAATCTCTCTATCTTGGTCCCAATATATCTTTCCAATCCTAAAAAACTAACACATAGAGGAGTGATTTACATTATTACCTCAGCCTTTCCATATATATTATTTCATATATATTAGCCTGGGCTCTTCACATACTTTATCTTCATAATAACACCAGAGATTCACAGGGCACTATTGTGTGCTCCCCCAGAACATTTCATTTTTTGCCAGGGCATACCAAAGACTTGATTTTTAAGCCCCCCCAAGATCTAGGTGGAGCCACATGACTGGCTCTGGCCAACGGAATATGAACAGATTTCTAGGCCTGGTCCCTAAAAGATCTCCCACACTTTCTTCCTCTCGCTTCGCTTCTATAGTGAATTTGAGGACCAAATATTAAGGACAATGGTGTCCCAAGATGGAGTCCCTAACAGCAGAGTTTCTCTCTGACCCGGCCTCACTGCCACCCCCCAAATCTAAACGGGACTAAGATGTTAGGAAACATCGGGTTTTTATTGTTTTCAGTCACTGAGATTTGAGTTTATTTGTTGTTTCAGCGTAAACTATTTTATTCTGACAACGCAGCCAGAAATTAATTTGATATTCTTTTAGAAATGAAAACTAAGATTCCAAATGGCAAGTGACACATAAATTCATATATTAATAAGTAGGATTATAAATTCAGGTCTCTACTTTCTGTGATGATTTATATGTGAACTTCATTGGGCTCATGGATGCCCAGATAGCTAGTCACATATTACCTCTGGGTGTGTCTGTGAGGGTGCTTCTGGAAGAGATTAACATTTGAATCAGTAGACTAAGTAAAGATTATCCTGATCAATGCAAGTGGAGATCATCCAATTCATTGAGGGCCTGAATGGAACAAAAAGGCAGAGGAAGAAGGAATTTGCTCTCTGAGCTAAGTTACCTACCCTCTCCTGCCCTTGGGTACTGGGGCTATGTATAGTGTTGGGTTTATATTACCTTGCATATAAGTCACCCAATAATCATGTTGAATGAATAAATGTGATGGTTTAACTGTTTAATCTATCATTATTACATACATAGACTTACAGCAAATGTCAACGAAAGTCACTTATGATAATAACACAGAGGAGTAATATATACAAAGGATCTTCTGGACAAGATGTCCACTTTGATCTCCTTTTTAAATACGGGACATTAGTTCTGATTTTTAAAGTGTACTTTGAAATCCTCTGATCTTCTCTAATGAGCCACTTGATTATATAAGGCTGTGCCTCATGTTTCAGCAATGAATTTGGCACTGTGTTCACCAGAGCTGGGCTTAGCAAATTTGAATAGTGGAGGAGACTATTAACAAGCAGTTATTCCTGTGTTACTTCTTTTGCCACAAACCAATTTACTTCAGCAATTTTTACCTACTTAAAAAAAAAACTACACAAATTAGAGCATGTCTTTAAAAATAAATTGCTTCTAAATAAACCTTAGATGCAATTAGAATTATGATACTTTTTATGAAGAGCTGTGTCTCCTTCCATTTGGTGCTAGTGACAAAGGTTAAAAATGCCCTCCTATAAAATACCACATAATTAAACAAAGCAATTTTGTAATTACCCACTACACAACTGGATAAATTCCAAGTTTCATAATTATTTTAACCTATAGATGATCTACTTGTAGAAAAAAAAAATAAGTCCAATGGATAAAAGAATGGAATTTCTCTTCAGCACAATTTAGTTTTGTTCCCATTCTCTCAACTTAGGCTTCTTTTTTAAAAGAATGAAAATAACAAATAGCAAACAGTTTCTGCTCTTTGTATCTCCCTCCTCACATAACTATGCACAGATATGGGAGTAGAATGTCAAGGAGAAAGCTTGAAAATTTTTGCAACCTAGCACTGGAAATGAGACATGGTGGTACGAGGCATATTGAAAACCCAACCCCCACCATCAACAGGTGTAAGAATAATGCCAAAGGAGAAGTTGAAGGAACTCATGATAATAATCTGATGGAGACAAAACTCTATAAAACACAAATCCTTGTTTCCCAGGGATCAAATTACACCACTACGTAGGCAACTTTCCACCATGCCAACTTCCTGTGTTGAGCTTCCAAAAGTTTTCATCTAAAGTGCACACCATCTCCCCTCATCTTTGCAAAGTGCCCAGGCGGGCAGGCTCTGTCCCCACCAAGCTCCAGATAAATGTCCAGCTATCTCAGGGTCCACTCCCACTACCCCTGTCACACTAAGATGAAGACCGCCTATGAATAATTCTATAGAAGGAATCCATTCTGCACAATACAACACACTCTGGGATGACAAAGGTGAGAAAACCTCTTTTAAAAAAAAAAATCCTTCAGAACTTCCAGGTCACTGGATGATTTTAAAATCACAGTGATGACCAACCACTTTCATCAAATATCCATGATACACCTTAGGCATTTTGCAAAGTACTAATCCTAATACCTTAGCCAAATGTCACCATGGGGTAGGTACCCTGATTAATTATTTACTCATTTTATTTTGAAAGTAGTATTCTTGCTTTAGGCTCAGACCATTACCCCACAGCACATTGAGCAAATATCCACAGATTCCAGGAGTTTCTATAAATGAAAAGTCTAAAACCTGATGACATCTGATGAAACTGCATTCAGATCTCACTAAAAGAGCTTGATAGTAACTTTTCCAGAAGGCTACTTTTACCTTCTGGAAAAGTGCACAACAGAACATGTTAACCAATGAGTCACAGGGTCCAAGTTCAATGTCCTTTGAAAACTCATCTCCCAGTCTGAGCATTTAGACTGAGGAAGAACAAGGGTCATTACATGACTACAGTGGTCCAGGCAAAGCAGCCTGGATTTGTCCCTCAGCCTGCCCCTCTTTCTGAGTTTTGGTATGAAAATAGATGTCTACATTATCTGATCTTCACATATATGGAACAGGAACACCCAGTGTAAGTTTCAGCTGGAAAACAACTTGAGGTAACATAAAGTGAGCATGCATTTATTCATCACTTCTTTGGCTTACCATTTTAAATCCATACGACAAGACTTTTTTTTTTTCCATGAGAACTCGGAGGTTCTAAGAATTGAAGTGACTTTGTCAAGGTCACCTAATAAGAAAGTAATATAACTGAGCATTTGTCTCCACAGCCTACTGTCTTTCTACTATAGCATGTTAACTCCATGGATTTTAAGTTTAAAATGTTGACTTTATGTTTCTTAACCTCTAAATCTTTTTCTTTTTCTGTAAAATTGTAACATTCCCAAAATCACACAGCTGAAAATGGACAATTATGGGATGTGAAACACTGGCTTTGTATTTCTTTCTGACATACCACATTCAAACAACACTAGACATTTGGCCTTCCTCTGCCAATCCTCTTCTTCCTCTTGTCTCCTCAAAACCTGGGATCATCTCAAAAGCACCCTTCCTCTCAGTGACACATGTCTTATATACATCAAACAGATCTGGTAATTCTACCTTCAAAATCTTACATCCGTCACTTTTCCATATCTCCATCTCTACCTTCAGGACTAGTTACCATCATCTCCAGCTGAGGTAAGTGATGTCCATCATCAATCCAATCCTTCCCACAAGGCCAGGACCTTCTGGAAACATAAATCAGGCCATATATTACCTCAGTGCTTAAAACCCCTCAATGACCTCCTATTTCATTTAGGATTACCCCCTGGTCATTTCTCTCCTTTCTCCCACATGCCTTACTCATTATTCCTGTTCTTCATATGTATCAAGCCATTTTCTTTTTTTCCCCCCTCCCATAAAATGTTTTATTAACTGAACATGACTGAACATGACATGGCCAGATATTATTTTATATCCTATGAGCCAACAATATGATCTTCGTTGGTACAGATCCTCTTAGGAGGGCTTCTGTAAAGCATCTTGTTTCCTTTAGCATTTTTCAAGTATAATTGACATATAACATTCTATTAATTTCAGGTTTACGACTTAATGATTCAGTATTTGTATACACTACAAAATTATTACCACAATAAGTTTAGAAACCAACTGTCACCAAAGTTATAACATTGTTTCTTGTGATGAGAACTTTTTAGATTTACTCTCTTGGCAACTTTCAAGTACACGCTACAATTTTGTTGACTTATAGTCACCATGCTGTACGTTTTTTCCCCCGTGACATTTATTTTATAGCTGGAAATGTATGCCTCTTGATGCCCTTCACTCATTTCACCTACCCTCCTCTCCTCTGTTCTCTATATCTATGAGTTTGGTTTTCAAATGTATCAAGGCCTTGTCCACTTCAGGGGCTTCATACATGCTAATGCTTCTGTCTGGGACCCTCTTACTCCTTCATCATCCCACTTCACAGGTATTTCCTCACTGGAGATACCCTTGCTTCTCCTCTCCCATTTCTACTGGGCCCCCCCTCTTCCCCTCCTTCATAGTCTCCTGTATCAAAGCACTGGCTAAGTTTCAATAACAAAGAGATTCCAAAAAACCAATGAACTTAAATAAGATGGAAGTTCATTTCTCTGTCAGTTATAATACATGAGTCCAAGGCTACAAGGGACACCCTGCCATCTTCAAATTGCAGCCTCCACTTGTGATCCAGAACTTTTGTTTTAGTTCTCATCATTTCTAGCCAGCAGGAAGGGGGAAAGGGCCAGGGAATATATGTGATTCCTTTTTAAGATGCACCTCTAAAGTGCAAAAAAATAGTCCTGTTCCTATCCCATTGGCCAGAACTTAGTCATGTGGACAAGCCATAAGAGATGGTCAGTGTTTGGTGGTGATCTCAACCAAAACTCAAGCATTCTATCATTAAAGACAGGCAGAAGGGACATTGGTGAAAAACAAGCAGACTCTATACTTTCTCTTTACAGGACTTATTTCAAATAATAATGACATATTTATTTGGTCCACTATTTGTTCAATGTCTGTCTTCTCTTTCAATGACAGAGAAACATTTTACCAGTTTGGATGACCATAATGTCACCATGCCTGACACAGTTCCTGGAGTATACTAGTTGAGTCATAAATGTTTAATGATTGAGTGAATAGCTAAGAGTTCTTAAAGAATTGTGCAAACTAATATGTCTACCTTCCTCTAAATATATTCTCAGAGGATAGAATATATACTCTGTACATGTGGGTGTGTATCTCCATTGACCCTGCCAATTCCTATGATGCCTCTGCCCTTCAGCACCATTTCTTCCTTGGACACTTTATCTGGAACTTATTAACACTCCACTGCAACTTTTTTCCTGACCTAGTTTGCATTTGTCACTGCTGATGACCTTCCCATTGTTCTTACAATTCTTTCTGTCTTCGTTTCCCTGCTAACCAGTGTTACTTCTGCCCTCCACCCAGATGGGCCAGTTACCCTTCTTTCATGCCTCCACTACAATGAGGCTTTGCTCATTGGTATCAATTCCTTCTTCCATTCAACAACTTTCTGAATCGCCAATCTGCTTACCATGCTAGTCACCAAGACACGACATATGTGATATAATCTCATTCCCCAAGGAGTCTCCAAGTCTGTTTGGGAGGTAGACTAGAAAACAATTTGAATCCAAAGGAACAGGTGCCATAAAAAACGTTTGCTTAAAAAAAACATGGGAACTACCTCATTGTATCTGATATTATTATCATCGGATCATCCAAACTTTAAGGATAAGGAGGCTAAAGCTCAGAGAGCTAAAGTAATTTGCTCAAAGTCAGACATCTCCAAGTGAGAAAGTAGAACTGCCAGTTCAAGGCAATCTGATAAACTCACCATCTTTCCCCGCTGACAAGCTCTAATGCAATGCTACTCTGTCTTTCTACTACTTTCTACTACTGCTATGGTCTATTCTCCCCTAAGTTTTTGACATGGCTGTCAGCTCAGCCTCTTCTCCTTGTCCACAAGCACCCAGCTCCAAACGGGCCCCGTCGTGCACTCCATACATTAGGGTAATGGCCTCTCGTGTTATTTGCGTCAGTCTAGGACCTTATCAGAACAGTAGGCACCCCCGGATGCTGGGCGGTACAAAGAGAAATGACATCTGTTTGCTGGTGTGCCAATTACATCTCATGGCAAACTACCCCATACATTCAAAAATAATGCACTCATCTCTCTCATGGTTCTGAGGGTTGACAGGGCTCAGGTGGGTAGTCCTTGTTCAGGAGCTCTCAAGCACTTGCAGCGAGATGCTGGCTGGGACTCCTCACTCACATTTCAGGTGCCTGGGCTAAGATGGCTGGGAAAAATGGGAACCGGGTAGACAGCTCCATGAGGCTATCTTGGATTACCTCACAGCACGGCAGTCTCAGAGCAGCTGAGCTTCCCACATGGCATCAAGCTTCCCCAAAAACATGCATTCCAAGAGGTCAGGGAGAAAGCTTTAGGCTTTTTTTTTTTTAATCTAGACTTGTAAGTTCCAGAATGTCACTTCTGCTGAATTCATATAAATCTAATTAAGTCAAAAACATCAGTCCATATTCCAGGGAGGCGAGTTAGACTCTACTTCTCCATGAAAGAAGTAGCAAAAAAATTGGCAGCCTTCTTAATCAACCTCATGTGGAGTAACACAGATCTGGGCTCAAATCCCAGGTTTGCCACTTACTAACTGTGTGACCTTAAGCCAGTTACTAAACCTCTCTGAAACTCAGTGTTCTCAACTTCAAAATGTTGAAAACACTCTTTCTCTCACCAGGCTGCTGTGAAAACAAAGGGAAATTCAGTATGTGAAATGGCATGTGCCAGGCAGGTGCTCAGTAGGAATTAGTCTTTTTTCCCCTCATGCTCTACCCTCACTCCCAAGCAGGTGGCAGAATAGGGTTTCCATAAACAGGGGCCAACTGAAAGAGCTCCCAGCTGCAAACGCTAAAGCAATCTAAACAGAAAAATGAATAAAGTAGTATTGGGCTATAACCCAAATTATAAAATAAATATTCCTGAGTCCATTCAGATGTAAACAAATACATAAATTTATAAATGGGGAGAAGAAACAAATATGCTCTGCAGAAGAATTCTAAATAATTTAGGTTAGAAATGGAGCATAACCCCCCATACCTCAACTGGGGACTAAGCATAGTGACTTCTTTCCAAAGAGTGTAGTACAGAAAGGGAGAAACCTGACCAACCCTACCCCAGCCAGGTGACCAAGGTCAACATCAGTAGTTGTTAGTCATGTTGACAGTACGTGCTCCTCATATGATGTGATGGAAATGGTACTTAACCTCTGTGATCTTGCTCCAAACACCCATAACCCCAGTCCAACCATGAGAAAAACATCACACAAATCCTGAGAGATGAGTCCTTGACTAGTACTCCTGAAAACCCTCAAGGTCGTCAAAAACAAGGAAACTTTAAGAAACCATGAGAACCAAGAGAAGCCTGAGGAGACATGACAACTAAATATGATATGGCATCCTAGATGAGATCCTGACACAGAAAATAAAAAGGAAATTAAGTTAAAACTAAAGAAATTTGAATAAACTATGGAATTTAGCCATCATAACGCATCATTGTTGGTTCTTTAATTGTAACACATGTATCATACCAATTTAATATAGCCCTTGATAAACACTAAAAAGACTGATGCCTTCTGAGGTGTTATTAGTCTTAGTGGTCATGCCAGGCGATGCTTGGGCTCAGAAGCCAGCATGTTGAGTTGAGTATCTGGGTTGAGTTGGGCAGGCTCTTCAGCTTGGAATCACATGTCATGCTAACCCAACACACTTGATTCCTGCCTTTTCTTCGTCCATGGCACAGTCACCTCCCAGATCCCCCAGTTCAAGACTTCAGAGGCAGCCTTTCACTGTTTTTGTCCCACTTTCTAAGTTCAATTGTTTCTATTCATAATTTTATCTCAAACCCAGTACCTCAACTCAGTACCACTGTCCTAGTTCCGTCCTCAGCATCAATCATCCACACCTTTATGATTCTTACTGTCCCCAAGCCTCCCTCTGATTTCAATCCATCCTCCAATGTCATCAGAATTGACTTCTCCAAAAGGGTATTTGATGGCACCAACCCCTGCTCAAAAGTCCCTCACTCCTTTCAGATAGAAGGCATACCTACTAGCACTCATAGAAGGGTCTTCACATTGGCCACAACTCACATTTCTGCTTTCTTTCCCTACCTGTCCCTCTGACACCTCTGGCAGTCAAACCAGATTGCCACTGCACTTCCTCACACGCGTCCTGGATTGTCAGGCCTTTGTGCCTGTGAGGGTCTTTGGACTCCACTAGGAATGCCCATGTCATCCCTTCCCCATCTTTCCTCACTTGGTGGACCCCTCACCCCACAAACCTCACCTCAGAAGTTACCTCTTTCAAAGCTCTCTCTGACTCCCCAAGCAGAGACTCTCCCCAATAGCACCGCCTATGTGTGATTACACTTATTCTCACAAGAAGAGTCTGTCCTGTGAGGACCACCTGACATCCACCCGTGTCCTCCACATCTATAGCAACACCATTCACACGGTGGGTATCCAGTAAATGTGCACCAGATGCTTCTATTCTATGACTCACCCCAGTGTTCTGGGCCACACACCCCGGGCCCCTTTGCTCCCATACACCACCACCTCCTACCCCCGTTAGAACTTTCTTTTTAGATGACCATCTCCCTGTTGGCTCTTCTGAGGGTCAACTAGGACTTTGCAGCAAGAGTCAGTAAAATGAGAAAAGAACTGACACCTTGAGCTTAACTTCAGAAGCTTCCAAAGCTCAAGAGGAGACCCAAATGGTGACAGTCTCTCTCCTCTTACGTGAAATATATTCCCTTGTGTCGTTGTTATATCCTGCTGACTCAAGATGAAACAGCTGCAGCCAAAGGAAAAGGTTTGTTTTACCTAATAACTGCAGCATCCCAAGGCTTCCTCCCCGACTAATCAGTCACAGATTCCAAGAGAGAGCATGAGAGCGCCCCCCTGCCCAGGCCCAAGGCAATAACTGGTCTCCCACCAGCCTGGATGTCACGTTGGAGTCTCTTCATAGCCCTCAGAGTCTGTAAGACACTCCCCTAAAGCAGAGCGAGATACCATAGGAACACAGGTCCAAAAAAAATTAATAATATGCCATTAGAAACCAAATTAATGAGGGAGAGGAAATTACAAAATAAATTTCCTCAGATGAATCATACAGAAACCCAAACACATTCACATACATTGGTGTCAAGAAGTAAGCTTAAATTTGGACCTCCAACCGCTGAATACCAAAGGAATATCGAAGGCCACATCCAGATGTTTTCTGAAGTTCTTCTTAAAGAATTCTATTTTATCACAATGAGGCCATTTCTTTATTTTTGTACAACTGCTCTAATGATTTAAATTATAAATCATGTGAGATTTTTCCTCTTGTTTTGGTTTTTCATATATATTATCTCTTTTCCTAAATAGTAATTCTTATCCTTTAAAACACATAAGGCCAATGATGAGACATAGGGGGTGGAGACTGGCACAAAATTACTAGAGACCAGTGCTCCCCTACCGAGGGCCCAACTGTGGTGCATATCGGTAACATTTCTTGCTGAAAAGCACTAATTTTTTTTCCACTGGAACCCTAGGCCTTTTCTCCATGATCCTAACACCCAATGTGGATCTATGGCCAAAGCATAAATTCAATGAATTAACATTCATTAAAGGTTAACATTGTTATATATTATAATTTTCTTAATAAATCTTTATCAAATTTTATAAATAAGTCAGGAGTAACTAATATACTAATAGGAATCAAAATCACAAAGACCACAGGGTTTTTTTACTTCAGTAGGTCTACATTTGATCATTAGCTTAGTAGTGATACAGAAAATTTCCTTTTTTTTTTTAATTCTCCAAACTGATATTTGCCTCAGAGATAGCAGCTGATAACAGAGAGATTATGAAAATTCTGGCTAAAATTAAAATGCCAAAACTGGATCTTCTGGATAATGAGAAACTGATTGCCTCTATTACTGGAGAGGAAATGAAAACAGCAATAGAAAAATTTGCAAGTAGCAAGCCTCCCGTGGTGATGAGTACCAATTGGAATAGGATAAAGCTTTTGAGGGAGAATCAAAAGATCTGTTATGCAGGATTTATGAGGACTGTCTACTTATGAGATCCATGAAAGCCCTAACGCGAGAGCCTTTGTTCTTATAATCTGTCAAAAGTACCAACGTCGCTCCTGTTTGCTTAATTAATTGCACTGTATTAAAAAAAAAAAAAAAAAGCCTTCCAGGTAGGAACTGGATGAAATAATTCAAGTTGAGATCAGTGGTGGTCTCTTGCATGGCTGCACTTATTATATGTGCAAAATGTCTAATTTACGAGTGCCAGCAAATAGATTTAGACCTCCCTTCTACTGCACAGAAAGTCTTTATCATGTAGAAGAGGAATATTTACAAAGGCTGCTAAACAAATTTCATTTTCAAGAACTTGAGTAAATGACATAAAAGGCATGAACCTCTTTGTGATACTACATCAGTTACCAGCAAGAGTGCTTCTTTCTCCAGAGAAGGAAACATGTGGGATATAGGTACCTTTTCACTTCATTTCATCTGTTGACAAAAGTTTATGTTTGATTCAATAGGGAAGTGATTCAAGGTAAAAGTTAAAAGTCAACCATCCTTGGAAATGGTGTACTTCATTTTAAAGTAATGTGTTCACTCCACTTTTCAAATTACTTGAAAAACCTCACCTTATCAAAACCACAAGAATCTACAAGCAAACACTTAAAACAACAACAAAAAAGACAAAGACATAAAGCAATTGTGCTCAACAGCACTTAGCAAGTGGGAAAGAATAAAATCCAAATCTCTCCAGCTAAAGGTAACTTTTTTAACAGACAGTACCCAAATATTCTTTCTTTGAAAACTTTATAGTTGATCACTTGTTCATTGTCTTTGGTTTTTCTCAAACTAGAGCCCCACATTGGGTGAAGGAGAAGAGAAATTTTCATGTTGTTTCAATTTTGGAGATCATCCGATGAGACAATACAAACATATACCTGAAAGACCCACTTACGGCGACACCAGGGCCTCTCCCCCATTTCTCAGCACCGTTGGTTTCTGCCTGACCTCGAAAATCCTCGCTGCACACGAACCATTCTGATGGCAGGTTCCACTTAAGGCAAGATTTTCCAGAATGGTAGCTTATTCAACCCAAAATATTGTATTTCCTTTCCTTTTCTTACAATTTTTATTAAGTTATGTACTACTATAATTATTAAGTTACTTGCTACTTACTTCTCAATGAAGTAAAAGGTAACCATAGCATATTAAAGAGTCAAGAGCAACCTCGTGTTTTACTGCAGCGTTATTTACAACAGCCAAGACGTGGAAGCAATCCTAAAAGTCCATCAACGGATGAATGAATAAAGAAAATGTGGTGTAGATGCACAACTAGTCAGCCACAAAAAAAAAAAGAATGTAATCTCGCCATTTGCACAAACATGGATGGACCAAGAGGGCATTATGCTAAGTGAAATAAGTCAGACAGAGAAAGGCAAATACCATGTAATTTCACTTATTTGTGGAATATGAGAAAAAAAACACACAAAAAAGCAAACTCATGGATACAGAGCACAGATCGTGGTTGCCAGAGGCAAGGGACAGGTGTTGGACAAAAAGGTGAAGGTGGTCAAAAGGTACAAACTTCCCATTATAAAATAAACAGGGATGTGAGATACAGTATGGTGACTGTAGTTAATAATACCATGTTGCATATTTGAAAGTTGCTGAGAGAATACATCTTACTAGTTCTCATAACAAGAAAAAAATTATAACTATGGTGGTGATGGCTGTTAACTAGACTCATTGTAGTGATCATTTTGCTATATACACAAATATCGGATCATTATGCTGCAAACCTGAAACTAATATAATGTATGTCAATTTTATTTCAGAAAAAGAGAGGAATTAGGAACACTAAGTATACTTAAGGGTACTCACTGAAAGAATCTTTTAAAACATTAATAACCTTCTTATAACATATTTTTGACCTATAAACTCATTTTTTTGACATTTTCTTATCCTCTGTTTGCATGTGAAATTAATATCTCCACCTTTCGAATATCAAAACCAGGCTAACTAAAGAACTATTGTAGATTGTTATGATTATAGAAAGAGATTGTTATTTCACTTTGCCAAAACTATTGCAGATTCCTGGAGAAGTCATAACAAGAAACAAATTGCTAAGGAAGCTATTAACTATTTAGTATTTCCAGCCATATGGAAATTCTAATATTATGTGTCCATGTGGATATGATAGGCATACTTAGTATGAAATTAATATTCTCTCAGTGGAATGTTTTAGTTATTTTTGTTTTTGCTTTTGTTTTTAGTATTTTGGTCAGCTTCCCATAAATGCCACTGTCTTTCTTCTTTTTTTTTTTTAATTTTATTTAAATACAAGTTAGTTTCAAAGTTGGCACAGTTAGGTTTCTCTCATGCTATGTCTGTATTTGGAAGATTGAATTCCAGAACAATTTATTATAGTTGTGAGAGCAGTTTCAACTGATTGGCTGACCTACCTAAGAAGGTGTATGTCAGATAGAGAAGGGTAACAAGCCATTGTTCAAGGGGGGGTCAGGTCTTTAGGAATTCTCTAGGGTTTCTTTGGGCCCCACACTAATGGCCCAGAATTAGCAGGCTCTTGTGCTTACTGAGCCAGACCCCAAACCTAGATTCAGCCCCAAATCAGGCTGGAAGCAGACACAAGATGGCCATAATCAAATGCAAAGTGCTGGGGGGAAAGGGGGTATGTATACACATCTGTGCCTACGTCTGGCAAAAGGTGGAAAGGGTCAGAAGAGGTAAGAAATGAGCAATACCTTGAAAGGTGATGAGGAAGATGTCTTATGAACAAGCAGGGGAAAGACATCGTCTAAGAGGGAAGTGAGGAGAAGTGGAGACGCACAGAAGGGTGAGGAAGTCTGCTGAGTTAAGGGACAGTGAGATGTTCACTGGGACTTGACTGTAAGGTGCAAGGGGGGAAGGTAGTGGTGTCATGTGAATTTGTGGGAGGTCTCCTGGGAGAGCAGAATGATTCTGGAGGAGCATCCTCCAGGACTGGCTTAGAGACACCAGCCAGCATGTACAACCATTTAGACTCTGGAAGGGTGACTTAAGAGCTCAGAATGGTATCATGTCAGCTGAGATGGTAGCTCAGATACTGGAGCATGCACATCCTGGCTTTGCCCCTTTCCAGCTTTGTGACCTTGGGCATGTTACTTACTCATCTGTGAAATGGGAACAGTCACAGTATCTTTGTGTCATTGTGAAAATTAAATGCGTTGATTATGTGTAAGGCATTTTGCATGCACCCGGCACAGGCTAACATTACTTAAGTGCTAGGTAAATAAACTCATGACTGCAGCCATTAAAGTACCAATTCCTTAGGAAAATCTGCTCTGGCTTCTAGGCTTAAAGGGAGCCCTATTTACAAAAATACATTCAAAGGATCACTGAGGTCTCTGACTCTAGAATCTTAACCCAGTAACTTGCTCTGAGGAAGAATTCCAGTCTTGACCCAGGTGTTAACTGAACTGAACCTTATGTAAGAAGTTATAAGGGTTCATCCTAAAGTGGGTGCTTATTGGGCTCCCCAACAGAAATCAAGTAGAGTCTCTTGGTTTGCTTTAGCAGGCAGGGGAGAAGAAAGGCAGCAGAAGGATGAGTCCCAAGCAAAGCCAAGAGAAGAGATTTTTCCCCCCTCAGGGCTCTCTGATTATCCTCCGCTTCTCTGAAAAGCAATCATTCCTTTTTATAGGTTCTTCAGAAAGAAATACAAGGTTATTAGGAACATTTTTTAATTCACATAGCCCAGATATTTTTGGGTAACTATGTCATAATTATTGAGTTATGTGTCCAGATTGTATATAAAATAAATTGCTGTATATATATGAGCAAATGAAAAATGAACTCCAATATTCTTTATAATTGCAGCTACAATCACCTAAATGGATCATTAAAATTTTTACAGGAACACTCTGGGTTGCATTTTGTCTTCAACTTAAGCCTGTGTGGCATGGGGTTCATCAAACCTCATTCGTACAAATAGAAATACAGAGTCATGTGGGACAATTTGCTTGCTAACTTCTTTTAGATTTGTGCTGCAAACGACTGACCTCTACTCAAAACAATGAAAAAGAGAACATGACCAATTCTGCCCTAACAAAATAAATGCATGTATACATGTATGTAACACGAAATGCTTACTTTGAAATTCAGTCACACTAATGAATAATATGTCAGGACCAGAGTCTATTAACTAATTATTGTAGTTAACAGTGTTAGAATAAAAATCTCTTCCAAATGTTTACAACTCAGCCACTGAACATTTCTTTAAAATGGAGATTACTTTGAATATTCCACATATGTCTCCCCCACCATACCATTACCCCTGCCTAAATATAACTGTATGTACAAAAATAAGGGGTGATGGGGCGCTTGGGTCGCTCAGTTGATTAAGTGACCAACTTTGGCTCAGGTCATGATCTCGCAGTTTGTGAGTTGGAGCCCCACATGGGGCTCTGTGCTGACAGCTCAGAGCCTGGAGCCTGCTTCGGATTCTGTGTCTCCCCTTCTCACTACCCCTCCCCTGCTCACGCTCTGTGTCTCTCTGTCTCTCAATAATAAATAAGCATTAAAAAAATAATAATAAGGGGTGAGAAAACCTGGCTAAAATATAATTTGTATGTAACTTGGGCTGGATGGAAATCATGAGAGTCTACTACTTTCCTATGGGATTTTTGGAAAAATAAATGCATCTGAAAATGTTTCATTTAATTAAATAATAAATTTTCTTTAAAAAAAAAAGAAAAGAAAAGAAAATGAAGTCAGGGGAATTGCAAGAAGAATGCTTTCTAAAAGAGACTAACAAAAGGCTTCTGATGTCACAAATTATATTACCTTTCAATACAACTATGCTCCCTAGTGGGAACTTGTAAAAGGTTTAGTTTAAATTTTTTAGGAGTTTGTTTCATGTAAGCATCACCACATATGCCAAATGATCCATTAAGGATGTTCCATTATAGCTTAAAGAGTTTTGAGTTAAATACACAGGGTATCGTGGCCTAAGATGCTAAGAAAATATGCAGCTCAATTTCCATTTGATGTAACCCTGAAGGAAAGTATTACCCATGGAACATTTGCTGCATTAAGGCAAGCATTTATACAATGCCTTCAGAACTACTTGGATGCTTCTGACCCCTCTAGACAAAGTCCATCTGTCTCAACACTTTGGAAAGTTAGTCGATTCCCGTTATTCATATATGAGATATGCATTTATAAAGTGTGCATTGCAAACATGCCTAGAGACCTAAATTATATCTTCATGTTTTTATAAGGATTGTATATCACAGAGTCAATGCACCGTCCTGGCCCACACTCCCCAAGACTCTGTATCTTGGGTCTTTCTCAAGCTAGCAGTTTTAGAGTTTGAAGTATGGACGTCCAGATTTTTCTCCAGTTATCCTGTTCTCATCTGTGCCCTCCACTGATAGTCAAGTGTCCTGGAAACACCTTTGAGGCCAGAATTACGTAAGTAGTGTCTGCATACTCTGAAAGAAAACTGATAGCCACAAGACACTGAGCATGCCCTGAGGATGTCCTACCACATGAGCCCCTGAAGTCGGTTCAAAGTCAGTGGTGCAAAAATATCCCCCGTGAATCTTGAACAAGTGCCATGTTGACAGAGGGAGACACCTGATATCCAAAAGGCCAAAGCAAAAGATGCATTCCTCAGAGGAAGATTAGACAGCTTACTTCTGGAAACTACAGTTCTTCCACATTGGTCTTTTATATTTGGCTTTCTTTCCACTCACTCTCTCTCACCGGAAATCACCAAACCCAGTTAGATTTTATGGGAAGAAATCCAAGAACCCCACTGGTCTGAGAGAGGTGAAGAGTAATCAGAGAAGACTGTATGGAGCAGGTAGGGTTCCATATAAGCTAGTTTAGACTTTTGTGTAGGTGTGGGTGAAGGAAGGCATTTTGTGCAGGTGAAGGAAGGCATTCTAAGTGGATAATAGCAAAACGAATAAGTCATAAAGACAGGAATGGCTGCAGAGTATTCAAGGAACAGTGAGTACACCTGCTTCTCCAGAGGCCACATTTGGGTTGGGGATAATGAGATCAGTTGGGGCCAGATAGTAGAGGTTCTTAACTATCCGCCTAAGTGGGTTGGAATCTATCACACAAAACTGAGAAGTCATTAAAGGCTTTTGAGATCATGAAAACCACATTTCAGGAAGGTTTATCTGATGATTATACGCAGGAGAGATTTGGAGGCAGAGGATGAGTTGTGGGAAACTGGAAATTGGGAAGTATCAATACATCCTAGGCCAAACCTCTCTCCCGTTAGCTCCATATGGTGACTTGGTCTCAGAGAAACCCAACAGAGGAAAAACAAACAGCCTCCCTCATCCCATCTCACCTTCTCCCCATTTCCCAGGGCTAGTCCAGTGACATCTGCTGGGACAACACCCCTGGGAGAATTCCAAGTCCAGTTCGGAGCTCCTCCCCTCCTATTCACTTACCAAAGACACACAGATAGATAAGGAGAAGCCTTTCCTTTTAAGGGAACTGGATTCTCCTTAGCAGATAAGACAGCTTTAAGACTAGTAAGTCTCCACCTGGGACAGGGCCAACTGAATAGATCTGAATTGCCCTGGATGAAAGACCTCAGTCTACAGAGGCTCCTTATCAAAGCTACTAATCTTTCTGCGTATTCTTCATGCTGTTCCCAGGCCTGTCGAAGTTTTCTCCCACCTGCCTATCAAGTTTTGGGTCCATAATGTGGCCTAATGCCAGATCAGACCTGCCAGTCTCATTCCCAGCATGGCTTACCTAACCCTCTCTCCAACAAGACTTGTGCTGCCATCAGCTTGCTTGACCTCAGCTTGTCTCTCCAGTGCTTCTGGTCTCCAGTGCCCACAGTGGCCCTGACCCACCTTCTCATAGGGATGCTGTCACATAAGGAAGTCAGAAAGGGCTTGCAGCCATCTGGTCATAAAGTGGTGAGGGTTGGGGCACCTGGATGCCCCAGTCAGTTAAGCGTCAGACTCTTGATTTCGGCTCAGGTCATGATCTCACAGTTTGTGGGACTGAGCCCCACATCAGGCTGTGTGCTGACAGAACAGACCCTGCTTGGGATTCTCTCTCTCCCTCTCTTTCTGCCCCTGCCCCACACTTGGGCGTGCTCATGCTCATGCTCTCTCTCTCTCAAAATAGATAAAGAAACATTTTTTAAAAATAAATAAATATATATATATATATATATATTGGGGCGCCTGGGTGGTGCAGTCGGTTAAGTGTCCGACTTCAGCCAGGTCACGATCTCGCGGTCCGGGAGTTCGAGCCCCGCGTCGGGCTCTGGGCTGATGGCTCAGAGCCTGGAGCCTTATTCCGATTCTGTGTCTCCCTCTCTCTCTGCCCCTCCCCTGTTCATGCTCTGTCTCTCTCTGTCCCAAAAATAAATAAACGTTGAAAAAAAAATAAAAATAAAAATAAAAAAAATATATATAAGGTGGAGCAGGTCTGAAACACATCAAGATTAATGGAAGGAAAAAGAAAGCCAGCAAATAAAGCATGCCTGATTTCTCCTATCATACATTAGTGAGAGGGCTACAGGCCAGTTCACTCTGGAAGACAGCACCATGTACAGAGCATTTCCATGGCATCTGGTGATAAAAACATGTTAATGAAATTAAATCTCAAAATGTCTTTCTGGTAGTGATATTGAGTACCAAGACCTAGAAACTGTAATTATCTGCAATGAGACAGAATGAAAACGAGACTTCTTTACCTCTCTTCTTTCAACGTGATTTAAATTGGGTCACTGAAGAAAAACTCAGAATGCTGGCTCTCAAGTATTCTTTACGACTAAATGCAGGTCAATCTCATTTCTTTCCTGTAAACAAATGTGAAATTTTTTTTGTCATCATCTGTTTTGTAAAATATTTACATTCTAAAAACAAAATATATACATTCTAAATGAAGATGAGAGAAGGCAAAAAAATGGAAAAATGGAATTGTTAACAGAATGCAATACAGGATAATATAGTTACTAAGGGACTTTGGTCTGTTCAGCCCCCTATACAGAATATCACAACACAAAAACAGCTTTCCACAAGTAAGCCTAGCCCAAAGTCCTAAAAATACAGCTGTGTCTGACAGTGATACCCAGGAATATACAATGGAAGGTCTGAGTTTGTTCTTTCATTAAATAGTCAGTAAGTATGTCATATATATCAGGGACTTGTAAAAGTTTAAGAATATTGATGGAATTTTTTTAATACTTTCAATAGTAGCAAAACAATCTCTTGTGATAAATGCAACAAACACAAAATGCTATAGAAACACACAGAAGGGACACTTAATTCAAAAGTGGAGTCAGGGCAGACTTTCCTGGAGGCAGTGACTTGAAGAGTGCCATGTTGAGGATGAGTGGGGACTGACAGGGCATGTCAGTGGACTGCAAGAGAAAGCAGCAGCAGGTGTAAAGGCACAGCACTGTGATTGTGCTGGAGACACACAGGGAACTAGAGATATTCCAGCTGATGAGGGCATGGAGCTCAAGGAAGGAAGTGCTAAGAGAGGGGCGGCGGACAAAGTAGGTAAGGACTGGACCATAGAAGACTTGGCTTGCCACGTTAGGGATTTGATTTTTATCGGGAAGGCAATGTGAAACCATGAAGGGTTTTTTTTTTTTAATGTTTATTTATTTTTGAGACAGAGAAAGACAGAGCATGAACGGGGGAGGGTCAGAGAGAGAGGGAGACACAGAATCTGAGCTGTCAGCACAGAGCCCAATGCGGGGTTCCAACTCACGGACCATAATATCATGACCTGAGCTGAAGTCGGACACTTAACTGAGCCACCCAGGCGCCCCAAAACCATGAAGGGGTTTTAGAGGCAATTGACATCATCTGATTTGCATTTAGAGCCCCCCCTCACACTGGCTTCAGAACTGAGGGTAGGGTGAGGTGGGGTTAGAATGGGGACAGTGAAACTAGGCAGGACACTAGGGGGTGTTCCAGAAGAGACATACAAGGACTTCCCCCAACATGGTGGGAGCAAGAACACAAAAGAGGGAAGGGAAAGAGATGGGAAAGAGAAAGACTCAGCAGCACTGGGGATCTGGCTAACTGAAGAGCCAGTCCCAAGGATTCATCACTTTGGGACTGTGTTCTAGATGAAGGGGAAGCCACTCCCCAAGATAAGGAGTGTGTCCGAAGAAACAGTGAGCTTGAATGTGAGGTTGATCTGTGAGTTGCCCAAGTAGAAACTTCTTGGTCTGTCTGAATGTCCAACCTCAGAGGCTTACATCCAAGCATCTTTACATCTCAAACTGAAAAGTTATCAACCACAGAATAATTTATCTCAGACTTTAAGGTATTAGATATTATGCACAGATACCAGCTTGTGGGGTAACGAGCTCTGTAAGCATATGACCCATGTGAAAAGTGCTTCTTGCTGCCCTGCAAAGTGAGCCTCACCATAAATTTCAGGAAATTACTGAGAATCTTACTGTTTAGATTTCTCAGTCCAGACAAAAACTCATTTCTCCTATTCTTCTTCTATTTTGTAAACAATGTCCTACCCAATGTACTTCTATTGTTAATAACTTTGTGTACAAAACACTGCTGAGAACTTTTTTAAAAGTCCAAATATATTGTCCCTTAGCATCTAAACTCCTTCAAAATTCTCTAATAAATTACTCAGATGGGATGCTTCTTGACCAAATCCAGGAAGGATTCCTCCACATATCCTATGAAATACAGCAAAATGACTAAATTTCTACCATGTATAGTGACTCAGTACTAGCTCTTTTATAGGAAGACGGCTCATGTAAAACAAAGCAAGATTTTAGTCTAAATGGAGCTTATGCATTGTCATCATCCCAAAGCCTCCCAAATTATTCCCCATATTAATACTTTTATAGAAGCATTTCCAGAACATTTCTGAGTCTTAAGTTTCAGGCCACATTTGACTAGGATTAGCAAAGCACCATTCACCACAGCACGGCTCTGAGGCAAGCCTGCAGTAAGGCCTATCAAGGCGCGTCTCACATCGCCACTGCAATCCCCCTCAACCTTGCATGACTCATGGAAGCGTCTCCCCTCATCCACCAGTGCTCAGTCCTCATCTGCTCTCAACACAGCTGCCTGGGGAGCCTCTGCAATCACTGAGCTGAATTATACTCATCCTCTGCTCCAAACCCTCCAAGAGTTCTCTCTTTCATCCACAAAAAAAAGCCAAAGTCCTCAATGGTGTTATGGTGCCCCCACAGACCTGCTCCCTTCCTAACTCCTTCACTTTCGTCCCCTATGATGCTCCCCCTTGCTTACTTCACTCCAGTCCCACTGGCTGCTATTCCTTCGAAACTCCTGGAACAGTCCTTCCCTAGGACCTTTGCCCTGGCTGCTCCCTCTGCCGGGAATGAAGACACACTTATGGCTCAGTCACCCCACATCTTGCCAACTGTCACCTTCTCCGTGGGGTCTCTCCTGACCACTCTATTTAAAACAGAATCACACTCCACTCTTGCCCAGAATTCCCAGAGCACCTAACACTGCTCTGTTTTAGAACACTCATTTACTTATTTGTTGCATTGGCTGATTATTGTCTCCTCACACTAGAATATAAAGTCAATGAGAAGAGGGATTTTTCTTCTGTGTTTTGGTCTTGACTTCTAGTGACTGGATCCATGCCTGGCACCTAATAGGCACTCAATAAATATTCATTGAATGAATGTGAGTGCATAGTGCGTGAATTCTTCATTGCCAGCAAGAGTTTACTGTGTTCAGGTCTTATCCAGAAAGAAAATTTTAAAGCCAGAGGAAGAATGGCTAGGCAGGCTATGGTTTTCCAAAACTGCGCACCAAGAGCACATGTTGGGGTCCCCATCAGTCACCACTAGCAGATCTCTAGGGAACCAATCTCGCATTCTTCCTGTCAGCTATTCACTCATTTCTCATGCGTGCGTTTTCAGAAATCTTTGAGTGAAAAGACCTTTAAGTACTATACACGTTACTGCTGATATCTACTCACACACAACTGGAAAAAATAAAACACATTATCTTCCTCTTGTGCTAACACCATGCTAGCTAACACCATGGCTTTCTTTTTCCTTCCATTCAGCTAACACCATGCTAGGTGCTACAGAGGGTTGTTTTTTTTTTTTTTTTTTAAGATGAAAAGAGTGGTTCTGGTGTTCAAGGAAAACACAGCCTGGGTAGGAGGACTGGAAAGTGATTATATCTGACTAGGGGTGAGCTAAGAGCCATCTTCCTAGAAAAGGGACATTCGATCTCAGCCTTGAGTATGACAATGAGTTCGGCAAGTGGAATATAAGAAGACAAGATTTCAAATGGAGGGAAGAGAAAGCATTAAGGCCTAGAGGCATAAAGAGACAAGAATCTACTTCCAGGCTTTCCTAGCCACCTGTCCGTGTTTGTTTCAATGGGGGTATATGACTTTTGAAAACTATAAAGAAATGAACAAATGTAAGGAACATTATAATTACTTCCTTTGGAAGCTTGATTTGTTCAATCTGTATTTCATTCCAGAGATATGAAAGATAATATAGGATATTAGGGACATTTTCCCTTTGGTTGACCATCGAGGAACTTAGTCCCATTTTTTTCCTACTATTCTCTTCTTTCTCTACAGTTGTTCCTAATTTTGGTAGAACTGGACTCTTCTGAGAATCAACAAAAATTGTAGACCCTCTCTCCAGAAAACTGCACATACGCACTGCTTCTCAGAGTTTAATCCAAAGAACTGAATCCATTCAGAAATTATAGGTTTCTTTTTTATCCTTGTGTCCAATATAGTATGGGAAGACACAGTGGAAGAAGGGAAAGAGGTAAAAAGGCATAGAAAATTGGTGGATAGAAAGCAAGCACACATGTACACCAATTCATAGGCTCCAAGCTCAAAACCTCCCCATGGAAATAGAGCCCATAAAACTCCAAGCCAAGCACAAGAGATACGATGCGTAGCACTCTGCACTGAGCACCAGAGAAAACCAGAATGTGGCTATTCTCTCATGTCAACCTTTCCAATTTACAGCCCATTCTGCAAAGGCTGAATTGTAAAACCAGCAGGAGGCTTCAAAGTCAGAGGATACAGTCCTGTAACTTGATCTTCAATTTCCTCATCTGTAAAATGGGTGTAAAAACAAAATCCTCTCCTGTCTAACTCCTCCTATTGCTGTGAAAATCATAATAGATAGCATATGTAGAAAAGTTCCTATGCTCTCAATGCTTACGAATGATGGCTATTATTATTATGTCTGATTCGATATATAGCTCACCCTTCAGGATCAATACTTCTACAGCTCACTTGAAGGAAAAGCCCTTACCTACTGAAGCGCTCTAATCAATAGTAAACTGTGCCTAATGAAATCAGCTGCTTCCACATAAGCCCCCTACATACTACCTAACTGGTCAAGTAGAAGTTCCACTAGCGAATATCTATCAAACCCAGGTGAATCAGCAATGTTATTATCCTACCAAACAGGTATATAGGGAATGACAGATGTGCCAGAGGAAAACAAGCATGGGAGCTGACATTCAGCTTTCTGCTAGAAATGCACCAGAAACTCAAGAGACCTCAGCAGAACTCATGCCCTCCCTTTGTCACCATTCACAGTGCCCTGTCCACCTGGGTATGTTTTGGGTTTTTTTGTTTTGGTTTGGTTTTTGTGGGTTTTTTGTAACATTTATTTATTTTTGAGAGAGCGACAGCTCATGTGAGCAGGGGAGAGAGGTGGACAGGGGATCCGAAGCAGGCTTTGTGCTGAAGACCAGCCACTCAGGCGATGGCTGGTTTCCATCTTTCCAACTCCACGTCCTCCCCTCCAGCACACACACACAGTAAGAACCAAATCCTATTACTGGGACCCTCCGTTCTGTCCATTACAGTTCAGCAATACTGTTTTTGTCTACACCACATCCATCTCTTGGAGAAATTATGGCAGAATCATCCCTGATGTGAGCTCTTTATAATGGGAGCCTGGGAATTAGATCAAGCTTTTTAGGTTGTTGTTTGTTGCTACAACCTTACCCATTTTTATTTTGCACGAACCAATTACAGACAGGAGCGTGCTACAGATCTCCCACTATGATGGTGGGCTTGTCACTTTTGCCTTGTGTTTATGTCAGTTTTTGCTGTCTAAATATAAGCTGCATTATTAGGTGATTTACAAGTTTTGAGTTGTTAGGTTCTCATATTTTCCTCCTGAATTATTCCTTTTGTCAAAATGTTGTAATCCTCTTTAGCCTTAACAATGCTTTTTGCCTTAAGGCCCATGTCTCTTGCTATTAATACAGCTAAACTAGCTTTTTTTCTGTTACTATTTAGCTGGTATATCGCTCTCTACTCTTTCAGTTCCAATTGCTATGGCCTTATATTTAGACATTACCCTTGTAAATTATATACAGCTGGCTTGGTGTTTTTATTTTTGCCTTTTGACTGTAAAGAATTTTCAATCCATCCCGATAATCCCTGGGTAAAAAGTGGTAAATTTAATGCAATTATATTTATTGTGCTTACTGCTGCTACCTTACTGTATGTTTTCTTTTCCACTTTTTTCCTTCATTTTTTTTCCTCCTTTTCAGTTTTGTATTGTTTTTATCAGGCTTTATTTATTCTTTTTCTCTCCTCTCCTTGGAACTTACAAGTTCTGTTTCTATCCTTTTGGTGTTTTGTGTTTTAGTATTTTGAAAAGCTGTCCCTGCATCTGGGTACACAGAACTAGGGCAGCTAACTGGGATAACAGGAATGGTGTCTAGTGTAAGGGCAGAAGGGGGTAGCCCACTTCCAAGCCTGGCCATACTCCTCCTGTGTGACACTCCACCCTCCTTCCTGTCCTCAGTGTGCAGAGAAGCCGTGTGCTAAAGGCAGTGGTGTCCCCAAGTGGAAGAAGTCCGACGTGCCGCGTCATCGCTTCAGAGGAAATCACTTTGAAATTTCAGGGCTTATATGTTGCCTCAGCATAGTCAAAAGCATTCTGAAGGCCCAAAGATAATCAATGTTTTCAACGTCAGACAACCTTGGAATGACTTAAGTGCGGACACTCCCTCCCCACCTTTTGTATTAGGATTGTGCAGTAATTTCATTCCATCCTGATTTTACCACCCTTCAAATTCATCTCCGCTCGTGTTGCTTATGCACATTTACCCACATGCTCAGCATTCTTTCTTACACTCCTCACTCCTTCCTTCTGGCTTCCATTCCCTTCTTCCTGGAGTAAATTAATGTCAATGTTTTTCATCAACAGTTTTGATGGTGGTACCCGACTCCGTCTTTCTTAACTTCTAAATGTCTTTATTTTGCCCTGCCCCCTGAGATATAGATTAACTGGTACAGAGTTTTTGCTAGCCACTATTTTCCCTTGGCACCTCAAAAAATATCATTCCGTTATATTCTAGCATCTATATCTGCTGATGATAAGTCTCTCATCAGCTTTTCAGTTATTCTTTTATAGTTGAGCAACAGTTTTTGTCTGGTTGCTTTTAAGATCTGTTTGCCTTTGGTGTTTCAAAATTTCATCAGGATATGTTTCGGTGTGGATTCATTTTCCTTATTCAGCTCTGGACACAGTGAATTTCCTAATCTGAAGACACATGTCTTTAGTCAATTGTTCCAGAGTTGCGGTCATCAAATCTTCAAGAATCTCCTTCTGCTCTTGTTTTCTTTTTTCACTCTGGAACTTCTACTAGAAACATGCTGGACCTTCCAGTTCTATCCTCTGCATCTCTAAACTTCCCTTTAACAAACTTCCACGTCCTACTCTTTCTGTGCTATATGCTTGATAATTTCAGATCAAGCTTCTAGTTCACGAATTCTCTCTTCATCTGATCACTACCGTTCTTTAGCTTTATTGCACTTTATTTATCTTACCTGCTGAGGTTTTTATTCTGATGACTATATTCTTTCATTTCTAGAAATTCTATTTGGTTCTTTGTCAAATAATTCTGGATCATTGTGAGAGTCTTGTTCTCATTCTGATCATTTGTTTTCTGCCTTTAAGTTTTCTGTACTTGTTGTCTGGTACTTCTACACCTCCATGATGTGCATGGAATCTAACCCCTCTATCTTCTTTGCTCACTCCTCAGGACTTACTGTTTGTTGTTGTTGTTGAATTTTTTTTAATGTTTATTTATTTTTGAGGCAGACAGAACACGAATAGGGGAAGGACAGAGAGAGAGGGAGACACAGAACCCGAAGCAGGCTCCAGGCTCTGAGCTGTCAGCACAGAGCCTGATGTGGGGCTTGAACTCATGAACTGTGAGATCATGACCTGAGCTGAAGTTAGACACTTAACCAACTGAGCCACCCAGGCATTCCAGGACTTACTGTTTTCTAACAGGTTTGAGTCCTGGTTCTATAACTGAATAGACATGTATCTTGAGTGAATTACTTAACTAAATTTAGTTTCCTAATCTGTAAAATGCAATTAAGGAGTAAAGCACCCGTCCCACAGTAGGGTTGCAAGTAGCAAATCAGATAATATGTATATAACACTGTAAGCTCCAAAAACATAACTTTTGTTACAGCATTCAGCTCTGGATTTTCCCCACTACCTATCACAAGGTCTGCTCAGTGA
The DNA here is from genome assembly GCF_027475565.1 of Acinonyx jubatus. Lineage (NCBI taxonomy): Eukaryota > Metazoa > Chordata > Mammalia > Carnivora > Felidae > Acinonyx > Acinonyx jubatus. The sequence goes on along the minus strand of NC_069380.1, from coordinate 72,445,974 downwards.
ATATTTGATTAAAAAAATATATACAAAATATAGATGGAAAAACTTTAAAACTTAAAAATATAGATTAAAAACACTGAAAGTTAAGTCAGTTATGATAAATTTTATTCTAAGGAGTTGTCCAAATGCTAGTATTCCTTGGGCTATGAATGCCCAACTTATAAATATCTCAAACACCCATTCATTCATTCATTCTCTATACCAGAATAGCCACTTTTTCTTTAGAAAAAGATGAGATAAATAGAAATGAATGATGCAGAGTTCCTGCTCTTACAGGGTTTGCATTGCAGTGGGGAGGAACCAACAATAAATAGATCATCTACCAGATAAGGAAGGAAAGAAGGGAGCAGAGAGGAAATAGATTATGATTAAGGCTTAGTCAGAAACAAACTAAATGGATGCATTTTGGAAAGCCGTTGAGTTAATACTTTGCATTGAAAGGACTTGCTCTGTAGTGACTGAGCTGAGATTTGAAAAGAGGGAACCAGCTATTTGAAGATATAAGTAAGAGCAACCGGGCAAATAGGACAATGGCTGCAAAGGTTCTTGGGGAGCATGTTTTGTTCTTTCAAAAAGTGCAGCAGCTAGCGTGTCTAGAATGTAGTCAGAGCAGGGGACTGGTAAGGTCAGGTCTGTATTTTGTAGGCCTTTGTAAACCAGGGTAAGGGGTCCAGAGTTTATTCTACTGGAGCAGGGAAGCCACTGGAAAGTTTTGAGCAAGAAAATGTCCTCATCTTGAGTTCCATTCTTACAAATATCACACTGGCTGATCGATCTCTGAGATGGAGCACTGTTTGAGGAGATGCAGCGAAAACAAAAGGGGGACACTTGCATACTTTCTGCCTGGTCCCCAATCTGCCCAGAAACTGCTGTTGCCACCAACACACACCACACTAGCATCAGGCTGTCTATACAGAAAGCTCTGGTCTCATACCGCCATCTGGTGGCCAGGACTAGAACTGCTTGAGCCTAGAGCCTCTCAAGATCTACCCAGCTCTTCCAGAAAATCCTCGTCTTCTACTTCTCAATCTCTTACCAAATTCTTTCCAGTCCTACTCTTAAAAGCATCTGTTATTCAATTTAGCAATTTTTCTGTTTCTACAAATAAAATATCAACAGGATATCTTATTCTTTTTGATTGTAAGTAAAAACAAAGTCTGAATTAAATTAATAGATGAGGTTATAATCTTACTAGTGAAATTTATTATTAATTCTAATAGGCTTCATGGAAATTGTGAGAATCAAGGTATCTTTCACCTTACAAACCACTAACAAACACTTGTAGAACATAACTATGGAGTAAGCATTATAATTTATGATGTTACTTTACTAAAGAGATTGGAAGTCAATCTCCTGTATATATTTTTAGTGCAGAATGTGGTCCTAGATGTGTAATCATAACATCTGGAACAGCTGGTATGTGCTGAAAGAAGTTCACCATTTTTTTTCTTTGCTTAAGAAAGTAGCAATTTGAAAGATGAGGCTTTGTTTCGAATGGGAAAGCTATTTATAGCCGGCAATTGGCAATTGTTGAAGCATACTCCGGCTAACTGTGTGTATGTATGTATGTATGTATGTATGTGTGTGTATGTGTGTGTGTGTGTGAAACAAACTGCCTTTTACAGCAGTATAATGGTCAAATCTGAAAACTCTCAACTTTTTCTTGGCTAATACAAAGCAGCTCCTTTTATATTAATTTAAAAATATGACATTGGGGCCACCAATAGCCTTTGAGAGGAGTTGCCACTTGCAGTGATATGGCTAATTGCAGTGATTGATATAAAGAGACCTACTTCGTTACACTGATATTTTCTTATCCATCACATTGAAAGATCCTAAGAGCAATGCTTATTCAACTTTATTCAGGAAACTTTGACACATTCTAGCAAGTCTGTTAAACATTTATTTTGCCGGGCATAGGATCTCCTGCTGCTTTTGCTAGGCGGAGGTGAAGCCCTGAATTTTTACCCCAGACGTAATTAGATTGGCTCTTACTTTGGGGATACTTTTGGGTCCTTCCACATCAAAGTAAGATCTGGATAAGAAGTAGCAAAACTCCTCTTTCTGGGAAAATTAATTAAAGCATGATTTCAGTAGCTGTTAATGTACCATAATGAGACAGGCCTGTTGAAAACCACTGTGCTCTTGGTAATGATCTTCTTTTCCCCAGCCCAGCCTTATTGCTGTATTATCCCAAAGTACCTCCTCTCATGGGCATACTCTATAGGAAATGAGTTAGGGGTCTCAGCCCTCTTCTCAGCAGAGACTTGTCACAGGATCTTGCACCACCATCGGCAGCAATTAGCACTAATTGGTACCCTGGGCAGCAGTCGAACTGAAAGGTCAGTGATGGAGTGAGCAGGCAGGACGAATTACCCTTTCGCCTCTGGAAGTGAACTTATTGGCTCTATGTGGCGCTGCTCCGTCCCTGCCACCTCTGCCCGGCCTAGAAGCTGGATTCAGGGGGAATTTATTCTCTGAGGCTGTCAAACAAGAGTATTGGGGAAGGTCAGTTCACCGAGTGGGCAAAACAAAACTGCTGAGTTATGACCACGGAACAGCCATAAATAGGTCTCCCCTCTCCACCCCATATTACCTCACCCCTTCCTATCTCTCCCTCTTGCTTTCAGTTTCTTCCTATAATACTATAAATCCAATCAAAGCAGGTGCTCTGTCAGCATTTTCCTCGCCCTTACCACAGAGCCCACACACTGTCTGTGCTCATTACGGAGCACACCCAGGTCACTCGATGGCTGGGAAGAGACGGTGTCATTTGTCTCAGCTTTCCTTCTCTGTCTGTTCGTCCTACCTGCTTCCTGAGAGAGGAGGGGGATGAAGTGAAGATGAGTAAAATGAGGCCAGTGCAAAAGTCTCTCTTTATAGAATATTAATTCTGCTAAGCGCCTTTGTGTTTGTCATTCGAATACCTTTACCCTAGCTACTTTAAGTCAGCGGTTTGAGAAATCCTTGAGAGAACTGTCAGGGAACAATTAATAATCTTTTCCTCTGCTACAAGTAGCCACCACATGACTTGGCATCACTTTCAAGACAACAGAAGGCAAAGGAATGTTGGCTTTCTGCCACCTTATAAAACTTGCTCCTCCCGTTTACTTAACTCAGATGCCAGCATTATTCTGAAGGCTGAGCAGAGAGGAATATAGAAAGGGGAGTGAGCATCTGATTAACAAAATCGCAAGTAAACTAGAATATCAGCATAGAAGTCAACGGCCTTCTTTCTGTCTTCATTCTCAAGAATGAATCTGAAATTCAACAAAAAAACGATTCCGTTTCTGCCTTTGCATTGCCTAGAAAACACTTCTCACCTAGATTTTGAAGCATTCACTTGGGGAAAAGAACCAAGACATGGCTGACCTGGAAATAACTCAGACTTGCAGAGATGCGAGAGCCCAGGCGTTGGCCAAGCCCAAGAGGAACCTATCAAGATTGTTTATAACTAGATCCGTGTGTCAACCGCCCTACCCTCAACTCACCTCAAGTGTTGGTTGGACTTGAAAGATTAGCCCAAAAGTGAAACTGCCAGAAGCATGCAAGGAACCAAAGTTGTTCTGATGAGTCCTCTTTTCTTTCCCTAGAAACAATTCAAAATGAAGTTAATGAGGTGCCTGGTCTGAACCTCATTCTATCTCAAAGCCTGGCAAAACACCAGGCAATAGGAAGTGTGCAATACTGTTTGTGATATGAAAGAGTGGATAAATACCTGGATGGCCACATAAAAATCTAATAAAGGAGTACATTTTATGGCAACTAATTGACTTCATTCCATTCAGCCAAATTGATGCTCTTGGCCAGAGTCCAGAATTAAAGTGCCTGGAGCAAAATGAGAAACGTGTAACACTAGCTAGAGGGGTGACGTGCTTTCGTTTATTCAGTCAACAAACCTTCATTCATGCTTATGATGTGGCAGACCCTGTGGTAGGCACTTGAGCACAGAGATGAAAAGCATCAACTCTGCCTCAGTTCAGCATCCAGTCCAGTTGAGAGAGCAGAGATGGAAACAAATAATGGCAAAGCAAGTGACCTACCTATCCTGGGTGGCACCAGGAGAGGGAGGGAAGGGGCTCCCAGCCCTTGGGAGTTGATACAGGAGGGACCTTGGAGCTGGGTCTTTAGAGAGGGAGCAGAAAACCAAGATGGGAAAGGAAACGGTGCTCCAGGCTGAGAGCAGGCAGAATACTGAGCAGTGGGCTGTGAGAGGTCACAGTGACCCTAGGAAGAGTGAATAGTTGTCCAGAAGGGAAAGGGAATGGGGCAGAGAAGAAAGGAGGCAGGAGAGGAGAAGGAGAAGGGAAAGAAGTGGGTGCAAACTCAGAGAGCTTGCCTGAGAAAGTCTGACAGGGGCCTGTGTGCTACCCGGAAACAAATCTGGTCTGTAAGCAGCAGGCACACATGAAAGAGTCAAGTGGGGAAGCGACCCGATCACATCAGCAGGAGGACAATTCACTCAGTTTGGTCAGTGTCCCTTTTGTTCCTCCCTCGCTCCCCCAGTAGCTTCGTGGGTGCTCAGAATGAATGAATGTTTGCAGAGAGATACTGCAAGATTCTGTTTAAACACACACACACACACACAACACAGTGGAGGAAATCTTCTGGAGTAGAAGAAAAGTAAAGTCAGGGAGACTGCTATTTTAAGGGCAATGTTTAGGGGCTAAAACTGATGAGCCTTGATGGCTAAATGCCCCACAAGTTAAGAGAGAAAATGGACTTGAAGAGAACTCTGAGGTTTCTAGAGGGAAGATGGGTGGTTGAAGAAATGCTTACCGGAAGAAGACCAAAACCTCTATGTGTAGTTCCAAAAAAGAAGCACTTGGCCCTCAAAAAAGTCTCAAAATTTCCCTCACTGTGTTGAACTACTATATGTTTAAAGGCACGAACAAATGGCATGTTTCCTATCAGTGCCAGAAAAAGAGCAAAAAAATACTTTAACCCAGATGAGCCTCGTAGAGATCAAGGGAAGCATTATCTTAAAATATTACAGTTTAAGAAAGGCATCATTTGTGCGTCCCGTTCCTACAGTTTATGAGAAGGCAAATGCGACATTTGGAGTTAAGGACAAGAACGTGTTTCAGTGATAAAACCCCGTATTCATTCACTCTGAACCTCCTGATTTTAAATGCAATCTCAGTTTTAACTCATCTGAGAAGAGTGTGCATTAGTTTTCCTATTAAAGTTGGAGCTCAGAAATCTGTGTAGCTGCCTGAGGTCTGGAAACAGTGAACAAGGTGCAAAGGTGAACCACATTTTGTGCGCATAGGAGACAGACAAGGGAGGCAGCAGGCCCGGGCCATGGCGGCCCCTTGCTCAGCCTCACACACGTTTGCCTGCTCTGCACACCCCGGCTCCTTCGGGGATCCAGGCCTGTTCATTATTCATTTTGCCTTTGGCACGCACAGCACACACTTTCAAACACTCGGACAGATGGATGGACACGGCGATGCAAATAGTCTCTTCCCTGTTGCAAAATGCACCTGAAAATCACATTTTCCCAAGCTTCCCCTCAGGCATTTTAAATACTCAAAACCAGGTAAATTTTTCAATTCACTCAGAAGTTAACAAGTACTCCACAATTCAGGAGCTCTACTCAATCCCAAATGGAAGAGGTACTTTTTTTTAAGTTATAAGCCACATAAGTATGATTTTGCACAATAAGCTAGTTCATTGGGTTTTTAATCTTTATCAAAACTGTAGAGTAAAATTATTACCACTTCCTAACTGGTTCTAGCAAAGGTTTACATTCTGCTCCTACTCTTTTCTCCACAATCCCAGGAAATTAAGGATAAAGCGTTTGTTAACAATGTTCATGTTACAAATGTAAACACAGGAAAGTCAGAAAACATTTTAATAAGGTTCTCAAAGTCATTATAATTTGCCCACTCTGCTCTTGTGCAAAATCATATATCCCTGTCCTGTTTTCCAAATCTATAGTTTACCAAGTAATGGATATGTGTGAGTAAATCCCTGTTTGCAAAGAAAATCTTCATTTTTACTTTTGTTGACTTAAATTCGTAATTCACATCAACTGAGCTACTAAATTGTTTTACCTAGACTCACAGTGAAGAACTTAATTTTTCTCATTGTAGGGCTTGGTAACTCCTATCAGGACAGTTGATCAAATCAACTATTCATAACCTACTCTGCCTCTGCAAAGCTGTGTTCTTTTTTCTCTCCAATTTGCTCTCTGAAACATACCAAAGATGATCTGAAGCATGAGCGAATTTAAATCCCACATGAATTGTGCCTGGCATCTGTACTTTGCTTTCACATTCAGGAAGAGCTTTTCCGATGAACTCTCTTACAGAGACTATAAAGAAAACAGAAATGAGAGGTACCAAACTGAGCAGCCCACGGAGAGCCTAACAGAAGACCACAGATGCCATCCCCCCCACTCAGTTCTACCTGCACGGGATTTGTTAGTGGCAAACAATTTACTCTTTCTGAGCTCTGCATGAAACATTTTAAGGATCTAACTCCCAATACAACAGACTACCTGACACAGAATCACAGCTACCTGGTTGTATTGCTGCTAGTCTATTAAAATTCCAAATCGGCTTATTAGTGTCTTTGTGTGTTTCTTCGGTGAACAAAAACAAGGATTCTGAAAGAACTGTCTTTTTAAGCCAATAACAAAGCCGGAGCCTATCAAAATTATAAGGCACAAAAACCTAGAGAATTCATTTTAAGTTGCTATCAAAGGAAAACAAAAAATGTGGAGGTCTTTTGACATACCAACAACTTCTCCTAATAAAAAAGAAAATGACATGCATGAAGACACTGACCAAGACAAAGGAGAGAAGTTGTATCTGTTAAAGACTTTTCACCTAAGTGACCATTTTCATTTGATGATGCTGAGCATTGTTGAGAAAATTAAGTAGATTCAAGGCTTCACACCTACATGTGCCTATTTCCATGAAAGACTTGAAATAGTTTAAAACAAGATGGTGTGGTAAGAGGATCAACAAGACAAATAATTTCTCTAGAAGAAACTGAAGTTAGAAAATAACTTCACTTCTCCCCAGTGACGTCATGGGGACCTATGCTCTGCTTGAAAGCTACTTGGTCAATAGAAATATAGCTACGAAACGGACCTGTAAAAACTGGACGTGGAACAAAGACCCCCTGGGAATGCTGACGAGGGTTTCTGTGACTCCTGGGAGAGCCAGTCACTGCTGAGGCCCATCAGGAGAACCAGAACCCTCTCCCAGCTTTGCAAAATCAAGCAAGCCTCTGGAGTTCTTGGACAATCCAAAGAGGAGAGCCATAATAAGACTAATATTCTTCCATTAACCCTGGAGATTGAAGAATACCAATTTGTTCGTAATCTTTCTTTTTTTAAAGTGAGAAACATGACATTTTTTATACCAATATTATGGTTCATGTCTATTCAATAGAAAATTCAACTCAAATAAAAAGTTGACATAAATATGCCAACTCTAGTGGTCAATATGGTCTCTGTCTCTATGCTATTTTGCAATGATCAATCTGTGTTGAATGGTAAGCAGGATTTCTTTTTAAAAAGAAAGTCCCAGGGTGCTTGGGTGGCTCAGTGGGTTAAGCATCCAACTCTTGATTTCGGCTCAGGCCATGATCTCAGTTTGTGGAATGGAATCCTGCGTCACACTCTGCACTGACAGTGTGGAGCCTGCTTGGGATTCTCTCTCTCCCTCTCTTTCTGCCCCTCTCCCACTCTCTCTGACTCTCTGAAAATAAATAAATAAACCTTTTTTTAAAAAGAAAAACAAAAAGAAAGTGCCAAAGCAGGTTTATTATTGTGACTTTAGCTTTCTGAAGAAAACATAGTTTTAAGAAAATATTGAATGTGGCTTTCAAATTTCCTAAATATATCTATATGTATCTATAAGTAGACAGACAGACACAGGAAAAATACCTAATGTCAAATATAAAGATCGGGTCCCTTCTTTGACCCTTCATTTGGGAGCCAAGTTCAGGTAGGTACCTACAATTTCCCAGCTACTCCAGGATGATGACCACTCCTTCTTATCCATTACTCAACTCTTGCATGGGTTTGGGTAATTTCATCAGTTACCAAAACGGAAACACTGGACTCTGATATTGCAAAGCAAATAATTCTTCGAGTTTATAGAGGGTATTTCCACAGGAAACCCCGGGTATCACCTCTGCTGGGTAGACCCAGGCACGTACACCAATGACTTCCAGTACTGTATTTCCTATACACCAGAGCCAGATTCTAGAAGGAACATTTCTCCATCCCCACTTATATTCCGTGGGTAAAATATTAAGTATGTTCAGAAAAAGTGCTCTCCATCTTGGTCAGGCCACCTCTGCAGCACTGCCTCAAGTTTGGGGGGCCACAGCTTGGTTTTTGGTTTTTTTTTTTTAAGTTTATTTGAGAGAGAGCAGGCAGGGGAGGGACAGAGAGAGAGCGAGGGAGAATCCCAAGCAGGCTCTGCACTGTCAGTGCAGAACCCAACTCAGGGCTTGATCTCAGGACTGTGAGATCATGACCTGAGCTGAAATCAAGGGTTAGACCCTTAACCTACTGAGCCACCCAGGTGCCCCAGGGGACCACAATTTAAAAGGAGGTATTGAGTGACTGGAGTATGTATAAGGGATATAATCAAGATTCTCAAAGTAACGTCAAATGACAAATGATTGAAAAAGGACTAGAGATGTTTAGCCTGAAAAAGACAGACTGTCTTCTATTCTTCTCATTATAGTTTTGTAGAAAATGTTTGTTTTGTTTAGGAAAGGCTTCTTTTTTTGTTGGATATAAGGAGGCAAGCAGATTTCCATTCCATATAAGGAAGTACTTTCTTATAATTAGAATATACTGCCTTGTCAGCGATAGGGGTCCCCTCCCTGAAAAAATTTTCATTCACCATCTGTTAGCAATACTTTAGAAGACTATTTTGCACTAAATAAGAGGTCGAACTCCTAATCTCCAAGGTAGCTTGAAATTCCAGGTTTCTAATAGTTTATATATTTGGTTAGTTCTAATATACTTAAAAAATTTTTTTTTGCATGAGAATTCTGAATCATTTCTGGAACCAATAGTTTCTTCTAAAGCAGTTCAATAAGCATCACTTGATCTGATTTGATGTCAGTAGGTATGATTCCCATTACCTTACAGATGGGGTAGTAGATAAAACTCTGAAAGCATGGGCTTCAATGTTTGACTTAAATTCAAATCCCTACTCCGTTTGTAGCCTGTTGTGACCTAGGCAAGTCTCTTAAGCTCACTAAACTTTAATTTCCTCATCTGTAAAATAGGATAATACTATTTAGCTACAAGATTGTTGTAAGGATTAAGTGGGATAATGAACATAAAGAGCTTAGCAAAGTCCCTGGCTCAAGGAAACTCAATATAAGGCAGCTGTTATTATTAGACAACTCATATGCCCCTCAATGCTCCTGTGTCTGAGCAATGCACTATTGGAAGACGTTCCACGTGCATCCTCGATATCCACATATAGAAGAAGGTGGATGAGGGAGGGAAAGGACAAAAACCTCTGTGTGCATCAACCATGTATAGATAACTACATCTTAACATACATCTTTGTTTAATTTTTAATTTTGAGATAATTGTGGATTCACAGGAAGTTGTAAGGAATAATACAGAGATAATCTCATGTGTTCTTTACACATTACATGCCATTTTATGTAATGGCATTTTTTTATGAAGTTAGTCATTGTTGTCAGGTTTTTCCCCCATCCACCTTACTGATGCAGAGTAGAAATAAATGTTGCTGAAAGCACAGAGAACCCAGAAGAGTGCCCACCCTTGGGACCTGTGCAGTCACTCTTGATTTTTCCCTTTAGCTTGACGCATCTCACTCACTGCTGAGGCTTCCTTTCAACATAACACCTGTCCACAGCCTTGTGAAAAACAGAACCCCTGTTCTGGGAGACTGAACTTGGGATGTTGGAAAATGGTGGTGTTGTGGCTCATTGAGCAAAGGATGTAGTTGGTGTTTAACATGGCAATATTCCAATTTCTATTGATTAGATCAATTAATATTCTAGTGCTGAGGTGAGGTAGTATGTTTTCCTTCATCCAAAAACAATTAATTAATCTGTATTGACTGAGCTCCAGGGGAAATGTATCTTAGGATATGCCTGGGGTTGGTTTCAATACAGTTGGAAGCTTTCATGTGGAAAATTCTCTATCTAGCAATTACATGCAATGAGAAAACTTGAAATTCATAAGTGATTCAGTAACTCAAAAGCCATGAAGAGTGCAGCAAGAGCCAAAGAGGGACAATCTGGGCATGATTAGTCAATACACCAGACCAATAATTCCCCCCAAATGGCCAATCAACAGAGTCTGTGGAGAGCTTTGAAAAAAAACACAGATTTTTACACCAAAATGCACCCATTGCAGCCCCTCAGGGTTCTTATCCAGTGGGTTGAGGCTGGGCCAAGGAAACAGCATTTCTCTCCAGCTTCACAAGGGCTCTGACTGATGGCTAAGGGTGAACATTACTGCCTTGAGCACACTATTTCAACACGAGGAGTCTGTGTTCATATTAGAAAAGAGAAAATACACTTCCTTTCACACCTACTCCCAAAATTTTCTGATCGCTTTTATTTTAAAATCATTTTTTGCGATGATGATGATTTCCAGTTTTTCAAGTTACTTCATGGACATTGTCTACTTGGTGGTATTAGTATGCCAATTTCATGGAAGAATATGACAACTTCATCACAAATTTGAAAAAAGAAAAAATACTATACTGTACTGCCAGAATAATTCATTTGTGGTAAAAATCCTCACCAAAGCCAACATCTCCCTTATCCAGCAAGTGGTGACGGTAGATGAAAACAGGGGTGCTTGCCCAGGTACACTTCTACACTGATGAGATCGGTAACTCTTCTCGGGGCACCTGGGTGGCTCAGTCAGTTAAGCGCCTGACCTCAGCTCAGCTCATGATCTCCAGGAGTTCGAGCCCCGGCGTTCAGCTCTGTGCCGACAGCTTGGAGCCTGGAGCCTGCTTTGGATTCTGCGTCTCCCTCTCTCTCTGCCCCTCCCCCACTTGCACTCTGTCTCTCTCTCTCTCTCAAAAATAAATAAAAACATTTAAAAAAAAAAAAAAACCTCTTCTTGGCTGCGCTTCTCCCACCCCTGGCCTCCCCCTGACAAACTCCTTTGCACCACCAAGACTCCTGCCCCAAATGCTACCATTGGGTGTATATTGGAACTTCCCCTGTAAAGACTATATAAGGGTTGGGAGTCAAATCTCTGGTATAGGAGGATCAACACATTTTTTAATTAAAGGCCCATTTGAATATAGAGCTATTACATGCTATAGTAATAAAATCAAACATTGACACTGTCTGTTCTTCAATAGCTTACAAGCATTTTATATTCAGAATCCCCAACCTAGAATTTCAAAAAGCATCCCCTTAGTCTTTGACTGTGAAATAATCTACGTACCATTTTTCTCATTCCCTCTTTACTTCATAGTCTATTTATAACTATACTTAAAGTGTTAGACTCAAAATGGACAGAAATGGTGCATAAACATAAAAGAACATTAAGTGTGGGGCACCTGGATGGCTCATTCAGTTAAGCATCCTGCTCTTGATTTTGGCTCGGGTCATGATCACGCAGTCATGGGGATTCCACTGCTCAGGATTCTCTCTCTCTGTTCCTTCTCCCCCTCAAAATAAATAAATAAACTTTAAAAAAAAAAAAAAAAGAACATTAAGTGCAAGTAAAAAAGATTAGTCCATAATTTGCAATATTGAATGAAGCTGTCCTCCCAACAAGTTAGAAAGAATGGAGCCTACAGGGACTTCCCTAAGGGGGTTCGTGGAAGGTTTCATGGGGGAGAATGTTCATTTCAGGAAGAGGGTACCTCTTAAGATATGAATCGTCAGATACAAAAGATGAATTGAATAGGGGAAACATAGAACAATTAGATGGAGGCATCTCCCTTATATGCCTAAATGCCCTACACGCCAAAGGCTGGAATATAACGTATGACAACAGTGGTTCTCAAATGGGGTCCCCAGACCAGGAGCATCAGCATCACCGGGGAACCCATTAGAAATGCAAGTTCTCGGGACCCATTCCAGATCTACTGAATCAGAAACTCTGAGCCCAACAGGTTGTGCTTAATAAGCTCTCCAGGTGATTCTGATGCACGCTCAAGTTTGAGAATGAATGCATTATAAGAAATCAAAATCTGGCAAGTCCGGCCAGATATTTTTTCTTCTCAGGCTGCAAGAATCCAAACCTGTCTTCCCCACTACAGGACAGTCTCTTTCAGCGACCCCTCCCCATTCTCTTACTCTTCTCTTCCTGCCTCCCCTCCTTCCTCCCTCACACAAGTACATAAACATGAACACTCACACACAGCCAGGTGAACACCTGTTCACATTCAAAGACCTGAAAATCAGCCCTTCCTTTCCTTTTCTTGGAGAGTTTATTTCCTAAGAGTGCGCAGTGCTGAGGCAAGGGGTGGAATTTAAACAATCCCTAATTAAGGAGGACGGCACCACATATTTATCACATTATACTGTTGTGTATTTACCCCTTGTCGCTCTGGATGCATTTGCATATAATCTTTCATAATTCAATTCACTTGTTTAAATCATTTCTTTTATTTTCACTTCTTTATTCGGAAGGGAACATTTATTTTACAGAGCACTGGGGCCTCCCAGTGGCAATTTTAGGTAACTTCAGATTTTATTCTGGAAGCTTTGGAGGAATGGTATCCAAATCCTTAGCTTTTCACCTACTTGTCCGAAGAATAAGACGGAATCATAGCAAGCTTTTTATCTGAGGTAGGTTATATTGGCACGCGAGCTGAAATGTCCTCAGATGTTGGCTTCGACTTCTTGCATGTATCAGACTCCTCGTTCAGTCACTGGCTTAGCAGAGACGTCAGTCAGCAGGCGTCAGTTTCTGGTCGGTGTAAACATTGACTAGGAATACATCCAACAGAAAGACTATCAGAGACCAACGTACTCTGCGATTCCTTGTCCTCACTGACCTTGAGGCTTGCTCCCTGGAGTTTCCATCCCTACCATCCTGCCTTTGAAGTGACTGCCCAGGGAAGCCATCTCCCACCAGAAGTTTGAGACACATCGTTTTTCCTCCTCTCGATCCTGGAACATTCCGTGACTACACTGGCTGACGTCACTCTTCAGTGCCAACCTGCATAGTCCTCTGAGCTTCACCCTCACATGACAGCCTCTGAGAACTGCCAGCTTCTGGCACCATGGCAGCACCCGCTGAACTACATGGGCTTACATCCGGCCACCTGTCCAGACCCCTGGCCAGTGTTTGAGGCTCAGTCAGCAACATCAACCCCCCAGAACCAAGGTGCCTGTCATCGGATGAACCTCAGGCCATTTCCACTGAGACCAGCACTTTGCCGTGGAGATGCTGGTGAACGTCCAGTCTCCCTGTCAGAGTCCCTTTGCCCTCTTGTTTGGCTTCAAAAGCCTACACTGCCTGAGTCAAGGCTGCCCTCACCTTGAAAGATTGCTGAAAGGCAGTTTCTGGGAACCGGCATGCTCACATCACCCTGGGGCTTACCTCTGTGCTGAGGCAGTGAGCGTCAGCACCTAGTAACAGGCTTGTAAACACTAGCATCACTGACAGATCGGATGAGGTTTTAAAGTTCAGTCCCGCCCCCTTGGCCTTTTCTGCTGAAGAGTCACCTGAGGCCATCCAACACCCCTCCACTTCCTTCCCCCTGGGTTGTCTTTCAATAAAAGAACAGCTTGGCTTCCACCTCCATACCACCTTATACATGGGGTCTTTCTTTACCCCCACACTGGCTATTTGAAGATCACTACGTATCTTTAACTAATCCAGTATTTGTCCAATGTTCCATGCAAAGAAAAAGTTAAGTATTTGCTGGGTATATACACACATTTCTAAAATCATACTCTTCGATGGCACATTGTGAAAGGGCGTTCATCTCAGTAGTGTTCCACTACAGCTAATTTGTGCTCAGGAGGCAAATAAAGACAATATTCAGTAAATTAGATTGCTCAGAATTAGCTAGAATAAAATTCAAATTCAGGATGTTCTTGCAGGGCTCAGAGGGGAAAAGGGACATGAAGCACCAGCTTTGGTGCCACAGGGACCAGTTTCCCATCTCAGTCTACCCACAGGTGTAACCTTGGAGAAGCTGCTTACTGCCACTGAGCCTCGGTTTCTTCATACGTAAACTGGGCTAATGCCTCTAGGGTATTAAAAGGTATTCAGTGAGATGCCCTATGTAAAATATCTAAAATAGAGTGCAAAACAGTGAGTATTTCACAAATGGACTTATTTCAGCAAAGGGCAACAGAAGCCACAATTTTTTCCAGGGAGTAGTTCAAATGGGTCACTGTTGGCTGTCTGAAAAGCTTCCCACGTGATGTTCCTTCTGTCCAGAATGCATCCCCTCTCCCCTCTCCATCTCCAGCTATACGGGTCACTTATCCAGCAAGCCCTCATTGACTCCCTGGTTGGATGTTAGGTTCTCTCCTACCAGAACAGTCTGTTCCCCACCCCACTCCCCCAGGCACTGATCTCCCTGTCTGCCTGTTCACGTGGAACTTTAGGTCTCTGGGAGGAGTGGCCCATCTACACTGTTCACTGTGTCTACAGCCCCTGCTTGGCATATTGTGAGTTTTCAACAAATATTGAATTAATGAATGAATGAATGACAGCCATCAGATGGCTTCCTGGAAGAGAAAGAATAAACTCCAAAGGAAGTAAAAGGTAGTTGTATTAGTTGTCTTCTTGTAATTGCCTTTAACCCTCCTTGAGTTCTTCCAAAAATATGAAATCTGTTCCTAGTACCTGTAGCTCTTTGCTCTCTCCACTCCGAGAATGCTGCCCGTTCTTATTATATAAATTTATTACAACTGTATAATTATTATACCTAATTATAATCTTATAATTATTCCTCAATTCCTCCTTTTAATACATAATTATGAAATGCATTTATCATGTTTGACATCTAATTCTTAAATTGAATACCTATTAATCACAGAGATCCTAAGGAAGGAGGAAATCCTTGGTTTAAAAACTGTTAATAATTTACTAGATGCAAAGTGTACTTTTACCTCTGAACACCAGGTGGGTAGAAAACATTACTCATGTTTTTTAATCTAAGAATTTCTTACATTTTTATGGCCTGTTGTTTGGGCTTATTTATGATGGTTTGTGACAAAGAGACAACCTTTGCCATCATGATTTATACTCTTCCAACAAAGGAAACACAGAAAGAGATAAGAAACCCAAATTAAATCATGGCACTAGATAAGAAAACCCAAATCATGACAGTAAAAAAAAAAAAAAAAAAAAAAAAAAAAAACCCACAACAGTGAAGGTAAGGGGCTGAACTCATAAAACAAAGAAGAGTATAGCTAAATAGGCTGTGGACAATGAAAATATGAAAATTTTCAAACCCTAAACTACAAAATGTAGCATTTACCAAATAACTAGTTTTTAGAAGCCTTGTGTCCTATATTTGTGGCATTATGAAATAACAGCTGGCTATTAAGATATTTGTTAAGGGACTGTTTTAATCTTATTTGGCCGTGCTTCTGCTTGGAAAACCAGACAAAATGCTTTGGTATGGTAAAGTGTTAGTGGTGGCAGCAGACAGCCAGTATCTTTTCAAATTTTTTTTTCTTAATGTCATTTATCACAAAATTTGACCTGGACATCTGTTTTCATGTTTAATGATGCTTTTAAATTCCTTGATGTTTGAGCGCCAGTTCTAAAACTTGATTGGAGTTCATGTCAAGGCAACAGCCTTAGAAACGAGGAAACTGGGAGAGCTGAGAGGTAAAAATCGTCCTGTGAGCTGTCCCGATGAAAGCACAGCTCATGACAGAGGCCAAAGGTCATTTGGGAGGAACGGACATCGGTGGTGTTATGTGTGCCCAGCAGTCTAAACCCTACACAGCTACACACAGTCTGAGGACACACAAGTGTCCAGCCGGGGAACTTTTCATAAAGGAACTAATAGGACAACACAACTAACCGGTGCTAAGGCCCCAACTGCCCCGTTAATGCAGCCACGTAAGTATACAGAGCAGTGTCTTCCATTTTGTCTGGCACCTGGAAGCAGAGCAGACACTGAAACTGGGCTTGCAGGTAAGTATTCTGGACTGAATTTCACATCACAAACTCAAAAATACCAAAACCCGGATGTGGAAACCATTTGTGAACAATTTCCAGGCTCCAGAAAGAAGACCTAAAGAACTGGATCCACACACACACTCACAAGCGTCTATGGTTTTTAAATCTTGCTTTGCCTGTATCCCCCTGCACTGTGTGAAATTATTTATCTGTTCCAGGCCCAATCTTCTTTCTTATTTTTGCCTTATAATTTGATGGAGGAAAAAAATGCACATATCTGACAATTATTTTCGTCCACATGCAGACTTCATTGAAAACTAAGTTTCAATGAAGGAGGAGGCACAGGTTATTAATTTTCTTCTAAGCGTATCAATAAACCCATCTGATCTACTTAAGGTTGACTTTAAATCTTTTATTTCTAGAGGAAACAGGTTGGCTCAGTTGGTTAAGCGACCGACTTTGGCTCAGGTCATGATCTCATGGTTCATGAGTTAGAGCCCCGCATCAGGCTCTGTGCTGACAGCTCAGAGCCCGGAGCCTGCTTCAGATTCTATGTCTCCCTCTCTCTTTACCCTTCCCCTGCTCACGTTCTCTCTCTCTCTCTCTCTCTCTCTCTCTCTCTCTCTCTCTCTCAAAAATAAATAAACATTAAAAAAAAACATTTTTTTAATCTTTTATTTCTGAAGCCCAAGGTTCCCAGTTTGCTTTCAATGTTAGTACATGTAAATCTTTTCTTGTATGAAAATCCTACCCAGTGGATATGTTTTACTTCCAAAGGATATTCAGAAATGATTTACCTGCCCATACACCAATGGTATTGTTTAAAACAAGTTGGAGGGGTGCCTGTGTGGCTCAGTTGGTTGGGCATCCGACTTCAGCTCAGGTCATGATCTCACAGCTTATGGGTTTGAGCCCTGCATCAGGCTCTGTGCCGACGGCTCGGAGCCAGGAGCCTGCTTCAGATTCTGTGTCTCCCTCTCTCTGTGCCGACAGCTCGGAGCCAGGAGCCTGCTTCAGATTCTGTGTCTCCCTCTCTCTGCTCCTCCCCTGCTCGCCCTGGATCTCTCTCTCTCAAAAAATAAATGAACGTTAAAAAAATAAAATAAAAATTTTAAAATAAAAAAATAAAACAACTAAAACAAGTTGGAAACGGTCTCTGCCCACAAAGACCAGGCACTTACAGAGAACTTCATGCTCCTGGAACCCAAGGATTTAAAAAAATTAAATTAAAATAAAATAAAATAAAATAAAGGAACATTCTGTTATGTTTCCTTTCCTGTTTTTTCCACAATAATGAATTTATACCATTGGCTCCAAATCTGTTCAGAAGTTACCCAATACCACAAATCTTTATCCCAAAAAAAGAATATAAATATGGAATAGAAACCAATTTTTTTTTAATTCTGGTTGACAAAAATTGGCACAAGTGAAATAGGACATATCAGTAAATTCTAAAATAGAAGATTTTTGTATAGTATGTAGTTTCCTAAAGTCAATTGATACTGGCTGGGGCACAGCAATTTTTTGTGTTTACCTGTGTGTAACATGTAAATTTTTCTTAATTTTTTTAATGTCTATTTATTTTTGAGAGAGAGACAGAGACAGAGTGTGAGCGGGGGAGGGGCAGAGAGAGGGAGAGACACAGACTCCAAAGCAAGCTCCAGGTTCTGAGCTGTCAGCACAGAGCCTGACGTGGGGCTTGAACTCATGAATGGCGAGATCTATGACCTAAGCCGAAGTCAAAAACCCAACCGACTGAGCCCCCCAGGTGCCCCCGTAAATTTTAAGCTGCAGAGAATCGCTAGCAAGTTGGTACGTCTGCTGTGAAGCAACAACTATTCTATGATAACCCTCTATTAAAACCTTGACAGTGTGTTTATTCTATTAGAAATCTGGAAAGTCACTGCAAGAATTGGACTAGGTTTTCAGTAGCATAGTTTAACTTGTCAAAAAAACAGCACACACACACACACACACACACACACACACACGCACAGAAAAAGTGGAGTAAAGGCAAAATTCATAAACTACCTTGGACTAAAGTTAACAAATCAACTCCTAGCCATAAAATAAACTTGTAAGATAGAAAAGACTTCCTCAAATGACATCTTTTGAAATCAAATTATTATGAAACTGAATCTAGACAAGTGTGGAGAACCTAAAGCAAAAAGATAAAAGTAGACAGGCACACAGTGTGTGTGGGTGGGTGTTAAAATTTGCAAGTGAATGCTATAAACAGAATAAAACAATGGCTATGGAACGTTGCATTTGACAGACTGACACTTAGGAAAAGAAGAACCATATGGCTGGCTTGGTCCTAACTCGGTCTTGGAAAAGAAGGACACTTTATCTATTCTACCTAAAAATAGCTGGGTAGTGATAGTCAAACATTTAGCAGAGGAGCCATTGTATTCACGTGTTAGCCCTGGATTCCTGCCACCACAGCTAAAACCATCCTAGAAGCTCGCGAGTCAGCTGTGAGGAGATTTGGAACTCCGCTGACCCGTTTGAAACTGCTGTGGTTTCAAGAGTCAACAGATACTATCATAACTTGTGGGTGAGGGGCACAAGCTCAAATAAATCCCAAACACACCTATGTGTGCTCCTCATGTTGGCCAGCCTCGGGGCTCCATCCCTGCCTTCTTCTCTTTCCTCTTGCTCCATGAACGAGCTTTACAAACCATCTCTAAGCTGAGGACTCTAACGTTACATCGAATAGCTGGGTTCAAACACTTTAGAATCACCTTTGACTCCTTGGCACGGAGGGAATGTCTGTTGGCTCCGGCTTCCAAATGCTTCTACAAATGACCACTTCTCACCACCTCTAGGGCTCATTCCTGCTGCGGGCTCCGCCCTCTTGGTTACCTGGACGGCTGCCACAACCTCCTAACTGGTCCCTTGGCCACTTCACAGTATTCTCCAAACGGCAGCCAGCGTGGTCCTCACCCGGACTGATGCTGTCTCCCTCTACTGCAATCATCCATCGATTCTCCACTTCACTGGAAAAAAGCCCAAGTGCTTTCAGTGGCCCTAGAGGCAGTGGTGCACACTGTGATGTGTTGCCCAAGTCCCCTTCCGGAAAACTTCTTACCTGGCTGCTCGAAGTGCTGCAGTAGACGGACCTCAGCTGTCAGCATCCTTGGGGATGCCGAAGGGTCACCTCACATGAGGTCACAGAGCCTTCCCAGGGCAGCGTGCATCCAGTGACTGAGTGATGTGGAGTCATCAAGGCCCAACACGGCCATTCAGGCCATTCTCAGTTCGGGGCCCCAAGGGGCCAGGCCTGCACTGCAGCTCGACCTTCTGTCCCACCCCTTTCCACAAATCTAGATACCAACAAGCACCCCCTGATCAAGAACTGGTGAACAAGACACCACCTCAGAGTCTGCTTCTGAAGAAGCCAGCCTGCAGTGACGATCAGACGTGACCTGGCCCCCTCAGCCCCTCTGACTAACCAGCGTCCCCCCTCGCCCTGCTCCAAAGCACACTGGCCTTCGCTGTTTCTGCTCAAGGACTGGCACGCTCCTGTCTTAAGGTCCTGGCCTGGCTGCCCCTTCTGCGTAGAACACACTTCCCTGGATATATGCACCGCTTCTTCCCTCACCTCCTTCCTGCTTTGCTTAAATGTCACCTTCCAAATGCACCTGCACGAACCACCCAGTTAAGGCAAGAAACAAGGAAAAATATAAGGAAGGGCGGTTCTCCTTCTCCTAATGTCTTTGCTTACCTTTCTGGGGACTGATCCCATTTTGAAGAGATGACTTCACCCATTTACAAAGGAGCTTGAAAATTGCTGTTCTAAATACATAAAAGCAGTGCAGTTGTGAAGAACACAGGCCCTAGGGACACCTGGGTGACTCAGTCGGTTAAGCGTCTAGACTCTTGACTTTGGCTCAGATCATGATCTCACAGCTTGTGAGATCGACCCCCCTGTCAGTCTCTGTGCTGACAGTGCAGAGTCTGCTTGGGATTCTCTCTCTCCCTCTCTCTCTACCCCTCCCCTGCTCATGTACGCATGCTCACTCACTCTCTCTCACTCTCTGTCTCAAAATAAATAAATAAACTTAAAGAACACAGGCCCTCTTCTCAGACAAGCTGGGTCTGAGGCCCACCTTCTGGAGCTGTGTGCTTGGGGCAGGTGACCACCCTCACAGCTCCAGCAAGGCTGCATGTGAGGCAGGGATAATGATAGTCCCTAGACTTCCTAGAAAAGTTCTGAGGATCACACAACTTTATGTAGTAATGGACTGTGAAACCAGAAAAGACCACATAAATGTCAGGAGTCCCTGGGAGACAGCCCTGTGGGCTGCACAGCCAAAAACCCACTGGGAGTACATCAGCCTCCTTCTTAGACATCAGGACCCTAGGAAGTCCTTCTGTCAGCTCTGCTGGACCCTGAGTGGCTGACAACTTCCAGCAAAGCACAGGGCTGGGCTTAGGAGAAGTACCAGCCTGAGGAACATCACAAAAGTGATAACCACCAACCAATGGAGTCTGAACCACTGGTACAGAATCCTCGTTTTTTACCCTCCTTGCACTGACTTTAATTACATCGGTCTTTGTTCTAATCTCTAAGGTCTGTGTGAAGAAAATCACATAGGATTTCAGGTATCCAGGTCTATATATGTGCATCAGAAAAGCTTTAAACTTTAAAACCAACCCTGTATCTGGTGATTTGAGTTTAGGAGCCCAAATCTTTTCATGTGTATTTTCAACCCAAAGTTTTTATATTTATTTCTCTCTCTGTGATACAACATAACTGTACATGGCTTGAAAATTAAACAATTACTTCTCCAAAATCTCAACTGTGTTAATGCTGGCCTCCCGTCATTTTTCATTTACTAGAATGAAATGTCCTTGCCTGTAACCTCAGCTCCACATGCATGATTGATTTCAGAGGTTGTGCTTGAGGCCTACCCTGCCAAGGAGAGACCATCTATAAGGTGGCACTAAGGAAAACCACAAAATTAATCTCCTAGTTACCATTATATTATGTATCTGCCTTTTCAGATTTACTTGCAGATCCCATTGTAATCCATTTCTTTATTTCTAAAGAATCAGATAAGCTCATGTCTAAAGCAATAGCAATGTTCATTTTAGAGATATTAAAAATTATCCTACAATTACACATTAAAAACAATAGTACCATTTAATAAAATGATAATAATAATAAATGGTGCTATTGAGGGATAAGAAAAGTCAACTGTGTCCTAACCAATGACCACACGGTACGGCTTAGCCATCTTCTAGACTCAGGTGCTATATGTGGGAAAATTCCTGTCTGGGGTGAGGCAAGTGTATGAGGCAAGTGACTTGGGAAAGTCACTGCTACATCAGATCATCCAGGGTCTTCTTTAAAGGAACACTCTTCTGGAAACCACCTTTCCTTTCCTTGCACTCCTCCGGCTTTTCTTCACAGCTTTATACAACTTAATATTCAGGCTGGGAAAACTGGAAATCTCCTCCAGGTCAAATAACTCCTTAAATCTATCTACAAATTTATTTTCCTTCTCCAACCTGAATCTCATGACCCAGAGGATGACGGTAGTTTCTTTGCACAGATGGTCAAAGGTAACGAGGAGTTCTTCCAGGAAAGGATGAGCGTAGACAACATCAGCTGCCAGGATGTAGTCAAAATTGTTGGAAGATCTGGGGAAGTTCTCATCTAAAGCTACACCCCAGGAGAGTTCTTTAACCTGAGGCAAATGCTTACATTTCATTTTGGTGTTTCGGGAAATATTATATTGCAGGTTTCCAAGTAATTCAGGTAAATCTGTGGCAGTCACATGTGCACCTATGAAACAAAGAACAGTAGGAAAAGTAACCCTCGAGGGATAAGGTAAAGCAATCAGGTTTCAGGCCAACATGCATTTACAATTCTGCACAATCGCTAACCCCACGGAAAAGACTGGTCACTACACACAGGAAGGAAATCTCTTCAAAACAGATGCTAAAGTAGCCTTATACATCCCCTTAAAAAAAATTAGATTCCCATGGTACTTTTGCATTCCATTGCATTTTCTGTTCTCCTGGGGTTTTTGTTTTATTATTATTTCTGTTGTTATTTTCTATTTACTATACGCTAGGAGAAAAATAATCTAGAGAAAGGGAAAAGTCAAAGGATTTGGAAACTCCTGCATCAAAAACCATAAAATACCTAGGAATAAATCTAGCCAAAGAGATAAAAAATCTGTACACTGAAAACTATAGAAAGCTTATGAAAGAAATTGAAGAAGACACAAAAAAATGGAAAAAAGATTCCATGCTCCTGGATAGGAAAAACAAATATTGATAAAACGTCAACACTACCCGAAGCAATCTACATATTCAATGCAATACGTATCAAAATAACACCAGCATTCCTCACAGAGCTAGAACAAATAATCCTAAAATTTGTATGGAACCAGAAAAGACCCCGAATAGCCAAGCAATCTTGAAAAAGAAAACCAAAGCTGGAAGCATCACAATCCGAGACTTCAAGTTGTATAACAAAGCTGTAATCATCAAGATAGTATGGTACTGGCACAAAAATAGGCACTCAGATCAATGGAACAGAATAGAAAACCTAGAAATGGACCCACAAGTGTATGGCCAACTAATCTTTGACAAAGCAGGAAAGAATATCCAATGGAATAGAGACAGTCTCTTCAGCAAGTGGTGCTGGGAAAACTTGATAGCAACATGCAGGATGAACCTGGGCCACTTTCTTACACCAGACACCAAAATAAACTCAAAATGGATGAAAGACCTCAATGTAAGACAATGTAAGGAAGCCATCAAAATCCTCAAGGAGAAAGCAGGCAAAAACCTCTTTGATCCTGGCCGTAGCAACTTCTTACTCAACACGTCTCCAGAGGCAAGGGAAACAAAAGCAAAAATGAAATATTGGGACCTCATCAAAATAAAAAATCTCTCACAGCCAAGGAAACAATCAGCAAAACTAAAAGGCAACCGACAGAATAGGAGAAGATATTTGCAAATGACATATCAGACAAAAGGTTAGGATCCAAAATCTATAAAGAACTTATCAAACTCAACACCCAAACAGTGAATAATCCAGTGAAGAAATGGTCAGAAGACATGAATAGACACTTCTCCAAAGAAGACATCCAGATGGCCAGCCGACACATGAAAAAATGCTCCACATCACTCATCCACAAGGAAATACAAATCAAAACCGCAATGAGATACCACCTCACACCTGTCAGAATGGCTAACATTAACAACTCAGGCAACAACATGTTGGCAAGGATGCAGAGAGAGAGGATCTCTTGCACTGCTGGTGGCAATGCAAGCTGGTGGAGCCACTCTGGAAAACAGTATGGAGCCTCCTCAAAAAATTAAAAATAGAACTACCCTACGACCCAGCAATTGCACTACTAGGCATTTATCCACGGGATACAGGTGTGCTGTTTCGAAGGGACACATGCACCCCCATGTTTATAGCAGCACTATCAACAATAGCCAAAGTATGGAAAGAGCCCAAATGTCCATTGTTGGATGAATGGATAAAGAAGATGTGGTATATATTTACAATGAAGTATTACTCATCAATCAAAAAGGATGAAATCTTGTCATTTGCAACTGTGTGGATGAAACTAGAGGGTATTAATGCAAACAAAATTAGAGAAAGACAAATATCATTTGGCTTCATTCATATGAAGAATTTAAGATACAAAACAGATGAACATAAGGGAAGGGAAGCAAAAATAATATAAAAACAGGGAGGGAGACAAAATATAAGAGACTCTTAAATATGGAGAATAAACAGAGGGTTGCCGGAGGGGTTGTGGGAGGAGGGATGGGCTAAATGCGTAAGGGACATTAAGGAATATACTCCTGAAATCATTGTTACACTATATGCTAACTAACTTGAATGTAAATTTAAAAATAAATAAATTTAAAATAAAATAATAAAAATTAAAGAAAAAAGTATTTGGAACCCTCAATGGAAAAATCAGAAGTCACTGCTGAAATAGGTTATTTCAGTACATAGGTTATTTGCAGTGCATAGGTTATTTGCTAAAAGAATGCTGAGCCCAAGTCATGTGAACTGAAATGAGGGTATATTACATGGGCATTCTATCATTGAACAGGAGGCACTCAGGTGCAGAAAGAATTTTTAATGCAATTACATTGGAAATGTCATGACATCCATGTTTATGCCCAAGTTCTCAGCTTGACCACTTTACAAATATGAATCTTCCCATCAAAAGATGTTTAAAACCTAGCCCTGACACACACATAGTGTTCCTACAGCCAAGGATCACAGATGCAGGACAGAATACTCGTATGAAGAAGATGTGCACAGCCTCTGAGTGAAAAGCGAATAGTAGTGGTCATTTTCAGGAAGAAATTGGAAGAGGCAAAATTGTAAAAACCAATAACCAATAAAATTTGGCCCTTAAAGTAAAATTTGAGCAGTAGCAGAGACTGAATATAACGTGTAAATAAATCTAGGGACTGGCCAATTCCACATCATCAGACAAGAAAAGACTGGTGTAAGAAATAAGAAAGCAGAACTGGGACAGAAGTATAGCACAGCCCAGACCAGTTAAGAAACCACTCCTTACTCACGATGACAAGTTTCTCTGGCCATTGATTATGTTTTGTGGGAAATATGAAACATGCGTATCATTGGTAGAATCAGAGAAATATGAATTGTCACATTCTAGTGTGGGTGGGTCTATCATTTTCAACAAATCTCTTTAAAATCCCAAGATCAGGAAGGCCTCCTCCCACCACCACCCCCAACTGCCCAGAGTGAATATGAACTACCTGACTATGAAGATCTTTGTGTCTAGAGAGCAGAACACCATCTGTCTCCATCTTTTGTTATTTGTGTTGTTATACAAGTAGCCTAAAAGGACCAATTATTTTTAATGGAACAAATGACTTTCTGAAGCACAAATGTGCTCCTGATCAGGAAGCCTTTGGGTACAAATCCAGTAGTACCTCTCTGAGTACCCATACTAAATGGAATACTGACTTCAGAAAGCAATATCTGAAGAAGCAATTTTAAAATATATATGGAAGACTTCAAGGGTCCTATATTTCCCCAGCATTTAGAAAATTGTAAATTGCTAAATTTTGAATTCCTCTCAAGATTGTAGACTGGCAGGTGTGCACTTCTAAAGATCAAGAAAACCAAGACAGACCTGGGGAGCACCCATCAGAGAAGGCAGCTAAACAGAGGCAATGCAACAGGTAACAACAAGAGAGGAAGTGAAGCAGGCTCAGGCGTATGTAGAGACTGTCACACATTCCATGAGACAAAGGAACACTGGTAAGAGAAGAAGGGGTCCCAGAAAAAGAACAGAGATGAGCTGGGAAAAGAAATTCAAGGGGAAACACCTAAAATTAGAAGCAGACATGATTGATAATACTCCTTCTCTCTTCCAACAGGTGCTTTTTCACAAAAGCACAGGGCTCCAAAACCCAAAAGGAATATCTGGCTGCTCAGGAATGTTGAAACAGGGCTACCATTTAAACAAAGATGGCCAGAGCCAGCTCAAGACGTCCCCCTGGGCCTTGTATCCCACATGACTCCCCTAGCAGCCAGGAGGCCTGAACACAGCTCCCAGTTACAATACACTCGTGACTTGGTTCTCCATGAGCAGAATTAATACAACTTCACAGAAAATTCTGAAAGAAACCAGTAAGGTGACTTTAAAATTGGCAGTGTTTCAGAATGCCTGGGTGACTCAGTCGCTTAAGTGTCTAGCTCTTGGTTTCAGCTCAGGTCACGCTCTCGCGGTTTCGTGAGTTCGAGCCCCACATCAAACTCTGCGCTGACAGTGTAGAGCCTGCTTGAGATTCTCTCTCTCCCTCTCTGCCCCTCCCCACTCGCTGTCTCTGTCTCTGTCTCAAAACAAACAAACAAAAAAATAAATAAATAAAATTGGCAGTGTTTCTTGATGAAGCCCATTCAAACAATTAAGGAGCTAAAAATTAGCCTAGGTTATAGTAAACTAGACAGCAAAAGCAAGTAATTGCATCTGATCATGTAATTCTCTGACCCCATTCAATCAAGAGTCCTTACTTACCAAGTAAACTTGCCACAATGGAGACCAGCCCTGTTCCAGCTCCAATTTCAATCACATTTTTGTCAACCATATTATAGTGCTTTACATTTGTTTCCAGAAAATAGCATAGAACAAGGGCCTATGAAAGTTAAAAAAAAAAAAAAAAGTGCTCGGCAAGTAACAACAGAAACTGAAATTAAAGTCTATTAGATAAATACACCATATACACTAATACTATATGTATGTACATGTGTGAACATGTGTGTGTGTATGTACACATCACAACAGAGGAACATCCTCCAATAGGTTCAATATTTAGACTAGAAAAAGTCCTTGGGTACTGTTGGGGAGATAAGAGAAATGAAACTATGGAACTCAATTGTGTAGGTTTGATTATCTTTAAATTTTTTTTAATGTTTTTTCTTTTTATTTTTGAGAGAGAGACAGAGCAGAAGAAGGGGGCGGGTGGAGAGAGGGAGACACAGAATCTGAAGCAGGCTCCAGGCTCTGAGCTGTCAGCACAGAGCCCAACACGGGGCTCAAACTCATGAACTGCAAGATCATGACCTGAGCCTAAGTCAGATGCTCAACCAGCTGAGTCACCCAGATGCCCCTGATTATCTTTAAAGACAGCAACTTCTGGGGTGCCTGGGTGGCTCAGTCAGTTGAATGACCAACTTCCGCTCAGGTCATGATCATGGCTCGTAGGTTCAAGGCCCGTTTCAGGCTCTGTGCTGACAGTGATGCCTGCTTGGGATTCTCTCTCTCTGCCCCTCCTCTACTCGTGCTCTCTCAAAAATAAATAAACATTTTTAAAAAATAAAATAAAACAAAGAAAGCAACTTCTAATAATAATAGTCATTTCAAAGAAGTGTGTGGGATTGGGGCAGACAGTGGTAGGGGGTGGTCTGTCCCCTTCATGAACAATTGGTAAAGGATTGGTGACATTTTAGAACACTCTGCATGTTGAGACTAATAGATTTCATTATGACTATTTAACTCAAATGGAGCCAGTTTTAATGGGAAATAAAAATGTTTGCTATTGTAAACTCCAATGGTCACAAAACACTGGCAGTGTAAACAGTGCTTGTTGTCAATCAACCCTTCAAGTCAAAAATAGAACTGATTGCTGGAAGTGTTTTCCCAAGTTTTAGTGCTGTTTGAGGTCATAAACGAGAACAATAGAACCTATTGTCTTTCTTCCAAATAGTACACAGTAATGAACAAAACTGGCTGAAAAATCATTGAAAGGTAGCAAATTCTATGTGAAATTATACCGATGGCCAAACAACAGCACCGTAAGAATCCATGGCTTCAGTAATCCGAATCTCATGACCAACAAAATGAAATCCCTCCCAGGAGGTGGTTGTTATTAAACTTGGAACAAAACATCTTGCCATGATCTCTGCAACCACTTTCTTGCTGTCATCATCTCTCTTCTCTGAAAGGAAAAGAAGAAGTTAATGGTTGTGGTTGTTGTGTTAGTAAAAACCAGGAAAAAGAACTGATGGAAATGTAGCATTTCTACTTATTCTAAGTTACTTTTGAATATTCATTGACCTTATCTACAGTATAATAGCAAGGTGAACTATTTTAAAATAACTCATACTACAAGCTAACATTGCATATGTCCACAGCTTTCTGATTTTCACCAAAGTTGAAATCACCATTATTCATTTCTGCAAAGCCATGTGAAACAAACAATAATTGATATTTTTTAAAAAAGCAATGATTTTCAAAGGCTACCAATCTATTTATCTAAAACAAGAGAAAGATTGGCGATGAAACATAAGATCTTGACTATTCATATTGGCTACACAATGCAATTGCAGCTATTTCAAAAATGCATCATAGTATTCCCTTTATGACAAAAGATATTCAATACCACCCAACAATATACCCTTGTATTATTTTATTATTACTTATTTTAAGTACATTACTTTGGGGCAATTAACGGCATCTTAATATCCAGGACACTGCATAAGGTTCATAGGCAACATCACCAGTTACTGAGCACATTTTAAACATGCCAGACCATGTTAAATATATTATATATGTTACTTCATGTAATTTCTTTTATTTCATGTAATTTTTGCAACAGTTTTGTGCGGTAAGGCATTATTCTTTGTACTTTTACAGATAACAAAACTAAAATTCAGAGAGCTTTAATAACTTGACCAAGCTCACGCAACTTGTAAATGAAGGAGCTAAATTTGAATTCTTTTGGTGGCTCCAAAGCTCCATCTCTACTCCTAAAAAGCTATAATGTAACTTTTAAAAACTAGCCATCTCTAAGAAGTTAACAAATTAGTTACGGAGCAAGATACACACCTCTAAGTCTCTATTTCCTTATTTGTAAAACGTGACAGAAGAATCTACATCAAATAGTGTTGGGAGCTTTAAATAAGATGATTCATGTAAAGTGCTTAGCACCTTGACTGCTACCTAAAGCTTGATAAATTATTATCATTATTATAACTGTTATTGTACTTTGGTCATGAAACTAATAATAAAACAAGATCACCATGTAAACAAAAATACTGGATTGTGAGGTACCAGACAGAAAATTCTATACTTCCTCATAGAAGCAGAGAGTAGAACGGTGATTGCCAGGGGCAGGGCTAGGGGCAAGGGGGAGATAGTGGTCAAAGGGTACAAAGTTTCCTTTACGCAAGATGAATAGTTCTAGAGATCCAATGTAGAGCATGGTGACTACAGTTAATAATAATGAATACTTGAAATTTGCTAAGAGAGTAGATCTTAAGTGTTCTTATAAAAAGAAAAACAGTAACAATGTGAAGTGATGGATATGTTAATTAGCCTGTCATGTTCATTTCTATATATCTATACATATAGACATATATATCTATTTTTACATATATGTAATATATATACATATATATATACATACATATATATAATATATATCTATACATATATATAATATATAAGGGTGTGTGTATGTATATATATGTATACATATATATATATATATATATATATATATATATATCTCAAAACATCAATCATACATCTTAAATGTATATAACCTCTATTTAATAGTCGATTATGCCTCAGTAAAGCTGGGGAATAAAAGACAATTCCAGAGTTAAATAAAGAAGGGGTAACTCACCATGGTGGTGGTTACTAAGGGATGTCTTCACAAAGGAACTGTCTTAAGTTTAACCTTTGATCTATGATTTGCATTAACGGAGAAGCTATTTATTTCTTATACCAATCATTAAATTCCATTGACTTTTCAAGTCTTGTTTCTGTGCTTTTGAGTCTGGCTAGTCCTTCTGGCCACTTCCCCCACCTCAGCACTGAATCCGGGTCTAGTTCTCTTCAACATAGTTCTTAACAGGTAAAAGAAGAAGGAGGGGAGGGGAGGGGAGGGGAGGGGAGGGGAGGGGAGGGGAGGGAAGAGGAGGAGAGGGGAGGGGAGGGAAGAGGAGGAGAGGGGAGGGGAGGGAAGGAAGGGAGGGGAGGGGGAGGCGGGGAAGGAGAAGGGAGGGGGGAGGGGGAGGGGAGGGGAGGGGAGGAGGGAGGGAGGGAGGGAGGGAGGGAGGGAGGGAGGGAGGGAAGGAAGGAAGGAAGGAAGGAAGGAAGGAAGGAAGGAAGGAAGGAAGGAAGGAAGGAAGGAAGGAAGGAAGGAACATACAGACAGATATACATACAACAGTGGAGTCTTGCCTGATGAGAGTGCATCATGACCTGATGGGGATGATTAACTCACACCTCAGTCCTGAGATCCAAAAATAAGCAAGTAAATAAACAAATAACAAATACAAGTATTTCCAAAAAACTGGGAAGCAGTATAAAAATTTCTCATTCTGGTCTCCATAGAAAATAAGCTCCTGCTAGAAAATTTATTTCCCAAATCTCAAAAAGTTAAAAACTTTCACAGTTTCCAACATTGCAACTATTCAAAGTTTTAAAACAGATGCACCACTCAAAATTAAAATGTCATAGAATCCTAGAATGTCAAGATGGAAAACACCTCAGATACCTTCTAGCCGAACCTTACACCTAATTTGGGAACCTCATGTTCCTGTTGGGTGTAAACTACATAGTCAGCTTGTGCAACCTCTTTCAGCATTTCCAATGAAGATAAATGTGCTACTTCACGAGGTGCATTTAGAAAATGTGACTATTGGAAATTCTTCTCAATATTAAGCCAAAATCTGACACCAATTTTTGTGTCTATTATTCCTAAAAGTAAGCTTCATGGTGAGCAAACTTCTATTTTTAAAATGTGTTCCAAAATTTTAGCAAAGGGGAAAATATGCAAATACATACATGGCCCCAGTGCCAGTCTTAAAAATTCTGGACTCAAGAGTATGTGAAAGCCTCAAGTGGCTTTCAAACTTCTCCATTGCACTGAGGCAAGAATAGAAGTGAGAGTCTTGAGTCCCTGAGTCCTAAGAGAAGATGTTATTGCCAGCTCTGTCCTCTTAGCTTCAGTAACATCATTCCCTAGTGTTCGGGGAGCAGAATGGCAAGATGGAGGTAGATCAAGTTTGACATTGTTGAAAACTTTCTTCAGAGGCCACAGTCACAGGAAGGACTTCCTGTCAACATGATTTCCCATCCTAAATTCTGTGATCCTTCAGTAGAGTCCTTCCAAGGATCCACACAGAACCAGGTATCACCCCCAAAACACTCTAACTTAACAGCACACTATAGGAAGGACCCAGTCTACACTCCAGTCTACAGCACCACAAACACTGACCCTTGGCAGAGATCTAGAAAAAGTTAAGAAATGAAAAACCAATACTTTTAGTAAAAGCCACCCTTGTAATCAATTGCACTGCACTTTTTCAATGATGGCATGCATTCACATGCAAGAAGGACTCTAAGAACCAAATAATGTTGGTAATATGCTTTTCTTGAACTTTAACTTTCATCTCATTATATTCGCATGCCTTGCTAAAATGGGGTAGGGGAGGAGGCAGATTTGCTGTGGATGTTCTTTAGGGAAAAGCAGAGAACATTAATTGCTTCCCTGACCTTTAGCTGAGTGTGCCTTCTTGGACCTCCTAGCATACTCTCTGTAAATGCAGTGCTTTCTGAGAAGTTACCCAAGGTATCAGGGATTAATAGATGTTAGAGTACACTAAATCCCAGGAGTGTCTCCTAAAGTTCCAATCTTTGATATAAAAACTTTGCCAGTGAATATTTACTGCTACAACCTGACATCTCTGACGTTGCACTTTCTTTTAAAGGTTAGTAGACCAGATTAGTGCTGCTGTCCTAACAAGAGTGTAATAGCAGATGATTCCTGTTTTTTACAGTCTTTCTAAATAAACAAAACTAGTCATTTTTTTAAGAATGACTACATCTTTACCTTCATAAAGAAGTGAGATCTAAAAATACAGATGTGAATATATTATTATAATCAATTATTTACACTTTCCAAAATAAAGGATCTCCAAAGAGATTAATGAAACAATAGCCACTATTAATTGCTTATATACTTAAAAGAGTACAACTCTACCCATATGTGGTCATTCAAAATTAATTATATACCTAGGATGCCATGTATCATACAGAAAATATTGTCAGGTTGAATAAAATTTAATTGATAATGTTTTATATTAATATTCTCTTCTACATTTAAATAATATACAAATACTATAGGCATTCCTTAAGAAGTAAGTCTCAGAAAAATTTAGTATAATTTATAACAGGAAACTACAATGTACCAAATTTGGCTCTTTAAAATAATTTGTCTAGATGTAATATGTAGGATTTTAAAAGTTGGAACACCTGGGTGGCTCAGTCAGTTAAGAGTCCGACTTCCACTCAGGTCATGATCTCACTGTTCTTGAGTTCAAGCCCCATGTCAGGCTCTGTGCTGACAGCTCAGAGCCTGAAGCCTACTTTGGATTCTGTGTCTTCTTCTCTCTCTGCCCCTCCCCCGCTCATGCTCTGTCTCTCTGTTTATCAAAACTGAATAAATGTTAAAAAAAAAAAAAAAAAGCAAATACACCCACCCACACACACGCAGTTATTTCTATCTTAAAACTTTGCTGTTTTTCAGCATAAACTTCTATTTAAAGATTTAAATAACAATTTTAACAGTAGTTATTTATTTAAATCAAAAGACATGTTTAATATTAAGTTTTAGCAATATCACCGCTTTGATGACAAGAGCCTCTGAACCGGAATCCAGTGGAAAGAGCTGTGTTAGTTATAAGGGCATTCTTACATGAAACTTGTAATAAAAAGGAGAAATCTATCCTCCAAACATAATGTTCAAAGAATATGTTTTTTAAAATACATGCTTATGTGGCTCCTGGGTGGCTCAATCCATTGAGTGTCCAACTTCATCTCAGGTCATGATCTCACGGTTCGTGGGTTCGAGCCCTGAATCGGGCTGTGTGCTGACAGCTCAGAGCCTGGAGCCTGCTTCAGATTCTGTGTGTGTCTCTCTCTGCCCCTCCCCTGCTCTCTCAGGCACTCACGTGCTCGCTCGCTCTCTCTCTCTCTCTCTCAAAAATAAACGTTTAAAAACAATTTTTAATAAAATAAAATGGATGCTTAGTTATTTGTTGAATATGGGAATGAATCTTAAGAAGATTAATGAATCAATAGATATTCTTTGGCCTTTAGTTAAGATTTGAAGAGAAATTTTTTCCAAAAAGTAGTATCGTTATCATACAATGGAATTCTAATTTATATTTCTGAAGAATATTTTTTCCACACATAGTCTCCCCTTGTTACCTAGCACTTAGGCCCTGGGACAAGTAACTAAAACTGAGTCATGTTACACAAAATGTTGAATCTTGACTTCCCGATACGAAAAGCAGAAAGCTTCTGATTATCTTTACTTTTAGATAAAAGTTATCTACTATAATCTTAAGAGTATTATTAATGAATTTAACATTGAAACAAATATCAAAACAAATTATAAATAAAACATAATTAAGACAGCATTACAATGAACTATGTTGCTATTTCGGGCTTACCTATTTTTAATGCTCTTTGATACAAAAAAGTCTTAAGCACCATTTTCCTGCTATTAAAATCTTTGCTGACAGCGAATAAAATCTACCAGGTGCTCTTGTTCTCCTGAGAATTAAAGGTGTTTCAAGTATGAAGTGAAAATTAGCAGGATTCTGCTACATTATGATGATGCTTTTCTTAAGAGGAAAATTCACTTCAGAGACTGGATTGTAGTAAGCCTTCAAAAACAGGAGCTCTGTCTAGATTCTTCTCTTTTATACTTTTAAGGTCAATAACAACAGAAATAAATGGAAGGGTCAGATCACAGAAGTACACCCTCCCCCCCCCCAAAAAAAATGTCTTTAATAGCTCTGACAGGTGAATTTAAGCTTCCATTTAAGGGTTGTCATGAAAACCCGTCAGCAAAATTTAAAGTAAAAACCCCTCTGCTAAATGAAAGAGCCTTGTCATTCAACTGAATCTTCTATTCAAAGATGAATGTCATGTGCTTTTTAGAAATAGCTACAGATTAAAAAAAAAAAAGATGTTAAAGATTTTATTTTCCAATTAGTAAATGGTCACAGGCTAACCTGAAAGAATTCTGGATGTCTCAGCAATGTCAAGGTCTTGGGCCTGATGTTAAAACTAATCCCCGAGAAGATTTCACAAATATTTTTTGTCTGGAGTTCTGCTTAGTTTCAAGAATATACAGAGGCCGTCACTTTGATGCAGTGGATCAAATGAGGTTACATTTACAGAAGAAAGACAATTCGCCCTTTACTAGATGGCTCAGGATGCAAATGGAAAGGAAAAAAAGAACCAAAATTAGTTGTACTCAAAGTTTGCTTGCTGGGATCCCCATGGGGACAGACACCTAAACAAATGTGAATGAAGTGTGACAAGCACAGTAAAAAGTATTTCTAAAGTGCTCTGGGAAGCACCAGTAGTGGGCGAATCTGGAGAAGCTGTTCTCAAGGAGGAGGGAAGAGGTAGGTGGCCAGGCAGAGAAGGGAGGAAGCAAGGTCAAGGGAGAGGAAAGTTCCCGGGGAGTGGTCAAAAGCCCCCCCGAGTTGGTGTACAAGGTGCATGTTGGGGTGCTGTAGAAAATAAGTGGTTGCAGGGACAGGTTGGGGTTGGACTTGTGGGGACAAAGGGAAAAAGTGTGTGCTTCTCAGGTGAGGAGCTGTGGCAGAAATTGACAGGAGCAAATTTAGCTCTGACAGCAGCAGTGAAGGCTAGGTGGAAGCTGATTAGTAGAACACAGTTGCAATGATCCTGGCAAGAGCCGCAAGAGTTGAACTAGGGCGACACTGGGTCCAGGAGCCAAGCCTGCTTTCGCGAGCTATAGAAGTTGTGGTAGATCCTCCCCTCGAGGGTAGCAATGGACATGCAAACGTGACACTCACCCTGGTGTTCTGAAGACGTCTGAGGCAGACTGTTATTTAAGAGTTATGTTTATTCAACACGTGGAGGATGTGTCAGTTTAGCAAATAGTTGTTCAGGCTGCTTATGAATGATTTCTCACATTAGTAATTATATGTGCGGTCGTACTCCCCCTACTACGTAAAATTTATCACCTCAGACTATAGTTTGATATGTCCCCTAAACAGCAATACAATTACTAAAACTTTCTTCTTTATATATTAAGGTAATGTGGCTTATAAAAGCCATTGATCCAACTCTGGAAAGATTTATAAAGATGCTTGTGGAAGGTTTTCACCTGATATCCCTACAGAATACAGTATACTTGGTTCTGAAAAGAATCAACTGACTGGGGACCAGAAACAGATCATTCCTAATGAGCAAATTGTAAGTCCAGCCAATAGCCCCAGTTAGAGCTAATTCATTCATCCACTCATTTTACTGAGTACCTGGGCACTATGAATATAAAGATAGGGTAACACACACCTGTTATAATAGAGATCTAACTAGTTCACTCAAAAATAGAAAGAGAAAGCTCAGGAAAGCAGGACCTGAGCCCTGATGATTATGAGTCCTGGAGTCAAATGAGAGAGGGCAAGACGTCATGCAGAGAAAACATGTGCAAAGGCCCATTGGCAAAGACTCTTGACCAATTTTCCGGTTTAGGAAACTCTGAGAACTAAAATGTAGGATGAGTGGGGGCGGGGGGCGGGGGGGTTGCAGGAGATAAAATTCTTAGGTCATGCTAAGAAGTCTTGATTTTGTCCTACTGAAAAGAATGAGACACTGAGGAATTTTAAGCACAAGGCAAATGTGACAAGATTTGAATTTTTGAAAAGATCCTGCAGCTATAAAGAAAGATGTACAGAAGATAAGGAGGGGGAGCTGGCCTAGAGTAGGGGCAGCCAGGTGGAAGACAGCTATGACAGTCATGAGAAGAAATAATAAACACCTGAATCAAGGTGACTGATGCTGTCTGTGGGCATGAGGAGTCAGGAAACAGGAGTCGGTAAAATTAATGGGAGATAGTGATGAAGGGTATAAGGAAGGACCAGGCCGATTCCAGATTTCTGGGTAGCCAGGGAATGAAGTTGCCATAAACTGAGACAGAAAAGATAGGTTGGGTGGGGGTGTAAATCTG
Source organism: Acinonyx jubatus (assembly GCF_027475565.1). Classification (NCBI taxonomy): domain Eukaryota; kingdom Metazoa; phylum Chordata; class Mammalia; order Carnivora; family Felidae; genus Acinonyx; species Acinonyx jubatus. The sequence continues at coordinate 72,410,348 of NC_069380.1, read as the reverse complement.
CAAAAGGCAAAAAAATCATGCAGATTATCCTGCAGTAGGACATGCTAGCCACAGAGCTGTGCTGTTCAGACTAAGGGAGCCTGCCGCCGGGACCATAGCTGCCTGAGAGCTCCCGCTGTGTCCCTCAGAAGCCATGTCTCCCCTTGGGGCTACCCGCTAAAGCCAGCCCGCTCCCATTCCACAGATGACCCGTACCTAGTGGGTGCCTCGCTCCCTCTCCTCTCGAACACGTCAGACCTGCGCCGTGATCTGATGGCTTCCCCCTGCCCACTTCTGTTCCTTCCTTCCTTATTCTCCACAAACACTTCCCCCGGTAAATCTCCTGCAACATTTAATCCCATTTTGGTATCTGCTCTGATCTGACACGGCAGTAAGGCTGATTTGGGAGTCGTGCACAGAAATCACTGAGCCTTGGGTTAGGACTAACCTGTTCCAAGACTGCAGACCCTGAAGAGCTATTTTGTAACACATTGCTATGCAGGCTAACAGCTGGAGAGTGGCTGTTGAGAGGTAGGCAACATAAGATATTTTGAAAAGTTAATGTGGATGAGGTGTTACACAGCTTGGACTCTTGATGTAGCATTAGAAACCAGATAGAGGAAGTTTTAGTATCTACCACAGTCCTAACTTTAATCCGTGTATAATTTAGGTGACATCCTAGAATTCTTGGACCTTCAGGACAGTGGCAAAATAGAAGAACTGGGCTATGGGTTTGCTCCATCTTTTCCAAGCACAAGACACTTAAGTTTAAGAGTGAGGACAGGGAAAGTCAATATCCTTTAGCACCCAAGAAGTGAGTGTTCCACTGGTTAGTGGAAGTCTTTCCAACAAAATGCCATCTGATTCTCATGCCCCAGCAGCACACACTTACTCTGCCTGTGAACATATTTTTTAAGCTTTAATTGGCTCTGTAGATGATTATGGGGTGTGTTTTCTCATGTTATAAAATATTTTAATACTAGTTCTGTCTCAACCTTACCTTGAACCCCTTCCATTTCCTTTGTAACTTGCCAAATTATTGTACGCACAGTTGAAACCAAGTATTGTTACTAAAGATAATGATAATGACGAAATTTTATTCATAAACTGCACAGAAATCGCATCTTCATTCAAATCACCTAAATGGCTGGATTCTCCAAGTGATCATGACTTTAAATGTTTAGGTTTGCAAAAATCACTACAGTAAAACTGTTTGTGTAGAAGCCACATAGGCTGCCAACACTGGGCACCCACCCAGCTCTCTTGGCCTAAAGATATGCTCACCTAGGTAGAGGCCACCTGGTATACCTAAAAAATGAAAAATTTAAAAAGCAGGACTACATTTCATAGAAAACTTCCACAGTGTATAGACAAAGGAGAGAGAAGAAAGAAGCCAAGATAATTAAATTTGTATGACAAATGTTCTACAAAAACATAGTAGTCACTCCTCCAAGGCGGTCAAGAGTATCTGTCTGCACTTTTATCTCAAGGCAATGGGGACAGTTGCATTACACAACCCATGAAAAGTCACTCTTGATACTTAAAATGATGTAAAAATCAATTTCAAATAACTACTATTGCAGCAGAATTCAAACTTAAATTCCTCTATCCTCAGAGATCAAATTGCATGATGTACTTTTCTCTAATTAATACATCAGAGGAACCATAAACACAGACTTAAAATGTTTTTCTATAAGTCTAAATCATCTTTCATGCAGGCATTTATAAAAACTTGCAGCCCTACCTAAAACTACTTTTCTCTCCTCCTATCTAAAAAGAAATAACTTAGAAATCACAGTCATGTATTTAGTGTGTAGCACGTGAGGAAAAATTTATTCTACTTTTTCGTATTTAAAAAAGACTCCAAGTACTTAGCAAGTCTATATATCTAATTTGTCTGTCAAAATTATCTATAACATATCATCAGGACCATAGGTACAGCAGTAGACATCACACATTATTATAGATTTTTTCAGGTTAGCAAATACAAGCCAAGATACAATACGCAATTGATAAGTCCTAGTTCTCTTTAAGACATTAGGGAACACTGGGGCACCTGGGTGGCTCAGTCAGTTAAGCGACTGACCCTTGATTTCAGCTTAGGTCATGATCTCATGGTTTGTGAGTTTGTGAGCCCTGAGTCGGGCTCCACACTGACAGTGCAGAGGCCGCTTGGATCCTCTCTCCCTGTCTCTCTACCCCTCCCTGCCTCTCTCTCTCAAAAATAAACTTTAAAAAAAAAAAAAAAAAAAGATGCTGGGGTGCCTGGGTGGCTCAGTCAGTTAAGTATTCAACCCTTGATTTGGGGCCAGGTCATGATCTCATAGTCATGAGATCAAGCCCCGCATTGGGCTCCACACTGGGCGTGGAGCCTGCTTGGGATTCTCTCTCTCTCTTTCTCTCTCTCTCTCTCTCATAAATAAATAAATAAACTTAAAACAAAAAAGGCAAGACATTAGTAAATACCACAAACGTAAGCACTTATATTCTATTAGTTGTTTGTCTTCTTAGAATTGGCTAAATTACATAAAGAAACATAAAATAATTTACCTTTTTGAGTTCCTGGATCCATTAAGTGATGAACTAATGGATGGCTATATATTGATGTTTTCTTGATCATTTCTTGAAAACTAGGCAAATAATATAATAAAATATCAAATGGTAATAATTCAAAAGTGTGTTAAGTGCTTTTATATTTACCTAATAAAGCTTAAGTAACAGCAAATCTAGTATAGAAAATTCAATTAAAATTTCATATATTGATAAATCAGGATTTAAGATAGACCACCAAAACACAATCTATGCAATACAAATAAAAATTCGGACAGAGAAGAGTCAGAAGTTTTAGAAGCTACTGGAGAAAGAAAACATCCTTCACCAGGGACTACCTTAGCTATCACAAAAAAAGGCATCATCTTTATACTGACTGGTCAGATAGCAATCTTAACATTTAAGAGGTGATTAAAACATTGGGAGAAAATGGATTTTGTTCAGTGTAGTGAAAACCACAGTTTTCATCTGAAACAGCAGTAGATATAAAGTTCACTTGTTTCCATCACCGTATTAGTAGGAAGTACCCAGGTTCTAATAGCTCAACCACCAAATGGGCTTTTTAAGTAGCTTCTACTTTGAAGAACCAAATATGTTTAAAATTAATTATTCTGTGCCTCTCAAATAGAGCATATCCTGTGAACAAGCTGAAACAAGCTGTTATTCCAATTTAGGGAAGAAATGATTTGATGTTTTTCATCTCAGTTTTGGCTCCTATCATACGTAATCCCTGTAATACCATGGAGTTATACAGCACTCCGTTCTTCCGGGGATCCCCAATCACTTTTCACAGCCACCACATTTTTCTTTGCAGTATGCCTCAATAAGTTAGAAGACCAATTATTTTCCCTACAGTTGACAAAGAAAACAAAAAGTCAAATGACATCCCCGGGGTCGCTGGTGAAACAACAGCAACAGTGGCCACGCGTTCTGTCCCCGACTTCGTTCCTCTTCCACTAAAAGACGCAGTGTTTATTACACGTGTCTGCCTAAAGCTCAACATTTATTAAATGTGAAATCCAGACATACCTAAACGGGTGGGCTGAGTTTCTAGAAGTTTAAAAAGTATCATCCACAACTTTTGTTTTGCTGGAGAGACCACTGAGGGTGCATGAAAGGCGAGCCCAGAAGCACGCAGTTTGCTACTGTATACAATGGCAGCGAGTCCTTGTGGAAGGGATTAGAATCCTGACAGCTGCGGCTTTGGGAGCCTCTGGGTATACAGCAAGGAGGCTGGAATGCCTGTAAACAAGGGGGCTGAAGAACAGCAGGAACATTCCATGAGCGTGTCTCATGAATAGAGCTAGAGCCAGTAGGCGAATATAAACCACTCGGACAGGTCCGTGAAGACTATGTGAGCAAAGTGATCCATTTTTGAACCTCAATGCCAAGAGTTATGTAAGACTTCACAGCTGTAATGTCCTGTGACGCAGAGGCCGCGGACTGTTTAGGTCACCTGCCCGGGTGTGAACATCATTTTTAGAATCACACAACCATGCCAGAATGTTAGAGAATGTGCTCTGGGCACAGGCATCAAGTTTCAATTCCTTCCTGCTCAGACTAAATAGGAAGGCTAAGGGTGCATGTTCCCTGTGCACCTGCACATGTATACGCCTGGCTGCACTTCGGAGCACATATACATTTCCCCAGGCACTGAAAATGCCCTTAAAAAGAAGTTACTATAGGTCACAAAATAGAGCAATATTATTAAGGTAAACAAAACTAGTGGACTGTGGGTAGATCTTCTAAGAAATACATTATATACCATGATGTATACACAAAGTTGACTTGGGGTCATGTTAATATATTGGACAGGACTAGCAGTCTGGGAACCTAATTTTAATTAGTCCTGTCAATAATCTGCTTGTGATTTTAAGCATTTAGTTAATTTGTTCCTTGGTTCCCTCATCTATAAAACAGGGATGTAAAAGGTACGCAGTATTTGTGGGATGAAAAAATGGCAGGTAAAAAAAATATTCCGCAAACTGCAAAATCCTAAACAATGAAAACTATTATTCATAGGTGGTTAATTCTAGGCAGAGGGCATTCTCTCTCTTTGGCTTTCTTTAAAACAAGAATAAAGAATCATTTGGTGAATAAAAATTACCTGTCCAGGGGCGACTGGGTGACTCAGTTAAGCATTAGACTTCGGCTCAAGTCATGATCTTGTAGTACATGAGCTCAAGCCCCGCGTCCGGCTCTGTGCTGACAACTCACAGCCTGGAGCCTGCTTCAGCTTCTGTGTCTCCCTCTCTCTCTGCACCTCCCCCGCTCATGTTCGGTCTCTCTCTCAAAAATAAAGAAACATTAAAATTTGTTTTTTAAACAGAACCTGCCTTTTTCAAGGGGTTGTTTAAAAGATCACGAGACCTCAGTGCTGGATTTCTTAAGAGGCAGAATCCCTAAATCGATCATTTAAAGTGACATGATAACAATGATCACTTCAGTTACACTGAACTGTCTGAAAAGTACATGTACTTCTGCCTCCAACTGTAAGTAGCTTATAGCCTACCTCTGCTTCTGAGAACTAGAAAAGCAAATTACACACACACACACACACACACACACACACACACACACACACATGAGAGGTCATCAGAGAGTTGTCAAAGCAACCAAGAATTCCAGGCTTTTGCTGACTATTGGGGTAAAGAGGCCGAGAGGGCAAAGGAAAGACAACAGGGAGGGATGCCAGTGGAATTTCAGATCTCACAGAACCCAGGAGACAAAGTACAGTGTTTGGGGCCAGCAAGGTGGCCAGGAATCGGGAGCCCAAGATCCCAGGAAGCACAGAGAAATAAACCCCACACTCAGCACTGACTCTCCACTCAAGGCCTTTGCTCAATAAGATGTTTAGGGCAAGAGGCTAACTCCCCAACCAAAGAGTGGCTAGAAGCAGATGTAGCAGGGACCTAGACCTTCACGTTAGACAGCAGCCTAGGGGATGGCTGATCCTGGGACCCTGAATGACCTCATGGTGGACAGCTGCCCAACTGGCTCAGACTGGTCAGCCTGTTGACTGGGAGACGAATAATTGTCCAGCTTATCTAGGCCACTGCATATGAACATCTCTTTGCTACAGGAGCTCAGCCTTCACCTCAGCTATTGTAGGGCAAAACAAATGTAAATTATCTATTAAAGACAACAAAATTCAATTTTAACAAAAGTACTATCTACAAACACATATGCAGAAAACTCCCAATTATTAGGTAGCTTTGAGAAATGAGGATAATATGAAAAAGTTAATGTCCTCCCATCCCATCCCCAAAAAAGTGTTCTGCTTCAAATGCCTCCAGAAAAAAGAAGCATTAAAAACAGATCTGAGTATATTTACGTGGAAGCCATGGTTGACTCCAGAAGAAAGCTGCTAGAGAAGACTGGTAGAAGCAGACAAGATATTTCAAATTTCAAGATATTTCAAAGAATAAGTAATAAGCAAGGAAAAGCAGCAGCTGCAGATCAACTATTTGAGAAGTTGGGCTAAAAGGTGAAAATAAACAAAAGCCTAAAAAAAAAAAAAAAGCAGCCAACAGTCAGTCAACGGTTGTTGAAAGGTACCTGTATTTAGCATTCATTGGTGATGATGTCGATTATTTGAAGGCAGAGGAAGAAAATCAGTCAAGATGGAAAGACCAAAGATGTCAGAAAAGACACAGACTTGGGAAGACAGTACCTCTGAAGGCCAAAGAACCCAAGCTCAGCCTGCTCTTCACCATAAGCAATCAGAACTTTGAGAGCCGCTGTTGGGAGAGGTCTCAGCAGGAGCAACACTAAAGTAACCGTGGCCAGGGCGCTCTAGAGCAATGTCTCTATCAACAGTAATTGACCTCTGGAAGCCACCCCTGAAGTCACCCACCTACACCGGTTCAGCCGCAGTCCTGAGCCCCCACAGCCACTTACACACAAGTCGGCTTGTGACAACCAAATTATCTTAAAAGAGAAACATTATGGTACAGAGGCTCCCGCATACAGTTAATACTCACAGGGGAATCACGCACCCCATTCCAGCTTCCTCATTATTTTGCTAGAACCACAGCAAACATACTTTTCAAAGGATGTGGCAGCAAAGTGAGGTTCCCTCCTGCTATCCTCTTACATGGCCGCTGAGGAAAAAGGGGAAGGTGCAGAAAACAGGACTTCACGTAGTTGTGGGCAACTGCCACTGTTATGGACTAAGAAATAAGGAGATCTTTCTTCTCATCTGGGTCGGAAAGTCAGGGGGAATGCATATAGACACTGACCACTGACCAACAGAAATCCCTTCCTTTCCGTCAATGCTGTCAGAAAGCATCAGACACCGTATGATAATAGAAACATGAACAAAGACTGTGAGTACAAGGAAATACTCAATGATGTGGAAAACACTAGAAAAACATATCAGAAAACAAGTAACTGTCAAGCTCTGCATCCGTAGTTTTACAAACCACACAATAAAAAAATTGTGCAAATACTTTTAATTGTACTATTTCATCACAACAAATTCATTACAAGATGTTAAGTTGTACCCGATGACGGAGAACACACTGGTTTAAATTAGCTTTTCCTCTTTCTCCCTCTGGTACCTCTCAGTTTGCCCTTTTTCTTCCCAAACACAGATCTGGCAGTCACCAGCACTGGTGCTGTCCCTGCTTGGTCATCATCACTAGAGCTGCTGCTGGTCAAGTCTTCGTCGCGGACAGGAGCAGGGCGCCCTGCTCTTGGCAAAGCCGGACGGCTGATGGGGGGCTCCTCGGCTGCTTTCCCCCTTTGCAGGTTCACCAAAGATACATATTCAGCATCCTCCCCAGAAGACGCCCCGGATGACGGCGAGAGGCAGGTGCCCCCCAGAAACCCACCACATTTATTCGCTTGCTTAGGATCTGAAAGCCTCTTTCTTTTCAGGTTTGATGACTCTTTTCGTTTATTTGCCATGCATCTCTTCTGGGTTTTTCCTTGTGCCGTATCCGGGAACTCACAGTCTTTCTCCATGGCAACAGACACCCCTTCTATTTCACTGGCCTCTTCTTCTCTTTCTTTTCTCAGCATACATGTCACAGCTCTGTTAAGTCTCTGGCTCCTAATACCCTTAGCATCTCGTCTCTCCTGTTGAGCTAATCTAAAGAAAGAATCAATTCGGAGCTGTGTCTAAAAAAATGAAATGAAATAAAAAATCAGCCAAGGAGGTAAACTTTCTAAAGCAAATCAAAGAGTTCCACCTTGATCACCAGCTTCGGAGGGCTGTTTCAGAGAATATGAATTCATTCTCTCTCAAAAGCCAAATCTCTCCTACGTGATTTGCTGGAGATAGGTTTTATTTTTCTAGATCATACTTAAAGCAGTACTTGTACCACCTCTGTCACCCCCAAGTCCCCCGTACACAGCTCAAATAAGAACCCCCTTCCAAGGCACGTAATGAGACTGAAATATTTCTCAGTAGCCAAAAAGACCACCTCCTCTAGGAGCAACACAGTGTCACGGGTCTGTTTCCAAATTTCACTCTTCCTTTCTTTTGAACTCATCATCCTCATGCGATACACTGAGGAGACAACCTCACAGCATATTGGGAGTCGTAGGAAACAGGCATGTGTTTTGGTTAGCAAACCCTCTTCTAGGAGGACAGTTGCATTTGGGAAAAGTTATATGCCTAATGTTCATCACACCATTATTTAGGAAAACCTGAAAATGGAGGGCCTGCTAAGTAAACTCAACCAGTAAGTGAAATCTCTTCGATGAAATGCAATCTGGTCACTTGAAATTATGAAACCTATGCAATACAGAAAATAGTCCTCTGTTATTAAGTATGGGGGGAGTCAGATCTATCAGACTGCACTTATGTGTGACAACAAATCTATGTGGGAATGGGGGTGGGGGGGTGGGAATAAAAAAAAAATAGACCTAAATGTTAACATCTGTGCCAGAGAAAGTAAATAATGGATAATTTTAATGCATTTTTTTCACTCTCTAATTTAGGGGAAATAAATTTATACTAACTTCTACAAGGTAAGGGAAAAAACATATTATAATAAAATATATCTGAAATTAAGGAGTAATCAGTCACTAAGCCAAGAAGCTTTCCGAGTCTGTTGGCATACAACGTATGTATTAGAGAGAGCCCTCAAATAAGCAACAGGAGACTCTTTCTGGAAAAGCATGTCAGTTTTATGTTGTTTTTTTTTTCAAAACTAACCAAGCTTGATGACAATAGATTTAAATATAAGTATCTTACAGGATATGGTCCCATACGTACAGGTAAACCATTCAGTAGAAATATTTTGGAGGTTGTTCCTGGGGTAGGAACAGTTTTCTGTACGGGTAGGAACATACTCACAGATGAGCAAGACACAATTATCTACCAACTCGGGAGAACTGAGGGACATACAAAGGCCTCGTTTCTCCTCAAAAATCTCTCCTGCCAACATGCCATAATGATGATGATTCACATATAGAATTAAGGAGCATTAGTACTTGAGGAGAATTTAATGATCAGGATGGCTTTGGACTGGACACTTCCCGACTTTTTAAAAATGAAAATAGCTCTGAAAAAGTAAAATATTCAACCATAAACACCTCAGTGTGTGATCCATTATTAGACTGTTTTTTTCAAAGTCAGAATGAATAATGCAAAGACACCAAAGTCCAGCCCTAAGAGTGAAATTCAAAAATTAAGACAAAGTGCAGTTTTCTTTTTCTGTTTTCCTCTGTTCTCTTATCTAAAGCATAATAATTTTAAAATGGATGTCATATGCCCTAAGATAAAAGAGTAACTCATCTTTAACAGCTGCGACTCACAGCCTTCCTAAGTTCACTCCTCACCCTGAATTTAGGAAAAGAGCTGCCATGATTACCTGCTGGGCGTTCAGTTGCTTTAATACTGGAAACAGAGACTCATCTGTCTTTGTCCTGTTCCAGCCAAAATAACGCTGACAAAATATGCAGGCAGTTAAGGCTTCTACGTGTTTTTAAATATATTTAAACAAGTGATAAATAAAAAGGTCCAAAGAACTCACCCTAATCCCATTCCCCAGATCTTAGAGATTTTCATATTTATAAGGAATAAGTGGTAGAGAAAAGAATGACAATGACTTCAGTGTCCTCTAAGATAAGACATATCCAATTCTCATTTTAGGACATCAAAGACTCGTTACTATGGAAAACAGTTAACCTAGATTAAAAACAAGTTTCAGATATCATACATACGTCTCTGAGAGAAAAATATTGTAGTTAGACTAATACTGTTAAACGTTTAAACACCTATCCAAATCATTATTTAAATATGCAGAAAGGAACATATAAATAATAATAAAAAACAAAACTACTAATCTTTTCTATTCTTTCAGAATGAATTAATACTTAGTTTGTGGTAGTATCTATGAATGCTTATCACTACTTATTTCAGGAAAGACCTTGTTTAACGCTAAAGAGATTATTCATGATAGCTAAAACACGGAAGCAACGCAAGTAGCCACCTATAGATGGACAGATAAGCAAAATGTGGGGCATCCACACAACAGAGTGTTATTCAGCCTTAAAAGGAAGGAAACTCTGACACGTGCTACAACATGGATGAACTTTGAAGACATTACGCTAAGTGACATAAGTCAGACACAAAAAGACCAATACTGTAGGATTCCTTAGTCAAGGAGGTCCTTAGTCAAAATCACAGAGACAGCTGACTGTGGTCACCGAGAGCTGAGTGGAGGCAGAAGGGGAGTTACTGTGTAATGGGGACAGGGTTTCGGTTCTTTCCGGATGAAAACAATATGGGGGTAGATGGTGGGGATTGGTGCACAACAATGTGAGTGTATTTAACGGCACTGATGGGTACACTTAAAATGTTAAGATGATAAATTCTGTTCAGTGTATTTTACCACAAAAAAAAAAAAAAAAAAAGGAAAAGGAAAAATCCTAAGGAGAGAGAAAAAGGAGCATCTTAGATAGACAGAATGTTAAGAAAAAGTGGATCCTAGTGCATGTTCCCTCAGTTGCAAACGGAAACACATACTTGGCTCAGCGTTCCTTTACGTTTTAAGAAGTAAAAGGATATTCTCTAATTTTGTCGAGATCTGGCTTCCCCCACAGAAATGACCCCCTGGAGTCATCCACCACAGGTTTGAGGTAAGCGTCTGCCACAGCTGGGTTGGGAAAGCCAGGTGTGAGTTGCAGCTTGCGTAATTTTTTTTTCACTTTGGTGTCATAGGGGTCAGGTCTTATCTTCTTACTTTTTTGAGCTTCATGCCACCACTCTCTAGAAGGCAAAGGAGACAGACCACGACATTATAGTGGAAACACTGCAGATACAGGCCTATGCTTAGATAGAAGACGCAACGTCAAGTCCCGACTCCAGAACAAATCCTATGACCCACAGAGAACAACTTCATCATTTTTAATGTTCTTCACCACAACATGTAACGATGGCAAACACTAACTGAAAGCCTACCGTGCCTGGCACCGTGTTAGCTCTTCTACACGCCGTATATCACACGACCACAGTCTGACCACTGTCCTCACATCACAGATGAAGAGCTGAATGCCAGCAGAAGTCACTACCTGCTCAAGATTTCACAGCTGGGACTGGGAGGGTCAGAACCTGAGGATCTCCCTCCAGAGCCCACAGCTTCTCTGGGTCTCTTTCTTGCAGTAAAATGAAGTAAACTGTATCATTTACCTCAAACCAACTATAGTAACAGACCCAAGAATATTTAAGAATATGTAAAACTGCCAAGAACATGTTAAATTTTTAAAAATGCAGAACATGAGTCTATACAAAGTCTAACATCAATTTTGGGGAAAATGCATATATGTGAGAAAGAGAAAACATAAGCAAGCCAATTTAAAATAAGAAAAACAGCAACAACTATTATTTTACTGTGGGCTAGGCAATGTTCTAAGCAAGGACAGAGCTGTTCATTTTCTTCTTCATATTTTATTCCTTCCTCAGTTTTTCCATTGTGACCATAAATTACCATGGCAAGTTCAAGAGAGCCACACGTTCTGTGACTCTCCTGCCATCCAGAAGTGGCTCGGCATCCCTTTCCTCAAGCCGGGTGGGCTCTGTGACCAAGGAAGTGATGCTGGGCCAGGTCTTCAGGGGCTGCAGTTTCCACATCCCAGCCCTGAGAATATCTGCCTTGGAAGCAGCTGACATGCTGTGAGGAAGCGCCCACTAGTGAGGGGGTCCAGACGGACAGGGTCCACCATTCTGGCCGGGCTCCCGGCTGACAGTCAGTACCACTGGCCAGATCTGTGACTCCAACTCCAGTGGATCCTCTAGCCCAGCGGAGCGGCCCCCCAACACACATGGAACCCAACAAGACACGTCCACACAGCCTCACCAAACTGCAGATTCATGGGCAAAATCAATGGCTGCTGCTGTCTGAAGCCGCTGAGGTTTAACGTATTTTATAATACAGCAAGAGATAACCAGAAAAATTTATACAATTAGGAAACACGAATGGCATAAAGTTAAAATAAAAACATAAAAATAACCCTCACCAATCTATACACTCAATGGAACTTAAAAAAACAAAACCTCTATCTCATGCTTAACATGCTTAACATGCTTACTAGTATCAGAAACTAACTCAGGTTTGCTCTCAGCCAGCCCCACCTCACCGATGCAGGAGCGCCATCTAGTGTTACAAAAGACTAACTGCAGTCTCCGCTGCAGGGCCAAAAGGAAAAAGGAAAAAAGAATACCGTTTCCAAGAATGCACTAAGGGAATACCTGTAATTCTTCCCCACTCTTTTGAATTTTCACCTTTGAGATAAGTAATTCGGATTGTCCGCTAGGAGGAGCAGCACAACATGCTGAGCACTCCCCACAAGAAACAATCACCCTTCCTGAAAGCAAGAGGGCCAGGCACTCACATAAAGATGCAAGACAGTCGGCCAATCAGCCCTGCTGGCAGAAGCGACTGTGGTAAGACTGAAGGGTCTGGACCCGGGCCAGGTCAGCAGGGTGGACTGGCCCTGCTCTTTCGGGGCTCTTTGGGCCCAGTGTTTTCAGACCTCATTTTCCCCCAAGCATCCAAAATGTTCTGTGAAATATCCCCCAGTTTAAATGTTGGTAGCCAATTCAAAATTAGAGCCCCTCTTTCGTGGTTGGCCAAACCATGCATAGCTGGGCTGAACTCGCAGGCGAGCCCAGAGCAGCTCCACCTTACAGGGGTGGAGGGTGATTGGCCAGGGCCCACTTGGGAGAAAGGGAACTCAGAAATGAAAGCAAGGCAACGTCCTCAATTTTACTGCTCTTCAGCTTCTCCTCCTGCTCTTTAACTCCACATTGGCCTTAACACTGCCCAGACAGGCACAGCGAAGGCTGCTCCTCTCTGCCATCGACCAGCTAGACAAGCAAAGCAGAAATGGCTAAAGTGGACTCTGAAAATGTACACCATTCAACTGACAACAAACAAGCAAAATTTACTGAGAGAGAAAAAATGGCATAAATAGGCATTCACTGTATCACAAATTCAAATTTTCCCCAACAAAAAAAAATTGGGATATCAAATTGAAAACCTAAATACCATTTTTACTTATCCTAAAATAATTAGGTAAGAACCCAAATATATGTCTATAAAGACACTCAAATCATGTTTGTTTAGACTTTAAAAAAGTAAAAATAACAACCAGCTTCTGATTAAATTAATTAATCATGATACATCAAGACTACCACAGAGTCATTAAAAACTGATACTTGGGGCACCCATGTGGCTCAATCAGTTAAACGTCCAAGTCTTGATTTCCGCTCAGGTAATGATCTCATGGTAGTGAAATTGAGACCTGCATCAGGTTCTGCACTGGGCATGGAGCCTGCTTAAGATTCTCTCTCTCCCTCTGCCCCTCTCCCCTGCTCATGCTCTCTCTCTCTCCCAAAAAATGTTTATTAAAAAAACTAAAAACTAAAAATTTAAAAAAGACCCTGATAATAACCTATACATTGTAAAAAGTAGATGAAATCATCCATTCTTATAAAAAGAAATAATACACACTTATATGAGTACACATGCATGTATGTTTGTATATATACAATGAATAGAGTATACTGTGCATAGAAAAGTCTAAAATTATAGAAATCAAAATATTAACTGTAACCATTGCTTTAATTCATGTCATAATTTTTCTATTATTTGTATAATAAAGTTATTTGCAGTTTTTCAAGTTACTGATATACCATGACCTACAAGCTACCTAGTAAGTGACTTCCAGTATATCATTTCCTCAATAATATGCAAATTATGAAGACAGAGATAAAGAAAGCATAAAATACATACATTGATATGTATGCTACAGCTGCAGTACAGTGAATATTAAAACCATTTCTGTATTTAAGTTTTAATTTTAATCACTGATCCTTTAGAGACGAACATCTGAGCATTTTTCAGACACAGGAGGCACATCTGGAAAGAACTCTAAAGAATCATTAAGTCAACTACTACCAAACAGTATCTCTTGACAAGGTGGTGGTTAGAAAATGCCATCACAACCTCACAAATAAACTACAAGCCACTGAACTGTGAAATTTATGGTATATGACTTATATTCCATTTTTTTTTAAATGCGATCAATGACTAACCTGAAAGAAAGAAGGACTTTCACAGACATCGTCCTAACTACCATCTCAGTACCCGAAGGACAACACAACCTGGGCTCTGGCTGGAAGGCAGCCCCACCAGGGGACGCACCTGAGTACACTCAGCAAGAAGGACAGCAGGGCCCAACACAAAGTTCTCAGCATCCTATTTCCATGCCTTCTCTGCCTGACCGTTCAGAACACCTGACACACACAAGTACAGGTACATGTTTGTTCCTTTTCTTCCCCAAGAGCATGGGGCTCCGTGACAGCACAGTGGAGACTTAGTTATCACTCCTACCCCAGTCTCACAGGCTGTCTGACACACAGTCCCTACTAAATAAATATCTGAATGAATGAAACAGAAATTTCTACTTGCCTATGAAATCCCATAGGCCTGGCTATGTACCCCTGAACTAGGATAAGCCTGGTGTCTCTAAAAACATTGTCTCTGATTTCATTGAACTATAGAAAAGGGAAAACAAGTTTAGTAACCCAATCTATTCCTCCTTCTGTTTTCCCAACGAACAGTGATTTGTAACAGTTCATGATGTAAATAATAGTTCTGTTTGTTACACTGGGTATTTACATAAACATCTGAATTAAAGAAATTAACAAAGAACTTACGAGAATTTTAGGAGAGGTTCCAGGCCATGTCCAGGGAATTCATTGAGAATTTCCATGGCTGTAACACAACCTACAGTTGGTATTCCTTCTGTATAATCACTTCCAAGCAAATAGGCCAAATTTATTAATTTATTCCGGTCTAATCCTATAAAAGTAAAAATCATTTCATATTTTTAACATTTTTACTAGAACACACCAAGCAAGCCTCTGCCTCAGGGCCTTTGCACTCTCTAGGGCCTTTGTCAGACACGCTCATCCCTAAGGTATGTACAACACTCACTACCTCTTTTTTTAGGTCCTAGCCCAAAAGCTACCTATTAGTAGTCTTTCCTTAGCACAACTCTGTATACGACAGCACACACACTTCCTGTGCCTATAAGTCACCCTCTCCTCTTTTACAGCTTTATTTTTCTATATGGTACTTATGTCGAATTATGGTTTACACTTATCATGTTTCTCCTACCAGACTTTCATTCTCCGCTGTTTCCCCACTGCCAAGGACAATACCCGCATAGAGGAATTGATATATATTTGTTAAATAAATGGGAAAAGGAAGAATCACTGCCAGAAAAGCCAACAGAGGGCCACGAAGCTCACGACTCCAGCAGGAGTGACTCCCCCCTGCCTCCCCATCTCTACCACCTTTGGTTTACTCTGGAGACCTCAGGTAACCAAAGTCTAAGCAGGTCAGGTAATTAAAAATGCAGAACATGCCTAAACATTACTAGGGTTTTAATTCCTAATTCTAATTTAAAAATCCTATTCCTCTATATAAGCAAAAGATCACTTACATGAAAACTTGTAAAGACCAACCATTTCCATTAATACATCAAATTAGTTCCTTGGACAGGAAAAAATTCATAATACAAATTCAAAGTAATCATACTCTGAAGTCTTACCAAGTTGGTTGTGAAAGTCCACATATTGGTAATATTCTACAAACTTGTTTTTATTAAAAAAGTTTTTATAGACATGCCGTGCTCCAAACAGCCAAATATCACTATCATCAGTGATTGTTCCAGAAGTTTGATCAGTCAAATCCAGGATGGCGCACTGAGCCTCTGCTTCCATGGGAGCCTCAATGTAGGGAATGCCAAACAGGCGAAGAAGTTCCTGAGGAGTTACAGACACGAAATCACCCCTGTGGAATGCAGGACCTGGCCGTGACCAGAAATGGGAGCAGTGCGTAAACATTTCACTTATTGCATTCCCTTGGGGAATCTGATTAAGTACAAGCAGCGCTATGTACCGTTAAAGGAGGCCTGAGCTGGTGCACCTACCTGGCTTTCCAGGAACATCTGCCCTGTCACGGTAGCAGCAATCCGTTCTTGCTGCTGTTTTTGTGCTTTCAGTGAATTCTGCTGTTCTAACAGGTTGCTCTCCAGAGTTTCCAGTTCCTCCTATAAAATAATTTCATCTGTAGATAATTATATTAACAGTCCAATTAAACTCATGTCTTACAAAAAGCTTGCATTTAGTCTGAGTAAATTACCAAATAAGCTCTCTTCCTTATGAAGTTTTCCACTTGGATTTTTGAGTAAGTCTGTAATTTCTTTAGAGTTCCCTCACTAAATCACACGCAAGTGGAGACCATCCCAGACAGCAACCTACACAAAACAGGAGCCATCAGCAAGAACAAGATGTATGCAAATAGAAACTGTGAGTAAAGAAACTGTGGTATAGGGGGGCCTGGCTGGCTGAGCCAATAGAGCATGGGATTCTTGATCTTAGGGTTGTGAGTTCAAGCCCCAAGTTGAGTGTAGAGATTACTTAAAAGCAAAATCTTTTTAAAAAAGAAAGAAAGCAAACTGTGTTATACATGCATACAATGAAAATACTATTCAGCCATAAAAAAACAATGAAATCTTGTCTTTTGTGACAACACGGATGGACCTTGAGGGCATTATGCTAGTAAAATAAATTAGAGAAAGACAATTACCACATGATCTTTCTTACAGGTGGAATCTAAAAAAATTTTTTTAATTAAAAAGATTTTAATAGGTTGTAGATACAGAGAATAAATTGGTGGTTGCTGGGGAGGCTGGGGAGGGGGAAAAATGGGTAAACTGTTGAGTTTTGGGTTTCTGAGTTTAAACAAATTGAATTTAAAAAAACCCTTGGGTAAGATACCACTTCCCATCCACTAGGATGACTAGAATCAAAAGGACAGATATAACTGTGGAACCCTTGTGCACTGCTGGTGGGAATGGTGTAGCCACTTTAGAAAACAGTCTGATGGGTCCTCAAAAGATTAAACACAGTTACCCTGTGACCCAGCAATTCTATCCCCTAGGTGTGGGCCAAAGAGAAATGAAGACATACATCCTCACAAAAACCTGTACATGGAAGTTTATAACAACATTTTTCATAATAGCCAAAAAGTATAAACAACCCAAATTTCCACCAAATGATGAACAAATAAAATGTGGTATGTATCCATACAGTGGAATACTATTTGGCAATAAAAAGAAATAAAGTCCTGGGGCACCTGGGTGGCTCAGCCAGTTAAACGTCCAACTCTTGATTTCAGCTCAGGTCCTGATCTCTCGGTTTGTGAGTTAGAGCCCTGCATCCAGCTCTGCACTGACAATGCAGAGCCTGCTTGGGATTCATTCTCTCTCTCTCTCTCTCTCTCTCTCTCTCTCTCTCTCTCAGTCTCTGCAGCTCCCAGCTCACTCGTGCATGTGCACGCTCTCTCTCTCTCCCAAAATAAATAAATAAACTTAAAAAAAATTTTTTTTAATTAAAAAAAAAAAGAAGTACTAACACATGCTACAACATGGATGGACCTTGAAAACATTCTGCTAAATGAATGGAGCCAGAAACAAAAGGCACAAGTTGTATGCTCCCATTTATCTGGAATTTCCAGAAAAGACAAATCCACAGAGACAGAAAGTCGATGAGTGGACCACTGATGAGTGGTTCCCAGGAGCTGAGGGAAGACATGGGGTATGACGGCTAATCAGTACAAGGCTTCTTTTTGGGGTGATGCACAGGTTCTAAAACTGTGATGATTACATAACTGTGAATACACTAAAGCTATAAACTATAAAAACTAAAATCAATTTCTGTAACATCAAAAATATGAAATCCTTGGAGATGAATCTGACAAAGGATATGTAAGAGTTATACAAGGAAAACTGTAAAACACTGCTGAGAAAACTGCAAAAGATCTAAGTGAATCAAGATATATCCTGTGTTCACTGATCAGAAGATACAGTGTTGCTAAGATGCTAATTCTCCCTAAATCGATCTGTGTATTCAATGCAATCTCATCAAAACTGAGAAGCTAATTCTAAAATGTATATGGAAATGCATAGGATTTATTACAGTGAAGCAACTTTGAAAAAACAAAGTCAGAAGACTCAACTTCACATTGCCTCAAAATTTGTGATGTTTTAGTTGGTTTTGGTATATCATACAAGGCACCAAAGCTCTTTTATTTTTCTAGCACCACTGAAAAGACTATCCTTTCTCCATCCAACTGCCTTTGTAGCATTGTTGAAAATCTGTTGTCCATACACGCACAGATCTATTTCTGTACTTTCTATTAAGTTCTGTTGATCTATGTGTCTACCTTTATGCCAAGAGTAAACTGTCTTGATTGTTGTTGCTTGGTTCTGTTGCTGGACTCTATTTTGTTCTATTGATCTATGTATCTACCCTTTAGCCAATATAATACTGTCCTGATTACTGTAGCTTTATAGTAAATCCTGATATCAAGTAGTATAAGTCCTCCAATTTTTTCTTTTTCAAAATTGTTTTGAGTACTCTAGTTTCGTTGCTTTTGCGCATAAATTTTAGAATCAGCTTGTTAACATCCAACAAAAATTTCTGTTGGGTTTTACTGGAATTCCATTAATCTATGGATCAGTTTGGGGAGAACTGGAATCTTAATGATATTGAGTCTTCCCATCCAAAACTACATGTATTTAGGTCTTCCCTGATTTCTATCATTAGTGTTTGCAGTTTTGAACGTTATCTTTCACATATGTTATAAGCTGCATACACAGTATTTTATGCTTTTAGGTGCTACTGTATGTGGTTCTTGCTGTGGACTGAATTGTGTTCCCCCAAATTTCACATGTTAAAGCCCTAACCCCAGATGTGACTGCATCTGGAGATAGTATCTTCAGGAGATAATTAAGGTTAAATGAGGTCATAAAGGTGGAGCCCTAATCTGATAGGACTGTAGCCTTAGAAAAAGAGATATCTCCTTCCCTCTCTCCCTACCCTCTTCCTCCCCTCCTCTACCAGCCCCCTCCCGCACCCCACTCCACCCGTACCATGTGAGGACATGGCAAGAAGGCAGCCATCTACAAGCCAGAAAAAGAGCTCTCACCAGGAACCAACAATAGCCTGCACCTTGATCTTAGACTTCCCAATCCCCAGAACTATGAAAAAATAAGTTTGTTAAAAAAAAAAAAGCATGCAAATAGCTAATAAATGTTCATCCAGTAACTCCTTAAAGCTCAAAAGCTGTTTAACTTGGCTCTTTCTTAGCAATAAGTTAAAACTCAATATCATATTATTACCAAATTAATATCTTGCCACTCATTGAGTGAACCGTCTGCATCTTTTTCAGCTTCGTCACGTGGCTCAATATCCAAGGCCTCACTTCCAGAGTTGTGTCTTAGGGGGCCCTCGGAGTCACCAGAGGCTTCTTCTTTCTCAGTTCCTACTGGTTCCTCTTCATCTTGTTCAGAGGGAGGTCTGGAAGCTTCATGTGACTCAGCTTGAAGTTCATCACTACTAGGTACACTCTGGACCTCAATGAAACTTCCTGGACCAAAATGAACAAGATCACTTTATTTGTAAGTGAAACATTAAAACTATCCTGAAATCATCAAGAGCTTTCCAAAGTATCCTTAAAAATGTTTCACAGTGGGACACCTGGGTGGTTCAGTTGGTTAAGTGTCCAACTCTTGATTTCGGCTCAGATCATGATCTCACAGTTTGAATTCAAGCCCCGCTTGGGATTCTCTCTCTTCCTCTCTCTCTGCCCCTCCCCTGCTCGTGCTATCTCTCTCTCTCTCAAAATAAATAAGCAAAAAAATTTTATAAAAAAATGTTTTACTCTCAAAAGATTTGAATTTAATAGAAAACATGTAACAATAACATATTACTATTAAACATATTTAATAATAAATATCTGTAACTTCACAATAAGCCTTTTCCATTAGGTAAACTGGCACTGCCTTTGAAGTTAGGAACCAAGTTTTCAAAGATTTGCATATAAGCTTTATGCAAATATGCTAAGTTAACTAATATTGTTTTAAAGTTCACAAAAGGGAATAATCAGAGATGTAAACAATCATGTAGGTTGTTAAATATGTTTTCATGCTACTTCACTAGAACATAGCAAAGAATGAAGCTGTGACTTAGCGGAAAGAATCCTGGATAAGTACTCAGGGGAAATAGCTCTTCTCTTACACTTGCCTTCCCTCCTCTCTTGTGTCTTTTCTTTTCTGTGAAAAAAATTGATTCCCTTCCTTCCCTTCAGGTGGAGGAGGCTGGATTTCAGGATGCAATCAGGACAGAGTGGGCTGGAGATCCCAGAGTGGGGACTGGAGCCAAGAAGACAGCCAGGACCAAGGAGGACACCAATGGGATCAGATGATTACAAACTGAGAGAGAACAAGCAATTAGTTAATGTATTAAGGACAATAGGAGTCAGGTTTTTCACTGTTTGGAAAAGAAATTAGAACAAAGGTGGAAGCTAATATGAAATCTGTAATATTGGATTGGACTGCAGATACCAGTATGAACTTACAGATTTGTACATGTGTAATTCATACTTATTTGTAGAGAAATAAATATAGATGGGTGTGTGCACGTTTGTGTGTGTATACATAAATATATTTCCTGGCTTTGTCCCCAAGAGGGCCTGAAGCAATGACACCCCAGTAACGGTGAACACACTCAGTGTCCAGACCTTGGTTTCCAAACATCATGCTCCATTACAAGGACGAGGGCTCTTTGGTGAACTGCTTGGATCCAGGGACAGGACAGGGCAGGATAAGTAGAAAAGAAATCTGGAATATCTTGACCAGAAAGTAAAGAAATGCTCAAAATATAATGGGGAATTGTCCAAAGTCACAGGAGCCAGCCTAAAGGGGACCACACTGGCCAAAGCTGGGACAATTCCAGAAATAAAGTACGACAGCATCATAAATCACAATAATCATAATAAAGTAAGAATTCTTGGGTCCACATTGATATAAAAAAATAATAAATGGGGAAAGGGGGGAAATCTTCCTTACAGAAGGATGTAAACCAAAAAATACATAAGGAACAATGAACTAAAACACTATCATTTGGCAAGAAGCCTTGGGTGGCTCAGTCGGTTGGTCATCCAGCTCTTGATTTCGGCTCAGGTCATGATCTCAGTTGCAAGATCGAGCCCACAGCAGGCTCTGAGCTGGCCATTGAGCCTGCTCCAGGTTCTCTCTCGCTCTCTCTGCCCCTTCCTGGCTGGGACACTCACGCACTCTTTCTCTCTTTCAAAAAAAAAAAAAAAAAAAAACTACCATTTGGCAACATGATAGTAATCATTTAGGCAAAAATCATCAATGAATGCTAAAACAGGTGGTAAAGGTTTGTTCAGAAACAGCATATTTACACAGCCTCAAAAATTCCTTTCCATAAAATACTAATTACAAGGAAGAAACAGTATCTTTAGAATGAAACTCAGCAGACACCAGGAAAAAAGTTACCTTGTGTATGTGTAGAGTCAATTCTCGCTATGCATTGCAGTATGTTCGATAAAGTCACTGCAAACTCCTAATCCATGAATAGTCATTGTTCACAGAGTAAATATATTTATAATCTCAAATCCTAATAACAACCTATCTTGGTAAATTCTGTTTTCTTTATCTTACAAAAGAGGAAATGAGGTTTAGGAGTGTTAAGAGACTTGCCTGAGGCTGCCCCACTAACAGGTGCCAAAACTGGGATTCAAACCCCATCCAACTAGACCCTGAGCCAGAGCTTTTGGTCTACACTTCCCTGCTCCCTTCCATATTCACGCTCTAGTCACCTCTGTAGGACAGCTGAAATAAGAAGGCACAGTAACATCTTGTTCAACCTCAACTGGGAACGGAATGGCAATTCTAACTTTTAGCCACTTTATTCAGGTCCAGGAATGACCACAAAGACACTACTGATAAGTATTGATTCTGCGTTACAAATAAATTTTAGTAAGTAGGCAACTTCACAAATAAAAACCTGTGAATAATGAGGATCGGCCATACATGGGGCACCTGGGTGACTCAGTCAGTTAAGCGTCCGACTTCAGCTGAGGTCATGATCTCATGATTCATGGGTTCAAGCCCCATGTCTGGCTGTGCACTGACAGTGCAGAGCCTGGAGCCTGCTTCAGATTCTGTGTCTCCCTCTCTCATTCTGCCCCTCCCTTCCTTGTGCGCTCTCTCTCTCTCTCTCTGAAAAATAAACATTTTTAAAAAATGAGGATAGCCATATAGAAGTCTATGTACATATAGATGTATATAGACAAAGAGATATGATAAAGCAAATGTGGTAAAATGCTAGCCACTGAGGTACTGGGTAAAGGAACTAAGATGTTTTGTAATGTCTTTCAATTTTATTAAGTGTGTTATTATTTCTTTTTTTTTTTTTTTTTTTACGTTTTATTTATTTTTGAGACAGAGAGAGACAGAGCATGAATGGGGGAGGGTCAGAGAGTGGGAGACACAGAATCCGAAGCAGGCTCCGGGCTCCGAGCTGTCAGCACAGAGCCCGATGCGGGACTCGAACCGACGGACCGCGAGATCGTGACCTGAGCCGAAGTCGGCCGCTCAACCGACTGAGCCACCCAGGCGCCCCTGTGTGTTATTATTTCAAAACAAGAAGTTATAAAAAACTAAAAGACTCACCTTTACCTTTTCCAACTAAGGTACTCCCTCCTTTTATATTTTAATTTTTTAGTTTTTTAATGTTTTTTATTTATTTTTGAGAGAGAGACAGACAGACAAGAGTACAAGGGGATGGGGCAGAGACAGAATAGAAGACACAGAATCCAAAGCAGGCTCCAGGCTCCCAGCTGTCAGCACAGAGCTCAATGCAGGGCTCGAACCCACGAAACATAAGATCATGACCTGAGCCGAAGTCGAACTCTTAACCAACTGGGACCCCAGGTCTCCCTTTAATTTTTTTTTAATGTTTATTTATTTTTGAGAGAGAGAGAAAGACAGAGAGAGACAGAGCGTGAGCAGGGGACTCCCTCCTTTTAAAAACAACAACAGAAAGAACCAACTTTGTGTCCTTGGCAAAGTCATTTCACCTTTCTGGGTCCCTAGTTCATCACCAGAACAAAGCGGGAGCGAGACTACACTAAAGGATCCCTCGGCTCCTGCGGATGAGAAACCCTGCAGTTCCGAATCTCTGAAACAGCACAAGCACCTACCGTCAGATTCACTTTCTTCAGAGTCGATTTCCATTGGCTCCGTGGACTTTGGAACTGAAATGAAGTCCTGGTCTGCAGATTCCACTGGGTTCTTGGCTGCAGATTCTTGGGCGGTTTTCAGGAAATTCTCATTCTCTTTAGCATCAAATAATCCTGCATCTTCCAAGTTCCTTTTTGCCTCTGAAGGGACAATTTGTGTATTACTCGTTTCGTGCAAAATGACAGTGCCAGTGACTTTAGAAAGAGGACTTTTTTCACATTCTGCTTCATCCTCACTTGAAAGAACAGAGGAAACATATTTTCTGCCCGATGGACAAAGGTCTGGTTGCAGCTCAGACACTTTGGCATATGTTTCATCCGTCAATACAGAACTCGAACTTGTCGGAGGTGTTGGAGTCCCTTCTCCTCCACTCTGGAGTCCGGGTGCATCGCTGTGTCTCTTCACTGTGCTTTCTGAAGGAACTGGATCTTTTCTACCCTTAACTGCGGACTCATCACTTGTCTGAAAGGCTGTGTTCGCCACAGGGAACCTCGGTGACATTTCTTCTTCTGGAACACGAGATTCACTGACGGGCTGTGACACATGAGCCGAGTCTGCCGGCCTCTGGCTACTGTCAAGGCTGGTGTCGCACTCCTGTGCAGAGTTCACACAGGCCAGATGGGGTCCTGCTAGCAACAGCATTCCTTTTCCATCAACTTCCTTAAGGCCTTCATCAGTTCCCTCATCAGAACCCTTCTCGGGTGGCTTTTTCACTCCTGACGCTCCTGTCTGCACATCATTACCTGCGCGAATTTCCATGTCTTCATCGTCGTCAAGAGCCTTCTGAATAGCTAAGAGAGTGAGCGGTGACACGGGTACGTTCTCCCCGTCAGACTGCCTTCGGCCCTCACTCTCCCACTCCTCCTCCGAGCTGCCCCCCAGCACGGCAGCTTGCACAGCCAGGGACGTTCTTGGAGGAGGAGGGGTGGTGGCAGGCTCTTCCTGTGGCTTTAGTTTTCCACATGGAGAGGACTTCATGTCAAAAGACTTGCTCTGCATTTCACTGGAAGAAGGAAGAGCCTCTGAACCCACCCCTGCAGCTTTCTTAGCTTGAATACCTGAGGAAGAATTAAAACATTTCTCATTACGTAGTTTTACAGTAAGACACTATACCTCTAGTATGATGAATAAACAACGCTGCTTCTCATAAATGAAGTTACAATTTTTCATTTAATCAGCACTGAGTTAATTTATTAATTTTAAAGTGGGCTGGTACATGAACACTGAATAACATATAGAACTGCTGGATCGCTATAACATACACCTGAAATGAATATAACATTGTATGTTAATTATACTGGAATTAAATGTTAAAGCAATAAATTACAAGAATAAAAATAAAGAGGGTTGGTACAATAGTAGGTAATCCATTAACAACTACATACATTTATTACTGCACAAGTAGAGTCTAGTTCATAGAATTCAGAAACACAATAGATTTTTGGTTTCCAACCATCAGGTAAGTGATGGTGCCTGATACCTCTTATCAAGATGTAATGTGAAGTGTCTTCAGAGACCACTCTCCTCGACTCTACCTCCTTCAAAAAGCCCCCTTCCTCTTCATATTGTCTTTGGATTTGTCCAGACTGTTGCTGATTCATTTCCCTTTGGACATTTTCTATGTGTTGGTTTAGATAGTTTTTTTTAAGCAAGCCTTTGAGCTGGTACTGTGAAAAGTCATTAGACCCCTAAGAGAAAATAAATAAATATAATGATTCTTTTGTATTAAATACAGATAATATTCCCACATTTCCATCCCTTTCCCCAAAAGGGGACAAAGAGCAATTGATTTTTCCCATTGGTGATATTTTTGTATTATAAAAGTAAAATTTGAATACTAGCAAAAAACTATAACTGCCTTATTAAAAAATAATCTTTAAAACAGAAAGAACTGGGCAAAAGAAATCATGGATACTGTTTATGACTTAATTATTTACTCAAAAAACATTTATTTAGCATGTAACGCATGCCAGGCACTGTGACATTTTGATTACGGCTTAATAGATAGGCAACCTTCCAGAATGCAAGTAAGGTGCCTAGCATGGTCCCTGACCTATAAAAGACACCAAATAAATCACAACAGCCACAGTTATTAATGATAAGTTAACATTTATAAAGCATTTCCTGGGAAGGCATTCTTCTAAGAGCTTTTACGTGTCATCCCATATTATTTCCAACCACCCCACGAGACACATGCCATTATCTCCATTTACAGATGAAGAAGCTGAGACAAACATGTTAACTAACCTCCCTAGAGTTGCAAGGCTAGTAAGTGGTAGATACGGGATCAAAAACAGGCTGCCAACTTTCTATTGCTTCTATTACTATTATGTTATTATTTACCATCATTACTATTACCAATATTGCATTTGCCCAATGTACAGATTATACAAAGGTCCCACCTGGCTGACCTAGCACTTCCCTTTGCTATCAGAAGCACAGATTCAGTGGGCGGCTGAGCCACACTACCCTCCCATCTACAGACCCCAAGCTCCATGGTGGCAGGAAGAGAACAAAGGGGAGAAAATCATTAGGGACCGTCTCCCTTCTTCCCACGTCTTCCCACCGTTGTTTACATAACCCAAACTGTATCTCCTCAAAGGCCAGCCAGAGATCTTTTCACACTTAAGAAATAAAGTACTTGATACACAGACTGAGCCTGGATTTTTCCCCTGAAATGAAAATAAATTTACTCCTAACCTTTGTATATCATTTCTGTGTACCTTCATATTTTCCTATGTTCACATACTTCGTGGAAAAACAAAGAAGTGATACGGAAAGAAAGAGCGCCTGTCTGCCTTTTGCATATTTTTGGTATCAATTTAAGAAATGTTCAAAAGTCTGTAGAAAAAAAAATGCTACATCCATTCATCAGGAATAATGCTGCTGCAAAATGCATATTCTCTGTCCTCCAGTGAGTTAGAGAATGATGTGAGAAATCATAGGTAGTAGCAGTAGAAAGGGAAACAAGGCTCATTTGCCCACTAAAGGCAGTAGTAACTTCTGGTGTAGCATGACCAGGAGACAAGCTTGACCCCAACTACGCACACCACCTGCTCCAGGTTTCTGTGGCTGTAGAGCCACCACAGATGCTTCAAGCTACGGATTGAACCACTACTGAACACTTATTATGTGAGAGATACCGACATAGGTGCTGAAATTACAGAAGTGAGCACGACAGGCACATGTGAATGCTCAGAACCAGAAAGAAACATTACAGGGTGTTACGAGAAGACAGAGCAGGAGGCAAGACTTGGTCTCAAACGGTAAGTCAAAAGGCTTCTTTGAAGAAGTGTGTCTAAGTTCAAACTTATAAACATATGACGCTTCCTAGGATCTCGGAGAAACAAATGCTGTTTACTAGAAGCAGATATTATATAAGTAATGCTTCTCAATTTCCACTTTTTTCTAATGAAAAATCTTGAAGTTCTTAATCGTAAGCATGGATATGCTGTTGTATATTTCACCTCTGGCATTGCTTCAAATAATGTTCTTCTTCGCTTGGTAAATTCTTTCATATCAGTCAAGATTTCATGCTTTATTTCAAGAGGCAAGCTGCTGAAGTCTTCAGATTCAATATCTATCGCATGAGGATTATGAAAGAACTCTTCCTGTAAAGAGTAAAACATAACAGCGTGAAATTTAGATTTCATACACTTAATTCTATTTATCCTGAGAGATATTTATTGCACTTACAAACATAGTTCTACATAATCTACAACAGACTAAACACAGTTGTACATAATCTGCACTAGGTACCAGTGAATAGACAGATTAAGGAATACAGCCATTCACTCACAGATTCATCCAGTAGAAAAAATACTTACCAGACACCCCTAATGTACCAGACACTGTTCTGGGTGCTAGGTATTATGCAGCTCATGCCAGATAAAGTCCCTACTCTTAGGAGTGAACTAAAGACATAATAATGAAATAAATAAATAAGTGAATGAACAAGACAATAAAGCAGGTTAATCTGATTAAGAGAGTTGATTAGGAGAACAGGAAGAGAAAAAACATTTACTGGTAGACAGAAAAGACCTCATTAAAAAATGACCTGTGAGCAGGGACTTGAAAGACACCAACAAGCCTGATCAGGACATCCCAGGCTGCAGGAACAGCAAGTACAAAGGCCCTAAGGCAGGGATGAGCCTTTGATATTTAAACATTATTTGTAACTCCCTTAATTAGATTAGTTTTGCTTTGGTCTTAACCTATGATCAAAAGTGAAATAAAAAGTGAAAAATTCACAGACATGAAAAAGTATAAAACTTTTCTAAATTTTAACTAATTACCAAAAATGCTTTAAAACTCTTCTATAAAGAAAATAAAATAATACAGTTAGCTTTCCTGTATGTAGGCATGGTATATGTGTATGTCCAAAGCAGCCAGCACTGAGGACAGGCCAGTCATGCTCACAACACCCATGCTTTTCCCTCAGTAATGTTCCCAGCAGTCCTCTGAAGAAGCATCATTATTATTTTTCTTCTACAAAAAAAGAAAGAAAAGCAAGCCAGCCAGCCAGCCTTGGAGAAGTTACTATGTCTAAGATCACACAGCTAGTGAACAGGAGGGCCCACACTTAAATGCAGGACTTTCTGACCACAGTGCTCATGTCTTCACCAAGACTGCTATCTTTCACTACATTAATAATGCAGAACCTCTACAAGTTGAGGGATCCTGAGCCTGAGGTTTTAGCTCAAAGGTCTTTTTCCAGATGTACCAAAACAAGAGGAACATAAAAGACCAGTTAAGTTGGGAATCAAAGAATGTTACCCACTATTCAAGAAACTTGAAAAAAATTTTAAAAACTTGTATAGACAGTACAGCCTCAATTCATAAAAATGTCATCCATTAAAACGTGTGTGGTCATGGTTTTAGAACATGACCACACATTCTCTGATCCCTCTTTTCATGTAATCCCTCCCCTTAAATAGGGGGCGGCCTGACTGACCAGCTTCTCACAGACAGGACATGCAGGAGGGGAGACTGCACGACTTGAGAAGCCGGCCAGAAAAGGCACAGGGCCCTGCCAGGCACTGGCTCTTGGGATGCCTGCCCCTGGAACACAGTGCCATGCTGTGAATGAGCTCAGGCCACACGAAGAGGCCCCAGGCAGGTGTTCTGACTGACAGCGTCAACCGGCAGACATGCAGTGAGGAAGCCCTGGAGGGGGCTCCAGCCCCAGCTACAGTCCGTCTGCATCTACCCGGCAGTCATGCAGACAGCACTGCCTCGCTGAGCTCACCAATCCCCGGAACGGGGAGAGAAGACGACACACAAACAACCATTTCCACGTCACCCAGTCACACGGCAATGGGCGAGTGGAACCTAAGCACAGACGTGGTTACACATGTATGCGTACATGTATACCTGTCACATACAGATCACATACAGATGTACCCAAACACACACAGGTACTCAACCGAAATGAGGAGGGAGGGAGAATGGACTAACATATACCGAATTACCTGAAGTCATTTATGGATGCTACCTTTTCTATATTTTTACACAGGTATGCATTACTATTTGTTGGTGGGTTGGTCGGTTGGTCGGTTGGTTGTAAAGGAAAGATGGCTTATTTTGGATATGTGGATATACATAATGGCCAACCAACTCCACATAAATGTGCGCGGGAGCATGTATACTTATACATATATTCACACGTGCACACTTATACACACATGCACAGTAAAGAAGGCGTCTGTTTTTCAGGAACTTTCATAAATTCACACCACGTCAATATTCATTTTTGTGTCATTCATTTCAAATGGTAGAACATATTCTGAATTCAAAAATTACGTATGTACCTGTAATGCTTGTTTCTGACTCATTCTTTCTTGCCATTCTTTTTCGTCTTCTTCTTCTGAACTGAAAGCCAAGCATACGTTTACAGTATCTATGATTTAATGACTTATGAAAATACTGCTTGAGGCAAGGGGCTGCTAGCTACAGGGGCTACAAGGGTGAGTAAGATGGCAAGACATGGGTTGCCCTTGTTCCCACAGTCTGGAGGGGACACGTGTGAGTGAGCAATTACAGTATGATCTAGTAACTTCCACCACAAGAGAAGAGTAATAAGGACAGTCACCTATCTCCAATCTGGGGGGTCCTAAAAGCATTCTGGAATCTGGCAATTACACTGCTTGCCCTGAGCCCCAAGTAAGTGAGAGGTCTAGTTGTAGGGCATGAGGAACATTCATGCAGAGAAGTATTCCAGGCAGAAACCGAAGTTCTATAAACATCTGGAAACAAGGGAAAGAAAGCCTGCCTGTACACGGTATAAAAACAGCGGGTGGTGAGGATGGGAAGCATGTGATTAAGGGGCTGGAATTTATCCTCAAGAAATGAGAAGCTAGGAAGTGTTTTAGGCTACACAATGACATTATCAGATTTGGGTTTTAACAGATTCTACACTATAAAGAAGAGATTGAGCATGGTGGGTAGGAGTTCCAGCCAAGGGTTAGACAAAGACAGAGAAAGAAGTGTAGAAGCCACTACAGTAATTGCAAGAAAGGACGATGGTGGCAGTGATGAAGATAAACAGAAATGGCCTGATTCAAAAGCTACTTGGGGTCTCAGGAACCCCTGGGAAAGGTATGGGGGCAGGTAGGAGGCACACTCCAACCACAGAAGCTGCGACAATTAACAGTGAGCGAGAGGAAGTGCCAGAGGAAGAGGGGCGTGAGAAAGAGTGGCCAGAAAGGTTCCCAGGTAGCTGGACAGCACGGGCACCGTGTCACACACGGCTGAAAAGTGCGGTCAGCTGAGGCCTGC
Organism: Acinonyx jubatus; assembly: GCF_027475565.1. Lineage (NCBI taxonomy): Eukaryota > Metazoa > Chordata > Mammalia > Carnivora > Felidae > Acinonyx > Acinonyx jubatus. The sequence continues at coordinate 72,380,402 of NC_069380.1, read as the reverse complement.
AAAGTGTCTACTGGATTTAACGAGGAGGACGCTGCGTGTGGTCTCTAAGCACGGTGGTAGGAGACAGAAGACACGGGCTGAGAAACAGGTAGAGACAGCAAGTGCATGCAAAGGGTAAGAAACATGTGTACGAATGATACATCAACAGTGCTAACACGGGGTCTGCAGAAAGAAGAGAACAATCAGCACAAACCAAAACACAAGTACAAGTTAGAATGAAAAATGAAAAACATTCTAAAAGGGACAGAGAATGCATTTTCAGTTGCATTCATTCCCACATGCCTCATCATGCAGATAAAACCCAAAGATTTAAATCTGTCTAAATACACAGACAATTACTATTTGTAAATAGTTAAACATTTACCTGTTTTTTTCCTCCTTCTGTAAAGGTGGCAAAGCATAGAGGTCATCTCTTTGAACTTGAGTAAGACTGGGGAGCGCTTCATCTCTGAAAAACAGACACAGACTTCGACACAGGTAACGGGATTTAGGATTTTAAGTCAGGATTTTGACGACACAAGCCCTGCTGAGGAGGTGAGAAGAGGGGAGACACAGGGCAACAGGTTTCTCGCTGCTGACCTGGCTGCCCAGGCCACTGTGGTGGGAAGTAAGCACGGCCTGGAGAGAAAGAGGGCGGCTCCCCAGCACCTCAGCCAGGGCCTCGGCTACAGGCATGGACACATGCCTCATACAAGTACAAAGTGCACACAATGCATCATTACAGCCGTTCTCTCTCCTTATCAAAGCTGACACCCACCAAAGAATTTTCACAATTTCAAATTACCAGGTCAAATGGACACCCCACTTACCCCTCTCATGTTACCACCTATTATCTGCTGAGTTAAGGTTAGGGAAAGGGTTAACCCAACAAAAAATTAAAAGCTTTAAGCCTTTAAAATTAATGCAATTTGCCTCTTGCCTTTTGCTTTTTAAGGCAGTTTTGATAGCTTGTCTTTTCAAAAATGTTTTCAAAAGCTTCTCTGTAGTTTTTTTGGAATCACTGGTTGCCAAATCCTTTCTCTGCCTTCTCTTAGCCTGTGAAAAGAAAGGGTAGAGGATTCTATTTCAGGGTATTAGTATATTAAAAATATTTCTCTAATTTTTTTCTATAGAATGTGGTTTGTCTGAGCTTTCAGACTGTGGATGCTTTAGTATTTCCTCCAAAGTGTTGTTTATCAGTGAAAATGTTCAGGTCTCTGGTATGTAAAGCACACCGAGTTTCCATCTAGCGATTACTGAAAAAACTAACTAGTATACAGTATTTGGGAAACGATTAATTTATTTTCAGTTTCTTTTAAATATCCTTTAATGTCCCCAGAAGCCTAAAACTAAACAATATAGTTAAGTAAATGCTTCTCCAAAGGATTATATCAATAAACTCATGTATTCTGTAAAAATCACTGTTATGCCAAAACCAATTTCTGCTATTGGCCTTTATAAAATAACATTACTCAGATGCCACCCCGTCCCTCAATATCCAAAATAATATCATAAGAAATCCTAAATTATAGAGAAGTATCTTGTAAGTAATGTCCAAGTAGGAAAAAACAGAATTGTCTCCATGCTTACAGTGGAATATAAGGAAGAAACACAAAACATTCTCTTCCCTTCTAAATTAAGATATAACACTGTGGAAGTGTAAGGTGTACAATGTGTTGATTTGATACATTTATATATTACAAAATGATTACTACAGTAGTGTTAGCTAACACCTTTAATCATGGGGCAGGGGAATTGGGGAGATGTTGTTTACTTTAGATAAATTCTGGAGTTCTTTCCTGTCTAATCCTTCCAAGGAGTGCCTGATACAGTGTATCCTGGATAATTTAAAACTGCAACATGCGAATCTATACCTTTTACTGAGGGAACAAATATCCCCAAGCTACTGCAGATCCTTACTTTTATCCTATATTCGCACTTACTTAGACAATGCCTGTCCAGTGTAATTATGAAGTGATGAGCTGGCATTTTCAACACATAAAAGTCCTATGTCCAAATGGGTGCTATCATTTGGGGCATACACAATTACTCCAAAGTTCACGCCTTTGTTCCAACATTGTTTGAAACTACTTTCAGAATAAAGAAACTCCTGGGGTGCCTGGGTGGCTCAGTCAGTTGAGCTCAGGTCATGATCTCATAGTTTGTGGGATCAAGCCCAGAGTCAGGCTCTGCACTGACAACAAAGAGTCTGCTTGGGATTCTCTGTCTTGCTCTTCCCCTTCCCCACTCTTGTTCTAAAAAGGAAGGAAGGAAGGAAGGAAGGAAGGAAGGAAGGAAGGAAGGAAGGAAGGAAGGAAGGAAGGAAGGAAGGAACTCATTATCATTGTTTTATATCCTGGCTAATTTCCTTCCTCAATAATCCACTTTAATCACACCTGACACCACACAAAATCACCTATTCCTAACATCCCATCAGTCTTTAAACACTGGGGACCCACGATCTCAGATTCAGAGCATTTCCCCAACAGGTTCTCTGTAGCGCTCAGCAGCATAGCTGAAACATGCATAGAACAGCTACAAAGATACTCTAGAAGGAAAAATCCCAAGTGTAAGAATTTTAGTAGTTTTATTAAAAGTTGAATTTTATCATTGCACCCAGGAAGTACTCTCACAAATAATCCTTTTTTAAAAGAAGAAGTATTGGGAAGCCTGGGTTGGCTCAGTCGCTTAAGCCTCCAACTTCAGCCTCAGGTCATGATCTCATGGCTCGTGAGTTTGAGCCCCACATCAGGTTCTGTGCTGACAGCTCAGAGCCTGGAGCCTGCTTCAGATTCTGTGTCTCCCTCTCTCTCTCTGCCCCTACCCTGCTCATGCTCTGTCTCTCAAAAGTAAACATTTAAAAAAAATTCTTTTAATAAAAAATAAAGAGAAAATTAAAATTATACATGAACTTTTTTAAATGTTTATTTATTCTGAGAGACAGCGAGCATGCGTTCATGCACAAGTAAGGGAGGGGCAGAGAGAGGACCCCAAGCAGGCTCTAGGCTAACACAAGGGCCTAATCCCACAACTGCGAGGTCATGACTTGAGCTGAAATCAAGAGTCAGAACCCAACTGACTGAGCCACCCAGGTGCCCTGAACTTTTCTTTCTCTCTAAGAATGCAGAAAGAATAAAAAAAACAGATGACTCTTACCAAAGTCTGTTTCTTCAACAGTGGAGCATCCCCATCAAACACAAAAATAGGACGAATTCGAAAAAATAAGAGTTTGCAGAGCCGATGAAACAAAGTGAGAAGATGAGCATTTTCTATCGAGTTCCCATGGCGATCCCGGACTCCTCTTAGTGCCTGGTTCAACCAAATGCTAATATCTGGTAGAATTGTTAAAGGAAAGATTTTGGACTGTCTTCCCTCACCCCCACAATTTCAACTTCCCAATAACTGATATCATCTAAACATTGAAACTAAGCACTCATCACAATTCATTTGAAATTGGAGAATGTTTAGCCCTGATGGAATCTACCTAAAATCAGTTAATTTTATTTGAACCCTTACTACTGTTCACATACTGAATTTTAAAATCTTACATCAATAGATGTGTCCTTTTAGAAAATCTAATTGCAAATAATTGCTTCTTTAAAGAAAACTAATAATCTCTACAGAATTTTCATAAATTAGCACAACTCTTTTGGAGAACAATTTGGCAATTCATAGCAAAAAAATGTAAAAACTTGCATTCTATTTTACTACTTCTTCCAGACATTAGTCCTCAGAAAATCATCATAGACTTACAATAAGAGTTACTTTCATGAATGTTTACAGTAATGAAAACATGAAAAACAATGTAAAAGGTTTCCAACAGATCTTTAAACTAAATTATGATATACTGATTTGCTGAAATACCAAAGAGCCCTCAAAACTGGAAGCTACAGAAGCACATATAGTGATAAGAAAAACAATCACAAAATATTAAAGGAGACAGAACAGGTCACAAAACTCCGGAATGCATAATTACATTTTATAATATACAAGATACATTAAATATAAAAAACTAGAAGTTCAGGCACCAAAATATTAACAATAGTTATCTCTTTTGCAATTACAAGTAACTTACATCTTCTTGGAGTTTGCTTATATTTAACCTTTGTAAAAACTGCTTACCAAATTACTTCCTACGTGTCCGCACGACAGAGGGATGCAGCACGGCGGGTCCTCCCCTCCCCATCTCCTTGCCAGCTCCTCTAATTCTCCACTCAAGCCTGGCTTCAGCAGTGCTCTCCCTCAGGCCCTCTCCCCTCCTCCTGCTGCACAGGCTGCCTAGGCCACCTCAGCACCCCCACACCACACCCTCTCCCTATGTGAGCTCTGTCCTGACCCTCAGACTAGATGGCCTAGATGACACCTCTACCTGATGCCTCACAGATGTTCCCAACTTCACATGATCAAAACTAGACACAGGTCTTTTCTACCAGGCTGCTTACGTCCCCATTACAGTGAAACCTGTTCACTGGGGTCAGATCACTGAATGTCATCCCCTACACTCCCCTCATCCAAACACTACCAGATCCTATCAATTCCACCTTTCAGCCCGTCTTGAAGGTAGACCCTTCCTGCCTCCAGGGTCTTCTCACATGCCCCTTCTTCTGCCTGAGTTTCTCTCTCTTAGCCTAGTTATCTCCAACTCATAGGTCCCGGTCTATGCGTCACTTCCTCAGCCCAGACAAAGACCTCCACTTATGTGCTCCTATTCAAAATGTATTGCTTATTATGTGGCAGAAAACCCACTGAGGATATAGCACTGAACAAAACAAGGGGTTTGCCCTTGTAGAGTTGACAATGTAGTGGAGGGAAAAACCAAACCATGGGCTCCATGCCTTGTCTAGACCATGTTTTTGTGCACTGCTCCCCTTTCACAGGACATATAGGAGTCAACAAATACTTGCTATTAAATGAGCTGAACAGTCAAGTATTTAAATGAATGTATATTACCTAATTTATAACTGTAAAACAAATTAGGCCAATCAACAATTAACTTAATAAATACTATGAAAAAAAATAGTGGAAAGCAAGCTATTATTATATTCATTCCTATATTTGAGTGCTACTATGTGCCAAGCTTATCTAAGATCCCAAGATCTTGAGATAGAACAGTAAACATAGCCCTGAACAAAACAGATATGGTATCCATCTCCAAGAAATTTGCACTCCAATGGGGAAGATGAACAATAAAATAGAAGAAAAATGAATACATATTATATATTATAGATATACTATAATACATACAGATATAATACAAAAAAAGCAAATAGAGCAGAGTAAAAGGACAAGGGGGGCGGGGATCAGTAGCTCTTTACTTAGGGAAAGCCTATGTGAAGAAATAGTGGAGTCCTGAATGAACAAGAGGAACAGTGAGATAAGAGGGACAGCAAATGTGAATGCCCTAAGAGAGAAGCACGGTTCCACTGAAGGACAATGTGGCAAGATCTGAGCCAAAGGAGCAACAGAGTTGATGTGCATGTGCAGCCACCGGAATGTGACTTAAAGATCACCCCAGTGGACGAGTGAGGAATAAACTAATTATAACATCCCTAGTAAAAGCACACAGCAATGGTGGAGACAAGAAGTGGCAGGATAAAGGATCTACCTTGGAAGTAGGATTTGGTGTTGACTTAGTTCTATACTGTATTGGATAAAATATTTCTGCCTGGCTTGTTTCTGGTTGCTACACTGTTGGACAGTATTAAGTTTCTACTTAAACCATTATTTTGAATGTTATGATCAATGAGAAAACCTAATTTCAGATCAGTGGCTCTCAACTCTTCAAACTGGATAGGAAACTTTTAATTCATAGATTACTGAACATAGATATGCCTAAAATTCTAAATCAAAGATACTGAGATGAGTCTTTTTTTTTTTTTAATTAATCTTAAGTGGTCTCAGCTAGGGTTGAAAGCTCCAGCTTGAAATTGCTTTTTAAAATTATATAAAATAAGGCATTCTGAAAATATTTGCATATTTTGACTTGCCTAATTTCAATAAGTTTATTTAAAAAAAAAAAGGTGCATTAAATTCATCCCAGGGCTGGAAAAAAGTTAAATCCGCAGCAAAGCCAGAATCACTTCATAGATAAGACCCAAACGACCAATAACATTTTGAAACAAAAGATAAATTACTTTAGTTCTATTGTTAGGTGATTTAAAATTTAATCTCCATTAGTATGTATAGCCTAAAGAGAGTATAATATTTTGCTAACAGAGTTAAATGCAGTTTACAAATGTTAAGGTCCACAAGAGTCAAAAGTTAAACCGTTAATTATTATTGGATGCATTTAGATTATATAAATAAACAAGGCACTCATCCACAGATGGTTAAAAAAATGTATTTTAAGGATCCAAGAGTAAATTATGAACATAATGTGTCATGGAAAATTTCTTCATTAACATAGAAGACAAAAATATTGGAATATAGGTCAGATATTTGAATTCGAATTCCCATGAAAATGTTACAAAGCTGGAAAGAGCCCAAATGTCCATCGATGGATGAACGGATAAAGATGTGGTGTATATATATACAATGGAGTATTACTCAGCAATCAAAAAGAATGAAATCTTGCCATTTGCAACTGCATGGATGAAACTAGAGGGTATTAATGCAAGCGAAATTAGTCAGAGAAAGACAAAAATCATATGACTTCACTCATATGAGGACTTTAAGATATAAAACAGATGAACATAAGGAAAGGGAAGCAAAAATAATATAAAAACAGGGAGGGGTACAAAACATAAGAGACTCTTAAATATGGAGAACAAACAGAGGGTTACTGGAGGGGATGTGGGAGGGGGGGTGGGCTAAATGGGTAAAGGGCATCAAGGAATCTACTCCTGAAATCATTGTTGCACTATATGCTAACTAACTTGAATGCAAATTAAAAAATAAATAAATAAATAAAAAGAAAATGAAACAAAGCAAAATCAACTATAGGACAGCAGTCAAATATTCTTTCTACATATATATATTATACACACACACACACATATATACATATATATGTATATATATGTGTATATATATATATATACACACACACATATATAAGCTTGTATTTATAACTGGAGGATCATTGATAGTCCTCTTTAAATGGTTTGTTCTTTCAGACAAACTTAATAACCTCATGAAAATTATTTCATGTCCCAAAAGAGCTCCCGAGTCATCTAAAACACAGGTCACCTGAATTCTAAATTAAATGCTTTACCTTCCTTACTTTGATTTTCCCAGAAAATCAGAATGCTGAACTTCATGCGTAAGCTCAGTGATTTTACGAATCATCAATTCTTCATAGAGGCTGCCACATAAAATGCCTAAGTCTTTGCTGAAGTTTGAAGGGTTCCTGTCACCGAAAACTGCTTTCCTTCCCATAGAGTTCTATGAAGAAAATCTTTAGAAAGCAGTGAAGAACCACTAGAGGGCAGCAATAGCGCGTTGCTTTAAAACAACAGACTCTCCCTTTCCCGATACAAGGTATCCTTCAAAAACTTTTAAGCAAGGCAAAACTCATTACGGGTGTATTTCAAGATTACTCACACTGCAGAAAATGTAATCATCATCTTACTTTATTTGAAAAACTATCAGTGTCACATCGTGTACAAGTTGTCTCCACACTAAATGACAGCTCCTCACTCAGTGGCCCCTTCTGCAGGACTCCCACATACTCTTAAACTGCATTTACCGCCGACAGCAAGTATTTGCAGGACTCTTGTCCTCCTAGATTACAGCTCCTGTGCCCACCTAGGGACTGGCACAAGGTACCACCAGCTTCCAGAACAGCCACTCAAAGGTGAAGGAGGAGGAGGAGGGAGAGAAGGATGCTTAACTTATAAAAAGACCAAAACTTCAGAAACAGCATTCACAGGTTTTGATAAAGCAGAAAAACACTTAATTTCAAAGACACACACAAAACCAGCCAGACATATGCACAAACGACAATCTTTTAAAAGCCTATCATAAAGGCCGGGAGGTTTAAAAAAAAAAAAAAAAAAAAGGCCACTGTGTACCTTTTGAAATCTTTTCACTGTTGTACTACATGAATTCCCTCGTCCAAAACTCATAATAAAAAATTGTAAAAGTTACTTTTGAAAAAGAAAAAAAGGTCAAACACCTGTCCACACTATCCTTGTTCTAATACGCGTAAGTGGAGCAGTGGAGCAGGACTCAGGACCCGCGAGCAACACTACCGGTAGGAAGTCCGCCTCATTTAACTCCACGCTGACCTCCCAGGCCGACCGATGCTTTGAACCTTTACAATATTAACTAAGCTTTCACTTAAATAACCCCTTTACTCCTCATACCAACCCCGCGTGCAGATACTATTACTACCTCCACTTTGCAGACGAGAGGAGGAAAGCACTGCCCCTAAGTAATAAAACCAGAGGACTGCAGCCCAGCGTGGCACTCCTGCAAAGCGGGGGAAAGCAGACACTTGAAGAAAAAACGTCGCGAAGGAGATGCCACTGCTACCCCGCGGGAGACCGTCGCCCTGCCAACACCACTCTGGGCCCAAAAAAGGGAGCCGGGAGTAACTGCCTGACGCGGGTCCCTGCACCCGAGAACCGACGATGCGTTAAGGATACCCACGGCGAGGATCTTCCCTTCCAGCGTCTCCGGGCTCACTTGCCGCCCGGAGCACTCCAGCAGCTTCCAGAGCCCCTGGACCCCCATGAGGCCTCCAGCGACACTCGGCGGCGGGGGGTCTATTCCGATCCTACCACAGCCTGCACCACCGCAGGGCCCCGGGCGGGGCTCCCCCTGCTCCCACCCAGGGAAGATGGAAAATAATACAGGGTTTCCAGGGAAAACCGGCACCGGCGAAAATGGCACTTCCTGGCGGCTGACACTGCCTCACGGAAGAAAGGCGGGAGCCCAGAGAATGGCCGGCGTCAGGGAGGCGCCAGTCCTCCTCTCTCCTAAGGTTTGGCCCCAATGTGTGCCCTCTTAGCGGAAGAGCAGTGAGGGGACTACGCAGACCAAATAGCCAGGGGGTCCCCCAACACCGACTGTCCCGTAGAGTTAACGCGTAAACCCACACAAAATGGGTTGGGCGGGCGGGTCTCCGTTTCCATTTAATAGCTGCTGAGGGCGGAAGTCCCGCCTCACAGCCCTACGTATAGTCGCTGCGCCTTTTCCTTCCGGAAGCGAGGGGGCGGTGCAGCCTCCGTGTGTGCGTCCTGTCATTCCGGAGCTTGCTCCACGCTGGCATTCTGTCGCAGCCAGATGTTGCAACTGTGCGCTGAGGTCATTGATTTCCATGTGGTTTTTCCGTACCATCCCCCCCCGCCACCGGCCGCCACTTCTGCAAACTCTTAATACCAACTTTAGGACAAAACTATCAAAAATTGGTTTTTAGCAAAACTACTTCCCAAAATGTTGTTTTTTTGTTTTGTTTTGTTTTGCATTTCCTCCATGTGTGGAATAATCCCCACAAATTGTTCCTACTTGTATTTTACAGAGGTTAATATAATTGCCTATTCTTTGTCCCCCCCCCCCACCTGCAACGCAGATTATAAACTTATTGAAACCAAGAATTATCTTGTTGACTGTTAGAGCCCCACTCCCAACACTTAGGGATTCCATAAATACCCCCTAAATGACCTCTGTCGGCCTCTAATCTAAAGCTCTCCAGTACATCTTGCACCCCCTGAAAGAGAATTTCCCCGCAAGCCTGGCAGCCTTTGGTCCAAATCCTGAGTGAGCCACACAATAGCCCTGTGTTTGTGGGCTGAGTTGCGTGCACCTCTAAAATTTGGATGTTAAAGCCCTAAACCCCAGCCAGCACCTCAGAATGTGACTCTATTTGGAGATGGGGCCTTTTAAAGGTGACTAAGTTAAAATGAGGTTGTGAGGGTAAACCTAATCCAATCTGACTGGCGTCCTTATCAGAGGAAATTTGGGGCACACAGAGAGAGACACCAGGGATGTGCACACTGGGGAGGACCATGTGAGGACACAGCTAGGAGGTGGCCATCTGCAAGCCAAAGAGAAAGGCTCAGGAAAAACCAAACCTGTCAACACCTTGATCTTGGACTTCCAGCCTCCAGAACTGTGAGAAAATAAATGTGTTATTTAAGCCACCCAGTCTGTATGGTAGAAGACACCATATGATCCTAAGCGAGTTTCTTCACCAATGAGAGTCTGAATAAAGTGGAGATGCCACCTCCCTGGGGTCGTTCTGAGGTCAGTGATTTAATATGAAACACCTAAGGGGTCATAGTGCTCAAATTATTTTGTTGAGGGGGGCCTGGGTAGCTCAGTCGGTTAAGTGTCCAACTCGATCCTGGCTCAGGTCATGATCTCATAGTTCCTGAAATGGACCCAGCCCGGGACCCACGTGGAGCCTGCTGGGGTTCTCTCTCCCTCTCTCTCACCACTCCTCCCCCACTCATGCATGTGCACGCGCGCTCTCTCTCAAAACAAATAAACTTAAAAAAAGAATTTAAAATAAAATTAGTGTGTTAAATTAATGATTGAAGGAGAATATGCTATGGGTAAAACTAATGTACAAACTGTGATGGCTCACAGAGCAACTTGCCTGAGCTCTGTTAAGTGTCTGGGAAAAGGAAAATTTGGAAGTGTTTTTGCTGCTGCACCAGCTTGGCCTAAAGATGGGACACAGTAGTAGGGAAAGGAACAGTTTCAGGATTTGATCTAAATGAACATTTTTTATGCCTAAGAGCTGAGTAAAAACAAATAGCCAATGAAGGCATTTGAGTATTAGAAGTGCTTTTAAAACCAGAGCAACATTTCTTGAGTACAAAATATTCTTTTGAAGGAACAGGAACTAAGGGGTGTATATTTGACTTACAGTGAATTGGTTCCTTTAGATGCTGCTTAAAGGGCTCACTATCAACATTCTGAGCAGTAAAATACACATCTTTTGGAGAAATGATAGCAAGGACTATCTACAAATCACTGTTCTAAACACTGTACGTGCATTAACTTATTTATTCTTCAAAACAATTTGTAAAATACATGATATTATCCCCATATTACCAATGAGGAAATAAACACAGAAATATTCATCTTAACTTCCCCTACGTGATACAGCTAGCAAGTATAGAGCCAGTATTTGAGCCTTCAGTGCTTCTATGGAGACTCCTAGGAAGAGATGACCAATAAATCAAATAGGACAGGAGTGTTACTAATCTTGAAAGAGAAGTGTACAGTAACTTCCATATAGTTTTTGGAAAATTAGTCTCTGTAAACCTTACTATGCTCTTAATAACTGCCAAACTTGTATATCAAGTTATTAAGTAATCCTATATATCAAGACTTTTCTAAAATTATTTATGGCCAATAGGCAATCTGTATAAACTCATCCTCTTTTCCTAGGTGTCACTGTATTCTCCATGTGGCATTTGTCTCCTTTCCTCTTGGTTCCTCCTATCTACCTCTTCTCTTAAATATTTCATTAAACTCTATGAAACTGCTGATATTCAACCATGTTTGACCTACAAAAATGACAACTTTGTTTGGTCCAAGCTTATATAATTAAATTTTCTACTTCCTATTATGTAGTCTTACAGGAATCTAAAATTATAGTCATAACGTATATTGTTTCATTGATTATAAAAATCAGATATAAGATGGTTTCTTATACTACTTAGGCGGAATTGTCACGGGCTTCAAACCGAATTCCAAGGGTACTCCCTATGTAAAAGAAAGGTTCACAATATTCACATTATTAAAAGTAGAAAACAAAACTTTATTTGATGAAAACTTCTTAAAAGTTCCAGTGTGAAGTAACAAAATCAACAACCTACAAATCTCTCAGTCCTTTGCATTTCACGCAAAATATTCTCTTCAGAAAAATGACCATTTCACAATATATATCCCTGTCTGTAGGCTAGGCCTGTCTGAGTGGATAAATGGATATAAAATTCAAAAGAGAAGAAAATGAAAATATTTTAAAAATAAAAATCTGAACCCTCTCCTTGAGGTGTATTGCAATATGGTTACCAACATATTCAGCACCTTGTAAGAATCAAGTTACTGATTTGAGTCATGAACAGCCCCTGAAATGAAAGAACATGTCACAGGCTGACAGCGGAAGAAAAATTGACATCAACTAGAGAGGAGCTGAAATACACGAAATCCACTCTTTCTGAACTATTTAACACTCACTACAAACAGCTAATTGTATGACTTAAAAAAGGAAGCAGCTCAGAGTTGGGAATATGGATATTTGTCCTCTGAGTGGCAATGGCATTCCTAATGCATCTTTAATGCTGTTAACAACATAGGACTCCACACTCAGGGACCAGTCAAATATTGGAAGATCTCATTTCACAGATTACCTTGGATATAGAAACTTTGAATTCCACTTTTCTTTTATTCTATCCCAAAACAAGGTTCACTGTAGACAGAAGTCTTTCAAGGCCTGAAGATCTTGTCAATGTTGGATGGTAACATACCAAGTCAAGAAAGCCAAGAATATCCCGAATCAATGTACCAATAGAAAAGATCAGTTTCTTGAGTCTTTGCTTTGCCTCTTTATTGAGGATCCTGAAAAAGTTAGTCAGGAAACAAATGAGGCAGGCAAGATGCTGCTTGCAAGTAAAAGAATTCTAGACTCGCTAAATAATTTTAAATGAGCTTTAACCATGAGAAAAAGCTAGAAATCAACAGCCCCAATTTTCTTTAAAAGGGCAGATGGTACCTTTTATCTTGAGTTTAGGAATAAAACTATCTGCAACAAATGTATGGCGATCGAGTTATAAGAAACCACTTCATGCTTAAGTATTTCAAATCATGATGCTATTTAGTGAATTTGTGTTTGATTTGTTTATATGTAATTTTATTGGATTTTGTGAAATTGTCCATAATGTTTATATACTCTTTAAAAGGACAATAATCTGTGCTTACCTGCTTCTATATCTGAAATCACCCATCATAATCATATACAAGCTTATTTACTGGAGAACTACAAGGTTATATTTTGTACCACAAGCTCTGTTCCTATTTAGTGTAGACTTAATAAAACCTTCTACTGTCTTAATGCAGTCTTGTATAGAGCAGTTGTGTGTATTACACAAGTTGTTCAATACCCAACATGGTCAGTCATTCCCATCATAATCACTGTAACCCTGGTAACCACTGTTCCTTCTCTCATGGATACTGGACATCTTTTTCCATGCCGAGTCCTGATGGAAACTAGCACTGAAAGACCGGCCCAGGCGCTCATGCTGCTTCTTGGAGATATTATCTTCACTCTCAGATTTGGCTATTCCCTGGGCATGTGTTGGAGGTTGTGATTCTTGTCTAATGGTTCCAAAGGGAAAGTTCCAAAGGCCAAATCGTTGCCAATTAAGTCTCTGGAATGCTATGATGCAATGCAAATTTCCCCCAACCTGAGAAGAAAAAAAAAAAAAAAGGTTGGGTTAAGAAAGTGAAAGGAAATTAATTATACTAATAATGTGGGTTCCTATGAATTGCCTTATTTTTCCCCCTTCACCTGCCTCAAAACAGTACTTACCCTTTTCAGATATCATCAGATCACCTTATCCTGCATCATTCTTGACCAGCTGCCTTTACAAAAATATAACAATGCCCACAGGAGCCAAAACAACCCCCCCACCACCACCCATATGACTCTCCACTGGTCACACACACTGCTGCTTCCCCATCTGCCCAATCCAAACACCAAGATCATTCCTCTTCCTGTCTCCTATATGTTCTTGATGTTAGTAGGACCATATCAGTGGAATGTCAACTCAATCCACACAATCTACTTTCACTGAAAACCTCCCCAAGCCTCCTTGTTTGTACACATGACTCTGCTTCATGGCCACAGTTCATCTGGCTCAGAAGTGAACATCTGACCCAAGCTGGGCCAAAACTATGGGACTGAGCCTGGGCAGGCCACTCTCAGCCTATCTAGACTGCTCACCTGAAAGGGAGACATAAGTTGAAGTTCTTGATCTTCAGAAAGTAAATATTCAGACAGATAAGAACAACAATAACTCCCAGAAGAATGAGACAGAGAAGCTACTTGGCCCCTGCCACCATTCTTTTACCAGGTACCAGACCCTTCTGATTCCGGGCTATCCTCCTTGTGCTTTCATTCTAAAGATACCCCTCTTTCCTGAACATAATTTTCACTCTTCTATCTGAGATAATCTGAACTGGATTTCTGTTATTTACAACCTAAGGAGTACTGAGTAAAACAGTGCCTTTTGTCGGCTTGGGAAATATCTTCAGATACAATGATGTTCTTACCTTCTTTGTTTTTCGATACTGCAGCCCCCTCTCTAAGTGTCGGATATCTAGATATTCTGGATTTTGAGTGTTGAGATCAGTAACAATATCTGCCCACCTATAGTGAAAAAGGAAGGATAAAGCACACTTTTCTCTAAGTACAAAATACCACTGTAATGGAACTTTTCACATGAGCAATTTGCTACAATATTACCATAACGATAATTCTTTCATAACAAGATTGTTCCACATCCTAAGCCCTAATTCTTTTTTTATGACAAGTCTGCTTAACCAACTATTGCCAAGATTCTCAGTTCAAAAAATGGCTACTTTCATTATGAAATACATATTTATCAACCCGTTAAATGACATCCTGCAGGCTAGAGTAGAAACAGCCCATATTTCCGTTTCAATTAGAGTCGAGTTTTCAAAAGATTTCAAAGTTAACATGTGTTTATTCACAGATAACATGATTGATTGTATAGAAAACACAAAGCAATTACAAATTACTTTGGATTATAAAACTATTACTGGAATTGTGAGTCTGATAAAAATGCAAGATTCAAGGCCTATGTAGAAAAATAGATTGCATTTTTGTACACCACCAGAAACTAATTCAGAAGTGAAATTTTTTAAAGGAAGGTGCCAAGAGGTACAAACTTCCAGTTATAGGATAAATAAGTACTAGGGATGTAATATACAACATGGTGATTATAGCGAACACTGCTGTGTGACATACAGGGAAGTTGTTAAGAGAGTAGATCCTAAGAGTGCTCGTCACAAGGAGAATTCTTTCATTAACCTACTGTAGTCATCATTTCACAATATATGTAAATCAAACCATCATGCTCTACACCATTAACTTATATAGCGATATGTGTCAATTACGTCTCAATAAACCTGGAAAACAGACAAATTTTTTATTGCAAATGGTATCGATTTGCAATACCATCAAAAAACATAACAAACTTATAGATCTGTACAGCATAATGGCTACAGTTAATAATACCGTATGGTACACTTGAAACTTGCTGAGAGAGCAGATCTTAAGTGTTCTCACCACATATAGGCAGAAAAGGTAACTACGTGAGCTGATATGTTAATTGACACTTGGTTGTGGCAACCATTTCACAAAATGTAGATCAAATCAGCACACAGTACACTTTAAATATATACATTGTACTTGTGTATTACAACTCAATAAAGCCAGGAAAATAAAAAAAAATAAGTAAAAAAAAAAACAAAATAACAATATCAAATATTGGAGAAGATATGAAGAAAAGCTGGGTTCTCCATACATTGCCTGTAGGAGTATAAAATGGCATAACCCCACTGGAGAACTTTCTCCCAGCTTCTTAAATACACAGCTATCCTATAATCAGCAACCCCAATCCTAGATACCTATCCAAGAGGAAGAAAACATATAAACATGTCCTCCAAAAACTTGCACAATAAAATGTGGCAGATCCATACAGCAGAAAATTATTTGGCCATATCAAGGAATGAAGTTCTGGTCTATGCCACAACACAGATGAACACTGAAAACATTACTCTAAGTGAAAAAAGATACAAAAGTCCACATATTGTATGATTCCATTTATAGGAAATGTCCATATCAGGCAAATGCACAGAGATAGAAAGTAGATCAGTGTTGCCAGGGAGTGAGGGGAGGGGGCTGGGGAGTGACTACTAATGGGTATGGGGTTTTAGTTCCTAGAATTAGATCGTGGTGGTTGATGCTCAACTCTGAATATACTAAAATCCACTGAATTGTATACATTTTTAAAAGGGTGAACCTTATGGTATGTGAATTTTATCTCAGTGAAGCTGTTACCTAGAAATTTTCTAACGATATAAACATTAGCGTTCCTAATAGCTTTACCCACATAAGACCAAACTCAAAATAATCCAAATGGTCATCAACAGAAAAATGGATAAAAAATCGTGGTACACTTACACTAGTTAATACCACTCAGCAGTAAAAAAAAAAAAAAAAAAATCATGATATGCATGACAAAATAGATGAATCTCACAAGGTTACTTAAATGATAGAAGCCAGATAAGAAAGAATATTTTATGACTCCATTTACATGAATTTCAAGAACATGCAAAGCAACCCATCATGACAGAGCAGAGGCTGTCTATGGGGACTGACAGGAAAGGAGAATGAGGGTACTTTCAATACAATGAAAATGTTCCATATCTTGATTGCAGTGATGATTACACAGGTATATTCATTTATCAAACTCCACCTAATTATACAATTAAGATCTGTGCATTTCACTATATGTAAATCTTACCTAAATTAAAGAGAATAAGGGAAGTTAACATACTTTTTACAGTGAATAGCAGGATGTTTTCTACTTGATTCTCCAATTAAGATCCAATATTCTACTTCTTGTGGTGAGAGGGGACCCCTGCTAAATATAAAACAGATTAAAAGTAGGCTTAATAAAGGTCATTCACTCCCTTGAAAATATTGCTTCCACTATGTTAATAAAAAATATACTAAAGTTATTCAAAGATGACATTCATTAATACTAGAATAGATAATTGGAGTTTAAGCTTGAACAAACTTCTTAAGACCATTAAAGAGAAAGCATAAATAAAACTTAGGTCTTGATCTCAATTATAAAATCTAGGGATAAAAAAAAAAAGAAAAAAAATGAAATATACCACCTCTTAGAATCTAAAAAAAAGAGAAAAAATCCTAGCATCCTACAAGCATTCTTCAGCTACTCCTCTCCTTTC
Source organism: Acinonyx jubatus (assembly GCF_027475565.1). Classification (NCBI taxonomy): domain Eukaryota; kingdom Metazoa; phylum Chordata; class Mammalia; order Carnivora; family Felidae; genus Acinonyx; species Acinonyx jubatus. The sequence goes on along the minus strand of NC_069380.1, from coordinate 72,363,464 downwards.
ACTGTGCATTTAGAAGTTTTCAAAAGGCATCCTAAAAATGAAACCCTAAAGTCAGATGCCTAAATCCCACTCCGGGAAATTCAAGTAGATCTAGAGGGATTTGCACAGTTGTAAAGGCATCTCAGGTGATGCTTAGGTACAGGCAGAGGTGTGGAACTCTCCCCTAATGGGTACAAAGTTGGACTACCTACTTTTTCATGTTTTATGTTTGATAGATGTCTGGAGTAAGGTGAAGCCTCAGGATGAAACCATAGAAGAAACAATATACCTCACCTCCAGAGAGATGAATAAAACATTTTAGGATTCGGAGAGATCAAGTACTTTCCCTCTTGTTCCTCATTCACAAAACTATAATGTCCAGCTTCCTGGTTCTCCCAGATCTCAGGATACTGCCCCAGCATCCCCCAACCCCACAGTGCCTTGAGAGGGACTCATGCTTGCATGGCCTCCAGCCTCAAAGAACCCATCCTATCCCCAGATGAGGAAGCCATGTTCTCCCTGCCTGACCTTCAGCCTTCACCAAAAGAAGAGAGCTGCCCTCTCCTCCTCCTCCTCAATGACCGATGCTACCCACCCAGGACAACACTGATAAATTCCACATTTTTCACTAGGAGGAAAGAAGATGCTTCTTAATGTGCTCAGTTGGGACAGCTTTTTGACACAAGATCCCCTAACTCATTTTCCATGTGAACAATGGATGAAAACACAGTGACATAATACGTGAAGTCCTTTGCAATCATTTTGTAATAAAGGTAAAAGTGGTTTTTCAGATGTCTTTCATTGCACGAGTCTGAACAACAGCATCTAAGTGAATAATGTAAAAGCCCAATTAACCAAATGCAATTCTGCAAAAGAACTAGCTAAATATTTAGAGCATAGTCTAACTTGATGCAAATGAAAGAAATAATCAAGGCTTCCAATTTCTGAGTGACTAAATATTTCCTAAATGCTTTCTTTTTTTGGTGAGTTACCCACATAAAATATGGAAATGCTTCTCTCAGTGAGTTATCCACATAAAATATGGAAATCCTTACCTGAATGCTTTATTAGCTTTAACAGGGGTTGCTTCGAAGCCAATTGGACAAAAATAATGATTTTGGCAATGATAGATATAAGCCAGTGATTCATCTTTCAATCCATGAGTTAACTTCGACAAGGCCCCAGAAGCTACACAAAACAAAAGCAAACAAACTGAGGAACCATAAAGCACTGTGGACGCTTTACACAAATGACTAGCTAAGGACTGAAGGGAAGACATGACTTGGAAGACACTGACATTGCTGGGGGAAAAGGAGAAGATTTATAGATACACAAAAATATGAATAAATGTAGTTTCAGTTTTACCCTTTTGACTGAAATTCAGATAAACTGAATAGGAAACTTAAGACCTGAAATACATCCTTGCTTACCAAAATCTTCTAATAACACCTACTTGTCTACAGAATTTAATTACCACATAAAACCTAACACCTAGTGTGTACAACAATGGTCTCAACTTTTCTGGTTGTGCACATCTGTCACGGGAAATTTCTGAGTCAACATGCCCATGAGAGAAGCATTTTTGTTTATGGATACTATGGTACTAATAGGACTTTATAGAAGACATACAAAAGGTAGGAATTTTGAAATTAAATTAAAATACTGACAATATAGGGGTGCCTGGGTGGCTCAGTTGGTTACGTGTCTGACTTCAGCTCAGGTCATGATCTCATGGTTTATGGGTTCGACACCCCCCCCCCCCCCCCCCCCCCGCATCAGGCTCTGTGCAGACAGCTCAGAGCCTGCAGTCTGCTTTGGATTCTGTGTCTCCCTCTCTCTCTGCCCCTCCCCCACTCACGCTCGCCTGCTCTCTCTGTCTCTTTCAAAGATGAACAAACTTTAAAAAAAGTTTTTTTTTTAAATAATGACATTCTATTATGTTCTTCTCATTCCACAGTGGTCATCTCACACAGCCCCAATAATGTATACGTCCCCAGTTTGAAGAGCACTGATGTTGATGGGTAGATAGTACACAGACTCCAAAAATGCAGACTTTCCCCGCTAATACACACTTTAATGTTTCTACAAAAGTTACCCAGACAGGAGGGACAGGTTTCTCAAGCCAAGTAATGAGATAGGAACATCTTTCAGACAGGCTGGTCATACCACAGACTCCTTCTTTTATATTTCCCACAGCTATATTAGTTGTGAAGTAATTTCAAAAGTAGTATCATAAGCAGTAAGTTTTTACCAGCACTCAATATTTAAAGCCATTGACTGAGGTCTCATTAACATGCATCTCCCGGAAGAAACTAAATTATTCATGAACAAATAGCCCATTAAAACTGGAAAGCCTAAAAATAGGTGAAGTAGATGAAAGCTTGCAATTTGTGGTTTCTCTAATTGACTTTCTGGCCACTGAGATGGTTGGAGACCACTAAAAACAGCAGGTCAATAGCTGTAGCACAGCTAAGGAGGCAGGACCCCACCCTACCCCTGTAGGTACACACGATTTGTGGGCTCCATGGAGACAATAACATTTCTGGCTTAAATTCTTTCTCCAAGGCTTCATGTAGGTCTTTCCCATAGATTTTACTTCATGGCCAGAAGCACCAGAACGTACCTGTATGGCAAGGTGATCTTTTCCACTAAAATCTCTATTGCATAATGACAAATGATAAATCTTTCTGCAGCTTTTGGTTGACCTCCCCTGACCATTTAAAAACTGACACCCAAGAGCAGCTCTAAATGAAGAACCATCAGAACTAAAATTCAGAAGAGGGTCAGTATGTCACTTCCTTCATTACAGATGGGTTCTAGGATAGTGAGCAAACATAAATGTATGCATTTAGTCTCCTAACAGATCCAATAATTACAAAAGATGGTGACACACATAGTTGGTTTAGAAAAAACTCTTCAAACCTTTCTTAAAATTGTGAAAATGCCCCATAAAAAATTTTCCGAAATGACTAAAAGTTTTAATGAAAAGAATTTTTATTTTAGCTTCTTAATGGCTATCTTTAAGTATTTCACATTACCCTTCTTTAAGTCGAATGTAACACAAAACACCTGTGAATAGTAATGAGTCTAATTTCCTAGAATATATTCAGGATTTCAGAAGCAAATGAGATAACTAAGAAAATTTGCTCTCATTAACCTTCACATCTTTTTGTCCACTGTAAACACTCTTTGACCATGTCCTCATTTTCTAGAAGACATGAGGTGATTTTTCTTCTGTAGCATAATGGTTATGGGCTTAGTGCTAGCCAGGGATGTTTCTGCTCCTTACTGCAAGGTTCTGATTGAGTTAGAGCAGGGATTAGCAAGCTTTTTCTTAAAGGGCCAGAGAGTAAATATTTGAGGTTTGTGGGTCATGAGCACTACTCATACTACTCAACTCTGCCATTGTAGCATGGAAACAGCCATAGGCAATGTGTAAGCAAATGGATATGGCTGTGTTCCAATCAAACTTTATTTACAAAAAGGACTGTAGTTTGATGACCTCTAATTTAGATCAGTAATTTTCAGACTTTTTTCCATATGGAACCCTGGTGCAAGGAACGTTGACATGGCATACTAGTGCATAAAAAAAGCCAAAAGCAAGTTGCTGTGGCCAAAAAGGAGGTAGGGAATCTAGATCCCAAGTTCTCCCCCGACCCTGCACCAAGGCACCACCATAGAATTCCCATGGCTCACCTGAGCACAATCTGAAAATCACCATATTTCCTATCAATGGAAGACCCAGCTCTTGAAAAAGAGGTTGGATAATGCCTCTTTAGAAAGACCACAGCAATAGTTCTCAAGCTTGACACACAGGACTTGTTAAACACCTGATGGCTGGTACCCAACCCCAGAGTGTCTGAGCCAGCAGGTCTGGAGTGGGGACCAAGAATTAGTATGTCTAACAAGTTGCACAGGTGATGCTGATGTTGGCATTCTGAGAACTGGCCTAGAGTTAAAGGAAAATTTCATTTAATTCAATTCAGTAAGCAATTTCTGAGCACCTACTAAGTATACCAGGAACCGCAGGCAAACAAAAGGCAAGTGATACACAGCACCTGAAGCTGCCCTCAGAGGAAAGATAAAACAAGTAACCTTAATATAGAGTGGGATAAGACAGAGCCACAGAAAAGGGTTGTAATTCAGAGGAAGAGCACATCAGGTTTGAAGAATCAAGAAAGGGAACATTCAAGACAGAACTTCACCAAGTGGTAGGATTTCAGCAATCCGGACAGAGGAACGGGCATGAGGAAAAAACAAAGTCATTACAGGGGAGGGATGTAATTAGGGAACAGCAAGTCGTCTACTTTAGAATCTAGGGTGTGATAGCGTAGCAAGGCCTACCGTACAGCACCCCAAGAATTTCAGGACAAGGTCAGAAAAATGTCACCCTCTGAAATAAAAAGACAGTAAATGCAGTATTTACTACATTGAGGTAGTCATCTGAAGACGTAACTTCCAGTCAGGAGAAGACATATCAATGTATTACTGATGGAAACTAAATTCAGAACGATGTTCAGCCTAGACCAGAGAATTTCTAAAAAAAATCTGACACTTAAGTAACAAAGCAATCACTTCCAAGTGCAGGACCATGATCTGTATGGCACACAGAAGAAGAAAAGAACTAGGAGAATCAGCTGGCCAGCTGAACGGTGAGGAGATTTCCTGAGCTGCAGACAAGAGAATTCCGGTGCCTTGGTTTATTATATCTCTCACTGTTAAGTTAATATATAAACAGTCTGGTTTTTTTTCGTTTCTTTAGCGTGAATTTGTTCTATACAGGTTGATTGATCATCTATAGGAAAACTGTAGAGAAGTCTAGAAGAATACATCAGAATGTATTTTACACGTTCAAAGACAAGAACCAGGGGGTGCCTGGGTGGCTCAGTCGGTTAAGCGTCCAACTTCAGCTCAGGTCATGATCTCACAGTTTGTGAGTTTGAGTTCCAATTCAGGCTCCCTGCCATCAGCACAGAGCCTGCTTTGGATCCTCTGTCCCCCTCCCCCCTTTCCCCTTCCCCCGCTTATGTACACAGGTGCATGCTCTCTCTTGCACTCTCTCAAAGAAACATTTAAAAAAATCCTCCATTCCTTAAAAAATAAATAAAAACAAGAACCAGATTCTTTAACCCAGCACATAATATCATCCTACAAGACTCTTCCTCCCTTGACATCTTTTAAATACAACTGGTTCAGGGGCACCTGGGTGGCTCAGTCAGTTAAGCATCCGACTTCAGCTCAGGTCCTGATCTCACAGCTTGTGGCTTCAAGCCCTGCATCCAGCTCTGTGCTGACAGCTCAGAGCCTGGAGCCTGCTTCAGATTCTGTGTCTCCCTCTCTCTGCACCTCCCCTGCTCAGGCTGTGTCTCTGTCTCTGTCTTTCTCTCTCTGAGAAACAAACATTTAAAACATTTAAAAAATAATAAATAAATAGATAAATACAACTGGTTCATGTAGGACAGCAGTGAAAGGCCACTCTGCATTGGCTTTGAGTGATGCTAACAATTTTATGCTTTAAGCAAGCACTAGAGAGCTCCTAAAATAGAAGGATCTATTTGCACTACTCTTTGAAAAGATCTACCCGCCACAGTGTCTAATAAGAATTGGAGAAACCAGTGGATGAGGAGAGCAGAATATTAATGCATCATCCAGCCGAGATGTGCGAAGGTTCTGTAGTAAGCTCATAGCAGTGGCCACAGTGAGAGTATCTGTGAGTAATATCGGGATAGGGCAGAGGTAGCTATTCTCTGTTACGCAAAATTAATGAGTTATGACACATACCAGAATAAAGATGGCATACATGAACATTAGTATAACTGTTAAGCTAGCTGATTTTTAAAAATTAATCAAGGGGCGCCTGGGTGGCTCAGTCGATTAAGCGTCCGACTCTAGATTTTGGCTCAGGTCATGATCTCACGGTTTGTGAGTTCAAGCCCCATATCAGGCTCTGAACTGACAGCTCGGGGCCTGCTTGGGATTCTCAGTCTCTCTCTCTCTCTCTCTCTCTTTTCCCTTCCCCTCTGCGTGCTCTCTCTCTCAAAATAAACTTAAAAAATAAGATGAATCGAGATTTGCCAGGCATCAATGTTGGTAGCTAAGAGAACCAAGAGTTTTAAGGTATCTGAAGAATAATAATAATAGTAATATAATGGTAAAACTGAACCACTAGTTTGAACTAGTTGCTGACAACTTACTCAGAGTTTTATTATGAGTAATTACATCTCTGAAAAAAAAAAATACTTCCCTTCATATCAACAGTTAAATCTGCTAATTGTATCAAAATCCCTGTATTTTGTTTTTAGTCCATGAGTGAGCTCAGTTTCCACTGACTGAGGGACCTCTGGAAATGAGCAGGTCAGCAAACACTGGGGAGTTACAAAGTCGAAGAAACCTAGAACCCAGGAAAACAGGCCTAACAGTCCTTACAGGGTAACTTAAACAAAAAGAGAATATACATTTCAAAGTATTTTTCAAGTGAACAGCAACCAGTGACAATGGTTTTCACTACTGAACAAATGAGACTACTCAGTCCACTGAGACAAATGAGAAAAGCCAATTTTAGAACTCTTTCTTCCACAAAGAGGGAGAACAGAAAAGTCTTCTGCTTGACACAGGTATCGCCCCTCCCTCTAACTACAATCAGAAGTTCTAGGGCGGCATGAGCGAGGTCACAGGGCACCACATACGGACTCAAAGGGCTACCGAAGGCAGTCCTTGCGGTCAAGGAGCTGGACAGACACGTTAAAAAGATGAAACGTAAGGCTGCATATGCCAAATGGCCAATGACAAATGCAAATAATCAGTCCTATAGCAATTAAGAAGTGGCACCTTAAGTGGCAGGGAAAGCTTCAGCAATATAGCAGGGTTTGTGCAGGATAACTGATTGTTGAGAAGGAAGACCAGAAAATTCCACGGTGGGAAGCGGATCAATTATCCTTCAGGAAATACACACAGAAAAAGAAATAGGGAGGCACCCGAGTGGCTCAGTCAGTTGAGCGTCCAACTCTTGATTTCAGCTCAGGTCATGATCTCATGGTTTGTGAGATTAGTCCTGCGATGTTAGCATAGAGCCTGCTTAGGATTCTCTCTCTCTCTACCTTTCTCTCTCTCAAAATAAATAAATAAACTTTATTTTAAAAAAAGAAAAAGAGGGGTGCCTGGGTGGCTCAGTCAGTTAAGCGTCAATTCTTGATATTGGCTCAGGTCATGATACCACAGTTCATGGGATCGAGCCCCACAATGGGCTCTGCACTGACAGTGTGGAGCCTGCTTGGGATTCTCTCTCTCCCTCTCTCTCTGCCCCTCCCTTGCTTGCCCTTTCTCTCTCTCTCTCTCTCTCTCTCAAAATGAATAAACATTAAAAAAATTTTAATAAAAAATTAAAAAAAGAAAAAGAAATAGGAGTCGAGTATCGTGATAGGGAACAAGAAAATAGAAATAAAACCGTGAAAATATATTATTAAAATTCATTTGAAGAAATGGCAGCAATCCTACTCCCCATGCCAAGAAAAAGGGGTTGGGTCAGGGGAATAGGTGAACAGGTAGTTTATAACACTCCTCAGTGAAAAAGACTTCGTGTACGTTGGAGGAAGTTTAAACATACGGGTAAAAATGTCTGTAGATGCAATGAGAAAAAATGAAATATGGCCTTTTGTAGCAACGTGGATGGAACTGGAGAGTGTGATGCTAAGTGAAATAAGCCATACAGAGAAAGACAGATACCATATGGTTTCATTCTTATGTGGATCCTGAGAAACTTAACAGGAACCCATGGGGGAGGGGAAGGAAAAAAAAAAAAAAAAAGAGGTTAGAGTGGGAGAGAGCCAAAGCATAAGAGACTGTTAAAAACTGAGAACAAACTGAGGGTTGATGGGGGTGGGAGGGAGGAGAGGGTGGGTGATGGGTATTGAGGAGGGCACCTTTTGGGATGAGCACTGGGTGTTGTATGGAAACCAATTTGACAATAAATTTCATATATTAAAAAAAAAAAAAAAAAAAGTCTGTAGAGCCCAGTGCCACACAGCCTAGATTATTAGGGGCGCTAGTTAATCTACACATCGAATCATTAAATTAAAAAAGTCATAAAGAACCCAAAAAATAAAATAAATAAAATAAATAAAATACAAACCCTCAAAAATCTGCAAATGAGAGTTTCTAATAAAAGTATGGCATAAAATCTTAAAGGTGGACAGGACATTTGGACAAAAATTGCTTAAAATTCCAGAAGAGTGGTTCCTAAACCAACTGTCTCCGGGGCCCTATTAGTATTTTCTTACATTCCATTAATAAATAACGACGTTTCTTAATTTGGGAATTTGATTAAATTTACATAACTGACATTTCTGCTATACTCAGATTTTCTTTGATATCATATTCTTTCTGATATCACATTTCTTTCATATTATAATTCCTCTGAGTCTTCATGATTCCCTTGATTTACTTTAATTTTATTGACCTTTCTCTGCATAGAACCTGCCCTGATATTCATACAACAAAAATCTACAAACTTCTCTGATGAAATCCTCTTCTGATCCATAGGCAATAAGCAAGAAAAGAAATCCTGAGTCTCAGGCTGGTGTCTCCCGGGCCCCTCCTCATAATGCAGTCTTGGGACACCACCCTGAGAACTGTGTTATGGTATTTTTCCATTGTCTCAGACACATATGTGTGACATCCTCTCCATCAATTATTCCTTTATTTATAGAAAAGGTCTGCCAATCGCTGCTCTAGGTTAATGATTCACAGTGCAGACACATCCAAGTGGTTACACAAGACCTCTTGGGGCACAGAAACAAAATACTAGAACATTTACTTCTGTTTGTTGTCATACTTAGAAAAACTAAGCTCTACTAATATCTACTCTATGGATTGAGCATGCATGTCGCAAAAGGCCACATGTCACACACGTGCAGTCCCCAGAGAAGAGTCAGAGTCCCACAGAAGAGGTGCTGGCTTATATCAGTAATTACTGCTTAATGAACAGAATCATTATTATACTTTGTAATAACGAGAAAATGACTGTTCAAATCTTTTGGGCCAGAAAACGATTCTACTTATTTTGCGAAAATAAACGTAAAGGTCTTAGGGCCAAATTATCCATTTTCTTTCACAAAAAGTCAAACGTCCCAAACCCACTTATTTGATGACAATGACACTCCAGTAACACTGATGTCAATTACAGTCATCATGGCAGATGCTTTTAAAAAAAAAAAAAAATTATTTTTTCGGGGCGCCTTGGGCAGCTCGGTTGGTTAAGAATTCGACTCTTGGGGCGCCTGGGTGGCGCAGTCGGTTAAGCGTCCGACTTCAGCCAGGTCACGATCTCGCGGTCTGTGAGTTCGAGCCCCGCGTCAGGCTCTGGGCTGATGGCTCAGAGCCTGGAGCCTGCTTCCGATTCTGTGTCTCCCTCTCTCTCTGCCCCTCCCCCGTTCATGCTCTGTCTCTCTCTGTCCCAAAAATAAATAAACGTTGAAGAATTCGGCTCTTGATTGTGGCCCAGGTCACAATCTCACAGTTGCATGAGTTTGAGCCCCACATCGGGCTCTGCGCACTGACCACGCGGGGCCTGCTTGGGATTCTCCCTCTCTCCCTCTCTCTCTGCCCCTTCCCTACTCGTGCTTTCTCTGTCTCTCTCTAAATAAATAAATAAACTTAAAAAAAAACAAAACATTTACTTATTTATTTTTAAGGGAGAGAGAGAGAGAGAGAGAGAGCACTCAAGCGGGGGAGGGTGGAGAGAGAGGAGGACAGAGGATCCAAGCAGGCTCCTGCTGACAGCAGAGAGCCTGATGCAGACACAAAGCTCAAACTTGTGAACCCTGAGATCATTGACCTGAGCTGAAGTTGGATGCTTAATCCACTGAGCCACCCAGGTGCCCCTGACAGATACTTTTCTTAAAAAGAAAAAAATGTAACAATCTAAAAATGAAACAAAACCCTTGTGCTAAGGAGAAATAGAGCATTTGGGAGAAAAAATGTTCAGTAACATTTCTATTGGTATATAATTTTGTTGGTAAAAATGAGGTATGTTAATTATAAAAAATACTAGCCATATAATAGCTCTAAAATGTGCAAGGACCGTTAAAAGCAGCCAACACTAGGACCCACGGAGCAAGTGGTTAGGTTTGAGATCTGCAACCAGGAGACCTGATCTGACACCTAAAAATGTCACTCACTAGCTGTGTAACTCTGTTCAGTTTATTGAACTTTCTCCACATCTCAGTTTCCTCATCAGTAAAGGGGGGAATGATACATCTGTGCAGGACTGATATGGAATTAAAGCAAGTAAATCAGTACAGCGCCTAGCACAACTAAATTCCCACTAAAAGATGGTTTTACTAGTATAAAGCCAATGCTTAAAAACTAAGAAATAATAATATATAGTAAAATGTATCAAAAATGCCCTTCATTTCAATGAAATTACCCTCGAAAGTTTATACCATATGGGCAAGGTGACAGTGGTCAATGTGATATACCATATGATCATGGCAATGATAAACATCTTGTTTTACAGGCTGATATTATAAGCTATCAACACCATAAACTAAAGTACAGACCTGGCAAGGGTAAAAATCTAGAACCAACATAGTTAATATTATTTTCCTTTAACTTGAAGAGATAAAGTATAAGGTGTCTTTTTCCTAGAACAAAAAATATATACATTCTTAGGAAATGTGTCATCTGGCTAATAGGGGGAAATTACTAAATATTAGTAAAAAGTACATTAAGGAACACCAGGGTCACCAAAGATGTTCCTTACTTGTCAGTGCTGATGTGGCTCAGTCAGTTAAGCATCTGACTTTGGCTCAGGTCTTGATCTCATGGTTCATGAGTTCGAGCCCCACATTGGGCTCTCTGCTATCAGGACAGAGCCTGCCTTGGTTCCTCTGTCCTGTTCTCTCTGCCCCTCCCCAGCTTGTGCTCTCTCTGTCTCTCAAAAATAAACTTTTTTTTTTCAAGTTCAAAATTAAGCCAATAATCTAAATGATATGGAAAACTCTCTATATATCCATAACCAGTACTACTCCTGGTTAAACAGTGCTTGGTTTAGTTACTATATGCATATCGATGAATAAATCTGGTTTTAAGGAACAGATGTTGATCAGAATACATAAATTAATCACAGAAATAAGATAATATCCATGGTATATTGTTGTCTAAATAATTCTGAGTTTAGGACTGTTTCATACAACTAAACATACATAAATGTGAAAATAAACACAAATATATAAAATACAAAGTTTTTAAGCTGATACATCATTTTATCTTCCCTGTGATACATATACCCTACATCACCCTGCCAATGACATTACAAAAACACTGGTTAAAATATTGAAAAGATCGTTAAAATACATAACTGATGCACTTCCAGAGATTAAAAAAGAGATAAAAATAGATCTTAAGAAGGCTTTTGTCCTGAGGGTTTCTGCTAAGCCCCATAAAATTTAAGGTACTTCAATGGCTGCAGGAAGGATGCAGGAAGTAAGCCTGGGGTTGCCCAGGATGGAGAGGGAAGGAAACCAGAATATGTCACCCAAAATATGCCTCTTTGACATAAAAATTATTTTGAGCTGAAGGCAATTAAGAAGCCACAAATGCAGGAAAAGCTCTCTCAACCCTCCCCCTCCCAACCTAAAGGCTGGATGTAAATTTTTCTTTTACTGGAGACAGACTCTTAGCCCAGAGATGGCACCAGAGGAATATGCAAGCAAATCTTACTCCATTAGTGCCTTCCCAAAAATGTAACCCTCCCACAGTCTGCTGTCCTGGGACACTGAAAACGGCTTCCCTTTGTCCTGTCACTTCTTTACAAAGGTAATTGTTCTTTGTTGCAGAGGGTAAGTAAGCTGTCCTAAGCCACCACGCTGAGTTACTTTTCAGTGAGGTTTCTCCCACCTCAAGTTGTGCTGTAAACATTCATAAACTGGCTTTCTCTTGTTAATCTGTGAAATATAACTAGCATATAACTAAACAATCCTTAAAATCAATTACTCTTGGGGCACCTGGGTGGCTCAGTCGGTTAAGCGTCCGACTTCAGCTCAGGTCACGATCTCGCGGTCCGAGAGTTCGAGCCCTGCGTCAGGCTCTGGGCTGATGGCTCAGAGCCTGGAGCCTGATTCTGATTCTGTGTCTCCCTCTCTCTCTGCCCCTCCCCCACTCATGCTCTGTCTCTTTCTGTCTCAAAAATAAATAAAACGTTAAAAAAAAAATCAATTACTCTGTGATAGCCAAGACTATTCTATCATGGAACTTTGTCACTCTCAAAGTCCATCGTCCTGTTATTAGATGTTATTATGTAAGCCTAACATCAAATATTCTACAATCTTGGCATTCCTTTTTAGGAAGAGGAGCTACAAATTCCATGTTTCTTCCTGAAAGAGTTTTACCAGCATGCGCGCACACGCGCGCGCACACACACACACACACACACACACACACACACACACACACCCCACAGGCCCAAATAATACAAATAATGTGTTGAAACAGTGTTTAGGACATGTTTCAAAACTCTAAAAGTTCTACATGCAAAGAGGAGGACAATTAAAAATATCCACTGGTATATGGGAAAGCACCCTACAGATCTCTATTACAATTTCCCCCTTGGATAAAGACATATAAAAGTAAAGACCGTGTTCAGGGTTTACAAAACGCCCCATTAATCAAATCAGCCAATCTTTGTGACGGATCCTAAAGTGTGTGTGTGTGTGTGTGTGTGTGTGTGTGTGTGTGTGTGTAAAAATCTTCCATGTGTTTACCTACCAGTTTCTCCGGCTGTTTTATTCTTCCCATGAGGCTTATATAGAACGTACGAGCATCCTTTTACGTGAAAGTGGTCATTAATTTGTCTAAACCATCTGCAAATGACAAGAAAATGTGCTCATAGCAATATTTCCATAGCACAGATAACATCAATGCCATTCCAGAGAAATGCGGGCAGCACCCAAGTTTGGCATATCCATAGCAGTTGGGGCCCAGGAGCTGGAAACCTGGTCTACAATCCACTTCTACAGCACTGCTATTTTACAGAACTAGAAATAAGGTATTGTCTGTAAGTGAGGACTTCATACCTCATAAGTGTTGTATTTCCAGTGAAAGGGCCGAACCTAATATCTTCAAATGGAGGTTGAAAGCCCAAAATATGTAAAGCTTCTTCTTGGGTAACAGGTGGCAGACTAGAAAAGAAACATTGCCTTTCATTTTACAGTTCCAATCGCATGCAAATGATAACCTGTCTCAACGTTCATATGTCCATCTGATTTGGTTTTTGTTTTGTTGTTGTTATTTTTTTTTCTTCTTCTTCTTTTTTTTTAATTTACACCTGAGTTAGCATAGAGTGCAACAATGATTTCAGGAGTAGGTTCCAGGGATTCATCCCTATGTGTAACACCCAGTGCTCATCCCAACAACTGTCCTGCATCTGATTTGTAAACAATTTTACTAATACAGGTGACCTTTGAACGACGTGGGTTTAAACTATGCACTTACACACAGATTTTTTCTTTATAAATTCAGTGCAGAACTATAAATGTATTTTCTCTTTCTTAATGAATTTCTTAATAACATCTTTGTTCTCTAGCTTACTTCATTGTAAAAATACAGCATATAATACATACAAAATACTACATACAAAATATGTGTTCATCTACTGTTTACTTTATTGGTAAGGTTTCTGGTCAACGGTAGACTGTTAGTAGTTAAGTTTTGGGGGAGTCAAAAATAATATGTGGATTTTAGACTGCCCTAACCCCTGCATTGTTTAAGGGTCAACTGCATTTTTAATGTTTATTTTGTCACAATAATGCATACTTACTTTTTTTTAATTTTTTTTTAACGTTTATTCATTTTTGAGAGACAGAGAGAGACAGAGCATGAGCGGGAAGGGGCAGAGGGAGGGAGACATATCTGAAACAGGCTCCAGGCTCTGAGCTGACAGCACAGAGCCTGACGTGGGGCTTGAACTCACAAACTGCGAGATCCTGACCTGAGCCGAAGTCAGACGTTCAACCGACTGAACCACCCAGGCGCCCCAATAATGCATACTTATTATTTTCAGCTAAAGGCTTATAAAAAATAGCAATTTTCTTCTCGATTTATGAAAAATCTATTTTTAAAAATGTCCAATTACAGGAGTGCCTGGGTAGCTCAGTTGGTTGAGTATCTGGCTCAGGTCATGATCTCAGGGTCATGGGATCAAGCCCTGCGTGGTGCCTGCTTAAGATTCTCTCTCTCTCTCCCTCTGCCCCTCACCCCACTCTAAAAATAATAAAAATAAAAGAAATAAAATATTTAAAAAGAAATCTTCAATGACAGAAAAAGCAATACAAAGTAACTTTGGAATTTGGAGTTTAGGGATACCACTAAATTAACATACTTACTTTCCAGCTCCTATTGTGCTGTACAAGAAATTCCAACAAGAAATTAATGAGGAGATGCCACAAGAAGTCTTATATTGCGGTCGGCTTATGCAGTACCTGAGAAAACAAAACGTTGCTTTCTTCACTTGAATGAATACAAAATATGCATATAGAAATATAACACTCGTGGCAACTAAATGTGTTAACATAATGAAAACTTCTCTCATTAAAGCCAAGGTAAAATCTTTACTCTCTTAAAATATTTTTGTATTTATTAAACATATCAGAAATGCATGCACAGCAACAATAAACCATCCAGTTTAATAAAGTTAGCTAAGTTTAACCACTAATTAAAGTAGATGTTCTCCAAACCAATGGAAAAAAATGATATATAAATGCAGATACCAACTACTGAAATTTCAGCATAAGTTACTAGTTGAGCTGCATACGTGATTATTTGCAACTTCAAAAATACTGGAGAAATGAAAGAAAGCATTGTCCCCATGTATCAACTTTTCAGAGATTTTTCAACTCAGACTACAAAACATCCATTTATCACCCACTGTGTCCAACTAAAACCAGCAGCTCCATTGTCACAGAGAATTTTTTCTTTTCAGAATTTTATTTTTTAAATTTATTTATTTATTTATTTATTTGAGAAAGAGAGAGCACGAGCTGGGGAGAGGCACAGAGACACAAAGGCAGAGGATCAGAAGCAGACTCCACACTGACAGCAGAGAGCAGATGCGGGGCTTGAACTCACGAGCCGTGAGATCATGACCTGAGCCAAAGTCCAATGCTTAACCGACTAAGCCAGCCAGGCACCCCGTATCACAGAGAATTTTAAAATGTAGCACAAAATCCTTCCAAAGCACAATTTAATTGCACTGACTAATCCAGACAATTTTCCAAACAGTCATGTGTCAAGAGAAGTGACCACAGCTAACATGAACAGAGGAGAAAAGAAGCAGACTATTCAATTTAAAAAAAAAAAAAAAAGAAAGAAAGAAAGAAATAGTGGGGCGCCTGGTGGCTCAGTCGACTAAGCGTTTGACTTCAGCTCAGGTCATGGTCTCACAGCTTGTGGGTTTGAGCCCTGCATCAAGCTCTGTGTTGAGAGTTTAGAGCCTGGAGCCTGCTTCAGATTCTGTGTCTCCCTCTCTCTCTCTCGCCCTCCCCGGTCATGCTCTGTCTCTGTGTCTCTCAAAAATAAATAAGCATTAAAAAAATTTAAAAAAAAATAGTATTGGGTTTCAAATTATTTCCCTAATTGCTTTTTTTTTTTTTAAGTAATCTCTATACCCTTGAAGCTGGAACCCACAACCCTGAGATCAAGAGTCACAGGTTCTACTGACTAAGCCAGACAGGTGCCTCTCCCAACTACTTTCTAATGAAGGTGCAAATAGTAGACAAAACAAAAAGGAGAAACAAGATTTATCATCACTAAACACAGTTTTAGTATTACCTTACAATTAATTACAAAAAGAGGGGTGCCTGGGTGGCTCAGTTGTTTAAGCATCTGACTCTTGATTTCGGCTCAGGTCATGACCTCACGGTTGTGAGACTGTGCTCCTCCTTGGGCTCTGAGCTGAGTGAGGGGCCTGCCTGGAACTCACTCCCTCTCTCTCTGCCCCTCCCCATACTTGTGCATATGCTCAAGGGTGCATATGCTCTCTCTCTCTGTCTCGAAATAAATAAAAATATTTAAAAAATTAATTACAAAAAGAAAAATTGCAGGTGTATGTTTATTTGTATATGTGCATATAATATGCATAATGCACGTACATAAGTCAACAATGACCCTTGTATCTACAGGCTTAAGATACAAAAGATGATTATGGTTACTAAACTATACAGTTATTATATAGCCACATAATACAGGGATTGTTATGGATTGAACTGCACCCACTTAAAAAAGATACACTGAAGTCCATGGTGGCTCAGGCAGTTAAGCATCCAACTCTTGATTTTGGCTCAGGTCATTATCTCATGGTTTGTGAGACTGAGCCCCACATTGGGCTCTGCACTGACAGCATGCAGCCTGCTTGGGATTCTCTCTCCCTTTCTCTCTGCCCCTCACCCACTTGCAAGCACGTGCTCTCTGTCTCTTCTCTCTCTCTCTCTCTCTCTCTCTCTCTCAAAATAAATAAATAGGGGCACCTGGGTGGCTCAGTTGATTGAGCGTCCGACTTCGGCTCAGGTCATGATCTCATGGCCCATGGGTTCGAGCCCCGCATCAGGCTCTGTGCTGACAGCTCGGAGCCTGGATCCTGCTTTGGATTCTGTGTCTCCCTCCCACTCTGCCCACCCCCCTCCCCCCGCCACTCATACTCTGTCTCTATCTCAAAAATAAATAAACATTAACAAGTTTAAAAATAAATAAACTTTTTTTTTAATTAAAAAAAGATACATTGAAGACCTAACCACAGGTACCTATGAATACAATCTAATTTGGAAATAAGGTCTTCACAGATAAAATCAAGTTAAGATGAAGTCATACTTGAGTAAGTGTGGGCTCTTAATCCAAGATGGCTGGTGTCCTTATAAAAAAGAAAAAAGGGACATGCAGAGAGGAGAGTGCCGTGTGAAGACCCAAACACATGAAGGGAAAACTCAGAGACAGAAGTGTCGCAGCAGCAAGCCTAGGAATGCCAAGGACCACCAACAAGGCACCAGAAGCTAGGATGAAGCAGAGTCTAGCCCTCGGATTTCAGAGGGAATGTGGCCCTCCCAACAGCTTGGGCTCTGACTCCCGACCTCCAGAACTATGAGCCAGTTCCTGTTGATTTAATCCAGCCAGTTTATGGCACTTTGTTATGATAGCTCTAGGAAACTCATATGCTAATCATCATCCAGGAAACACTACAAACTGCTTTACATCCACAAAAGCGAAAAACCCTGAACACATTATGAATGGTTTTGTTTATAGCTATTTGCAAGGCTGTTTAAAAAAGAACTCCTCCCACAGAAATGACCCTGACTTGAGAAAGTGTTGGCGTTACAGGGCTCTCATATTTCAAACTCAGAAGCTAACTTCCATAAGAGCTCATGTATTCATAGCTACCACCTACATTCTTTTCTGCAACTAAATTTCCAACAAATGGACTTAGCAGTCACCATGACTTGTTTCCTGATGCTTTTCCATTCCTTATTTTTTCTCACCAGATATCTTGGGTGGTTGACATTCCTTGTTGAGTGGCTAAGAGCTCATGGCCATTGCAGTCACTCAATTCTTGCATGACTGGGAGTCTGTTGCTTCCATACTTGAATGACAACATAAATAGGACACTTGGGTGACTTTTTCTCTCCTGAGAAACATGATTCCACTGTAGCCTGATAGCTAGTACTGCCATGATGTGAAGACCGAGACCAAAGGGGTAATTTCCCTTTGTACTGGTTTTGCACTGTATACCCATGACTCCTTATGCTTGAACTCCAGTAACTCCACCAGAACATGCCTTGGTGCTGATCAATCTGTATCTGTTTTCCTTTCCTGGGACACAGTTTGCACTTTCGTATCTGCAGACTCTAGCTTTTCCTTCTTTTGGGAACATTCCTTCCAATTGTGTCTTTCAATATTTTTTTTTTTCTATTTGTTCTGATCTCTTTCTCAGGAATACCAGTTAGTGATATTTGGAGCCTCTGTCTGTTACCCATATCTATCTGTTGCTGTTGTTGTTGTTGTTGTTGTTAACAATTTTATTTTTAAGTAATCTCTACAGCCAATGTGAGGCTCAAACTCATAACCCCAAGATCAAGATTCATATGCTCTACCTACTGAGCCAGTCAGGCGCCCCAATATTTATCTGTCCTTTAATCCTTTTTATATCTTTGTTATTTTCCATTTGGGTTTTGTGCAATTTCCTCACACTGACTCACCATTGACTTGATTATGTTTTTCACTGGGTTGGTTTTTTTTTTTTTTTTCCCTGCTTCTAATGTAGTTTTCACCTGTGCAATGACTTTGTCCTCCACTTCTTTCTGTGGGCCTGTCAATTATTTCCCCTTCTGTAGTCATATAATCTCTTCTTTGACTTCATTTTTAAAAATTGTATGAATTATAACTTTTTTGATATAAAGGGCTTATTGTCAATTTTAACTTTATTTCCTTGAATAACTCTTCCAAAGATGTATATGCCTTCCACAGTTGCCTGGTTTTATTTGCAATTTTTATACACATATATCAAGTTGCTTCCTCTGTCTTTCCTCATCCTTGAATACAGCCGATTATCACTGAAAGTTGTTTGCTGTCTTCAACATCCCATCGTCAAATTTGTCAAGTCTGCCCCTCATTTTTGTTTTGGTTTTTTTTTTTTTATAATTTTGGTAAAGACACATAACATAAAATATACCATCTTAACCAGTTTTTAAGGGTACAGTTGAGTCATGTTAACTATATTCAGTGTTGTGAAAGAGATCTCTAGAATGTCTCCATATTGCAAGACTGAAACTCTACACCCACTGGACAACACCTTTTTCCCCCCTCCCCCCAGCCTGTGACAAACACCATTCTACTTTCTGCTTTTATGAGTTTGACTACTTTATACTTCATATAAATGGAATCATACAGTATTTCTCTTTTTGTCACTGGTGACCACCATTCTACATTCTTTCTCTTTCATTTTGACAACTCTTAAGTACCTCTTACAAATGGAATCACACATTATTAGTCTTTTTGTGTCTGGCTTATTTCACCTAGCATAATGTCCTCAAAGTTCATCCATGTTGTACCGTGTGTCAGAATTCCTTCTATTTTAAGACTGAATTAATATTCCATTGTGTGTATATACCACATTTTCTTTATTCCTTCAACTATCAATGGACACTTGGGCTGTTTCCCCTTCCCAGCTATTGTGAATAATGCTGCAATGAACACAGTATGCAAATATCTCTTCAAGATCCTGCTTTCAATTCTTTTGGATATATACCCAGAAGTGGGATTACAGGATCATATGGTATCTTAGCTCAGGCTGCTATAACAAACTATGACAGACTTAGTGGCTTCAACAACAAACAATTATTTATTTCCTATAGTTCTAGAGGCTAAGAAGTCCAAAACTGAGGTGCCAATGAATCTAATGTCTGGGGAGAAACTGCATATGGCCATCCTCTCATTGTGTCCTCACACGATGGAGCAGAGACAGAGGAGGAAGCAATCTCCCACTTCCTGTCCTTTACAAGGAACAAATCCCATTCATGGGGGCTCCCCCTTCATGACCCAATCACCTCCCAAAGGCCCCATCTCTTAATACCATCACATTGGGGGTTAGGATTCCAATATATGAATTGGGGGGAGACACATTCAGCCACAACACACATTCTATTTTTAACTTTTCGAGAAACTTCCACACTATCTTCCGTAGGGGCTGTACTATTTTAGATTTTTATATTCCTACCAACAGCACACAAAAGTTCTGATTTCTCCACATTCTTGCCAACAACTATTATTTTCTGGCTTTTTTCATAGTGGCCATCCTACTGGGTGTGAGGAAATACCATATTGCAATTTTGATTTGCCATTTCTCTGACAATTAATGGTGTTGACCATCTTTTTGTATGCTTGCTGGCCATTTGCATATTCTTTGGAGAAATGTCTGTTCAAGTCCTTTGCCCATTTTTTAATTGGGTTCTTTGGTATTTTTGTTGTTGAATTGTAGGAGTCCTTTACATATTCTGGATATTAACCCCTTATCAGATGTATGATCTGCAAAATATTTTCTCCCATTCTGTAGGATGCCTTTTCACTTTGTTGATGGTTTTCTTTGATGCACAGAAGTTTTAAGGCTTGATATGATTCTATTTGTCTATTTTTGCTTTTGTTACCTGTGCTTTTGCTGTCATATCTCAGATACTGTTGTCAAATTCAATGTCATGAAATTTCCCCCTAAGTTTTCTTCTAGTTTCATAGTTTTAGGTCTTTACATTTATGTCTTTAATCTATTTTGAGTTAATTTTTGATCAGCAGGGTCAAGTTCATTCTTTTGCAGGTGGATATCCACTTTTCCCAGCACCATTTGCTGAAAAGACTGTCCTTTCTCTATTCCGTGGGCTTGGCACCCTTACGGAAGATTGTTTGCCCATGTACATGAGTGTTTCTCTCTGGGCTTTCTATTCTGACCCATTTGTCTACATATCTGTCTTTATGCCAGGATCACACTGTTTTGATTATGTAGCTCTGGGAGGTTTTGAAATCAGGAAGTGGGTTGCCTACGTTCCACTCTTGCCATCACTACCTTCCCAGCAATTCACTAGAGGCACTGTCCTTAGCTAGAAATTAGGAAGTAAAATAATCCAGTAGCAATCAGAGGAGCAGGATGTCTCCTTCCACAACCCCTACCTGCATTTCTGTAGTGCTGAACTGGATCTCCATCAAGAACTCTGATGTTCCTCCCCTGGTGCAGTGGCTCACACCCCTAGATCTAACCAAAGGGTCACCGGATGATTTCAGGACTGCCACATGAACTTTAGGGAAACCTGTACCATTTGAGGCTAATAGTAGTCTTTGCAGTTCTTGGTATCCTCTCCCTGTTGGTCCAGAGTGCAGAGGATTTGAGAAGCATGTATTAGAGACTATGGTTTGGGGATATTGTTAATTCTTTGTTTCAGGGAAGATAAGAGTTTTCCCCTATTTTTTTATTTTCTTGTTATTGTTTCCATGGGTTTGAGGCATAGAGGCCAAGGGCAGGCCACCCCAAGATGGGTTGCTTTGACATGAACATTATTTTGAGTTGAAAGCAATCCAAACCCAGCAGATTCAGAAAAAGCTCGTTATCCCCCCGCCCTCCATCAACTGCCTGCTTTACCAGGAAGAGAGCTATTAACCAGAGACTCCCCTTTACCTGAGAAACTTACCTGCATGATAGGGTAATTTTTGTTTTTCAGAACATCTCCTTTCATCTCCCTACTAATCACCTTCCTCCTCTTATCCGCAGACTCCTACCCCTCTCCTTAGCTCACATAACCTTCATGTTACCTCAATGTCTTTAGAATTTCCATGTCTGTGTGAATTCCCTGTACATATGTTGATTTTCTCCTGTTAATCTGTCTCATGTCAGTTTGATTCTCAGTCCATCTAAAAGAGCCTTGAAGAGCAGAGGAAAGCTACCTCCCCAATAGAGAGAAGGAATGGAGTAAACAGACCTTATTCTGTCATATTTAAATCTCCAACTTCTATCCAAAACACCTCTTCACAAAGTCTTAGGGTCACTCCTAGGCACCCTTAAGATTTTCCATATTTCTTCATCAGTCCAAACCTGTTTACTGGTCTTGTTCATGACCAGCCTAAAACTTTTACTGACTTTCTACTATCTCTTACGGGTGTTTCCATTCCAACCGTACTCTTGTAATATCTTCAGTGGGAAATGAGTTTGTCATCCTAACAGTGTTTCCCCTCAGGTTATTTCTCCCATCTATCCTTCCTCATCCAAGCCTTATGGTTTCACATGTGATACTATTAAAATACAATTACCCAAATTTGTTGTTAAAACAAATCTTAGGTCTAAGGGATTAGAAGCAAAAATGGGCAAAGGCTTTCTCCAAAGAAACTAAAATTACTGTTTTTGATTCTAATGCCTCTTCTCCAATACAATCTACATCCTTATTACTACCAATTAATCTTTTAAAATACACTTTGTTAAGAAATCATCAAGGGCTTCTCTCTACGTCAGGAACAACAACAAAAAAATCTAAATCCTTGGCCTGGTGTCCAAGATACAGATCATGACAGGTTACAAAGAAAGAATGTGAACTTTGGAGTCTGGCTCTCTTCAGTTTTAATACAAGATCTGCTTCTTCACCGTGTGATGTTAGGTAAGCTTCTTAGCTTCTGAACTTCACTCCAGACAAGCCTGTCTAATCTTCATTACCAATACGCAAGACACTCACCTCCCATCCATGCAAAGACCTTTGGACCCTCCTCCATACCTCTCTTAAGACCCAGCTCCTCAGTGAAGCCTTTTGATGATCATTATTTCCTCTCATGTTGGTAGTTTATTCATACCCATCTTGTCTGAATATTCATACCCATCTTTGTCTGAAACTTGTCTGAGATATTTTATATTTCTCTGCTTAGTCCCCATTTCTCACCTACATTTTAAACTCTGAGAAAACAAACACCATGTTTTGTGTATCTCTGTATTCTCGGCCACAGTAAAGGGTCCAATATTTATTAAATAGGTGATAAAATCTAAAATTTTTTAAACCTCACACAAATAATTTTTAAAATCTCAACCCATAGGAGCACGTGGGTGGCTCAGTTGGTTAAGCCTCTGACTTCGGCTCAGGTCATAATCTCACGGTTTGTGAGTTCAAGCCCTGCGTCGGGCTCTGTGCTGGAGCCCAGCTCAGAGCCTGGAGCCTGCTTCAGATTCTGTGTCTCTCTCTCCCTCTGCCCCTCCCCTGCTCAGGCTCTGACTCTCTCTTTCAATAATAAATAAATGGTAAAAAAAAATTTGTTTTAATCTCAAATCATAGACTAGTAATATCCAAAAGCCATCATTAATTAAACATTTTTTTTCTTTCAAATAGGAACTGTATTCCAAGGTAACCAAACAGCCACAGTTGATGAGTGAAAGCTCTTCTTATTGGGAGAAGATCACTAACTAATAAAGGGAGAAGATATGAAAGAAATTTGAAATATCACCATTTTCCAGCAAGGATTCAGGTAGCAATCATCAATGGGTTTGGCTAAAACCACTAGGTGAAAAGTTAATGGGGACAGGATATTAGCCTGATGCCACTGTCCGCCCCCCCCCCCCCCCCCCCCCCACTGATTATGTGATGGTTGCAGAAAGGAAGAAAAAAGAACTTGACAATGTGGGCTGACGCTGTCACTGCCTAAATCCGATAATCAGTCTTAGAATCTAGTACGGGACGACCAGATACTATGCATCCCCTGATGTGATGCAGTATGAAGAACAAAGGGTCACCGAGGCAGTACTGTTGCCTAAAATGTTCAATCAGAATCTAAACCAAGTCTGTATGTCTAACTTCCAGCTGTCAGGAAATACTGAGGCTATAGAAATAATTTAGACAACAGGGGGGAAATATCAGACAAATCCAGAAGGTAGGACACTCTACAAGATATCTGGCCAAGTCTCTTTAAGAAGTTAATCTAGGGGCCCCTGGGTGGTTCAGTCAGTTAAGTGTCCAACTCTTGATTTTGGCTCAGGTCACGATCTCACGGTTTACGAGATTGAGCCTCGCTGTTGGGCTCTGCACTGACAGTATGGAGCGTGCTTGGGATTCTCTCTCTCTCTCTCTCTCTCTCTCTCTTTCTTTCTCTCTCTCTGCCCCTTCCCTGTACTCTCTCTCTCTAAACAAATAAATAAACATTAGAGAGAAAAAAAAAAGAAGTCAATCTCCTAGAATTTAAAAAACAAAAGTGAGGGGAGGGAGGGAGAGACTGTTCTAGGTTAAGAGACACATACAAGCCACAACAAGCAAACACTAAGTGTGGTTCATGGTTGGGAACCACAATGAACAACCAGTTGTGAAAATACTTCAAAACAATGTGGAAAACCTAAATTTAGCCTAGGAATTAGATACTATGGAAATATTATTAACTTTATTAAGTATGACAACGCTATTGTGTTAAGTGTGGTTAAGGAAAAAAGTCAATTTTTAGAGATTACCATCTTCTGAGATCTAATACTTTCCGCTGCTTAATATCTTCAAGAGGAGAATACTGAGGCCACTCCCTCTGATGTCTTCCTTTTTTGTCTGAAGTTTTTTTCTTGCAAATTTGTTTCTTTACATTGCCTAGACACAAGAATACAAAGTAAGCAAAATGCTCAGGATGAAATAAGCCATTATGGGAGTATAATTAATTATGTAAAAGGGACCCCCGGGTGACACAGTTGGTTAAGCAACCAACTTCATCTCAGATCATGATCTTGAGGTTCACGAGTTTGAGCCCCACGTCACATCGGGTTCTGTGCTGACAGCTCAGAGCCTGGAGCCTGCTTCAGATCCTGTGTGTGTCTCTCTCTGTGCCCCTCCCCAACTCGAGCTCTGACTCTCTCTCTCAAAAATAAATAAACATTTAAAAAATTATGTGACAAAATTAAAAAGTAACTGCCACTAGTTCTCAAAATGATAATTGCAAACATGTTGAAGAAAGACATGTATCTTCAAGAATACTCCCCTGGCTTAAAGAGAGAGAATAAATAAAAACAAGTTTAAGCAATCATGAGTGTAGTTCCTATCAGATTCTTACACTTCCAACTCCTGATCTAGTCACTTCTCTAGGAAAAGAATCAATCACAAAATCTTTGGTTTAGAAAATCAAATTACCAATGGTAAAATATTTAACTAGACCACTGTCCAGAAAATGAACCCCTTTCTACAAAACAATAAAACCACATTAATGTAACTCTGTTAAGAAAGTAAAAGCAATAGATCCAATAATGCAATGATGCGATATTTAAAAATACCTGCAGGCCTTACAGAGACCACAAAATGGATTAAGAATGATGCTCATGTGTACATTATGAAAACGTGACTTCAGCACCAGGAATTAGAACGGAAAACAAAGTCTTCTTTCTGTGTGTGTGTACGTAATGAAGTGTGCACACACACACACACGCACGCATGTGCATACGTGAGCACATGCAAGCAAACACACACACACACACACACACACACACACACACACACACACACACACCACTCTCTCCAAAAGACATGTAAAGCAAATAGCAGGGTCACCTAAGGGGGAGGAGAATTGGAAGCTAGACAAACAGAAGACAAAACTGAGAATGAGACACTGCACCGTTTAATTTTTACAGTTTTTGTTTCTGAACGATGTTAATGGATTACTCAGGCAAAAACAAAAACAAAAAAACAAAAAAACCACCTATTTAATTAAAATCTTAACTATAGAGAAATGATGGTTACCAGAAGGGAGGTGGGTGGCTGTGGGGGAAATAAGTGGGGATTAAGAATGCACTTGTCGAGATGAGCACCAGGTGAGGTATGGAATGTTGAATCCCTACATTGTATGCCTGAAACGAGTATTACACTTTCTGTTAACTGACTGGAATTTAAATTAAAACTTTAAAAAATATATTAATAAATAACATCCAACTTTCATGTCAGTAAAATACCATTAACATTTCAGACAGCTATGCTCAAATACTTGAATAAATTTCACACATACTACATTTTCGATGAAGTGATCAAACCTGATATGAAATTATATTAGAGCTAATATTTTATT
Source organism: Acinonyx jubatus (assembly GCF_027475565.1). NCBI lineage: Eukaryota > Metazoa > Chordata > Mammalia > Carnivora > Felidae > Acinonyx > Acinonyx jubatus. Next base: position 72,337,910 of record NC_069380.1, on the reverse strand, counting down.
TTTATGAGTTATTCACAATGTTAAGACATAGATCATAGAGAGATATGTCTAGAAAACAAACACAGGAAGGGGTTTATTTCATTCGCCCTTCAATAAAACCCAAACCAGCTGGAACTCAGAAACTACGGTGACACAGGGGATTTCTCTGATTTTTGTAAGATGTCATAATGACAAACACTTTAATATCCAGACACCAGTTTTTCCCCACTGCCTCTAGCTATTCGAAGTCTTCACAGAGAACACAAAATTTCCACAGAGCTGAACAACCAGTGGCAAATATGAGCTAAGCCCCATTCGGACAAGTTTCTTCCCCTAATAAAATACATCTTAGAGACTAAGATGGAAAAACCACTGTCCAGCGTTTCTCCGATGTCTTGTCTTCACTGCCCCATAATGCCTTAATGCCCTACGCAGTTTTCCCAGCCACTTAAAACCTTAGAGGCTAATGAAGCATGCTAATCAGTGCCCTCAGCACCCCTTGGGGTGGTCTGGCCCCACATGCTTTCCTCTGAGGCTACCTAAGCCTGCCCTCTGTCCCCTTCAACTTTACGCCCCGGAGCCCCCCGGGCTAAAGAAGTGTGTGTTCCAAATAAGCATCCTTGGTAAATCCACCTGTTGCCACACGGGCAAAATTCCATTCAGCTCGGGAGAGAGGAAAGCTCTGGCAAAGTGGGAGCTAAGTTTGAGAGGAGAACGTAACATACCCACACCTGAACACTGTCTCCCCATCTCATCAACCCCAAGAACCTCTGCCCACTGCTGTCTGTCACCGCCATATTCCTTCTTCCGTTCCCCACCTGGCCCACAACACACCATATAGCTCTGACACCAAAAGGAACACACATACACACACAGCTACCTCTATTCACCACGCTGCCTTTTAGAGAAAGGTCTGAGCACAGCAAAAAGTAGAGTATCTGCCATCTTTTTGACTTGAGGAACCACGGGACAGAGTTTGGGGCAATCACTGTCACTGGAAAGTGAGGTGGGTGGGCACCCCAGAAATGAAAGAGCCAGAAAAGGGGAGACTCAAATTCTGTGCATAAATTTCGCCCCAATCTTAGGCTGACTCTTGAACCATGTGTGCACAGAGCAGACCCCAAAGAGCACAGCTAAGGCCAAAAAATATTGGACAGAGATTTCAAATGTCCTTAAGGGACAGAATTTGTGGTTTTAGTCAAACCAAATCTATTGGTGCTAAAATTAAAAACAAACAAATGAACAAACTTGAAATAAAGCACTCTTTGGAGGAATATACAAGAATTCAAAATCAACACATTTCCAATACCCAGCATACAATCCAAAATTATTGAATATGTGAGGAAACTGGAAAATGTGACACCTTCTCAAGAAAAAAGATAAGACCAACTCGAAGATGACCCAAATTTTAAAACTGGCAGATAAGGATTCTATCTTATCTTATTTTAAGTTGGTTTCACACCCAGCACAGAGCCCAACATGGGGCTTGAACTCACAACCCTGAGGTCAAGACCCGAGCTGAGATCTCAAGCTGAGATCTTAACCGACTGAGCCACCCAGACACCCCAGCAGATAAGGATTTTAAAGTGGATATTACAGGGGCACCTGGGTGGCTCTATCAGTCAAGCATCAGACTTTGGCTCAGGTCTTGATGTCATGGTTGGTGAGTGTGAGCCCTGCTATGGGTGAGCCCCACTTCTCTCTCTCTCCCTCGCTCTCTCTCCCTCTCTGCCCCCCACGGGATTCTCTCTCTCTCTCTGCCCTTCGCTCATTTGCACCCTCTCTCTCTCAAAAAAGAAAAAAGAAGAGAAAGAAAAGAAGGATGAAAGAAAGGAAGGAAGGAAGGAAGAAAAGAAAAGGAAAGGGAAAAAGAAAGTGGATATTATATCTATGCTTTATGAGATAGATAAAATCTTCCGGTAAGGGATGAGAAGATAGGAAACCCAAGATAGGAAACAAAAACTACTTTAAAAATGTAAATTCCGGAACTAAAAAAAACAATAATCTGAAACAAATAATTCATGGAATATACTTATCTTTAAGAGATCCACTTTATCTTTTTCTTCAGCTATCAAGTTTTTATCAAAAGGAAGATGAATCATGTCTTTTCCGAGGCGAGCTGACTGACACACAATGTTACATTCGTTTCAAGTGTACAATATAGTGATTCAACAACTCTATATGCTACACTCACCATAAGAGTGGCTACCATCTGTCACCACACCACACTATTACAGAACCTTGACTGTATCCCCTATGCTGTGCCTCTTATTCCCATGAGTCTTTCACTCTCTAACTGGAAGCCTGTATCTCTCACACCCCTTTACCCATTGTGTCTGTCCCCCACCCCTCTCTCCTCTGGCAACCATCACTCTGTTCTCTGTATTTGTAGGTCTGATTCTGCTTTCTGTTGGTTTGCTTGTTTACTCGTTACTTTCAGGTTTTAGATTCCACGTTCAAGTAAAATCATACAGTATTTGTCTTTCCCTGTCTGAACTATTTCACTTAGCATGATACCCTCTAGATCCATCCATGTTGCAAATGGCAAATTCTCATCCTTTTTTATGGTTGAGCAGGAGAGATGCACTTTAAATATAAAAAGATACACGTTGAAAATAAATGGACAGGAAAAGATACACCATGCAAGCACTAGTCAAAAGAAAGCTGGAGTAGCCAGATTAGTATCAAACAACATAGCTTTCAGAACAAGAAATATTACCAGGAATAATGAGGGACATTTCATAACAATAAAAAAGGTCAATTCAACAAGAGGAAATAATACTCATATTGTGTGTGCACCGAATTAATAGAGTTTCAAATTACATGGAAGCAAAAATCAACAGAATTAAATGCAGAAAAGATAACAATCATAGCTGGAGATTTTTAACATTTCATTTTCCTTTTTTTAAAAAAATTTTTTTAACATTTATTTATTTTTGAGACAGGGAGAGACAGAGCATGAACAGGGGAGGGTCAGAGAGAGGGAGACACAGAATCTGAAACAGGTTCCAGGCTCTGAGCTGTCAGCACAGAGCCCGATGCAGGGCTCGAACTCACGGACCACGAGATTGTGACCTGGGCCGAAGTCGGCCACTTAACCGACCGAGCCACCCAGGCGCCCCTTAACATTTCATTTTCAGCTGTGAAGAGAACAAGACAAAAATTCAGTAGTGACACAGAAGATGTGAACAACACTTTGGCCCAATCACAAACACTTCGACGCAATGTGTATTTCTAGAACACTATACCCAACACTACACCCATCTTTTCAAATGCACACGGTACATTCACCAACATAGACTGTGTGTTGGGTCATAAAACAAGTGTCAGCCCATTTTAAAAGGCGAGTTCATATGTCCTCTGTCCGCAATGGAAATAGATTAGAAATCAATACTGGGGCACCTGGGTGGCTCAGTCAGTTGAGCATCAGACTCTCGATTTTGGCTCAGATCATGATCTCATGGTTCCTGGGATCAAGCCCTGCATAGGGCTCTGGAATGACAGCACAGAGCCTGCTTAGGATTTTCTTTCTCTCTCCCTCTCCCTCTGCCTCTCCCCTGCTCACGTGTGTGTGGGTGTGCGCACACACGCTCCCTCTCTTTCTCAAAATAAATAAACTTTAAAAGAATCAATATTTAGAAAAAGCCCCAAAGTATCTGGAAATTAAGCAGCATACTTCTCACTGTAACATATATATCGAAGAAAAAATCACAAGGGAGATTATAAAATACTTCAAATTACATGATAATAAAAATACAGTGTATCAACCTTCATGGGCTGTGGCTACCAGAGTACTTACAGAGCCATGTTAAGCACTAAATGCTGGAAGCAGAAAAGTCTTGAATCAAAACGTTGGAAAAAGAAGAACAAAGTAAACCCGAAGTAAGTAGAAGAAAGAAAATAATAAAAAGCAGAAATCAATAGAATAGAAAACAAACAATTGAGAAAATTAACCAAGTTAAAAGCTGGTTATCTGAAAAGATGAGCAAAACTGATACACCCCTAACCAGAAGAAAAAGGGAGAGAACATAAATTACCACTATCAGGAAAGGAAAGAGGAATTATTGCTAAAAGACCCTGTAGACATTAGAGGGATAAAAAGGACTATTAGAAATAACTTTGGGGAGGGACACCTGGGTGGCTCAGTTGTTTAAGTAGCCAACTCTTGGTCTCGGTTCAGGTCACGATCTCATGGTTGGTGAGATCGAGCCCCGTGTTAAGTTCTGCACTGAGAGCTCGAAGTCTGCTTGGGATTCTCTCCCTCTCTCTCTCTCTCTGCTCCTCTCCTGTCCACGCCCCCCTCCCTCAAAATAAATAAAAAACATTTAAAAATATTTTAAAAATTACTTCGGGGGGCCTGGGTGGCTCAGTCAGTTAAGCGTGAGACTCTTGATTTTGGCTCAGGTCATGATCTCGCAGTTGGTGAGATTGAGCCCCGCATCAGACTCCATGTTGACAGTGTGGAGCCTTCTTGGGATTCTCTGTCCCCCTCTCTGCCCCTCCCCTGCTTGTGCTTTCTCTCTCACTTGCTCGCTCTCTCAAAATAAATAAATAAACTTTAAAAAAGAGAAAAAAAGAAATAACTTCATGCCAACAAAATTGGCAGCTTAGATGAAATGGACAAACTAAAACTTGACAGAATCGATGGGAATCAAGACAACTCCATGATCACAGAGATTTGTTACACCCCTCTGTAAAGCCCTCAGAAAATAGGAGAGAACACTTCCCAACTTGTCTTAGGAGACCTGCATAGCCCTAATTCCAACAACCTGAAAAATATATTACAAAAAATTACAGACCAATCACCTGTAAATATAGACACAAGGTGAAACCCCCCTGACACGCTGAGAACACAAATTTACATAACATTCTGGGAAACAAGTCAAGCTGACAAACGAACAAGAAGTATGGAGGTTTTACAAAAAGAAGCCTAGAAGTAAAATACAAATCCCACCTCCACCTCCTCCTAGCTATCGTCTTTCCACAAGCACCTCAACCTCTCTGAGCCTCAATCTCTTTACCTATAAAATAAGAGTACCCACCACATAAAAATCCTGTATTACTGTGAGTTCAAAAGAAAGAAGTGAAAAGCAGTAGTGTCCGCCACAGGGCCACCACCCTGCAATTGCGAAGGCTTTGTATTGCACCCTGGGTGAATAGCGCCCTCTTAAGTTGTGCAGTACACAACCTAGTCAGTGGTACCTGGAGACCCTGCTGGGTGCTCAAACAATTTTAAAAGGAAAAAGCCACAGTTATACAGAAGAAAAAACTAAACGTTTAGTTGGGAAAGATGAATTCATGTCTCTGCAAAACTAAAAAATAGTGGTATGTTATTCTAGCCACCTCATTAACCATTTCTAAGCCACTGTATACTTATCTGCAATACCGGTATTTTACAGCATTCTTAGATTTTTCAAAGCTCTCAAAATGCTAAGGTTATGTGTGCAGTTTCCAGTGGCAAGCCATTAATGAACTAAATGTCCTATGCCCAAAGTTATTTCTTAACTACAGTGATAGACATGATAGCAATGTTCCTTGTATAGCAGTATAAAAAAGGAAACCATGCTTAATGGCAAGCTTAAACAAGATACATTGTTTTCTTATTATTTGCACATGGGAAATTCACGCCTCCCTCCTTACCTGATTTGTGTTTCAAATTTGTGGTCACCCCATCAAATTCAGACTTATCAATTTCCCATGCGAGAGGTAGCTTGCCCAGGCTATTGGATAAGTTGTCCAAGCTATTTTCTTCATTGTAGATGATCTCTGATGTACTAGTTGGGATGCCAATGTATCTTGATGGGTTATTTCCCGCAGATAAAGAGGTACTATCAGGAAGACAAGAAGAGCGGGTTGAATTTGGAGGTTTATAGATTGAGGTTGCCTGGTTGAGAAAGGCATAGTCTGAACAGATGGCATAAATTTTCTCCCGAGTATGGGTCACTGGACAGCTCCACGGATAATGACCATCTCCTTTGGGGCCCAAGGGTGCCCCCGAGGCACGAGTGCAGAAAGACTGTACAGCACCGTGTAGATTCTCTTCAGGAGACCTTCTCTCGGATTTGTGCTCACCATTTCCAGAATCATTTGCCCTTTCTGCTTCTGCAACGTTAGGCATTGAATGCAACTATAAAAGTTCTGTTAAGGAGAAGTTGCAACTCTTTCTGCTACTCGAAAACCAACTGTGACAATCGTTTAGAGCATCCTACAGAAACTTGGGAGCTGCAAAATGGGATCCTAAGAAAAGAGGGAGGAGAAAGAAACATCAACAATCCGCTAGACACTACAAAAGACTAAGAAATATACCAAATGTTTCACATGGGTTCATTCAATGAATATTTTACAACTACTAAACACCTAGAGTCACAATCACCGCCCATCTGCTTTATTAAAAAATTATTTTACAATAATGCTTTAGAATAATAAAAAAATACAAACAACTCAATTAAAAATGGGCAAAATATCTAGGGGCGCCTGGATGGCTCAGTCAGTTAAACATCCGACTTCAGCTCAGGTCATGATCTCGTTGTTCGTGAGTTCGAGCCCCACATCAGGCTCCGTGCTGACAGCTCAGAGCCTGGAGCCTGCTTCAGATTCTATATCTCCCTCTCTCTCTGCCCACCCCACTCAGGCTCTGTTTCTCTCTTTCTCTCAAAGATAAATAAAAACATTAAAAAAAAATTTTTTTTAATAGGCAAAATATCTGAATAGTCACTTCTCCAAAGACAGTGTAGAAATGGTCAATAAACACAATGAAATGATGTTCAGCATCATTAGCCATCTCGAAAATGCAAATCAAAACCACAACAAGACACTGTGTCAACCCAGCAGGATGGCTCTAATGAAAAAGATGGACGATAAGGATTGTTGAGGATGTGGTGGAACTGGAACCCTCATACACGTCTGAAGGAAATGCAGAATGGTCTAGTCACTTTGGAAAACAGTTCCTCAAACACTTACAGAGTGACCATATGATCAAGCAATTTCACTCCTAGGTATAAAGCTACGAGAAACGAACACATATGTCCACAGAAATGTTCGTAGCGGCATTATTTATCATAGCCAAAAAGGAGAAACAACCCAAATATCCATCAATTGATGAATGGGTAAGTAAGATAAATAAAATGTAGTTTATCCATGCTACAGAATATCGGGCAATAAAAATAAATGAAATACTGACCCATGCTACAACACAGATGGCCCTTGAAAGCATTATGCTAAATGAATGAAGCCAGTCACAAAGAGGCAGACAGTGTATGATTCCATTTATATGAAATGTTCAGAATAGGCAAATCTCTAGTGACAGAAATTAGATTAGTGGGTTACCTACAGCTGGGAGGGAGGAGGAGGTTGGGGATGATGGGGTTTCTTTTTGTAATAATGAAACTATTCTATAATTGATTGAGGTGATGAATCCACAACATTATGAATATACTAAAAGCTACTGAACTGGACATTTGAAACAGGTGAATTGTATGATGTGTGAATTATATCCCAATAAAGCTGTGTATCCATCACCACAATTATAGTTAGTAGTCACTAACTTCTGGTCAGTCTCAGGAAAAACTCATTTTCAAGTCTACACCAGTTCCTTTGGGGAAGAAAACAGAACAGTTTAAATAGCAACCAAGGGCATTTGAGGAAGTCGAAGATTTACAGGACCTTGATGAGTCAGACCAGCACAGGTGGTACAGGAGGGCACAGGGTGCAGGTGCCAGTTCTGAGTGTGCCCACCCCACAGGGCTCTAGTGATAGAAAAGTACTCAAGAGACACAGCCCGCCCCAGGTAACCAGTCTGATGTTCACTAGTCAATATCTCTGCCCATTCACTTATTTTTAAAAAATTAGAAGTGAGAATAATTTTCTTAGGTTACAGAAAATGGTTATATAAAACCCCTCATACAAATATTGAATGACAAAAACCTCTAAGGCAATAAGAAATAACAGAAGAAGGATTGCCACAAGAGCCGTGGTCCCTCTAAATCTGTGAGCAGAAACTAGTAAAGGTAAGGCATGTCCTACATGTAATTTAAGGTAACAGAGTTCATTACAAGAAGGACTCCACATATCCTACAAGAGATTCCATTCCCTTTATTTTTAAGGAATGCTTTCCTTTTTTCTTTTTTAATGTTTACTTATTCTTGAGAGAGAGAGAGAGAGAAAGAGAACAAGTGAGGGGGGGGGGGGGGCAGAGAGGGGGGAGAAGATCCGAAGCAGCCTCCAGGCTCTGAGCTGTCAGCACAGCTGACTAGAGTAGGACACTTAACCCACTGAGCCACCCAGGCACCCCAGGAATGCTTTCCTTCCATTCAAACCTTTGGGGAGTGAGTTTTTTGGAATTGGTGCAGTTTATAGTTATTCGCAGAAAAGTCGGTTTGGCTGGAACCTCCCCACCAAAGATGGAACCCCCAACAGTATCATTTGGGAAACTTCTCTTGTTTTCAAGAAATCCTGGGAGTGCTAGCAGTGGATCTCTTCACAGAAAGCTTTAAGCCTTCTCTTTCTTCCTCATCTCCTGGTGTCATGGTGATGTTGGAGGAAGATGCAAAGAGAAGCTTGTATCTGAGGCTGTACAGACCACACTGGGCTTTTCTGAGGAGTCGATTTCTCTGATTCTTAGCAGATGACCTAACAAAGCACTTTCTACTGATCTGTTGTCCTGGTGCCTTTCTCTGAGAGCCAGCGTGGTGGATGGAGGTAGGTATTATTTGTGGCATTGGGGCTGTATGGGTGGGTTGCGGTAGGGTACATAGGGCCTTGGTAAGTAAGGGGTAGTGACCCAAGGGTGTTGGAGTCCATCGGAGGAAGTGGTGGGGACAGAAATGCTCCGGGCACTGCCCTTGTCTCTTCATCTCAAGCTTAGTTTCTACTTTGTCACAGCTTCCTTCCTCAGATTTAATAGAAGTGTGCCCATGGGACCAGCTCTCTGTAGCGTGGGGATGTTATGAAGAATGCTCATTTGGAACATATAGAGAATATTCTTATCAAAAACATAGGCAAAAGGAAATTAGTGCATTTGAGCACAAAAGGTAGGGCTGAGGGGCACTTGGGTGGCTCAGGTGGTTAAGCATCTGACTCTTGACTCTTGATTTCTGCTCAGGTCATGATCTCACAGTTCACGAGATGAAGCCCCACATCAGACTCTGTGCTGACAATGCAGAGCCTGCTTGGGATTCTCTCTCCCCCTCTCTCTACCCCTCTCCTGCTTGTGCTCTCTTCTTGTGCGTGCTCTCGCTCTCTCTAAATAAATAAATAAATAAACTTTTTCTTTAAAAAAAGGTAGGGTTGAACTTTCTGGAAGCTAAAGACAAGAAAGAACATAGCACTTAATTCACAAAAAGTTTAATAGTCTGGTTTTCTTTGCGTTTTGGGTTTGTTTGCTTTTAAATAATGGTCACTCAACAAGCATGATTTCTTTGGTTGCACTTCTACAAAAAAAAAAAAAAAGTGAAGATCATCCACATAAGGGCATAATTTATATCAACTGTCAATAAAAGCCAATACCAGTATGAAAACGTTCTCCTTTGAAGCATCGTTTATGGAAATTTCTCTTTGAAAAATTGTGTAATGTTTCTAGATTTTTATCACAGAAGTAAAACAAATGACAGAGAAAACTACTACAAAATACCAAGATATGACACAAAGAAAATGAAAATCATCCAACTCCCATGACCCAAACGCTGTTGATGTTTATTTTCTTCCCTTAATATCTGTCAGGTCTGGGGAATGTTCTCCCCATGTCAGTGTGAGCCCCTGAAGCTAACTGATGTTAGTATTATCTATTATTATCGCGTCCTCAGGCTTTCCTACGAGTGAACTGAGCACAAGTTATTGCTGATAACAGAACCATTAGAGACAGCAATCACTGTATTATGTTGTAATTATAGCCTCAGGAAACACTGAGGGACAAAGGTGCAGTTGTCCTCCACTAAATAGCCTGTAGCTTCTCTGGTTTGGTCACACCGCATATCTCCTTTTGTTCCTATTTTGGTAAACCATTCCCAAGTCTATTCCCACTCCTAGCACCACCCCACCCCCGGGATGATATTTCTAACCTGACCTGTGCAGAGTTATTAGAAAATAAAGCTTGGACACATACATATGCTCACGTAACTCCCCTGCCTAAAACCTTCGGCTCTTAGAACAAAAAGCCAACTCCTGGCCCCAGGATGGATCTCCTTAGCCCCATCCCTCTCTCACAGCCCCCTTCCTCCTTCCAACTTTCCAATCTCTGGATGTGTTCTCCTCCTACTCACCCTCCAGTACTTGGTTAATCCCCATTTATTGCACATATCCTTCCATGTCACTTTCTGGGGATTCTTTCTTTGCTCCCCAAACCAGGCTGGGTCACCCTGCGCATACTCAGTACCTTTCCTTAACAAGTCTTACCAGGGCTATCCCCAGGGAAGAGCATTTTTTAAAAGTTTCATCAACAAAGACTTAACTTGTAAGTGCCTACATCATGCCAGGCATTATTTTAAGCCCCGGATTAGGAGCCTAGTAGATTCCAGGAAGATTTACTAGGAGAGGCTTTACGAATCAGGGGCTGGACATTAGGCTAAACAGCCTCTTTTTCCTCCTCCCTGGGTGTCGTCTGTGAGAATGATGTTTCCTAATCCAGGTAAGAGAGGAGATGCTCTATTACGATTTTACTAAGAATGTCTAAGGGCCTAAGGCTCAATTTAATGATGTTCTCAACCATCATGGCACAGGCAACAGAAATACTGTTTAACTGTTAGTGAACAAAATTTTATAACATGCACCTGTAAAGTAACGATTTTTGGAAGTCACCAGAACGAACTGTTCTGTCAAATAAACGCTCCATTTGTAAGGTCAGTATCCATCGCCTAGGCTACATTCTTTTCGGGTTATATTTCCAATCCGTATTTTAAAGTATCAAGTTGGCTTAGAGAACGAAAGACCTTCAGAAGTCTCTTCAGCAAGCCTCCCCATGTGACAACTATTATCTGTATTCCATACGGAAGGCCAGTGAAAGGTAATAGCATGGAAGTGACTTACTAACAGTGGAAAAGGCGCCCACGAGCTGGGCCAGACGCGCTAAGCCCCAGCGGGTCAGGTCTCGGTCCTCCTCCCCGGTGTCCTCCACACGCGCACCAGGCCCCTTGTCGGGCTCAGACCCGAGCCCCTTCCCGGGCTGCGGCCGCGGGCCTACGAAGGATACCGGGTCCTCCCGGCGGCGTGCAGCCCAGGCTCCCGGGGCAAGCGAGCGGAGCTCCCACCTCCCTGTTCTGCGAAGCTCGCGGCGCCGCCAGGCTCAGAGGCCGCCGGGACCCAAGCGACAGTCTCGCAGGCCGGTCCCCGCCACGCCGAGGCGGTGTGTGAGGAGGCGGCGCCGGGCGAGGGGAGGAGCCAGGCTGCGCTCCCAGCCCGCGCCCCTCCGGCGGCCGCCTCGGCCCGCGCGAGCTCTCCGGGACCCAGCCCCCCAGCCCCGGTCCCCGCAGCGAGGCCTCCGGGCCGCTCCGCCCGCCTCCCGCCTGGGCCGGAAGCCGGAGTCCGCCGCTAGGGGGAGCGCTGCGGACGCCCGCGGGGTGATCGCCTCCAACCCGCCCGGGGCCGCGGGAGGTTCCGGACTCTCGACGCTCCAGGGCTGGTGGGACGCGTCAGTTACTGCCCCCCGGGCCAGGAGGGAGTCGCCTATTTGAGCTCTGAATGCACCAGTTGAAATCGATACTCAAGACAATTGCAAAAAATTAAGAAACAGACAAGCCCCGCCTGGACGCCCACCCAGGCCAGCTTTTTGCCCGCGGAGCCCCCCGGCGGGTCTGGGTTTTCCGGGCAGCTGGCAGAGGTCCCGAGAGGGAAGTGGGAGGGAGAGCTGGAGGCTCTGGGTCCGATACCGGAGCTCCGTGACCCCTCCTGGTGACCTCCCCCCGCCCCCGGCCCCGGCCAAGGGGCAGACGTGCGGGGAAGAAGGGACGGCCACGGCGCGCTCCCGGCCAGGCCCTGCCCGGCGTGGCGTGGACACCCGCGCCAGGCAGGAGCCACCGGTATCCACACGGACATCTCCAAATCGGGCTTTGTTCCCGAGAGCACTCGCCCCTCATCTCCCTAACACTCCCCCCATGTTGCGGCCCAGCTCTTCACCCCACTTTTTCCCAGGAGGAGGACGGGCACGGATGCAGTGGCCACCGCTCGGACGGCCACGGGGCTCCAGGGAGCCCACGGCCCCCGGCAACCCAGGCGGCCACAGGCGGCGCCCAGGACAGGCGGGCAACAGCAGGCCCTGCCCGCGGCGCGCGAGTGCCGAGCGGATGGCCCCGCGCGCTGGGCGCACGGCAGCCCGCAGCCACCTCCGCCCGGCCCACAGCCCCGGGTACCTCTCGGCCTGTCCGGCGGGGTCGAGTCGCTGCGGCCGCCGCAGAGCCGGCACCGGACCCGGATCACAGCTTCCCGCGCGCTGCCCGCGACGTGCCTCCAGTTACCCTGGGGCTGGCGTCTCTCGTCCCATTGGAGCGCGCGGGGACAGCGCCCTGGACGGCTGTGCCCGGCGACCGGTTGTCAGATATCATTGACAACACCTTCCTTTCATCGTGTTTTATAATACCTGCCCTCTGCACGTGCGGAGGGTATGGTGACAATTTTTTTTCTTTACTCTTAGCTGTGCCCCCGCATGCCCCTCTGTTGGGCACCTTGTATGCAAGCGGTGACCGCAAAGTAAATAAACGAGTGAGAGTAGGTAAAACCTGGCAGGATTTCCGCTAGTCCTATCGCGAACTACATGTCCCAGGAAGCCGTGGAGCACGGACGCCACCGCGCCATCCACTTGGAGAGGGCCTTACTCAGCCCGGCGACACGCGAGCCAATCCCCTCGCCCTGCACCTTGGGCTGGAGCCTGAGACCGATTCGCCCCCAAGGATGCTCCAGTTGTAAGAGCAACGCAAGTTTATCATTGTCGGGAGAAGGAGGAGCAGCGTGTTTGGAACGGGTGGCATCCTTCAGCCGGACCAGCCAGCGATCCGCCTGTGACTATCCTGGGGGAGAGAGGAGACCCGCGCGCCTGCCCAGCCCAGCAAGCGACACCTTTTTGGAGTCGTGTTTCCTGCTGCGATCGGCCAACGTGCCCCTGCCCAAGCCGCCGCTGGTCCCGTCCACTTCTTCCACTTCATTTATCCGTGGATCATTTCGAGAGTCGGTCTTGTAAATGTTTAGCATTTTGCTGCTTTACTGCTTCTTTCTGGGGACAGTGCCAGCACTTGCCGAGACCGGCGGAGAGAGGCGACTGAGTCCGGAGAAGAGCGAAGTATGGGGACCCGGGCTGAAGGCAGCTGTCGTGCTTCCCGCTCGCTATTTCTACATTCAGGCGGTGGATACGTCAGGAAATAAGTAAGTCCAGAAACGGCTCCCTATTTTGGAATGCAGTAAAAATGGACCGTTTCTCCCTTTTTTTTTTTTTTTTTTTTTTTATCCGCCCAAGGTTTTTCCACAGCGGTTTAAATTCCAGGATATTTGGATGCTATCCACATGCGATTGTAACAGTCTTTCCCCATCCCAATCAATTTTTCCCTGTAGCTTTAGAAATGTTTCCGGATTCCCTCTTCTCCTAGATATTCTGAGAGGGGAGACAAAGCCTCTGCACTTTGCTGGAAGTTGTGTTTCTACCTACTTTTGCTTAAGCTGTTGTAAGGAATGTACACACCCAGCTGTGAAAAAGTCGGTTGGTTCATCCCTCTCTGGTGCTGCCCTCTGCTTTCAGGTAGACTTCTGCAGGTGAGCGAGTTTTGAAACACAGAGAAAAATGAAACACTATTTGAAACTTTACAGTTAAGAGGGAAAGTATCAGTGTGAGTCTCCTGTGTGTTTGTAACAAACATTATTGCATTCCATTGAATTCAACCATTAAGATGATAACTTAAAACGGACTTTTAAAATTCACATACTTCTGGGGCACTTGGGTGGCTCAGTTCAGTCAGGAGAGCTTTCAGCTGAGGTCAAGATCTCAGGGTGCTGGGATCAAGCCTGGAGTCCCGCTCCACATTCAATATGGAGCCTGCTTACGATTCTCTCTCTCCTTCCCTCTGCCCCTCTCCCTAAAATATAAATACAAATAAATAAAATGCTCTGTCTCTCTCTCTCCCTAAAATAAAATTAGAATTCACATACTTCTGTGAAATGATTGTCTTTTCGTTATTCGAGGATGCTGACCACATATATTTTGTAAGGGGAAAAAAAAAACATCTTGGGTATTCCAAGAAAAACTTCCAAGAAGTTTTCCAAAGCAGAAAAAAAAAAAAAAGTTATCAATTGTGTCACTTGGGTATTACAATTGGGGAAACTAAATACCATTTTAACAATCTTAATAGCGGGAACACTCACTTAAAAAAACTTTTAGGGGAGCCTGGGTGGCTCAGTCACTTGACCACGGGCCTCTTAGTTTCAGCTCAGGTCATGAACTCATGGGGTTCATGGGTTCGGCCCACCAAAGGCTCTATGCTGACAGTGTGGAACCTGCTTGGGATTCTCTCTCTGTCTCTCTCTCTCTCCCTCTCTCTCTCTCTCTCTCTCTCTCTGCCCCTTGCCCACATGCACCCTCTCTCTAAGAAAGAAAGGAAGAGAGGGAGAGAGAGAAGAAAAAAAAGAAAAAGAAAGAATCATTGAAAGAGATTTTTCAAAAGGTTGTTATCTTTACAGGCACCATTTGACCACAAATTTCCAGATGCATGAAATAAATAGTAGGTGGACAAGAGGGTTTGTGTGTGTGTGTGTGTGTGTTTTGGTTTTTGGTTTTGTTTTAGGGAGAGACAGAATATTCAGCGGGCTCCACGCTCAGCATAGAACCCAACGCGGGGCTTGATCCCACAACCTTGGGACCATGACCTGACCTGGAAACAAGAGCCAAACACTCAACCTACTGAGCCACCCAGGCACCCCAAGAATATGTTCATATGTGGAATGCATAAGTGGGTTCTATGTTTACATGAATATGTAGCCTTTACATATTCCCTTGAAATTTTCTAATGAAATGTTTATGTTATTGTGGCCTTCTGCCATCCTCCTCTTTTTCTTAAATCTCTGATCCATCACATTCATTCCGGCACTACAAGCATATGAGAGAGGCAGCAAGCATATATGTTAGGGGGAGAGTTTGAGAAAAAGAGTAAGGCTGACAGACTGGAGAGCAGAATCTTTGTGCATTTGTGCCTTAAAATAATCTTTATATCTTACTGTTCTTCCCGTGACAGGTTCACATCTTCTCCAGGTGAAAAGGTGTTCCAGATTAAAATCTCAGCACCAGAAGAGCAGTTCACTAGAGTTGGAGTCCAGGTTTTAGACCGGAAGGATGGGTCCTTCATAGTAAGATACAGAATGTATGCAAGCTACCAAAACCTGAAGGTAGAAGTTAAATTCCAAGGTCAACATGTTGCCAAATCTCCATATATTTTAAAAGGTAATTTGGAACATAATTTTACAACAACAGTGTTAATGAAGCCATATAATGGATATTTGTTAGGTGTTTTGAATGGTGAGTGAAATTGTTACAGTGATATTTTGTTACTTGTGTGTAATCAGGGCCAGTTTACCATGAAAACTGTGATTGTCCTTTGGAAGATAGTGCAGCCTGGTTGCAGGAGATGAACTGCCCAGAGACCATAACTCAGATTCAGAAAGATCTGGCACATTTTCCTACGGTCGATCCAGAAAAGATTGCAGCAGAAATCCCAAAAAGATTTGGACAAAGACAAAGCTTGTGTCATTATACCTTGAAGGACAACAAGGTACAATTAAGGTTTGCTTGTTTGACTTGGTGACTTTTTTTATTTTGTTTTGTTTTCCTTTGACCTTTTGGCTCTAAGTAGCTACTGAGTTTTATTAAGTATCATTCAATGAGGAGCTGGCTGGCTCAGTTGGTGGAGCGTGTGACTCTTGATCCGGGGGTTGTGGATTTGAACCCCATGTTGGGTGTAGAGATTACTTAGAAATAAAAATCTTTAAGGGGCACCTGGGTGGCTCAGTTGGTTAAGTGTCCGACTCTTAGTTTCAGCTCACAGAATGATCTCACAGTTTGTGAGTTCGAGCCCCACATCAGGCTCCGTGTTGCCAGTTCAGAGCCTGCTTGGAATTCTCGGTCTCCCTCTCCCTCTGTCCCTCCCCTGCTCACTCTCTCTCTCTCTCTCTCTGAAAATAAATAAATAAACTTTAAAAAATAAAATAAAATATTTTTAAAACATAATTCTGGGGTGCCTGGGTGGCTCAGTCGGTTAAGTGTCCAACTTCGGCTCAGGTCACGATCTCACAATTCGTGAGTTCGAGCCCAACGTCGGGCTCTGTGCTGACAGCTCTGAGCCTGGCGTCTGCTTCAGATTCTGTGTCTCCCTCTCTCTCTGATCCTCCCCAACTCACGTTCTGTCTCTCTCAAAAATAAATAAATAGTAAAAAAAATTGTTTTAAATCATTCTAAAGATCATTGCGATACACTTTACCTCATTGAAATCTGCCAGTCCTGTTAGATTAACGTAATAAATGTTCATTTCTCTTTTAGGTTTACATCAAGACTCACGGTGAACATGTAGGCTTTAGAATTTTCATGGATGCCATACTACTTTCTCTGACTAGAAAAGTAAGTATTTTTTTTTCCTCTCAGGTAAAGACACTTTCAGCCCAGGTTTTACAATATAATTTTTAAAAATAACAGCTTCAGTGGTACTCTATCCTGGAACCTTATTAAAATACTATTCTGAAGCTTTATGTCCTGGAGAATACCTGCATTCATTTCCTACTGTTGCCGTCACAAAGTACTGAGAGCTTGGAGACGTAAAACAGCAGAAATTTTTGTTCTCTCGCAGTTCTGGAGGTTACAAGTCTGAGAGCAAAGTATCAGCAGGGCCTTGCCCCCACCCCGACCCTCCTGAGAGCTGTAGGGGAGGACCCTTACTTCCTCCCACTGCTTCTCGTGGCGTGCCGGCCATCCTTGGCGCTCCTTGGTTTGCAGCCACATCACTCCAGCCTCTGCCCCATCATCGCATGGCCTTCCCTGTGTGTCTCTCTCTTCTAAGGACACCAGTCATATTGAATCAGGGCCCACCCTACTCCAGTATGACCTCAGCTTAACTAATTATAACTGCAACAACCCTATATCCAAAAAATGTCTTTCTGAGATACTAGGGTTTGGGACTTTTGCTTATCTTTTGTAGGGGACAGAATTCGATCGATAACAATACTTTTGAAGGGAAAATGTCTTAAAATAAAGTTGGCTTAATACTCAACCTACTTTGAGCCCAAAGAAGACATCGTCTATTGAATCCTGTTCCTTGGTATAATGAGCTTTCAGCAGGGTTCTGGTGGAGAACCTGACCGTGATAGTAAAATGGCCGATACGAAAAGCTCTACCCACATTTGTTACCAGTTGCTTAATAACAATTTATTAGATAATCTGTGTCTACATCTTGATTGAATTACTCATGGGAAATCATAGTATCTTCTCAGAATTGCATAGCATTTATAGTGAGTTCATCCTGAACATAGGTGGCTACATAGCATGAGTATTCTGCCTCCTTTAAGCTAAGACATCGGGGTGCTGTCAAGTTTTCCTTGCACGTGTATCAATCCATGGAAAAGTAAGACTGCCCTTCAGCTATTTGCAAATGACATACAAGATAAAGGGTTAGTATCCAAAATCTATAAAGATCTTACCAAACTCAACACCCTGCCCCCCCCAAAAAAAAATTATCCAGTGAAGAAATGGGCAGAAGCCATGAACAGACACTTTTCCAAAGAAGACTTATCCAGATAGCCAACAGACACATGAAAAGATGCTTAACATCACTCATCATCAGGAAATCAAAACCACAATGAGATACCACCTCACACCAGTCAGAATGGCTAAAATTAACAGCTCAGGCAACAACAGATGTTGGCAAGGATGTGGAGAAAGGGGAATCCTCGTGCACTGCTGTGAATGCAAACTCATGAATGCAAACTGGTGCAGCCACTCTGGGAAAAAAAAAAAAATATATATATATATATATATATATATATATATATATATATATATATATAACGGAATATTACTCAGCATTGAAAAAGAATGTAATCTTGCCATTTGCAACAATGTGGATAGAACTGGAGGGTATTATGCTAAGCGAAATAAGTCCTTTAGAGAAAGACAGATATCATGTGATTTCATTCATATGTGGAATTTGAGAAACTTAACAGAAGATCACAGGGGAAGGGAAAGAAAAATAAGACACAAGACACAGAGAGGGAGGCAAACCATAAGAGACTCTTAAATACAGAGAACAAACTGAGGGTTGATAGCAGTGGGGTAATTGGGTGATGGGCATTAAGGAGGGCACTTGTTGGGATGAGCACTGGGTGTTGTATATAAGAGATGAATCACTAGGTTCTACTCCTAAAGCCAAACTACACTAAGTTAACTAACTTGAGAATAAAATTTTTTTAATAAATTTAAAAAAAAAAGAACATGAAAATATTACAGAACAATGTTGAGAAAGAATGTAAAAAAAGACTGCCCTTCAGGACTCCAACTTCTCAAGATGCTTCTCAGACTGACCACAACAGTTCTTGCCTAAAAAGTAGGTCTTGGGGTGCCTGGGTGGCTCAGTCAGTTAAGTATCTGACTCTTGATTTCAGCTCAGGTCATGATCTCAGGGTCGTGAGATCCAGCCCAATGTCAGTCTTTGAGCTGAGCGTGTAGCCTGCTTGGGATTCTGTCTCTCCCTCTGCCCCTGTCCCAATCACAGGCTTGCACTCTCTATTTCTCTCTCTCCAAAAAAAAAAGTATGTATATATATACATACACACACACATACACATGCACACATATATCGATGTTTACCCCAAACATTTACCTGTGGCTTGATATAAAACCAGGATCTTTGAACATGTCTGTGCCACTTGTTGGTAGAAGCAGCCTAGCTTGGAAATCATTAGTGCCAGCTTTTGTGTCCAGCTTCCAGAGTTTAGAGTCTGGTCCCACCACCTACCTACCTGGGGTGTATTTTTTAAATGGGAACGTCTGGCTCATTAACCAGGAATGAAGGGTAGAGTCCCAAGTTCTTTTTTGTAATTTTTTGTGTTCTAATTGTTTTCCAGTAATTCTTTCTCTCTTTGATCATCATAGAGTCTCTTGGCAGCATTAAAACCGAGATTACCTTTGTCATTTCATCCCCCCTCCCTTTCCTTTTGAAAGAGAGAAAGAGAGAGAAGGAAAGTACATGCAAGGAGGGGAAGGGCAAGAGAGAATGTTTTTTGGTGTTTTTTTTTTTTTAAATTTGAGAGAGAAAGAGCACGAGTGGGGGAGAGGGTCAGAGGGAGAGAGAATGTTAAGCAGGCTCCATGCCCAGCCCGAAGCCCAATGCAGGGCTGGGGCTCCATCTCACCACCGTCAGATCATGACCTGAGCTGACATCAAGAGTCGGACGCCTACCCAACTGAGCCATGCAGGCGCCCTTCATCCCTTTTTGAAGCAAGCCTATTGGCCACTGTGGAGGCACCACAGAAAGGAAATCTAGTATACTGAGATATACAGTATTGTGAAAAGTCAGTCACTATTCAAATTGGCCTAATTATCATTACCTGAAGCTTGTAAAGCTGGCCTTTCATCTGGTAGGATTTCTCATTTGTGTTTCCCTGCTCCCCGGGTGGTCTGGCTGTGCTGCAGGATAGAACATTACAGAAATGTAGCCAAAGTGAAAAGGCAGAGAAATGCCACCGAGGAAGGAACCAGTGCAGGATTCGAGGTGGCTGAGAACAGGACAGCGTGCACACCACGGGGCAGGGGGTGTAGCGCTTCCTTGCAGAGAGGGAACGACATCCCGTCCCTTGCTGGGTGGCGGTCCCTGCACTATGGCTGTGTGCACCTCAGTTCGTGCCGCAGCCTAGCTCCCTGACCACTCCCTGTGGGGTCTCAAGCACAGGGAGCTGGGGGCAGCCTGAGGGCCGGGGGCACCTGCACTTCAGCAGAACATGAAGCACATTCCCTCACAAGGAGGTGAGTGCAGCCCAGACTGTGAGGGCTCCATTTCTTGGTAAAGAAGTGTTCCAGACCCGAGACCCGTTCTTCCCGTTCTTCTGTGACCAAGCAGGGGCTGCAAAGACTGCCTGCACGAGGCTGCCTTTCCCAACACACGGATCCATGGATGCTATTATCCACTGCAACCAATGTAAATAAGCTCTTCACTTTCTTTTTCCAGGTGAAGATGCCAGATGTGGAGTTTTTCGTTAATCTGGGAGACTGGCCTTTGGAAAAAAAGAAATCCACCTCGCACATTCATCCAATCTTTTCCTGGTGTGGCTCCACGGATTCCAAGGATATCGTGATGCCTACCTACGACCTGACTGACTCTGTTCTAGAAACCATGGGCCGGTGAGAGATGGGTCTAAGATGACCCAGAGCCTTGGTGAGTTCTTTCCCAGCAGCCTTTGCAATGTGACGGTTTGGGAGGAAAATCTGTTGCACTTTTTGTCTTCCAGAGTAAGTCTGGATATGATGTCTGTGCAAGCTAACACAGGTCCTCCCTGGGAAAGCAAGAACTCCACCGCTGTCTGGAGAGGGCGAGACAGTCGCAAAGAGAGACTGGAACTGGTTAAGCTCAGCAGGAAACACCCAGAACTTATAGACGCTGCCTTCACCAACTTCTTCTTCTTTAAACATGATGAAAGCCTATATGGTCCTATCGTGAAACACATTTCATTTTTTGATTTCTTCAAGGTATGACATCAATTGTGTCCAATCCTTTCTGTTTTTCCAAATGTCTTCATTTGGGGGAAGGAAACTGAGGCCTATAAATTCTAGGGGGTGAAAGAGGTGAGCACAAAATTTAGCGAACATCAAGGCATGAGGCCCTGGGGACCACTTTGGCAGCGTGAGGGGTACAAGGTACCCAGACCTGACATTAAACATGCATCAAGGGAGGGAGGCCTGGGTGGCTCAGGTGGTTAAGCGTCTGACTCTTGGTTTTGGCTCAGGTCATGATCTCACGGTTTGTGAGTTCAAGCCCCAAATGGGGCTCTGTGCTGACAGTACAGGGCCTGCTTGGGATTCTCTCTCCCTTTCTCTGTCCGCCCCTCCCCTGCTCGCTCGCTCTCTCTCTCTCTCTCTCTCCTTCACTCTCTTTCAAAATAAATACATAAATTTTAAAAATATATGCATCGAGGAAGCTTTGGGCCTGGGTAGGGCTAGAATTTTTTCCCCAACTCACCCTCAAGGTAAGCACATTTCAGCTCTAAATCCTTTCTTATTAATAAATACATGTATGTGATTTTACAAATTCTTCTCCCCAGAGCATCGTAACAGTCTAAAGAAGAGATAAACCAAGTATCTCACATCAGACTTTCTGATGGGGAAGTGTCTTGAAACCCAAGCAAATGATCTGCCTGGGAATCCTGGAGATTAGGGAGACCTTTCTGTGTCTAAAATGTGGACTGCTCCTTTTTCTAACTCCTTCTTCTAGGCAGCGGGACGCTGCCCTATTCTCTAAACCACTAAGTGGTTTTTTTAAAATTTTTTTTAAGTTTGTTTATTTTGAGAAAGAGAGAGCAAGCGGGGTAGGGGCAGAGAGGGGGACGGGAAGAGAGAATCCCAAGCAGGCTCCACGCTGTCAACACAGCTGACACAGGGCTCAAACCCACAAACCACGAGATCATGACCTGAGCCTAAGTCAAGAGTCAGACGCTCAACCAACTGAGCCCCCCAGGTACCCCTAAGCCACTAAGTGGTTTTTAAAGACCCATGTCATGGAATGAAAGGTGGACAAAAGGTACTCACCTGTCCTCGGAATGTGGGAAAGTAAGTGATTCGTCAGCTGTCTGCACCTGTGGCCAGGTTTTCTTTGGATAGGTTCCATGGCAGCAGGAAGTCCTAAATAAGGCCGTAAGTTGAATTGTCATCACTTCCTCCGTATGCATTTCACAAAGACTTGTGAAAGAAAGAGAGGTTGCCAGCCATCCCTCATCAGTGGGTGTTGTGCCAGGCCTTTGCACTTGCTACAGCTAGAGAGTAATTGTTACCATGGCTCTAGGCATATTTGTATTCATAGCTGCTTTTGCATCTACGCTTGTTAATTTTCTCAAGACTTGTGTGTGGCCATCTGATGTTTAAAAGGTATGGTTGGGGCACCTGGGTGGCTCAGTCAGTGAAGTGTCTGATTCTTGATTTCTACTCAGGTTATGATCTCACAGTTGTGTGATCAAGCCCCGCATAAGACTCCACACTGAGCATGGAGCCTGCTTGGGATATTCTCTCTCTCTCTCTCTCTCTCTCTCTCTCTCTCTCTCTCTGCCCCTCCCCCACTCTCTCTCTCTTAAAAAAAAATTAAAAGGTACGGTTAATATGGCATAGGCTACCATGCTTAGGTGCTCATACGTGATCAGTAAAGTATTAGAGGGATTACAAAATCACGATAAGCCTATCTTTCCTAGGTTGTGGCCTTTGGACAGCAGTCTTAGTATTGTATTGTCTGCTCTAATGTTAGACTTGTGGCCCCCTTGTGAAATTTGGGAGAGCATCACAATAAGCCTTTAGCTCTAGGCCAGGTGTCAATATGATAGCACTTACTCCACGGCCAAGGCAGAGGGCAAAATCTGGCCAGTTCGTGTCTGCCAATGATGAGGCTTCAAGTGCGGAAAGAGGAGGGAGTAAAGAGAGTGGAGAAGGGAAGTGTGATGGAGGCTTCTCTTCTGCTGTTTTTCAGCACAAGTACCAAATAAACGTTGATGGCACTGTCGCAGCGTATCGCCTGCCGTACCTCCTCGTCGGTGACAGTGTTGTGCTGAAGCAGGACTCCATCTACTACGAGCACTTTTACAATGAGCTGCAGCCATGGAAGCACTACATTCCAGTGAAAAGCAACCTGAGCGATCTCCTGGAAAAACTTAAATGGGCAAAAGATCATGACGAAGAGGTAAGGTCAGTCTCTCCTGCCCCACCGTCACGGGCTCGTTTTAAATGTCTTGTGCCCGAAGAGCATCCCGGATGCTGAGCCATACACCCTTCCCTCTCAGTGGGAGGCCGCGCCCCCCCCACCCCCGGTAGCAGATCTGTCCCCCTCAGGGTGAACGCCGGCATGGGGTCTGGATTAACTGTCCACTCTGCACTTGAGATAAAAAGCTAGAGGTTGGCCTTGAGGATGCTTTCTCTTTTTTCGGTCAGGTTGATCAGAGCCTCAGGCACTGCCTCCCCTTTACTAACAATATGAAAATGTTCAAACGGGCAGGAAGAAAAAGTTCCTGCAGGATTGCATGAAGTAAACTTCAGGAAAATTGCTGAGAATTGTTAAGGCAGTTAAGCTTTGTCTTGCATTTACTTTACAAAGTCATTGTTACCTCATTTAATGTGTGCCTTCTCTCTGCAAGAGAGGCTTCATTCTAGAAGGTCCAGTATGATTCCTCAAACTTTCAACTCTAAAAAAAAAAAAAAACCTCCCTTTAATTTGAACGTACTGTTGTTAAATGTTCCCTTTACCACATAACACTACCCTCAAAAATTTTTCCTGCCGTTGTCCCAGGATACATGTACCCTGAAGATCAGTTTGCATATGTGTGCACGGGGAAAAAAACATGTTTCATTAAGGGACTTTGTGTTGTCATTGTTCCCACAGGCAAAGAAGATAGCAAAAGCAGGACAGGAATTTGCAAGAAATAATCTCATGGGCGATGACATATTCTGTTATTATTTTAAACTTTTCCAGGTCAGTATTTTCTAAGAAAACAGATATACTATTTGCAGTTGGGCATGTTAAGAGCAAATAACATTTCACGTAATAGTTTCTAAAAGTATATTAATATAAAGAGATACATACACTTCTCTGTGGGCAAAAACCAGGGACCAACATCAAATCATAAAGAAAATAGTACAAACCCGACATTAGCTAGACAAGAATGCTACAACATTATGGGGAAAGTATTTATGTTAGCACTCTGTATTGTGTGGTTAAGAAATTGGCCTCTGATCCTGCCAAGTTATTGTGTATGGATCTGTATTTTCTCTTTGTACAATCTTTTTTTTTTTTAATTTTTTTTAGTATTTATTTTTGAGAGAGGAGAGTGTGAGTTGGGGGTGGGGGGGTGGTGCCAGAGAGAGAGGGAGACACAGAATCAGAAGTAGGGTCCAGGCTCTGAGCTGTCAGCACAGAGCCTGATGTGCGGCTCAAACCCACAAATTGTGAGATCGTGACCTGAGCCAAAGTCAGAGGCTTACCAGCTTAACCGACTGAGCCACCCAGGCGCCCCTGCTCTTTGTACAATCTTTACCATTTCTTTGTCTAAACAGTGCCCAGTGTCTTCTGACCTATACTGCTGACTCCATATGAGCCATGGCTTCTCTTGGAAACTGTTTTCATGGGCCTAAGCATTTAGGGATTATAATCAAAGTATATCTGACAACTTAAAAGGGTATTTTTAAAAAATGCAGTAGTTAAAAAAATTAAAGCTAATAAAAAATTTTAAAAATGCAGTAGTTAAAAAAACTTAAAGATACTAAAAACTTTAAAAAATGCAGTAGTTAAAAAAATTAAAGATAATAAAAAATAAAATATAAAAAATGCAATAGTTAAAAATTAAAGATAAAAAAATAAAAAATGCAGTAGTAACAAGTAATTTCCTAATGATACTACTAGATCTAAATTAAGATTTTTTTTTAATCTCAAAATTGCAGGTATTGAGCCCCAAATCTTAGACTCCACTCCAGAACAGTTGATCTGTTTCTGGTCTGCACTGGCTCCTCCCTCTTTCTAACCTTCCCAGGGGCTGGTGAAGGGACGGAGAGGGTGAAGTGGAAGATTTACTGTCTGAATTCCTCAAGGTCCACAGGCTTGTGCTCACTCATTCGGATTACATTTCCTAGAGCATCACCACCTGGCCCAGAGCCTAACACACAGCAGGCGGATGATCTAGATCAAGGTGGTGGCCGAGCTGTGCAAGCCATGGTGGAAATATGTTCTAGCCTCAAATTCCCAGTCTAGGGCAGACCGTGTGCACAATTATTTTCACTTCAAGGCAGAAGCTGGCAAAACCAAAACCGTACAAGTCATATAAATGATGGGGGCACCTGGGTGGCTCAGTTAAGCATCTGACTTCGGCTCAGGTCATGATCTCAATTTGTGAGTTTGTGAGTTTGAGCCCTGAGTGGGGGCTCTCTGCTGTCAGCACAGAGCTTGCTTTGGATTCTCTGCCCCGCCCCTCCTCTGCTCCTCCCCTTCTCTCTGCCCCTCCCACCCCCCCTCCCCCCACACACAGGGTTGTCTCTCTCTCAAAAAAATAAATAAATAAATACATTAAAAATAAATAAATGAAGGATAGAATAAGGAGAGGTGCAGTAGCAATCAGCAGCTGGTATCCAAAGGACAGCCACCTCTCAGAAACTCTGTTATTGGGGGTTTAAGGGGAGTATGATGAATTTTGCTTCTCACAACTTGACACATGAATTAAAAGGACCATATCCTAGCAAATTCCACTGTATCTGATTTGATGGATATGCTCTGAGTTACAAAAGGCACACTTCTGACTTGTTGCTTCCACAGGAATATGCCAATTTGCAAGTGAGTGAGCCCCAAATCCGAGAGGGCATGCAGAGGGTAGAAGCACAGACTGAAGATGACCTCTTTCCTTGCACGTGCCATAGGAAACAGGTAACCCGAACCGGCAGTGGCAGAGCAAGAACTAGTCTTGTTCCAAGTCCTCATCCGTCCCTTCAGTCCTTCAGTCGGGCAGCCACTATTTGAGCTTCTCTGGGGGCCTGCCTGCCCTTCAGTCTACCGGAGGGGCAGATGCCGTGGGAACAACATGGCCAGAGAAAGGGCACCGAGATGCAGGTAGGGTAGAAGTCCAGGAGCCCCCGGCAAAGTGGAGGAGAGCCTTCTTTTAACGTGAGAATTCACATGGCCTTTGAATAGAGGTTTATAATTTTAAAAGTGTTTTCACATGTGTCACGGGAGATGGCTTTGGCAAAACTCATCATCTCAGTTTAGAGATGAAAAATATATGACCGTGATTATTCATATATTACCAGATTATGCATTTAAGAGCAATCTCTGTTCATACCACCAATATATACTGATTTCATTAACAAATGGTAGATTTACACAGACTTGTAAGTCTAAAAGGGCCTTTTAGGGGGGCGCCTGGCTGGCTCAGTCAGTGGAGTGTGCGACTCTTCATCTTGGGGTTGTGAGTTTGAGGCCCATGTTAGGCACAGAGCCTACTAAAATATTTTTTAAAAATTAAAAAAAAAAAAAAAAAGGGGACCTTAGGGGTCACCCAGGAAATGCCTTCATCTTACGGTTATAAAAACGAAGCCTAAAGAAGAATTTAGCTCATAACCACCCAGCTGGATTATAGCAAGGCTAGGACCAAGAACTAGTCTCCATCACCAGATTGTGTGCCTGGTTGTGTGTAAAGACATGATGTGGCAGGGGAGGGTTGTTTTGATTGTAATGCTTTTTGTTTGAATGAATATATACTATATAAAATTGTAGTTCATATCTCTACACTCTATGTATACATATATATTACATAAACGTATACATATAATATATTGGCTTGACATTATTTTAAGCAATGTCATCATGTCTCTAAAAGAACAAACTCAAAACTGTGATATTGTGACCAAAAATGAGAAGGCAGATTTGGCAGTTATCATGCCTGACTCACAGGGGGTTTGAAACGAATTAAGTGACCACTATCCAGTGGTATGATAGAATCAGTTTATATAAGCTCACTGTCTGTTACATATTAGGAATTTTGCACACTAGTTAATTTCTGGTACCTTGGAATCTGCCTGGTGGGGGAGAGTCACCATGACAACAGCAGGTGCTACAAATCAGTTTTGGTTATTTCCTTTTTTTGTTTGGAGTACAGACTTGCCACTAAGTAACTAACCAACCCCCTCACCCCCACCCAGAAACGGTTCTTCATCAGTGTTAACGCTTGTCAGTGCTGGAAGTTCATTAAATTAGTTAAAGCCATTGACCAAAAAAAAAAAAAAAAAAAAACTTGCTAGACTTCGGGGCACCCTAAGTCAGCAGAGCTTGCAACTCTTGATCTTGGATTGACCCCACATTGTGTGTAGAGATTACTTAAAAAATAAATTAAATGCTTAAAAAATAAAATCTTTTAAAAATTTTCCAGAATTGAAATGTACCCGCTCATGAAATTTGTGATTTGGTATCACAACACTTCTGTTGGCTCCAAATGAAACTGGGCGGCTTCCTTTCTCCAGTCCTCTTTTTTTATTTTTTATCTTTGTCTGAGTGATGCTGGGGAGTGCCAACACTGACCAGTGGACTTAGAGCCTTCGTTAATTTCCTCCTCCTTGTCTGCTGTAGCCCTTCACAGATAAGATACATAACACAAAGCCCTTTACAGTAATGCAAACACTTACATGTTTGTGTTCCCCATCAGCAGTCCAATAAAATACAATGTGACTTTCCCCAGGAGGGATTTCGAGCATAGTCCCAGGCCCTACAAACCTTTAGCGCCCACTTGCCTTTTTCGCTGCTTCCACCTTTAGGGGAAAATAATTAATAGACTAACGTAAGTTATCTTGACGCGTATAAGACTTCTTGATGGCACTAAATATTTTGCTTCTTAATTGCAGACCAAAGACGAACTCTGATGTGCAAAATACCTTCCCTTCAAATAATGGTGCTCTGAAGGCTCTTTTTAACTGACATAGAGGAATGTTTTTTAAATATTGATTCTGTGGACAATATAAAGTCTGCTATGTGATTGGATTATGAACATATGTTTCTTCTTCTTATGCAGTATTCCTGTGACCATCCTTTAAAGCACAGTTTTAGAATTTTATAATAAAACCACTTTTATTTTAAAGACCTGCGTTGTGCTAATTATTAGCTGTGTTTAGACCGTGGAGCGGTACACAGAGGGAGTCTGGGCCCTGGCCTCCATGTCGAGCATCACAGCAGCCACCACCTACATGCACGCATGTTTTATATGACAAAGCAGTGACCTGCTGTCTGCATGCCACTGTTATTTTGGACATTTCATCCACCGTGACCAAACATAATTCCAAAAAATACACCTAATAAGGCATGCATCTGCAATCCAGTTTCTTGCCACTTCCCAGTATGCATCTTACAGTCCAGCAAAACCAGCTGGACTGTTCTGTCAGTTCCTTGTTTCTTACCTTCCTTGGTTATTTTTTCTCTTGGTCTGGAGTGCCATGACTCTCTTCTGGCTCAGTGACCATCTGGTGCACATCTCTGAAATCACTCCTCCAAATCTCCCCATCTGCATACTTGAACCACTGTAGTTACCTGACTGTGTTAGTGATCTCATCATTACCAGACTTTAAGCAGAGATTTGACTGCAGAGACCATGATCTTCCACATCATCTAAAAGGGTGCCCACAACCAGAAAAGCTCAATGAATATCAAATTGGTGAATACCAAAAATCACTGAAATGTGACTAAGAGAATTAAAAACAGGCTGAAAAGCCTAACACTGAACCATAATATAATGTCGTATAAATTTCTTTACCTAATGGTCTCCCTTCCATCTATCTTCCAGTTAAATAATCTATTGTATTTTTTTTTTTACGTTGTGGAATGTATCCTATGCACAGAAGACTATAAAACATGTATCTGCATTTTGAAAATAATTGTAAGAAAACACCCATGTAATTATTGTCAAAGATTCTTTGTTTGGCCAAGGTTTAGTCAAGTTCCTGAGCCTTCAGAAAGGGCCATCTGGGCACTTCCTTATAAAATACGGTTTCAGCAAAAACTCTGCTGAGTCCATTTAGTAAGAATCCCCATCCTCCACATCCAATCACTCTTGGTATCTATTCGGGTTCCTGGTCCTCAACTATCCCCCCTAGGTGGTTGATCAGATTGGCCTGTCCTTAGCAAGAATCCTGTTGGGTCAGATTTGCCAGAATCCCTCCATAACCCTGATGTTTCCTCTTAGTAATTTTCTATCCACTGATCTCCACCCTGCTCCTTGGCTGTAAATCCCCACTTTTACGCACTGTATTTGGAATTGAGCTGGTTCTATACTGAGATCTCTTCCCCGATTGCAATAGTCCTGAGTAACATTTTTTTTTTTTTTTTACCTCTTTACTGTCTAGCTCTGATTTGCTTGGATATTACCACTCAGGTTCAGAAATGGAACACTGCTATTCCTTAGAAGTTCCCCCTGTCTCTCCCCCTATTATCTCCCACTCACCTGCTCCCATGTGGCCAATATTGTGACGGTTGTGATCATCTTTTCCTTGTACAGTAAAATCCTGGTTTGGGAGCATAATTCACTCCAGAAACATGCTTGTAATCCAAAGCACTTGTATGTCAAAGCGAACTTCAAGAACCATTGGCTCAGTTGTGATCATGTGACATTTGGCATCACCTAACACTCATACTGCAAGACATTGACTGTGTATCAAGTTAAAATATATTAGAAATGTTTGCTCATCTTGTGGAACACTCACAAAACAAGTTACTCGCAATCCAAGGTTTTACTGTACTTATTTATAGTTTTACCACCTACATATTCCTCCCTAAGCAATGTGGTTGAATTTTCTTTTTGTAAATTGATCTAAATGGAATCATACTGAACATATGGTTGTCATTACTTGCCTGTTGAAGCACAGAGTGGCAGCACATTCATTTATATATGTAGGCAGTATTTCATTGTATCAGTAGGATTCCTCTTTTAGCCATTCTGTTACACATGGACTTTTGGGTTGTTTCCATTTTTAACAATTCTAATCAAAGCTACTATGGGCATTCTTATTCATGTCTCCTGATTACATCAGCTTTGGAATAAAATTACTGGGTTATAGAGTATATATGTCTGCAATTTTGCTAGATAATGTCAAACAACTTTCCAACTTGATTGTCCCAATTTGCATTCTCCAGCAGGGTACAGGATTTCCAGTTGCTGTACTTCCTTGCTAACACTTGCTGTTATCAGACTTTGAAATTTTTTGCTACTCTGGGGTAAAATGGTAACTTACTATGTTTTGATTTTCATGCTGACCATCTTTTCATGTGCTCACAAGCCATTTGTGTTGTGTTTCCTACTTTTTTTTTTTATTTGTTTGTTTATTTACTTACTTTAGTTCATTTCCCTACTAAGTTGTTTGACTTCCTGGTAGATTCATAAAAGTGTATTTTAGAGCAAGTACTTTGTTGATTGACTCTGCTGCATAATTCCTACTTTGTGGCATGTCTTAGATTCTTCTGGCAGTGTTTTTTCATGTTCAAAGGATGATGATTTATTTCTTTCATAATTGAGTTTTTATCGGTTGTGCTGAGGACCAGTAAGACATCTCAATTTGTACACAATTCTTAACATACATATCAAAAATCTAAAAAAATCATATAGTTGTGATTCTTTTCTAAGTTATTCCAGTGACTTTCCAGCTTAAACTTTGGAGGCAAATTTTCCTTAACAGTATATCAAGCATCAATATCTTCAAATGTTGACACACTGTTACATTATTAAGTCCCATTAATTCACAATTTAATATCATATACACTACATACACAGATTTATAATCCTGCACAGCACGTTAACAAAGTTACTAGGAAAACCAACCAAGATGTTACAGAACTTACAAAATTCTGACAGGGAGAGTCAAGATCAAGGAGTGGTTTTCTTTAGGAAACAATTTTTTTTTTTAATGTTCAAGACATATTAAATGCATGACAGACTCCCAATTGCCATTCAATATGCTTTGTACTGTAGAATATAAAAACTACCCCATCTGTGAAATGTTGAGCTGATACCCAAGGCAGTCAAAGCCTCCCATATTCAATACCCCAGTATTTTCTGATTGTACCAAAAAATAAATAAATAACAAGAAAATGATTTCACCTCTTTAAAAAAAGCATTGACACTTAAGAAATGGGATGAAGTGGGCATCTCTCCTTAAAAATGTTTCTAGAGCTACTAAAAAACTTGCATTTATAAAATAGTTGATCAAAGTACTCCTCTGGATTGTACAAGAAGGGGAACAGGGATGACTGATAAGACATGGTATGTATGATATTAATCAGACGTAGCTTCTTTCCCTCCTGCTTCATCAGTGGCTGGAATCTCGTTTTTAGTTTCTCCATTTTCTGCAGGTAAGTCTCTTTCGTTTCTTGGTTAGCCACTTCAGCCTGGTTTCCCTTTGCTCCACTTTTCTCTTTGCTTGCACTTTTTTTGTCTGAAGATTTATCCCTTCCTGCCCCCTTTTTTGGCTTCATTTCCATCTTTGCAGGAGCAGGTTTGGCTAACAACCTCCCCCCATCTCCTCTTGGACTCCTCCTTCGCAGCCCCCTTGGCAGAGCTGGCCTTCCTTTTGGGCATCCTGAGGATGGGCTGGGCAGGCAGAGAGGCTTCTCGAAACCTAGCTGACTGGCCGCTGCAGGGCCTCCTGGCCCAGAAGATGATGATTTCAACATAGAGGAATATATCAATCTTTTCTTTAGTGGCCAGGGCTTTTTGTAACTTGTTTAAGAAATTTTTTCGAATTGCTCCGTCACTAAGCGGGTTTCCTATGTTATTTTCTGTGTAAGTTTCTCTCAGAGTTTTGGAGGCCAGAGTCTGAAATCAAGGTGTTGGCAGTTTTGGTTCCTTCTAGGAGCTCTCTCTCTCCATGCCTCTCTTCTGGTGGCTTCTAGCTTCTGGTGGCTTCTAGCAATTCTTGGTGCTTGCTGGCTTGTAGACACATCACTCCCATCTCTGCCTGGGTCTTCATAGTGTTCTTCCCCTCTGTGTGTCTCTGTATCTTCTCCTTTTCTGTCTCTTATAAAGACACTAGTCATTAGATTTAGGGCCCACCCTAAAAACAGGATGATCTCATGTTGAGAGCTTTAATTATATGTGTAAAGACCTGATTTCTAAGTAGTTACATTTCACAGGTAGGCATGTCAGGACTTGGACATATCTTTTTCTGGTCACTAATAATTCTGCCCACTACCTCTTCTAAAAACATTCCTCTTGAGGGGCACCTGGGTGCCTCAGTCAGTTAAGCTTCTGACTTCAGCTCAGGTCATGATCTCACAGTTTATGAGTTTGACCCCCGTGTCAGGCTCTGTGCTGACAGCTCAGTCTGGAGCCTACTTCAGATTCTGTCTGTCTGTCTGTCTGTCTCTTTCTCTACCTCTACCCCGCTCACATTCTGTCTCTCTCAAAAATAAATAAACATTAAAAAAATAAAGAAAGGGGCATCTGGGTGGCTCAGTCGGTTGGGCGTCTGAACTCAGGTCCATGAGTTCGAGCCCCACATCAACCTCTGTGCTTGAAAGCGTATGAAATGCATACTTGAGGAATTGAATCTAACAAGAAACGGACAGGACTTTTATAGAGAAAATTATGAAAACTTGAAAAAAAAAGCTAATTAAATTGAAAAATATTACACGTTCAGGGATTGGCAAAATCAATATTAAAGATGTTATTTCTCCCCCCAACCTGGTATATAGTCAGTGTAATGCCAACCAAAATATGCCCTGCCCCTTTTTATGTGAAACTTTTCAAACTTTTTCTTTAAAAATGTGTGGGCCTGAAAAGTACAAGAAAAATTAAACACTCTTGAGGAAGGATGAATTATAAGAACTTTCCCTACTATGCAGCAAGACTTTTTATAATGCTATAGTATTCATCACCATGTGATGTTGGTGCAGGGATAGAAATATAGAACAATGGCAGAATAGTGATGCATAAACAGACCCAGCCCCACGTGTATGTGGAAACTATCTGCAATCAAGAACTGCTGAAAGGTTGGAGAAAGGTTGCACAATGCAGTGCAGGAAGCTAGGATAGGAGGGTGTTAATGATTCTAGTACAAATTCCAATGTGAGGGGTGGTCTCCACACCACAAAGCAATTCTCAGACACAGCTGGGTGTCTTACAATTCAACTCAATTCTGACACTACCTTGAGATAGCATCAGATTCCACAGGTTAAGAGCGTAGTCCCATAAGACTGCCCTCCACTTCAGACTGAAATCCCAAATCCAGGTTGTTACCCTTGCTTCTGACCAATTGGCTGTCTATAAATCATAAATTATCACAACCCCTTCTTTGGGTTCAATTAATTTGCTAGAAAGCCTCACAGAAATCAGGAAACCCGTTTACTCACTAGATTACTGGTTTGTTACAAAGGATATCAAAGGATATTAATTAATAGCTAGATAAAGAAACACATAGGGTGAGATTCCCAACCAAGGAGCTTATGCGCTTGGGCTCAGTGGCCCATGATTCTGGTTCACCAGCCTGGAAACTCTCCAAACCCAGTCCTTTTGGGTTTTTATGGAGGTTTTATTATAGAGGCATGATTGGTCAAATCACTGACCATTAGTGATTGACTCAACCTCAAACCCCCTCTTCCCTCCCAAGGAGATTGGGGGTGGGGTTAAAAGTTCTAAACCACTAACATGATTTGTTCTCTTGGCAACCATCCTAGCTACTTTACAAAAGTCACCTCATTGCCATAACAAAAGACACATTATCACTCTCTTAGGAAATTCTAAGGGTTTTAGGAGCTCTGTGCCAGAAATG
This sequence comes from Acinonyx jubatus, assembly GCF_027475565.1. Lineage (NCBI taxonomy): Eukaryota > Metazoa > Chordata > Mammalia > Carnivora > Felidae > Acinonyx > Acinonyx jubatus. The sequence continues at coordinate 72,304,453 of NC_069380.1, read as the reverse complement.
GGAATTAAGACCATGTATATATATTTCTTATTAAAATTCACAATATCACAGATACCCATATATGGAAGGAAAGCAATTGGATAGCTTGCACACAGTATATCACCAAAGGTCAGTTCCAGGGAGATTAGTGACAAAACACAAAACATAATATTTTTAATCAGCAAAGAGGCTATCTCTATATTATACTAGTAGTAAAAACTTTAGTGGCTGAAATGGCTGAAGAATTATTATTCCCTTCACTTTGTGGCTCTGATGAATAAAGCCTTAGGAGTTATTACTAAAAAATACCAACCCTAGAAGTTTCTGGAACATGTCTTTCTCATTGTACAAATCTTTTTTCTCCTCAGTCTGAGAAGATTGTCATTTCAATCTATCACAATGGCACTGCCACAGATGACCTGTGTATGTTCCCTGGGCCTCCAATGACACATCAGCATAGCAGGGATTCCCCTTCTGAACACCATGTCTGGTTGTAAAAATAAGTGAGAAGTGGGTGCTGACAAGATGGCTTTCATAATATGCCTCTGCTTGCCTTATAAATCTTTTGTTTATGTGTACATGAGGAGAGTTGAGATTACAGTAAGGAATTCAGGAGGAATGACTTCGGTTGATGAACGTGGAATGTGTGACCCGTTGATAGATGGGAAACTTGGCAAGTCTCACGGGCCAGTTCTCTAAACCAGACTTTCAGAGGGAGCCTTTGAATTAGGGTATGAGAAAGTGAATTGAAAGCTTCATATGCTCATATAAATGTGTATACAGTTTTCCTTCTCCAAAAAACATTTTCTGCAACTTACTTTTTCACTCAACAATACAAGGATCGTAGGAATATATGCCTGTAGTCATAATGCTTCATGCAGTGTGAGAGGAGGGAAGTTTGGCGTGTCCCCAGAGTTACCCTGCCCATCAAGGGTTTATAGTAAAATGGTCCTACGGTTGACATCACAAAAAAAGAACAACAACAAAAGAAAGAAGAAAGAAGAAAGAAAGAAAGAAAGAAAGAAAGAAAGAAAGAAAGAAAGAAAGAAAACCACAATACACCATGGATCTCCTTCTCAAAGAGGACTTTCATTACTTCCATTTTGAACTCAAACTTTCTTTTAAAAAAAAAAAAAGGTTTATTTAGTTATTTTGAGAGAGGAAGAGAGAGAGCGCAGGCATGAATGAGGAGGGGCAGAGAGAGAATCTCAAGCAGGCTCCCCACTGCCAGCATGGAGCCCCATGTAGGGCTTGGACCCATGAACCATGAGATCATGACCTGAGCAGAAATCAAGAGTTGGATGCTCAGCTGATTGAGCCACCCAACCACCCCTGAACTCAAACTTTCTAATTGATTAAGTTCTTCTTTCCAGCTTTCTCTTCACTCTGGAAAAAGACCCTGAGGGCAAAGCACCCCCAGATGGGAACCGAAAGTACTCCCTCAGGCAATAAGGAGTTTCCAGAGCCAGCAAGACCCCATGTCATTGACTCCAAGACAAAGACCCACCAGACCTTCACTGCCCACCTGCACATACCACTGACCTTTGCCCCACATTTCCTCATATAAGCCTGGAAATATTTTTGGCACTTCGGAGACAGCCTTTGAGCCATTAGTCTGTGGTCTTCCGGGTGTCGGCCTCATGGAAATAAATTCCTCTCTTACTTCACCACCACTTGTCTCTGGGCCTTTGGGTTTTGTCAATGGTGAGTGGCTGCGCCTGGTCGGTTTGGGACTCCCCAGAGTCAGTTGCTCTTGCACCCCTGCATGCCAGCTACATTTCCACAGTCTTATGTTACATTTTTCTTAAAAAGGAATCCTGGATATGGAGAAAGGATGTGGCTATAAGAGGTGGTGCGAGGGATGCTTGTGATGCATCGGTCCTGTATCTTGATTATAGTGCTGTTACCCGAACATATCACGTGATCAAGCTACATAGAACTACACACACACAGGCACGCATGCACAAACGAGTGACAGAAAAGAGGGCAGTTACCACCTGCCCTAGGCTTGGGGTAGATTTAGTTATTCAAGAAATATATGATCACACACACAGGAGATTCGAGGCATAACAACAAAACGCCCTGCCTTTATGGAGGGTTTACAGTTCTCTGAGGCGACAGCTACATTCACAGTATATTAGGTAATAAGGAGAGAAGGACAGGAAGTGTGGCTGAGGGGATGAGGGAAGGCCCCAATGAGAAAATGACTTGTAAGTGAAGAAGCCACCGAGATGCTGGGTTAGCCACTGTGAGGTGGGGAACAAAGGCAAGAAGGAAATGGTAGATAAAGTTAAATTTCCTTATAACCTGTGGCCCATTACTTGATGGAGGCAAAGTAGACCGTTTCTCCAGGAACTCCCTGTGTCTTAATGTTAATGCTTTGCCAGAGGTAAAAGCAACTTTAGCTCAACAGTAGCTAGGCCTCCAGGATCCTGGATCCTATGAGTCTTCTTTAGCATATGAAACACTTTTGGAAACTTCCCTGGACTTTACCTCCCCCCATCTCCCCCATATTTAATCAGTCACTCCTCACAATCTGCGGGAAGCTCTTTTTACCCAGGGGTCCTGTCCCTGTGCTTTAATAAAACCACCTTTTTGCCCCAAAGACATGTCAAGAATTCTTTCTTGGCTGATGGCTCCGAACCCCAACCCTCCAAACCTCATCAACTGGAGGATGAACAGCCAGGGCAAAAGCCCTATATGGGGGCCCCATCTGGTGGGTTTGGGGGTGACGATACCAAAGAGGCCTGGGTGCAAGGAGCCAGGGAAGGTGACCAGTGGGAAATAGAAAGGTAAGAAATGATAGGACTGATCATACCGTTAAAAAGAAAACCACAGGCCCCAAATGGAGTCACTTATATTAAGACCCCACGTCAGCAAGCCAAGACTTAACACTAACTTAACAGCAGTTTCGATCCCCATTCACCACCAATGTAACCTTTAACCAGTCAACATGGAACTTCTTGGTCAGCACTACAGCACTAGGGAGTTTACTGATAGACCCTATCCATCCCCCTTAGGAGGAGGACCTTGCCTAAAATAATGCATTACTTGCTAATAATTGCCTCCTCTCCACCCCACCCCCACCTTTAAAAGCCTTTCCTCTCCTGTAGCTTGATGGAGCTCTCTTTCATTTGCTCAACGGGATGCTGTCCAATTCATGAGTCATTCAGTAAAGCCAATTTGGCCTTTTAGGGGCCAAGGACAGACTGCCTTCAGACGTGCCACTTTGGCATATTGATTATTTTAAATAAATTTACTTAATGTGAGAAATAAGCCCACTGACCCAAAGGAGGGATGGGGAGACGCAGAGCGCAGTCAAGGGAGGCTTTAATCAATGCTTTCGCAAGAGCAGGTGTTTGATGGACAGGCACATGCAGGGCACTTACAGCAGACAATTTGTCGCCTAGCGTGCAAGTCCCCCCCCACCCTGTCCCTCATTAGCGGAGCACTGCAGAGGTTACAGCCTTGCCCGGATGTCATCCATGCCCGTAAGGCAAAAAGTATTCAGATTGGAACAAAGGTACGTTCCTTGAGGTGCTGCAGAGACTTCAGTTCTTTGGCGCATGCTCATCGCAAAGCTCGCAAAAAAATAAGTCCCTGGAATGGAGAGGGGAAGGAGAACCCGGACGTGTCTAAGGGTGTGGGACTCCATTGTGGGGGGAGGGTTGGTAGGTATTTGCAATACGTTGTAAACCTATTGTTAACTAGACAGCACAGCTTTCATTTGGTATTTCTGAAAATGAATCATCTCATTTCTCATACTTAAGAGACAGCCAGTACAACCAGGACACTCAGACCCTCCTCTGCCCCCCTGAAAGCAAGAAATGAATTTCCCCTGCGAGTGATACCCTCCCTGTACAAGGAGGTAATGAGTCATCCGTATCACCAGAAATGGGAAACTTAGAGCTGAGAAAGTTGTGTAAACAATCCTTGTTACTTTTTACTAACTTACTTCCACACCCAAATTCTGTTTAGAATTCCTTACTAATTGAAGCTCCCAAAGTTTTCTTTGTCCTGTCAGTTCTTCACAGATTTATTGTCTCTTTGTCTAAAAAGTAGACAAACTGGCTGCCTCAGTCACTTCTTCAGGTCTCAATTTCATAATTGAGCCTCTGTGCGTATGTAATAAAGTTTGGGGTTTTTTTTTCCTCCTGTTGATCTGCCTTATGTAAATTTAATTTTTAGGCCACCTAGAAGATCCTGAAAGACAATTTCTCCTTCGCTTCAATCTGTTAAATTAGTCAGTTGAGTTCTTATTGTTTACAACATAAAACTGAGGAGCTAAGATGGCAGAGTAGTAGAAAGAGCCTAGGCTTGCCTTTTTCCTTGAACACAGCTAGATAAATACCTCATCGTTCTGAACAACCAAGAAATCAACCTGAGGACTGAAATAACAAACTGCACAACTACAAGGAGAGAAGAAGCCACATCGTGGAAGGTAGGAGGTGTGGAGATGTGGTTTGGGGGAGAAGTGGATTGAAGAGGCTGCAGAGGGGAGGGAGCCCTGTTCATGGAGAGAGGTGGGAGAGAGAGAGAGAGAGAGAGAGAGAGAGAGAGAGAGGGAGAGAGGGGAGCGCACAGGAGATTGCACAAGGAAAACACTTCCCCAAAGCCATTGACTGGGAAAATGAGAGGGGCTGATTTTTGTGAGATTCTACAACCAGCAGGGCTCAAAGACTAGAGTTTTAGAGGTCTGTGGTGTGGCCGGCATGGAGCCTGGAGGGCACTGCAGTGCTCCTGTGGAGAAGGAGGGCAGATAGCCTCATAGTGGACAGCCCGATCTGAGGGTTCCCTGGGATGCACTGGGAGAGATGGTCCCCTCTTCTGAGAGTGCATCTGGGAGAGGAAGCATCGGCTCTCCGGGAACAAAAGAGCCAGTGGGCACCATTTCGCTCCCCCACCCCTCAGGATAGGTGCAGAGACACCTGCTGAGGACAGCTAACCTGGACACTGGCTCTTTGCTGCACTTTACTACAAACTCCATGCCCCTGTGCTTTGGTGGAAACTGCCCTTCTGGGATAAGCCTGCACCAGCCTCAGAGTGGTGAGATCCTCCCGCAGAGGACCAGCATAGGTCCGCACCACATCGGGTCCCTAAAACTTGGAGTTTTAAAACTCAGCCAGCCTGCCTGGGATAGAACACAGGTGCACTGCATTACTGTGTGGGCAGAGGGCCCAGACACAGACAGGGTGGAAACAGGGATGTGAGGGACACCTGAGACACACAAATGGAGGTTGTTCCCTCTTCTGGAAGGGCCTCCCAGGCAGTGATGGTCACAAACTCCCCTTTCTGGGGAGTGGAAGGGGGCTGGTGCCATTTCTCTCCCCCACCCTTCAGCATAAACTAACTTCAGTAAGCAGCACAATTGCCAATACTGGCGGCCTAAACTGCTTACATCAAACCCTGTCCCCTTGCATTCTTGCAGGTGCTGCTTTTCTCTGGTAAGTGTGCCTGAGAACCAGTGCAACAGGCCCCTGCCTCAGAAGACCAGCACAAACACCTCCACATGCACCACATCTACTGACCATAGAGTTCTGCAAAGCTTCAGCTTTAGTGGAAACAGCATCAGGTTTCTTTTAACAAGCAGACCAGAGCACACCTAGTTGAAACTTGCCACACTCTGGCCAAGGTCCTAAAACACTCCCCACTTCAGGCAAGGAGAAGCTCTGCGGAGGACTGACCTGAGGGAAAGAGCAGCCAAAACACAGCAGCAGAGTGCACACAGCATACACCAGAGACACTTCCTGGAGTGCCAGGCCCCGGGGAATATATGACCTCTTCTTTATAAATCCATTACTCTCAGGAACAGGAAACATAAACAGGCTTTCCTAACACAAAGAAGAAGACAGAGACCTAGACAAAATGCCAAGATGGAGAAATTCATCCCAGACAAGAAAAGGCCACATCCAGGGATCTAATTGAAACAGATATAAGTATATGCCTGATCCAGAATTAAAAGCAGTAATCATAAGGATACTAGCTGGGCTTGAGAAAAGCAAAGAAGACATTAGGGAGTCCCTTACTGCAGACTTCTGAGATGTAAAAACTAGGCAGGCCAAGATGAAAAACGCAACAACCAAGATTTGAAACTGACTGGTGTAATGACCACAAGGATGGAAATAACAGAGGAATGAATAAGTGATGTAAAAGATAAAATTATGGAAAATAATGAAGCTGAAAAGAACAGGGAAAGAAAAATATTAGATCATGAATGTAGACCCAGGGTACTCAGTAACTCCATACATTCATACCATAGGAGCCCCAGAAGAGGAAGAGATGGAAAAGGGGGCAGAAGGTTTACTTGAGGAAATTATAGCTGAAAACTTCTCTAATCTGGGAAAGGAAACAGACATGCAAATCCCGTAGGCACAGAGAACTCCCATCAAAATCAACGAAAGTGGGCCAACACTAAGACATATTGTAGTTAAATTTGCAAAATATAAAAATAAAGAAAAATCCTAAAGAACCAAGACAAAAGTAGTCCTTAACTTACAAGGGAAGACAAATACGGTTAGTAGCAGATATCTCCACAGAAACTTGGCAGGCAAGAAGGGAGTGGCATGATATGTTTAATGTGCTGAATCAGAAAAATATACAGCCAAGCATACACTATCCAGTAAATCTATTCTTCAGAAAGAGAGATAAAGGGTTTCCCAGACAAACAAAAACTAAAGGAGTCCATGACCACTAAACCAGCCCTGCAAGAAATATTAAAGGGGACTCTTTGAGTGGGAAAGGAAGACCAAAAGTTACAAAGACTAGAAAGGAATAGAGAATATCTGCAGAAACAATGACAAACCAAGTAATAAAATGGCACCAAATACATATCTATCAATAATTACTCTGAATGTAAATGGACTAAATACTCCAATCAAAAGCCATAGGGTGCCAGAATGGATTAAAAAAAAAAATCTATATGCTGCCTATAGGACACTCAGTTTAGACCTAAAGACACCTGCAGATTGAAAGTGAGGGGATGGAGAACAATCTTTCATGCAAATGGATGTCAAAAGAAAACCAGAGTAGCCATACTTATATCACACAAACTAGATTTTAAACCAAAGACTATACGAAGAGATGAAGAAAGGAACTATATCATAATAAAAGGGTCTATCCAACAAAAAGATCTAACAACTGTAAATATTTATGCCCTCACCGTGGAAGCCCCCAAATATATAAAACAATTAAGAACAAACATAAAGGAACTCATTGATAATACAACAATAGTAGAGGACTTTAACACCCACTTACATCAGTGGACAGATCATCTAAGCAGAAAATCAACAAGGAAACAATGGCTTTGAATGGCATACTGGAACAGATGTACTTAACAGATATATTCAGAACATTTCGTCCTCAAGCAGCAGAGTACACATTCTTTTTGAACGCACATGGGACATTCTCCAGAACAGATCACATACCAGGTCACAACTCAGGCCTCAACAAGTACAAAAAGACTGAGATCCTGCCATGCATATTTTCTGATGACAACACTATGAAATATGAAGTCAACCACAAGAAAAAATTTGGAAAGACCAGAAATACATGGAGGTTAAAGAACATCCTACTAAAGAACGAATGGGTCAATGAGGAAATTAAAGAAGAAATTAAAAAAACACAGGGAAACAAAAGGAAATGAAAACACAACAGTCCAAAACCTTTGTGATGCAGCAAAAGCAATCATAATAGGGAAGTATGTAGCAATACAGGCCTACATCAAGAAGCAATAAAAGTCTTGGGGGTGCCTGAGTGACTCAGTCAGTTAAGTGTTCAACTCACGATTTTGACTCAGGTCATGATCTCACCGTTCATGAGTTCGAGCCCCAAATTGAGCTCTACACTGACAGTGTAGAGTCTGATTCAGATTCTCTCTCTTCCTCTCTCTCTCTGCCCCTCTCCTGCTCTCTCTCTCTCTCTGAAAAAATAAATCAAAAAAAAAGAAAAATCTTAAATATACACCCTAACCTTTCACCTAATGAAGCTAGAAAAAGAACAACAAACGAATCCTAAAGCCAGCAGAAGAAGGGAAATAATAAAGATTAGAGCAGAAATAAATGATATGGAAACAACAACAGCAAGAAAAAAACAGCAGAACAGATCAATGAAATAAGGAGCTGGTTCTTGGAAAGAATAAATTGATAAACCCTTAGCCAGACTTATCAAAAGAAAAGAGAAAAAAACGCAAATAAATAAAATCATGAATGAGAAAGGAGAGATCACAGTCACCACTGCAGAAATACAAACACTTATAAGGAGACTATTATGAAAAATTATATGCCAACAATTGGGCAATCTAGAAGACATGGATAAATTCCTAGAAATATATAAGCTACCAGAACTGGAACAGGAAGAAATAGAACACTTGAATAGACAGATAACAAGCAAAGAAATTGAATCAGTAATCAAAAATATCCCAACAAACAAAAGTCCAGGGCCAGATGGCTTCACAGAGGAATTCTACCAAACATTTAAAGAAGAGTTAATACCTATTCTTCTCCAACTGTTCCAAAATATATATATAGAAGGGAAACTTTCAAATTCATCCTACAAGGCCAGCATTACCTTGATTGCAAAACGAAAGACCCAACCAAAAATGAGAATTACAGGTTAATATCCCTGATGAACATGGGTGCAAAAATTTTCAACAAAATACTAGCAAATTGAATCCAACACTACATTAAAAGAATTACTCACCACAATAAAGTGGGATTCATTCCTGGGATTTAAAGTGGTTCAATATTTGCAAATCAATCAACGTGTATATGATATTAATAAAAGAAAGGATAAGAACCATACAATCCTCTCAACAGATGCAGATAAAGCATTTGACAAAGTACAGCATCCATTCATAATAAAAATCCTCAACAAATTAAGGATAGAGGGAACACACCTCAACTTCATAAAGGCCATATATGAAAGACCCACAGCTAATATCATCTTCAATGAGAAAAAACTGAGAGCTTTTCCTCTATGGTCAGGAACAAGACAGGGATGTCTACTCTCACCACTGTTTTTTAACATAGTAGTGGAAGTCCTAGCCTCAGCAATCAGACAACAAAAAGAAATAAAAGGCATCCATAGTGGCAAGGAAGAAGTTAAACTTTCACTATTTGCAGACTACTATGTAGAAAACCCAAAAGACTCCACCAAAAAAATTGCTGTAACTGATACACGAATTCAGTAAAGTCACAGGATACAAAATCAACATACAGAAATGGTTGCATTTCCAAACATCAATAATCAAGCAGCAGAAAGAGAAATCAAGGAATAGATCCCATTTACAATTGCACCCCCCCCCCAAGAAAAAGATAGGTAGGAATAAACCTACCAAAGAGGTAAAAGATATGAACTCTGAAAACTATAGAACACTTCTGAAAGAAATAGAAGAGGACAAAAAGAAATGGAAAAGCATTCCAGGCTCATGGATTGAAAGAACAAATATGATTAAAATGTCTATAATACCCAAGGCAATCTGCACATTTAATGCAATCCCTGTCAAAGTACCACCAGAATTTTTCACAGATCCAGAATAAGCTATCCTAAAATTTGTATGGAACCACAAAGACCCTGGATAGCCAAAACAAACTTGAAAAAGAAAAGCAAAGCTGGAGGCTTCCCAATTCTAGACTTCAAGTTATATTACAAAGTCATAGTTATCAAGACACTATGGTACTGTCACAAAAGGATACACAGAGCAATGGAACAGGATAGAAAACCCAGAAATGGTCAACTAATATTCGACAAAGCAGGAAAGGATATACAATGGAAAAATGACAGTCTCTTCAATAAGTGGTGTTGGAAAAAATGGACAGCAACATGGAAAAGAATGAAACTGGACTACTTTCCTATACCACACACAAAATAAACTCAAAATGGATGAAAGATCTAAATGTGAGACAGGAAACCATCAAAATCCTAGAGAGTACAGGCAGCAACCTCTCTGACTTTGGTTGTACCAATTTTGTACTAGGCACGTCTCCAGAGGCAAGGGAAACAAAAGCAAATATGAATTAGTGGGACTTCATCAAGATAAAAAGCTTTTGCACAGCAAAAGAAACAATCAGCAAAACTAAAAGACAACCTTTGGAATGGGAGAAAATATTTACAAATGACATTTCGGATAAAGGGTTAGTATCCAAAGCTAATCAAACACAACACCCAAAAAATAAATAATCCAGTTAAGAAATGGGCAAAAGACACAGACAGACATTTTTCCAGAGAAGACAGACATACAGACGTCTAACAGACACAGAAAAAGATGCCCAACATCACTCATTATCAGGGAAATACAAATCAAAACTACAATGAGATATCACCTCACACCTGTGAGAATTGCTAAAATTAACAACACAGAAAACAGCAGGTGTTGGCAAGGATATGGAAAAAGGGGAGCCCTCTTGCACTGTTGGTGAAAATACAAACTGATGCAGCCACTCTGGAAAATAGCATGGAGGTGCCTCAGAAAGTTAAAAATAGAACTACCCTTTGATCCAGCAATTGCACTACTAGGTATTTACCCAAAGGATACAAAGATACTGATTCAAAGGGATACATGCACCATGATGTTTATAGCATCATTATGAACAATAGCCAAATTATGGAAATATCCCAAATGTCCATCCACTGATGAATGGATAAAGAAGATGTGGTATGTGTATATACAATGGAATATTACTCAGCCATAAAAAAAATGAAATGTTGACAGTTGCAGTGTGTGGATGGAGCTAGAGAATATTATGCTAAGCAAAATAAGTCAGGACAGAGAAAGACAAATACCATATGGTTTCACTCATTTGTGGAATTTAAGAACAGATAAACATAGGGGGAAAGAGAGAGGCAAACCATAAAACACACTCTTAATTACAGTGCACAAACGGAGCGTTGCTGAAGAGGAAGCGGATGGGAGATGATCTAATGGGTGATGCTCATTAAGGAGGGCACTTGTTATGAATACTGGGTGTTAAGTGCAAGTTATGAATCACTAAATTCTATTTCCGAAACTAATACTACAATATATGTTAGCTAACTGGAATTTAAATAAAAACTTGAAACAAAAAATATGTGTAAACAATATAAAACCTTAGTGGTCATTGTAAGGCTTTGGCTTTAGTTATGAGACAGATGGGAAGCCTCTGGAAGGTTTGGAGAAGGTGTTTACATTTCAACAGGGTCTAGTTGGTTGCTGAATTGTTCAAGTAGCAAAGAGGTGGAAGTAAAGGTGGAAACAAGAGACCATTTAGTAGACTCTTTCTGTAATCCAGACAGAGTTGATAGGCGTGGGGGGTGGGGGTTCCGACCAGTCTGGCAGAAGTATGAGCAGTGGTTGGATTTTGTATATGTTTGCAAATAGAGTCAACAGCATTGGCCGATTGTTTGGTGTGAGAAAATGAATAATCAGACTTGACTCCACGTTCATTGACCTGTGCCACTGTTGAAATGGAGCGGCTGGGACACGGGGAACGGTCCAGCGTGGAGGGAGTCATTGGGTGAGGCAGGGACTGAAAGTCACTCACCACCCACCACCAGCTTGTTAGCGAGCAACCCCCGCCCCAGTCACCCGGAAGCGGCTGGAAAACTCCCGCTCCCGGCGTGCCCTACGCGCCCGCCCGCGCGCCCGGGGGGCGGGGTCTGCGCGCGCGCGCGCCGATGCGAAACGGGCTGGCGGGTGCGGCGAGGCGGTCGCTACGAGCGTGGTAGTTTGTTCCGTGAAGGGAGTGCGGACGGCTAGGCGGTCTCGGCCACCTTCCCGGGCCCGGTAAGTGCGGCGGCGGCGGTTGGCGTCGCTGGGTGGGGGACGGCCTCCAGAGGAAGGTGCTGGCGCGCCTGGCGGCCCCGTCTGAAACATTAGGGCTCGCGGCCGGCGCCCCTCGACGGCTGCTGGTCGCCTCCGTGAGGCGTTGGGTGTAAGTGCGGTGCCCGCGGGCCCGACCGCCGGGGTTTCGCCCTCCTGGCCGCTGGGGAGGCCGCAGTGAGGGGACGGCTCGGGCGGGGAGAGCCGAAGCGGCCGGAGCTGTGAGGGGGTCGCGCCGGGCCCCGGGGGCGGGGGGCGGCCACCGCGCACACCGCGCACGCGCGCCAGTTGAGTGCACGAGAGGGTTCTCACAGGTGCCTTGGAACCCTAAATTCTTGGCGGGGAGGTGGGGGGTCGCTCCGAATTTCTGCCCTGGTCCCGCGTGCTGTCTGGTGTGCACCCACCCGGCCAGGTCATCGGCCTCCGGAAGACTTGAACTCTTCACGTGTTTGCTCGCCCGTGACCTCCAGCGCACCGCTGTGGACACACTGGACGATGCCCGCGCAGTTTTTCGGTTGGAAGTTGGGGTGGTCGTGGCGTGTCGGTCCTTGAGCACGAGACGTGATCGCCTCTTGCGCCCCCGGTATTCGTGGTCGTCGTACAAGTCCCTTCGGAATGCTCGCGAAGTACGGAGACTGCAGATTCGTCCTCAGGGTATCCCTGTGGCTCTCCTTTTACAGTTGAAGACCTTGGGGCAGAGCCAGACTGCTGCCCTGCCCTGCCCTGCCCTGTCCGAATGCGAAACCAGAGGTCGTAACCCAGACTGCGGAGACCGGGTTGCACCATATCCCGAAACAGTTTCGTTGGTAACCGAAGTAGCCGGTGGAGAAAAAGGGCACCAGCTGTGAGGAGTGGACTGTTCATCCGGAAACCTGGCAGGCCGTAGAGTTTCTCCGAAAGAACCCAAACATCCAGGTGGTTTCGGGAGAGTAGAGCATTCTAGGCCAAGAAAGTGGATTGAATACTGGCTCCTGGAATCTCACTAAAATTACGGTAAAGGGTTTTTTTTTTTTAGAAGACTTAAATTCAAATGATGGAGAGAATGGGAAAGGAAACGATAGCAGTAAAGTAGTGGGGTCCGGAGGGCAAAGGTTCTTAGCAAACAGCGTAATTTTAAACCTGCAGCAAGGAACAGTGTGGAACAATTGAATACAAAACACACAAACTGGCAGCTTCCAGCGAAGGAAGTGGTGTTGGGGGTGCACCTAGGTGAAATCTGTTGCAGAGGTAATTAGATGTGCGCATCTCCTTCCCGGTTTCACAGTGTTGGGTGACTGCCTTCTCCCACTAGAAGGCGGGAGGCTCTTGGGAGAACAGAGGACGGAGCTTTGAACCAGGGGACCTCAGGCACAGTCAACTAGGGGGCTGTGTTTTTGAAGGCAGGGACGCTGAAGCGTGAAGTCCTTTATTCTCCTCCTCCCCCCACCGAAACCCCAGGATTTTTGTAGCCAGACCGAGTCCCCTCAGGCTCAAGTCAGAAAACTTTTCTGCACACATAACACACACGTGTGGAAAGATAGTTAAGCGGGTCACAGTGGGGGCGCCTGGGAGGCTCAGTCAGTTAAGCACCTGACTCTTGATTTCCCCGCAGGTCCTGACCTCATGGGGTCAGGGGGTGATCGAGCCCTCCCATCAGGCTGTATGCTGAGCATGGAGCCTGCTTGCGATTCTCTCCTCCTCTCTCTGCCCCCTTCCCCCCACCCCTGCAAACAAAACTTAAAAAAAAATAAGTTGGTCACAGTGGTTACTTCTGGGAAAGGAAACTCCATGGTTGGAGGAAAAGAATCTGAGGAGGGTTAACTATTTACATGTTTGTCCTTTAAAAATTTTGTAACATATGCAAATATTACCTATTCAGAAATCGAATGTATTCCTTAAAAAATATAATTGCAAGTGAATATACCCTTTGATACAGCAGTTCCTCTCCCACAAAGTTATTACAATTGGTCTACACACGTGAGAAAATAAGGTGCATACCATTCATTGCAGTATTTTAGCAAAAGGTTAGAATCAGTGTCAGTGATGGTTGGTGAAATATATCATGCACAACCTTCCCTTGGGATATTCTGCAGCCATAAAACACAATGAAAGAAGCTCATTGTATAGAGAAAAGAGTAAATAAAAGATGTATGTTAGGTGGTGGGGGATTCAGAAAAATATGAGTTTATTAAAAAAAGGGGTGTGTGTGTGTATATATGTATAAAATATCTGGAAAGATACAGAAGAAGCAGGCAATATTGGTTGACTTTGGAGAAGGGATCTGGGTAGCAAGGCAAAAATGGAATGAGGGACACTTCACTGTATATTTTTGGTACCTTTTGAACTTTGAACTCTGTTATTATCTCTATTCCATGAATGAATGAATGAATGAATAAATGTTAACAGGAAAAAATAGATGGATAATGGAGATCTTGGTGTTGGTTATACCTTGAATAATAAGAGATCTCTTCCATAGGAAGGAATGCTGTGTAACAGTCCCCAGATCTCAGTGGCCTAACATTTCATGCTCTTGGGTTCTTCAGGCCAGCATTTTTGGTTCTTCAGTGGCTTAGATCTTGGCTGGATGAGGCTGGACTCCAGACTTTACTTTCGGGTTCATATCTGCTGCAGCGTGTTATCTTTGTTCTGGGACCCAGGCTGAAAAAGCAAAAATACCTGGAACATGCTTTTCTCATGACTGGGGATGGGAGTTCAAGGGGGCTTCTGGGAATTGGCTATGTGCCAGCTCAGAAGTGGCACATTACAACTTTCGCATATATTTCATTAGTTAATGTAGTGTCTCATAGTCAAGGCCCAAATCAGTAGGGTGGAGATGTATGTACAGTACATATTGGGACGCTCTGCAAAGTCACCTGACAAAAGGTGTGGATACATACTTCTCTTGCAGGGTAGGAAGAAGAACTGAATGATGATAAGGAAATAAGTTAATGGAAAGATACTGTGAAATTAAGTTAAAGATAGTTGGTTGAAAATAAAGATGCTTAGGGAAAAAATATGCATATATGCCAAGATACAACATTCTACTTTGGTATGAATTTTGTTAAGATTTCCATGTCAAGGTATCATACTGGCTTTTCTTATATAACATCTGCCATTCCCACACCTGGCCCTGTAACCAATTCTGGGTGCCCATGGTTTTAGGAACCTTGGAAGTAATTGAGTAATGCATATGTAAAGGCACCAGTTCTTAGAGAAGTAGTTCTAAATGTGTTTATTTCAGCTGCTGAATGTGTTCATTCATACTACTTATGTCATGTCCACGTCTGCCAACCCACCGTTCACAACAGAATCTTCTTTTCAGGGAGATGTCCTTTGCTTCTCAGATGTAATGCACTTTAAGTTTGTTACTCAACAGTGAAAATGAATCATACAGAGGTAATACATATTTTCATATGTTCTGCATCTTCAGGGTTCCTTTTTTTTTTTTTTTTTTTTTTTTAAGTCATGTGGCTCCAGAGTAATTTTCTTATTTTCAATTTGTACTGTGGTAGACAGTAACATTAGTGGTTAAGAGTAAGGACTTTTGGAGCAAACTACCTGAGTTTGAATCCTAGCTAGTAGCTACGTAACCTGGGCAAATTACTTAACCTGCTGTGCCTCCGTTTTCTCATCTATAAAATGGAGGTGATAATAGTACCTTATAGAATTATTAGGAAGGTTAAATAAGTTAATACATATAAAGCACTTACAGTACTTGACAATAAGTACTTAAATATTAGCTATTGTTAATAGTGCTTTTTATTTAGAGGCCATGTGAATCATGGGTCTCACAAAACAAACATATAGTTGTTCAGTTGTCTGAATAGGCAAGGAAGTAATTTTTGATCCCTTTATTCTCTTGAATTCCAGGTTAAATTAAAAATACCTTTTGGAAATAAATTACTAGATGCTGTTTGTTTGGTACCTAACAAGAGCTTAACATATGGAATAATTCTTACACATGGAGCGTCAGGAGATATGAATCTTCCTCATTTGATGTCACTGGCATCCCATCTTGCATCTCATGGGTTTTTTTGCCTGAGATTTACCTGTAAAGGCCTTAATATTGTACATAGAATTAAGGCATATAAATCAGTTTTGGTAAGAAAATTTCTTTATATTTACTTGTAACAATTCTGTTGTAAAATTCTTAATACATTTAAGACAAATTCTATTTATTTTAAAAAACTTTTAATGAATATTCTTAGAAACTCAACAGTACCTGAAAGCTGTATAATGGATTTCTCTTTTTTGCTGTCAGTTTCCATGGAGATGAATGCTCACATCATAAATATCCTATGGTACTGCCAAGGGAAGCTATTTGTGATATAATAATTTTCTTACTGGAATGACATAACTTCAGATATATAGTTCTGAATATTTGCCTACCATACTATGAATGTACAAATAAATATAGCACAGTTTGAAACTAAAATCCCTGGATAAAACAAAGTTGAAATTTTTTTAATCCAGATTATTTCAAACTTGATAGATTTTTCAGGGCTTTAAATTAGACGTTAGTGTTATTAAATTCTGTATCAGTTGGAAGCTTTTACTGGCTTCTTTTTTTAATGTAATTCTTAAAAATATTTAAGTACCTGAATCTTGAATTTTTTAGACTGGTGAAGAGATTTTTTTTTTTTCCCTCACTTACTTGCCTGTATTACCCAGGATATGATTTGATAGTGACAGCATGATTGGAAATGCAAAGAACTGGTTACCTCTTTCAAGAAGACTCCCTTAAGATTTTATGGTTGTCTTTACAAAGATTTTCATACATTTCAGTAATGATGGGAAATATATGTTGGTTTTCCAGTCGAATATTTTATAGGAGAAGAATTGATAATTTTTTGGTTGGTTTTTCTAGAATTACCTAAAGACCTTAGGAGAATACAAATTGACAGGTGTTTTCCTTGGCGGTAAGTTATAATACTTGCTTTTAAATTTACTAATATTAATATAGGAACAGGTAATCAAGAGTTAAAATTAATTGATGACAGGAAGCTAATTTAAGGATTTTTTGTTTTGTTTTGGGAAGTCACTTTCTTGTATAATATCAAGGTACTTTATATGTTTAAAGTAGATTTAAACCTCATAGATATGTATTGTAACCCAAAGATCTCTCCTTTTATTTATATCTCTGAGTCACCCTCTGTAAAATGATTCCTTCACAAGGATCTTTAAGTATTCTTCAGAAAAATAATTCCTTTTTTTTTTTTTTTTTGACTTAGGATCATTTTTAGCTCTATGTAAGGAAGCTATAGATGTCCATTATGGGTATCGCAGCTTGTTAATTGCCACCTTTTGGAGTTAAGTGATGCAGTTATGATGGATGAACAGTAAATGAAATCTGATTTGCCATATTATCACCACTTCTTTATATGAATGTTTATATATCAAACTGAACTTAATTTTAATTGATTTTAGGTCGTTCAATGGGCTCAAGAGCAGCTGCTTCTGTAATGTGCCATATTGAGCCAGATGATGCTGATGCTTTTGTTCGAGGTCTCATTTGTATTTCTTACCCACTGCACCATCCAAAGCAGCAACATAAACTTAGAGATGAAGATCTCTATCGTATAAAAGATCCTGTATTGTTTGTGTCAGGTTCAGCAGATGAAATGTGTGAAAAGGTGATTTACAACTTGATGTTTGTGTAAATGAGAGAGGGAATGAAAGACAATTATCTTGGGAACAAGATCTTACCTGCAGCTTTCAGTCTCTTTAAAAGGTGCTGATTGGACTAATGCTAGTTTTGTGACTTAGTTACCTGTTGCTTTGGAGAACCGAGAAATATAAGCATACTGACAGAATTCATCTGCCTGGAAAGAGTTGCTAAATGGTTTGACTCTTATTTGGGAATGAAAGATTAATATCTGAATCTTGTGTTTTGGGGATTACTAGACTATACATTTGTTTTTATCATTTCAACATTCAAGCAGCCTCTTCAATTATAAAATTGACTCTTGAGAAAAAGTTAATAACTTGTACATGTTACTATATATTGCCAATAATGAGTACTTGATCTGTTTGTGGTATTGCTGTAACTGAGACGTAGACTGCCACTTCTGTGGACATTTCTTTGCATATTCCATTGCCTCGAAAGTTGTCTGTAGAGTAAGTATTTAATAAATATTTAGTGAACGGATGCCAGTATAGGCGGTGCAGGAAAGAGAGAGAGAATCCTTATTAAACACTAAAAGAGCATTATTAGTCTAGTATCTTCTTCTTTTTTTCCTTTAGAACTTGTTGGAGAAAGTGGCACAGAAAATGCAAGCTCCCAATAAAATCCACTGGATTGAGAAGGCAAACCATTCCATGGCAGTGAAAGGACGTTCAACAAATGATGTTTTCAAAGAAATAAATACACAGATTTTGTTTTGGATCCAGGAAATCACTGAAATGGACAAGAAATAATTGTATTTAGCTAAAAGCCATGTTATTTTGGATACAAATAGAGTTCATTTGATAAAGAACAGCATACCTCTTGCATTATGAGATATTTCAGATGAATTTAATGTTCCCCCATTTTTAAAACATGTTTTAATTGTGAAATTAATGTTCTCTACAAAATATCTTTTGAAAGCACTGTTATAGTTGTATAAAGATGATGTACAAATACTGAAGGTGGTCTACATATAATTTATTTTCATTAATATAGTTAAGTTTTGAAAAAAATTAAACATTTGAATTTTGTTACACTAGAACTTTTGTCTTATTTTCTGTGCAACTGAGAAAGTAGTCTAATTTTGCAGAGCAGTGTCTTTAAAAAAGGAAAATAAGCATTACATTACTGTGCTGAGTGTGGTAAGTTTTATAGAATGTATACACTCATTCACCTAATCTTTTAAATCTCAGTTAAGGGATAGGAGGGAAGATACATTTTCAAATATGGGGACCCTGAACATTGTTTTTGGAAAGAAGTAACAACTTTCATTCAAGAAAGGTTTACCGGGAGCACCTGGGTGGTTTAGTCGGTTAAGAGTCTGATTTCAGCTCGGGTCATGATCTTGTAGTTTGTGAGTTTGAGCCCTGCATCGGGCTCTGTGCTGGCAGCTCAGAGCCAGGAGCCTGCTTCAGAGTCTGTGTCTCCCTCTCTACCCCTCCTCCACCCACGCTCTCTCTCCCCCTCAAAAATAAACAAACATTAAAAAAGTAAATGTTTACTGAAGGCCTGTTACAGGCAAAGCTTGATTGGGTTTGCAAAGATGAGTAAATACTTAGAGCTTAACTATAACAGAGGAACTTGATGTCTCGACGTTTCCGAATAAGAGGAGAATGAAATAAGGACTAACGTCTGTACTGAAATCTAGGCAGACTTAGGGCACTTCATTTTGTCTTAGGAAGTTCAGTCAATACCTGGACTGGACTTGGAATGGTGTTGAGTTATATATTAAAAACACAGTGTCCGTGTTTCCTACGACGGGCACAAAATGTGATGGGGCTGATGATGTGTAAGTTTGTAGTGAAGGGTGTTTTTCTATAGTAAGATACTCTTTTTTTCCTGGCCTCTCTACTGCTCTAATGTTAGGCCCTTCAGACAGCCTCAAGGTGGATTGGACAGCTTGCTGACTTCTGAGGTCCCTCATTCTCTGGTGGGGTCCATGGATTTTAATTATTTGTTAATTTTTCTCAATAGTGCATAAAGAACAGAAACCTGGGTAACAGTGTCCAAATCGTTTATATTACAGAGTGAAATTACGTACCACTATGAAATCAAAATGTCAGTGTCACTCAGGATATAATAGTTACTTTTTGACTAAATTTCTTAAACGAGACTTAAAAAAAATTTTTTTTTAACATTTATTATTGAAAGAGAGCGAGAGAGCATGAGGATGGGAGGAGGGGCAGAGAGAGGAGGAGACACAGAATCCAAAGCAGGCTCCAGGCTCTGAGCTGTCAGCACAGAGCCCGACGCGGGGCTTGAACTCACAAACTGCAAGATCATGACCTGAGCCAAAGTCAAACACTCAACCAACCAACTGAACCACCTAAGCACCCCTGACAAGGCTTAAATTTTAAAAAATAGTACATAGTACATAATCATTGCTTAACATTTGAAACTTTAAAACACTACTGATATCAAGGTATTATAAACACATAAAACACATCCAGAGCTGACAAATATAATTATGGTCTACAAACAAATACAAATCAATTGGGAAATATTAATATTAAAAGTCAGAAATAAAACTAATGGGAAAATAAAAAGGAAAACTTACTATAGAGCAGACCATAACATAAAAAGGACAGTGAAGAAGGTTAAAAGGTTACTAACCAGGCTATGTAGTCACATTTGTTGGCAAATTAAACTATAGGGATAATATAGGTGACCAAAGATACTACATCAAATATAGAGATAACGTAGATGGTCTTTTAAAGTTGATTTTTCCGAGAGTTACTTGTAAGAAACTTCCTGATTGGTGAAATAGCTTGTCATTTGAGAGCTGTGTACCAGGGCAGGGCTGGGGAGTGTACAGCTCCCAGAGAGATGAATGGTATGTCTAGGGCTGGAATGAACATTTGTGAAAAGGGCCCAGCTGCTCCTCACAGATTTGCCATGTCTTGCAGGGAAAAGTTTGAGATTATGGTTAAAGAGCTGTCCTGGCACCGCCTCTGGTGGGCACCCTCAATAGCACGACCACTACCTAGACCAGTAGTTCTCCACCAGGAGTGATCTGGCCCCCTAAGGGACGTTGGCAACGTCAGGGAACTTTTGGTGGTTATGGCTGGGGTGGCAGTACTACTGGCATCCGATAGGCGGAGGAAAGGGATGCGGCCAGCAGTCTAATGTGCATGGCAGCCAGCCGTAACAAAGCAGGATCTGATCCACAATGTCCGTGGTTTCCAGGTGGAGAACCTGGGGGTTATCTTGAAATCCTTTCTCCCTCACCATTAGCTTTTCTACCCCCTTCCAAATCCATTTGTTCCTTATAAATACGTTGCCAGATCATGAGTTTTCAGTGTCTGATTCTGTCATCTCTCTTGTTTATGCTGCCATTACTCTTAATCCAGGCCTTCAGCAGTTCTCATCCGTATAACAGCAGTCACCTGATTTTCCTATTTTGTGGTCTCCTTGCTTCAACAAACCAATTGACACCCTCAAGTCAAAAACTATGTTGATGGACCTCCAAAAGTGACTACTAAGGTTGAAGTCCTTGGTTCAAAGCTCTTCACAATAGGCCCTATCAACATTGTAGCCTGATTTCCCCCATACTATGAACCTGGACAACACTGCACAGCCCTGCACAGCGCTCCGGTTAATCTGGACAACACAAAGTTTTGGAACAAGGCTTTCTGCCTCGTCTTCCTGAAACTTTCTTGTTGGTCCTCACCTGTTATCAAATCCTCCTCATCCTTTAACATGCTTATATTCTCTTTCCCCCTTCACAGCTTTTTTTTGAATTACTCCAACCAAGTAGCCCTCCTTGGAACTCAAGTAGTATCTTCCTCTCTGTTCACATGCTGCCTTTTCAGTAAATTATTGGCATATTTGCACATCACAAATACCCCATGTCAGGGAATGATTTTCACTGATCTTTGTATCCATAGAGCCCTTTTTAGTTGTTCAGTGCCTTACATATTCATGATTGAATATTTGTTGTAATTGAACTAAGATATCTATAAAGGGAGAATTTCTAACCTCTATGAGCAGTCCCTGGTTTTATATTGCTGTTTTATACACCTGTTATTGGGATTTTTTCCTGATACATAAAAAAGGAAAAGCCTAGGGGCACCTGGGTGGCTCAGTCGATTAAGTGTCCACTTCGGCTCAGGTCATGATCTCACGGTTTGTGGGTTCAAGCCCCGCGTCAGGCTCTGTGCTGGCAGCTTGGAGCCTGGAGCCTGCTTCAGATTCTGTGTCTCCCTCTCTCTCTCTGCTCCTCCCCTGCTCATGCTCTGTCTCTCTCTCTCTCGAAAATAGATAATGTAAAAAAAATTTTTTTTTAAAAAGGAAAAGCTTAGTTTCACAATGCCCAAATAGTGTGAAGAATGTGACCTTGGTACATATAATAGATATTTTAAAACTTAAACAGAATTTTTTGGAGTGTTCTCTTGTGTCTATATTTCTATTAGTGATGGAATTTCTCTGGTGTTCATTATTTTATTTTTTTATTGTCTTCATAATTTTAAGAAATAAATCCAGTTTAGCACTTTACTTTTTATGCAGTTTACTTGAGATTAACACAGGAAGAGGTTTCTGGTGTAAAGGACATCAGTGTCTACACTCAGAATTAGGTGACTTTTTTTTTTTTTTAAGTTTATTTTTGAGAGCAAGTGTGTGAGTAGGGGAAGGGGCAGAGAGAGAGGGAGAGAGAGAATCCCAAGCAGGTTCTGTGCCATCAGTGCAGAGCCCGACACAGGGCTCGAATTCACGAACCCTGAGATCATGACCTGAGCTGAAACCAAGAGTCGGACGCTTAACTGACTGAACCACCCAGGCGCCCCTAGTAGGCAAGCCCATAGGAACAAACATGACAGAGCTCTAAAGGAGGATATTCTTTACCTCTTGCACATTCCCCATCAGCATGAGCGGTTCCTTGTCAGTTCTTACAGAGCTAGTCTGAGGCATACTAATCAGGGATTCAGTGCCATAAAGCTCTGCAAGGTCTCAGAAACTATAAAGTGTTAAGACATGGAGTACTGTTTACAGTAGTTCACATTAAATGAGTTAGAGAATGCCTGCTGTCAGGCAAGAGAAATTGAGTCTGCCTTCTAGACTTTGAGAGAAAGTGAGCAGTACTTAAACCTGGCTCTTAAATACATGCGAATTCTGACATCAGGAAGCCTCACAAGGAGCCGTTCTTTGGAATCACTAGAGATAGGGCAAAAAGGGAATTCACCACCAGACGATTCCAGAATGTACCTTTGGTTTTCAGCATGTAACAGTAGATTGTTGAGGAACATTGCTAACAGGCCCCTCTGGCAAAAAGAAGTATAAAATGAGATGTTCTATCTTAAGAAAACAAAATCAGGCAGGCCCATAAGAGACAGACAATAATATCTCACCCAGTGACAGTGAGACATACTAAAAAATGATTTGGTATCTGTCTGAAACTCAAACTGCAGCATTTCCTTTAGTTTTTTTGTTCTGTTTTTTACTAACTCAACAGTACATTCATATTTTCCTAACCACAAGCACAAAATGCAGTATTCCTGGTGGTACTAGAAAATGGCTATGTCTAATTCAAGTTTGTTCTGCATTTTTTGAATTACAGGGTAGTAATCAAATGTACGAAGGGATTGTTTATAGAATTATATTTTCTTTTTGTGAAATTAATAAAGGATTATTTACAATTTTTAAATTTAAAAAACTACTAAAGCACCAAACATGTCTCACTAGTGAGCTTTCATTATTGCTAAGGTAAGTTGATATGAGCTCAGTTGAATACCCACTATGACACGTGCTGTGCGTAGGCCCAGACCCATCACTGCTGCTGCACTTGATCAAGAC
This sequence comes from Acinonyx jubatus, assembly GCF_027475565.1. Lineage (NCBI taxonomy): Eukaryota > Metazoa > Chordata > Mammalia > Carnivora > Felidae > Acinonyx > Acinonyx jubatus. Next base: position 72,281,246 of record NC_069380.1, on the reverse strand, counting down.
ACTGAGCAGCACTGGACATTTTTTTCTGGCAGAGCATTGCATGGGGTTATGAGATGGGCATACCACCTTTTTGTGTTTTGGAGCATCCAAAATCGAAGACTTCAGAATGAGACCTCAACCTATTTCACATTTTACATAAAAATGTCAACGGAATTTTATTTCTTTAAAAGAGCAGAGCGGAATAGACTGGAAGATTATACATTTTTGCCATTGTGGGAACTTGTAGAGTCCTGGACTCAAAATGACTGGATGGCAATCTTTTTTATAATTTTCCTAGGAATTATTTTTGAGATAATACTCATAAAGATTTATACATCCTTTCATAAGAAACCTGTACTTCCAGAAAAAGGTAGTTTAGGGGCCCAGGAGGTAAGAACAAATGGTTGATTTCTTTCTCCCCTGTTCTTCAAAATCACACATGAGAATAAATTATAAATTTAACTTTGATATTTGGGTTACTCCTTTAACATTTATCTTATTGTCTCCCTTGAAATAGAAGGAAGACTGTTGCCTGAAAAGCATGAAATTTGGTAAATATTATATCATTTCATATTTTAATATAAAACTTGTTCAACCGGAGTTGCTTCTATTGGTGTCCTGACTTTTTTTTTTTTACTTCCCACTTATCTCTAGATAACTGGTCAATTCGTTCATCTTCACCTTCGGAAGAAAGGTAAGTGATACATTGTGAAATTAAATGAAACAGGTTGGGTTTGTTCTATTCAAAATTGCATTTACATCTGAATTACAGAAAAGCGTTTTCCCATACGTAAAAAAGACCACAGCTCTTCGAAGTCATAGTTCAGTCAAACATTGATTTTAATGGTTGCTCTGTTCCAAGCTGTGTTAATGACTTTTCATGTGCTATTAAAATTAACCTTCCAAGGAGGTGTATTATTACTGCTTATACAAATGAGGAAAAAGAACGTTTACAGAGGTTTAGTAACTTGCTTCCCTATCCAATCTCTTTCCCCCCACACACAAAGAAGCAGTAACACCAGTTCTGATCATTCAATTGAAAAAAATATCATTTAGCACCTACCGCAAGCCAAGAAACCCTAAGCTGGGTTCTGCAAAAGTGACACTCTGTTTATACAATCCCAAAGCATCCCAAAGGATGCTAGGGATTAAATATGACAGCACTAGTCTTAATTGCTATTAATATTTGAATTGCTCTTATCAAAACCCATTCAACAATTATTAGATATATCGTCTACAATGAACATTGTGTTTGATACTGGGTTACAAACAATGAGACAGTGTCTGTTCTCCACAAGCTCACTTTTTTTCCTTTTAATGTTTTTTAATGTTTATTTTTGAGGGAGAGAGACAGAGCATGAGTGGGGGAAGGGCAGAGAGAGGGAGGCAGAGAATCTGAAGCAGGATCCAGGCTCTGAGCTGTCAGCACAGAGCCCAACACGGGGCTCAAACTCATGAACCTCAAGATCATGACCTAAGCCTAAGTCGGACGCTTAACTGACTGAGCCACCCATGCACCCCAAGAAGCTTACTTTCTTGTGGAGGAGACATATACATAAAGGATAATTGCATTGCAGTATGGTAGCATGATGATAGATACATTAAGAGAATACTGAGGAGATACTTAAGCCAGCAGGTGTGTTGGGGATGGCTTCATGAAGAAGGTTATGCTGGAGCTGAATTTTATTTATTTATTTTTGTAAAGTTTATTTATTTATGTTGAGAGAGAGAGAGAGAGAGAGAGAGAGAGAGAGAGAGGCAGGGGCAGAGAGAGGGAGAGAGAATCCCAAGCAGGCTCTGCATTGTTAGTGCAGAGCCTGATGCGGGGCTTGAAGTCACAAACCACAAGATCATGACCTGAGCTGAAGCTGGTACTTTAGCCAACTCAGCCATCGAGGCACCCCTGGAGCTGAATTTTAAAGAATAAATAAAAATCAATCAAAAAAAGGCAGCAGGGTGTGCCTGGGTGATTTCTGCTCAGGTTATGATCTCACAGTTCATGGGATCAAGCCCTGTGTTGGGCTCTGTGCTGACAGCATGGAGCCTGTTTGGGATTCTCTCTCTCTCTCTCTCTCTCTCTCTTTCTCTCTCTCTCTCTCTGCATCTCTCTCTCTCCTTTGGAATAAATAAATTAATTTAAAAAAAGACAGCCATTTAGGAGGGTAAGGAGGGTATTCCAGGACATGAGTAGACGGAAGGTAATAAGAAACAGCAGGGCTTGTGCAATCAATTATGATTATGACAGGGAAAAGATATGGCTCCTATGGTGGTATGCAGCATATTGTAGTGAAAAAACACACATTTTGAATTTTAAAAAGTCTGGGTTTAGATCATAGTTCCTCCTCTTAATGATACTATGATCTTGGTTTAAACTCACTGATACTCCATTTCCTTACTTTTCAAATAGCAGTTAGAAGAATTGCCTCTTAGAATGATATGTGTAACAAAGCAAAAATACTTTGCCCTGGTACCAGAATTATTTTGGGGGGACAGAGCTATGTTTAGGAGAGCATCTTTAATTATTCTGAAGGGAAACTGCTTGAATATTGGTAGAAGCCCATGCATAACACTGGTCAAAGTGCATCGCATCAGAGACTGAGTGAATTCTGTCTTGCTTATGAGATGGGAGAGAAGAGAAGGGTGGAGGGGTGAGCATAGAGGAAGGAGGAGCAGGGGGAAAGAGGTGAGGCTCAGGACTGAATGGCATAATGGACATTGAAGGACGAGACCAGCACTCAGTATCTGAGATCAGGGAGAGCCCTGCTGGCCCAGCATAGTCTCGCTTATCTTACATTGATCAGGTTTTGGGGGATGGTTTGTTTCGAGATTGACCACAGCCTCAGAAGTGTGTTCCTGGGAGAGTTTGCCACCATTATATGACTTTCAAAGCTAGGAGCTGTCACCGACAGGTTATTTTAGAAGTGTATCTCCTAAAGGGAATTATGATTGATAAAAGGATTTAAAAACAGATTTCGTATTTATTTGTTACTATGACTAGAGGACTGTCCTAGGACTACAGTCCATTGAATGACTTAATGGATTTACAACTATGGATATTTACTTGTTATCATGGCTATAGACCTGTTAGTCTTTTCCTAGGAGTGTGGGGATTTCTTTTTAAAACTTTGAAGGCCAATTGAGATTGCTGGGGAGAGGCCAAAGGGCATTTCAAAAGTGGAGAGACATTTCTAATGTTTAAGTGGGTGCTATTTGTGTTGCTGTAACCAACTTCCCTCCATTTCTGCCTTCAATTTATGGGTGGTTTGTGTATGTGGATTTCCGTCCCCCACCCCCACTTACTAAACTAAAAGAAAGGGTTCGATTGTATGTCTGGGTCAGCTTGTTGTGGATGAGGGTTAATAATCAGAAACCTACAGGCTGTGAGTGGTCACTTAGCAAATGTTTACCGAGTTCCAACTATGTGCCAGACATTGCTGTTGGCCCCTGAGATCTATTACTGAATACAAAAGCAATGATTCTTGCCTTACATTTTATTTTTTAGAGTTTATTTTATTTTATTTTTTAAAGTTTACTTATTTTTGAGAGAGAGAGTGAGCACACACAGGAGGGGCAGAGAGAGAGAGGGAGAGAGAAGGAGAGAGAGAGAATCCCAAGTAGGCTCCACATGCAGGTCTTCAACTAAGGAACCGTGAGATCAGGACCTGAGCAGAAATCATAAATCGGATGCTTAACTGACTTAGCCACCCAGGCGCCCCTGTTCTGTCTTACATGTTAAAAAAAAAAATTTTTTTTTTTAAAGTTTATTCACTTATCTTGAGGGAGACAGAGACAGCATGAATAGGGGAGGGGCAGAGAGAGAGAGAGAGAGAGAGAGAGAGAGAGAGAATCCCAACCAGCATCTGCACCACCAGCACAGAGCCCAATGTGGGGCTCAAACTCAGGATACAATGAGGTCATCACTTGAGCCGAAACTGAGCGTCGGACGCCCAACTGGCTGAGCCACCCAGGCACCTCTGTCTATCTTTTATTTTTAAAGGATTATTCTGCCAGTTGAGAGTAGACTATATTTAGTCAAGGGTCTAAGCAGATGGGCGGGCTATTGAAAATAATCCAAGTGAGAGATAAAGGTGACTGATACCAGGGTGGCAGCAGTGGGACGTGGTGCAAAGTGGTTGGTTTCAGGATGTGCTTAGAAAAGTAGAGTCAACAGGGTGTGGGTGTGAGAGAGAGAGGGGACAAAAATGAGTCCTGATAGTTTTGGCCTGAGCATGTAGAAAGATGCAGTGGTCAAAAACCCAGATGAAGAAAACTGAGGGGAGCAGGTTTTGATGGGGAGATCAGGAATTTTGTTTTGCATTTGTTGAATTAGAGATATTGAGTTGATATCCAATGGAGATAGTGGATAAGTGTTTTGGAAAAGATGTTTGGTAGAGATACTAAGTCTGGTGGTTGTTGTCATATGGGCAATATTAAAAGTTACAAGAGAGGATGAGATTTCAGAGGGACTGTGTGAAGAGAAAAGGAACAAGGACTGAGCCCTGAGACACTTCAAGGTGATCGGGAAGAAGAGGAGGAGCCATCAAAGGACACTGAGAAGGAGACACCAGGGAGTTAATAGGAAACCAGGAGAATACGATGGCCTGGGAGGTCATCAAATGGACAGTACGTAGAGCTGGTGTGCAAGATAGGTATCAGACCCATATCCCTTATAAATATAGAAGCAAAATCCTCAAAAACATACTAGCGACCCAAATCCAGCGGCATATTAAAGGGATTATACACTGTGACCAAGTGAGATTGTTTCTAGGAATGCATGGTTGGCTCAACATATGAGAATTATCTACTATTGTCTTATTATGTTTAAAAACACAGTATTTTTGCTGAAATACATGTCTTGCATTTAAGCTTTCCTCTTTTTCCTGAAACATGCAGACATCAATTTTCTGTATTTCTTATATTCTCACTATTTGTTCAACCTTAAGTGAATAATCACATTCTTGTCCTGATGAAATTTTATCCTAATTATGTCTCGACACTGGTGTAACTTATTGGAGTCACTTAATTCCCCAGAATGCTTATGTATCCTTCCTGTATCTGTTAGGATATTTTCATTCCCAGGGAACAGAAAACCATGATGCACACTGTCATACTAAGAGAATTTATGATATTATATAATGGGAATCCTGAGGCAGAATAGGCTGCAGAATGGATTGATGCAGTAGACCAATAAGTTCATTAAGGTCCTGTATCTCTCCCTTTGCCTTTCTCAGTGTTAGTTTTATCTTGGGGCGGGGGGGGGGGGGGCGGGGAGGGAGAAAGGTGGCTATCAGAGTTTCAAAATCAGAGCAGCAATGTCCAGACGAAGTAAAAGGCCATTTTTCTCTGTGTATTTCTTAGGAACAAGGCAGCTTTCTCCATAAGTCCTTACAAATCTTTGTCTTATTCTAGGATCAGTTCATGTCCGCACCTAACCTAATCACGTGGAAGTGGAAACGAGATTACTATGTTAGACTTAGTCTAATCATTTGATGTAGAATAGATGTTAGAGAGTCCACTTCCATGATCATTATTCCAATCCAAAATTGTGCTGAGAAGCACTGACCTAACATGTAGGCTTTTCTCTCAATCAGAAATAAACAGCTGTTAAAATAATCTGGGTTTATGTATAGAAAGCTACAGTTAGTTTATGGTATTGGACATTCTTCTGTTGCATCTAATAAATTTCCACAAGAATATTTAAAAAAATTTTTTTAATATGTATTTATTTTTGAGAGGGGGGGGTAGGGGCAGAGGGGGACGGAGACACAGAATCCAAAGCAGGCTCCAGGCTCTGAGCTGTCAGCACAGAGCCTGACGTGGGGCTTGAACTCACAAACTGTGAGATCATGACCTGAGCCGAAGTCAGATGCTTAACTGACTGAGCCACCCAGGCGCCCATCCATAAGAATATTTTTAAACTTTGGGTGCCTGGGTGGCTCAGTTGGTTAAATCCAACTCTTGATTTCAGCTCAGGTCATGATCTCACAGTTCGAGAGATCGAGCCCCACATCAGGCACCTCACTGACAGTGTGGAGCCTGCTTGGGATTCTCTCTCTCCCTCACTCTCTGCCCTTCCCCTGCTGTCATGCACACATACTTTCTGTCTGTTACTCTCTCTCAACATAAATAAATAAACTTAAAAAAAAGAATATTTTTATTCTTGTCAAATTTGCATGCAGAGAACAGAAACAAACTGATATTTCTTGTAAAAGGATATGCAATAAAACCTTGGATTGTGAATAACTTGGTCTGCAAGTGTTCTACAAGATAAGCAAACATTTGATACGTTTTAACTTGATAAATGAGTGATGTTTTGCATTGTGGGTAGTACATGACACCGAATGTCACATGATCACAATGGTTCTTCTCCCTCTCTCTCTCTCTCTCTTTTTCTCTGTGAGATTGTGGGTGATCATCTCCCATGCTCGGATGCTTGGTCTCAGGCTACAGTGTTTGGCAGAAAGCAGTGATTTTTCAGAACTTTGGAAGGTGCCCACAACTGGCACTAGTGTATTTTTTGTCACTTCAAAGTATCTATGGACAGTCCTTTGTTTTTCCACACAACAGTAAGCTTAGGAATACTTTGCTTCATTCTAGGTCAGGCTGCCTGCAGATACAGACCCTTTCCTCTGCTGTCTTATTTCTAGTTACATTAAATACAGTGTATGGCAAGAGTTTATTAATACTGTACTGTAGTCAACATCCATGCGAGTATATAAAATGGTCCCCATGCAGAAAAAGAGTCCATTGAGCCAATAGATAGCAGTGAGACAGTCAGTGATAGTGAAAGTTGTTCTACACAATAACCCTTCTCTTGTCTCCCTCATACCAGCCACAAGGGTTTTCAAAGGTAAGTGCAGGTTAATTTATTTTTTTTTATATTTTGTATTTCCTTTATTATTTTCTATTATATTACAGTATTGTAATCATTTTATATGAATATTTTTGGGTTGAAGAATGAATCACTTGAGTTTCCATTATTTCTTAGGGGAAAATTTGCTTTGATATACAAGTGCTTTGGATTACAAGCATGTTTCCAGAACAAATTATGCTCACAAACCAAAGTTTTACTGTAACTTTAACTTGCAACTTTGACTCTTGGCTGTCAAAAGTTGACTTTGAGGGGCACCTGGGTGGCTCAGTTCGTCCAGCTTCCAACTCTTTGTTTCAGCTCAGGTCATGATCTCACAGTTGATGGGATCGAGCCCCGAGTTGGGCTCTGTGTTGACAGTGGAAAGCCCACTTGGGATTCTCTGTCTCTCTCTCTCTCTGCCCCTCCCTCACTTGTTCTCTCTCTCTCTCTCAAAATAAGTAAATAAATTTTTAAAATAGACTTTGGGATAGGTTTTTGAGGTAAAAATCCCTCATTCTCTGAGAAATGAGAATAATTTACTTCACTTTGTCAGTGGATTGATTTATTCAATGAGTGGAACTAGGTTATGAGTTATTCTGTAATGTGAATAATGACTTTTCAATTCATCTTTATATTGAGCTGTGTTCTTATACTCTATTGAGTTACCTTAAATCTAGAAGAGAGTTCTTGTTTGAAATATGTCTTAAATGACAACTCATTTACAAACTGTTTTCTTATATTCAGAGTTGATGAGTTTTCAGTAAGAACAATTACTTCATCACTTAAAACTGAAGACAAGGAAGGTAACTTTGAAGATAGAGTTTCACCAACAGATGAAGTAATATGGTCAGGTACTAGTGAAAGTAAATATCAAGTAAGTTACTCTAGTGAAAGTCGTATGCCATCTTCACATGGGACTAGCTCATCTTTGTCACTGTTTCATTCAGAAGTAAAGGAATTTTTTCTTAGCCATAGAGGATATGAAAATGAACATGAAACAGCACAATTTTCATCAAGGAAATTATTTGCAATATTGAAAGCCAACAAAAATAAAAATCCAGCATTTTCTTCTGACTTTAACTTTTCAAGACGCTCTAGCATCTCTAGAGAAAGTGAAGGTCTAGATATGGCACCATGTCCTCCTGCCCACTTATTTCTTTCCAGAGACCAAGTCAGACTTCTGGAAGAAACTGTGAGAAATCAAATTCCTTTAAAACCCAAAACTATATTAGAGAGTAAAACTACTTATCCATACTCAAGACCTCAAGAGTCCTTGATTCAAAATCAACATTCTTTTGGAATGCATATTCCTACCCAAGCACAAGATTCTTTTCCAGTACAAAATGCTATTCAGAATCAAGGTTTTCATGAAGCCAGATTTACTAGTCAAGCCCAACAATTTGTTAACAACCAAGAATCAGTCAACAGCCAGCCTGATATCATGGCCAGGTATTTTGCTCTGCCCCAAGATTTGATTAGGAAGCCGTTTTCCAGCAGCACACAAGACTCCTTCCAGACCCAAGTTATGGGCAGAAGCCAACATTTGGTTAATGTCCCACATTCTGTTGAGACTCAACATTCAATCAAGGGCTTAGAGTCTGATAATAAACACTTACATGAGACCCAATATTCTCCTGTTTGGTTTGAAGATTCAAACCAGATTAAACATTTAACGCAGGGGCAAAATGCTATTTTTAAGAATGCCAGATTTCTAGTTTTAACTGTAAGTCCAAATTCATTTGCAGAAGGGATGCTCCAAATAAGGAGTGTAAAGCCAGAGGGCCAGAAACAAATTGCTTCTTCAGAATTAAACCAGTATTCTGTATATAGCTCAGTGCCTCTTTCACTTACCTTTAAAAGGCAGAAAAACTGGAGAAAAGCATTACACGGTAAAAGTAAACTTAGTCGCAAAGTTTCATCTCAAAAGTCAAAGAAACCGCCAACTCCATGGGTATTTCAAATGACAGTATGCCACACTTCAAAACCTGGCAAGTTAGGATGCAAGTATAATGCTAAGAAGAAAGAATTACATCCAAGGAAAGGTGTATCAGATATAGCTTTGCATCTTCTTTACTTTTCCAAGCTTGTTCCTCCTTATATCAAGAGGTATTCCAGAAAAAAACTAGTAGAAGTCATGCCAGGTGTAACAGGACGTAGACATTCTCTGCTGAAGCAAAACAAGTCACTAGATGCGGAGAATGTCAGTTGTGTGGGGTCTGTTGAGAAAAGAGGAACCTCAGGCAATGCTAAAAATGTAAAGCAGCATGGCAGAGAAAATGAAGGACAAAAAAACATCTCAGCAAAACTTCCATCCTGGCTAGAAGAGTCTTTCATGGTCAATACTTTTCCATTAAAAGCACCTTGTTCTTTATTAATAGAAAAAAACTGGAAGAATAAACAGTCTCTTAAAGACCCAATTACACAAGAAAAAGAAATTGGTATTGCAGAGTTCCATGCCCCCAATAGTAAAAAAACATCTGACCTGCATATTCCAAAGCATGAGGCACCTTTAGAAGAAGCTATATCAGAACCTTGGCAAAAATTTGCTTCCTCTCCTGAAATGGAATCAAACAGAAGAATGAAAACACAGGAAGACCCAAAAAGTACAGAGAATTCCCATCTTCCACTTTCAAATGGAGAGGAGTTACCAACTAATTCGCCAGAATCACAAAGGTGCTTTCCAAACAGAAATATACAAAAGGAAAGAGATTTTCTGGAAATTGTTCTGGAGACTTCAGAGGTCAATTTGCTCATTTCACTAGGAACTAAAGAGCATGAAAGCAGTGAGCAAGTAGCAAGTGTAAAAACTCAAGAGAGTACAGAAGATACAGTTATGAAGGAAAAGAAACCATTAATCCTTCATGTGACAGAATGTGATGACCCAAGTGAAAGTGAGAGACTGCAATGTAACACGAGAAGCAACATAAATATGCAAGATAAAAGAATATTTGCAACGTTTCACAATGCCACTGACACTACCATTTCTGGGCCGCCTGTTATGGAAATGCAGAGCAGATTAAAAGCCAAGACAGATACATCAACAACAGGGTTTAGTTATTCAGTGGTAGAGCAAGAGAAATTACCAGATGAAAAGAAAGCATCGGATGCAAAATACATTGAGGAGAGATGTATTAAAAAGCCACAAGAACATGACAGAGAGGAAGAGGAACCAACTTTACAAGAAGCAGTTCCACAGCTGAAACAAGATTTCAGGGTCAGCCTGCAACTAAAGCAGAAGCCTAAATATGTCAGATTTGAAATTAAACAGAGCAGTTCAGGTAGTAGAAAAAACCCAAATAAAGAGCAAGAGGTACAACCACAAACTCTTTCTACAGAAACAATTGTGGGGACTGGTTCATGCCCCACAGTGGATCCATTTCAAGTTCAGGTAAAGCAAATCACAGACAGACCTACAGGCAGAGAGACTGCAGATGCGAGGAATCCTCTTACAGTGCTAGAGAACTCACCAGTGGGTGGTGTTTTAACTGATACAACAGAACGTGATGTCCCATTTGGTGGAAGCCCCGGGAAGATACCAGATGATCATATTGCGGAGGAAAAGGAAGACTTAAAACGAGTTTTCCCTGCAGCTGCCCTGGGGTTGTTCATCATCCGCACACTTCCTTTATCATCTTTCAAAAGGCAGAAAATCAGAAGAAAATGGTCAGGAGCAAAAACGGTACTCGGTCCCAAACTTGTCATTATGAAAGTAAAGAAGCCAGCAAATTTACTGATGCCTAATATCAGTAGGAATGGTATACCAAGTCTTAGGAGAAGATTGAGAGGCAATTTTAAGATCATAACTAAACAGCTACCGCAAGATAAAATTGTGTCTGATGTGCTTGTGAATGTTACTTACCCCCACATGTCTACTGTGCCTCGTATTAGAATGCACAGCAGACTCAGTGCAGAGAATCCCGGCCATACCAAGCCAAACCAAGAGGAATCAGAGGATGAAAGGGAAGAAAAGCATTCCAATTTTATTAATAAAGGAAATGACTCTGGAAACACACTAGAAGAAGCTAAATTGCAAGATGAAGTGAGAGGGGACGAAGCAGCTCGACCAGAAGCAGTCCTTCATGGTCCCTGGCACCTCAGATTGAATGCAAATCCCGAGAAGGAGTTCAAAACAGAGGAAGAAATGCCTCAACCAGTTACATCCGGAGAAAGTCTTGTGGAGTCTGTTGACACCCCAATAATGGATCTATTTCATGTTGAGAATATGAAGAAAAGCCTAGCAACACAAGCAGACTTAAAACGCACTGCAGATGCGGAGATACCTCTTCCGACATCAGGAAAATCAGTGATTGGAGACCCTATAAACCAAACAAGAGAAAGTGATGTTTTAGATTATGGAAATGATACAAGGGAAATGGGTTACTTTTTTGCAGACACAAAGGCAGAACTACCAAAAGATTTACCAGCAATGTATTCAGAGACTTTTAATTGCCACATGCCTGTTTTAACTCACTCAAAAGTGAATAAAAACAGAGTACGATTCTCACACACAGAATGTCCAGTGAAGCCCAAGTCTGTACCAACGAATACAGTGAAGCAGTCAGTTTCACAAGTATTTAATAGCACAGATCATAGAAAGAAATTGGACTCCAAGGCAAAGGCCAAGTTGGAGAAGATCAACCAAGCTAATGGATTGGTATATGACTTTATAAGTAGCCTTTTTTCTCCTATGCATAGCAGATTACAAGGAGAGACAAACAGCTTCTGTCACGCTCAGTTAAAGCAAGGGCAATTAGCAGAGGAAGTGAGACCACGGTATGTTGATTTCTTTGATAAGTGTAGTGCATTCCATGACCAAGAAGAAAAAGTGAAAGATGGAGAGGAAGTGGAGCAGAAAACATTGCTAGAGGCAGCTTCGCAGCATACCCAGCATCTCTGGCCCGATGCATGTCAAGGGAAGGAGACCCACCTTGACGAACAGTACACAGCACTGAGCAGTTTAACACAGGAGCAAGATGCTCAGCACCAAACATGGTTTGCACAAACTGCCTTGCAGACTAGCCTCCAGATGGCTCCTAGAGAAGGCGAGGAACTCGAGAAACCCAGCCAAACAGAACATGCCATAACAGCCCCTATGGGTGCCGAGAGTCCACCTCCCAAAGCAGAGAACTCATCATTTGATAACATTTTCAACACCATGACAGAGTGTGACTTACCATCTGGTGGAAACCCGAAAAGGGTAGTAGATTCTCACTTTGTGGAAAACAATTCAGAGTTACCAAAAGATTTGCAAGTGACATGCCTGCATTCTTCTGGTTCTGTTGAGCCCTTTGTTTCTAAATCTGAAAGAAAGGAAAACACATTAGAATTAGCAAGGAAGCAAATAACAGCAAATCACAGATATAGAACTATTAGGGGAAAAAAGCCATCAGCTTCACATATGCTTAATGGCACGCAGAGCAAGGGACTGCAGTGCAATTTTAAAACAAAAATGAAAAAGCCACAACAAAATAAAAACGCAGCAGATGCATTTCTCAATATCATTCAGTCCCGGGTGCCTATTTTGCCCAACACCAAAATGAGTAGCGGATTAAATGTAGAGACAGATATGCAGAGGGTAACAGGACTTGATTATATGCAGCTAATGCAAGAGAAATTGCTAAATGGAGGAAAAGTATGTTGCCCGGATCATATCGTGAGTACCTTATCTAACAGTATGAAAGATGGGAAAGACGAGGAAGGAAAACATGAAGTGTCACCAGCTCCAGAGAATAGCCAAAGCTTCATATTCAATGCGTGTCAGAAGGAGAATTTTGACCTTGTCCAATCAGATGAGGAGCTGAAACAACCACGAAGTCGAAATCTTCAGGTACAACCACAAATGCATGGTACACAAACTGTTTTAAGTTATGCTTCATGCCCCATACTGGATCAGCTTCAATTTGGAGAGCTAGAGAGTTACGCTGGGTTTTCACCTCCTAAGTCAGAGGAAGTGAAGAATGATGAGATCATTTTTTCTGCAAGAGAACATGGTGTCCCATCTGACGCAAATCACCAAAAGGAACAGGCTGGTGGTGTTGAAAAGAAAGACACAGTGACTTTTGATTCCTGCCTACCTGCTTTATCTACACCCCAGAGAAACTTCAAATATTCAGACAAGAAAACCTCAGTGAATACCAAATATGGACTTTTAAAGGCAAAGAAACTGTCAGTTTCAAACATATTCAATATCAAGAGTGCTGTTAGCCCAAACCATAGAAAAGAATTGGGATGTAACCCTACAACCAAAATGAAAGAGGTGCATCACGGAGAAAAAATGGCGGCTAAAATGTATTCTTTCATGACTATTACACCTGACATTAATACGTATAACAAGATAGAAAGAGAAAAAGATATGTTAGGAGAAAGAAGTCTCAGGGCTAAACAAGTAAAGCAAGCAACATCACCACTGGAAGGGAATATTACTTCAGATGACACCAAAGAAAACAGTGTTCAAGATGAGGAGGAAGAAACCGGTGACCAGGAGATATTAAAAGTAATTTCACAGCACAGCACACATTTCAAATTCTGTTCAGGCCAGAGGGAGGAGCTTGACCTTCATCAATCAGAAAACCAAGGAAGTGGGAAAATTCTCTTTGTTATAGAACAAGACATCCCACAACAAATGCAGCCTACAGATTCCATGCTGGGAGAGAAGCCAAAGAAAAGCCACCATCCACAAAATGGTGCAATATATATAGCAAGTTCAAAGTTTCCTCCTCTAAAGTCAAAGGACTCACTAATTGGTCAAGTTTTAGTGGATACAGTGAAGGGTGGTGTCCCAAGTGTTGGGAGCCATATGGGGGAACTGTACCATCATGGTAAAGAGGAAAATGCAGAGTTTAAAAAAAATCTAGAAGCAACTGTCCTGGAGTATTCGGAGGTCTCCACGCCTGATCTGTCTGAATCGAAAAGGCAGAGAAAGACATTTACATGTAGAGCCTTAAAAAATCAAATGAGTCCCAAATGTGTAATTATGAAGGCAAGGAAAATGCCAATTTCAACAATATTTAGTATCTCAGGGAATGGTTGTCTAAAAAACTTACCTCCAAAGACCCTGAAATCACAGAACATTGACTTTTTAATTCATACAAAGTGCTCTGGGGTACCGGAAGATCTTATTGCAGAGAAAAAAGAAGGATTAGCACAAGAATTTCCAGCAACGATTCTGGAGTCTTTGGATTTATCCACACTTGCTTTACCTGCATTGAAAAGAAGGAGAAACCATTTAAAATATATAGAGAAGAGAAAGAAAATGAGTCTCAAATGGGTAACTTTGAAGACAAAAAAGCCACCAATTTCCCAGACACTTCACATCACAAAACGTGGTATTCCAAGCCATAGAAGGCAATTCAAATGCAACTTCAGTATCATGATGAAACAAGGTAAACCCGTGGCAGACAAAACCCTAAATGCCGTCTCCTCTCCCATGCCTGTTTCACTTGACGTGAAAATGCATAACAGAATAAAAGCAGAGTCAGATGTGTTGTGGACAATGAAATTTAGTCACGAACGGCAACAGCAAGAGCTGTCACCAGATGGAGAGAGAGCCAGCGGGGCCTTTTCCAGTGACAAGAGGGGCCGTGCCTCCAGGGGCATGAGGGAGGTCAAAGGCCAACGTGAAGAAGCAGCCCCACGGAGTTCTCAGCACTTCAGTTCCATCACTGGTAAAATGGAGGAGCCTCGCTGTGTGAGATCAGAACTAGAACTGGAGAATTCAGCAAGGAAAAAAATCCCAGAACCACTTAACACAGCTCAGGAGCAGCAGCAACAAACACTTTTCACACAAAGCGTGTTGCATTGTGTTTCCTGCACTATCTTGAATTCACTTCCAGTTGAGAAGCTACCAAAAAGAACGAAAGCACAGAAAGGCTTGCAATATGCAAAGAGCCCAAAGCTTTTATCTCCGGAGCTAGGGAAATCTGTTCGTGAATCTTTAATTATTACAACACAGGATGACATCCCATCTGAAAGAGGCCCTAGAAAGGAACTTGCTAGATCTACTCCAGAAGGGAAGAGAAGATTGCAAAAGGATTTACAAGGGAGAACCTTGAAGTTTTTGGATTTCTCCACTCCAGCTTCATCTGATTTTAGAGGGTGGAGAAAGACACCACAAATCCCCAAATCTAGAACGGGGAGAGCACAGATGGCATCAATTTTAAAGACGATCCACATCGCTAGGTCTACAGCTCTTAGCCATGGAAAGGAACAGGACTGCGTCTTGGAAAACATGGCCCCAGAAATATCTCAAGGTATGTCAGATATATTTACGAATACCTACCTTTCACATACACCCGTTTCACCTGCCATCAAAACGCATCAAAAAATAAAAGCAAAGAAAGACCCATTAAGGAATAAAAGCAGTATTTCACAGCTAGAACAACATGAAGGGGAAAAACTGTGTCCATATTCCTCTAATAATGGGAGCAACTCAAGCAGCACATCAGAATCAAGATGGCAAAGTGGGAAAGAAAGAGAGGGTGTTGGAGTTTTATTCGAGACAGGTCTACATTTCCTGTGTAGTGCAGGAAGGAGAAAAGATCAAAATATGTTTATTAGAGAGCAGGAAGTACAGCGACAGACAGTGGTTTCAGAAAATAAATTGGAGTCTACTTGTCCTCCTCTGATTCCGCTTCACATTCAAGAGCTGAGGAAGAACATCCCACCACAAAAAGACATACCACATAGACTCGGTCAAAAGATTCCATGTCCAAAATCAGGGACAGCACTGTTGGACTACTTTTCAACTGATGGAGCAGAGTGTAGTGCCAAATCTGATGCGAGCTCTGCAAGGAAGCTGGATGTTCACATGGCAGTTTCCCTACGACCTGAAGACAAGGGGGAAGGCATAAAAACTCACAAAGTAGTGAAGCACAGAGTTGATCAAAATATTCCGCCTACCAAATCGGGAAACTCAGTGCTTGGAGATCCTGGTGATGGAAGCTCTAGGAGGAAAATGAGTGGTTGCATTGCCAGAAAACATAGAGAGTTGCAAAGAGATTTACTAACAACATCCACAACATCCGTTTTCTCTGACTCTATAAGGCAGGAAAAGGTATTAAAGTCTCCAGGAAGGAAAAATCTCACGGGTCCCAAATGTGTAACCATGAAGGCAAAGAAGCCGCTTTGTTCACAGATGCTTCATATCACTGAGCATGATAATCTCTACTGTAGAAAGGAACAGGACGGCAACTTAAAATCTTCAATAAAAGACAAGCAACAAAATAAAAGTATAGCTAATGCATTTTTGTCTCCCGCACCTGTTTCAGCTGATAACAAAATAGATATTGAAATGAAGAGCACATCAAAAGCAGAGACAGATCAACTAAGAGTAAATCTGCACAGCCATATCCCTGCAAAGCGAAGGAAATCACCATGTGATAGGGAAGCATGGAACCAGGCCAGCTCAACTGATATGCAAAACAGATCAAGCAAGACAATGAAAATGAATGTGCAACATGAAAAGGAAGAGGAAAATATCCAAAGAATGTTATTGGATTCAGTTCCACACTGTGGGCAACACCACCGCTTCAGCGCCGATCAAATGAAAAATCCTGGTTCTTCCCAATCAACATCTGAACTGAATAATTCAGAAGTCAGAAGGACTTGGAATTTGCCTTGGACAGAACAAAAGATGAGACAAGAAGAATGCTTTAGAGAAACCGTTTCGGAGCCTGTTTCTGGACACATGATGACTTTTCTTCAAGTTGAAACAGAGAAAAAAGGTCTTTCTACTCAAGAAGGAATAAAATGTATGGAACGTGTAAAGACTCCATTGCCAAAAGCAAGGAAATCAGAGACCGCTTCAATACAATGTGGCACTCTATGGGATGGAAATCCTAGGAGACATTGGGATAGTCCTATCTCAGGGAAGAAGGCATGGAATCAAAATGACTTAGTGAGAACAGTCTTAAAACCTTCAGATTTTTCCAGCCTTGATTCATCTGTACCCAAAAGCCAGAGCTATGCATTGGAGTTTGTAAGCAAGAGAAGTATAGTAAGTTCCAAGCATGTAACTTTGAAGGCAAAGAAACGACCAAGTTCACAATTGCTTAATACCACAAGGTGTATTACAGGAAGCCATAGAAAGAAAAAGGGGAGCACATTTCAGTACAAGATGAAAGGGAGACAGTGGATTGAAAGTGTTGTACAGGCGTCACTCCCTGCTGCTGAGGGAACTGAGATTCCACCATCCAAGATAGTGACTGATAAACACTCATCCAATACAATAGCAAGGAGCACCATATATAACAGAACACTTCACAAAAATCTGCATGGTCATACTACAGAAGAAAAGGCAGAGTTAGGGGAAAACCCTGCCACAACTTTCTTGGGGCCATTAGATTTCTTCACACCTATTTTATCTGACCCTGAAAGCCAGAAAAACACAGTACAGTTATTAGAAGAGAAAATCACCTTGAATATCAACTGTTCAATTATGAAGAAAAAGGAGCCGGCAATTTCACAAATACTTAAGATCAGAAGGCAGTTTACCACAAAATACAGGAATAAACCTGGATCCAATTTAAAAACGAAAATGAAACAGATGAGGCAGGATAAAAATGTGGCTAATACATTTCCAAATACCATTGACTTCACACCGGATACCCCTGACCTTAGAAGGCAGAGCAGATTGAAAACAGGGATTGACAGAGGATCACAGTTCCGTCACACACAGCCAACACATAGAGAGCTGCCAACCGAAGGGCTAGTGATTTCACAACCGCTTCATGCTACCAGTCGTGCTGCTTTAAGCAATAATGAGCGACAGGAAAAGAAGATAGGCACGAAGAGAGAGAAAACTGTATTACGTGTGGACCTCAAATCCGTATATGATTCCATGCCTATTTTTTCACACATAAAAATGGAGCCATCACCTAGTACCTGGGGTATCTCTGAAGAGTCTTCTGAAAAGGGAAATGCCCTAAACAAAGCAAATGCTAGCTCTGCTTATGCCTGCACACCTGTGTATCTTCAAATCGTAAAACATAAAGCTATGGCAAAAACAGCAGATGTGAAGAACAGTATGCATACCAAATGGGTAAAATTGAAAGCAAAGAAGCTCCCTGTTTCCCAGCTGTGTCATACTATAGGATGTAGGACCAGAAGAAACAAAAAGGAACAGACATGTAACATGAAGAAGCAGAAGAGGGAGTTCTGGCAAGATAAAACTGTAACAGATTTACTTCTGAGCACTATTTGTGATTCTGGATCTGGTCCATCTCAAATTAAACAGTTTACAGAAGTAAAAAGGGAGAAAGACAGGCCAAGAAAGCCCCTTTACACTCCTCCCCAGCGAAAGCTAGAGAAATCACTAAGCCAAAGAAAAATGTCATCTTCAGAGTCCACTGATATTAAGAATACTATATCAAGAAATATCAAAACACTGAAACAATGCATTAGAGCACAAAAAGAAAATCACCAAACTCTTTTACTAGACATTCTCCCTCAATGTAGAGATCAGTTAGTGATTGGCCAACAAGTGAAGAAGGAGCTTGACCCCATGAAAATAGGAGTAACGTTGGAAAGAGAAGTATACCCTGGTCTATCTTCCCAGAAGAGGGATATCGATTACCCTAGGTTCGATGCCCCAAGAGTTAAAAAACTTACAGGATGTGAATTCCTTGTTGCACAAAGAGTGAAGGAAGAAGACATAGACATGGTTGAACGTTCGGTTTCAATTCCATCGGGGAGACAAGTATCAGAGAAAACCGATGCTTCATTAAGTTCAAAAGGACAGAATATATTTCTTACAGAGTTGAATGCTTCTCAACAGAAGACTTGCAAGGAGCAAGAATTGCCAAAACAAGGAAGTGTTTCAATGACAAATCTGGGGTCTGTTGCCTACCCCATTATGGAACCTTCTCGTTTGGAAAACACAGGAAAGGTAGCTGAGGAAGAGATGTACACCAGCAAAAAAAATATTTCACATCTATTGGGAAGAGAAGATATAGAAGAAACTGATATCTTCCAAGGCTCAAAAGGACAGAAGTTTCTTTACACCAATCTGGTGGCCCAGCAAAATATATCTGCAGTGCAGAAAGGAGAGATGGAGCCAGATGACATTCCTGAAAGTACTGTGGATTCTGTATCTTGCCCAAATAGGGATAATCATTTCCAGATAACACAGGTGGTAAATACAAGGAAGGAAGATGTAAGCATTCCTATAAATTTATATGTAAATCCATGGAGAAAAGAGCAATCACAGGTAACTGATAGTCCATTGAGATTAAATGAAAAGAAAATGATTTTTTCTGAAAAACTGAAGGCGAAGCAACTACATAGGTCTAACCAGAATAAAGAAAATATTCTGGAATCCATTTCTTCATGCATAGTGCATCGACTCCATAATAATAAGCTAAAGAAAAATGTCTCAGTGAAAGGAAGGAGTTCAAAAGTTTTGAGTTCAGTGGTAGATGAAGCATCAAATAAAGCAGATACTCCAGTAGACCAACCTCCATGCTCAGAAGGAGTTGACTTGCACAACAGGAGAAGAAAAGAACCTCAAAAAGAAAGTACATGCAAGGCTCTTCCAACATCTGTTTCTTATTCCTTGACAGATGTCCTTCAGATGAAATTGCCATGTGTAAAGGAAGCATTAAAGGCTCCAATGTACCACACTTCAAATACAGAAGGAACTGGCTTGCCCATTGAGGGAAAAGAAGAAAAGCAACCAGAATGTATACACCAGATTTATCCAAAACCTGCTTCTCACTCTTTGAGGGACATATTTCAGAGCAAGATGCCATGTAAAGAGAAGGCATCAAAAGAAGTAGTTAGCACCATGGATTACATTCCAAGTACAGAACAAATTGGCTCGTTCATTACAAGACAAGACAGCAAGGTGCGGATGGGTAAAGGTAAACCATGTATGAAACTGACAAGCTTGTGTGCTTCCTTACCATCTCTACCACATACTGATGTGAATTCAAGAATAAAAGTAGGGCAAGGGAAGTCTGGAATACTAAAGAGCTGCCTTCTACCGTTAAAGTCCCAGGTATCATCAAGTGTCAGGAAAACACTATTTGCAAAGTCAATTAATAGAGATAGTTTAAGCCGTGTAATAGAATCAAAACATTTGCCACAGGGTAAAAAGGAAGATGGAGAAAATATAGTATATGTGAAAGACATCATGGGCCTCAAATGTGTCACTTTTAAAGGAAAGAAAACACCATTTAAATATATACTGCATGGAAAAGAGCCACAGTGGAATAACAAAGAACAAGAGGAAACGATGCAGAAAGATAAAAGTGATCTAGACATGGTTCAGAATAAACACCATGCTTCCTTTCCTTCTTCACCGCACCTGGAACAGATGCCTGGAATAAAGGAGGTCCTCATGCGAGGAATCGCAGGATTTTGTCTTCCATCACTGACACTCAAGGAATTATCTGATGCAATGGGAGTACGTGAGGAGCCAACTGATGATATTTTAAGCAGTATAAAAAAAGCAAAATATATGCCACGGAGAGATAGAGTAGAAATGGCTTTGGAAGAAATAATGCAACCCAAAAGAATAGCTTTGAAAGTGAAACAGTCTCCAATCACACAGGAATTACAGTTGAACATCAAAGAAAATGAGAAAAACATGCAGGAACATAAAGATAATCAAGTTGGGATTCGGAACACATCTTGTATTTCCGTCTCTTTTCCATCTTACTCAGAAGTGGACATAAGAATAACAGGGGAAGAAACCAGGCTAATAAAAAGAAGGTCCTCTTTTCTACAACCAGAACTCCAGGAGTCATCAGATATAGAAAAAATAGCATACAAAGAGTCTGTTTATGGTGATATCTCAAGCAGCATAAATAAAGCCAAAGAACATATAATGCAGGAAGAAGAGGAGAGAGTAAAAAAGGAAGAAGTCATACCTTTCAGGGAAAAGAAATCACCAATTTCACAGGAAACCCAGCTGGATATTGAAGAGCAAGAGACAAAGGTACAAAAAATTAAAGATGAGCCAAATGTCCTTGTGAGCAATACCAGCCCTTGCATAATTGCTCCTTCTCATTTAAAGTTGGGTACAAGAATTAAAACAGCAGACTCTCTAACTGAAGTTGCAAGATACTGTATTCCAGAACTATCACACCAGAAATCATCAGATGCAGTGAAAAAAGCAAATAAAGAGTCCATTGATGACCATGCCGCAAGTGATGTACAAGAAGCAAAAGACTATGTGCCACAGAAAGAAGAGGGTGATGTAGAGATATCAGCTGAGAGAGATGTGATGCATCCAAAAGATAAAGATTTAAAAAGAAAGCAAGCACTTTCACAGGACATACCACCGGATCTTAAAGAGCAGGTGAACGTGGATCTGGAAAGTGAAGAGCAGGGGAGAATGGAGGGAGGAGGTAAAGGTGAACGGGAAGTGGTTCTGCCCACACACGGGGCTTCTGAATCTTCTCTAAGTCACCATGAATTGGACACAAGAATAGAAGGAGAGGAAGACAGCCAAGGAATAACAAGACCTGCTGTTTCACAACTACAGTTACAGAAATCATTTGAGGCAGGGAAAACAGCATATACAAAGTCAACTGGGGATGATATCTCAAAGGATCTAAGAGTAGTGCAAGAGTATGA
Source organism: Acinonyx jubatus (assembly GCF_027475565.1). NCBI lineage: Eukaryota > Metazoa > Chordata > Mammalia > Carnivora > Felidae > Acinonyx > Acinonyx jubatus. The sequence goes on along the minus strand of NC_069380.1, from coordinate 72,259,837 downwards.
GCCAGAGAAAGGAGAAAATGGAAGAAAAATAGTAAATATGAAATATCTAATGTATCCCAAAGGCACAACTTCCAAGGAAAAGGTATTACCACTCCCACATGTACTCTATACCCCTGGGAGCTGTGGCTCCCAAATTGTAGAAGTACAGACAAACATGAAGGAAAAATTAGGAAACCTACAGGAAAGAAGCAAACTAGATAAGCTTCTGACAAGAACTTCTCTACTTCCATTTAAGTTAAACAAAGGTATAGGAGGCAAGGAAGAGAAAGAAGGATTAACAAGACCCTCTCTTCCACCCTCATGGCACAAGGAATCATCACATGCCGAGGAATTAAAATATACAGTACCACCTTTGAATGGCATCGCAAGCAGTTCAAAAAGAACAGAATACATGACACAGACAGAAGAGGAGAAAGCAAATACTTTTGAGGAAGACATAATGCACCCCAGGTACATAGCTTTGAGGGCAAAGAAATCACCCCTTTTCCTTATACTCAAAACAAAGAAACTGCAAGTCAACATCAAAGAACAAGGGGAAGTGGGGCAAGAAGATAACGAGGACACTGTTGTGCTTCTGAGCAGAATTCATCCTTTCATCACTTCTTCAACTCATCTTAAGTGGGACACAATAAAAGATGAGGAGGGTGAGCCAGGAATAATAAGAAATGATGTGCCACATCTTGAGCTCCAAGAATCATTGCCTTCAGGGCGAATGGCACCTACAGAGTCATCTGATAGCCATGTGATAAAAGAAGAACAACACCCACGACAGGAAGAAAGGAACAGAGGACAAACAGAAGCCACAGATGGCTCAATGCGGCCCAGTGGCACAGAGTGTAAGGCAAAGATATCACCACCTCCTCCTGTGTTCAGGGTTACTGAGCACAGTGCTTTGAACAACAGAAAGGAACCACAGTGGAGCATGATGGAGAAAGTAGAACAAGAGCAGCAAAGAACAGGTGACCCTGATGTGGCTTGGACAAAAACTCCTCCTTCCACACCTTCCCCACCTCACCACAATTTGGACACAAGAACCAAAGAAAACAAGGACTCGCTTGCAATGATAGGATGCTCTCCTTCACAATTGCTGTGCCCTGAGTCATCAGATGCAGGAAAAACCAGACATGCAGATTCCAATGAGGGCATTGGCTCATTCGATGTAACAATAAAAATTAATCAGCCTATGCCATATACAAAGGCAAAGAACAGAGTAAAAATAAAAGATGGGGAAGGTAGAAGATTCCCCAAAATAATCACTTTGAGAGCAGAGATATCCTCACCTCTACATCTATCCAGTAGAAAGAGACTACCTTTGTATATTAAAGAGCAAGGGAAAGAAGTGCAAGAAGGCAAAAGTGAACCAGAAATGGTTCTGAAGGAAGCCTGTGCCTCCTTGCCTTCTCCATCTTGCCTGAAATGGGACGGGCAAATGAATGAAAAGGAAGACACATTAGAAAAAACACACTTCACTTTTCCACCATCAAAGATTCAGGATCCATCCAATTCAGGCAAAGAAGCATATACTAAGTCATTTTATGGTGAGTTAAAAGAGAAGGATAGACTCAAAATAGATATTGAAGACAAAATGGTCCCAAGATGTATGGCTCTGACGGCAAAGGAAGTACCCCTTTCACATATACTAGATACCAAAAAATTGCAGTGGAAAATGAAAGAGCAAGAGAGAAAGATGCAGAAAAAGAAAAATGACCTCGTTGAAAATCTGGGAAACATCTGTACTTCTTTACTGACTCTACCATATCTTAACTTTGGCAAAACAGGAGAGGGGTACATGATAAGAATTACAAATGTGCCTCTCCCACAACTACAGTCCAAGGAATCACTAGATGCAGTGAAAACAGCATATGCAGAAACAACTGATGGAGAACTTTCAAATGATGTAAAAGAATTAAAAGAACACACGTTACAGAAAGAAGTGAGAGATGGAGAGAAAAACGTGGAGATGAATAGTACAGTGGCTCCCAGTGATAGGCATTTAAAAGAAAAGAGATCACCTATTTTACTTAGATACAATCTAAGTGACCATCCGTGGAAAACTAAAGACCAAGAGGGAATGTCTCAGGAAGGTCAGCGTGAGCCAGGTGGTACAATACCAACTAAGACTTGTACTTGTACTTGTAGATCTTCCCTACTTCACCTTTACAAGAATCCCAGATGTGAGAAAAAGAGAATGGCCATATTAACAAGATCCTCTCTTTCCCCAGTCAACTTCCAGGAATCATCAGATTCTGAAGATGTGGAAAGTGTAGAGCCAACTGCTAGAGATATTTTAATCAGTCCACAAAAAGGAAAAGATCAGATGCCCCAGAACAAGGAGGGGGGTGAAGTAGAAACAGTAAACCTTGTGTTCCCCAAACATCAAGAAAAGAAGATACAAGGAAGTAAAGATGAACCAGGTGTGGTTCTGGCCAACACTTCCTCTCCATCTTCGTCTCTCCCTCTCCTCCAATTGGATAAAGAAATACAGGTAGATGATGAAATGTTAGTAGCTACAAGGTCTGTTGTGCAGAGAGTATCAAATGCCAGAGAAATAATACATACAGAAGCAATCGGTGGTGATGTCTTGCAAGATAGTCAAAATGCGAAACAATGTATGCCTCAGGAAGAGGAGCAGGACAGAGAAAAAACAAATATGAAAAGTATGGCGCATATCACAGATATAATCTTGAAGTCAAAGAAATCACCTCCTTCACATATGCTCCATAGAACAGAATTGCATCTAATCATTGGAGGGCAAGAACCAAAGAAACATGACGGTCAAGGTAAACCACCCTGTACAGTGCTCAGAAAAATTTATGTTTCCAAACATTCAGCTAACCCTACATTAGATAAAGGTACACAAGTAAATGAAAAAATGCTTGGAATTAGAAGGCCCTCTCTACTTCCATGCATGCTTTCAGCATTATCAGGTGCAGGGGCAATTCGTGATGTAAGAGAAAGAAAACAACATATGTCACAGAAAGAAAAAAAGTATGAAGTGAAAACAGTTGATATGAGGATTAGGATGCATCGCAAAGAGGCCAGGATTTCATCAATTTCCCATATCTTTAACACAAAGGAATTTGTGTTGAATATTAAAGAACAAAAGGAAAATATGTGCAAAGGTGAAGATGAGCTACCTATAGTTCTGACAAGGACTTTTCTTTCCATCCCATCAGCACCTGCCCTTTATCTAGACTCAGGGAACAAAATAGACAAAGATGTACCAGGAGCTACAGGATCCTCTCCTCTCCAGCAAAATCTCCAGGAATCATCAGATACCCAGAAAACAGCAATTACAGAGCTAGTTGCTGGTGATAGTGAAATCGTTGTGAAGAAAGTCAAACACTCTGTGCCACAAGAAGAGACAGTGCAACAGTGGACATCCAACTTCATGGTCAGTGTACAGCGAAGGAATGAACCTCCACAAGTCAAATCTGAAGGAGACTTGAGTCTGTTAGTTTTAAATTCACAGCATGAGGACATTTATTTAACAGGATTTGGTACCATAAGTGGGAAAAGGCTGGAATATTTCTTTACAGGGCAAGAGGCTCGACCAGAAAAATACAAAACAGAAACTTTTACTACGTTTCTTTCCTACCCCACAATGGATCCAGCTAAGATGGCCAACCTGAAGAAAGAAACTGAAATAATGGATGATTTAAACCATAAAAGGAGTCCTAAGAGTTTAGTTTCACCACCAAGGAAAATATCCAAGGAAATATATGTCACATTTGGTACCCCTGTACGTGCAAAAGGATTTTCTGTTTCAGAGCAAGATGCCCCCCAACAAAAAACGTTATCCAAGGCATCTCCAGGATCTGGAAATTCATACACATCTGATAAGCCAGAGAAAGAGGTACAAAATCATGATAAAATGAGCAAAATGCCCTCTTCCAAAGCATTAGCCCTACAGACAAAGGGATCGCTTGAGAAAATGAATATCACAGAGTCAGATACTCTCCCAATTATAGAAGAACAAGAGATTGTTGTGAAAAAGCAAGTGGTGTTACAGTCTGAAAGGGGACATGAGACCTGCCTGGATTCCAGCCTTTCTCTTAAACTCCTATTTAAAGATGGAAGGCAGAAGACGCAATTGGAAACAGATGTATGCAAGCAAACTGTGGTGTACCCCAGAATACAAATACTACCAGGAACACATGTGGATATTACAGTGTTTGATACCCTCGGAGGGAAAAAAGAGCAGGCATTGCTGGTGCCAGAACAAAAGGAACGCATTCTAGAATCATGTCAGAAGCCTCTTCCCTCCCACTGGACTTTTCCAGCTCAATCTGAAGATCTGGAAGGAAAAAATAAAATGGACACCAGTACTATCATAAATCTGGAGCAAAAAACATTAGAACTGGAAGAAGGGGAACTAAAAATAGACACAAACATAGCTATCTGTCTGGAAAAGGACAAAACAGAAATGCACAAACACATCATTGTCAGTCTAGAGGAGAACTTAAAAAGGGACACAAATAATGTTGTAAATGGGAACACTCCATCTCCAAAGGCAGAGGAGTCTCAAATTAACACTCAGGTGATCACTCGTATAGGAAACAGCTGCCCAATCAAGCAAAAACATAAAAAGGACCTAGAAGTCCCTGGTGCAAAACAAAATATTCAGCCACGAAAAATGTTTCAAGAACATATTCTGGATTCATTTTATGCCTACATTCCTCTTTCTCTCAAGTTTGAAGGCCAGAAAGGCAGATTAACAATAGCAGATTTGAAGAGAGAACTGAGCCCCAAATATTTAACTATGAAAATCCAAAATCACCCAATTTCACAGATTCTTAATAACACAGGACGTGGTATTCCAAGCAATAGAAAGAAATTAGAGTATGACTTCAGCGGACCAAAGAAAACAGTTTTGTGGCGTGAAGATACTTCAGGAATATGTATCAGAAGTCTTTCTATTTCCACGGTGAATTCATCTCAGACTGAAGAAACAGCAGAATCTGAGACAAACCTAGAAAGAGAAAAGATACTCTGTCTTTCTGAATTCCAACAGAAATCACCAAGCACTAGTGACATTAAGAGGAATAGCTCAAGCATTGTAAAAGAAGGGTGTCCTCCCTTCCCCCCACTGTCAAAATCAGAAACAAACCTCAGCCGTGAAGCAAAGGAAAACATTTTGATTCCACAAACAAAAGAAGAAAACGTTGTTCCAGGGCCTGATAGCTCAAGGATCATAAAGGAACCCTACTTGCTTATGACTGAGGAAGAAGAAAAGGCACCAAAACCCATTCTGACGCCCACAGAGTGTCCACTCATGTCTGATGATCCAACGGACAGTGTAGAAACCCACATGGAAAGTACCCTAAGCATGAATATTTCCCCCCCAGGAGTAGAAGAAACACAACATGGGGCTGAGCTACTCGATATCATGGGGTGTGCCTCGCCACCAAAACAGGGGGATCAGAGTGAACCTATCCAGGACACGACGACACCAAAGGTCCAGCAACAAAAAACTTTTCCAGGAAGTGGGCCTGTACCATCCCAAGTTAAAAGTAATGAAATAAAAGTAGTGGCAGAAAGGACAAGTGCTGAAAGTTTACTTCCTCTTTATGAAGCAGTTAAAAATATCTTGGAATCCCAGATAAAAAACATGATTCAGGACAAAATTTGTGAGGATATACTGGAAAAAATAAAAGCTCATAAGCCTGATGCTTGGAAGTCACCATCTTTTGCAGGAAGTTCAGATACAACATCCACAACAAAACCTCCCAAATTGCAGCCAAAACTCATTTTGGAACGTCTTCTTCCCAAAGAAAACAATAAGCTCACTAATCATTTAGAGTCAAAAGCGTTTGAAATAAAACTGAATCTGATACCAGAGATAGCAAAAAAATCTTTCCACAACTTCAACTTTTATCTAAAACAGTCTATTTCAGAACATAACAGTTGGAGGCTATATCCAAGACATAAAAAAATGTGCTTTTTGTCTCTAGAAGGGATTGATGCTACAGAACCTAATTTAAATCAGAAATACCCCAAGGATTCACCTCCTGTCCGCTGTATGAAGACATTGATTGTCAATGTTTCAAGTGACGGCAAAGAGATCATTGCAAACCGAAAGAGTATTAGAAAGCTAGAAAGTGGAGCATCTTCAGCGACTTCTGCTAATGAGATGCCATTGACTCCTATTCTTCCAAACTACTCAGCAGAAGAAAAAGACAAACTTTTCGTACACTTTTCTATAAAAACATTAGAGATTCAAATGACAGCCTTTCCCAGAATTGTAAGAGAATCCTACACAATGGCCAATGCTCAGAATACAAAGAAACCTTTATCTAAATTTGTTAATTCTGGTACCAAAGTACCAAAACGAAAAAACAAAATTTTGTTACTTTTTGAGGAAAAATCTCTTCATCAAATAGATCTTGATTTGCAATACAAATACCTTCATTTTCTCCTGGGGCTTCCAGTCAAAAGTATGTTCCCTAAACCAAATGCACTTCCCAAACATATCCTGAAGTTAAACACAGTTGCAATTTGTAAAAATAGAGATTACAGGGGAGAAAGCGGTGGTGGTCTTTGCATTGACACAGAACCGTTAGTACAGCACATCTCTTCCAAAAAGCAAAGTCCCCATGAAAACTCATCATTGATGAAAAAATTCCTCAAGCCAACCCATGTGTGCGCTTCTAACGCTGATCAACAGGCCACAGCTCAGAAAGATAGTACAGTTCTTTCAGAGTTAAAGTCTCATGTGACTCCAGAAAAAGATAAACAATGTCATGGGTGGTTTCAAGAAACAAATATGTATAAATATTTTGATCCAAAGACTCAGGAAAGTGCTCCCCATTTAGTTGATTCCCCTTCAATTCCGATTTCTGAAGATTCTGCTGAGAGTCAGACAAATATTGAGAGTCTAGCCAACTTGGAGGCATGCTCAGCTCTTGAAGTATATGGGAGCAAAGAATGTATGTTCTTAGAAGCAAACCCATATTTAAGTCAGGAATCCCAAAACATTCTGTTTGAATTACAGAAAGGCATTCCTTTGGAAAATCTCTACAAGATGAGAAAAAGCAAAACTAATTTGAAACCATTTTACAGGGAATATTCAGGTTCCCATCATGGTGTCAGAGGCTGTAGAAAACATTCCTCAATTGTGACACCTTCTTATGAATCCCACAAAAGCAGGAAATACGGGTCATCTGACACAACGCCATTTCCTGACTGGTTGTGCTATGGTTCATTAAATACTGTAGACGTTCCATCTAGCTCATCTTCTGTTCCATTCAGTGAAGGGAAGTCTTCATGGTCTGCAGGGCACAGAACCACCTACTCTTTAGCTCCCTTAACGGAATCAAATATCAAATTACATCTTGCAAAAAGCCAAGGCAAACCTTACAGTCATCTTGAAAGCAAAGAAAGAAAGAAGGCAAAGTTGGATTTATTTCGAAAGAACAACCTTCATTGGGACTGTGATTACAGTTATACACAGAATAAAGAGAAATGCACAAGAAAGAAAAAAGTTTGTAATTATGAGTCAGAAAGATTGAATCATTACGCAAGCAAACCTAAGTTACCATCAAAGCCTCATCAAGAGGATGTCTACTTCCATTCTGAAAGCAAACAAAACCAGCCGTTTTTTTATGCCTGTATACCAGCAGATTCGCTGGAGATTATGCCTCAAACCATTCGCTGGACTATTCCAAGAACTTTAAAGAAGACAAACTTCAGAGTTCCTCTGGTGGCAAAGATTTCAAGTTCGTGCAATATATGGACTTCATCCAAAAAGCTCTTGGGGTCTCTCTTGGAGTCCTTCAGTCCGGTTCATCCAAATGGATATAACCATATCTAGATTCATCTGAAGTGGAAAGCTGGTTGTTATTGTGGTGTTCTGTGAAAAATAAAATCAGATAAAGTCAAACGGTCTTTTCATGAAGTGTCTTCTAAACCGATAATGTTTTATTTCTTTGGTAGATTTGCACAACTGTTCTGGACGGATGGGGTGGAAAAGCAGATGACTTTGGGCTTGATCCCACCATGCAGTGGGGTCTCCTTTTAGTTTATGCTGCCTTCCTCATAATCGCACAGGAGAGGACGCTCTCTTCCTATCCCACACCAGTGACTGGGGATGAGTTGAAGGACATGGAGCCTATAAATGAGATTGGGAGAGAATGACCAGAAAGTTGGGACTGCACAGAGGGAGAGAGTTTTTTAAATAGCAGTGAGGGTTCAGTAATGTCAGATGTCCTGAAATACGGGAGTAAATGCTGATTTTGCGAAGCCAGATTCCTGTGATGACTTTGTCCTCCTTCTGGACCTCAGCAGCAGCTCATTGACCTACATGTGATCACCATCTGCCATCACGAGGGGGGCGGGCATCAAATCATACTGGGCGCTCGCTCCGGAGCATTGCCACTGTGCAGGAACATCCTCCGGGAGGGGCAGGAAGCGATTCTGCAGCACTACCAGGGGAAGGGAGACTACCTCCCAGTGTACCTGTACTACCCGCCTTCCTACCACTGCCTGCACACACACTTCACCGCCCTGGGCTTCAGGTCCCCTGGCTCAGGGGCACAGCAGGCTCACCTGATGGTGGAGGTGACTGAGAACCTGGACTGTAATGCCAACAGCAGACCTTACCTTTGCCCTTGGGGCTGATGACCCCTGCTTGAACTCTTGCAGGAGGTCCAGAAAACCCAGGTCAACCCAGGGGCTGGGGGGAGAACACTACAGATCGGTGGCATTGGGGTGGGGGTGGGGCAGCAAGAATTTTAGCAACAAGTGAATATTTTAAAAATGTATTTTGTACTGGCTTATTCCTAGTATGTGAATAAAGTACGGGTCTCATTCAGAAAATAAATTTGGGGGGGGGGGCTCATAAATATTCCGTAATGCCAATCATTTTATTATTAAATGACAAGACAGATGACAGTTTTTCATATCACCATTACATTAATGCCAGGAATAGCAATGCCTCCTTTATTATAAATGCTACTTGATCTTTTTAAAACATATATTTACTATACTTGGAATATTTGGGCATGATTAATAGAATAAACAATTAGAAAGCATTCCATTTTTTTTTACTAAGCAAAGTACATAGTTTTATACAATTTACACACAAGTTTTAATGTTAGCAATAGAAATAATGAAATTATTTCACTTGTTGATATTTAACAATAAAAAGGACTTTAACTCTGAAGACAGGCCCTACAACCATACAGTAGATTTTGTCATCAATATGAGAGTATTGGTATCTGATATGAGTTATGTCCGTGGGGTTTGACAATCAGATGGAATATATCAGTACTTATTATAGAAAATTTTGAGCACGCACACACACACACACAAGAAAACAAAATAGTATGATGTACTTCTAGGTACCCTTCACCTAGCCCTCAAACTTTAACCTGGAGCCAAACCTGCCTTATCTACTTCTCGTCCACTTCTCCATGAGTATTTTGACACAAATCACAGACATATAATTTTATCTATGAATATTTTCTATATCTCTACAAGGTAACTATTTTGTAACAGAACCATCTCATATCTTAAAAGCTAACACTGATGTCTTCATATCAAATATTCAGTTAGAAGATTTTCAATTATTTCATGATGTCATTTCCTAAGTTGGTTTGAATTGGGATATAAAGAAAGTCACACTTTGTGCTTGGTCTTTTAAGTCTTTTTTTTTTTCTTTAAAGCTTATTTATTTATTTTGAGAGAGAGGGAGAGAGAGAGAGAGAGAGCACACAAGCAGGGGAGGGGAAGAGAGACAGGAAGAGACAGAATCCCAAGCAGGCTCTGTGCAACGCAGGGCTTGATCTCATGAATCGTGAGATCATGACCTGGGGTCGAAATCAAGGGTCAGACGCTTAACCAACTGAGCCTACCCAGGTGATTCTCTTTTGTTTTTATTTATTTTTTAATTTAATTTTTAAATTTCTTAAAATTTATGTCCAAATTAGTTAGCATATATGCAACAATGATTTCAGGAGTAGATTCCTTAGTGCCTTAGGTTTTTGCTTGCTTTCTCCTCTAGGATTTTGATGGCTTCCTGTCTTACATTGAGGTCTTTCATCCATTTTGAGTTTATTTTTGTGTATGGTGTAAGAAAGTGGTCCAGGTTCATTCTTCTGCATGTCACTGTCCAGTTTTCCCAACACCACTTGCTGAAGAGACTGTATTCCATTGGATATTCTTTCCTGCTTTGTCCAAGATTAGTTGGCCATACGTTTGTGGGCCCATTTCTGGGTTCTCTATTCTGTTCCATTGATCTGAGTGTCTGTTCTTGTGCCAGTACCATATTGTCTTGATGATTATAGCTTTGTAATCTGGGAATTGAAGTCTGGGATTGTGATACCTCCTGCTTTGGTTTTCTTTTTCAACATTGCTTTGGCTATTCAGGGTCTTTTCTGGTTCCATACAAATTTAGCATTATTTGTTCTAGCTCTGTGAAGAATACTGGTGTAACTTTGATAGGAATTCCATTGAATATATAGATTGCTTTGGGTAGTATCAACATTTTAACAATATTTGTTCTTCTATCCAGGAGCATGGAATCTTTTTCCATTTTTTTGTGTCTTCTTCAATTTCTTTCCTAAGCTTTCTATAGTTTTCAGTGTATAAATTTTTCACCTCTTTGGTTAGATTTATTCCTAGGTATTTTATGGTTTTTGGTGCAACTGTAAATGGGATCGATTCCTTGATTTCTCTGTCACTTCATTGTTGGTGTATAGGAATGCAACCGATTTCTGTGCATTGATTTTATATCCTGCAACTTTGCTGAATTCATGAATCAGTTCTAGCAGTTTTTTGGTGGAATCTTTAGGGTTTTCCATATAAAGTATCATGTCATCTGCGAAAAGTGAAAGTTTGACCTCCTCCTGGCTGATCTGGATGTCTTTTATTTCCTTGTATTGTCTGATTGCAGAGGTTAAGACTTCCAATACTGTGTTAAATAACAGTGGTGAGAGTAGACATCCCCGTCTTGTTCCTGACCTTAGGGGGAAAGCTCTCAGTTTTTCCCCATTGAGGAGGATATTAGCGTGGGTTGTTATATACGGCTTTTATGATCTCAAGGTATGCTCCTTCTATCCTTACTTTCTTGAGGGTTTTTATCAAGAAAAGATGCTGTATTTTGTCAAATGCTTTCTCTGCATCTATTGAGAGGATCATACGGTTCTTGTCCTTTCTTTTATTGATGTGATGAATCACGTTGTTTTGTGGATACTGAACCAGCCCTGCATCCCAGGTATAAATGCCACTTGGTCATGGTGAATAATTTTTTTAATGTATTGTTGGATCCAGTTGGCTAATATCTTTTTGAGGATCTTTGCATCCATGTTCATCTGGGAAATTGGTCTATAGTTCTCCTTTCTAGTGGGGTCTCTGTCTGGTTTTGAAATCAAGGTAATGCTGGCTTCATAGAAAGAGTTTGGAAGTTTTCCTTCCTTTTCTATTTTTTGGAACAGTTTCAAGAGAATAGGTGTTAACTCTTCCTTAAATGTTTGGTAGAATTCCCCTGGAAAGCCATCTGGCCCTGCACTCTTGTTTTTTGGGAGGTTTTTGATTACTAATTCAATTTCCTTACTGGTTATGGGTCTGTTCAAATTTTTTATTTCTTCCTGTTTCAGTTTTGATAGTGTATATGTTTCTAGGAATTTGTCCATTTCTTCCAGATTACCCATTTTATTGGCATATAATTGCTCATAATATTCTCTTATTATTATTTTTATATCTGTTGTATTGGTTGTGATCTCTCCTCTTTCATTCTTGATTTTATTTATTTGGGTCCTTTCCTTTTTCTTTTTGATCAAATTGGCTAGTGGTTTATCAATTTTGTTAATTCTTTCAAAGAACCAGCTTCTGGTTTCATTGATCTGTTCTACTGTTTTTTTGGTTTCAATAGCATTAATTTCTGCTCTAATCTTTTTAATTTCCTGTATTCTTCTGGTTTTGGGTTTTATTTGCTGTTGTTTTTCCAGCTCCTTAATGCATAAGGTTAGGTTGTATATCTGAGATCTTTCTCCCTTCTTTAGGAAGGCCTGGATTGCTATATACTTTCCTCTTATGACTGCCTTTGCTGTGTCCCAGAGGTTTTGGGTTGTGGTGTTATCATGTTCATTGACTTCCATATACTTTTTAATTTCCTCTTTAACTGCTTGGTTAGCCCATTCATTCTTAAATAGGATGTTCTTCAGTCTCCAAGTATTTGTTACTTTTCCAAATTTTTTCTTGTGGTTGATTTCAAGTTTCATAGTGTTGTGGTCTGAAAATATGCACGGTATGATCTCGATCGTTTTGTACTTACTTAGGGCTGATTTGTGTCCTAGTATGTGGTATATTCTGGAGAACGTTCCATGTGCACTGGAGAAGAATGTATATTCTGCTGCTTTAGGATGAAATGTTCTGAATATATCTGTTAAGTCCATTTGATCCAGTGTGTCATTCAAAGCCATTGTTTCCTTGTTGATTTTTTGATTAGATGATCTGTCCATTGTTGTGAGTGGGGTGTTAAAGTCTCCTACTATTATGGTATTACTATCGATGAGTTTCTTTATGTTTGTGATTAATTGATTTATATATTTGGGTGTCCCACATTTGGTGCATAAATGTTTACAGTTATTAGGTTTTCTTGGTGGGTAGACCCCTTGATTATGATATAATGCCCTTCTGCATCTCTTGATACAGTCTTTATTTTAAAGTCTAGATTGTCTGATATAAGTATAGCTATTCCGGCTTTCTTTTGTTGACCATTAGCATGATAGATGGTTCTCCATCCCCTTATTTTCAATCTGAAGATGTCTTTAGGTCTAAAGTGGGTCTCTTGTAAACAGCATATAGATGGATCTTGTTTTCTTATCCATTCTGTTACCCTCTGTCTTTTGATTGGAGCATTGAGTCCATTGACATTTAGAGTGAGTACTGAAAAATATGAATTTATTGCCATTATGATGCTTGTAGAGTTGGAGTTTCTGTTGGTGGTCTCTGGTACTTTCTAATCCTTGTTACTTTTGATATATATATATATATATATATATATATATATATATATATATTACATATAATATATATATCCTTGTATTTTGAATGACAGCCTTGCTGGATAAAGAATTCTTGGCTGCATATTTTTCTGATTCAGCACATTGAATATATCATGTCACTCCTTTCTGGCCTGCCAAGTTTCTATGGATAGGTCTGTTGCAAAGCTGATCTGTCTTCTCTTGTAGGTTAGGGACTTTTTTTCCCTTGCTGCTTTCATGATTCTCTCCTTGTCTGAGTATTTTGTGAATTTGACTATGATATGCCTTGCTGATGGTCGGTTTTTGTTGAATCTAATGGGGGTCCTCTGTGCTTCCTGGATTTTGATGTCTGTGTCTTTCCTCAGGTTAGGAAAGTTTTCCACTATGATTTGCTCACATAACCCTCTACCCCTATTTCTCTCTCTTCCTTTTCTGGGACCCCTATGATTCTGATGTTGTTCCTTTTTAATGAGTCACTGATTTCTCTAATTCTTAAATCATGCTTTTGTGCCTCAATCTCCCTCTTTTTTTCTGCTTCATTATTCTCTATAAGTTTGTCCTCTTTGTTGCTGGTTCTCTGTTCTGCCTCATCCATCCTTGCCGCCGCTGCATCCATCCGTGATTGCAGCTCAGTTATATTTTTAATTTCATTCTGGCTATTTTTTACTTCTTTTATCTCTGAAGAAAGGGATTCTAATCTGTTTTCAACTCCAGCTAGTATTATTATTATCGTGATTCTAAATTCTGGTTGAGACATCTCGCTTGTATCTCTGTTGGTTAACTCCCTGGCTGTCGTTTGCTCGTGCTCTTTCTTTTTGGGTGAATTCCTTTGTTTTGTCATTTTGAAGGGAGAAAAGGAATTAGTGAGGTAGAAAAATTGAAATTAAAAAAATAAAATTAAAAATTAAACACACACACAAATCAAATAGATGATGCTAGATCCTAGGTGTGTTTGGTCTGGGTGTTGAAAGTGGTTTGACAGATTAGAGAAAAAAAAGGGGGGCAGAAAAAATAAAAGGGAATCGTTTGAGAATTTGAAAAAATGAATACACCTAAGTAGACTAAAATGAGATGATGGGGGTAAAATAGAATTTGAAAAAAATACAGAAAAGTAAAGAATATAGTAGAAAAAATGAAAGAAAAATATTTTTAATAAAAATTAAAAATAAATATGAATATTTTCTTTTTCTGTATTCAAGAAAAAACAAAAGCAATGAAAAAGAGAAAAAAATATTAAAAAAAGAAAGAAAAAAGAAAAAAAGGAAATCATTTGAAAATTTGAAAAAGTGAATACACTGTAGTAGACTAAAATAAAATGATGGAAGTAAAATAGAATTTGAAAAAAATTACACAAAAGTAAAAAATATAGTAATAAAAATTAAAGAAAATATTTTTAATAAAAATTGAAAATAAAAATGAATTTTTTTCTCTTTCTGTATTCAAGAAAAAGAAAAGTGTAAAAGAGAAAAAAAAGAAAGAAAATTGAATAGATGAACCTGCTAACAGATTGAAGTAGGACTGAAGTCACTTCGTTTTCCCCTAGAAGTCAGTCTATGTAGCGCTTTATAGTCCATAAACTGAGCCAGTAGTGAGACTTGTTCTTGAAGATCGAAGTTGGCCCAGTTGGGCGGGGCTCAGTGTAACGGTTCCGCTCTCCACTAGATGGCGCTGCTAGCCTCCTGGGGTGGATTATTGCGGTGCTCATAGGTGCGTATGCGCATGGGCGGGAGTGGTGAAAAATGGTGCCACCCAGACACGCAACTGTTCTCCCAGGTCAGCAATCTCACGCCCGTCCTCTGTCTTCAGCTCTCATCCACTCCCCGTTTTTTCACTCTCTGTGACCAAGCCCCAGGCAGTACCTCTCTCCTGAATTGTCTCAGATGCAGCTGTTTTCCCCGGCCCCTTACTTCTGAAGGACTGCGGCTTTGGCCCGTTCTGCCCCTCTGCGGGAGGGTCTCACCGAGCAATGGCCGAATGAGCAATGGCTGAGTGTCGGCTGCACCCAGGAACACCCGCTGGACCCTGCTGTTGCCATTGCCCTGAGACTGCGGCCAGGTGCCAGCCAGCCCCAGAAAAAGTTCACGAGATAGTGTAGCAGCAGCATTTTGGGGATTATGGAAAATCGCAACACACATCTGGCACCAGGCTTCCCCCTCAACGACCTTGCCCCAGCACCAGCAAATGTGGCCGCCTTCCGGGGTCTGCTGGGACCAGGTGGCTTCAACAGTCTCTACCAAACGTCCTTCCAGCAGTGGAACCGCTTTTCTCCACGTGGCCCGAGAACCTCCCGGATCCCACTCTCCTCCTGGGGATTCGCCCATCCCAGCAGAACACTGCCAGGTATCGAGCTGTGGAGTTGCAGTCTTTGTGCTCCCCTTGTTTACAGTCTTAATGGAATTTAAACCCTCTCCTTTCTCCCTTTTTAGTTTAGTCCCTGAGGCTGTTTCCAATTTTCCACTTTCCCTCCAGCTGCTTTTGGGGAGGGATGCTTTCCCGTATGCTCCCCCCTCCCCAGTCTTGGTCCTCTCTCCGCCCACAAAAGCGGTTCCCTACCTTCTGTGGCTTCTTGCTCCCCAAATTCACCTCTCTGCGCCGTGTACCTGCTGAATTCTGTAGTTCAGGTTGTGCAGATTGTTGTGTTAATCCTCTAATCAGTTTTCTAGATGTGTACGATGGTTTAGTGTTAGTCTGGCTGTATTTCATGGATGCGAGACACACAAAAAACTTCCATGGTATTCCACCATCTTGTCTCCTCCCCCAGGTGTTTCTCTTTTAAATCTTTATTAATCCATAGGCTTTTCCTTCCATTGTTTTTTTTCCTTACAGTTTCTCAGATTGAAGAAACCAGGTTGTTTTTTAGTTTCCCATGATCTGTGTTTTGCAGATAGTGTCCCCATTGGCAGATTGAAATGATTAGCTGGATTCCTAATTGTTCCTTAAAAAGGTCTTCAAATAAGACATCCAGATGGCCAACAGACACATGAAAACATGCTGAACGTCATTTCTCATCAGGGAAATACAAATCAAAACCACACTGAGATACCACCTCACGCCAGTCAGAGTGGCTAAAATGAACAAATCAGGAGACTATAGACTCTGGAGAGGATGTGGAGAAACAGGAACCCTCTTGCACTGTTGGTGGGAATGCAAACTGGTGCAGCCACTCTGGAAAACAGTGTGGAGGTTCCTCAAAAAATGAAAAATAGACCTACCTTATGACCCAGCAGTAGCACTGCTAGGAATTTACCCAAGGGATACAGGAGTACTGATGCATAGGGGCATTTGTACCCCAATGTTTATAGCAGCACTCTCAACAATAGCCAAATTATGGAAAGAGCCTAAATGTCCATCAACTGATGAATGGGTAAAGAAGATGTGGTTTATATATACAATGGAATACTACTTGGCAATGAGAAAGAATGAAATCTGGCCATTTGTAGCAATGTGGATGAAACTGGAGAGTGTTACGCTGAGTGAAATAAATCAGGCAGAGAAAGACAGATACCATGTTTTCACTCATATGTGGATCCTGAGAAACTTAACAGAAGACCAGGGGGGAGGGGAAGGGAAAAAAAAAGTTACAGAGAGGGAATGAGGCAAACCATAAGAGACTCTTAAATATTGAGAACAAACTCAGGATTGATAGGGGCTGGAGGAGAGGGGAAAGTGGGTGATGAGCATTGAGGAGGGCACCTGTTGGGAGGAGCATTGGGTGTTGTATGGAAACCAATTTGACAATAAATTATATATATATATATATATATATATATATATATATATATATATGTAAAATAATAGAATTATAAATTTTAAAAAAAGGTCTTCAAATAGATTACACAGTGTGCAACATTTTATTTTTTAATTATTTTTTTGATGTTTATTCATTTTTTGAAAGAGAGCACAAGCAGGAAAGGGGCAGAGAGAGAGGGGGACACAGAATCTGAAGCAGGGTCCAGGCTCTGAGCTGTCAGCACAGAGCCCAACGTGGGGCTTGAACTCATGAACTGAGAGATCAGGACCTGAGCCGAAGTTGGACGCTTAACCAACTGAGCCACCCAGGCGCCCCCATGTGCAGCATTTTTAAATAAAGCATATCATTTCAGAAGACTGGCTGTCACTTGTGGCAATTCAAATTTGAAGCTGTTAGAGCTAGCTACAGAGCTCTCTATAGTTAAATGTTACATAGACCCGTTATATAGTTAGAGCTATTAGAGCTGAAATGGTGAAATTTCCTACCATAAATGATAGGGACAGATTGAGTGGCTAGTTCTTACATCGTGAAAACATTTTGCATCCTGAGACATCAAATGTCTAATTGTTAATAGAGAAATATTGTAAGTTTCTGAATGTAAAGGTAGGTAGAAAAGGGCGTATTTAGAGTAGGAGAAAAATCAGCACAAAGTTCAAATTTTGGAAAGCTGATCAAACCTAAACCATCATGAATCCCAAAAAGTGACCTTTTTGTTAACTGCCTAATATTTTCTTCCAATATTTTTTTTGGCTGCACACTGTTTGATCACGTCTTCAAAAAAACCCCAATTTTGTAATAATTTTTCATATAGAGATCAAAAGTAAACCAATCTTCTAGTGGTTGATGAAGATTTATTATTTATTACTGACAATTAAAAAATGCCAGCACTTTTGCTGACTGAATGGCCATTTTGCATACCATTTCACCTGGAACCACAAGACTTCATTAGAACATGATACATCAAATCAGTAAGATGCAGGCCAACAAGCTAAGATGCACAAAATCTGTTACTTTACACACACATGACCTTGCTGTCTGCTGGACTGGTATAGGTTTGTAACACAGCAACAAGCGGGTAAGCTCTGTCATGTGATCGCCATCAAAAAAGTAAGTATACTAAATATATCCTGTGTGATCTGCTTTTTGAGTATATTCTTGCCAGAAAAGACTATCCTTTCTGATGAGGTGTTGTAGAGAAGGATTTATCAGCTTAGACTTGACACAGCTGATGGATGGAAAACTTTCTCCAGACCAGTTTTCTATACCTCCCTCCCAGGTCCTGTTTGTCCTCTGTCATGGACGTTCCTCCTGCCTTGGGTGCTGTAGGAAGTTTTCACATGATCTAGCCCTGGACCTTACCCCTGACCTCATGTCCCAACCTGGGATGTGTCCTCCACAGTGGGCAGAAGGATCCCTGGAACCAGTGGCAGGGTGCCTGGGTGGCTCCCGTTGGTTAAGCATTCGACTCCTGGTTTCTGTTCAGGTCGTGATCTCACGGTTTGTGAGTTCAAGCCCCGAATCAGGCTCTGTATTAGTGGCCTGAAGCCTGTTTGGGATTCTCTCTCTCCCTCTCTGCCCCTCTTCCCCAAATAAATAAATTAATTAAAAAAAAAAGTGAATGCCAATCACAAACATTTAGCCCACTGAACCCAAACTACAGGTAACCTAACTCCACTTCCCCTGAGATAGATCCCAAAAAATGTTTGCAGCCTCTTTGATCTCACCAAATATGAAGTCAAATATGACAGATGGTAAGTCAAACTAGAAAGATAATATTTCTAACTAATTACAATTAAAATATCTCATTTATGA
This sequence comes from Acinonyx jubatus, assembly GCF_027475565.1. Taxonomy (NCBI): domain Eukaryota; kingdom Metazoa; phylum Chordata; class Mammalia; order Carnivora; family Felidae; genus Acinonyx; species Acinonyx jubatus. The sequence continues at coordinate 72,241,288 of NC_069380.1, read as the reverse complement.
ATCCTTGGGGGCCCTCCAGCTTAAACTTCTTTAGCTTTTATGGTACCTCTGCTTATGCAAATCAGACAACATTAATTTATTAATTTCCATATTCTAGCATCAAACATTTATTCAGTGTCTGCCGTGAGCCAGGCCCTGTCCTGGGTACTGAAACCTGGACTTTGGAAGGTCCCCGTTACAGATCGAGAAGAGACGTCTTTGCAGAGCCCTGTAACAGGCTCCCACATGCACACATACAGCTTAGTGGTGTCTCATTTTTCCAAGACACATGCATATGTTCCTGTATCTTTGCTGGAGAAAACCAAAGCAGTTCTGATGTCACAGTTATTTGGCCTGAGCCATCTATCAAGAATTACCCATTTGGAGTGGATGTTGGCAAAACGATGAACACCCAATCCAAGTCTTCTGGTGACCCACATGGCCTGGTTTCTTTTAGATACACAAGACTCTGGGGGAGCTGAGACTCGTGTATTTCCTTTTGGCTTTAAATACCCGAGTTATAACAGATGCTGATGGTGCATTGACATGCCACTACAACTGGGGGGAAAAACTTAAGCTCAAGTTTTAAAGGGAATGAGGGATCTTGAGAGGACAGGGTGGAAGAAGGGTTTTTCATAAGCTATCCTGTGCAAGATTTAGACTTAGTTCTGAGAAGTTCCTAGTCCTACTGCACACCTACATCCCTCAAGGGCCTTGGCCCATTACTCGGAAGAACTAGAGGAAACAACAGGAATTCATCCTTAAGTCAGAGGTTCCCAGACTTTCTCAGTGCCCTCAGTGTCTCTGATTGTAAACCTAGACCAAAACAAATAGCCAATAATTCTTCATATTAAGTAGCTTAGGTTCAAACAACTTAATTATTATTCATATCTTAAAAACTTAGCAGTTGTTTGAAAAAACAATATAAGTTTACATTTTTTTAATATTTATTTTTTGAGAGAGAGAGAGAGAGTGCACACAAGTGGGGGAGAGAGAGAGAGAGGGAGAGAGAGAGAGAGAGAGAGAACACCAAGCAGGTTCTGTGATGTTGGTGCAGAGCCTGATGCAGGGGCTCAAACCCGCTAACCGTGAGATCCCAACTTGAGCCAAAATCAAGAGTCGGACACTTAACCAACTCAGGCAGCCATGTGCCCCAAAACAATATAAGTTTAAAAATGTTTTATTTTAGAGGTGCCTGGGTGGCTCAGGCTTCAGTTAAGTGTCCGGCTTCAGTTCAGGTCATGATCTCATGGTTCCTGGGTTGCAGCCCCACATCAGACTCTGTGCTGACAGTACAGAGCCTGCTTGGGATTCCCTCTCTTCCTCTCTCTGCTCCTCTCCTACTCACGTTTGCTTGCTCTCTCTCTCTCTCTCTCTCTCTCTCCAAATAAATAAATAAACTTTAAAAAATGTTTTATTTTATTTTTAAATAACCACAATTACTTGCCAAGGGGATGTGTGCCTATTGGGCGCTGAACAACTTTTCAATCTTTAGAATCAGATTGGAAATGCCACACTGATTTTTGTGCAGTGTTTTCTTTTAATTCAGCAAGAGCTAGAAAATCAGCTTCACAATACATCGAGGAACGGAGAGGAATGTAGCACCATCTGATAATGTAACTGTGCACCACCTTGAGCTAGTAGTTCACACAGTGTCCAACAGGTGTCGCCATGTTTCCCTCACAACAAAAATATTTCATGCAGCCACAGGGCACATGGTTGGAACTGCCACCTCAAGTTTGTTGCAAGGCTCTATTTTTCTAGTTTGTTCAAAAGCAGGTCTCCAAGAATAATAGGACAATGAGGGCAGTGTGAGTGGGGCGAAGGAACAGAGTCATGAGACACTAAAGCTGGATGGATTCATTTCTTTCTCCAAGCAGATAACTGTACATGCACATAGTGGCTCCAATTTGTGTCATCTTACTTTTTCGGCAAGAAAACTCTGGTGGGCCTTAGAACATTCCATAATCCATTCACTCCCACCTCTCCTAGCTATTTCATACCTTTACTTCTCTCCTCAAACCTCTAATACCTCCTACTCCATCCTCACAAGCAGATGACCTTGCTTCATACTTCACTGAGAAGAGAGGAGAGACCTTTCACTGACTCTCTTCCCATCTGTACCTGCCATGGATGGACGGTCCTCGCTGCCATTTCAAGCCAGTGCCTCTGCACATTAGATCCCAGTCCTCATCTACTCAAGGAATCATTTTAACATTCTCCCCTCTCTGTACTACATCATCACTTTTTCTCTCTCTACTGGATCATTCCCAATAGCATATATGCTATTATTTCTTCATCTAAAAACAAAATACTAACAGATAAAAGTCCCCAAGTTATCCTTTAACCTCTCTTCTGCTGCCAGCTACTTCCCCATCTAGTTTTTTCTCCTTGTAAGAAAAATCCTCAAAGAATTCTTCACTCGCTTTCCCATTCCTCTTTTCCATTGTCTTATAAATCCACACCAATCCTTTTCCCCACCACCCCCAACACCTAAACTTTTCTTACAAAAGCCACGAGTAACCTCTACACAGTGAAATGTAATATTTTAAATCTGAATCAAAAAAACATCTTCAATTAGCAATATCTGACCCAGGTGAGCTCTCCCTGTTTCTTCAAGCAGTTTTCTTCTCTTGGCTTCCATGATACCACAGACTTTTGGTTTTCTCCTTGCCTCACTGGCTTCTACTTCTCAGTTGCATCTGCTGGTTCTTCCTCATTTCCCTGATCTCTTAATGTACTTGGTTTCCTTCCCACTCCCACCATGTCTTGGAAGAACATCTACATGTTTGATTACTCCAAACTTACATCACCAACTCAAATATCTCTCCTAAACTCTAGGCGTAGATCTCCAGTTGCCCTCTTAGTTTCTCCACTTGTTTGAGTAGTAGATGTTTCAAACTCAATATAACCAAAACCGAAGTACTGATCTTCATGCACAAACTTGTTCTGTCCATAGCCTTCCCCATCTCAGTTGATGTCACTCTATTCTTCTAGTTGTTCAGATAAAAACCTAGGGTTCATGTCTCTGGTTCCAGATAAGATGCTATAACACCTGCCACGCCGTTTCTTCCTTTGGCTGTAGATAAAAACTCTGGGCAAAACATATAAAATAAATATGAGAAGGCTCTGAAAGGTAGACAAAATAATGCAAATTAGCCAAGGACTTCAGGACACAAAAAAGGGGGGGAGGTGAGTTCCCTGTTTTATATTTCTGCTTATATATCCTCTTCTGGGGACTAGAGAATGTCAGAACCCAGAAACAAGGAGCAGACAAATAGAGACCTTAAGAAGAGACTTCTTCCTGTAACCAAAGGACCAGGAGAGGGGAAGCTGAGCAGGACAGAACCCTTTGGATAGTACCCATCCTACTCCTCACAAATACCACAAAAACCCTATACCCACTCCACTCTCTGTTGAGTACGATGGTCAGCACTGGTGCTGTGAGCCCCGACTTCCTTCCTGTCCTCTGGTAATGGGGTGTCACACCTTCCCCTTCCTATCAGTTAGGGGTAAGTTTTCCATGGAGACTGGGTGGCATCTTGGCTTTCATTGCCACCTTGCAATAATGAGGTGGTGCTTCTCTCAAGCAGAAAGTGGGGAAATGATTACTTAGAGAAAGGAGCAAGAGAAAAGAATTCCTTACCTTTGCATATGAAGTACTGGGGAGACTCTCAAGCAACCTAGGCATGAAACAGACCAGAATCAAACAGCAAAGGTTTTAGAAGTGAACTACAGTGTGAAATGCTAACTAGGATGCAGATTGGCCTCTAAATAGCACAAAAATGGGGCAGACCAGTATAATGCAGCAAAAGCTTTGAAGACTAAGTTGACATTTCCACAAAAATGTAAGGGGGTGGGGGGAAGCAAAAATGGGCCAGGATATATGTTCTAAAGCCAAATAGGGTAACTACCTGCCAACATAGAAGAGTTAAAGAACTGGGTTCTCACAATATCCAAAAAGTCCAGAGCGCAATCAAATACTATTCACCACATCAAGAACCAGAAACATCTCATCTCAGTGAAAAAAGAATCTGCCCAAGACTTTAAAGTATTCATCCCCAAAATGCTTCAATAAGCAATTAGAAACAAATGGAAAAAATGAAGTCTCAGAAAAGAAATAGAAGATATAAAGAGCCAATTGAAATTTTCTAAGATGGAAAATTAAATGAAATTAGCAAATGCATTGAATGCCCTCAATAGCAGAATGGAAATGATATACAGAACAATCAGTGAACTTGAAGGTAGGTCAGAAATCTGAGAATTCCCAAAGGAATTCATGCCAAGATACATCACCATAAAAATTTTGAAAACGAAAGACAAAAACATTGAAAGCATTCAATTCAGAGAGAGATGAAACATTTCCTTTGGGGAAGAACAATTAGAATAGCAGTGTATTTCTCATCAGAAACCGTGGAGCCTGAAGGTAATGGCACCACATTGCCTAAGAAGTGAAGAAAAAAAGAGCTTTTAATAGAGAAGTCTATATTTAACAATGTTTTTTTTTTTAGAAGTGAAGGTGAAATACATTCTCAGGTAAAGGAAAATGAAAATAATTTGTCACCAGTAAACCTTCCCTAAAATAATTGCCAAAGGAAATTCTCCAAACAGAAAGGAAATGATAACAGAAGAGAACTTGGAACATTGGAATGAACAAAGAACAACAGAAGAGATGAGTGTATGAGAAATCTAAGAGACTAGCCTTTGATGGTTGAAAGCAAGATGTGATTCTTACAAGTGGATTTTAAAAGGGGGATTTGTAAAGGGACCTAAATGGCAAGCATTCTATATTCCACTGTTAACTACTATTTAAATATGTTTGTGAAGTTCCAGGAAGACTCCGGAATGACCAATGCATGAAACCAACCAGCATGAACACCAAAAATGTTTTAGAAGTGAACTGTGATGTTGCAAACACCCAGAATCAGATCCTGAAGTCTGTGTGTGTGTGTGTTTAAAAATTATATATACAATAGTATATTTTTAAATTATATATGTGTCTATGCATACACAAACACACACATATATGATATATTCAAAGTCATCTTCAGAGAAATCAAAATTGATTACCAAATACCTTGCAGGCAATTCCCCAGGGGAATGCAGGAAACGGGAAACCGGAACAAAACACAGAGGGAATAAACATTTAAAAAATATAATAAGATGGTAGACTTCCATCCTAACATATTATTTCAGCCATAAAAAAGAATGAAATCTTATCATTTGTTACAACACAAATGGATCTTGAGGGCATCATGCTAAGGAAATTAAGTCCAACAGAAAAGGACATTGAATGGTCTTACTTATATGTGGAATCTTTTTTTTAAGTGTTTTCATTTATTTTGAGAAAGACAGAGACAGAGCGAGTGGGTGGGCGGTGGGGAGAAGAGAGAGAGAGAGGCGGGGGAGGGGGGAGAGAGAGACCCCCAAGCAGGCTCTGAGCCTCATGCGGGGCTTGAACTCATGAGATCATGACCTGACCTGAAACCAAGGGTCAGATGCTTAACCGACTGAGCCACCCAGGTGCCCCTATATGTAGAATCTAAAAACAAACCCCCATCCCCCACAAAAGGAGCTCACATTGGTGGTCGTCTGAGGCATGAGGCGGACATGGGCAACATGGGAGGAGGGAGTCAAATGAAATCCCACGGGGGGAGGGAGATGCCAGGACACGAACTGTGTCCTGCAACACCCAGTAATACCTCTATGCGATTTGCCATGCCATTTCTTCTAGAATTCACTACCACCAAAGGTACATCCCTATATTTTCCCTAATTTCATTTTAAGATGTGTATAAATTTCATAGTTAAGATATTTGCTGGTTTTCTTAAAACACTATCAAATATCTATTCCCAATCCCTCCTGCACAACATATAAACAATTCCATGGCTTTTCTAGCAACTCAGATACGCTCCCAAAACACCCAGAAAAGCATAACACCACATCTCAGCCGGTTCATTAGTAGATTTAGAACAAGCACATCATCATAGGATTACAAGGATTATTACAAAATAAGCCATATCACCTCTCCCTGCTGACAAAAATAGACTGGAACTCTGGAAAGGAAAGCTTGCCCTTCGTCCAAGAGTCTCAACTGATTGTGAACTACCGCATGGTGCATTTACCGGGCCTCAGCATTCCTCTGTGTTCATTCTAAGGTAACATGTCATGAATTCTTCAAAACTCAGCTGTTGCTGGCATATCGCTTTCCAAAGGGAGTAAATAAGTTGCAACATAGATTCTAAACACCAAATAATACTGCCCTGATGGACAAAGCAAAGCCATGGACCATATCGTGAGTGGCCATTTCATTAGGGAAGTTGTGTTCACACACAAGCCAGGGAGAGCTCAGCAGCCAACACTTACGAAGCACCAGGGACACTTGATACACATCGGATCATGTACTTTTCACACAGACCTCGTAGTACGACTCTTCCCATTGTACAGATGTGGAAACTGAGGCCCAAAGTATCAATAACGTGCCCAAAGTTACCAAGGAAGGGACGGAGAATATACAATTCACAACATTTTTAAAGATCAGGTATGAGATTTCAAAGGTGGCTACTTCAGGCTGGGGAGGCATTCATTTGCCTCTGGTTAGAAAAGTTCGGGGAGCTCTGGCCTTCTCTCTGCCTCTCCCTGAACCCCATCCTCCGACCTCTACACTCGTGTTTTTCCAAAGCTGCTGTTCCTCCCAGGCCAGCTGGAGCGAACAGGAAAGTGGAGAAGCATGGAGTTGACAGCCAGGAGACGTGGGGTTGGGCCCAGTTCTGTTACTATCTGCAGAACCCCCATGGGCTTTCCTTTATAAAATAAGCCAGATATGTGATCTTCCCTGTCTCTGTCCAAGAGCCCTCTCCAACCCAAAAAAAAGATACTTGACTTTTTAGTTAGCATAATGTCAGCTGTCTCCTTTCGGTCTAATATTCCATGATTTGCCGTGAATTCTCACGAAGCTTTGCTTGGCAGCTCATACCATCCCAAGTGATTTCTCTCTTCTCTGAATGCAGGGGTCATCATTTGCCAGATAGAGTGCTGTCCTGACATTATTCTTGCCCCAGGACCTGAGAAGAATTCAAAAGGAGACCCAAATACCATTTGTCTAAATATATAAAAGTTATAAATCAAACTAACAAGCTGTTATAAAAAATATGTTCTATCCTTCTGCTGTGACAAATAAATCTTCATAATACCCTGGAAGCCCCGGCTCAAATTTAGAATTCTCAGACTTCTTGGAGATCTGCTCTGGAAAGTGACAGTGCAGGGAGGGTGACGCTTGGTCTAGGACGCTGGCCCCCAGCCCACCCCCCTTCCTTCTCAACCTGGCTCCATGCCCACAAAGAGCATCATGCTTGTGGGTGTGGACACATCAACACACATATACAAGCTTCATCAACCATTCCCAACACACACACACACACACACACACACACACACACACACACACACACCTGTCCCTTGCCCCACCACTGAGTCCTGCCTTCTGTGATCATTCCCTATGGAACAGACTTGGAAAAAAACATGTTCAGACCCCAGGAGTTGGCTCAGGTCTGTTTGGACGAGATATTGTACAGTCCCAGGAACCCAGGGCACAGTCCAGAAGGAAGTGGGTGGGCATGACCCTTACTCCCCACCCTCCTCCTCCTCCCAGTACACACACTGGGCACTCCTTGCCTGGAAGGTGGGCTCTGCATGGAACAAAGTTGGGGGCTCTAAGACCTGGATGCAGAGCACGGGACCCTCCCATGGGCATCTAAGGGTGGTACTAACTTTGTGACATTGCTTTTATCTGTTCTTTTATCTCCCTTATTGTCTTCTTGTTAGATAAGATTTTCAGACAGCTTTGCTTCCTGTGGGTCCCAGACTTTTCCTATCATTTAGGTAAGGTAATTGGATCTCTTACTTCCAGCCTATTGACAGGGTTTTCTTTGCACAATACTTTTTCTGTTCCGAGATTCTTTATTGGGCATTTATGCAGAATTCTAGAAATCTAAACAATCAACCATTTGGAGTTAACCACATATCTCTAGAGTCCTAGCTCAAAAGCATTTCTTCTGCACTTCATGTTTCTCCATCTTAAAGTCAGGTTTTTTTTTTTTTATGTTTATTTATTTTTGAGAGAGAGAGACAGACAGACAGAGCATGAGCAGGGAAGGGGCAGAGAGAGAGGGAGACACAGAATCAGAAGCAGCCTCCAGGCTCCAAGCTGTCAGCACAGAGCCCGACGTGAGGCTCAAACTCATGGACTGTGAGACCATGACTGAGCCGAAGTCAGACGCTCAACGGCAGAGCCACCCAGGTGCCCCATAAAGTCAATTTTCTAATTTATTTGTCATTTATGGTAACTAGCTTTCTCTAGTATATTCATCACATGGACTATGACTGTCATGGCCTCGAAACCATGCGTGTCCCCATATGTGTTTCTGTTGCCACCTGGTTAAATGCTACTTTGGCTGGATATGGATTCTTGGGTTGCAACCTTTTTTTAGCCGCAATTCATAAGCACTATCTGTTTCCTAGCCTGAAGTGATGACAGAGGAGACATTCAGTACTATTCTAAGTCTTTTTCTTCAGTAGGTTTATTTTTTAGTTTGGAAGCTTTTCAGTTTTGTCGTTAGCCTTGGAGTTCAGAGATTTTCCAGGATATGGCTGTGTCTAGATCCTCAGTCTTCTCTGGAGTAGCACGGCCCTCTCGATTCACAATCTGGGTCTGTCTCTCATTTAAGGGTATCAATGTATAGTCTATTGTTTTTTTTTTTTAATTTTGTAATGTTAATTTATTTTTGAGACAGACAGAGACAGAGTATGAGTGGTGGTGGGGGGGTGGGTGTGGCAGAGAGAGAGGGAGACACAGAATCCAAAGCAGGATCCAGGCCCTGAGCTGTCAGCACAGAGCCCCAGGTGGGGCTCAAACTCACGGACCATGAGATCATGACCTGAGCAAAAGTCAGACACTCAACCAACTGAGTCACCCAGGAGCCCCAATGTATAGTCTATTATTGCCCTGCTATTTGTTTTTTGTCTCTTCTGGGGCACCTGTTATCTGCACAGAAGGGTTTTGAGATGTGTTCTTCCACATTTCTCATCCTTACCTTCATGCTTTATATTTGTTTTTGAGATTATCTTCCACTTGATCTCCTGGGCCACAAATTTGTGTCTTAGCAATGAATAACCTCTCCTTCAATGCATCCATTGATATATATATTTTTTTGTAAAGGAATGGTTATTTTTATTTGGACTTTATAACATTTTAATTAAAGGATCACACATAAACATGCACAGATTATAAGTGTCCGACTGAAACATTTTTGCAAGAACACTTTCATTTAACCATCATCCAAATCAAGATAAAGGAAGCTGCCAGCACCTCATCGAGATATAGAAAGGGGTCTTCATGACCCCTTCCAGAAATTACCACCCCTACATAGAATCAGTCTTCTGACTTTCATCACTATAGATTTGTTTTGGCTTCTTTTGAACTTTATACAAATGGAGTCATAGAATATGTACTTTTTTAAAAAAAGCAATCTCTACACACAATGTGGGACTTGAACTCACTACTCCAAGAGCAAGAGCTGCGTGGTCTACCTACTGAGCCAGCCAGGACCCCCATAGAATATGTACTTTTTGTGGGAGCCTTCTCTTGTTCAACATGTTGTTGTGACCTTCATCCATTTAGAACTGGGTGGTTTACTCTCATTGTTGTATAATATTCCATTGTCTGAAGGCACTCTGATTTATTTATCCATTCTACTACTGATAGACAAACAGGTTGTTTGCATTTGTTGGCTATTTCACTCCTGTGAAATATGCTGTTATATGCATTTGTGGAGGGGTACATATTTGTGCACGTCTGTAGCGCATACTCAGGAATGGAGCTGTGGGCGCAAAGGGTACACGTAGGCTCAGCTTCCCTAGATACTGCTAAGCGATTGTTCAAAGTAGTTGTACCAGTTCATCCTCCCACAACAGTTATGAGAAATCCAGTTGCTTCACAGCACTGCTAGCCTTTATATGATCATGTTTGTCCCATTTTACCCTCCCGATGGTTTATGCGAGATATTATGACTTTAACTTGCATTTCCACAATTGTTGTTTGCTTAATAAACTGGTCTATCCAGTAAACTTACTAAATTCAGTTATTAATTCTAATACTCTGCCTGTAAATTCTTTTGTTCCCCGCCCCCCACATACACAACCATATCTGAAAATAATGGTAGTTTTATTTCCTCCTTTCAACGCTATATATTTTTTATTTATTCTTGCTAGAACTCCTAGTGCAATGATGATAGGAGTGGTGATAGCTGGTCTCATTGCCTCATTTTCAATAGCAGAAGGAAAGCCTTCAGTATTTTACTGGGAAGTATGATGGGTGCTGGAGGCTTTTTGTAGACTCTTTCATTGGGATGAAGAAGCGTCATTCTATTCCTAGTTTCCAATAGTGTGTTTAAATCACGAACAGGTGTTACGTGTTATCAAATGTGCTTTTCTGCATCTATGAGATGATCATACAACTTTTCTCCTCCCCACCCCCGCTCTGTTACTGTAATTTTGAGTATTAAACCACCCTTACATTCCTGGAATAAAACCCATTCGACATAATGTACGCTCTTGTCATGCATACCTTGATATGTTATCATTTCGTTTCCTTCAATACACTACTGATTTTTTTAAATTTGAAAACAGCATTTTTTTGGTTTTGTTTCTTAGTTCTGCCATGAATCTGTATGCTATATTCGAATCTCTCTGAATGTTCTTTTTATGCACTTATGTCAGCATTACCATCTGTGCCCTTTTAGAAATAGCTCTCCGTCACTAGGCGCTGCGGACTCAGTGTATTCTGCTGGTTCTTCCCATCTTCGGCTGCTGCACCCATAGCATTTTCTTTTGCTCCCCTGTGGCTCTGGTCATCCCTGGGGACTTCAATCCAGCGCCCGATGTGCCCTGAGCAACAGTTCTGTACATAGTGGGAAGTGGAGTAGCTTCGTCCCCGGTGGCAACTTGGCCATTCCCTGCTGAGATGGAGAAGTCTATTGTCTCCTACTCTTCTCAGCTACAAGACTAAGGCTCTCCAGCCTGGGAATTTGGGAGGGTTCAGCCCAGCTCTGCTCTTCCTCTGCAGGTCCCCAGCGGCAGAAGCATGAGCAGGTAATCCTACGAAAAGTCATCTTCCCCTCTCAGATCTGTAGATCTGCACCAGCCACGCTTTTTCCATGAGCCCATTTATCTAGACCATCTCGCACTCTCCCTGCTAGTCCTCAGGCTCTCTTGTAGACCAGTGAGGGGGGAAGCTAGCAAGGTCCCTCCCCCTCTGCACCCTGGCAGGTCCCAAGTCCTCTTCAGCATATCAAGGCAAACCATGGAGTCTGGATGCCCAGCAGCTACTTTGCTCAAAAGACGTAGTTGGTGGGGCACCTGGGTGGCTGAGTAAGTTAGGCGTCAGACTCTCGGTTTTGGCTCAGGTCGTGATCTCACAGTTCGTGAGTTCAAGTCCCTCATCAGGCTCCATGCTGTCAGTGCAGAGTCTGCTTGGGATTCTCTCTCTCTTCCTCTCTTGCTGGTCCTCCCCCACTTCTCTCTCTCTCTCTCTTTCTCTGTCAAAATAAATGGACTTAAAAAAAAGAAGTGGTTGGAAGAGGAAGGTGGCAGGGCTGCATGTAGGTCACCACCTTCCCAGAAAGCCTCCTACCAGCACTTTTTTAACGAACCTACTAAATCTTGAAGTGATTTGCATGAATCACTCCCCCAAATACCGTTCTCTATTCATGTACCATAAACAATATATGGTAGTGTTTTCTTTCACACCCTCGCAATTATCACATACCCATCAAATCTCTTAAAATTTTTCCATATTTAAAAAAAAATTTTTAAACATTAAAAAAATGTTTATTTATTTTTGAGAGAGAATGAGGGGGGTAGGGCGGTGCAGAGAGAGAGGGAGACAGTTTCCGAAGCAGGCTCTGAGCTGCCAGCAGAGAACCCATGTGGGGCTTGAACACACAAACTGTGAGATCATGACCTGAGCTGAAGTCGGACACTCAACCGACTGAGCCACTCAGGCACCCCTTAAATTTTTTCTATCTAATGAATGTTAAATGGTATCTCATTGTTGTTCCTTAAATAGCTTTACTGAGGTATCGTTGAAGACACTAAACTACATAAAGTGTAACATTTTCTAAGTTTGACCTATTTATGCACCACAGGCCATCCTCACAAGCAAGGTAATGAATATATGCGTCACTACCTAAGTTCCCTTGTGCTCCCGTCTAGAACCCCACCGTGCCCTCCTCAGCCACCCGCCCCCATTCTGCAGGGAACCAGTGATCTGCTCCCTGGCACTATAGATTAGTCTGGGTTTTGTAGAATTTTATGTAAATGGCATAATTATTCATCCATGATGTGGCAGGTATCAATCACTCACTCCTGCTTATTGCTAAGCTGTACTCTGTTGTATGGCTATACCATAATTTGTTTATCCATACCTATTTCTAGATACGAAGTTATGTTCATTTTTTGGTTACCATGAATAAAATTGAGCATTCATGTACAAATCTTTGTATTGACACATTTTTTTTAATTTCACTTATAGAAACACCTGAGAGAATGGCTGGGTCTTATGTCAGCCCTATTTTAACTTTTTAAGAAACTACCAAATTATTCTCTAAAGTCATTGTACCCTTTACATTCACACCAGCAATGTATGAGAATTCCAGTTCTCCCACAGCCTCAGCAACACGTGATAGTATCAATCTTTTCCATTTCAGCCATTATAATACATGCTTAGTGGTATTCCTTGGTTTGAGTTTATAGTTAATTAGTGACCAATGATTTTGAGCAAATTCTCATGTGCTTATTTGCTATGGGTATATCTTCTTTGGTAAACTGTATTCAAATCTTTTGTGCATTTTTTACTTTGTTTTCTTATTATTGAGTTTTGAGAGTTGCATTTTTTAGAATATTTTATAGAAGTGGATATAAGTCTTTTATCAGATGTTTGCTTTGCTCGTATATTCTTTCATCCAAGGCTTGTATTTAATTATTTTACAGTGTCTTACAAAGAAGTGAATACCACTAGTCCCACCACTTAGAATTGTAACTTAACGTTTTATCATAATTGTTCCCAGGTTTTATTCAAGATAGAAATACAGCTAAAGGTTTTTTTCTTTAAAAAAAAGAGTTTATTTATGTATTTTAGAGACAGAGAGAGAGAATCCCAAGCAGCCTCCTCTGCACTGTCAACACAGAGCCCAATGAGGGGCTCGAACCCGCAAACTGTGAGATCATGACCTGAGCCAAAATCAAGGGTCTAGCGCTTAACCGACTGAGCCACCCAAGAGCCCCAGTTAAGGTCTCTTTGCACAGATATAGTATGGCAGTCTCGGGCTTTCTGCCTCTGAGCTCCAAATCAATCCTTTCTTGAGTGCTGTGAAAATATATGTGGGTCCTTTATAAATCTTTCCTTCTGTAGCTGGAACGGTACTGAGCTTTGTCAGTAGAGAAGGCAGGAGGAAAGAGTTGTGCCTCTGAGTTCGGACATGCCCAGCAGCTGTGTGGACCTCCCTGGGGCCCAGCCTGCCGCTTCCCCAGGGCTCTGCATACAGTGCACACACTGGAGCTCACAGCGAACACTCGGGTGGTTTCGTAGCTCGGCCCTTCCCTGCAAACAGCTTTCTGTGGCACCACCCGGGGCAGATGTCCAACAATATGCCCAGCACAACAACACCGGGGCCACTTTCCTGCCATCTAGCCACAGCCACCTGTGTCTTCTCATGAAAAGCTCGACCTCAGTGCCATCGGTGCGTGTGGGCGAGCAGCTTGGGAGGGAGTTTTATCTCAGCCCTCGGTGTCTGGGCAGCTCCTTCCCTTTGCCATTTCTACGTTGTTCAGAGTTGTCTTCTTCCTAGCCAATGCCTATTGTCCCACTCCCCTGTTACAGTTCTTAATTCCACACGTTTAGCTTCCCTGTTAAAGTGTTGTGTGGTTTTTTTCTCTTTATTGCACCCAAGCCCAACTAGGTACCAGCAAATGTCCTTTTCAACAAGAATCTTAAATTTTTCTTTTTCTTTTCTGTTTTTAATATTTATTTATTTTTGACAGAGAGAGAGCATGAGCAGGGGAGGGGCAGAGAGAGAGAGAGAGAGAGAGGGAGACACAGAACTCGAACCGGGTTCCAGACTCTACACTGTCAGCACAAAGCCCAACACGGGGCTCAAACTCACAAACTGTGAGAACACGACCTGAGCTGAAGTCGGACGCTCAACCGACTGAGCCACTCAGAAGCCCCTGTATTTTTCTAATAAGGTATCAAGTTAATTAATATTGCTGGTGTAGCTGCTTTTACATCTGGATATCTGGTAGGAATTTATATGTTCTATGCTTGTATTTCCCATTCCGTCGGTGCCAAGGGGGATGATTCTGACCAGGAAGAGCTGACATGGAGAAGTGACGGTACTCTTGGGGACTCGGCCTCCCAACTCCTCTGAGTTGTGTGTCACTGTGGCCAATGGTGATGCCCAGTGGGCAAAGGGACACAGTCCCACTTCAATGCCCAACCTAGTGGTGTTGGACTTGTGGTTTCCCTGGTGTGACCACCAAGCACACCCCCTTTGAAAACCACTGATGACGTGCTCTGGGGCTCTGACTGAAGCTGCTCACCCGACTCATGGAGACCTTATGGCTCTCCAGCTTGAAATTCCCATCAGGGCGTGTGTAAACTCAGACTCTGTGACTAACAGGGTGGGAAAGACCCAACAAGCCTTACTCGAGCAGCGGCATCCAGCCACCCTGGCTCCAGCAGCATCTTAACCTTGTCTTGATGGCTGCCAGCCCTCCGAGGGAAATGTTATCCCCCACTTCTGGAAGCAGGCCTCTGGCTCCATGGGGCTCTCAACTCACAAAGGGGCACAATTGTGGAACAGGCAACATATTCCTTCAATTCATTTAATGAATGAATATATGGGGGAGAGAGAGAGAGACCCAGCTCATTGGATATCTCTGGAAGTGCCAGGGTACCAGTTTCTTCCTCTGGAAATTGGCAGTTAAAAGGAAAGAATTGGGGCACCTGGGTAGCTCAGCTGGTTAAGCGCCTAACTCTTGATCTTAGCTCAGGTCTTGATCTCATAGTTCCTGGGATCAAGCCCCACATCAGGCTGTGTGCTGACAGTGCAGAGCCTGCTTGGGGTTCCCCCCCACTCCCCCTCTCTCTGCCTCTCTCCCCTCCACAAGATAAATAAATAAACTTTAAAAAAAAAAAGGAAAAGAATTAAGCACCCACTTTGCCTTTTAGGATAATCCCTAGTTGAAGAGAGAAAGTTCTTATTTACAGAGGAGTTCCAGCTAATAATTATGTAAGGAATGACAGAAGGAGAAAAACATCACTCTGTCACCCCTAACGAACTAATTGAGTCATGCAACAATCATCAAAGGATAATAACACTTGACCAATAGTTGGTGGAAAGATATAATGGAGGGATCAGGCTGTCACCACCCAAACTCTTTGATCAATCTTAGCATCACTAAAAATAGAAACCAGGTGCCTCCTGATGTAATTCAATATGAAGAACACAGCACCAACTGTAACATATTCTTGCTGGGAAAAAAAAATGGTTAAACCTGAATCTAGTCAAGTCTCTAGGGTGAGCTAGAAGAAATACAGGGGATAGATAATAAAGTTAAGTAAAATCACAAGGAAGCAGAGAAACAAATCAGAATGTGGGACATTCTATGGGACGACTGATAGAGCTTATTGAACAAGCCAGTGGCAGGACAAAGCGTGGAGAGGAGCTCTGTTTGATTAAAAGAGACTTAAGAAAGCACAACAACCAAGCATAATGAGTGGACCTTGATTCAATCCTAGTTTGAATACACCACCTGTACAAATATTTTTGAGACAACCGGGAGAACCTGACCATGGTCTGATTAGATGATGATTCTGAAGAATTATTGCTAATTCTGTCAAATGTGGTAATGACATTATGGTTAAGGAAAGTAAGGTTCTTATATTTATGTGTTTGTTTGTTTGTTTATTTAATCCAAGTTAGCATATAGTGCAACAATGACTTCAAGAGTAGATTCCTTAATGCTCCTTACCTATTTAGCCCACCCCTCTCCCCACACCCCCTCCAGCAACTCTTTTGTTTTCTATATTTAAGAGTCTCTTATATTTTGTCTCCCCCTCCCTGTTTTTATATTATTTTTGCTTCCCTGCCTTTATGTTCATCTGTTTTGTATCTTAAATTTCTCATATGAATGAAGTCATATGATTTTTGTCTTTCTCTGACTAATTTCACTTAGCATAATACCCTCCAGTTCCATCCATATAGTTGCAAGTGGCAAGATTTCATTCTTTTTGATGGCCAAGTAACACTCCATTGTATGTATGTATGTATATATATATATATATATATATATATATATATATATATATATACACACACACCACATCTTCTTTATCCATTCATCCATTGATGGACATTTGGGCTCTTTCCATACTTTGGCTATTGTTGATAGTGCTGCTATAAACATGGGGTGCATGTGTCCCTTTGAAACAGCACACCTGTATCCTGTGGATAAATGCCTAGTAGTGCAATTGCTGGGTCATAGGGTAGTTTTCTTTTTAATTTTTTGAGGAACCTTCATACTGTTTTCCAGAGTGGCTGCACCAGTTTGCATTCCCGTCATCAGTGCAAAAGAGATCCTCTTTCTCCGCATCCTTGCCAACATCTGTTGTTGCCTGAGTTGTTAGTGTTAGCCATTCTGACAGGTGTGAGGTGGTATCTCAGTGTAGTTTTAATTTGTATTTCCCTGATGATGAGTGATGTGGAGCACTTTTTCATGTGTCCATTGGCCATCTGGATGTCTTCTTTGGAGAAGTGTCTATTCATGTCTTTTGCCCATTTCTTCACTGGATTATTTGTTTTTCGGGTGTTGAGTTTGATAAGTTCTCTATAGATTTTGGATCCTAACCCTTTGTCTGATATGTCATTTGCAAGTATCTTCTCCCATTCCATTGGTTGCCTTTTAGTTTTGCTGATTGTTTCCTTCGCTGTGCAGAAGATTTTATCTTGATGAGGTCCCATTAGTTCATTTTTGCTTTTGTTTCCCTTGCTTCCAGAGCTGTGTTGAGTATGAAGTTGCTGCGATTGAGGTCAAAGAGGTTTTTGCCTGCTTTCTCCTGGAGGATTTTTTTTTTAATAATTTTTTTTCAACTTTTTTTATTTATTTTTGGGACAGAGAGAGACAGAGCATGAACGGGGGAGGGGCAGAGAGAGAGGGAGACACAGAATCGGAAACAGGCTCCAGGCTCTGAGCCATCAGCCCAGAGCCTGACGCGGGGCTCGAACTCACGGACCGCGAGATCGTGACCTGGCTGAAGTCGGACGCTTAACCGACTGCGCCACCCAGGCGCCCCTCTCCTGGAGGATTTTGATGGCTTCCTGTCTTATGCTTAGGTCTTTCATCCACTTTGAGTTTATTTTTGTGTATGGTATAAGAAAGTGGTCCAGGTTCATTCTTCATGTTGCTGTCAGTTTTCCCAGCACCATTTGTTGAAGAGACTGTCTCTATTCCATTGGATATCCTTTCCTGCTTTGTCAAAGATTATTTGGCCATACGTTTGTGGGTCCATTTCTGGGTTCTCCATTCTGTCCCATTGATCTGTGTGTCTGTTTTTGTACCAGTACCATACTGTCTTGATGATTATAGCTTTGTAATACATCTGGAGGTCTGGGATTCTGTTGCCTCCACCTTTGGTTTTCTTTTTCAGGATTACTTTGGCTATTCGCGTCTTTTCTGCCTCCATACAAATTTTAGGATTGTTTGTTCCAGCTCTGTGAAGAATGCTGGTGTTATTTTGATAGGGATTGCAAGGAAGGTAAGGTTCATATATGTTCTGATATATCTGGGAGGGAAATGACACAATCTCTAGGATTTTCTTGAAAATAACAAAGAAAAATAAAATAGAAATGAAACGGTGAAACAAATGTGGGAAAATCTTGATAACTTGAATCTGGAGGAACAGTATATAGGGATTCATTGCACTAGTCTCTGCAATTTTGTGCATATTTTATAATACAATGATTCAAAGCCTTTTAGGCAATCGATTAAGCAATATAACAGAATAGAAATTAGAAACTTTGAAAATAAATAACAAGGGAACCAAATATCAAAATTGGGGGGGAGGTGTGGAAAAAATCTTCACAGGAAAACTTGTAGCCTTAAATGTTTATATCAGGAAAAAAATAAAGAGTGAGAAAAGTACATAAGCATTTCAATTAAAAACTTAGGAAAAGGCATTCTTCTGCATCTCGCCCAGATGGAGTAATGGGAGCTGGACTTACCCTTCTGCCTGAAACAACAGACACTGGACAGCATACAGGACAGAGCGACTCCCCAAATACTGAGCATCAGGCCACAAGAGAAGTAATCCCGGATAGACAGCAAACAAGGAGGTGCTCAGTATGCTTAGCCCAGCTCACTTCCCGCATCAAACTGCCAGGCCTTAGGGAAGAGAGGGGAAACCAGGTGGAACACTACCTGCGCCCCCCACCGGTCTCCATGAGGTGAAGAGATGGGAGTCACCAGAGGAGACAAGGCAGCTAAAGCTCAAAGAACAGAGTCACAGAGAGAAGAGAGAGCTGCATGGAGCTGGCAGGGGACAAATAGACAAAGGGCCCACATCCATCCTCACAGAGCAAGTAAAGAGGGGTGAATTTGGAGCCGAGGGTCAGAAAGTCCATGATCTGCACAAGGTATCTGTTGAAAGGGACCTTTATTTGCATCTCTCTCTTGAACAGTGACTAGAAACAAATAGGATAAAAGGTAAAGTTAAAACTCTAAGTGGTGGGACTTTGGGTATGTGTTATTTCAGCTTTGTAACTTTCTGTATATTTCAAGTGAAGCAAAGAAGTCTTTGAAAAAGGGATTGATCTATTAAGCTTGAGAAAAGCTGAGCTGGTAGTTCAATCCCCCTACATCTAAAGAAACTGATCTCCATCAACTTTTTACATTTGTATGACCTGATATCTGTTGGAGAAGTAAGATGTTGTTCCCATGGTTCATTCACCAATCATTTATTCATTAAACATTTAATGAACATCTCCATTCCTGTAACCGTACCAGGTACAGGCTCTCTACCCTCAAGTTCCTCACAGCCCAGTCTTTGTGCAAGATGCAAACCTCAGACAGTTAAACTGGACCATAAGGGAAGAGAATGTAAGTGCGGTATTTGCTGGGAAGGCGTTCTGGAAGTCTTCCCAGCACAGGGACGTCTGAACTGTGCTGAAAGAGATAATATGAATTATCCAGGTAAAGAGAGGCTGGAATGATTTTTCAGAGGCAGCAGTTGTTTGAAAAAAATAGAAAGTCTAGCTCAATTTTCACCTATAAAATAATTAAACCAAGAGAGTGGAAAAAAATTGATCCTACATAAGAAATGTCTGGAAGAAAGAGCTAAATAAAATAATTTTGATGGAGTTAAGGCATTTATTAACGATCTCTGGTCCTACAGCTCTCATAATGCCAAGAGAACTTTACAAAAGGTTGTATTTGGGGCACAGTCCATTTCTGGCTATCTGCGATGTTAACGGTTTGAAGTGGTTCAGGTAACTCAGCATGCATTTCAGACTAGAAGCAAAGTATTCTGGGACAGGGGACACGGATCTCTTTCATGAAATATGCACTTTATCACATTCATCTCCTCAGTGAAAGTAATATGGCATTTGGCTGTTCTCCCCTGTTTATCCTGGGTTTTTCCAAGAGATACTGCAAGGGAAGATTGCTGTTTTCCATGGATGTGTAATTGAATATTTCTGATCTTATTGTCTATTTGTTAAGTCATGCTGCAAACCTTTCCCTTGGGAGAAGGCACTGTGTTGTTGTTCCAATACCTGAAGTGATTCATATGTCTGGAACGAAAAGATGATCCCATACTGGTGCCACTGATAATGCCATCGTTATTGCTGTGCTGGGCAGAGAACCAAGGCTGTAACTAAATCAGCTGATCTTTGACACATGTGTAAAGCACTTAAGCTACCGTGCAATTCAGGGTTTCAGCTTGCACTGACTTGACGATTGAATTCTGATTTCCACTCAGGGTTTTCTATTAACATTGTGAGACGGGATTGGAAAAGATTGACTTGTGACATGCTTTCCACAAAACAGAGATGAACCCCACCCTAGTTGTGGCAGTTACAGTCCCTTAACTAATGTTAAATCTTGAGGACTTTTGTTGCCATTTACTTTTTTAAATTAGTAATTGAATTTTTTAGGGTAGTTTTAGGTTCATAGCAGAATTAAGGGGCAAGGACATGGATTCTCACATACCCCCTGTCTCCATACATGCGCTGACTCCCCTACATCAACATCCCCATGGAGTGGTACATTTGTTACAACTAATGAACCCACATCAACACATCACTGTCACCCAAAGTCCATAGTTTACGTTAGGGTTCACTCTTGGTGTTGTACATCCTGTGGGTCTCGACCAATGTAGCCATCATTAGAGTATCATACAGAATAGTCTCACTGTCCTAAAAATCCTCTGTACTCAGCCTTTTCATCTCTACCTCTCCTGCAAACCCTCAAAACCATTGATTTTTATTTTTACTGTCTCCATAGGTTTGCCTTTTCGATAATGTCATATAGTTGGAATCATACAGTAGATAGTCTTTTCCGATGGGCTTCTTTTACTTAGTAATATACATTCAAGCTTCCTCCGTGCTTTTTCATGGCTTGAGTATATAGTTCATTTCTTTTTGTTGCCGAACAATATTTCATTGCCTGGATGTGCCGCAGTTTATTTGTCCGTTCACTTACTTAGGGGCATTTTGGTTGCTTCCAAGTTTCAGCAATTATGAGTTTATGTGTAAAGCCGCACTATGCGTGTGCAGGTTTTGTGTGACATGTTTTCAGCTCCTTTGGGTAAATACCAGGGTGTACAACTGATGGATCCCATGGTAAGAAGATGTTTTGTAAGAGATGCCAAACTGTCTTCCAAAGTGGCTGGACCATCTTGTGTCCCGAGTTCCTGCTGCTCTACGGTCTCCCCAGTGTGTGGTGTTACCACCGTCCTAGATCTGGGCCATTCTCATAGACGTGTAGTAATGTCTCATGTGTAGCGATACCCATAGTTGTTCTACTCATCATTTCCCTGTTGACAGATAGTGTGGAGCATCTTTTCATATGCTTGCTTGCTATCTATAGATCTTTGGTGAGGTGGCTGTTTAAGGTCTGTGGCTCATTCTTAATCAGGTTGTATTTTGGTTGTTAAGAGTTTTTTTAAAAACATTTTGAATACCAGTCCTTTATCGATATGTCTTTTGCAAATATTTACTTCTAATCTATGGCCTGTTTTATTTTTTGACCTATATTTGTCTTTTGCAGAGCAGATGTGTTTAATTTTAGGGAAGTCCAGTTACCAATTATTTCCTTCATGTTTGAAATTTGTTTTTTTGATTCATTGTTTTCCATTTCACTCTGCTAAAGATTGCTGTCCCCTAAGCATCCTGCTGCCTGGAAGAGGCGACTAATTGGAACTTCCCTCCTGTTCTTTCCCCTGACATCGATGCCAATGCCTTTTCTATAGATCCCACCGAATTGCTATTAGCATTAAACAAGGTAATGTTTTTGAACAGATTTTGGAAACTGAAAGCAGCTGTACACGTCAGGTGGCATTACCGGTCTCTTGATAGCACACGCACAGTCTCTTGCACATGCAAACACTTGCATGTTAAAAAGAGACTAATTTCTCATTACAGGTGATGCTAGTTAATTTCAGCATACTAGTTAAAAAGAGACAAATTTCTCATTACAATGGACAGTATTCTTTGGAATCTAAGAGATAAGAAGCAGCAAACATCATTTTTAATTCCAGAGGTTGTCAACCTTCACTATCTTAGGGAGAGTGTGGGTCTATTTCAGTGCCTTTGTCTCTGCAAGCACCAAGAATTATTTTGTGATTTTGCACGATTTCCCCAATTTATGTTGATCTCGTGCTCCAGGTTTTTCTCTCCATTTACTTTGATATAACTAAATAACACTGCAGTGTACTTGGAATAATTGAAAGCAACAAAAGAAAACAGAGAGAAATGGAGTGGGGGGGGAGAGGAAGAGGGGGGAAGGGGAGAGAAGAAGGAGGGGGAGAGAGGGAAAGGGGAGGAAGAGGGGAGGAGGGAGGGAGGGGAGGAGAGGGAGAGAGGAGGAGGGACTTTTCTTGCTGCAGATGTAGTCAACAACTATAGAAAGGAAGGTATCATTATTGGCAACTGTCATAACCAGGTGGTTTGTGATATGTCACCTCTATCCCGTCATCATGGGAGTTTTGTTGAAGGTCAGAGCCAGTATTTCGGGGAAGTTGGGACAGTTTGAATCTTGTTTAAGTGACTATGAGTGTTTGGGAACTGTGGCCCCCCGTGTGTTTTTCCTTTAACAACATCTCCATTTCCAATATTTATACTCCTCATATACACGAGTATGTGTGCGTGTTCCCTGTGTCCATTCTCCCTTTGTCACACATGTCCCCTTAAGTGCATTAATGCTTTCTCTGCTTTCCAGAGTCCAAATCCACAAATACCTGGGGTTCAAGTCCTTAGACATAATGCTCCTACCAGTCAACAAAAAGGAATAGACAAAGTGAACACATTGGGGGAAAAGATTAAACTTCTTTCTGTTTCATACGAAATACTGACGCTGAAGAAGGACAAAAGTAAAACTTACAGCACACTACAGAGACAAGGGCATTAATGACATCCAGCAGGTGATGGTCATCCATTCGAACAATATTTATGGCTCGTCTCAATAAGAAAAATTTAATGCCCTGTGACCTTACAACTCATAAGTGAAAAAAGCAACTTTTACAACAGTGCTGAAAACTCACATGGCATTGCCAGATATGGGTTGTAAACATAAAAGAAACTTTATCGAAGTATCACTAATTAAAATACACTTAAATAAACCATGACAGGAGAAAAAAAAATTCTTTAATGGCTTATCTTTCCCATAGAAATAGGATGATATGGGGCGCCTGGGTGGCGCAGTCAGTTAAGCGTCCGACTTTAGCCAGGTCACGATCTCGCGGTCCGGGAGTTCGAGCCCCGCATCAGGCTCTGGGCTGATGGCTCAGAGCCTGGAGCCTGTTTCCGATTCTGTGTCTCCCTCTCTCTCTGCCCCTCCCCCGTTCATGTTCTGTCTCTCTCTGTCCCAAAAATAAATAAACGTTGGAAAAAAAAATTAATAAAAAAAGAAATAGGATGATATAGGGTCGCCTGGGTGGCTCAGTCGGTCAAGCATTTGTCTCTTGACTTTGGCTCAGGTCATGATCCCACGGTGGTGAGGTCGAGCCCTGCGTAGGGCTCCAAACTGAGCATGGCTCCTGCGTAAGATTCTGTCCCTCTCTCTGCCTTTTCCCCACAAGCACGTGTGCACTCTCTCTGTCTTCTCAAAAAAAAAAAAAAAAAAAAAGGATTATAAATTATTATCAAATAAAGTAATCAAAAGTAGGGAGTCAGAATTTTAGGAAATAATATTTTTAAAGTGTTGCAGAAAGTTAATTGATATAATGTTTAAAATACTATTAAGTAATAATTATATTGTCATAATAATTATGTTATATAGTTATACTGTTTATTTGGTAATATATTGTTAATATATTATTTTAAAACTACTTTGTTATTTTTCAGCTTTTAAAATTTTATTTTTGATGGCTTCTCATTTTAAATAAATATTAACTTTTGTATCAAATTCTGTGTTTGCAATTTTAATTTTTTTTCTTAAAGAGGACACTCCCTATAGGTTTGAATAAACTTCAGGTTCCCAAAACCAGGATTTACTCCGCACCCATATCTCATGTCCCATCAGCCCAAGGACATATCTTTTGTCCGTCGTATGCATCAAAACCCCAAAGCCTTTGGATTCTGGGGCTTACACCCAAATCTGATATACCCCAGGCTTGTGGTGGCATGAATTCATTCACTTACTAATGTGGCTTTAATTCCCTCTGTGATGGTATCTAGGGCCTTCCTTCCCATCAAGGTTGGGCATGCATTTTTAACGCATATTTGAAAACAGCCTTTCTTCTTGGGGCACCTGGGTGGCTTGGTCGGTTGAGTGTCCGACTTCGGCTCAGGTCATGATCTTGTGGTCCGTGAGTTCGAGCCCTGCGTCGGGCTCTGTGCCGACAGCTTAGAGCCTGGAACCTGCTTCGGATTCTGTGTCTCCCTCTCTGCCTGCTCTTCCCTCACTTGTGCTCTGTCTCTCTCAAAAACAAAAATAAACATAAAAAATATTTTAAAAAAATAAAGCATATTTGAAAACACTTGATCCAGTGTCTTATGTGTTCAGAACAGGAAGGAATGTCTTGTATCAGCTTTGTCAGCTGCGTGGCTGGAAGTGAACACTTATTTTCTTCTGTAACTTAATTGATGCTCACATATCATAGGGTCCAAATTCCTCTTGAATAAACTAATGACAACGCCTACACGGGTCCTGTAATTTCCAATATGCTTTGTCTCACTTGACCTGTACAAGAACCTGGGGCATGTTAGAGGTGCCATCGTCCCAAACAGACGAAGGAAGCAGAGCCTGGAGATGTGGCTTTTCTGAGATGACGCAGCTGGAGCCTGGGAGGGCGAGGTTCCCAGGCAGCTGCCCATTCCTCTCTGGCCGCTTTCCACCTGGATCGCTACTGAAATAACTTGGTCTAATTCCCCCAATCCATGACCGCGCAGCCGCAGACCAAAACACGTGTTTCTCAAGCTGAGTCTGCCCTGGAATGGGGGGAAGGAATGAAAGGAATTCCCCCAGCATGGCACATCCCAGAATAGTCCCACCAGGTAAACATTCTTTCCTAATAGAAATCCGCTGGGGTGAAAAATTAGTACCTTCCCCAACGCGAGTCAACTGCTGTTGCTAAAATCAGAGCATGATGCGTTACCACTAAGCCCCTCTAAAAAGTGCCATTTCCAAGCAGCTGATGGCTTGTGGAAAGGACAGATGGCACCGGAGGCATCCGCCTCTGGGGGAGGGCTCGAGGGCTGGTCGCGGTCACGGCCGCTTCATGGGTCTGGCCGGAGCCTTGGAACCCAGGGATCATCTCTCACCCTGAGTCTGGAAGCTGAGTAACTGAAGGGAGGTTTTTCTATACTGACAGTTTCGCTTGGTTCCATAAGCCATCATTTATTACATTTTGAATTAGGAGGAATGTCAGAATCTCTTATCAAACCTGTTTCCCAAGCACAACGTGTCTCCCTGTAATTAATATCACAGGCTTCTTGCTCGGCTCCGCGGCCTTCTCGGCTGTGTTGCTGACATGAAGCCTGGCAATTACAGTTGTGATTTATACGCGGCTGCAGTTGAAGAGGCTTCTAAAATAAATACAATTTCTTTGAGGGGAAATCTGTTTTAGGAACTGGCTTTGGGGGGCGCCTGGGTGGCTCAGTCGATTAAGCATTCGACCCCTGATTTCGGCTCAGGTCATGATCTCACAGTTTTGTGGGTTCAAGCCTGGTGCTGGGCTCTGTGCACTGACCTCGAGGAGCCTGCTTGGAATTCTCTCTCTCTGCCCCTCCCTCACACTGTCTGTCTCTCTCTCAAAAAAAAAAAAAAAAAAAAAAGGAACTGGCTTGGGGAAAACAGAGGGGTGCCTGGGAGAGGTTCAGCTGGTTAAGTATTCGACTTCCACTCAGGTCATGATCTCATGGCTTGTGGGTTCGAGCCCCGCATCCGGCTCTGGGCTGACAGCTCAGAGCTTGGAACCTGCTTCAGATTCTGTGTCTCCCTCTCTCTCTGCCCCTCCCCCCACTCAAGCTCTCTCTTTCTCGCTCAAAAATAAACATTAAAAAGTATATTAAAAATAATTAAACATTTAAAAAATTAAAAGAAAATACAAAGAAATAAAAAATAGAAACAAACAACTATGTACCTCTCTTCTCCGAAATGCACGTAAGGCCATCGAGGCCACTCATGGGTTTGCAGTCAGAGTGACTCCACAAGGCAGATACTTTAGCAGAGCTGTGCCTTCAAATGTGGTTGAGAACAGCCTCAGGTGCTGGGGAGCAGGTATGCACTTTTTTAAGATGAAATGACTATCGCATCACTTGCCGTTTCCAAATGTATTGGATTCTTTCACTCATCCTCTTTCCCCTTCACTGGTAATGTTTGTCATTACTTAAAAGGCATTTAAAATGAAACAGAAGTAAATTCTTCCACATCCACAAGCCCGGCAAAACAAGTGTTGCTGGAATGGATTTTGAACACCTGCTTCAAAATTTCTGACGGTGGTCTCGCTTTGGCACAAGGAAGCCACTGTCTTCGTGTCCCAGCCAAACCACAAGAAGAGTCCTGTTAATGTCCTGCCACACAGGCTTTCTGCGTCTGATGCTTCCGCACTGCTGCGTGGTCTAAATCCTTCCATCCCCCGGCAGCCTCGGTGGACCTTTTCCCCTGGCCTCTCAGGGCAGCTCTGAATCACTCCACAGAGAGGGTTATGGACTCAGAGCCACTGTGCTACCAGACAAAACGAGGGGGCAGAAATTATAGAATTACATTTCCCTTTGACCAGACATTTTCTGCGTTGCACACTGAACATCCCACACATTCTTGGGTGTTGGTTAGCAGTGTGTTCAGGGAACATCTAGTTCTGCAATGAAACCCCATCTCTCTGGAAGGGAGTCTCGCCGCCATCTCCCCTGTAAGTATGGTGGGCATATCTTATATTTGTCTGGTCAGCAACCCTTCCTCTGCAGAATGTTGGCGAAGGGCATGTGCAAAGCAGCTGTGCCTGGTGCCTAGAAGGTCATCAATAAATAAATGTCTTGTATTAAATTGTATGCCATTGCAGCAGCCCACGGCAGGCAGTGATGAAATCGCCGATCAGGGTATTTTCTGGGAGCGCATGCCCGCTGAAGGAGAGGCATGGGACTAGTGAAGAAATGCACGTCATCTGGAGGTTTCCAGTTGGAGGGGAATGACTCTGTTCCCTCTGGACGCAATAGCCAGTGAGACTTAGGCCGTCCTCTGTTGTAGAGAAAAGGTGTCCAATTTGAAACTGTATTTCTGGAAATAAGAAAGTATGTACATGCAGGGTGGCCAGGAAGGGGAAGAGGGCCATCCATAACTCTTGTTTGTTACAGGGCCAGCATCCATGATTTTGTGAGACGCTTCTCACATCATCCATCCCTAACTATAGGGAGAGCTTATGAGCAGGTTAGATCAATCAGAACTTTCCCCCAGATCCCGAAGCTCAGCCACAGCAAAGGCTGGGATGTGACTGCCGTTGGAAGCCCCCAACAGCACTATTTGTGGAGAAGGCCCCCGAATCCCTGCTGCTGAAATCTCTGGGGCCAAAGCAGCCCTGGGTCCTTATTTCTCAAGCCCCAAACTCAGTATTTGCATTTGATTCAGTGAGTGAATCCTTCCAAGGAACCCTGCTCATTCAACCCTCTGCTGCAATGGCATGTAATTAACACAAGACATTTATTTATTGATGACCTTCTAGGCACCAGGCCCTGCGCCAGGTTCTTCACATAGAAAATCCATCACCTTCTGCAGTTGTGGGAGGCGTCTCTCAGACACACCTGCAGCTGCTGGTTCCTGCATCCGGGCTGAGGTGCTGGTGTGGGAAGAGCCCAGAAGCCCTCTGAACCGGGAATGGAATCATTCTGAGCTGTGTGTTCTACATCATCTCCCAGCCTTTCCCCTCGGGCCAAAGCTTTGATTGCCCACCGCAGCAGCCGGTTTCATGGAACACCTTTTGCTGGCTGCCACCCTTTCCCTGAGTTATTCTTCCTCCCCCGCCAACCCCCGCACCCCCCCCCCCCCCCCGTCCCAAATCCTTTCTCTCAAATCCTTGTCTTTAGGTCTGCTCCTGGGAGAAACCCGAGGAAGCCAGAGGGTGTGATGTTAGATCTATTAGACAGTCTGCAAATGCTAATTGACCCCATTTTATAGGCGAGGACACTGGGGCTGAGGAGGCAGGGATCACTGGCCTGGTAGATGGGTGTGTGGAGGATGGAAATTAGAATCTGCCCTGTGGCTCCTGGCTGGCTCAGTCAAGAGTGTGACTCTTGATCTCGGGGTCATGAGTTCGAGCCCCACATTGGGGGTAGAGTTTCCTTAGAACAAAAAAACGTGCCTTGAGAATTTACCCTGCAACTCCAGCCCCCCACCGAGGCAAGGGGTTCTCAGCCTTGGCACTGGTGACATTTTGGGCAGGATTGCTCCTTGCTGTGAAGGGCTGTCCTGCGTGACACACAATGTTTGGCACCACCCGTGGCCTCTACGCACGCCAGGAGCACCTGCCCTAGTTGTGACAAGCAAAAAGTCTCCAAATTGCCACACATCCCTGGGGGAGGGGGGGTTCCTCCGTGGTGAGGACCACTTGGCTGAGAGAGTCAGCTTCAGCTGGAGAAACGCTGTGAGAGATCTGGGGTCTACACCGTTGGAGAAAAGCGAGTGACAGCACACTCATGGCCTGTTTATTGACCCTGCGTAAACCTTTGGTCCAATCGCGCGCATTCTGACTCCAGATCTGGCCCACTTTCCATCATGCTGGCTCCCTGAGATCAATTGTTCCACTGCTCTGCTTGTTAGAAAGTTCTTTCCTATTGAGACCAAATGCATTTGCCCGGCTCTTACTTCATCTGTGTGTCCTGCAGAGCCACGCCCAAAGCCTAATCCTCCGTCACGGGCTGACATCTCAGCTCTGTGAAAATCACTCATGTGTCCTCTGCCCTATAGATCGGCACTGACCGTGTGCCAGGGGACAGCTGTGGACTCGGGCTTCAAACCTCTAGGCTCTTTCTCAACCTTAGAGCAGGAATTTCCAGGGGCCTAGAGTCTCTGTGTTTCAAAGCTTCCAGGTAATTCTGATGTAGACAGTATTTAGGGATAGTCCAGTATTTACAAACCTTGGACCTAACTCATTCCAGCTCTGGGCAATAGAATTCTGATTTGTTTCTTTAAAAAATTTTTTTTTCATGTTTACCTATTATTATTTTTTTGAGAGAGAGAGAGAGAGACAGAGAAAGAGAGCATGAACAGGAAGGGAGAGAGAGAGAGAGAGAGCAGAGAGAGAGAGAGAAGGAATCCTAAACAGGCTCCACACTGTCAGCATGGAGCCTGACACAGGGCTCGATCCCATGAACTGTGAGATCATGACCTGAGCCTAGATCAAGAGTCAGAAACCCAAGAGTCAGAAACTCAACCAACTAAACTGCTCAGGTGCCCCCTGATTTGTTTCTTTTTAAATTTTTTGTTAATGTTTATTTTATTTTTGAGAGAGAGAGACAGAGTGTGAGTGGGGGAGGGGCAGAGAGAGAGAGAGAGAGAGAGAGAGAATGTGAAGCAGGCTTCAGGCTCTGAGCTGTCAGCACGAAGCCTGATGGGGAGCTTGAATCCATGAACCGTGAGATCATGACCTGAGCTGAAGTTGGATGCTTAACTGACTGAGCTAGGCAGGCATCCCCTCTCCTGTGATTTTTTTTAATGTTTTTATTTATTTTTGAGAGAGAGAGACAGCATGAGTGGGGGAAAGGCAGAGAGAGAGGGAGACACAGAATCCAAAGCAGGCTCCAGGCTCTGAGCTGTCAGCACAGAGCCTGATGTGGGCCTCGAACTCACAAACCATGAGATCATGACCAGAGCTGAAGTCAGATGCTCAACCGACTGAGCCACCCAGGTGCCCCTGCAATTTGTTTTTTAAAGCAGTGATGCAGTCGATGGTTTTTGAAAAAAGTATGAAAAGAAACTCTTAAAATAATAGGTTATTCCATACAAGGTCAAAGACGTACCTGTTTCTGTCCAGTTTCATTGTCAGTAAAATAGCTTTTATAAAGTTTATACAAAAAGAGCCTAGAAGTTGATATAAAAATTGTTATATCAGGCTTACTTCTCCAAATAGTGGGATTAAAAGAGATTTCAAAATATTTCTTCTTTGCCCTTTTCGTCATGTTAAAGCTTATCAAACGAGTATCTGTGTGCATACATATATATACATACACGTACATGTATTCATATGTATTCCAATCAGTTTTTAAATGTTACTCACATAATTGTAAAGATGACCACCGTTTTGCTATTTGTCATACACAGGGGTGCTGACTCTTGGTGGAAACAAGTTACAGAAGGACCGGGCACAGAGACCTGGACCACTCCAGGAATACGAAAGCATTGGAATGACCGATCTGGGCTAGACTCCAGGTCACCTCCCTCGTTTCAGGGAGTGGGGAAGCACACCTAGCGGTCATGGGACCACAGCACATCCAGATGAAGACCTGAGTTAAAGAAAAAGTGATAGCAGGGAAGAGAGTACCAAGCCTGGGTGAAAAAATAAACATAGGCTATTGTGTCCACTCAAGCCAAACCACCGTTCGTTCAGCTCGCCGGCTAAACGTAACCCCTCATAAATTGCGAGTGCTTGTTTGATTCCCATTTGCCCAAGGGTTTGATTTACATGCCCTATATTCTATTTTAAGGGTTTGAGGCTTCCCAAATGAGCACACGATTTTCCTCTTTCCTTTGTAACTGCCCCCTTCTTTTTCAACGCAATAAATTGCAATGGTTTGCATTCTTCTTGGAAGAGTTTTTCCTGGTTTCCCCTGGGGCCCCAACTAAATACCCCAAATGCAATGTTAAGGCATTTAACTCACCTCCCTTCTAGTTAGATGTTCTGTCTTCTCTTGGTAGAGTCCTGTGTTGTTTCCGGCTGCTGGAAGCAGGGTCCGGGACAGTTCACTCCTCAGCCACAGACAGGACTTTGGCTAATGAGCACAAAGAAAGTTTGCAAGTCTGTACAAAACCCCACCTACCCAATCCTCACTTCTTTTTAAAGTGAAATACGTCTACATTTCAAACTACATCACAGCAACTGGATACCATAGAGGACAGCCTTTGTTCTGCTGGAAGCATTTTCTGGATCTTTTGAGGGTGATTCCATTTCATGTTGCAAGGAGTGTGCGTGCGTGCGTGCGTGTGTGTGTGTGTGTGTAGCACAGAGGGGGAGAGAGAGAGAGAGATTCAGAGATAGAGATGTGTCTGCGTGCTGGTGGGTCATGCTACCCTAAATAACTTGGGCTTCCACTGGCTGGCTTTTGTTCATAAAATGCTAATCCTTTCAGGTGCACATCTATATAAAACATTGGGGATTAAAGGGTGCACAGAAATCTCAAATCTCTTCTGCTACATAAGGTAATGTTTAAACTAACAGTTTGAAATGATTCTGAGGGTACTAAAAAGAAGTCATTTTAAAAACTTCCCAAATCTTTATTAGATAACTAACACACGATATATACCACATGCTACGTCTGATTGATAACACTAGGTAGATTCCTGTAGTTATTTTCTAGAATAACTACAATGCACGGTGCGTTACTTTCAGTGCAGAGATGTCTGGGAAAAAATTAAATTCGCATGCGAACTACAATGATGGGGAGGGAGCCATTTCCTTCCAAAAGGAAAAGTACAGCTGTCATTTGGAAATAATTCTCCCTCGCTTGCATGCAAAATGGGGAGATGTCTTAAATTTAATGCACAGAGTCCCATGGTGCTGGGTGAGGGTGGTTTGCGTGGAGTGTTGGATTTATCGCACGACCACGCTCTGGCTTCGGACAAAACGGCTGCTGTTGTACGTGAGACGCTCTGCATGGCTTACCTCTGTTAATTACCACAGCCTCCAGAAGAGGTAGGTACCCCCATCATGCACAGGGCAGAGCCAAGATTCAGATGCGGGCACCTCCCCACGGTGCCAGGCTTCCTCCCTGAAGACGCTGTGTGTACTGATAAACAACCGGGCAGTATCTTTTAGGGGTAGGTTGAAAGGAATGAACAAGTAAGCACCCACAAGAGAAAGAACTTCTGCTTTGACGCACAGCCCGGTAGAGCACTGTGGCTGGCGTGGGGAGTTGGGAGAATTGGGGCAAATATTTGGTTATTCGATTGCAGAGCCAAGGAGCATGTTAAATTACTTTCGCAGGAATCTCATTTGTCTGAAGCCCTGTGGCACACTGATGCGAGGCACACACAGCCCGTCCCGGGTGTGCGATGCAATGCCATTTGCTTCGGGGGCTGTGCTTTCTTGCATTTTGTCTGCTCACTGGAGTAAGCCGGTGCCCCCAGCTGGGACGACAGGACAGGGTAGCTCGGGTGTGCAGAGAGGAACTCAGGATGGTCAACGCAGATGAGGCAGACCGTTCACGTTTTGTGCAAAGGACTCCAAAGTGTCACTGTGACAGCTGAGCGTTATGAGTGATTTCAGGGCAGAGGGGGCAGGGAAACCCGAGCCGAGCCCGCCTGGTGGGGAAGCCGGTAGAGATAGATTCTGCTGCACGACGGCCTGGGTTTGACTCTCGGATCTGCCCCTGCTCTCGGGCTGCCTCTCAATCCGGCTGTGCCTGGCCTGCTCGCATCTGAGAAGAGGCATAATAATAGCATCTACTTCACAGAGACTATTGCCAGGACTGGAAGAATCAATGCACTGCACCAGAGCGGGGCTTGGAACCAGTACACGTCCTGCAGTTACTATTTTGATGCCCATCAGTGATCGCAACAGCCCGCTCTCCTTTTCTAAACCTGGTAGTTTTCCTCTCCGGGCTCATCACTTTCACCCTCCTGCTTCTCACCTCGGCCCTAGGAAGCAGGCAGATACTATCATTGCTGATGAGGAACCGGCAGGCAGGGGGGTAGGTGGGCTGCCAAGCGCCCCAGCGGGGAGCCAGGTCAGGCGCCTGGCTCGGGCCCCCAGCGCTTTCTAGATCTGGCGATAAAGCCTCCGCTAAGGGAGCAGCCCTGGGTTTGGTTCAAATCCTGCCTTCTCATCCGTGATGTCATTGAGCCCTCAACCCACACGGTACCCGTGACGGTACGATGCGCTGCTAGATCAGATTTTCTTCATGAAGATTCGGTTCCAAAAGCTATTAGAGATGTGGTTTAGAACCCAGCCACGTCGTGCCTGTCCGGCTACGCTCGCTCTGTTTGCGTTTCTTGATGCACGGAACAGGTGCGGGGTGATGTTTGAACGGTCCCCCTCTCCTTTGCTCTGCGAAACCAGGATGGCAGCGCCTTGGAGCAGCCGCTTTGCCGACGGGGGGAGCTAAAGCTGAAAAGCAGGGGTTCTTTGCGGCTCAGCAGATGCTAAGGCGATAAGCTGCACCTTTTAGAGCCTCTGGGAGGCTCAGCCAGCCTGGGCTGAGCGCGCGGGGGGCCTGTCCGCTTCTCTGGTCTCCAGCAGCTGCGGTCATGGACGCGTGTCTGAGCTCCGAGCAGCGGTCCCAGCACCTGCAGGAAGGACCATGCACCCCGGATGGCTGCTCCGCGCCGGAGGGGGCTCCCCGGGAGGAAGACACCGGTGGCCCTCCAGGAGGTAACCTCCTTCCAGACCGCAGCACCTTCTCAGCTGTCTCCCTGGCCACGGCATTTTCCAGCTAACTTCCGTGACAAGAGTTCCCGTTTCCTATTAACTCTAGATGGTTCCTATAGTGAAGCGTGGTAGAAAAGTGCCTTAACGCGAGCAGAGGCATAGCATTAAAAGCAATCCTTGTTTTTGTTTATTACGCACTTATCAAAGTCCACAAATTTGTTTTGGCGTTTCTGTAAATCTCAAATGGTTATATTTTTTGGTAATAAGAACTTTTATTTATTTATTAATAGTTTTAAATGTTTATTTATTTTTGAGACAGAGAGAGACTGAGCATGAGTGAGGGAGGGGCAGAGAGAGAGGGAGACACAGAACCCGAAGCAGGCTCCAGGCTCTGAGCTGTCAGCCCAGAGCCCGACGCAGGGGCTCGAACCCATCAACTGTGAGATCATGACCTGAGCCAAAGTCGGACGCTCCACCGACTGAGCCACCCAGGAGCCCCTAGAACTTTTAAAAAGAAACAAAATCTTGATTCGCTTCGGCTTTTCGCCAGAATGTTCTCCCCGGCAACTGTATCATACGTGGGTTGCATTTCTGCACAGAGGGACTCAGTAGTAATAAATGGTAGACGTAATGATGAATGTCAGAAAAGCCAAGATACAGCATTTCAAACCTTTATAACCATTTAACATGGTAAAATTATGTTCCAGCTCAACTAAATCAAGACTGTTTATTTTTGCTAAACTAGTTTACAGAGAAAGGCATTTGTATCTCTAAATCCTGATCTAACACTCTCAGACTAGCATCGATACAATAAGTGAAAATGTTTAATGTGCAACAAACACAAAGTATCTTTGTAGGACGTGGAAGGGTCTTATGGGACAATATTTGTATGCTCACGTTACTGTCCAAGGTTGATTGGGAAAACAGGACTTATCAGCTCATTAGCCTATGAACTGGTGAGCCGTTCCCAATCAGCCCATTGACTTTTCCTGCGGTCAGTGAAAAGTAAGTCCCCAGCTGGTGAGACGCAGGAGGAAGGGAAGGAGCCATCTGAGCCACAGTGACGGAGGGAAGCCTGCAGGAGCTGGCATGAGTCCCTGCTGGTCTGGCTGCTCCGAGTCACCTACTCCAGTGACGAAACCTCAGAGGAAAAAGGAGTTGCCCTGGACTGACTCCTTGTACCGACTGGCCTGTACCAGCTCCTGAATTTCAGGGATTTTTTTGAGGGTGGTTGTTAAACATGGCCATTACTGAAATGTAAGTTATGAAAACTTACCACTCAATAGATCAGATAAAAGCCAAGGGTATATTTAAAGGCTAAGGTAATAAATACAACTCATCATGACCTATTTTGTTACATTATAAGATGATGGTTAAGATTATCTATGCGCTTGAGGTTATTGGTGTCCATCGCTCTGCGTGGTGGAAATACCCCGCCATGGTCAGCAGGTGCACAGTTTTCCCCAGGGCGTCTGCTGAAGGCTGGAAATGGCCATGGTGGGAGCATCGACACCATGGTAATCATCAGACCCTAAAGTCGGTGCTTCCTCCCCTCACCCCACACCGACTGTTAAGCATTTACCGGCAAACCACGGTCTAGTCCTCTGCCTCTTCATCTTCTCTGCAAAGCCCAGTCAGCCTCCGGTTCCCTGGGAGAAGCTAGGGCCTCTTTGGTCATTCACAGATAATGGGTTGGTGGTGTTAGATGTCAGGAGCTTCCCATAACAAGAGGCGGGTGAAGGCCATAAGTCTCCTTCCCCCACTACCAGGGTGCGGGACAGGAAAGGATGACGTCTCACAACTGACTTGGCCAGTATGTATTAGCAGGTTCTTGCTCGGTGAAGCCCCAGGTCTCTGGAAAGCTCACCTTTAGGTCAGGGCGCAGAATTCTCCCCCGGGGGCTGGAGCCCACGCTCCATCAGAACCGGGGGCCAAGAGCAGTGCTCCCGGAAGGGCTGTGGTCGCCCGTCATGCTAGTCTACAAACCAGTCCCTGTGCTCCGCTGGGCTCTGAGACCATTTCTCAGTCCGCTGCATGCTGACCCTTTTTGGTAAAATACCACAAAAATTAATTGCTAGAAAACCAAAATGAAAACACATGCGAAGACAAAACTCCAGCCCTGTTTTGGGGGGTTTTGTCAGTTTGCTTACAATTGGATTCAACAGGCGTGGTCACACGGTTGTAAACATTTGGAAGAGCTGACTCCAAATGTCTGTGGTCTTCTGTGAGCCTGTTCCAGTGAGCAGACCAGCAGCACAGATCTGGCCCGGTGCACGCGCTAATCAGGGACACCCCAAATCGCTTCCGTCCCCACCTGCCTCGGAGGGTGCGCTCCTCACTGGGTTTCTCCAAAGACCCTTGACCCTTCACCTTGTATTCGCGCCCTGCCCCCACCTCCTCCTGTTTTGCGAGTGCAGATTTCTGATGAGAGCAGCTCAAATGTGAACCGACTGCCCCTGTCAGCTCCTTTCCAAAGCCCATCTTCCACCTGTGGTGACAAATGTCCCAGGCGAGCCTCAGGGAGCAAAGGCAGGTTTCGTGGGGGTCTCCCCCCCGGCTCCTTGCTGCTAACTCCTGCCCACCACTGGCACCAGCAGCTTCCGTTCTGCTGTGCGTGTGCTTGGCATCCCCACTCCTGACATTTTCGCGCGCTGCTCTTTTTATTCTGGAACTCTGCAAAATCTGCACGACCTGTGCTTCCATGACATCAGCCCCGATCAGGTGCTCTTTTCCGCTCATTTTATGTGATATTCGAGAGCTGCTCATGAGTTTAATGGGTATTTAAAGCAATAGTAACTTAATAGCCAGGGTTCATCTGACAACCACCCCAGGACCGTGAAGCTGGCTCGTCTTCGGGTGACCCGTACCTTTTGCAGAGGAGTCGTAGGAAGGATTTAAGGAACACACTCCAGCCAACACGCGGGAATGTTACTTCACTTCGAGACCTAAAAATAGTCGGGTCCGTGTTTGCCTAGGTCCTCATGCAGACAGCTCGTCCGTGCCATCCTGCTGGTTGGCTACAGAGGGCCTCAGAACAGAGGGGTGGAGGGGAGCCACGCCTCTCTGTCTTCCGCTCCATGGAGGAGAGGAACCAGGGCATCCTCTGGCATCTCGTCGTGTCACAAACATGTCACGTCCGAACTCGGTGTCCCTATCACCCCAGATCATTCGGGTTTGTGCCAGTTTAAAGCCATGGTCATTGCCAGCATCAACCCCCCTGTCTGTGGGAAAACTGCCCAATCTGTTCCTGACTTACCAGCTCTGCTTAGTGTGTACTTGTGCTCGATCCACAAATCACGGAACCTATTTTATTTTCTGCCCCACAGGCTCTAACAGGATAGAACCATCCCTTCACAGCCTCCAGCAGTTCATTCCTACAGACTATGAGAGCTACACTCAGGAGCACTATCTGTTTGCAGGCACGAAGATTGTCATCCAGGAGTCGATAGAGAGCTACGGCGCGGTGGTGTGGCCGGGGGTGAGACAGCTGTCACCTTCGGGATGGCGGGGTTTCTGGGGGCGACAATGACAATCCCATACGTCAGGGTTGCCTGGGACAATGTGCTAAGTGCTTTTGCATTCTGTGCTTCCCCAGTGGAGGGTCGCTTTGGGCCCCCAGGGGCGCGGGGGTGCACCGGGACTCCGCAAAGGCACAGCATCTCCTGCAGGAGTCATCACTTCCCTCCAAGCCGTGTTTCTTGAAACAGTATTTTCTACATGAAGATAGGCTTGAACATGTCAGGAAGATGAAAAATTCATATGAACGTTGAGGGAAAAAACCCAAAACAATCAGAGCCCAGTGCTGGCTTCCCTTCCAGGCCGTGGGTGTTCCAGGGGAAGCGTGTGGAGGCCGGGCTCCCTGTCCTTTCTGCAGCAGC
Organism: Acinonyx jubatus; assembly: GCF_027475565.1. Taxonomy (NCBI): domain Eukaryota; kingdom Metazoa; phylum Chordata; class Mammalia; order Carnivora; family Felidae; genus Acinonyx; species Acinonyx jubatus. Next base: position 72,204,085 of record NC_069380.1, on the reverse strand, counting down.
CTGCGAGGGCGGCATGGAAATGGGGCAGATGCTGTGCATTTCGAGTCAGGAGCCCCGCTAGTTCCTGCTGTGTGGTTGTGGATGCCCACTTCCTTCCCTGATCTTCCTTCTGCACTGGGCACGCTGGGAGGAGTAAGGGGCACACTGGGCGGTGTACTGGGCATGCTGGGAGGTGCACTGGGCATGCTGGGCGGAGTATGGGGCACACTGGGCGGAGTAAGGGGCACACTGGGCGGTGTACTGGGCATGCTGGGAGGTGCACTGGGCATGCTGGGCGGAGTATGGGGCACACTGGGCAGTGCATTGGGCATGCTGGGAGGTGCACTGGGCACAATGGGTGGTGCACGGTCACTCTGGGAGGGTCCTGAGTACTCACTGAAGTAATTGCTAAGGCGACATTGTTTTACCTGACAGCCGGGGAGCTGAGGGCTCAGAAATGTTGACCCGCTGGGGGAAGCTGTGCCACCGGGGCTTGGGACAGCGGCCCTCCAATGCCAGCTGGTTGTGCTCCGAGAGGCTCCGGATCCAAGCTGCTCTGTAGTTACTGGGGGATGGCACGGGGGTCTGGGTTCAAAGGCAGACCCGCATGCTGAGCTTTGTGGGTGGAGGCGCCATGGGGCTCCCTGGGGAGGGCGTCCTGGGTCCTGGGGGGGCAGGTGAGGGGGGCCCAGGAGGGTGGTCCTGGAGCTGCTCTCCCCCCAGATAAGGAAGCTCGGTGTTCGTCCCCTGTGCATGGGAGCCCGATGTGCTTCCCGGGAAGCTTTGGCTTCATAACACGTTTGAAAACCGCCAACTCCCCGCAGCTTCCTGGTGTAATGGATGCGGCGAATGGACAGCTTGGAGAGGGGGGGGGGGGACAGGGGGGCAGGGGGTTCGGGAGATCGGGGCTGGAGGAACATCGGCCCCCGGGGACTGTTTCATTCTCAGTAAGGCCCCTACCTTTCACACACGAGCCTGGCCTCTCTTGGCACCTGGGTTTCCTGAAAGCTGGGAAAGCAGGCTTTATGGGAGGTGGGAGACGTCTTGTGTGACGCCTAGTGCAGCTCTCTGCCCAAGAGTCCACATTTCGGAGTTTGCTAGCAGGGCTGGGAAGGGGGTGTTCACCACACAGGGGTTCATCAAGCTGGGTCTCCGGATGGCACCCACAAGGGTCAGCTCCCAGGGCAGGGCACAGAGGGAAGCCTGCAGCTGCCTCTTCAGAGAACCCCTCCACAGCACGCCCTTGTGATGGCTCTGGGTGACACGTCCTCACATCCTCCCTGCACCACAAATCATTATCTGTCTTCAGCCGGAGAGCTCCCTTCCCGAGTCCAGAACTCTGTGCCGTGTACCTGCGATGGTGCTGGTACATCACCTGCTGCTCCTCGCTGGATGCCCCCCCGCCCCGTCCGTGCTCCCTCATCCTTCAGCACTGAGGTCACCGCTCACTGGACCCCTGGGTCCCTGGAGGGGGCCTCCTTTACACCCCTCACCTGTCTTAGGATCCATTTACATGCCCCTCCCCCAGCCCCGCCGAGTCCTTAGAGAGGAGACACGGAGAGTCACATCTGTCTGTGCGTGTGACTATTCACTATGAACAGATGGCGGATGAGAGGGAGCAGCCTGTGGGGTAGGTTTCTGGGGCCCCTGCCCTGGCCACGGTGAGGGGCGCGTCTCACACGGTCCGGCTGCCCCCACTCCAGCCGGGCCCCAAGCAAAAGTAGCGTCATAATGAGCCCAGAGCAGCCACAGGAAGAAGAGAGCTAACACTGCACAAACTGGAGTTCAACTTGCTTCTTCATCCCAGGATTCACGTTTCTAACTCGGAGTCCGTGGTGTTGCTAACTGAGACCCCTCAGAGTAAACACCTCACCCGTCCATGCAGACCCAATACCCTTTATCTCTTCGTAGAAAGGTGGGGAGAAGGTGGAGGCAGAAGAGAATGAAGGAAGAGGGAAAGGACGTCTGAGCTGCCGTGTAAAAAGTCACATGCTTTCTAGCGTCTCATTGCTGCGACTCGAGGTGTGGCCGTGGACCCGTGGACCCGCAGGGCCGCCAGGGCCCCGAGGCTCGCAGACATGCAGTCTGGACGTGGGCACCCTGGCCGGGCCCCAGGTGGCTGTGGCGCACACCGCAGCCGGACAAGCCCTGTTCTGGTGTCTGTCTCTTAGACGCCCGCTTATGGAATGAACACCTGCCCCGCCGTCCAGAGCAGCGGACGAAGCCCCGAGCAGCCTGAACTCGCTGAGCCTGAGGCCGCTCACTATACAGCAGTTGTTCCTGAGTGGACGGCCCGGCCGGACCCGAGCGGTTCTGGAGGCTTCGTCTCCTGGACTTGAGAGCTGAGCTGATCTGCCCATTGCTGGACACGGACTGATCCAGGGTCTTCTGAGAGAGGCAATCGAGAAAGTCTGTTTCCAGTTCCTGTGACGCCTGTTGTACCTTTCAGGTTCCGGAGGTCCAGATACGGCATCGAATGTAGATTTCAATCCTTACGAACCCCTTCATAAACTAAAACTATTAATAACATCTCTTTGGGTATTTCGCAGGGGTAGGGAGGGGAGGGGGGTTGCTACTGGTTTTCAACGCTCTGATGTTCAGGTGACAACTGTATTCTTTTAGGCTACGGCTTTGTGTCAGTACTTGGAAGAACATTCAGAGGAACTGAATCTCCAAGACGCTAAAATTCTTGAAATTGGTGCTGGACCAGGCCTTGTTTCCATTGTGGCCAGTATTTTAGGTTTGTCTGTTTATTGCTCACTTTGTTGCAGAAAGACCCTCACTTTGGCAGCAGAGATAGTGAGGGCCCCTGTCCGGTCAGCTGCGATTCAGATGCCGGGTCACGATTTCACTCACTGAGTCCCCCAAAATGTCACGAGCGAGGAGTGACAGCTGTTAGCCCAGAGAAAAGATAACTGCATCCGAGAGAGGTTCATTACCTCGCCCAGTCCACCGATTACCAGGTGATGAAGTTCAGATCCTGGAGGTATGACTCTCCAGCCCCTGTTGGGGACATGTCTCCTGTTTCTCGCCGGAAATGTTGTAACTAACCCTTTGAAGAGACACAAGCGAGTTAATCCAAGGCGAAGACAGACTTATACCCCAAATGCGGGTTGTGAGTTCCCGAGCACTGAGCAGGGGGTGGGCACAAGTGCGGCATAATTCTGCCGACGCCTTTACAGTTCTCCTGTTCAAGCCAACCTGGGAAACGTGGTGGTCCGTTGTGGGGACTCCCGTCACTAGCTTGAAGATGCCTAACAGTTAACAAGTTTAGGTTGGGGAGAGTCATACAAAACAGAAAGAAAACTGGGTGCTGAATACTTCATATAAAAGAAAACACAAATCTTCAGATAAAGAGAATTGTAGAAGGAAAAGCACTATGAATTCTTCTGTTAAGCAGCTCATTATCCTGAAATCTCCCAACACCGCACCGCTGTTTCTTAAAACATGCTAACATTGTTCTATTTCAGTGGTGATTTTGCCCCACAAACGTCTAGGGATGTTTCTGATCGCCACGAGTCGGGCTTAGAGACCCGGGTGCTGCCAAAGGTCGCACGGTGCTCAGCGCAGACCCCCCCACAGGCAAGAGTTACCTGCGGGACTGGGTCAACTACGTCCAGCCCGCATGTCAATGGGGACAAAGCTGAGAAGCCCGGTTACATTTCTTGTGTTCTCCCTGAGTGTACGTGTCGGCTGTGGCTGCCTGAACGTTTCTAGGTGATTCCTACAATTTTTTTCTTTGTCTCTTAGGAGCGCAAGTCACAGCAACGGATCTGCCCGACGTCCTAGGAAACCTTCAGTACAATCTCTTGAAGAACACGTTAAAACGTACAGCGCATCTGCCCGAAGTGAGAGAACTGGTTTGGGGGGAAAGTCTGGAGCAACGCTTCCCCAGGTCATCGTTTCATTACGACTACGTCCTGGCCTCGGACGTGGTTTATCACCACTACTTCCTGGACAAGCTGCTCGCCACCATGGCGCACCTCTGCCAGCCGGGGACGGTGCTGCTTTGGGCGAACAAATTCAGGTTCAGCACCGACTACGAATTTTTAGATAAATTCAAGCAAGTTTTTGATACAACGCTCTTGGCTGAATTTCCAGAGGCATCGGTCAAAATTTTCCAAGGAATACTAAAATGGGATTAGACAGAATGCCTTTCAAAACGTTAGTGTGTCTGTTGAGTGGTGTTAGAAATTGGACTGTCAGTAAAAGAGCTTTTATAAGACTGAGAAGCTAGTGCATAAAAACGACCTGTATGCTTAGAATAATGGTGTAGCAGCTTTCTAAAAGAACCTATTTAAGATGAACTGGTTAATCTAAATATCTACAAAGGATAATATGAAAACGTAAAAGTACCTTTGTTGGCTTCCAAAAGGGCTCAATTGTTTAATACACTTCATACGAATACATTAGTTAAGGAGTGGATTTCCCCCTTGTTATTTCTCCTGTGAATCTGTCAATGCACTTTGGTCATGTGCCTTTTGAAACTGAGCTTGACAGGGTCCTTCTAACAATTTTGAAGAATCTACCTATACAATTTCAGCTGCAGTGAAGGGAGAGGATCTTGAGTGACAGTGAACTTAGGCTTACCATTAATTAAAAGTGAAAAATACTGGATTGTGGAAAGGGATATTATCTTAGGAACTTCATAAGATAATTTACTTTACAAATATCCTGCTCCTGTGCCAATTAATTGCCTGCAACCATTTCAAGTTAGATTTCTGGATTGTCTGCTTTTTTCCCCCCTCAACTTTGATTTATGATTAAAATTCCTAGAAGGGGCGCCTGGGTGGCTCAGCCGGTTAAGCGTCCGACTTCTGCTCAGGTCATGATCTCACCATCCATGAGCTCGAGCCCCACGTTGGGCCCTGTGCTGACAGCTCGGGGCCTGGAGCCTGCTTCGGATTCTGTGTCTCCCTCTCTCTCTGCCCTTCCCCCGCTCCTGCTCTGTCTCTGTCTCTCAGTCTCAAAAATGAATGTTAAAAAAAAATTAAAAAAATAAAATTCCTAGCAAAGTAGGAAAGAATGGGATTTTTGTTTGTTCTGATAAAGGAAGGCTATGAAAAATCTAAAACAAACATCACTACTATAAAATGTTAAAAGCTTCTTCTCTGAGATGGGGGAAAATGAAAAATTCAGCTACCACCATTTCTCAGCATTATCCTGGAGGTTTTAGCCAATGTAATAAAGGAGAGGAATAAAACACACACATTTAGAATGGAAGAAAGAAAAGGGACCCTATTCGTGGGTGATATGATTGTTGATAGAGGCCAGGGGCAGCAAACATTTCTCTGTAAAGGCCAGCTAATAAATATCTTCAAGCTACATACCATGTCTACGGAATATACACATATATATTTTACAACCATTTATAAAAATTCAAGACTCACTCCTGGCTTGTGGAACCTGTGAAAAACAGGCTATGGATTAAACTTGTGTAGGACATGGTTTGCTGGCCCTGGAACGACAGATAATCTACAGTGGAACAATTGGAATTCATAAGAGTTTAGGAGGGGCACCTGGGTGGCTCAGTCGGTTAAACATCTGACTTTGGCTCAGGTCATGATCTCACAGTTCCTGAGTTCCAGCCCCACGGACAGCTCAGAGCCTGGAGCCTGATTTGGATTCTGTATCTCCCACTCTCTCTGCCCCTTCCCCTGCTTGTGCTGTCTCTCTCTCTCTCTCTCAAATTAAAAAAAAAAAAAAAAAAGTTCAGCAAGGTTGCCAAATGCTAACATATAAAAGCCCTATGGTATTATAGCGATGGGACCTGACCCCTGTGTCTCTTCTTAGACTTATAAGTGGATTTCTTTCACATTTCCAGGACAAAGGGATATGATGATCATATCCCTTATTTTATTATTTTCTAAATGCTCATTTTATTAAAATATGCTTATTATTATTAAAATATGCTTATTTTATTATTTTCTAAATGGATACAAGTCTGCCTTTTCAGAAAAGCCAGATTGATTACAATTATAAAGACTCTTTGTCTTCAAACTCTCCTAGGAAAATTTAAATATACTGAAGGTAGACGAACCATACACTTTAATCACGTGCAGCTCATTGTACAACGACTACAGCTCAGTAATGTTCTTCACTCAGTAGATGAAAGAATCATGGGGGCACCTGGGTGGCTCAGTCGGTAAGCGTCCGACTTCAGCTCAGGTCATGATGTCACGGTTTGTGAGTTGCATCACAGGCTCTGTGCTCTGAGCTGCATCAGGCTCTGTGCTGACAGCTCAGAGCCTGGGGCCTGCTTTAGATTCTGTGTCTCCCTCTCTCTCTGCTCCTCCCCCACTCACACTCTGTCTCTCTCTCAAAAGTAAATAAACATTAAAAAAAAATTAAAAAAAAAAAAAAGAAAGAATCATGAACCTGCATCCCCATGTGGATTTCAACTCCTGGCAAACCTTGTTCATCTTCACTTCTGTGTTAATTTGAAGCAAATAGCAGATCTCCTTTCTTCTATATATTTGGTTCATACATATATATATATATATATATATATATATATACACACACACACACACACGTATATATACATATGCATGTACTTCTATATATACATGAATATATATACACGTATATACGACACACAACCACAGGACTTTATCACATCCAAAAATATATTCGATGTAATATAAAATTTTATACTAAATAATTTAGTACTGTATATTCACATGTTGAAAAATCCAGTGTTCCAATTTCCAGTTGTTTGCTAAATGCCATGACCTCTACTTTTAGAGTTTGTTTGAAGCGGGACCCAGCCAAGGTCCACAAATTTGATTCACTGACTGGCATGTACCTGAAGTCTCTTTCAACCTGTGGCTTGAACCTCTTGCTTTTTCCTCGTGCCACGTATCTGCTGAGGAATCTGAGCTGTGTGTCCCGTAGCATCTCTACCCACCCCCCCCCCCCCCCCCCCGCATGATGCTGACAGCACCACCAAGGTATCCCTTCCATATGTCCCTCTATCTGGTTCTTCGTGTAAATTGTGCATTTAAATGGCTCCGGTGTGGAACCATCTGGGCCAAGCGCGGCTTGGATCGAACTCCAGCCGAGTCCTACTCATGAGTGAAAAGAGAGGATCGCTGCCTGGATGCTACTGAGTTTTGAGGTAGCTCAGTACACGGAATCATTGAGATACAGGCGAGGGACTTTAAAAATTACATGTAAAAGGAGAACTGTGGAAGACAGGTCCAGTCACTTGATATTCTAGTCACATCTTGGATAGGGCTTGGCATGGTCAAGATTCTAGAATCACTTCCCTTTCAGGACTGGAAATGCAGGTGGTCCTAACTGCATAGTGGAAACTGACATCTGTCCTTCCTTGCTTCTGGAACTGAAATTCTTCACGTGTGACCCTCGAGCGGACACAGCTTGTGTAAATTATACATTTGCTGGTTAATTCTTTGGAATCCTCTCAGAAAAGCAGGGGTTCTAAAGGAAACTAAAACGATACCTTTGCAGGAGCGTGCAGGGGGTTCGTGCCGCATGGCGCAGGGGACCGTGTCTGCTCCTGCCTGCTGTCTGTGGGCTCTCGGGAAGGCTGCTCCTGCCTGTGACACCCTCCACCCCCCGGCCCTTTACCTTGGAGCTGTACGCCCACCGCCCTCTTCGTTCCTGGCTCCCTCGTTCACTTATCACTAATGTGGTTTTCTCCTCCGGTTAATTATGTTCAGACCAATGAAGGCCAGCGCTTATTCTTTACTTTCTTATTCCTTAAGACATTCTCTCTGTTCAAGAGGATTTTTGAAGATTGGGGAAATGAAAAGGATTTCATTTCCTTCCTCTCCATCTCTCTATGCATGCTTCTCTTAGATCCTGCGGAGAAAGACAAAAACGCATCTTTTAATCCTGGACCATTGAGAGTATGAAACGCTACAGAGGAAGAATCGAGTTAATTCAGATTCAATGGATTTTGAGTTGAAACAGACACACTGAATACACCATCTGAATTTTCTAGATGAGACCCATGGGGGTCAAGTGATGTGGCTTGTCAGTGCCTGAGCCAGGACAAGAGAGCAGAGACCCAGGCTGGGATTCCAGCCATTACGTTTGGATGTCTCACTGTCACAGGGGAGAAGGAGAGGGACCAGGAGGGAGGGAGAGCACCGGGCCATGCTCTTCCAGGGCAAAGAGAAGTTATCTGTGGAAGCCGCTACTACAGGAGGGGTGAGAAACCCCATGATGGCAAAGCTCCTGCCAGTGACAACTGGGAACAGTCCCTTAGCATTGGGAAGGGGCCACAGACCTAGTACTGAGCACGTGCTCTGTATTTTTGAGACAGCGCGAGTGGGGGAGGTGCAGCAAGGGGGACAGAGGATCTGAAGTGGGCTCTGTGCTAACAGCAGAGAACCCAGTGTGGGGCTTGAACTCACAACCATGAGATCATGATCTGAGCTGAAGTCGGAGGCTCAATTGACTGAGTAAACCACCCCCCCTCCCAGGCGCCTCCTTCTCTGTTTCTTTAGAAAGTACCTTTCAGTTGCCTTCGGTGGCTGTGGAGCAAAAATTGGCCACCATTATCAGAAAGGGGAAACAGAAATAGTGTACCTGGCTTTGTTTTTTTTATTTACTTTGATAGAGAAAGAAAGAGAGATTGCGGAGGGGCAGAGAGAGAGAGGGAGAGCGAGAATCCCAATCTTCACTGTCAGCGCAGAGCCCGACCCCATAAACCGTGAGGTCATCAAGAGTCAGATGCTCAACCCACTGAGCCACCCAGGCGCCCCCTATCCCTGGCTTTTTTAAGTACTATTTTCCTCCTGTATTAACCAAATCACAAAGAAACAAGAATGACTTTACTGAGGACACTTTCTTCTAGAGCTTATGTGGGTGCAGCTGTCACCATGGAGACAGTGTGATTGGGACAGAAAGCAGAGGCTGACAGGACAGCTTTGTAGGGCTGCCCCCCCCCCCCCCCCATCATGGTCATGGCCTCTCACCCAGGTTTCACCCTCAGAGCTGGTCTATGAATCACACAGTTCAAAGCAGATCCTGCCAGTCTGTGGATGTCTAACTTCCACAGCAAACTAACCAATCTTCGTTGCAAAATTCTATCATCTGTGGAAGACGTTAGCTCCAACAGAAGACATACGTTGTAATTAGATATAGAAGTTTTTGTTCCAACTGAGAACTAGTAGGGCTTATTGAGCCTTATAAAAAAAAAAACCCCAAAAACAAAACTTCCCCGAAAATATTCATGCTTTACTGCCTACTATTAAAAAACTCTTGTTATTTTGCTACCTCCCCCTGAAAACACATAACTCGTTTGCTTTTCAGTTCCAAAGGGAGGCCAGCAACTCACAGCCTCACACGTGCACACACACACAGCCAGTAACCAGCCTGTTGGGAGGGCCCGGCCGCCTCCTGTACCTGGAGCTCCACATTGTGTTTGAAGATTAGGATAGCGAAAATCCACCGTGGGCTGAATTCTTCTTCCACATTAAAAAATATAGCAAAAAGACCCAAACCTGAGGGATCAAGTGAGAAATCCAAAAGCTCTGGAACGATGGCATTTTATGTAAAAATAAGTCACATTTGAAGGATCCTAGAATTGTATCTTCACATAACTCAGCAGGTAGTACTTCAACATACCACCCGGGGTGTCTGGGTGGCTCAGTCGGTTAAGCAGTTAAGCATTCAACTTCTGCTCAGGTCAGGATCTCGCGATTGGTGGGTTCGAGCCCTTGCGTCGGGCTCGGTGCTGACAGCTCTGAGCCTGGAGCCTGCTTCAGATTCTGTCTCCCTCGCTCTCTCTCAAAAAGAAATGAACATTAAATTAAAAAAATCAAAACGTACCACCAGAAAGTTTCTCACCTTAAATTTATGTTAAAATTGGATTCTAAAAAAAAGTGTGAGGTCCTTGAAAATGGGGGACCATTTTGTCAGTGAAAAAGCACTTGAAGATTTTCTAATGTTACTAATGAGAAAACTGGCAAAAATTGAGGCAACTTTTTTCAGAACTGTGGAATTGACCACATGCATGTCGCGACCTGAGGCGTGTTTGCTCAGAGGTGGCCGGACGTCAGTCAGAACAGCATACCCTGTGACGTGTCCAACTGCCCCGTTCCCATCGCGTCTCCAGCTGCATGGTCGCCTTGAACACCAGCAGCCTGGCAGTCACCTGAGGGGGCCGAATAGGGTTGGGAGCTCCTTCAAAGCTTGTAACGCTTATTCCCCAGAGAACCCCGTGTGCAAGCCTATCTGAATGTAACGGGGCTCCGATCTCAGGCCCAGAAGCCTTTTCCCAAGAAGGGGCCGTCTGGATAATTACAGGCAACTGTGTGATTTTTGTGGCTGCCTGAGATGGCGAACAGCTGGGGCTAATCAAAAGGCTTAGGAGGAAAACCTGGGAAAGGAGATGTCACACGGGCCTTGAGACCTGGGTATGTAGAGGACCCCGCGCATTCTAGGGCTGTGCACATCCTCACGAAAGACCTGAGAAAGACCCAAGCTTCCACCTGTGTCTGCCCCGCCCCCCCGGCTCTGCGCATGCAGGCAGCACTTACTAGGAACGGCAAAACCTGGGTTTGAAAACGGATTCTCTAATAACCAGTCAGTCAGTCAGTCACCCTACCCTTTCCGAGCCTCTCCGTTTCCTCACGGACTGTATGGACACATGGGAACCCGCAGGAGTGAGCATGAAAGCACGTGTGTTGGCGAGAATATGCATGTGGCTGTTCACTGATGGGACTTTGAATTCTAGATGGCGCAGAAATCGTGTGGAAAATGTTTGTAAGCATAATTGTACTTTTCCTAAAGTCTCTGTTTTTATCAGATAAAGGGGTCAACTGCCCCAAACCAGTTATGAGTGACCAGACAGGATGAACTCGGAGGCCTTTTGTAGTAGTAAATTCTAAAGGAACAAGATTTAAACCATAACCACAAACACAAACACGTTTGCTTAAGTGAGTAGAGGCTTTTCAATATCATCTACGTGTGTCTTTTTATTTTATGGAGAGAGGATGGATGAGAGAAGCAAGTATGGTAGCCAGAAAGATAAAAAGCCAAAAATCATACACAAAAATTAGTCACATAATAAGAACTGGCAATATATTCAAATAATTGCAAGCCTATAGGAAATATAAATTACCTCACGCTGAATTTTTCTGTCTATTGATCTAATATATTGTTTTAACCCCAAATTTTATTTATGAAAAATTAAGACCAACTTTAAGAAGCTTCAATATTCACCTTTATTATTTATAAAAAAAAAATCAAGGTATCAGAATGCATATGGTATATACTGTGATCTTGGTTTTGCACATGTATTCACGTGTTTACATTATTTCAACTTTAACAAACATACCATATGTGTATCTTTACAATACCTGATAAAGATTTAGCAGTCTGGCACTTATACATGTATTATTAGTTCATTCTGATGCTCTCTGCACGTCAAAAGGATGTTAAAAATGACTGACCCGAAATAACTCCAAGATGAAGACTGATTTAGTGAGAAGCAGTTATGCTCCAGCAATTGCCACACACTCATTTGTGCCGGTTTTTTCCCCCTTAATCAAATGTAAACCTTTACCAAAAGAAAAAAAAAAAAAAAAGAAAAAAAAAAAATCTGGAAATGAAGTTCTGCTATTTTTTTAGTCCAATAAATAATTTTAGCTACGCTTAATGTAGCTTTTTAAGGCCTTCATACAATTGAAAAAAATTAAAGTTGAGCATGTTAAAACCCTGTTCGTTTATAAAATAAAAAATAGAATTTTACAGGTTTGCAGTTAAAAGTCACTGTTCAAAACCTATCATGCAAGTGATATCTGCAACCCAACCGAAAGTCCTTGGTGCTGGCAGTCAGGGCACAGCCCGGTGCCAGCCATGTGAGGCATTAAAAAAACACCATGATGTCAGAGGTCTAGATTTACATGTATTAAGCCACACGCCAGCAAATTCTCTGATAAATACACATCATTTTAATAATCAGTATTTGATAGCGGATGAAAACATGCATTAGACTAAAAATGCCACAAATTTGTTTTTATATCCATTCACTAAAAAACTTTCTTTTTTAAAATTTAAAGTCTTGGTTCCTATTTTAGAATACACAATAATCAGGAGGATACATGATGGGAAGCCAGTTTTCGGTAAAAGATGCACAATGGGTCCATCCAAGTAACTTCATCAGCTAGAACAGAACACAAAAATTTATTATTAAAGAACAGATTTTTCAAGCTCAATATACAGGGTAAATTCTGCATTAAATATTTAATGATAATAAAGTAGCACATAGAACTTTCCTTCCATCCCAACCCAACCACCCACCACCCTTCCTACCAATTGTTCTTCCTTACCATCAACTAACCTACTCATTTTACTACCAACCAACTTAAACGGGTGATTATGACCATCCCGCCCAACCTTCCTTCTTTCCTGTCTTTCTTTCTTCAATTCTGACATACTTGTTCCCTTCCTTCCTACCAACCTAGCTGCCTTTCATTCTCTGTCTGACTGGAAGTCAAACACTGTTCTAGACCTCGGGAAAACAGCACTGAACAAACTCACTTCTCACTTTCAGGAAAGTTCTGTTCTGTTCAGGAAAACCAAAGAGTGCCAAAGCAAATCCATGAGCAGATGAATAACCGAGTCCATAATTAAGAGGTACATGTCAGGTATACAATGGTGACATAACAGAGGGGCTGGGAAGTGAGATGGTCACGAGTGGGATCTCCGGGGAGATGACATTTAAGAGGAAACCTGACGAAGAGACCTACTCTGCCAGTCGGGGAAAGAGCTCTCCACACAGCTGGACGAGCTGGGTCCCACGGTGGGAAGGGCCGAGGCTGCTTCGGCCAGGCAGAGGCGGCTCTCGAGATGGGAGCAGAGCCATTCCAGGGAAGTGTGATGAGATGTGGCTGGGGAGGAAGGCAGGAGCCACATCACATGGGCCTTATGGGCCACGGGGAGGAGTCTGGATTTTATCCTACATGCGCCGGGGCTTCACCAGGAGGTGTCAAAAGCCATCTTTCCCAGCAGCAGTGTGGAGGGCGGGCAGTACAGGAACAGAGTGGAGGGGACACAAGTTATGAAACACCCCCTGGTGTCAATGTCTGGGTGAGTCACGGGCTTTACGGATGTGAGAGCTCACAAATTATAGCTGATGTGATAAGAATCACACTACACACCTTATGGTGAGTTGCAGAAAGACTTCTCTTAACCTATTCAAACATCTGAAGAACTGAGTTAAAATGTCTTACAATTTGGACTGGTGAAGGTATGCCAGAAAAAGGTCTAAGAGTAAAGATAACCTATAGTTTCCTCTAATTATAAAAAATTTCCCTAGGAACCTACTGATTAGTTTTACATTCAAAGAATACCTCGGGTACGGAGACCAGAGCCTTGGCCACATTTGCATGACCAAGTTGCCCAACCCCATATATCCTTCAGGAACAAACCAGGCCCAGAGACAGGATGAGGCTACAGTAATTTCTCTGGAATTCGGTAAACTTTATACTGGACAATTAACTTGTACAGAAAGAACAGCATTTCTTACCTCCTGTTTCTAATATCAACCACATAATTTCTCTGCATATAATACAGAATGTGGTAAAATCATAAAATGGCCTATCACTTCAAATGAAGAATATTCAAATATAAACTCTAAAAATTCAACCATTTTAGAACTGAGCCAACATCTATTGAAAAGCAATTCTGTTTGTTTTCTTCATAAAGAAAACTGTCTTCTGACTATACATCTAAAATTCATAATGCGCTTTGCCTATGTTGTAAACATCTGAGGCTAAGTACAGCCCTTCTGTCCTTTCTGGACAGGAGTTTTAAAAATTTAATAATAATGGGGCCCCTGGGTGGCTCAGTCAGGTAAGCATTCAACTTCAGCTCAGGTCATGATCTCGAGGTCTGGGAGTTCGAGCCCCCCATCAGGCTCTGTGCTGACAACTCAGAGCCTGGAGCCTGCTTCAGATTCTATGTCTCCCTCTCTCTCTGCCCGTCCCCTGCTCACGTTCTGTCTCTCAAAAATGAATAAACATTTAAAAAAAATTAAAATTTAATAAGAAAAGTTTAAAAAACTTAAATAGCTTATTGGCGGTCTCTCATGCTTTCATTTTATAGTTCGCATTACATTAATTGGACTAGCAATCTGTCATGATAAAGTCAGTATCGCTAAATCACTACCATAAGGCTCTATCTTGTCACTATGCAATATGGAGGGGACACTTAACAGTGACGATTTTATATCACTTACTTGAATACAATTTTTCCAGTTTTCTTTTGTTGGTTTTTCTTCCACAAGTTTAGTTGCAAATTTAAGGCCTCTCCCATACATTTTATTTACTAATGCATGCTTGTATGCAAATGTTAAAACCTATAAGGTAAAACAAGATAAAGCTTATCTATGAAATATTTACACTCTATGGCTTATAGCTTCAATAAGGAAAAGATGAGGGCCTTAACAGAAGTGTAACTTTTAAAATGAACATTTTCCATCAAGCAAATTTCAAAAATGTTTCGAAAGAATAAAAGTTAAATATGCCACAAAACAGGTAACTTGTGTTGGGGAAAAAAATGAAGCTCTGATGAATCACTAGTTCTTGGCATCCATACCAAAACACCTCTTTATGCAAAGGGGAGCTGACAGAAGTGATCACAAAAACGCGAGTAAGGAGGGAAGTACAGAACTATGAAATCTCGTTATAAATTACCAAAACTGCAAAAGGGGATAAAAGTAAAAAAAAAAAAAAAAAAAAAAAAAGTGTTCTATTATACAAACACATTCTTACGCTGTCAATTCCTTGTGTATACGTTGGTGCCTTTAATTACTGCATCTGTCAAATATACCTGTAACCATTTATTTACGTTTTTGGTGTCCACCTTCAGAATATGGAGAATGACCTCAAAGAAAGCAATCCTATCACATTTATTTGTGTTCTAGAGCCAAGCAAGGTGTTCAACCTTTACAAAGGTGCTAAACCGACAGGTAATACAGTGCCTGGCCCCTGATACAGCAGTACCGCGGCAGATACGGAGATACGAGATTATTCGTAATGGTTTTATTACGAGGCTCGTCAAGTTTTTATCCACCAGGCTCTTATCTTTTTCCAGCACCAAGCACAGCACTGGGTGGGGAGCAGACGTGCAACAGGTGTGTGTTCGGAATAAGAGCAAGTATCACAGAGGCCCTTCCGTGTACTGAGTACTCATTCAGCAGGTTTCAGAAACTTGCCGAGGGTCACACAGATAAAAATGGAAGAAGTGGGATTTGCACTCCAGGGCCTGATTTCAGATCCAAATTCTCAAGCTCTGCTGTGACACTGGCTCCTGCAGTTTCCTGCCTAGGACTCCGTTTCCGTGGCAGGAGCACGACTGTGCTGTGGTGAAAACTTTTCTCCTATCTCAGAGGTCTGTACTACACATGATCACAGTGCATCTAGAAAACAAGCATCTGTCTAGTAAAACACAAACAAGGGCTTGTGCTGGGTCAGGAGATTTCCACTGATTTCATTTAGTTTATTTTTATCTCCAGAAGAAAGGAAGACTGACAGCAACTTGGGAGTTACATAATCCCTACTGTGAGAACTCTAGTAGAGGGCTAAAAGAGATTTAAAATGTTTTTATAACCCACATCCAAAAAGTTCATCAATGTGACTTTTTCTGAACTGGATTTTAAAGTTGATGAGCTATAAATCCAGGTGATAATTATTTAAAAGTCAAAGAGGTTTTGAGAAAAATGACATGTAAAGTAACCAGCAACCCCCCTCCACCCCCGACAAATCAGCACATAGACAGATGCAGGAAGGCACAAACACGACCTCGAGATGCTCTTAATTCTAGCTTCGTAAGTAACTGCCTCCACCAAAAGGCTGCTATGCAGACAGAGAAGAGATTGGTAGAATGGTTTAAAACAGGCAAGACAAATGAGGTCTCACTAAACACAGAGTCTTCTTCAGAGCCCAGCTTAGCCACATTCCATGTACTGTCTTCCTCTTCTGGCCAGGCAGCTGGGGAACAGCAAAGAGGAGGCAATGGGGCCCAAGAAAGGTTTGTGAAGCAACCCCCAAGAACTGCGCCCAAACAAGAGGCAGACAGGTTACCTTATTGTCAAAAAGATCAGTCCATTTTGTAGTTTCCCAAAAAGTTTCCGTCAAAGAATCCAGAGTGCTCTCTCCTTCCTCCTCTCTTCCTTCCGTATCACCTGAAACGGCCCCATCTTGATCTTGTGCGTGAAGCAGGTGGTCAGCTAGGGCACATCCTTTTCTACAAAGGGCATCCACGAGGGTAGATTTTTGTTTGTCCATATCACTGTGTTCCAAACCAAAAAATAACTCACATATCAGTAAATCATTTTTTAAAAGTACAGACTTATCTGAAACTGAATTCATGCGTTCTCTGCCTCAGATTTACAACGCGGAGATATTGTACAGCCGTGTATTTACATCTGCATTATCCATCAAATAAAAGTCCTTATTTCTAACAAACATCAAATGAGCCACTGCATTACACATACAGATTGAGTCACGACAGCTGTATCTGGCTGAAACAGAGGCCATAAACCAATAGAAATGAAGGACAGTTCAGTTCTAAGTTCTGTCAGCTAAGGAACTCTTCTATAGATTTCTTATAAATAGCAATCATTACAGATTTCTGTACAGACACACACAAGTTCTTTCAGAAGTAGACTTTCATTTATAAACAGAGCAAACACTATATGACGCTTACCCTGGACGTGCACTTTTATATACAGAACTCATCTGCAGTCAGAATAATTCTATGAGTAAGATACTAGTTAGTAATCATCCCCATTTTGCCAAGGAGGAAGCTGAGGCACAGAGATCTGTTCAAGGTCCTGCAGTTAGGCAGTAACAGACGCAGAACCTGAAGCTACTTCTGGACAGCCTGCTCTTAGTCGCGATGGTAACATGGTCCTGCTGCAGGGCAGGAGCCGTGTCCTTCTGATGTATTTCAAGTGCCCAGACAATGCTTGGCAGAGACCAGAAACTCAATAAATCATCGCTGAATGAAATACAGTAACAACCTACACTCCAGGGGACAGTGTGAGTCTTTAGGATACTTGCTGATCTGGGCATTTTGTCCAACTCATGTCCCGCACGTGTGAGGGCAATGAGGATTACAAGCGCTGGGCGCGTGTCCCCGAGGCACTCAGACACCGGTGAACAAACTGTGTAAGAGTGAGAATGATTCTGAAGGACCCGGAGTGGAATGTGAAACATATGAAATCTGCAGGCACTCTAAAATCAACAGGAATTATAGCGTGAAAGACAATTAAGATAAGAAGCCAAAACAACCTGTTAACAACCCAACAAAATCACCCTCCTTAATACATCTGCAAAGTAGATAAAACTTTGCCAAAAAAGGTGCCTAAGACTTTCAGCCAAGAGTTGCAAAGCTTAAAAGAACCAACTTTCACTCTCTCTGTGGAAACGCGCCTGGGAACTGCTTGGTTACTCCGGACTCAGGAACAAAAAGATCTAGGAGCTGTAGGGCACGGACGCAGCTTCTCCTCTACCGGGTGCCCGGCCAGCCGCCGTCTGAAATGTCTTGCCGCCAGCACCGCATTTATGCTTTTACAGCAGCTGAGGAGTGGGACACAATCACCGTCCCCGTCTTGTGCCGGAGAAAGGGGGCCTTGGAACAGAAGTGGATCGGCAAGGCAGGTTTGACCATTCACGGCAGACCTGGCTGGACCCAGCTGCCCCGGGAAGGGCTGGAAGGAGGCAGAATTTCAGGGGTGGCACAGGTGTGCTGTACTTGCCAGGCCTGGATTAAGTTACCCACAAGACCCCTATTTCAGTGTTCTCTGATCCAGTAACCTGAATCCCACATACCTAGAATATTCATTCCCCACCCTCATCTAATTTAGAACTGACTACGTACTTTCAACCACGAGGCTTTCTCCACTCAAAAGGAAGTCAGCCCTGCTTCCCATGGGCTTTCACACTTTAAAGTATTCATTGTAACTGTCAATCTTACCCCACCTAGCAACTGCATCTTCTGTATCAGAGCGCACGCTTTCTAAGAGCGTCCTGTTCATTTTTTCACGTTCCTCTCAGTGGTGCTTTACTGCAGTGTCTGCTCCACAAACATCTTTGAATCAAATCTAGTTAGGTACCGATCAAAGTGGCGATAGCCATATTTTAGGAAGAGCTTCAATCAGATACTTTAATGGCCTAAATAAATTAAGTTTAACTGAAACTTGATACCAGATCACCTGCGAAAAGCTCGTATCATTTTTAAGATCACAAAATGGCTATCGCAATTTCTGACACATGAGTGACCACAGTAAAAACAGTTTTGCGTGGAAATGAGAAATGAATGCTGGGCTGCTGCTCCTGCTCGCCGGCTGCTGCTCCAAGAAATGGAAGAAATGCGGCCCGCTCCTGAGGCCCTCGCCCCAGAACAAGGAGCCCCAGGCCTGGACGAGGCCCTCTGCTCAGCGTGGCGTGTCTGAGCCCATCGTGGTTTGGCCAAAGCAAGGGCCACGGCAAATACCTTAATTATAAGCGTGGACAAACCGATCTAAGGTTGCCAAAGACTAACCAGCTTCTCTTAATTTTCACGTCTGACGCCTCCTTTCTAGTTTTATCCCAGCAGGTATGAAAGTCACTACAGCTACAATCTTTAAAGCCAGGATCCTATCAGACTGTTACTTTTTGACAGTTACTGGAGTCAGCACCAGAGATAAAAACTGTGAGAAAAAAGGGACTAACAAGATTGAAAACACAACTACTCTGGGTCTTGTGAGCTCACTTTAACCGCGAATTAAGAGCTTCCTCCATGGACAGTAAGATTTAGGAAAGACAGGCCAAAGTATGAGCAGGGATAAACAGACCTTTAATATTTACTGAAATTTCAAAATGAGCCCACGCATGTTATTTCCTACACACACAAATCTGAAGAGATACTATTTTCCCAAACTAAGAAACAACAGATGCTAGGAAGGATGGGGGCAGCTGATAACAGATACTGCAGTGAGGTCAAGGCGGCCTCAAAGGGGCCACTGTCTCTGGCAATGAGCTTCTCACAGGTGATCAAGCCCAGACGACTCCTGAAAGAGGGTTAACATGGAGTGGAATTCAGGTAGTAGGGTGCAGTGTAGACTACTCCAGCGAGAAGCCAGGGGCCCCATGGGGGACAGAAGACATTGGGATATGGCTGTGGGCTGAGATGTGGATGCCTGAGGACCAGGACAAGGGGCTTGTCAGCAGACGGCAGTTATGAAGGAGATGGAGGGGAGGGGTCGGGCCGAGAGACAAAGGTCAGTGGCGTGGGAATCTTCTCACGACGAGTGGGAATGCAAGGGGCTGCTTATCAAGACATGAAGGGGCCCAGGCCAGGGCAGAGCAGGTGTGATCGGCTCTCCCACTTCCGGCTCCGGCACCCGAGGCTGGCCACGCATCTGCTCTTCTACAGATGAGGGGTAAAAACACTCCTACTTGGTATGTCTTTTAGAAGATTAAGTTTAAATAAGGTCACGTATTTAACATACCCCAAAGATTTCCCTGTACATACCCGGCACTTCAGAAATGGACAAAACAGCACCCTTTGAGACTGTTCCCTTAGAAGGTGGGAAAGGGTGCGCACAATGCCAACAACCTAACCTGAATAAATCTTATTCTGCTTAAAAACTGTAACATTCGTAAGAGCTACAGCATTAGTACTGCCAACAGTTCTAGCAATTTAGAACGTAGCGTAATGCCAAGAGTTCCGGCAGTTCAGAATCAGGAACTTCATGTAGAAAGAAGGATTCTGCCCAGCAGACGGAATCCTGAAGAAGAATCGCAGCACTTCCTGGGCGGACTCAACACTTGTGGTTCATTCGTTACAACAGCTGTAAGAGGAGGCGGTGTTTCTCCCCTTGCAGGTAATGACCCTCGGGTGAACATGAACCAAAGTGACAGAGAGGAAAGTGGTACAAGAGAGTTCAGGGAAGGCAGAGGTGAGGCTGAGGGAACCTCACACAACACATGGGGGCCACATGCTCACCCACCACAGAGCGGTGCCTCGCACTGGGTTTTATTAAAGCTAAACCTCCCTTTCCCTTTACCGCACAGAATACTCTAAAGCCGGTTCCTAACTCAAGTGGCTATGATGGTTTCAATCTAACTTTATTTCTATTTGGGTTACCAGGCATTACATGCTAAACCTGGGCTTTTCACACTATTGGTCAATAAGCAGTTTAGAAACTGATTTTGCAGGGTGTTAGGTGTTTGCCTCTGCACATGTCACATTCACACCGATTCCCAAATGGGAGGACCGCTAGGTCACAGCTACTCAAATCTCTCCAGACCAGCAGCACCAAACGGTACAGAAGGCAAAGTCCTTTTCTTTTGCTTAAATCTCCAACAACTGGAAAGAATTCTTACAAACTATCTACGGGTGGATATTCAAATACTGATAATTCTAGGGACACAACAATTCTCAGAAAAGAATATTCTCCATAATTTTAAAAAGTAACTAAGAAATGAGATGCAAGAAAGATTATTTACTGGTTAGGTACTTTTTTATAGTAGCTGCATCGGGCCTGGGGTCAGTCTTCATCGCAATATAAACTGCGAGGGCCGTCTGGTCTATGTGAGAAATGACAGCATTTGCAGCCTCAACAATTTCATTAAGTCTTTTCATTCGTTCCTAGGGAGGAAGAAAAAGAAGAAATCAGAAAAGAAATGGTGTCAGTGAGTCCATCCAAGTCCCTTCACTTCCGTCTCAAATGCAAGGGTGGCGGCTCCAGAGTCAGGGGCCGAGCCCTCTGCTGGCAGCAGGGGGTGTGTGCTGCCTCATAGTGTGGGGGCTGCAGTGTCAGCATCTCTAGAAAAGACCTTATTCACATTCCTCACTGATGTTAAATGGTGCAAATAAGGGAGGTAAAAGGTGGTCATAGAAATGTAAACAGCTTTCTACCCAGGCAACTCCTTTTCTGGGCCTCTTAGAAACATGACCTGCTATGTTACTCTAGCCGCACACCACAGGGAAAGAGAAGTAAAACAAAACAAAACAAAACAAACCCAAAAAGACCCCCCAAAAAACAAACGGGCTGATGTACAAATTCTTCCTAACTTATTACTAAAATCATGAAGGTGAGAATAAACGAGAATGTACCCAACAGTCTAACTATACGGTCGCCATGGTGCTCCAGGTGCTCTCAGGGGTCTTCTCTTTTGCTAGTCTCAGAGGTCTCCCTTCAACACCTTCAAGTTCACTCTGCACCCTTGACAATTTCTGATTGGCCACGAGCACCTTCCTACCGGCCATCATTACCAGTGAGAGCTGGTCCGTGTTAAGATAGCTTGGAACTATGGCCAATTTTAAAAATGAGCAAAGTTCATGAAAAGCAGGAATTCTTTTGCTGACAGTGTTTAGATCTGCAGCAGGCTAGGACCACTGCTCCTGAGGTGAATGTCAGAAAAGTGATCCTTAGGATATCTTTATCTATTCCTCCTCCCGCTGATGAAAACTGTGAGCGGGAGTCTTAGGCTGACCTCACAGGAATGAGTACGTTCTGTAATTACCTTCAAGAAAATAGTCAATACAACATTCAATTTGAGGAAACATGTTTTCATTTGGCAGAAGCACAAAACAAATAGAAAACTGCATTTTCACTAAACATACAAACTGTATCTCATGTTACAAATAAAATAAAATACTCCTATTAAGATTGAACTTGTCCAACCTTTTCAGCATCCAACTGATGAAGTCTTGCAACGTACAGAGGAAGATAATTAGGATATGTTTCTTTCAATTCATTATAAATGTCACTAGAATCCAGCCTATGTATATAAGAGAGAGAGAAACATTTCTTTTAAAAAGAAAACAATTTGTCTTCTCTATTATTTAACATTATTTTGAAGTCCCAATCCATAACATAAGGAAGGCATCAATCTGAAATGTAATCACTGACAAGGATTATCATTATTTGCCGGGAGTATAAATAAAAAACAAAAATAAATAAAAAACAAATATAAAAAACCCCAGAGAAGCAAATCAAATTGAAAATTATTTCAATTAAGAGTTCAATAAGAGGGGCGCCTGGGTGGCTCAGTTAATTAAGCGTCCGATTCTTGATTCTGGCTCAGGTCATGATCTTGCAGTTTGTGAGTCAGAGCTCCACATCACAATTGCGCTGACAGAGGAGACACTTTGGGGAATATGGCTCTGCACCTATGACCTATGACCTTTAAGAATGATCCAGGGTCACCTGGGTGGCTCAGTGGGTTAAGCGTCTGACTCTTGATTTCGGGGAAGGGCAGAGAGGGAGAGAGAGACGGTGAGAGAGTAATCCTAAGCAGGCTCCATGCTGTCAGCGCATAGCCCAACCTGGGGCTCAATCCCATGAACTATGAGATCATGACCTGAGCTGAAGTTGGACGCTTAACTGACTGAGACACCCAGATGCTCTTAATGGATTATTTTAAAACACTGTATGTATAAAAATGTCCGGCACAGCATTATGGAGAAAAACTATAAATGTATATGCCAAAGTATATGCCAAATAGAGTACTTAAGTAGGTTACATTTCATCAACAGGACCACCTCCTACGTGGTCATCAAAAATGGTATTTTAAAGGACTATCAAATGACCCAAGAAATGCTCATCATCAAACAGTCACTGGAAAACTAGGACACAACATCATTCATACTGCTACATGTGTAAATACAGAGAAAATAATGATAGGACAACCACCATCCCTGGAGAGTAGGCAAAAAAGTGGTTTTTATTTTCTTCACACATCCTAATAAAATTCTCTTCTGAGAGCAAATCAAAATTAAGTGATTAAAATAAAAGCACGTTTAACCCTTCCACCCACTGTTAACATTCCTGAATATGGCCTATGAACCTGTACGTGACACTGTCGTAACCGGAAAAATAAGTAAACAGAGGATCAAAATCCATTAAAAACTTACTTTGTCATCCACTGAATTTTAAGATCTCGTAATGCTTCAGTAAACTCTTCTTTCAAGTCTTTCTCTTTTTCTGACTCTTTTTCTTTATCTTTGCCGCCATTCTTAGTCTTTGTTGGCGGAGATATTAGGTAGTAATGAACAGGGATCACATCCTATGAATGTGGAAAGAGTCTCAGATTAACATGCTTCATTTTACATAATTACAATCATCTTCAGTACCTGAATATCACATAACACAGGCTGCACTGAGTTGTACTACATTATATTCCAGACCCTAAGGGCCACAATACATAAACATTTCCAATCTGTGGGGCTCCTGGGTGGCTCAGTTGGTTAAGCATCATGACTCTTGGTTTCGGCTTAGGTCATGATCTCACGGTTCGTGGGACTGCACCCCATGTTGGGCTCTGTGCTCAGTGTGGAGCCTGCTTGGGATTCTCTCCCTCCCTCAAAAAAACTCAAAAACAAAATCCAATCTGTGACCAAAGGAATTTTCTCTCAAACTTTAAAGTACTGTTGCTTCTAAATCTCCTCTAAAATAAAGGAGGTAAAGGACACTTGGCTGGTTCAGTCTGTGGAGCGTGCAACTGTTGATCTTGGGGTTGTGAGTTCGAGTCCCATGCTGGGTGCATAGATTACTTAAAAATCTTTAAGAAAATAAAGGAGGTAAGAACAAACTTTCCTCCATTTGAGTGTTTTTGTATTCTTAGTTTTACCTAACAGACTAATTACAAAAAGTACTAATTATGAAAGTCTACTGACCTTTCACATCTTATACCTGAGAAGGGAAGGAAATAACTTAGAATTTTAAAAAAGACCCTCTTTTCTAAGAAAATTTAAAGAAAAATTTTCTTTTTTCATTCAATCGACAGGACTTATTGAGGCCCTGTGAGGCTCTACAAGGTGAAGAAAAAGCAGACAAGGCCCTTCCTTGCCCTTGGGGAACACATCCCAGAGGGGCAAGACAGACAACATACAAGTAATGAATAGTTTCGGCTAATCCCACATGATAGGAAGAAAATGGAACAGAATGCAGGGACAGAGAGCAGCTGCTCAGTACCGTGGGGGAACAGCACAGACACAGTTGTGCTGGAACAGGGACTACCCCGTCTAAGTCAACCCACATGACCTAAATGGAAGAGCCTCAATGAACCTAACCGACCCAAACGAGGAGAAGGAGAAGAGTCTGAAGACAGAAGAGGAGGATGTATAAAAACCCGAGCTTGTGGACACAGCAAGAGCAAATGGGCAGCAACCATAGTAAGTGGGGCTGATGGAATATGGCACAAAAATACAGATTTTATTCTAAATGCAAGAGGAAGCCTACAGGACAGCTGTAGGCAAGGCAGTGGCATGATTAAAGACTTCTTTCTGCTCTTTGTTTAATGACTTTGGATCCGACACAGATGAAAAATGTTGGTTTGTTTTTAATAGCTCTTCATACTATTTGGAGAATGGATGATAGATGGCCGAAGTCAAGAAGGAGGGAGACAAGTTAGGGAGCAAAGCTAGAATTCCCAGCACCGCCCTGATGTGAAGAAGAGGCTGTAGAAGAGGAAGAAGCGGATGGATTAGAAATCCATGATGCAGAATTGACAGTGGTGTTGATGGGGTTGCAAGTTGGGGACAAATAAGACTGAGCAGGGCTGAGGGAGGGGAAGAGGAAGCCCAGGCCTTGATCCAAAGCATTCTACGGTTTCAAAGATGCTTGGGAGTGAGGGAGACGGGCCCCAGAGGGGCTGTGAGGACAAGCGGGCAGAGAGGAGTGGTCAACCAGGGCCTGTAGCTGGGGCGGGGCCTGCCACAGAACCCCGAAGCACCAAACGGCAGCAGTGGCTGCTACCACGGCAAGAGATGACAAGAGAGTAGCTGTTTCCATGGACAGCGGGGGATAAGGGCTGCCTGGGAGAGATGCAGACAGAGTGGGAAGTAAACAGGCACAGATGGTTCGAGAAGCTTCGCTTGGAAGAGAGCAATGTAATTCTAATTACAGCTATTTCCCTCTATTCTATGAAAGCACAGAAGTCTTTACTGATGGAAACTAATGCATTATCTGGGAAATCAAACCCCATATTACACCGGCTGATCTGTTTCTGGCACAATAACCAGGTGCCCTTAATTAAGTCATTATTTATTAGGTCAACTTCTCCAACTCTATCTTCAGGTTTATATTAAAAACGCTGCTAAATTCAAACCTTTTATTTGTTTTAATTAACAAAGTTTCTAAAACTGAAAAAATTATGTTATCAAGAAGACTTTTACTCCCCTAATCACAGTAATCTCAGAAAAAAACTTTACACGGGTTAAGTCAAAGAAAATAGTATTGCAAGCCCCCACGGTCCCCCAAATAGGATTTTCAGGTGTAAATACAACACGGATATCCCCACGTTAGCAATTCTCACAATTAAATTTTATAAGCAACTACTGCTGCAGTTCTGACAGCATTCCGACGTCAAACGGGAGCCACACTTCGACAGGACCTGTCTGAAGCCCGCTAGGACCACTGGGAGGACGGAACCACACACATCCACCTGCAGCCATCTCAGGGCCCCGCTCGGAGGCTGGGAGCCAGCACTGGCGAGCCAAGGTCGCGTGTGCAGAGTGAGACGGGGGAAAAGAAGCAGGGGTTCTGCTTGGGCCAGCTCCTCAGGACCCTGCTACCCATCCTTCCCCCCTCCTCCTGAGGTCGCCTTCCTAAGTGGGCACTGCCCGGGCAAAGCCGAGTTCAAGCATCTGCAAAATCTGAGTTGCTAATTAACCATCAGGTTCTTCTGGGAAAGGATCACTCACTCAGTGTCATCCGCGCAGCACAGACAATCCACTGAAGAGTTAAGGGGCAGAGACAGCCTCAAATGCTGACCCTCTGACTACAGTCCTATCCTCTTTGGAACCCACTGCACTAGAATGTGGACACTTGCCTGCAGGAGGCAACCTTGTTGGCCGTGTTGACTCTACTCTAATGTGAGCCTCCCTTAGATCCCCTCCTCCTTGCCTGATTAGGGACAGGGGCAACTGTCAGGATGGAAAGGAGTCTCTGCTGTGAGGCAATTCCTCCTCTGAAGCTCAAAGGTAAGGCATTTGCTATTACATTTTAGTACAGAAGAGAGAAAACAGAATTGAATTTAAAATGAGCAACCCATTAACTTAATGTACAATTAAACAACAAACTCTAACAAAGATCTATAAATAGGAAGAAATGGGGTACCATGGCAACCATAAACTATCAGTAAAAGCACGAGACGGAGAATTTATGATGAATGACCTTGAAGTGGGGGGAAATCAAGCTTTTGTGATCAGCATTTTAATTATTAAATATTAAATATGTCAAATTAGATATTTTAAGTGTTAGTAAAATCCTATAAAATACTTTGGGGCAGTAATTTTTTATTACTAAAAATTATGAACATGGTAGTTTTAATTCCTAATCAACAGAAAAATTGAGTTATTTTTTGTTTTATCATGTTCACTTGTTCTTTTTGTCAATATTTTTTTAACTCACTTCTCAAGGACTTAGTACAGGGTCAGTTTAATAGAAATCATTTTGTGCCATTAAATCTTGAGAAATCTTGATTATGATTTAAAAAGGTAGGCAAGATGAATCTTCAGAGCAGAAATGCTAAAGTTCTCTATAGTTGATACTTAACAATTTTTTAAAAAAAAAACATCCATTTCAGCTATTCACCAAGTACTCTGACAGTGTCTGAAATGAACCATTTCCTTTAGAAAGTCCAATCGACCTGCAAAACCGATAATTATTCTTTGGGCAACATAACTGCCATTTAAATTTTGGTTCAAAAATTATAATTTTCTTCTTAGATTATTAATGGCTAAACTCAAAACTTTAATGCCTTCACACAAACTAGCTATTTTAAAATTAGTATCATATTTGAATGTTATTTATCATCTGTTGAAAGTAACCATATTCTTTCATACGACAATGAACTTAAAAAAGGTAACCTAGATTTTCAAATCAAAAGTCACTGAAATACAGAGGAACTATACACTGAGGGCTATGCATCAAAAGCTAGCTGGTATTTTGTTCAGGCAATAAATTAACATATACATCTTTTTGGTAATGGGACTATAAAACTATAATAATGATTATTTTTAAAATAAGAGCTTCACACGTATTTGCCCTGAAGACAGGGAGAAATGGGAAGAGGCAACTCTAGCTACCACATCCTTTATATAAAGCTTTCCTAACCAAGTAATAATAACCTTCTTACTCATTTAATGGTTTCCTTACACAACCGAATCCAAACAAAATCCACCAAAACTCCCAGAAGAGCAACCA
Organism: Acinonyx jubatus; assembly: GCF_027475565.1. Taxonomy (NCBI): domain Eukaryota; kingdom Metazoa; phylum Chordata; class Mammalia; order Carnivora; family Felidae; genus Acinonyx; species Acinonyx jubatus. The sequence continues at coordinate 72,176,922 of NC_069380.1, read as the reverse complement.
AAATATACAATAGAAAAAAATCCCAGCTATGCCTCTGTGATAAGCACCTTCTATTTTTAATGGGCTTCTAGAAGACCTTTTTCTCATTTTTTGAAGTAGTGGCTCTCAAGCCATTTTCAGGACGACCCAAAGATAAACAATCTATAGATAAAAAGAAACTCATTTTAGGAGTCTAATGAACGGCACTTCTTACTTTATTCTGTTTTCATTTTGAAGCTGGCTACGTCATTAAATGAATGTACATGGCCCACACATGGGTCAAGATCTCAGCTAGAAATACTGGTCTACAGTGAAGTAGACAGTCCTCTATCCGGAAAGATGATTCCCAGTGGGGCGTTTCGTTTGGACAAAGTGTTTACCATTGCATAATAACATATACATTTCATAAGTCTTTTTAAATGAAAGAATTGTACCTGTTCTAAAATGGTGATTCCGTTTCACATCACTATGAATTAAGAAACAGTGTTATCTTTTGTTTATATCTTAAAATACAAATTCTCCGTGCAATGCTTCCTGCCTGAACATGAGAAATCATGAAAATGCTGACTGAGGCCAGTAGGTCTTCATCAGAGAGCTCACTGAATACCTACATCCCTTTCTCTAAGTATACCCCAAGTTGAATTCTGCCTTTTTTGAGTTCAATTTGGCTCCAGCAGTCAATCAGACATTGTCTAATAAGTTGCAGGGAAGTCGATCAGTCACACACAAGTTATGGTCTTAAACCTGCTCGTGCTCTTAGCATAAGTTTTAATTTTGGGTTGATGGTCCGTATTTCCATTCCTCCTGCCCACTGCTCTGTGTCTGTTCTTCCAGAACTAAGACGACACCAGAGCAGGGAATACACTTTTTTTTTTTTTTCAAATACCTTAATATTTTAATGATCAAATCTAATTTAAGAATGTTTTTAGACTTTAAAAATAATTGTTTTGGCTTATATAACTACAAAAAACAATTACATTCATTTCTCTGTAGGATTTTAGATATGCAAATTTCAAATATGACCATTTGGTATCATATCTGTAGTTAAGAAATGAATAGCACTAATTTTTTTTCTACACACATATAAAACAGGGGTCTTCCAGCAACTGGTGGCAGGAAAGAAAACTTCAGGAAAGTAGTATGTCAACACTGATAAGCTAAAAGCACTACGTCGCAGAACTTAAAGAAAGGAAACTAAGGGACAGATTTGTTTTAAAAAAGATTACAGTAGTGACAGAAAAAAAGTTTAATTAATACGCAAATAAGGCTTTAAGACATCTTTTTTAAGAACTGACAATCAGTACCTTTTTAAATTTTCCTTGTCGTTTTGCTGCAGACTGCCCCTGGGAGTTAGAACGACATTCTGTAAGAAAACATGCACAGTCTACACAGGATGGAGACACCACCTCGGTCTAATTGTCTTCCGGTTTACGTCTCACCTGCATGTGTCACAGTGCTTAGAAGGGTCAGGTCTACGATCACAAAGGCAGGCTTTTCAAGAAAGCAGCACTGCCACTCTCATTTTAATAAAAACGCACTCCAATACGTTACTCCTAAGGGCAAATGTTTTTCAACTCTGTATTCAAAAAATTGAGGACAGCAAAATCCATTAGTTATCAAAACACTCTTGAAAAACATTAAATTTAGTGGAAGGTCCAGAGTCTGATTTCAAGGACATCACAATCACACACGCCCAGGCATCCTCATTCAAGGTGACCATGAAAGGCAGAAGTGTAACAGCAGTCACCTTCCCAACTACCACACCGGCGAGCAACGCGACTAGGGAGGTAAGAGTATAAATAATGTGCTACGAGTATATGAACTCTGCACCTTTAGGTTTTTGCTCTCTTTCAGAACCATCGACCCCTCAAGTAATTACCTCGTAAGTAGTAAATACAGTTAATCCCACACTTTTATCATTTAATTTCACAACTGCCTCTGAAAGGATGTAGCCAGGAAGTACTATATCTCTCTGAACTGCTAAAAGTGCATTTTTAATAACAATGGTTTTCCAAGGAAGCAGATGTCTGAGAAGAGTTATCTGGGTGAGCATCCCAGTCTCCCCATCTGGGGAGCCCCACAGTGGAAACAGCCCTGCTGTCCAGGAAGCGAGGCCCACAAGAAAAGACTGCGCTAGGACTTCTTAAATCTGCATCTATGAATTCCAATGTCAGTGACTACTGATTCTCTTCAAATGACACTCAAGTGTATACATAAAAAAGTACAGTTGACCCTTGAACGACAGGGGGCTGGGGGCACCAACCCCCCACCAGTCAAAAACCCTTGTATAACTTCTGACTCCCCCCAGAACTTAACTACGAACAGCCTCCTGTTGACTGGAAGCCTTAATGATAACAGAAACAAGTAACATATCATTTTGTGTATATTCTTACATTAACGTAAGCTAGAGAAAAGAAAATGTTACTGGGAAAATCATAAGGAAGAGAAAATACAGGATTGAACTGTATTTAGTAACGTAACAAAACAAAACACCCACAGAGAATTTGACCCGTGCAGTTCAAACCTGTGTTGTTCATGGGTCAACTGCAGTATCCACTGAAATGAGACTCAAGAAATATCAGGGCAAATGAGTTTTTCAAAGCACAAAATTCCTGAATTATGCTTCTGTGACAGTGATAAGTGACCTTTGGTTCAACAGTGGCAAGAAGTTTAAGTATACTTGTTAAGATGCATGAGATCTATTCATTTTGGTAACGGCATTTATAGACTCCAGTGTCAGGTGGTAGGGGCTACTATTAAAGAACTAATGCTAGGGAGAAAAGCAAAACTGTAAGAATGACAACTTTCACTGGCACTGAGCTAACATAATGACAGAAGGTGACAGACCCATATAGATAATAAATTTGTAATGAAAACAGATGGAAAAGTTAAAACAGGTACCTATCAAATTGTAACATTTATCTCTAAAATGTAACAACCAGAAGTATGTCTTTAATAACATAATTTTGAAACTATAAAGGCAATGCCAAAAGAAGTATCTTGTAATTATCTACACAATTATGCAAAATTCCAAGAAAGAAAGGTGTGTACTAGTGAAAAAAAAATACTGTTCATTAGAAATAATCATTCTGTTTTCTCAAAGTAACCCTAGAAGATCTGACTTATTTCTAGATCCACAATATTATGTCAGTTAAGATCATATAAAATGTTCTAATTTTAAACGTCCCATTCACTTAAGCCAAGTTTAACCTACATGAGTCACAGGAAATTCAAGTGTATTAGCCATGCAACGTAGGGTCAGTTCTGAACCCGAGCACTTAGGCTTAGGAAAAAGAATACTAAGTATTTTAAAATATAATCAAGTATTAATTGACTTTTCCAGTAATTTGGGAAAAAAACTACCAATTCCCCTCCCCCCCCCAAGGAGATCTTCTCTTTTTTCTCTTTTACCCATTCTAAAGTGTGGGATTAATTCCCATCTTTCAAAGAAATGGAAATTTTGGAATGGGTAATTTCAGTATTAAAAAAAATGGATACTTACAGCTTTCTTTCCAAGTTCAGTCTTTGATAATGTTAAGGATCCTGCAAGGTAGCATCCAGGTCCTGCCCCTTTAGGTATTCTAATACAAAAGTTTAAAAGAGAAAAAAAAGGAACTAAAGAAAAAGTCTCACAAAGGTAATCGGAGTAAACCATCAAAACAACTGTAATCTGAAATAATTCCCATAGCTCAGATTTCAAAAATCAAAGGGAGAAATCATCTTAGTCTAAAACAGTATGTGACAATATACTGTAAATTTAGCCCAATGTAATGAACTCACATAAAAACAGTACAGTATTTAGGACAGACATTAACTGTAAGCAACGCTGCCACTTACTTGTCATCGGGTAAGGAAGTAACAAAGAATGGTTGATTATATTTGGGTGGTAATGTCAAATTACTTGATTTCTTCTTTCCTAGAAGTGCAAGGCTATGATTTTCATGAATATCTAAGCTCAAGGTATTAGACAACCTATGAGAAACAATAAATGGAAGATCTTTAAGACGTTCCAAATCACTGATCTGCTCATGACGGATCTGTAGTCGAATTGTATAATCTCCTTTTTCCAGTTTCAAAGAATACTAAAAAAAGACAAAGAACATTGGGAAAAGTATGGGTTAGCCAAGTAAATGGAACTCAGAGTAAGAGAATAAGCAGGAACAATCAGCACACACAGAGCATGCACACACTTGGCCTGCACACCAGGGCTGAGAGCACCATGTGACCCGTCCACGGCCACGTGCAGACTAAAGGGTAAGGGAGCTGCGGGCGGGAATGCCTCCCAAGCCCTCACTTTGCCATGACAACAGGCTATGCCCATTCTCTCAGCTACACCAGTGTCTGCTCAAGACTGACGAGAGCCATGATTTTCTAGTTTGTGAGTCTTTAGAACATGGATAAAACGCCACCAAACCTAGCAAAACTGAGGTGCTGTATAATATCTAAGACCAATAACGTGCACGTGTGTGCGTACACAGCGGGTCGTCTTTATCTTGCAGCCAGAACACCGCACCTCTTTATCCCAAGCAGGGAGAACAGGGAGCCAGCAGAGATCGAGGAGTACAAATCCACTACGTTTCACCCAGTCAGCCTGTTCAGGAGCGTGGAACGCCATATCCTGCATTGGCACTTTCTCTCGAGGAGATTGTAAACAATAAAGTAATGGCACCGTGTAACCCAGTCTGTACTGAGGAGGTGGGGGGGGGCGGCGCTGGGATTGCTTTGAGAAAAAGGAAATCATTTCCTGACTAGTGAATTGAAAAAAACCTGCGCAAATTATTTTCATTATCTGGCATAAGATTATAGATGTTACAGGAAATACCTCATTTCTTGGTAACGATATTTTAATCGGATGAAATTTCTACAAACTGTTTGAATAAAAGATTTTTTCCCCTTGAGACAATCGTACCAAGCACAGTGCTTGGCATACAGTAAGTGCTGAGTAAATAGCCATGTCAGGAAGAAATGAATGTCAAAGTTCTAGTAAACTGAAGACACTGCTGTAGTGCTTTTCACCAAGTTCAGACCTGGGATCATTTCAAGATGCTCATATGACCTTAGATGATCCACTTTCAGCCTTCAGATGGGTGGAAGCAGTGGGAAGGAAGGAGAAATACTTAAAATAAAAAGCTATGCCGGCCAGCGTCTGCAGGCATCACCCGTGCCCTCCTCTACCCCAAAACTTGAATCAGCTGACTTTACATGGCTGAGAGGTTGTCACAGTCTATTTTATACAAGACAACTAACTGAGCTTCGACTGGTATGTCAAAGAAGTAAATACAAAACTATATGATTAAAAAAACAAAACAGAAAAACAAAAATTACCATAAACAAGAAATCAGAAATTCATTATCTCAGGAAACAGCCTCTGTTAATTCTAAAAATCACTACTGATTTCATACCTGATGTGGATAGGCATCTCCCGAACCCATTTGTCTTTTGTTCTGGTCAAATACAATCCACAGTTGGCTGTCAAATTCTGATTCATACAATAGTTCACAAAGTAGTGGGCAGCTTGGAGTTACTTCCCCACTCTTGGGCTACAAAAAAAATACGAATGATTACTTGACATGATTTACGTGATTTCTGATGTAGATCGGCAAAACTGTTATTGATGAGATTTTTACATTAAAAGTATTAAAAACAGGGCGCCTGGGTGGCTCAGTCGGTTAAGCGTCCGACTTCGGCTCAGGTCATGATCTCAGTTTGTGAGCTCGAGCCCCGCGTTGGGCTCTGTGCTGACAGCTCGGAGCCTGGAGCCTGGAGCCTGCTTCGGATTCTGTGTCTCCCTCTCTCTCTGCCCCTCTTCTGTGCTCTCTCTCTCAAAAATAAATAGACAATAAAAAAAAAAAAGTAAAAAAAAAAAGTATTAAAAACATTTCCTTTTGGTAACCGATTTTTAAAATGCAGAACATCCAATATTTTGGCAGTAATAAAAAATATTTCTCCTTTACGAGCTTTTAAAAATACAAACCCAGCTATTTGTATGCATTAATGGAATATACTATGTATCCTTCAGGACCTCTAATTACTTGATAAAACTGAAATTTGACAATTCACCGAAATCAATCATCTCCTAAACACTAAAACCAAATTCATATTATGTTCCAATAAGCATTCTGCTGAAATCTTACTGGTACTACATAAATTCTCAGATCCCACATTTACACTAGTCTCAACTACCTTTTACTACTCATTCAACCCAAGAATTATTCCGACTTCTCATGGTTTTAATGTATGCTTCAGAGAAAGCAGTCAGGCCATCTGCCATAATCAGAAGGCATCTGGCATTGATGAGACGTCTAACCACTGAACAGTTATCAGTGATTACAAACACTAAGGTTCAAAGGCAAAGTTACCACTAAATTAGAGTTTATGACTTCAGACCCAAATGGGACTTAGATCGTTACAAATCATTACTTTCCAAAGAATAATTCCAAATTAACCACAGTTAATTACTTGACTCTTTGATACACACACGCACACACACACAATCCCTTGTCCTTCCATTTTTGACTTTATGATTCATGAACAAAACCCAGAAGTTCATTTTAAGGTTATACTTCATTATATAAACACTTACTTGATGAAAGTTATAGGTCAGGATCATCTCATAAAGCTGACGATTATTTGGCAAAACATCTCTTGATCCTAAAGGTTTTGTTTTTGCACTCAGTGGTCTGTAATTAGACAAATGTGTAACTGATTTAAGAGTTCATTCACTGAGACCAATGAAACTATAATCAACAAAATCTATGACGTGTCACAATAAGTGACAATGAACATTCCTAAACTCTGTATATCTTATTATATTTTCAGTATATTTTATAGTATTTTAATATAGTATTCACGTAGAGAATTCTCTACTGACTGAACCACAGCAATACATACTTTAAATCTTGTGAGGTTACAAAAACATTTTCAAATGTCAACACATAGTCAACACGTAACCAGATCCCAATATTGGGGCAACTGCTAACACTGTCGAAGTAGAGACAGGTTTTGACTCGCACCCTCCTGTCCAAACTGCAGATGGCAACGCACACATCACAGGCTGGGTCCTGTAGGGGCCACACCCAGAGCTTTACTTCCATGTTATTTAAGGCTGGAAGCTACTGCTGGGGCTGCCTCCTTGAGGGCTGCCAGGATTCCTAGGCTGGAAAGTCAGAAAGTGCATTTGTATTTCCAGCACTCAGATGATTTAAGAAGATGACTCCTTTCAAAGAGTGTAAGAGATGTCCCCACTCCCCACCACACCGATGCTCAACATCTGTAGCCCTAAAACATTTAAAGATACCGCAGTGTCTGGACCCAGCTCTTCAAGGTTATGCAGGGAGCCAGATCTTCATACTTCAAGGAGGACTGAACATCAAAACGATTGATTCCTTCCGACGCATGCTACAAAGGATATTTATCAAGTTAGATTCTCAAACTTTGTTGATAATAAACCATATTTTTAAACATTTGGACCTAAAATAGACATGTCTAACGCAGTTCGTAAACACCTATGAATAAAGACTACCGTTATTTCCAGAACCATAGGTAATCTGCACGTTAACATTTAAACCCAACCAGTGAGATTATTTTTCCCTAACGCAAATAAGTGACGTTAAAAATGATGGAAACATGGAACTTACAATGTTTAACTGAGGAGCAGTACACACTATTCCATGGAAAGAAACGGTGTAATCGATATTGACATCACTGAGACTTGCCCACCAACGAGCAATGCAAAACTCAATTGCTTTCCCACCCTGTGAAGAAAGATGAAAATCAGAGATGTATAATTCCCTTCTCTCACTTTCCTTCAAAGTACACAATATAAATAGTAGGTGTTTTAAAGCAATTCTAGCTTTCAAACTTTTCCTATTTGTACAGCTATGTGTGGAGTTAGACGATTATGGTTGCAGAGATAGAGTATAGGTATTTAAATACACATTTATTTACTCAGAATCCTACAGTGCTTGTCATAAAAGATCTGAGGCAGCTTTTCAGAGTACATGAAATAAAACAATGATGAAAACAAACTGGAATAAAAACTTAGGGCCAAAGGAAAAGTTATAAGAACAATGATAAGAGGGGTATTTCAGCTTTGCAAGGCCTATTCAATATCCACAGTTGAGTTGCAGGCTCAGAGCCGCCTGGCAATCAAAGCAAAATGAAACTACGGTCATTTACATCTTTCTCTTAGAAAAATTAAAAGCAAAAACTATTTGAAGCACTGAGTTTTAAATTAGGTTTTCTAGTACTCGGTGCGTTAGAAAGTTTAAAGATGGGTCACAGGACACTAACACATACAAGAAAAAGTAATCAGAAACATAAGATCCAGGAAAGATGATACAACTAACTGAAAACACTACGGAAACAGGTCTGAGAAAGACCACCGGCTCCTGCAGAGGACAAACGACACCACGCAGGAGGGGCTCTGCCACGCGGCAGCCCTGCGGGTGGGAAGCGGCAACAGCTTCACCTCTACAGCAAAACAGCCTCATGGATTCTTAACTACGGGGCATTAATAATGCAACAAGTAGAAAACATGAAGAAAAACGTAAATGAGGAAATGATCTGTGTGACGAGGAAAACAATCCACTTCGGGGTCCATGTTGCAAGGCATCAGAACCTAGCAGACCAGCACTTTTCTTCACTAAGTTATTAAAGAGTTCAAACAATATTTACCTCCTGCTTGGTCTCCACTAACCCACCAAGACTACCCACCTTCCTACTTTACTTATTCAGCATCAATAAAATATGCAGTCCCAATATGCTCTATACAAACTATAAAATCAAATTCAAATACTTAGGTTTGGCCCACAACAAAAATAAAAAAAGACATCATTTTAGGATTTCAAACTATTAATTGAAACTTACTAAGACAGGAAAAGCTTCAGTCAATGTCCCTTTTTCCGGAAGGGAACAGAACTTATAGAATTCATGACTTCGATATGCCCTCTGCTTCACCAGCTGCACTGCGTGGAGAACAAACTTGGCCGACACCTCAGAAGAGCACGAACACACAGTCACCTCTAGAGTCAGATGGGGGGGAAGCAAAGCTTTAAACTGATAGGATTTAAAAAAAGACATACGAGTATTTTAATAATGCCAACTTTTTAGAAAACGACATATTGCCAATAAAATAATATACTCAAAGGAAATGCGCGGATTTTCTCAAAAACAAAGAATCAACAGAATGAATAAAGATAAAAGGGTAGAAAACTCGACTACGGAAAAGAAACAGAACAGCATTAAAATGACCAGCCGCCATGCTGCAAACTCCAAACACCATGGAACAGCAAGCTGTCCACAGATGGACACGATTACACAAAACCCTGCTCCCCTCTGTTGCTATGAGGAAACTTGCTTTAGCTGAGGACCAATCAATTCCTGATAAAGGATTTTAATTTTGGAAACCTCTACTTGTTACCATACCTAAAGTCCATTAGTATCTATTTCTTCAACTTCACTGACAACTTTTCCTAGTCTCTCCCTCCCGTCTGCTTCTAGAAAGTATGACTGTCAGAACTGCATGTGCTTAGCTTTATTCTGAGGCTGAGCTGGAGGCAAAGCCACAATCCCTGTGAGGCAGAATCAGCATCTTATCTAATGAACACCCACTCTAATACAGGAAACTTAGAGCAAGGCTTAGTCTCTGGTTCCCAAGGTCAAGTGGGCACAGAGCTCTGTGAACCTAATCAATTGCTAAGAATACAAAACCTAGTGTTAGGACAATATTTCTAATTATTTAAAATAGGAATCATCTGTTGTACATTTCTGGGTTTTGTTGTTTTTTGCCCCCCCCCCCCCACCACATTTTACCGAGATACAGTGTATTTGTTATTGACAAATGACATTGTGTGTAAGTTTAGGGTGTACACTGTGGGGATTTGATACACACACATATATTGTAAAATGGCTATCACAATAAGGCTAGTTAACACACCCATCACTTCACACACTTACCAATTTGTTTTGTGGTTGTGAAAATATTTCAAACCTGACTTTTAGCAAATTTCAAATACATAATAAAGAACAGTTCACCACAGTTACTGTGTTAGACATTAGATTCCTTGAACTTATTCACCTTGTAAGTGCAAGTCTGTACCCTTGACCGCCATCTTCCCGTTTCCTTGCCCTCCCCCAGCAAACTGCTGATCTAAGACTGCTATATGCTCTAAGCTACTTCCATTCTGGATCATCCAATAAATTCCTATAAAAATAACCCTGTTTTCAATAGCAACCTGAACAAATCATAATTAGAGCATTATAATTACTGGCATTAACCATTAAAAAGATATCAGATTCGATACTAATCAACCATAGATTTTCCTTTAGTATTATTAGTGTACATTTTATCAGAGCTCAAGACAATTCCATGGGCCCTATAAGGGCGGTAGCCCAGAGTTCTCAACCATACAGCTCTGACTCTAATCATTAATAGACAAAGTATTATTCTAAACTAAGTTAAAAAGGGGCCCCTGGGTGGCTCAGTCAGTTGAGTGTCTGACTTCAGCTCAGGTCATGATCCCACAGTTCGCGGGTTCAAGCCCCGCGTTGGGCTCTGTGCTGACAGCTCAGAGCCTGGAGACTCCTTCCGATTGTGTCTCTCTCTCTCTCTGCCCCTCCCCTGCTCGTGCTCTGTCCCTGTCTCTTCAAAGAATAAAAAATGTTCAACTAAGCTAAAAATTTGAATATTAAAACATCTTAAAATAGCCTAGATGATTTGATGTATGAATCAATGCAAAATAGTACAAGATCTTATTAATGTTTTAAATCTAACAGCAAATCTAGAGTGTCAGAGGTAGTACTGTCAGGAGAAAGGCCCATATTAGAGAGATACACAAACTTTCTGTGGTCCAATCCCAGAAAGGATGGAACGTACATAAAGGTAAATGGTCAGGACGGACTCAAATGTTACTTACCAGCCCATGTTGCACCCTCAGGAACCTCAATAAAATGCCTTCGAATTTGGCCAGGTTTAAAATGTATATCTGTCAAGGCTAGATCATAATGTGATGATTCGTTTACTCTGGAAATAAAAATAAACAGCTAAATGTGACACTGTCACAAAAATGTCTTTATATTATAAGCCCACCGGTACTCTAGATTTTAACATTAGAAATAAGCACAGTTCATTGGAAATAAACACAGGGATTTAAAAGCTGGTTACAAAACAGTTCGCACAGTATTCTCATTTTTGCAACATGTTAGTAGTGATAAGCTCTGGATAGCCCAGGACAGTGATTTTTCTATTTACTTGTCTGCTACAATCTGTCTGGAAGACACACATACATGGATCCTTCATTCACAGGATTTCCCAATTACTAGAATCTAAACTATCGTGAGTCCTAAATATTAAAATCAAACGTAATGTTTTGTGTCACTGATATGATCTTTTTTTTTTTTTAAGTTTATTTATTTATTTTTGAAAGAGTGTGTGAGCGGGGGAGGGGCAGAGAGGGAAAAAGAATCCCAAGCAGGTTCTAGGCTGTCAGCGCAGAGCCTGATGAAGGGTTAGATCTCACAAACCATGATATCATGACCTGAGTGGAAATCAAGAGTCGGATGCTTAACTGACTAAGCCACTCAGGTGCCTCATCACCGATACTGTCTTATAGCTCTGAGACTGGTATTAAACCTCTTTATATAGCTTCAAAATACGCCATGCTATAATGACACAGTAAAGAAGAAAAGTACTTTCATAGCATTTTTGTAAGAAATCAATGACACATAAAAGTCAAATATGTAATTACCCACTATGGAAACCTAAAGAGTATGCTAAGGATAAATTGTAGTCAGTGTGACAAACATTTAATGAGTGCCTACTATACCTATGGGGTCCTGTTGTTAGGAGCTTCAAATACAACACTGAATAAAATATTTTCCTTTGCCCTAGTCAGTCTGGAGGAGACAGAAAAACTACCAAAAACGTTTAACATAATATACTTGGGATAGATAGGAAGTGTTAGCAGTAAAGAAAGAAAAGGTACTTGGTTCGTGGAAAAGCTTCCTGAAGGAGATGATGTCTCAGCAAATTCCTGAATCTTCTATATTATTTTGTCTAACTTCCTACTGGACTTCCAGGGAAAATCTGAGAATTTAAGCGTTCTGTAATTTCTCCATGTGTATGTCACTTTTTATCTCCAGAATCTCATCCTAGGTTTCTTACAGGCCGAGACCTAGGGCATATTTAATATTTACCAGTGTAACTAACTCAGTAGAAACCATTAAGTGAGAACTTCCCGTTGTTTCCAGAATTCCCATCTCGATCTCGTACTTCATCTACTAAACAATTTGTTTTGTTCCGAATATACTATGTAATGGGCTCCACACAGGAACTCGTAGGATACAGTCCCTGTGTCTTCAGCGGGCTCACAGTCCAATGGGGTAAACTAACATTGACCATAATGGCTAAAGCCTGTACTGCAGGCAAGTAAAAAGTGCCATGAGGCAGCCAGAAGGGACTGCCTTCGCCTGGGGATGACCAGGAACATGCCAGTCTGAGGAAACCTGGGCGACGGCACCAGTGAGTGGAAACGTGCAGCTGGGTGGATGGGGTGATAGGAAATGCTGGTTTTGAAGGATCAGTGTTTGCTGTTTTAAAGAGCATTGATCCTTGGGAATGCCACCAATGTATCTTAAACAGGAAGCGGTACGATCAGATCAGAGTTCCTCGGTTCTGGGGTGAAAGACAAGATGGGAAGGGAAGAGTCTGGAAACAGCAGGTGAAGGGACGAAACAATACCACCAACTGCAGATGGATCAGACCGGGCACAGTGCTGGGGCAGGGCACGTGAGACGTCCCCAGGTATTCTCACAGTCAACAAGCGATACAAAGACTATGTGCCACCCTGAACTTCGAGCAAGAAGCAGAACTAAAGCCCAGTTACCTGATTCTGGTCTATCAATCCTTTAAAAGTTCACACTATTTCCATAAATAGCCACAAAAAAGTTCCATGTAACAACAGCTGCAGTAACTCGTTACTTACTTGGCCGCTACCACTGCAGTGATTGGAACTCGGAACAGAGGACCTGCGTTAGGGGAGGCTATGTCATAGCCACACACCTAGAAAAAAAGAGGAAGTTTCAGTATCCATAAACCTTTACAAGAGAAAAAAAGGTAAAATCTATTCACAGAGTAAAGTAATCTAATATTAAAATTTAAAAGCCTTAAGCACGAGCGGACACCACTTTTCTGATGTCGGGTCACATAATTAATGGCAAAATAACAAATGCATGCATACCCACCCTTAACTAATTCAGACCAATGGGAACAGACTGCCACATAAGGTACTTTTACACATTTTAAAGAGTATTTAGAAAGTAAAATGGAGATGCACCAATACCTCTGTATAATGCAATCCTTCTCTTAAGCCCCTGGGATCCACACGTATGTTTATGTGTCTACACTGATTCATGAGTTCCAAATGGCTGGGACACTGAACCCAAGATGAATTTGAAGTTAAAGCTAAATGAAGCTGAAGGGATATTTTTTCAGAGTTTTCTAGCATTAAAAAGACCAAAAATTAAAGATTAGTACTTTTTTCCTTTTCTTCCATTTTCAAAAGTTCTACCTTCTCTTAAAACCTAACAAATGAGTTTAGTCAATTGTAAAAATGCACTAGGACATGGGCTTCTAAAACACAGCTTAAATAACAGCCACCGGACCTTCCTAGGCTGTAGTGCACCTGTGATCCGTTCATGTTTTACCCGCGTGGCCACAGTCTCACGACAGGGTGTTTTCATGACTATGTGCCATCTGACCCAAAGGAAGATGCCAAGGATACAGTGGTGACCATTCTGTTCCTACCTCCAAGAGCTGTGGTTCTGGCTAGCTGCTTCTGCCACCCACTCTCTGACCGAACCTCTCTGTCTTACACCCAAGCAGTCAAAGTGGCAAAGAAAAGGAACCTGATGCTTTATTGCCCACAATTTAATAAAACTCTGGGTCACTGAAGGCCTAGGCTACTGTTTTCCTCTGTAGTCACCAGACTCACTGAATTGCCATGATATCAGGACCCTACCTGCAATCGCATCCCCCTAAACTATGTAAGATTTAAGATAATAATATTGGCAATTCATGTTTTCTCTTTAGAACGTTAACCCAAATGGCCTTTCTCTTGTACGATACTATTCATTCAAACCACAAATGTGAGCACCTCAGCTTACTGTCCATTTATTACTTACCGGTATTTTCTGGAAATACAGGTTCAATGCCAACGCCATGATCTGAAGGTGCGGCCACCTGAACGGGATCTCGGAGGTAGATGCCTCGGTTATTTCCAACAGTAACAGTGAAACCTAATTTATTAGCAAATGACGTATTCTGAATGAGGTAGTCATAGGCTTTATCAACCTAATTAAAAAAAAAAAAAGTAAAATATCAATGGTTGGGTCAAGAAAATATTAACAAATCACCAACTTGATTTCGGTTGTAGCAAAGTACAGGCAAAAGTTAGTCTGTACATTCGCCTAAGAGGACAAGTCTACCTTTTCAGACACAACACCAGTTTAACCACCCCCGCAACCCCACTCCACTCTCTGGACTCACATCACTATTCCCAAGTGACCAAAGTTAGGGACTCCTCCATACGCCGTTATAGTGACAGCTTCTGCCCTCGACCTCTCCGCTTTGAATTTCTACCCTGTGTGTCCTACATCTACTGTATTTCTCTTACTGCAACAAATCTGTCTTAGCTACAAAATCTGCTTCATACCCTGTTTGCTTACCAGTTCGGAAACTATTATGATCACGTAATGTAGAATTAGATCAACTCAATCACTGTTATTATATGAAATATTATCCAGTAATAGCTAAGACTGCATCTTGATTAGCAATCCATTTTTCACACACACAACACTACCTGAATAATACCATGTCCTTGGGCAAATACTTCTATATTGTCAGCCTTCACGGCAGTGTTTTCTAGAGCCCTTCTGACTGAATGAACCGTGTAGTTAACATTATTAGCTTTCAGACCTGAAATGACAAAGCAAAAGCAAGAAAAGGAGTATTAGAGAGTCTGCTACTTGAAATCTCTTTCCCTCACCAGCAGCAATAACACACACATTTCTCGGCTTTAACGTGCCCATTTCTTAATCTTTTTTAAAAACCTGAACTACAACAGTCTGACTCAAGCTGCTGGCATCACGCACAGATGTCATTCAACAAAGATCACTTGATGCCCATTATGCTGTGGCATTAGTGCCGTCTCTGCAGAGGAGATGCCAAAGGCATTCAGGTGACACTTTCATTAAAACACTGCTGGTCCAATGCTCGCCAGCAGTACCAACACTCACCAGCCTCCCTGTGTGTTACAAACACCAAGGGAGCTTAAAACAAACAAGTGAGAAAAGATGCTGAGGCCTCACTACAGCTCAATTACTTCAGCATCTTTGAGACTGGATCCCAGGCACTGATACTAACAGCCTCCCGGGTGATACCAGGAGTAGCCAGCTGGGAAGGACTGTTCTGTGAGAAGGACACGGAGGTCACCAATTTGTCAGCCTTGTGTTGAAGATTGTTGTTAGAGATAAAAGGTGAGTAATATAGCATTCCTTTTTTTTTTTCCCCTAATGTTTATTTATTTTGCAGAGAGAGAGAGAGAGAGAGAGAGAGAGAGAGAGAGAGAGAGAGAGAGAGAGATACAGACAGAGCATGAGCAGCGGAGAGGCAGAGACAGAAAGATAGCAGAATCTGAAGCAGGCTCCAGGCTCTGAGCTGTCAGCACAGAGCCGGACACAGGACTCACACTCACAAACCACAAGAGCATGACCTGAGCCGGAGTTGGACGCTTAACCAAGCCACCTAGGAACCCCAAGTAATACAGCAATCCTGCCAACCGCAGAGCTCATCAAGCATGTATGCGCTTATCATACTGTAGGAGATGAGAACGTGGAAAGATGCTGCTGCCAGAGCAAATCAAGAAAGTGGCCAATTTTGTCAGTGAGAATCCAAGAGAAGGTGAAGGTCTATCAGGCGAAGGAAGATGTGAGTCGAATCTTACCAGAACGCACATAAGTCTGTAAGGCCAAAACATGCACAAAGGAGTTCTGGGCAGAGAGAATAATACGTGCAAGGACCGGAAGCATGGAGCAAACTTAAATACCTGATGTGGTTGAAAGGGGCTAGAAATGAGGGCAGAGGGTCCTTGGACTTCATGAGAGGAGCACTCCTGAAGTGGAATCTTTGCAACAACCCGATGACCACAACTGAGTCCCAGTCAATGCCAATGCCACCCAATTAATCCTGTGAGCCTCTGAACACCACCCCAGGGACTCCTACCACCCTTCCCACTTTACTTATCTCCACGGCAATATTCATTACCTTTTAACACATAAGATAAACTACTGGTAATTCTGTTTATAGTCTGTCTCCCACAGCTGTAATATAAACTCCACAGGGGCAAGTACTTTTGAGCCATAATAATGCTCAATGGTCATTAACAGCCAATAAATATATTTGTTGAATGAACAAACGCACATTTAAATAATTATAATCACATAATTTTTCTCCACCTTAAACTTTACTTTGGGCCAGAACATTACCAATTCTACACAATTTCTCACCACGAGAACTTCAGAAAACACAAACATCTGTCTGCAAAAAGGTAAATTTGTTCAATTATTTTTTATGGCTAATACCTGACTTCATATTATGCTATAGACTTAAGATCACCATCACTTTACTGGAATTTAGAAACAGTACCAAGTCAGACCGAGCAGAGCACTAAGCAACGTCCTTACCAGAAAGTATCAGGGCGATGCCTCCACACGCATTAGGAGAAGACATGGATGTCCCATTCATTAGCTGAGTTCCTCTCAATGTCCAGTTAGGGACAGAAGCAATGGCTCCTCCTGGTGCACTGATACTCACTCCTAGGGCCCCATCGGCACTGAATGAAAAGCCATTAAAGTTTGCTTATGATGGTTGAGGACTCGATAAACATGGGCATTCATAAAAATGCCAGTGGTCAAATAAATCTAGAGTACAATACCACGGATAATTTGTAGTATCAGAATCAATCGGAAAAAAATAACCAGCACAGCTGTTTCTCCATTATATAGCAATTATTTTCCCTATAAATGAACAAAATCTGTGTGTGTGTCCGTGTGTATCTGGGGTTATGTGTAAAAGATATCAGGTATATTTACAGAGGGAAAATAAATGTCATTGCTCAGATTCCTTAATGAATGTATTTTATTGTATGCAATAAGTGGAAGCTTTGCCTTTGTCTAAAATTTAATACATCATTGTCCAAAAGAAATATGTGGGACACATGGGGCATTTAAAACTTTCCAAAAGCCCCACTTAAAAAAAGCTAATGTGGGGCACCTGGGAGGCTTAGTTGGTTGAGTGTCTGACTTCAGCTCAGGTCACGATCTCATGGTTCAGAAGTTCGAACCCTGTGTCGGGCTCTGTGCTGACAGCTCAGAGCCTGCTTTGGATTCTGTGTCTCCCTCTCTCTTTGCTCTTCCCCCACTCACATCCGTCTCTCAAAAATAAACAAACATTAAAAAAAATTTTTTTAAAAGCTAACAAGAAAACTGGTAAAATTCCTTTTAATAATGTATTTTATTTAAACCAATGTATCCAAAATATAATTTCAGTATGTAATTGGTAGAAAAAAATGACTTAATTTATATTCTTTTTTGAACTAAGTCTTGAATATCTGACACACACCCTTCCAGCACAACTCAATTCAGACTAACCTCGTGGGACTCGTGGCTGTCACCCTGGACAGCTCAAGTCAACACGGCCACCTTGTTTAGGGCTTTGACTGCACAAGATCTAATGAGATAAAGTCCACAGAGCTCATCGCACAGTCGGCAAACACAAGCTTTGCCCTGTGCCCCAAGCAAAGGAATAACATGACACACTCCTGTGGCCTCCCTGGAAGAGTGGCCATAAATTCCCCATAAATTGTTGGCCTCTCCCTCCTACCACCCTTCCTCCCACTGACTGAACTATTTTTATTCCTGGCTAGGAATACTGGTGCAATTTGGTTTCAAATTTATACAGAGCTGAAAGCAATGCAAATAAGAGCCTCCTCCTGAAATAGGCCAGTGCTCCCCGCCCCCCCACCCCCCCCTTTAGTGAATACCTTAAAACAAATACCGCCAGGTAAATAAATATCTGTTGACCTGGAAAGATTTTCGTATGGTATTACTGAGTAACAAAGGTTATGGAGGTGCCTGAATCATGTGATCTCGCATTTATGTACAGGAGGAGAGTAACTAAAAGAATGTCCTTGAAAATGTCCCCATGTGATCTGCACCATCTATATTGTCTATCGATACTCACAACGAGCATGTAGCATTTCACAACTGGAAAAAAGAACTAGGAAAAGTCATGAATTCTAACTACTTCCTGCTTCTCTGTAGTCATTTCCCACTACTCTGTTAAAGTGGCTAATCATAAAACATTTAGTAAGTATTCCAAAAAGGGTTCCATGATATGTAAATACAGTTTTCATTAAAAAAAAATAAAATTTTGGGGCTCCTGGCTGACTTACTGGGTATAGAGCGTGCAACTCAATCTCAGGGCTGTGAGTTCAAGCCTCGTGTTGGGTATGGAGTCTACTTTAAAAACAAACATTCTTTTTTTTTTTAATTAAAAACAATTTTTCAACATTTGTTAATTTTTGAGAGATGAAGAGAGACAGAGCATGAGTGGGGGAGGGGCAAGAGAGAGGAGAAGCAGAATCCAAAGCAGGCTCCAGGCTCTGTGCTGTTAGCACAGAGCCTGATGCAGGGCTTGAACCCACGGACCGCAAGATCATGACCCAAGCCAAAGTCGGGCACTTAACTGACTGAGCCACCTAGGCGCCCATATAAATATTCTTTATATAAACCTTACATATTCCTTACCAAAAAAAAAACTTTACATAAACATTATGTAAGTATCCTTAAATAGTGATGATGTTCTTCTAAAATACAATAGGCAATACAAATTCAAAACATGCTTATGTAGACTTTGTTTGGTAATGTGTCTTTTAATAAATATGCCATATTTGGGGCACTGGGGTGGCTCAGTCAGTTAAGCGTCTAAATCTTGATCTCAGTTCAGGTCATGATCTCACAGTTCATGGGATAGAGCTCTGCGGCAGGGCTCTGTGCTGACAGCATGGAGTCTGCTTGGGATTCTTGGTACCTGCCCCGCCCCCCCCAAACTTGCACACATGCTCTAAAAATAAACTTAAAAAAATTTGTTAAGAAAAACCAAATGTGCCATACTTGCAAATACCAGGAAGTCAAGTAAATTCTGTATGTCTAACAACCTTTCCTGACAAAGAAGATTTTTCAAATAGTACACAGAATGTGCTTCATTCAGTGATGATGAGTCAATGTTTTAGACTTCATATCCTAATAATTAAATCTAATAGTTAAACCATGTATTTGAAGTACGATTCCATGTTTACAGCACAGTAAAAACATGAAACAAATTATTTAAATTCCTAGAATAACTGGGTTTGTGAACCAGTATCTCCCTAATCCAAGTTTCCCCCATAATTGACTAACTCATTTTCTTAAAATAATTCTTTAATTATTCTATAGTTCTATGGGCAAATAAGACTAACAACAAAGTCTGTTTAAACATTTTCTAATACTTTGTGTGTTATACTGACTATAAAACATTTCAAAATCACCTTTAGAAGAGAGTTAGTAAATTTAATAACACTTTTGTTAACTGAATGTAAAACACATAAACCTTTGCCAACTGTATCCCCAGTTGCTCTTGTGCAGTGATGCAGCGTTTAGGCCAGTTAGGTGGGCTGATGTGGGCAGTCTACAGTGATGGCACAGGCAAAGCTTGCTGATCCCCATGGAGATCTACAGCCCGACTGCTTTCAATGACCGTTACAGTCAACCACTGAAATAAGCTTATTTTTTAAGAAGAAATTATTGAGAAAAGACTACAAAGATTCCTGAACTCAGAGGATTTGAATCTAGCATTACGGCATTTGACCAGGTTCCAACCAATTTTTCTAATCTTACACTCAGAACAGGTATGTCATACAGCTAACAATGAAATAATTTGTTCCTTGAATGATGTTTCCCTGAAATGAGACTGTTAATCAAAATGATAATCTTGAAAAAGTAAAAACCCAGAGAACTGGTAAAGTTATCAAAACTCTGTTCCTCCCCACCATGTAGTTCAACAAAATATATGTAACAGACCATGTACCACTCTCAACCCACCTGGGGCCTCTAGAAGACCACGTGTACTGATTGGCCGGTAATTTCTCTCTCAGGGAATACTCAGCAACCATCATGTCGGGAGAAACATAAGCACCAACACCTACGGGATGAATTTCATCGTTAACAAAAGGACACAAAATTAGATCTTCATTCCAAATCCACTGTTCACTCACTTATGTGTCACTTATGTGTTCACTCGCTTCATTCCAAATCACTGTTACTCACTTGGGTAAATCCCTTAGTCACCCTGTACCTAGTGTTTGCTCATAAATGGAAAGAAAGAAAATCTGATAAGCAAGGAAAGTTTACTATGTACCAGGTGTTAAACGAGGTGCTTTGGTTTTGACTATAAAAATATCTACCAGGGTTATTATGTGAATCAAATATAATAATGTACCTAAAACTGTGTGTATGTATAAGATAGAAAAATAAATGTGTTATAAACTATAACTTTAGAAAAGTAAGGGAATTAGTTGGTCTTCATTTTTAAATGACCACTGCATCCAATATTCTTACCCATAAAGTTCGCAGTACCCCCTCCCCCGAAACGGCTGTAAAAACAAGCAAACAGCAGAGACATTAACATGCTTCGGTGTTTCAGATAAATGTGTAAAGGCAGACTAGTCACAAAGACTCTAAATTCATAGACCTATAGGGATCAAACTCAGTTTCCTCATTCTAGAAATCTGGAAACAGGGCCTCGAGAGGGCTGAAAAAAATTTACTAAGCTCACAGGGACTGGTGGAGAAAGACTTACAATCCAGGTCCACCAGCTCCTAATTCTTCTTTATAGCAAACACAGACACAGAGTAGAAGACTGGATAAAATAGGTGAGTTAACAGGATTTAGGTTAACAATGCAGACACACAACACTGTAATCACTTTGTAAAATTTAGTTTACAAATTTCTAGTGAATCTGGGGATAGATAAGAACATGACAAAATACTGAGTATTGTGGGAGAATAGTGTATTTTGATCTGTAGGTACCTTTCAGACCTATTTGGTTTCATTTTATTTAAAATATCTCGAGAACTAAAATACAAAGGACAGATCACTGGTAGGTACTGTTGTCTCAACACAGGATTTAACAGAATTACTGAACCAAGAAGTTTTAAATCATACAAAATAAGCTATACCTTGCTTGAGATTTAAAAAAAAAAAATTTTAAAGGACTAGTTTCTAAACTTTGATACCCAGATGTTACTATGTATCGATAACATCTACAGTAACTGTATGCCTTTAGTAACAACTATAATATGTATCTATTCAAGCAGTTATTGATGTATATACCAGAAAAATTATTTGGGACCAAACAGTTTCTACTGTCATGCATCCAATTACAAATGCTAAGAGGTATAAGCCTTATAGTGCTCTCAATGTGAAAGTAAAGAAAATAATTCCAGATATCACTTACTACCTATTTGTTCTCTCGTTTCATCCTCCTCATTCATGCCTCACATTAAAAAAAACAAAACAAAACAGGGGGAGGGTGTTATGTTCTGTGGGTGTTTTCACACAGGTTGGCAGCTACAGCTAATTTTACCACTTTAATATTATGAGCACAACTCATTTTGATTTCCCTTAATTCTTCTTGTTGACAGGCATTTTTTCCCCTCCAAGGACAGCGAAACAAACAACTGAGTGCATCACATCCGACAGACCAAGTAGCGGGAAGGAAGTCACATTCATGGAATAAATGTGTTTCAACTGCTCTTATTAATAAAGCTCCCTTTCTCAACATCTGACTATTCCTGTATGTCCCACAAGAAATGAAAAGGAGGAAACTACACTAAAATTAGCCGCCACACACCGTAAATAAGAAGTGAAGCAAGCATCTGTGTTTACGTTGTTCACTCAGTCTGGAAAACCCTTCCCTTGCTCATTTCTGCTCACTGAAATCCTCGCTGCCACACTTCAGAAAGCCTCACCTAAATTCTCAAATCAGAAGCAACTGCACTTCTGTGAGCCCCGGCTGTGCCTGTACTTTCCATAAGCCACTCACTGCAGTCGCCTTCGAACCAGCGGGTCTGGCTACACCTGTGCTTCCTGAGGGCACACGCGGGAGGTTCCTGGTGTCTTGCATGCAGTAGAGATGCAATTAACATCACATTCACTGAGGGGTTTGCTGGCTTGTTCTTAAGCCCAGCTCTGAAACGGGAAACTAACCTATTACACTCGATGTAGTTCCACCGGGACAACCGACGGTAGAAAGGCACGGACCGTTATTTCCAGCACTGGAAACATAAATTATGTTATGCTTCCACACTGCTTCACTGATGACTTCACAAATTCTCCTGAGAGAGAGAGAGAGAGAGAGAGAGAGAGAGAATTCCTTTGGACATAGAAAACTGTCCCACTTTTCAAAAAAATGTCTTAGTATACTGTGAAGATGTTTTCAAATATGGCGTACATAGAAACCAAACTAGAATATGGGTTCCAAGTAGTAGAACTCAAACAGTGGCTACAAGAAGGCGTGCATGAAAATCACTCGGGGGACGTTCTCAAACTATACGTGCTTAGCCTTATTCCACACTGTTCGAATGCAGGGCAAGTAACCCGTGGCACACCCAGCCCCACAACGCCGGAACATGACATGGCCAGTCCAAGCGGCACACCCCAGCTGGGTCTCAGCGTAAGGAAGGAGTCGTGAGACCGCGGTAAACGGGGAAGAGTGCTAGACACGACGGTGAATAGATGGAGGGACAATGAACCCAAAGGACCAAAAGCAAACACTGAAATACAGGCAGGGATTGGATCAGACAGTGGGGCAACAGGCAGCTGGACTCCCACCTCCCCTTAAAATGATCTGGTCAGAAGTGACTCCTCAGGGGATTCCTATGCAGATCTATGAGCAGTGGCAAAGATGAAAGGGAACCGGGCAAGAGGAAGAACTTAAGAGTAAGATTTAAAATAAAGAATCTGGCGAGAACTTGACAGCAAACAAGAAGCAAACTGGTATTAAATAAAAGAAACGAAGTTAGACAGTTGGGGAAATGCAGGAAATGGAAAAAAGGCGTAGGGCCAAGACGCAATAATCACGGGGTACGAGGGGAAGAGTATCAGGGAAAGGTGGCTTTAATAGGATGAAGGTCAAACAAAGGAAGAGAGAAAGAAACACACTTAGGTGAAAACGGTACTGAAGCAAGACAAGAAGGCAAGATTACATTCAGGAAAGAAATGAGCACGACAGGGTGACTGTTACGGCGGTGGGGTGGGGAGGGACGTGTCGCAAGAAATCTAATACTGGTTATCTGAGAAAATTACGTTGCTTGAGGACAGTAAACCAGGCTCGGTAAAATTTTCCTTTTGGTAGGGCTTTATGAAAGAGCTTCAGACACTGGGTGACATGCAGATATGGATGGGCTGGTGATGGGAATGGGGGAGAGGTGATGACTAGGTAAGTAAACACTTTAAATAATTTCAAAGTTATTACCCTGGGGGGAAAAAAAGGTGAGGTAACAGACCAAGGCTGAGCCACTGGATTTGGCAGCAGGAAGACACCAATGCACAGAAAGGCAGGAAGACCCGGGACACGTGTCAAAATGTGCTGAGGAGCCTCAGAACTGGTGAATACACACCATTAACCAAGTTTTGCTGGAGGAGTGAGGGAAAGCAGTGTGAAATGAAGAGATCCGTCTGTTTCAAAGGCAGCAGATTCTAGAGCGTGCCTGTGGAGTGGTATTAATCCAGGAAAGGAGAGGGATGTTACGGGAGTTTTTAAGGAGAGGGGAAATGGGAACCACACAGCAAGTGCTTGAGGGACTTCTGACCCCGGGCACTTCATTTACTACAAGAAGGGAAGGCAGAGGGGCTGGGGTCAGGGTAGGCTGCAGGAAGGACAGGAGTCCCCTCTCAGGGCTTTTATCGTCTCTGGGAAAGGAAGAGGTGAGAACATCAGCTGAGGGAAGAAAGGAAGGGTCGCTGAAGGTCTCTGAAGAGAATAGACGGTGTCAACGGCCATGCAGGCCATGTAAGAGTACATGCAGATGATCAAAGGTGACGCCGAGCGACTGAGATGCACGGTCTACGTTCCGTCAGGTAAGCACACTGTTTGGGAACGCGGAACTGCAGCAGTGGACGGGTGGGCCGGCGGGTCTCGGCAGCTGGGAGGGAATGACCACATCACACACAGGACCACGGGAACGGGGGCCGGGAGCCCACGAGACCCGCCCTTATTACCGAGCCAGGGGACTGCCCGGTTTCATCTGTGGCGTGCCACCCAGGCACAGAAACATCTAATGCTCTTTGTCGGCTCGAGCCTGTGGCTCATGAGCGCCTGAGAACACTCACCCAGAATTTGGCCAGTGAGTAGCTTCTCCATAGCTGTAGTTGACAAGATCACACTTATGATTGATGACTTCTATCATCTATTAAAAAGATGAAGAGTCTAGTTGAGGCAGCAATTTATAGAAAGACTGACCAGTAAAATAGAGGCATGGACTCCCAGTTTCTTAACCAATCATATTCTACTTCCACTTCCGTTCTACTTTGAAGCTGAAAAACTTAAAGGGTAGGTGGAGACACGTATAGTAAGTAGTCAATAAAAACACAACTAGCAGGTGCAGAATGGAATGGTTCTGACCGAATTCTAAAATCACTGAAGTTCAAGTAAAATCTAATCCATACGTTAAAATGAAACGCAGACTATGAGTTCAATTCTTCCTAGACCAATGGAGCAAGCTGGTGAAAAGGTCTGTTTGGGGTTTTTAAAGTATCTCAAAATAGTGTGTCAGGGGGCTTAATGGAAATGAAAAGTAAAACATAAATAATATTTCGTATTTTCCAAAAAATTTTATCGAGTAATTTTTAATAAAAATAATTTAAAACTGAAAATAAGCATTTTTGCTTCTTAAAACCAAGTCCTAAATACCAAATACAGTCTAAGGTATTCCTAGTGAATTGAAGAACACTTCATAAGACTAAAAATATCCAAGACTATCCATCGTTAATCTTCTAAATCAACACCTCACAAACACTCACAGCTCTTATGAGGCCCGTGCCTGTTTCCATTGTGCTTAGTCTTGTATCGCCAATCTTGATTGAAAGAATTTGAGCACCGGGAGCTACACCACTCCGTTCAGGTTCTTCAGGAAAATGCCCAGCAGCTATACTAGCTACGTGTGTCCCATGAGCTCCTACAGGCAGCAAGAGGGGAAGATGACAAAATATTTTCATGGGTTCCAAGTTTTAAGCATTCAATTTATGTATTAAGCATAAAATAAAATAATCTAATAAAAATACTCTCACTTTAACATCTAATTGTATACTATCATCTTAAGTCTCTTCTCAATAATTTATAAAAAAGTGAAACCTTGAATTACTCTGCTACCCTGGATTCTATCCTGTCCATTGAGAACAAGATCCAAGTCTCAAAGGTGAGAAAGTATCTGCAATACATACAGCTGACAAGGAGCTTAAATCCATATTATCTTTCAGATCCGAGAGAAAAATGGGTAAAACACTTGAAAAGCATTTCACAAAAAAGATGATAACCAAATGTCAAATAAATATACGAAAAGATGTTCAACTTCATGAGTCATCTGGAAAGTGCAGTTCAAAGCCACAATGAGAGGGCACGTGGGTGGCTCAGTCAGTTGAGGGTCCAACTTCGGCTCAGGTCATGATCTCGTGGTTCGTGAGGTAGAGCCCCACATCAGGCTTGCTGCTGTTAGCAAAGAGCCCACTTTGGATCCTCTGCTCCTCTCCCTTCTCTTTCAACTCTTCCCCCACTCACACCCTTTTTCTCAAAAATTAAAAAAAATAAACCTTTAAAAAAAAAAAAAGCCACAATGAGATATACCTCGGCATACCTTTCAGAATGGCTAAAACTTTATGGCTGACAACAGCCACACACTACTGGCAGGATACAGACCACCATTACAGAAAGCTGAACACAGGAATACCCTACAATCCAGGAATTCTACTTCCAGCTATACACCCAACACAAATGCGTGCACATGTACACTAAAAGATACGTGCAAAAACATTCACGGTGGCATTGCTTGCAAAATTCAAAACCTGAAATAACCCCAAGATCCATCAATGGTAAATGGACACAGTATATTAATGAATTGAATATCACACAGCAATAAATATTAAACTATTTTTAAAGTTTATTTATTAATTTTGAGAGAGACAGTGCAAGCAGGGGGGTGGGGAAGAGAAAGGGGGACAATCTCAAGCAGTTCTGCACTGCCAGTGCAGAGTTTGACGTGGCTCAAATCCATGGAACTGTCAGATCATGACCTGAACCAAAATCAAGAGTCAGATGCTCAACCGACTGAGCTACCAGGTGCCCCATTATCAACTACTTCTAAACACTATGAGATGAAGCACACAAAAATAAGGTTGCTCTAAAGAAACCACATACGAAAGGATATATACTGAATAATCTCATTTATATAAATGGAAACACATTATGTTAGACTGAACTACGTGAAAGTGCCACTATTTAATCATTTCTGACCTATAAAAACAGCAATAATGGATGGTTCAATCTAATGCGGTGATTAAAAAAAAAAAAATCAGGACCATGGTTAACTCTAAGAGGATGCGTGTTTAGGAACAGACATGATGGGCTTCGACAATGTTTTATTTCTTGATGTGTTTACGCAGAAGTGTCCCCTTTGTGGACCCAATATTACCCATTCTTCCTTTCTCATTTTTCCCAATTAAAAATAGGGAAGCTTGGGGCATCTGGGTGGCTCAGTCGGTTAAGCATCCTATATTTGATTTTGGCTCATGATCTCACAGTTGTGAGACTCAATCCTGCGTTGGGCTCTGTGCTGGGATGGAGCCTGCTTGAGATTTTCTCTCTCTCCCTCTCTCTCTCCCTCCATTCCCCTCCCCCACTCTCACATGTACTCTCTCGCTCAAAAAAAGGGGAAGCTAGATTTTAATGTAATCCCCCCCGCCCCTGCTCCCCCCAAAAACACCTGACATCACCACTTACAAGTCAGAGCATCTAAATGTCACAGGAGGCTGACTACACCACATGTGCACAAGAATGTGGAGCTGTTGAGCCCTCGCACCCCGCTGGTGGAGTATAAAAGGGCACAGCTACTGTTTCTTAAAAGGTTAAACATATTTACCATACCCAACTGGTTTGTCTAGATACCAGTTCAAATTAAACAAAAACATATTTGCACAGAGACCTACACACCAGTGTTGGAAAAATCTGAGTGTCCACCAGCAGGTGAGTGGGTAAGTAAGTCCTGGTGTATCCACACAATGAGCCACTACTCAGTGATAAGGAATTAGCTATTTATAACCATAATATGGGTGGATTTCATACCGGAACTATTCTACTTCTATAAAATTCCAGAAAACACAAAGTATCTGCACTGACAGAAAGCAGTCCAGTGGCTATATGGGGCGGGTGCATGAGGGTGGATTATGAAGGAAGACAAGTAGACTGGGAGGGGTGATAGATATGTCCATTACCTTGACAGTGGCGATGGCTTCCTAGGTGTACATGTCTATCAAAACTTATCAAATTGTGTATGTATGTGCAGTTTATTGTACTTCAACTATAATTCGATAATACTGTGAGAGGGGGGTAAGAAAGGGTTAAAGCTATCCTGGCTCCCTTCCTAGAAGTAACCACTATGTAGAAGCTGGTGTAGATTCTTCCCATCTGTATTTTTATCATACAAACACATACACCCATGAACACTGTGTGGTATTATTTGGCATGTTTTACAATTTCACACAAATGTTTTATCAATATATTTTTATTTAAAATTTATGTATTTGAGATTTATGAATACTGGTATATGTAGATTTATTCATTTTGCTATATAATAGTCCCCAACAATACAGTTTTAAACAAACTTTTTTGTCCATGGGTATATGGATAGTTTCCCACTTCTTTGAAATTACACAGAGTGCCACATGAGGATCTTTTTGCCTGACTCTGTACTTGGTGAACTGCTCAAGAGTCAGCAACACAGAAGTAAAATTCCTTCCAAAAGAATTTTCATAAGATGAATTATGTTGGGTGTTTTTTTTTGTGGCTGGACTACACCTGTATTCTTGGAATAGATCCTACATGGTTACAACTTTAAAAAAAACAACACCTTGCCAGGGAATCAAATCCCATTTATTATCATACACCTAGTTCTTTAGGTGGAATCTCTAAGTTAAATTCTCTATAAGGCTTCTAGGCTTCTTCTTGGCTACAGAAATTTATCACCTTACCACGTTACAAGTTTATCTCTAGTTACCAAATCGGAAACAAAATACCTCCACTGGTCACAATGGACAGCAGGTTTCCATCGTCATATATGTTAACAGAGTAATTTAACATCTCAGCTGTGCCAAAAGAACCATATTCTTGGGCTTCTTTGTAGTTTCTCAACACGGTAGATTTACTCAAGTCCCCATCTTCATTCGAATCAATGCAGGCTCTGTAAATTGAGAATAGTGAAACTCATCTATTTTCTCGGCTTTCCAAAAATAATGTGGTATGGTCTATTAGGTACCTTCTTACTGCCCTGTTTTATGACAACAAACACAGTAAGTGCCAGGTTTAGAGTCCTCTGTCTCAGAGTCATCAGTAACGATTAAGTAAGAAGCTTAAAGGAACCAGCCCTTAAATGAAGCCATGGATAAAAGGCTTTAGGAACACTGTCCATCACAAAAGTCCAGGGAGAAAACCATTTAACTACTTAAGAAACTTCACCAAAGCTTGGCCTAGAGTTTCAGACTAATTCAGGATGATCACGACTTACAGCCTCGGCCTTACTCCCTTCTTTTAGAATTGGCTTAACGAATCCAATGGCGTATGCAGGTTTCTTGACACTAGATGAACGACAAACTGCCTCATCCCCTCCCCACAGTTGTAACAGCTTCAGGCAAACATTTACTTTTTACAAACAGCATTTTCTACATAGTTTTATGGTTGTCCTGTCTGCTCTTTCCCCATTTTATTACCTCTGTAGTTTTTACAATATGTATTCCAAATACTACAAAATAGTCTGATTAAAACTAAATAAATCTAAAATAAAAGTCATAAGTGGAATGCACATCATTTAAGGTCAATATTATGTTTTTAGCTATTAGGCCTTTGTGTGCATTTTCTAGATAAGAAGAATTGTGTTTTAACAAGCTAGAGTCAATCACAATTGCTACAATGAATTAATGGAAGCCCACTAGTACAGACAGGACATTTATTATAAATATTAAGGCATATATTTCATTAACAAACTTTGACAATTTAGACAGAAGGATCTCTGAAACTGTTTGTTTTTATGTATACCCAATCAGTGTGCGGCTAAAATGATTTATGGCATTTCAAAAAAAGACATACAGTAGAGCAAGACAGAGGAGACTGAACACTAATGGAAATGAGCAAGCAGGAAACAAGTAGCATGTCAAATGGAATCTGGACTGAGGTCTACAGGTAAAACGTATGCCACCAAATCCTATTTGCCAAAACAGTAACACCTGGGGTTCTTAAAAGTTACAGATGTAACTGGCCAGTTCTCCATCCCGGCAATCATCTCGGAAGTCCTGCCCCATTTTCATCCGGCCCATGAAACATTCTACATCCCTGGAAGTCTCTCCATCTCCTCTGGACCTTTTCCTGGACCTTTAACCCCTGCCCCTTCCCTGTCTGCTAACTTGAGCTGATCCTTCAATAAAATCTTTCTTGATGCTTCCTGGACGGGCTCAGATGTTCTCACACTGGCTTTCACAGAGTCTAGAGTCCACGGAATAGCTTCTTTAGAGTCTACCTGGCACGAAGAAAAGTACTCATATATTTGCCCAATGATGAAAGAATGAATGAATCAACATCTTTGACAACATTCTCATAGCAAATACAGTGACACATTCCAAAAATCAGTTTCTTGTAACCACCGTCAACATGCAGTGACTCAACACTTCAAGCACCATATCAAAATATCAACATAAAACTGAGTGACTCCCCTAAGTAATTCCACAGAGGCCAAGTATGCATATTGGTGCAGGGTATAACTTTCTGAAGGTGGTTGGCTCAGTTCAAGGAACAGGTGTTAGCATACCAGAAAGGGAACATGGAGATGAGGTTCACGGATAGGATTAGAGTACTTGTGGAAGGTGGGGGGCAGGAAAGGGGGCATGGGTTATAAATTCCTGGACATTTTTAATACATTTCTTCATCCTATCCTCTATGAAAAAAGTCCACAGCTTTCTTCCCACTCAAAGGAAACCTGAGAAAACAAGGTCAAAAACCACTGAAAAGAAACCAACTAACAGTTCTTTCCTTCAAGTAATCTTCTGTAAACAGTTTTCTCAACAGAGAGTGACTGAGTTTGACCCTGTACATCCTGACGAATACTTAAGAGTATGGTTCTATTGGGTTCCTTGCTACGGGTAGTGATATGGGTTCAACAGTGGAAGCGTGGCAGGAGGAGGGCAGATTTGACAGTCTGTAGAAACAAAAACCAAGGCACTTAAGGTCATTTTACCTCCCCTCAGAAGCGGCTGGCATTTTTGAAATGACAGTGCCAAGATTCGCCTTAGGTAATTTGGGGTCTCTAAGATTCTCCTCAAAAAATTCTGTGTCTAACCCTGAGATGGGGCAGGGAATCGAAGCCCTACACGGTATACAGTACGAGGCAATCAGAAAAATTATTTCCAGTAGCACCTGAAACCACAATTCTGCTGCATTTTTCATTAATTATAACATTTTCTAAAGTGTTACTCCAGTGACTTCAGATTTTATTTCCTCTAAGTTTCATTTCCAACGCAAAAATTCTAAAAGCTGTCTTAGAATAATGTCGACAAACCGTTGCATGGATCCCTTCCTTTATCAACTGCCTTAAGGACCTTGGAAACATATTTTCCTCAGGACAAAGTTGGCAGTGTTTTCAGTACATGCAGGAAACACTGGAACTGAACCACCTATTGTCCCACTACCCCATCCCTGCTAATATTAGAATATTTCCTTAAGTCCCTGTCCAATATTTCCCACATACGCTCAGTTCTGTATCTAGTATTCTCTTGCAGTTACTTTCCAAACTGCCTAGCTCTGGTCAGGAACATTTCTATGTCTACCAATGATTAACCTGCTATTATGTGGTTAAGTTACTGTCTGGTTAATGAAACAAGCTTCTTTAAAACACACAAGGGACAGGTTTAGCACCTAAAATACCAAGAAGTTCAAAGAGCTTATCCAAAACTACCCGAAATTCGGCTCTCCAACAGTTTTGCTTAGGGATATTAATGTCATTTAAACCAATTTCTCTGGACGGTTCTGAGAATTTAATGTTCTTCAGAGTAGATAAAAACAGCTTTAAGTGAAGATCTATATAATACATGACGTTTACCTCCAGGCTTCACCATCATGCCACACCAAGCAGTCATACACAGGGCCAGGATCACTGTATTTTTTCTCAAAAGAATTTAGCAATTCCACTTGACTTTGAAGTTCCTCCTTGATTAGTTTATTTGCCTAATCAATAAGAACATATATTAATATTAGTACATTTTGTGCTCTTGAAACACACAACATATTAACATGTAACCAAAGACACCGTGTGACCAACAGGAAAGCCATTTTACTCTGGAAAAATGTAAGAAATTTTTTTTATATCTATGCAACTTGTAGTTCAATTTAATGATGCAGATATTAATTAATATACTGAATACTTTAAAAATAATACTTCTTTTAGTCAATCTCTCATTTATTTATTCTATCCGCTTTGGGAAAGACACAGTGTTCCATGTTGATGGTATCATTTGACCAAGACCTATGTTAGTCACGTATCTATAATCTGCACAACTAATTTCCAAAATTAACTCTAAAATTGCTATAAAATAGGTTATCTATTGACCTTTAGATTTTTTTTTTTTAATCAGGATTGTTTCCATTGAAATCTGTTTAAGAATCCAAATAAATAAGAGAAACCACAAATTACCTTCTGTCTTTTAGAACATGCTAAACACATACTATATTCCTGACCTTGTACAGATAAGCTATTTAACCATTCTGATCCATCACCATGAGAACTGTCACACGCCAACTATTTTTGTTTAAACTACGTACTACATTAGACTGCTCTACATTCACCTGAACAGTCCTACTGAATTAAAATGTAATTTCCATATGTTCCAAAAATCTGGTTACGCTTCATTTTTAGTTATTCAACATATTCAACATTTACTCCTCCTTAAAGGAAAAAAAACAATTATACAGACATTGTTGGTAAACAAAATCAAATGGATAATTAAATCTAGATCCCTCCTTTTATAAAGTTGACTTGATATGTGTACTGCCTGAAGTACAACACTTAATGTGACTAGTAAGAGGCTGAAGGACAAACAGTGACCTAACAGAAAATAATGCAGCTAAAGAGGGTGAATTACCCAATTAAAGGGGATGCTGTACACAGATTAAGTAAATGCAAGTTAAATGTGTACGTAGATCTATTGAGGCCAGTAGTCCTCGCCCCTAACTGCACATTAATTAAAGCTCCAGGGAGCTTTAAAAAATGCCAGCCTTCCTCCAAGGCTTTGATTTAATTCCTCTCTAGGGCACAAAGCTCTTCATGTGATTCTAATCTGCAGCCAGGGCTGACAACCACCAATACCATTCCACTTTTGATTAAGAAAAGGTACATGTATGCATTAAAAGAAAGATTCAGAAGGATAAACATCAGGTTGTTGGTACCACCCCTGAGGAGTGGCACTTTGGAAGCTCTTGCTTATTACTTTACACACCCGTGTTATCCAAAAATTTCTGCAACTAGCACGTGTTGTTTTCCTTATAAACCAAGACATTATGTTCATTTTATTAACTGATTAAAAGAAATGTAACAGCTATTTAACGATGTGAAATAATGGGAGCTCTCATATCCTTCTTGCGGGAATATGAACTGGAACTACCCCTTTACGACCCACCAAAGACATGCATGCGGCTACTACCCCTCTATGACCCACCAAAGACATGCACGCGAGAATGTTCAAAACAGCATCTTCCACAAGAGCCAAGAACTGAAAACAAAGTATTGATCTGCAGAATGCACGCATGAATTGTGGTGCATCCATCATAAGCAAGAGAAGTGAACAAACTCCTTCCACACTCACACATGGATGAATGTCGCAAACATAACACTGACTGAAAGTAGTGACGTGTAAAAGGACACACTGTATGATTCCATTCTGCAAATTTAAAACAGGCAATGGTGGTTGCTTTTGGAGGAGGAAGGGAGCAATGATTAGGAAGAGGTATGGAAGGGAGTGTTCAATTTGTGGTAATTCATGAGAAGTTGTGAAAAATAAATGTGTAAATTGATTTCAGAATAAAAGAAAAATTACTAAAATTAAACAATTTAAAACTTGTGGAAAAAAGTCTGCCGATTCTCTGAGAACTGAAATATGGTTCTGTGGTAACATGTAAATAAAAGCCACTGGCACCAACTTGAGAAGGGCAATTGTTGGCAACATCAAATTCTTCTTGTTTTCTACAGGCTTCTGCAAGGGCCACCCTGTGAACAGGATCCCAGATTTTTTCCTTCCGTTCTTTCTGCAAGACAGAAAAGTTACCTTACAACGAGGTTGACAAATATCCAGGTAAACCTAGCCAGTCATTTATATATGGACCTAATTGTTATCAGTTGTGATGGTACACAATTTTCACACAGAGGCTAAAAAAATCATTTAGCATCAAGTTGATAAAGCAATGGGTCAATTACTAAAACTATTCACTACACGTGGGTTTTAAGAGAACACATTTACCACGGCACAACCAAATGTATTTTGATAACATCGTATGTCCCAATTTCAGCCCATCCAAGGATTAATAACAGCATGTCAGGTAAAAAAACTGAATTCCCAGGCATTTACAATAAAAGCAAATACTACACGCTGGCCCTTAGGGAACTGAGGACTGCTTTAAGCCGTGCAGGCGGAGCACAAGAGTAAGACTGGCCGCAAGAGGGACATGCAGGCTTCCTAGACTTCCTCCCTTCCTGGCTTGTTTTTTTCCTGTCTTGGATTTGACAGGGTTCTTTGTTACTGAAATTGGTCTCACCTTCATCTCTGCTGTCTTTAACCCATAGTGCCACCCAGTGGAGGTCTGCTAGTTAAAAAAAAAATCCTTCCCAGTAAAACAATCAACTCCACTGAGCTAAGGAGGGGGTTGATATTAACTTACTCTATATTTGCATGTTAATTTGCATCTTATTGATACAACTGATTAAATTTAAGATAGTGCATAATACCGTTATGTGTATTTCAGCCTGAAATTTTAAAATCAATTAGTATCCAGTAAGTTATTTGCATTTTTTGTAACTTTATTTTTTGCAGAACGATGAGAATCAAATAAGTAAAGGTTATATATGCAACATGCTGAGTAGTTCTTATGGTTCACAGACCCCCTGGAGAAGCAAATAACAAGGCTATGAGGAGATGAAACGTTCCATAGGTCTTACCCATCAGGCTCGTTTTCAAGGATCACATCTTCTTTTGCAGTTGCAACTCTGAACCTGTATCAGCTACCAGTATTATAGCAATCTAATGAAGTGGTACTGGCAAATATGGGAGCCATGTGTTGCTACTTAGATTTAAATTTTAAAATATTACATAAAATTAAATTTTCCTACTAGTCACATTTCAAGTTCTCAACAGCCACTTGTGGCCAGTGGCTGCCATGATGGACAGATACTGAACACTTCCATCATCACAGATTTACTCAGCAGCTCCGTTTTAAAGCAGACTCCTCCTTCTTCAATTTGCAATTCTTATTTCTCTAATGACAGACTTGTGTTTTCCACGCTTTAGCTGCTTTGGTCTGAGCAACCCTTTTCTTAGTACTGAATGATGACTAACTGGGATCAAGAAGCCTAGTTAAACGGTTAAGAAAAATGGGACAAATTATCATAGAAGCTACAGGACCAGGGATAAATAAGTCGGCCAGGGCTTTAAATCAACTTTAAACAGTCTTTAGCCTTTTGGAGATTAAAAAAAAAAAAAAAAAAAAAAGTCCTTCAAAACTCCAATGAAAGCTATATTCGAACTCCCAGAAAAACACAAATATACAAAAACTTGAATTTCAATGTATTCACAACATTCTCTAAACTTAGCCATGTATCCAAGATTAAGAATGGTGACTTTAAATGGGTAACATTCCACTGACCAGAACCTTTAAGCAGTCATTGTCTGAAAGGCTCCCGGTCTCCACAATAATTAAGAGTTAACAGGATCTTATGAAAAATGTTTTTCTTCAGTAGGAAAAAAATTTGAGGAAGAAGTCATTGATTCTAGACTGGACATTACCTGTATCCTTTCCTTGAGCGCCTTTGGATAGAAGTCATAGCCATTTTTAATGCCAATATGATATTTGCCTGAGGGATTTATCCAGCTCACAGGAATCTATAGAAAAAGAGCAAATTGTTGACTCACTAAATGCTTCCCAATTCCAATGATTTACTACTGGAGAGAAAGGTTATTTCACTTCTATCCTAATGGCTCAACTTGGATAAGCAAGGTTGTGTATTAGAGCAATATTTCTCATATTCTAAGATGCCACTTAATATCTCTCTGGAGTTTTTCTCATTCATAAGTAATATGTTTCACTCAGGATATCTTTCTTTTTCTTTCTAGAGAGAAAGCAGGGGCAAGGAAGAGGGGCAGAGGAAGAGAGAGAGAATCCTAAGCAGGCTCCATGCTCAGCCCAGAGCTCCACACAGGGTTCAATCCCACCACTGTGAGA
Source organism: Acinonyx jubatus (assembly GCF_027475565.1). NCBI lineage: Eukaryota > Metazoa > Chordata > Mammalia > Carnivora > Felidae > Acinonyx > Acinonyx jubatus. The sequence goes on along the minus strand of NC_069380.1, from coordinate 72,141,050 downwards.
TCATGACCTGACCTGAAATCAAGAGTTGGGCACCTAACCCACTGAGCCACCCAGGCGCCCCAAGATACCTCTGAATTACAATGTTTCATGGTCTATAAAGTGCTTTCAACATAAGCTACCTCATTAAACTGCTACAATCTTTAGTTCTCAAGCATCAAGGAAACCTCACCTCTCCCTCCCTTCTCAGACCTACTTACTGCCCAACTAGGGGCAAAGAGAAGCAGTTAACAGACCCTCTCCATGCTTAGATTTCCTGTTAAGAACTGCATTCTCTACAATCAACAGGGATAATGCCTAGATACTTAAAACGAGCTCTTTAAGAAAAAAGTTACATAAGATTACATTAATTATATATAACATCTTATAATAGTCTTTCCAAATATCTCAAAGTATTTAAAAATAACACTTAAAGCCTCTAATTAACAGAATGATGTAAACAGCATGCCCGGTGTACAAATGGAAAAAGCAAAGAAACAAAAAGAAATCACACTGCTTGCCCAAACCACAGGAAGGCTGAAAAGAAAGCTAGAATCTAGCTCTATCATGGAGACCAAAACATCCAGTGTAAAGATAAACCTGGCTGTGAATCCAAACTCTACCACTAACCAGAGTGGACCCACAGGTTCCTACTTCCTGGTGTGTAAAAGGAAAAAAATAATCTCCACCTTATGATTTGCACAAATACACTGAGCATCAACCAACTTCAAATGTCAATCAAGAACATGTGGAATGTTCACTCTCTTTGTAATCACAGGACCCCCGGTCATCAAAAACAGCTTTCAAATGTGTGTAAAACACGAGGTTGAACTATCAACCACCCAGAGTTGGCTGACTCATGAGTTCTCACTCGGGTAGTTATCTGTAACTGGCTCACCCCTGGTCCCTCATCAAGTTAGTCCCCAGGAAAGAAACTTTTGGATGAAATTTTCTCACGACTGAATAGAGGAAAAAACCCACCATTCACAGCACTTCAAAGATCGACTTTTTAAAAGCCCGCATATGTCAGTAAACATTTCTGAATCGAATGGATGTCTGGAGTATATGATGGCATATAAACTGGTGCTTTTCATTCACAATTTACCAATCTCTTTTAGAGAACAGGAATTCTTAACTCTTAATGTTCCTGCAGCAGCAGGACATCACAACAATACAGTGTTGCAACAACAAAAAAAGTAATCCCTGGCTGGCAAATTCAAACACTATTTCATCACAGGTGTCCCACTACACAGGTCTTGTAACCCTAGGCTAGTGGCAACTTCTCACACAAGGAGATTATAAAAGGCCGTGAAATGCCGAAGGATTAAACGGAGTGACTGACTGAAATAACAGCAAGATCAACAGGTGCGAACACGTATTTAACCACAATTACTTACAATATATGTAACGCAATAAAAATAATAGACATAATTTATATTTAATCATAAATGAGACCAAAATCTGCAGTGTCCACACAACCAGATACTTTTCGAATCACTACTATGTATTTTCCTCACAGTAAAGGCAGACTGGTTATCTATTAAAAATTCAACTACAAAAATCATAAATGTTATAATCACAGTTCTGCTATCTAGAGTTAACCAAATTTGAGTAAAGCTAACTTTATCCTATGAAGCAATTATGGAGTATGTCATTTTGCCTATTTGAGTATTTTATACACATGAACTTATTTTCGGTCTCTTTTAAGAATCCAAGCTTTATATTTTGACCACTTAAGTGGTTTCTTTAAAATGGCTTTATTACATGGTAACTACTGTAGAACTAGAGACCTGCTCGCATGGAGTCAGGCGGCCAGCAGGGGGTGCTCTCATGCACTACCACTCATGGAGGGGGACCTCACGGGTGCACAGACTTTCCCATCCAGGCAGGAGGCAGTTTACTGGAAGGGGCGCTTCGTGTCCACCAGGCCTCCTGCCTTCGCCTCTTTCCTCTATATGAAATAGCAGTCCTCTCCTTTGTTCTGGGGACTTGTCTACGATTTTGCCAAAGGCTGCTCATTCCGGATTGCAGTTCTCTGCTATTCTGGAATAAACCCACTTTTGCTGGTAAATAACTGGCAGTTTTATTTTTAAGGTTAACACTGCAATGGAATAAGATCATTTTCATAAGAGAAACAGAATCTCTTTGATTACTAATTACACTTTTCCCTGACTCTTTTAAGGGGATGCCTAATGAATTGAACATTTCCTTAACAAGCCAAATGTCATCATAAGTGTTAATGTCCCATTTTTATTTTATTTTATTTTTTTAACTTCAAACTCTATGTCAGCCTTGTCAGCCTCATGGTCCTGCCAGCTATCACTGCATCTAAATATGGTGCCACATTTGGCCAAGTGATTCACTAGGCCTGGACTTTTTTACACACACACACATATATATATATATATATGTATATATGTATATATATATGTATATATAAGAATAAATATTGGTGATTTAAAGACTGACTTCAAGTTAAATGTGGTAAATTTTAAAAAGCACTGTGCTCCCTTCCAAATGGCTACTAAAGTTAGAATAAGGAAAATGAGGAAAAAAACATCCAAAGGACACAGAGAATTGGAAATGAGACTTTGAAGCTATATCACCCCACTGTGAAGGTTGCAAAGTAAAAGGCAACACTGAAAATTTGTGGGGAGATTATGGCAACTGGTCTTCAGATGGAAAAACAGATACAGCCTAAAATCAATACCAGCTGAATTCTAGAATAGGAAAAGAAACATGGCAAAAGTTTTTAGAAAATAATAGAGGAGAATACCTTCTTGATCTTGGGGCCAGGAAGGACATGCAAAGGTCATTAAGACATGAAAAACCCTAATCAAAAAGGCAAAGACTAATATCCAAATACATTAAATTTAACGACTTCTAGCTCTCAAAGGACACCGCCCAGAAAGTGAACACAGACATACAGAATGGGAGAAGACACCTGACCCACAGTCCATCACAGGACAGGTTCTCAGAATACATACGAAATTCTGCAAATTAGTAAGAAATACGACAACTCACTGGGGGAGAGAGGGCAAATGGACTCGAACACGTACTTTCCAAGAGAGGAAATCCTCATGTCTAATCAATATATAAAAAGGAGTTCAATCTTATTAGTAATTAGAGAATATGAATTAAAACCACAACATGATACACCTAGATTCCCCACATACTTGCAAAGATTTTAGCCTAAAAATACCAACTGTTACCAGTGTAGCTATCAAATTTCTTGCACACTGCTAGTAGAAATGCAGGTTAGTGCAAATACTTGGAAAATCTGTTTGACATCACCTAGTTAAGTTGTATCTCTAAGACTCAGCAATTCTAGGTATGCATCCTGGAGGTTATCTACACACATGTGCAAAAGATACATACACATGAATGTTCTCTGAAGAGCTGTTAGTGACTCCCAAACTGGAAACAACAGCTCATCCTCAGTGGAGTGGACAGAACTGGTATATACAAACCTCGGTATCTCGAACAGCAATGAAGTTAAACAACTCGTTACTACATGCAACATCCTGGCTTGAGTGGCAAGAATCTTGCAAACAACTGATATAAAATGATACACAAATGAGGTCATTCATATAAAGTCCACAAACAGGCAAAACCAACAATATATTTCACGTATCCACACAGAGGTGGTAAAACTATAAAGCACAGAAATGATCATCACAAAAGTCCAAGTAGGTTGTGATCTGGGAGAATGCAGGAAGCTTCTGAGGTATGGTCATATTCTTTGTCCCATCTGGGTAGCAGATAAAGTGGCATCCACTTCAGTATTCATCAAGCTGTACGTATGTGTTTTATGCACTTTCCTTTATGCCTGTACATTTCATCATAAAAGATTTTAAGCTTCTGTTCACTTTTTTGCTTCTACTTGCTGATAGGAGTGTCACTTTCCAAAGTAACTGACCACTAGTTTCTCAAGAAGGCCTAGGAATGGCCTCCTCAGAGAAAGAGATTATTGGAATGTTCAAAGCACTTAACCAGTAGTTCATCTCAAACAGGGAAAGCAAGACATTAACTGTCAACAGTTTATGGGTGATTTCGAAGAAGCTGAAATACAGCTATTTAATTCATCTTAAGGCATGGTCAAGTCAAAGAAACCTGAACACTTCGCTATGTTGCTAAGAACTGTGTGCTAAAGAGCTCTGAGAGATCCGAGCTAGCCAGAATACCAGCGACTGGTAACACTATTCTTTCTGATGCCCACTGCAAAGTATCTGAACGCCTGCACTTCCTTGAAAGAAAACAAGCTGAACATGTATGTGGGTATGTTCTGTGTTCAGATAAAGAGCTAACACCAAGAAGACTGGTGGAAAGCCTGTATGAGGAACAATCAGACACCTGCTGCACATCCCATGTGCTGCCCAAACCTGACCAGCCAGTCAACTGGACGTTGAACCAGAGAGACATGGAAATGTCAGCTTTCTTGAGGGATTCATACAGCAGAGCGGAGAGGTGAGACATACTTAAGAGTCTGCAAGAGATCTCTCCAGGCACCTTTCCAGGCATGAGCCCCTGAGAGGCTTCTCTCCCTCTCCCCCAAACCCCAGGCCGAACTGGCCAAGTCCTCTTGGAGGTAAATGAGTATACCTCAATGGGAAAAAGTATGCCATATACTGCCACTTTGGAGTCTGTCACAATAACATCACTGAGACCCACACCCCAAGGCCCTGTAAAGGCAGAGAGCACCTTTGTCCCCTTTAGGTGCCTTGTTAACCAAGAGACAGCCAGGGTAGCTAGACAGCTGGGGGAAGGCTCTCAGGTAGAAAGTAGAGCACAAGGAAGGGGGAGAGGTAGAGGGAGCAGGAGAAGAGGAGGAAGAGAAAGGGAAGAGGGAGGAGGGAACAGGAGGGGTGAAGAAAAAGGAAGAGAAAGGGGAAAGGAGAATGGGAGGAAGAGGAAGGTGAGTAAAGAGAGGATGAAGAAACTAGAAAAAAAATTTAGACAATATTCCCACATAAAATGTTGTATACCTGACATGAAGATATACTCTGAGTGAACATGAACAGACTTGCATTTAAAAATAATAGGCAAAAATTAACAATATTCAATGTGAGAGTTAGCAAAGAATACTAAGAAATCTCAGAAATCTCTCAGGAAGGAAAAAAACAAACACAAGCAATGAGGGTGGAAAAACATAAGAAAACTGGAAGATCAACTCAAGAGGTCCAATGTCCAATTAACAGGATTCCAGATAAAAGAACAGCAAAAACAGTGGAAGGAAGAACCCCAGAGACAATACCAGGAAACTTCTCAGACACGAACGACCTGGAAAGTGAACTCTCTTCTTCCACACTGCTAATTCCACAGATAAAAATTCAAGAATTAAGAAGGGTATGTTACTTAAAACCCTGAAGAAAATGTAACATCAAAGACTTCCCTCTCGGAGAGTGGGAATCAGTGGTGAAAGGGGAGACGCAGGGCACCGCACTCGGCTTCTCCTGTTAGAAGCTGTGGACAAGCATTTGTCCTTTTAAATTCTGAAGACACATTGAATACAAAAAAAATTAAGTTAAAACCTCCTGCTATATTGATGGGCAGAGAATACTTAACAGTAGAGCTAAAGAAGTAGGTCATCAGGTTGGGAAAAGATTTAAGTAGTAATCTGTCGATTTTCTGATCTTATTTCCTACCATATACATGGTACATCCACTTCTGCCTTTGAGCACGAGTGGTATTATCAGTCCATGTGGTTTAAAGCATGGGCTATTACAGTTATTTAAAATAAACAACTGAGTGGGTGCCTGGGTGGCTCAGTCGGTCAAGCGTCCAACTCTTGAATTCAGCTCAGGTCATGATCTCACAGTTCATGGGTTTGAGCCCCATGTCGGGCTCCACAATGTGCGGAGCCTGCTTGGGATTCTCTCTCTCTCTGCCCCTCCCCGGCTCGCTCGCTCTCTCTCTCTCGCTCTCTCTCTCATAAAATAAACTTATAAAACAACAACAACAACAATTGAGGACAAAACTTTACAGGATTCTAAATCTTTGGAACCTACTAGAAGCATTCCCTAATTTCCCAAAGAATGTAACTCACAGGAATCCCAATGTGTCTTCTCTGAAATATAGTCTAAATAACAACACAGACTTGGGGAAGGCAGGCAAAACCTCAGTATAATGCAGATGTGCAGAAATTCCTTTCCCTCTAGTTTACAATCTTCCTTCCTTCCTTCCCTCCCTCCCTCCCTCCCTCCTTTCTTTCTTTCTTTTGGCAGATGGTGTCTTACCTCAGGCACCATAAGAAAATACCATAGAATACTGGGTAGCTCAAACACCAGAAATTTATTTTCTTAGTTCTGAAGGCTGGGAGCATGGGATTAGAGTGCCAGCATGGTCAGGTTCTGGGGAGACTCTTCCTTACTTGCAGGCACAGCCTTCTCACTGTATTCTCACACGGTAGAGAGAGAGAGAGAGAACAGACTAATCCTGTCATGAGGGGCTCGCTCCCATGAGCTCATCTACCCCTAACACCATCTCCAAATACTACCAAATTGGGTGTCAGGGCTTCAACATATGACTTTTGGGGTCATACAAACAATTCAGTCCTGGATGTTAATGCCTGCTGTGTGCCTATGGTAGCAGATTCTCAAGAAGACCCATGCCCTTGTATAGTCCTCTCCCCTTGGTAAAAGCAGGGCCTGTGACTAGCACTCCTGTGACTGTATTATGGTAAGTAATATAGCAAAGGTGAAGGCATTGTGCAGATACAATTAAGGTCTGTAATCAGGTGACTGATTTAATAAAAAAGGAGACTGCCCTGGTGAGCCTACCTAATCAGGTAGGCTCCTTAAAACAGAGACAGGGGCCATCCCAATGGTCAGAGAGATTCTCCTGCTGGCCTGGAAGAAGCAAACTGTGGTGAGCTCAACAGCTGCAAGAAAAATATATTCTTCCAACAAGAAGAATGAAGTTGGAAGAGGATCCTGAGCCTCAGATGAAACCACAGTTCCAACCAATACCTGAGTATAGTCTTGTGAGACACTGACCAGAGAACCACAGAAAGCAGTGCTGACCCGTGGAAACAGTAAAATAATAAATGCAGGAATGTATGTAGCTTTAAGCAGCTGAATTTGTGTTAACTCACTACATAGCACAACAACCTTATCCAGAAGAGGATGCCTAAACATAATTCAGAGAGACGGTAAAAGATGGCCAGAGTTAAATACAGCTCTTTAAACATATAAATAAGCACAAATTCATTTTCCAAACTAATTCTGCTTATTGGTTTAAAATACCAAACCACAATCAAATTCTTGACATCTATAAGCTCATTAGCTAACATCTCATGAATTGCTTTATGTTAGCAATCTAATCATTTTTCATGTTAGCTCACCTTTCTACCAAGCACATAGAGTTAACACAAAGCCAGTCACTTAAGTCCACAATGATTAAATCCTAAATATTTCCTGTTCAAGTTCTCAGAAGGAACAGGAAACAAGGCAAACTATAACCTGGTCACTTTTCCTATCTTTCTATCCAAAACTTAAAAATTTTTAGAATTTGGCAACCACAGTGAAAAATATATCCTAATTCTAAGCCCACTGTCACACAACAAAACAAATGACTTCTTCTAAGATGACCCCTGGTCCTCATGCTCTCGTAAAATTCCCTTCCCCTTTAAGTGTGTGCTGGGTTTCATGGCTCATTTCCAATGAAAACAAAATGGCAGAAGCAATGGAATGTGAATCCCAAGATTAATATGTAAAAAGACCATGGCCTCCATCTTGGGTACTCTCCTGGACTACTCACCCAGGGGGAAGACAGCTACATGGCATATAGCAGCCCCGTGGAGAGGACCCTAAGCCTGCCAATAACCACTTGAGTGAGCTTGCAACAGACTCCCCTTCCCCACTCAGGCTGAGCCTTCAGATGAAACTGCAGCCCTGGCCAAGCTCAGGAGAGATCTTAAACAAGAGGCACCCAGCTAAGTCAAACCCAGATTACTGACAAGCAGAAATTGTGAGATGATAAATGTTTGTTGTTTTAAAGCATGAAGTTTTGGGGGTAATCTGTTAAACAGCAACAGGTAACTAGTAACCTACCAGTAAACATAAGCTAAAAACACTAAATGCTTTGAGGCAACAGTACAAAAAAAGGAAAGAAAAATTCAATTAAAAGATTAAAGCTCTAACCTTGAGCACTCTTCCTGAAAGACCAATAATCTCACCATCTTTGGGCTCTACTACTGTAGCAGTATTCACATCACCACTTCCTGTTGTATCAATGATATCGATGATTTTTGGTTTTCCATCAGTTGTGACCTGAAAATGAAGGGATAATTGAAATATGAATTATAGATTTCTTAATCATTATAAAAAGCAATGCCAACCCCCATATATGTGTGCACACATGTACACACACATAAAATACCCTATAAAATCTGCATTCATTTAAAAAATCTGCATTCATTTCTTTCTTTAAAAAAGAAAATTGAGTTGTTTTAAGCCAAAAGCTGGAGAGATACTTACAAAAAAATTACTCATGAAAAACAAAGAATCCTTCAAGTGATTTTACACAGTTAATAAATACTTACTAAGCATTTACCACAGGCCACTCGTTTAGGTGTTGGGGACACACACACAGTAATGATCAATACCTAGAAGTCCCTGGTCTCACAGATCTTCTGTTCTACTCAATTAACATGTCAGATACCTAACGCCAGATGGTGATAATTATTATGGAGAAAAATTAAGGAGAAGGAGGAGGTAGCGTGGGGTTTTCAGTAACTAGGTTGGTTAAGAAAGATCTCACTGAGAAGGTAACATCTGAGAAAAGATCTGAAGAAGGTAAGCTCTGGGCCCGACAAGCACAAACCTTCAGGGGAAAACATGTAATGACATTTCATTACAGGATGCCCACCGGCACTCAAACTTCGTTAAGTCCAAAGTTCAAAGTTCAAACTTAACATTCGAACTTCCTTCCCTCCAGGCTCTGCCATCTCAGGAATCGGCACATACCCAGTTGCTCAAACCAGAGAGTTCAACGTCCTTCTCGGATTCCTTTCTCTGGTTTGCTGCCCACATCAAATCTGTCAGGAAGTCATCTTCATTCCACCTCTAAAATACAGTTCGAGTCCATCTTCTCTGGATTTTCGCCACGGCTATCCCAACCCTCTTCCCACCACCACCTCTTGCCTTCGTGACAGTGATGCTCTGTGCAGGTCTCCAGGGTGCGTTCGTGGCCCACACCAGAAGCAAGAGGACAAGCTGTGCAATGGCAGCCGCCAGCTCCCATGCGGCCCCCTGCCATGGAGCTCCCGCACTCAGCACAAAAGCCTCTGAGCGACCCGTTCCACCGCGGCCCTGGACCACTGTAACCGCACTGGCCTTCTCTCAGTTCCTGCCACGTGCCAACCTTTCCCTGCCCCACAACTCTGTGCACACAGTCCTTCCGCTTGGGATCCTCCATCTGTCCCTTCAGCTGTTCCATAGAAATCCCCATCTCATCTTTCGGCCTTCTACTAAAATGTCACCTCTTCAGAAGGCCTCCGTGATGACCTCTTCTGTGGGCAGTCACCACCCTAAACCTGAGCCTTACTCCTCTCCTCACTGGGCCTTGTTTCCCTCACAGAATTTGTAATTCTACAGTTAGCTGATTCCTCATCTATTTCCACTATTAGAAAGTAAGTTCCCTAAGGGCAAGGACTAGGTCTATTTTATTCACCAAATTCTCCCAAACCTAGCAGTGCCTGGTTGGTGCTCAATACAGATTTAATTACTGAATGATCTGACACAAACTGCTCAGCATTAAGACTGATTTTTCTAAGGCCTGGTTTCTTGGCCAGTTCACAAATTTTCTTTGGGGCCATGCAGACTACTACAGGTGACAGCAGTCCTGTATTTCTACACTGCTTTTGTTGGAAAAATCACTTCTTGGCTTGCTTTGCAAAGGGAATCTGCAGCATTCAAGACAGAGGTACTGAGTTACCAGCAGGGAATCGTCAGGCATGGAGACACAAAAATGACCGAAAAAAGACAATCCCCCGGGGCGCCTGGGTGGCTCAGTCGGTTAAGCGGCCAACTTCGGCTCAGGTCATGATCTCGCCGTCCGTGAGTTCGAGCCCCGCATCGGGCTCTGGGCTGACAGCTCAGAGCCTGGAGCCTGTTTTGGATTCTGTGTCTCCCTCTCTCTCTGACCCTCCCCTGCTCATGCTCTGTCTCTCTCTGTCTCAAAAATAAATAAATGTTAAAAAAAAAAAAAAAAAAAGACAACCCCCTGCCTATCCTCAAGGAGGAGGGCGGAGAAAAAAGGGAACGCAAAAAAAATGCCAAGAGCATCAGAGAAGCACAAGGTCTTCCAACTCCTTTCCACCCAGAGAATTCACATTCACACTCTTTAAGATCAAGCTAAGTGTCCCTCTGTGTGTCTTTCCAGGCACTTCTCCCACTGTAGTGTCCTCAAAGCCCTGTAGGTAAGGGTTACCAAGGGAGGAGAGGGAAAGTTACCACGTAGAGGAAACAAAGGCACAAGTTTTTCTTTATGAGGCAGAAGCAAAGAGGTTCTTGGCGGGCCCCACATCTTCTTCCAACTACACTGCTATAGAACCACCTGGGGCCATAAAGGCCTCCCAGGTACAGCTGCCTTTTTAAAATTTTTTAACGGAAACTTTAAGCTGGATACTTATTTCTTGGAAATTGTCTATACTAGTAACAAAATAATATACTCAGGAGGCTCAAAATCAGTTTAAAAAAATGACTTTGGAAGTCAAACCAAATTCTGATAAGATCATGATAAAATTAACTGATTAAATCCGCTACTGGCTTTGAAGGGATTGGCTAAGCATCTTTGGAAATAAAATAAATGAAGGAAAATATAAGAAAATCAACCAAAATACAAAATGGAAATACTCCCTTATAAAATTAAAACTAGCTAAATCACGTAAGAAAATAATCAATTTCAAAATGTATTCCAAATAAGTCTGTAACTTGAAAGCTAAGCCATAGCACTAGGAACACAATCACCTATCTTTATCTTCTCAACGAGCAAACAACTTCAGTGACTTGAGATCAAGAATCACAAGAGATCGCTAACAAGCCAGACAACAGATACCTCTCATTAGAAACCTCATTATCAGTGTGTGAGCAAAGGAAGAAAACCTAATGGGATTTGGTGACTTATTTACCATCTACTATTGCCACCAGCTTTACTTATTAGTCTGTCTCTTTCATTACAACTTCTTACATATGCACTTTTCTATCCCTGTACTTCTTTCTCCATTAGGTAAAGGAAACCACACCACTGGAGACAATAAGACACAAGAGGGAATTTGGGGTTAGGGAGGAGAGGTGTTAAAAAAGGCAAACCGGCTGAGGATTTTGCAATGGAGCTTTGGGAGAAGTAGGACAGTGAACTGCTACCATCAGAATGAATTCCCTCATCTTTGCAGGGGGAGGAGGAGGATGTTATGAGCAGACCTAGGGTAGTACGCCGTGTGCACTGGGGTGGGGGACTGAGAAAGGCCTAGGGGGCTATGCTGGACAAACAAAACAGAAATTGCCCAAAGGTTTCCCCCACGTCAAGACTCTAAAGTCACTTTGTGTCTCCACTGAATTGATTATGGTGAGGAAGCTGGTGAGGGCTGGGAGCTCCCGTCATTAAACACGAGGATCAGAAGAAAGCGGGAAAGGGGAGTTGCAAATCATCCTGAACAAAACAAGGTGAATATAGAAGCATTTACTTGAAAATATTCTTTTAAGCAAGGGAAGATATTTCATAAGTACTATTAAATGACTTATTCTGAGGACGTAATGATGAATGAATCAGACAGGCTCCGCTTTCAGAAAGCTTACAATCCAATTGGAAAACAGATTAGTAAAGAGATAACTGCAACACAGGACAATAAATAAAAAAGGTAAGGACAGTGTGTACGAAAGCATGTAAGAATATAAAACCCAGCTTGGGGGAATTAGGGAAGACTAACCGCGAGAAAGGTAATAAAAATTAAAACCAACTGCATAGCATCCAACATTTGTAACCAATTATGTATCTATGATTTACTTTATTACTTCAGGAAATGTAAAAACAAAGATTTTTATAGGACCACTTGTAACCTTCCCCAAGCCATTTTTTTCTCCATGAGGAAATTATGCACGCTGTGCACACATTTTTTTTTTTTCTCATTCAACAAAAATAATGTGATAGGCACGTCTCCTACAAAATGCATTTGGACATATGCTGTCAAAGAATTTTAACTTATGCAGGAAAAAAGGTTACGTAAACAGAAATACTAAAATGAAACATTTTAAGCGCTACAGGGGGGCGGGGAGGGGGGATATGAACACATTGCTAGGAAAGCAAAAAGAAAAAAAGCACCCAAATAACTGTTGGTAAGGATGGGCCTTATTCATCCTGAAGCCTCGGGTCAAACACAATGCTGGGCACACACGTGTAGATATATGCTGGGGTCTTAATTCAGCCAGTAGAGGTCCCAAAAGCTAATAGGGTCAAGACCCAGGCGGGTCTTAAAGGATTAAGCAAGTTACAGGTGAGGGTGGAAGGCTTGCGGGCAGATTAACTCATGTGTTGAGGAAAGGCCTGAAACACGGGGGTGAGTGGAAAGGGTGGAATGTTCTGGATGGAAGCATAGGGCAAACAGTGAGAAGCAAAGCACCACAAGGAGGTCAAGCTGCACGGAGAAGCACCACACAAAATTCAAATTCCGGAATTTTTAGGCAAAGGCAACTAGAATGCCAAAATTAAGTGCTTTGTTTTGTACTACACAAGGGTGTTACAGTAGCAGTTTCTTATTTTTTCTAAGGAAAATAATCTGGCATTGTAAAGGGTGGAGCCAAGAGAAGACTGGTGGCAGGAGACCAACTGGCCACTGTGTATTCTTTCCAGGTCAGTGCAAGTCCCATCTCGGCCTCAAAGCCAGCTCTCACTGGCCCCTGATCAATCCTGGTGACGCCTGCAGGAGGACGGCTTTTAACTCACCCTTGGGGACCTGCCAGGTGCCTGGATATTCGATGAGGAAAGATGTAATCATTTATGCACTTATTACTCCTTTCATGCTGTCTGCCCTCTACTTTTTTTTTTTGAAGTTTATTTATTTTCAGAGAGAGAGAGAGAATGTGCAGGGGAGGGGCAGAGAGGGAGAGAGAATCCCAAGCAGGCTCTGCACTGTCAGCGCAGAGTCCCATGGGGGGCTCGATCCCACGAACTGTGACATCGTGACCTGAGCTGAAACCAAGAGTCAGACGCTTAACCAACTGAAGCATCCAGGTGTCCCCCACCCTCTGCTTTTCACAAGCCCAGACAGCTGTCACAAAAGACCACTGGGCCCAAATCAGTCACTGAAGAATGACACCCCATTGCCATCTCCAAAGGGTTTATTTGTATCTCTGGTCCTCCATGCAGACCCCACCTGGCATTCTAAATGTCCACTCCTTTTTTTCTTTCCTTCCTATTTCTATCCATTTATCTTAATGATGTATACACAGATCTACAAAATAAATTGGCAAAAGCAGGGGAAAAAAACCTTGAAAATTCACTCATGTGCAAGCCACTGTACTGAATTTCTTTAACTGGTCATATTTATGTCAGTATCTCAGAGTTAAAGTTGTTGGAAGACAAGAGTCACGTTTTCATTTTATTTCAATATTTTACTGCTTGAACATTTGTTATTACACGCCAATATCTAGTGTGTATTTATACTTCACACAGTGGGTGATTTAAATCCCAACCTAAACTCCTAAATAAACTTGCTTAAAAAAAAAAAATCAGTGTTTACTTAATACTCTGCTTGAGCATTTGAAAAAGTCACATGTAATTAATCTTCTCAATCAATGTCCACAGCAACACTGTGTTGAGAACTGCTGTTACTTTACAGAGAGTAACGGAACAAAGCGATAAGCAGACTGGGAAATTCTACAAAAGCATTTTTACTGAGACAGTACTCCTCCAAACTCTCCTGATCCTTTTATTATCCTGACAAAAGAACCAGTGAACCACTTACCCCAGCTGTCCTCCTCCCACTTATCCCTGTAAAAAGTAAACATACACTAGGACAGAATGGAAACCATGACCACTCTGCAATCAAGCCTCAATGAGGTGATAGCTGTCACTGTTGCAAGGCTTCAGAGTTATTAATGCAAAAACTGTATCACTAGAGCTACCAGGAGGGAACAGTATGACTCCCTATTCTGATTCACCAAAGCTTCCTGGTCCCAAAAGCCCAAGGTGTGTTGTACTCCAGAGTGCTGAAGACTTAACAGGAGAAAGCAAGATTCCTAAAGGGATCCTGTACAGTCAGACTGGTTCCCCTTCCCGCCCCCTCCCCAGCACGACATCTTAACCTCCAAAATGCTTCCTCGATTATTGGAAAGTACAATAAAGGATCCAGAGGCCAGAGGGGACTTGGGGGAGGGAGAGAATTACTAAACTTCAGAGTATAGTGAAGAAAGGAGAGTAAGATACACAGATGAAGGGGTGACCAGAGGGAGAGGATTACATCCAGATTAGATTTTTAAAAGATGGATCTTCAACAGTGATATTTTGTTTGACTGTATTTCATTAAATGCTAAGGCGAAATCTACAGAAGCCAAACTTCAAAGACTTTAGACGGAATACTTTTAATCAAGAGACACATTTTTTTAAAAAAATTACCTTTTGGTACAGTACTTTAAAGATTTCAAAGGTGCTTCTGGCAAAATTAAGCAATTTTTTAAAATCGTAATTAAAGTATGTTGTCTTATATTTGGAGATAAAAAAAATTAAAGAAGCCTAATTTAATAGAGCCTGAAGAGTTGGCCAAAAACAAACTAAATTGGGTTCTTATGTAAAACAAAGACGAAGCCATGCGCTTCAATGACCCTAAACAAGTACAGTGCAGAAGATGGTTTAAAAATAGAACACATAAAACTACCAGAGGAAACTACCAGAGGAAGTTGACCGAGTTATCTTCTCAAAACCCGGCTTTGGTGCTAAAGACCAACAATTCTCCCCAGAACCAAATCCCCCGAACGACAGCAATAAAAAGGTTCTGATAGGTCGTTCGCCACTGTTCTGTTTCCTCCCCGCCCCCACCCCCGACAACTAATAAAAATTGTAAAATCCCCGTTAAAAAACAGTAGGCACGAGCCGGTGCCCGAGACACTAGGGACCTGCGGAGGAAGGCAGCGCGGCGGGAAGCGGCCCCGGGGCCCGGGCCTGGCAGCACCTGGGCAGGAAAGGGCTTCCTGGGCGAAAGGCGGACCCAGGCACCCCGGCCGGCCGCGCCTGGCACGCCGCTTTTGTCTGGGCCGGGCTGACGGCCCAGCCCGAGCCCCCAAGCCTCCTCCCGGTGCCGGCTCCCGCTCGGCCGCAGAGCGGGCTTCGGCCTGCCGCGCTGCGAGGCTGCGTCCCCTCCACGTCCCCCGCCAGCCCGCCGGCCAGCCGGCCGCCCGCGCCCCCGCGCCCTCCGCGGCTGCCGCACCTGCATGCCAGGAGCCCCGGGGTCCACCCCCGTGTCCAGGACGGCGATGAGCACCCCCCGCCCGTCATACTCTGGGTAGCGACAGAGGAAGGAGGCGGCCCCGGTCTCTTTCTTGGGCAGGAGGCCGTGGAAGGGGAAGGGCTCCTCGGCCGCTGCGGTGGCCATGGACGCAGGTTGCAGGACGAGGAAGAGGCAAACTGCCAGGCTGCGCGTGGACGAGCGGCGCGAGGACACCGGGCGGCCGCGGGCCTGGGCGGGGGCGAGGGGCGGGGCCGGGCGCCGGCCAATCCCGGCCCGCCAGGGGGAGGCGGCCAATCACGTGCCGCTACGTAACCCAACGGCGCCGCTCTCAGGACCCGGGCCGGAGTGTTGCCCGGGCCGCAGAGAAGGAGGCGGAGTCTGGCTCCGGTGCTGGAGATTTCGGCTCTTAGACTTGGGGTCTTAAAGAGACCTGCACTTGGGATTTTTTTTTTTTTTTTTTTTTTTTTTTTTTTTTTTTAGGAGAGGGCTGCGCTCCGAGGGAAGGGTCTGTGAGTCCCGGGAGAAACCCTCTCCGAGGGACAGGGAAGGAAATGAGCCGCCGGCCTGGAGTAGCGGAAACCCTAACTTCAAGTTGTGGACGAAAGTTTTCGGTCCGCTGCTGCAGGAGTCCCAGCTGCCCCGAGGAAAGGGAGCCGACTCTCGAACGCTAAACCCCCTGGAGTCGTAGGATATCGGCGATTTGCCCCGATATACATTTTTGAAGGACAGTTTTTTGATTCTGTGGTGTAGGGTTTGTGTACCCCTTTGATCGCGGCCCAGACTGGGAGGAACAGGGTGGATTAGACCCGAGTTCTCTGTCAACAGGAAGTGGGTTTTTGGCCATTGAGTCGGCCTCTTAGGCAGTGACAACGTAGGAGGCCGAAGCGGGCCGCTCCTATCATCATTGCTAACCTTTGGCTTCCGAGATTTCTAAACAACATTCTTTTTGGCCCTTTAAATTGAAGTTCCTGGTTGTTCTTTAAGGTTCACTCAATTATCGAAACAATTTGCATTTTTTCAAGTTCACAGTGGCTGTCAATTGCTTCTTGCAGCCCGCACTACGGGTTCTTTAATGATCTATGTCTATTTACGCCTGAGTAATCTTAGACTTTTAGTTTGTGCCAAAGACTCTTTTGGCAATCTGGTGAAGTTTAGGGACTTTTCAGCAACGTTTTCAAACGCATAAAATGAAATATATAGGATTACAAAGAAAATTACGTTGAAATATAGTTATCAAAAGTATTAAAACCGGGGCGCCTGGGTGTCTCAGTGGGTTAAGCGACCGTCCCACTCTTGATTTAGGCTCAGGTCATCATCTCATCGTTGGTGACATGGAGCCTCACTGGGGCTCTGCACTGACCGTGTGGAACTTGCTTGGGATTCTCTCCTTCCCTCTCTCTGCCCTTCCCCTGCTCATGCTCTTGCTCTTTCAAAATAAATAAACATTAAATAACAGAGCTAGCACGGTATACTTGTGTTGGTGACAAAGTAACAAACAGTAACTGCTAATAACTACTCTGCGTACTGCTTACATGTGTAACCGAAGAAAACAGATTTAAGAGGCTCATGAAAAT
Organism: Acinonyx jubatus; assembly: GCF_027475565.1. Lineage (NCBI taxonomy): Eukaryota > Metazoa > Chordata > Mammalia > Carnivora > Felidae > Acinonyx > Acinonyx jubatus. Next base: position 72,124,058 of record NC_069380.1, on the reverse strand, counting down.
AAAGATGTATTTTTTTCCCTTTTTCTTATGCAAGTTTTTGAACCCCTTGGATTCCATCATGGACCCAAGGCTGAGAATGCCTGGTGGGAAGGGAAGCCAGCCCTGTGTATGTCGTTTTCCAATCCACAGGGTTTAGAAAATCTTCCATGCACTCCCAGAAATGACTACAATGGCTGTGTGACTGTTTTAATGATTATTTGACCATTTATTCATTTCATAAGTCTTAGAGAACTGTATTCTCTTTAGTGGTGAGGAAGAAGAGAATAGTTAACGCTTGCCTGCCTGTTCTCAACTGTGTATGCTACCTCTAGAAAAGAACTTCAAATTAACAGGAAAGAAAAGTGAAAGACAAACTCTAAGAATATAACCAATGTAGAGCATTTGGTGACAGAATGAAATAGCTCCCAGTTTAAAATGAACCATAGTCTAGTTCTGTCATTTTACAGATGAGCAAACAAAGCTGGACTGCAAAGGTTGACTGCAGTAAGTAACAAAAAGAGTGAGAAAGCTGGATTTCTGTTCTCACAGTCCTCGGTATTTTCTCTCCTATCACATTGTTCTCTACTGTACCACCCAACGACTGGATGGGGAATGAACTGTTCATTATGAGATAGCATACTTATTAGCCTCCTGTACCAGTGTTCTTTAATTTTTTTTTCTTATGAGTCCTATAAAAATGTTTTAGAAAAATTATGTATCTTGTACAGTTTTAAGATAACATTTGAAATTTGTCATAAGCTTAAGGAATTATAAAGAATGTAATATCTAGGGTGCCTGGGTGACTCAGTTAGTTGAGTGTCTGACTTTGGCTCAGCTCATGATTTCACAGTTCGTGGGTTCGAGGCCCACGTCGGGCTCTGTGCTGACAGCTCAGAGCTGGGAGCTGCCCTGTGCTGACAGCTCAGAGTCTGTGTCTCCTTCTCTCTCTACCCCTCCCTGCTCTCACTCTGTCTTTGTCTCTCTCAAAGATAAATTAACATTAAAAAAGTTAAAAAAAAAAAGAATGTAATATCTGACATGTTAACATTTTGGCATTCTTTCACGAAACTTTTTACATCACCCATTTAAATATATCCAGTTGAATGCTACTCTTTGATACTTACCAGTGTCTGTTTATAAACTATCTGGGCATATTCAAAGACATATTCAAATATACATATATATATTTTCTTAATTTTAAAAAATATTTATTTTTGAGAGAGAGAGACAAACAGAGCATGAACAGGGGAGGGGAAGAGAGAGAAGGACATACAGAATCTGATGCAGGCTTTAGGCTCCCAGCTGTCAGCACGGAGCCTGAGGTGGGGCTTGAACTCATGAACCGCGAGATCATGACCTGGGCCGAAGTTGGAAGCTTAACCCGCGAGATCATGACCTGGGCCGAAGTTGGAAGCTTAACCGACTGAGCCACCCAGGTGCCCCTCAAATGTATTTTTTTACATAAGCTCTTCACCCAAAATGGAGCTTGAACTCATGAACCTGAGATCAAGAGTTAGTTGCCACCTTTACTGACTGAGCCAGCCAGGCACCCCAAAACATATGTAAAATCAGTCATTTTACATCACTCTTTCTTGAAACTTTATTTCCATTCTGTACTGAGTTTTCTAATGAAATCTATATTTATAATGCAAAATCCTATTGATCATTTATGATCTATAACAAAAATGTGTGTTAATATTTAAATTCTTTTCCTGGACAAGAGTGTTAAAATTTTTCTTTTGGATTAAGTTACCTTTTAATTACTAGGAAGTTGATCAAAATGATATGGATACATCTTAAGCTTTGATTACAAATTACAGAACAAAAAGAAAAATGTTATTTAAAATGTAGCTTTTAAAAAGGTGCATGACATACATGTTATTGGGCTTTGGTTAAAGACGCTTTCACAGACAATATTTCAAACTGTCCCCTTATTTGATGCCCCACTATCTATTTTACCTGTGGGCGCTGCCCAATAGTAAGATGCCTTTACTACTAACAAGTGAGAGACCCAGATGTGACACAGGTGCAAAGGAGAGTAGGTAATACCTTCTACCACAGGCAGATAAGTTTTAAGCAGAGAAGTTTAGAAAAGAGTAGACATGACTTTTAAGTGTCTAGATATTGATTGTGTTGAAATTATCTGTGACTTTGCACCACGGTTGAAAACGACTATCTCATATAACCCCTGAAATCACTTTAACTCCAAACACAGTCATTTATTCTCTGTCATCACATCCTTAGTATTTGCACTCTGTGTTTACGCTCTTCTTCCTTTGATTCAATGACATTCTCAGTCAAGAGGAATCTTTCAATGCTGAGTCAGTTTGCATCACTTGACAAACAGCTTGATTCTTTGGATGTGGGAAGGAAACAAGTAGAGGACACTAGGAGGGAACAATGAAGATACAGATAAATCAAATAAGGGTTTAGGAATGGGAGGAGGAGGAGGAAGGGGTGGACAGGACACAACAGGATCAGACCAAGGCATCAATTACCCCATCTGGGGTAAAGCAACAGGCTGCACACACGAAACCCTCCCACACAACATTGTTGGGAGTAGGAAGTGCTAAGCCAGGTGTTCCTGCCGTCTACCTCCTTGCTTTCCCATCACCCGGACCATCCAGGCTGCAAGCCAATCCAAAGGGGCCGTGAGAGGCAGTAGTTTCCCATGACTCACCTTCTTTGCAACTATTGTGGCACCACACCATTTAGAGAATATTTTTTAATCAAGTTTCCAAAACTGTGTTGAGATTTTGAAAGCATCCACCTTGTCCCAGCTGCTGGGTTTTGAAATCCTGGGCAGCATTTGCAATGACACTGCTCCTCCCAGGGGCTCAGACTTGGGGTGCCAGAAAAACATGTTAGCCTTAGCATTCCAACAAAAGGCGAATCCTAGCGATGATCCTGAATATCCTGACTTGAGCAAGAAAGGCAGAAAATAGGCTGGGAAAAGCACTTAGAAGTTAAGGGAGTGTCTCTTCGAGGACTAGTTCTGCCACTAATTAGCTTCATGACATTTAACAAGACCCCAGGGTCCTCAACTACAAATCTGAGGGTTCTATCAGAACTAAATGGGAAAATGAACCCCCCACAGTGCCAATAAGTAACTGCTGTTAGTATAGTGTAGCTGGTATGCACTAGGCCTGGCTGTCTCGTTTGGCATCCTACTACCTAACGTTGGGAGTTAGAGAGTTCGATAAAGTAGACAAAGCAATTTTTCCTCCAAAGGATATGTAGTTTGCAAGAACTGTTTTTGAAAATCAAGGTAGCATATAGTAGAACCTTAAAGCCTGTTTCCTTGAGATAAGGAGGTCAGTTTGTGAATTTGTGAAACACAATACAGACACAGAGAAAGAACATGAGCAGGGGAGGGTCAGAGAGGGAGGGAGAGGGAGAGAATCCCAAGCAGGCTCCACACTGTCAGTGTAAAGCCTGACTCAGGGATTGAACTCACGAACCGTGGGATCATGACCTGAGCCATGATCAAGAGTTGGCCGCTTAACCGAGCCACCCAGGTGCCTCTGTCTCTCTCTTTTTTAATGTTTATTTATGATTTTGAAAGAGAGAGGAGCGCATGTGACCAGGGGAATTTTCTTTAACATAATATTTTTCCAATCTTATTGATCTATTCTTTTTCCTCTAATAAGAAAACACAAATGGAGAACAGTTTATAATAATCCGTGTTTGGCTGTGTGTGTGTGTGTGTGTGTGTGTGTGTGTGTGTGTGCGCGCACACGCGCATGCACCCACATATACTGGTGGTAGCATTTTGGGGTGTCAAACTGAGAATTCTTTGAAGTCTTCTGAAACTGACTAAAATCTGGGGGAAAAAAGATTCCCAATAAATCACAAAGCAATTTTAGCTTTTCTGGCTAGCTTTAGGGAATATAAAAGGCATCGAGAAGAAAATAAGGTGGAAGAAGAGACTTTAAGAAAATTAGTCTTTTGAGGCACCTGGGTGGCTCAGCTCGTTGGATGTCTGACTTTGGCTCAGGTCATGATTTCATGATTCATGCATTCGAGACCCACATGTGGCTCTGTGCTGACAGTTCAGAGCCTGGAGCCTGCTTCGGATTCTGTGTCTCCCTCTCTCTCTGTGCCTACTCATGCTCTCTCTGTGTCTCTCTCAAAAATAAATAAAAAACATTAGAAAAATTTAAAAAATTAAAGTCTTTATTGAGTTCCTAAAACTTTTAAATACATATTTGTTAGGTTGAGATAAAGATTTTAACGAAAGCACATCATATGCATAATACTTAAACACACACCACATACACATTCAAAGCCAGGAAGCAGTTATCACATGAAGACCGAAGGAAAAATTTCTTCAACCGAGGTCTCTAAACTGGTCCAATGATCCGAATCATCCAGCGCTCCTGTTAAAAATGCAGATGACCTGGTGTCTACCTCAAACTCATTGAATCAGAATGCTTGGGGGGGGGGCATTTGGGGAGGTACCCATGAGCATGTGTATTTTTAACAAAGACCCAGGCGATTCTTCTCATCACTAAAGTTTGGGAAACTCTACTTCTAGGAGATTTGCCCTATTCTGTTCTAAGATAGCTCAGCAGCACAGAGAATTAAAACTGAAAAGTTTCTTTAAGATGGTTTGTTCCACTGGGTAGGGGGCCAACTATCAATGTATTGCCTCTCAGATTCAGACCCACCCTGCTCTGCCCTGCTTTGCGATAAGGGAGCTGGGCCCCAGAAGTGTGCCTCCCCTGCCGGTTGCCACCGTTCCAAGCTTTGCTGGTTGTGTATGTTTGTGGTTTCCAAGTGAAGTCCTCCCAGCTTCTTAAGAACCCACTAGGATTAGGATATTTCCCCCACTTTAGAAAATGTACTTCAAGGACCTCCACATGGCTAACAGAAAGTAGCTTCCTTTTTCCTTGACCATCAACAACACTATTCAACACAGCCAAATGCTGTGTCCCCCTTGACAGACTTTGGTTTTCAAAACACAACCTTTGGTTTTATCTTCCTGGCCTTCCTGTTTCACTATGTCTCCTTTGCTGGTTCCTCCTTTTCTCTTGACCTCTGGATTAGAGATGCCAGCCCACTTGGTCCTCAGACTTCTCTTTTCTATTTACACCGAAGTCCCTTGATGAGGAAATCTTGTGGCATGGCTCTCTATCGTCTACTCACTGAAGATTCCCAAGTCTGAGTTGCCAGCTTGGCTCTGTCTCCTAAATTCCATCTGCCTGTTCGATACCTCCTTGGTTATCTAACAAAACATCAACACTTTACAAGCTCCAACACTCAGCTGCTGATCTTCCTCGGACCTGTTCTTCTCCCAGTGATCTTTGCAGTTATTGGAAACATCATGCTTCTAGTCGCTTAGGTAAGAAATCGTGAAATCTTCCTTGTCTCCTCACTCTTCTTCATGCATCCAAGTCGGCAGTGAAACCTGTTGGCTTTATCTTCTAGATCCACCTAGAGTCTGATCTCTTGTCATCGCCTTCACTGCCAACTCCTTCATTCGAGCCAACAGGATGTCTGTCTGGGTTACACAGTAGCCTCCTCTATCATGATAGGCTAGATTCTGCTATTGTCAAGATGACCTTCTGTCTTCGTCTGTGCAGGATGCTATGACAAGATAACAGAAAACCACAGACAGCACAGCAAAGGGATGGCTTCTGTACTGGCAATGGTTTCAAAGCTGGGGCAGAGGCATCACATGTATTGGATGCTCAGAGCTCACAGAGAGGAGAATGTGTCCCTACTGCCAGTGGGACTCTCCTCTAACCTGGCAGTCTGGCCTGTCCACAGAAAACGCTTTACCCTGAGTCAGAGGCTTCACATAAAGGAAGACAGCTGTGACTGGTACCTAGTAAGTAAGTGCTTGGCAAATAGTAGTTATTATTGATGACAAAGTTAGAACTGAAACCCAGACGCTGCTTTCTGCTATCACTCCATCTGGGGCATCCTCAGCATCTCATTTAGAACTGGTCCGAGGGCAGACCTGTCAACAGATATTTACAGAACGTCTACCATATGCAAATGTTGCATTAGGCACCGCGGGGAACACGACAGTCCCTGTCCTCAAGAAACTGCAGTTTCGTGTCGACCACCACACGATGTGAGGCATTGGGGCTGTGAATTAAATAAACTGTTCAGCGAGGCAGAGCCCTTTTCCTTCCTTTTGTCTCAGCCATTAGAAGGTTCTTTGTGAAACAGCTCTAGGAACAAACTGAAACTGCTCTAGACAAGCTCCAGAGACCGGCTCAACCATCTTCACAAGTTGTTAAGTGCGCACTACCTCGTGTTGACCAGAAGCACTATGTTGGACAGCACATCCCTGGAAAGTACTCATCTTGTGTAACTGTAACTTTATATCCATTGAATAACAGCTCTGCACATCCTCCTACCTCATCAGACAACCACCATTCTGTTGCTTACCTCCGTATCTTTGTTTTAGGTGCCTCATATAAAAGGACTCATGCACTCATGCAGTATTTGTCCTTCCGTGATTGACTTCTTTCCGTTGGCATAACATCTTCCAGGTCCATCCATGCAAATGGCAGAATTTCCTTCGTTTTTTAAGGCTGAACTGCATTCCGTTGTATGTTTATACTACATTTTCTTCATCTACTCATCTGTCAATGGACATTTTGGTTATTTCCATATCTCAGCTATTGTAAATAATGCTGCAGTGAACATGGGGTGTAGGTATCTCTTTAAGAACCTGGTGTTAGTTCTTTTGGATATATACCCAGAAGTGGGATTGCTGGTTCATATGGTAGTTCTATTTTTAATTTTTTGAGGATCTCCATACTATTCTCCTTAGTGGCTGCACCATTTATCATTCCCATCGAGAATGCACACAGGTCTCACCCCCGCACACTGTTGGTGAGAATACAAAGAGGTGCAGCCACTGTGGAAAACGGTATGGAGGTTCCTCAACAAATTAAAAATAGAATTTCCATGTGATCCAGTAATTTCACCACTGGGTACTTCCCAAAGAATACAAAAACGCTAATTTGACAAGAGGTAATGCACTCCTGTCTTTACTGCAGCGCTGTTTACAATAGCTCAAATATGGAAGCATCCAAGTGCCTATCAGCACATGAATGGTT